>NC_133947.1:15575091-16825091 GCF_031877795.1 Strix aluco
GAGCCTTGCCCAGGAGGTTTCGTGGATTGTGCCTACAGAAGAAAAATTTTTAAGCCTCTCACTTTGAGCTGGCCTTTTCCAGAAGGGAGTTACTCACTGCTTGTGTGTCCTCTCAGCTCAGGGCTGGATTTGGGGGAATCCCTGCAGCATCCTTTCATTCAAGACCAGTCCTGTGGCAGCAAGGAGCAGCCTCAGGACCTCCCCAGCAGGGTACCCTGAAATATCCCCAGTCATGTCCCCCCTTGTCACCCCTGTAGAAGAAGACTTGTTGGCCTTCGCTGGGGCTCTGGCTGTTGAGGAGCAGCCTCAGACGTGCAGCTACCTACTGATCCATCTCCTGGTGACGCCGTTCACAGTTAGTGGGACAGTCAGGGTGTAATGCACAAATATTTGCTCTGTCAAGAAGCACTCAGCAGCCTGCAGGTAAATATTATTAGAGCAGTGAGTAGCAGTGACTCTGTTAATACAGTCCCAGAGATACGGGCACATCCTCTGCCAGCATGAACGAGTCCTGGGCTGAGCAGAGCAGCCTGTGCTCACACCAGCTAAGGGTCAGGCACCCCAGTTCCCCCACAGAGCCACACACAGTCCCTCAGTGGGTGATGTGTGTCCTTGGGGGTCAGAGAAAATGTGTCTTTCTTGCTTCTTCAGCCTCTGAAGAAATAACTGCACTGGGTCTGCATTGCTGATGGAAACAGTCTGTAGAGGTGATAACCCCCAGAAGCAGATACCCCACTGGTTTCAGCTGGGGCTCCCAGAGTACGCAGAGCCACTCACCTGTATCAATCCATGGTTCTCCCAGTACATCACTGGGGCAGAGGGTGGTATCTGTGTGCAGTGGCTTAGCCAGGGGCCAGATGCTGGACAGTAAGTGCAGAGAGCTGGTGGCGCCCATGCACTGACCTCGGTGGGATGCCTCTGCCTGCTTGGACCTCCAGCTGGGGAGGACCAGGCAGCTTGTTTGGTGATGGTGAAAGGAGAAGCAGCAGGGAAGGGCTCACAGACATCTCACTTTGTAGCAGTTGCATCAAAGGAGGAAACTTGGATTTTAGTGAGGAGGTTTGCAATATCTATGTAGCATGCAGATCAATAATACGATGCGTAGCAGCTGCTATCAGTAAAGTGTGTCGACGAGCCTCATTAACGTTGGCTTATGAATGCAGTTGAGTGTAATTGTTCCCTGTACTTAAAAACCAGAACCAGGAGAAATTGCTAGAATATATCCTCTGGGTGTGAAGTGCTGGAAATAACGGAGCTGAGGGGTAGACAGATTTAAGAAAGCAAATAAAACATTTCACCTGGTTTTACACAGACAGTCAACTGCTTAAAGCTGTTTCTGCTATCCTGCGAAGCGTGCGGTAGAGGCAGAGTGTCAGAGGGGATGGACTGTGTCTGGGCTGGGGCTCCTGAATCTGGGGTCCCCAGCTAGCATCCCACAGCATGCTGGTGTCTCCCTTGAGTGCAACGTTAACCTGCTGCCCCTGAGCAATGGGAAGGTGTCCCTGGGGATGGATTTCCTTAAGAAGCAACCTGGAGGCATCTCCAGGGTGTTGGCATTAGCCCATCCCCATCATTCCATGATTACTTCTGCCTCCTGGTGTTCACTCACAATCTAACCCAGCTGTGGCCAAGGATCGAGCCTGAGAACCTATGCATGATGAAAGTATCTCTTTCAAAAAGAAAGGCAGTTAAGATATCAACAGTCGAAGACTCCCCTGCTCCCCTTGTCACTGTGCCAGTGGTTAATCATCTCCCTGTTAAAATTTGTGCCCTTTATATCATTTGAATTGGTCGGGCTTCAGCTTACAGCCATTTATTCCTGTTCTGTCTTGACTCTTTTGATTAAAGAGCCCTTTTGTATCCAGTATTGTCTGCAGATGAAAGTTCTTACACAGAGTAATCACATCACCTTCCCATCCCCTTTTTGATAAGCTAAACAGAACAAAGTCTTTAATTTTCTCTTTGTCAAGCATTTTCTTCAACCCTTGAATCATCTTCACAGCTATAGTCTCCACTTTCTCCCTTTTTTTTTAAATCTGTAAAATTTAGATGTTGAATTAGGTGTTTAAGTTTTCAAATCAGAAGTGCAAAAGTCTTGCCAAGCCTCAGGCCCTGAGCGTGGAGACTTGCCTATGCCGGGGCCTAGATCTCACCCTTCGCTGTGCAGCCCCCAGCCCCCAAGACCGCCGCAATGCTTGTTGAGCAGGAAGCCCCTCAATGCCTGGGATTTAGGATCCCAAGGGCTGGCAGGAGGGTGCAGCACAGGTCTGAGCAGGGTCCATGTCATGAAACCAGCCTTGCTAGAAGCTCACCTCCAGGTTGCAGCCTCCTACCATGGTCTTTGCACTGATGGGCGCCCTTCTACCCTGCACGCCACAAGCACCAAACCCATCCTCTCGCTGTCCACCATCTCCTGTAGCAGGAATGAAGAATATTGGGAGAGATCTGGCCATGGCTTTGCCAGGTGGTCGTTCAAAGCCCTGCTACTCCCCAGTCTCCCAGTGAGCAAAGAGAATCTCTCTTGTCCATCTGTAGAGCCACAGCAAGCGCCATTGAGCTCCATGTTGCTCTCACTGAGATCAGTATGTGGCCCCACCAGCCTGCACTGAGCCATCAGTGTGGTTATTTATCACACAATCACACCCGTCGACCCTTTCGGATGAGGAGTGTGAGACACTGCACAGACCAATTCTTCGCAGCCAGCCGTCTGAGCCTGGATAAACAGCTCAGCATGGATTCTGCTCCGCTAAAGCCAACTGTAAAATCCCAGTCTGTGTTCCTCCTGTTGAAGATGCAGAATGAATTTCAGTTTAAAATAACATCAACCCATTTATTATTGCCTTCGTAAATAAGCCCCGGGAGAAGACTGTAGGTCAACATCTGTCTCAGCTTTGGCAATATCATTTTGAGATGAGATCTTCTTAAACTGAGTCAGTGTGAGTTACCAGCTGATATAAGACCTTTTTTCACATAACAAAGCCAAGACAGATACATCATCTCCTTTGTGATCTGGTGCCCCACCAAACTCCCCAACCAACTCTTTAACCCCCTCAGAAAGGCCAGCTCAGGATCAAGTGCACACAGGAATTTATATTGACCTGAAGTTCATTTCTCCTAGCCTTGCTCCCTGGTGCTTTTGTGACATTACTTCTTTCCCTTGGTTGTTCTGGGGACATTCTGTGCTCACAAGGGTGGGTTCAGACAGGCAGTGCCGGTGAGGAGGTGTTTACCTAAACCCTCACTGAGTGTCTACCAGGCTGGAACCACCAGACTCTGTGTGCAGAGGAAGCACCCAAGGCCATCATCACAGAGGACCAAGGGCAGCTCCAGCTCTAGTTGGACATTTTGCTTTCTGATCCTCTCATCAGAATATGCAGGGGAGAAAAGGAGAGACTCAAAGTGACCCAAACTTTTCTGAAACTGTCTTGAAGTTGCCACAACAGCTGTTGATTGCTTCCGGGCTCCTCCAATCTGGTTCACCTGAGAGGAACCTTTTCCTGCTGGTGAAGATGCCCAGGAAAAGTGGACTTGCAGGAGGCAGCATCCTGGTCATGCGGTCATTATAGCAGATGCAAATCTGGGGTATCCTCTTGAAATCAAAGAAGCTGTGGGACTCTGCAGCCATTGAGGATCAAGCCCCTTAATAAATACTCCCATCACCATCTCAGAGCCGTTCCAGTGATGGTGCATCCTCACTTCTTTTCAGCAAACCTTATAGTGGACCCAAAAAGGGGTTATGTTTGCATAGTCTTCACTTTTTTTATATCACCCTCTCATGATTTTTGAAAGCTTAGATATCTGAAGCGCTTAGCTCTGTGTTGAGTGTCTCATTAAATTTCAGAACCCTGCTTTCTTGGGCTCCGTTAATTAGGCGCTTGATTGAAAGTCTAAATCTGAAGACTTGAGTATTGACTACAGCTTTGCTAACCTAAGGTGATCTGTTCAGTGTAGTTAAAACTTACCTAGCCAATTTCTTTTCTTAACGTCCTTCACCCTGCTGTTAAACAGGCATCACAGATTGCTGGAAAACCCTTGTGTTTCTACTGTGTTGGCTGGAGAGAGGCACTAAGATTTATTTTAGCTCTTGAGCTTTGTTGTCACTTGAGTTTTCTGCTGCAGCTGTTGGTTAATAAAGACTGCCTGTCCATTTATCAGGAAGGAACTAAAGACTAGCAAGAATTTTGTCTTGAATGGTCAAGTAGCCCGTTGGGTTTTTGTGTTTGGTGGGGTTTTTTTAAGTACTGTAGAGTATTTCATGTATTTGCATAACATACAAGGAGCCCACTGTCAGATGCCAGCGTGCTTTTCATATCTGCAATTTAGTCTTCATCTGCCTGCAATGGGGTATTTAGAGCCAGTATCCCCATGGACACACATGTTTCTAGGTGGGAGTCAGGTACTTTACGGCATGATGGACCTGACCCTGTGGATCACACATTGGTGCTCCTTTGTCCAAGCAGTTACAAGGTGTGTAGCAAGGACACTGGGCAGCCAAAAGCACACAGCCTGGCTTGCTGGCGTATGCTGCTCCTCCAACCCGCGTTGCTTTTGCATCAGCCACAGAGAGAAACCAGCCAAGGCAGGAGAGCAGATGGAGGGGAACGAAGGACAGGAGGTCTCAGAGGTCCGTGCTCTGCACTGAGCCTGCACTGCCAGGCTGTGAGGAAGAGAAAGAGGAATACTCCCAAAATGAGCTTTCCTGGCTCCATGGCTTGGACTGGAGAGAAACACATGCTGGGTTAGAAATGGGTGGTGCAGAGCTCCCAGGAGAGAGCAAAGCTGGGTGTTGGGAGACCTCCAAGGCAATGAATCTCACTGAGGTGTTTGCAAGTGGGTCACTCATTTGGGTTTATACATGCCCCCCCATTTCTATCAGCCACATGCCAGCAGCACACTGAGACATCACCCAGCTTTGGTATCGGTGGCCAACTCCTTAAGAAAGTGCCATTTCAGGGGCGGCTGTAGCAACTAACTCTCCAGCTTCCTGCTTGCCAATGCTGCTCAAATCAAGCTGTAATCTCCCTGCAAATTGCCAGGTCGGGCAGTACCACTCACCTTGCTAGGGACTGCTAAGCCTGTCTCATGCTTGGTTTTGAAAGAAATGACTTTCTGGGTTTTGTTGTTCTAGGTTCTCCTTGCCTATCTCATAACTGTTTTCTATAAATTGTCTCCTGCAACTGGTATGTTCCAGCTGCTCCAGTATCTGCTCTAGGTTGTACATCTCCTCTCTCCGATCCCTTGACACACAGCCTTTTTCCTTCCCACTCTTCTCCTCCCCCCAGTTCATACCAGCTTGCTTCAATTAGCTGGCCCGCTCGGGCCTTCCTTGGCATGCTCATTTTTTCCCGACAAAGGGGTGACAATCAAGGTAGACTGTAATTTAATTGAATTTTCTTCTGAAGCTTTAAGTGGGATAATCCTAAAGCTTAGTCTTGCCTTTGAGTCACAGCTAATGGCCTTGTCACTTGTGAAAGGTTTTTTTTTTAGTTTCTTGGTCTAATCAGCATCTCTCATTCTTTACCGTCTTTGCTCCTGATAAATATTTCTGACCTGTTTGTAGGCAGAAGATTGCTAAGGCTACACAGCTCCATCTCTGAGCAGACCCGTGTACGTGTGTGCATAGGCAGAAAGGCTCAAAAATGGATTTGGAGGGGAGAAGTGTTACTACTCCATGCAAATGTAGCATTTTTATTTTCTTAAAGTAGTTGGCATTTTCTGTTCTTCTCTACCCAACTCCAGATTTTAAAATGTTAAAAGGGACAGTGATGCAAATGTGTTATAAAGTACAGTCTGCGCAGAACTGTGTCCAAAGTGAAAAAAAAAAGAATTGAGCAGCCCCTGATGTGGGTTTGCTGTTCACTTGTTGACCTTTGTACAAATCTTTTTAGGGTCGGATCTGATCCCTGCAGAGGGGTGACAGTGACACGCAGTCGTAAAAGGTTAATGAATTAGCAGTGGACATGTGAGACTTAGCTGCATTAGCTCCATTTATAGATGGGAATTGAGGCCCAGGAAAGGTTAAATATCTGCCTAGGGTTGCACGTGAGGCTGGCGGCTGAGTGAGGACCTGAATGCAGATCCCCACGTTCTCCTCTGACTGTCCCCGAGCGCCTGCTCTGCTGCCAGGCTCTGCTCTTGTGGGGCAGTGAGGCAGGAGCCCCCCATGCTGCAGCATCGCGGGAACGCACACAGGCCTGGCACCTAGGAAGGGACGGGCTAGTGGAGGTGAAATGATGCAAAAAGTGTCTTGGGATGAATGAAGAACGGCGGGACAGATGAATTCAGAGCAGCAAAATTTAGTGAAATGTGGTAGTGTTTATGTGCAGAGCTTGGTTTCCAGTTTCATGCTGGCCACTCACAGTGAGAGCGTGTTCAAAGAAGGCAGCAGCCTAAACCTCCTCTAAACCAGCTGCTTGTAAAAAAAAACAATTAAAGTACTGGTGGAAACACGCAGGAGGAAGTTGCCATCTTGTGGAAGTTGAAACGCTGGTAGTTGCCAGCACAGCTGGGAGCTGGTTCTGGCAGAGAGGGCTGGACGCAGCATGTCCCTGCCCCTGTGCCATAACACACCCGCCGCCTTCCATGGCCTTTGGGATGCCTTGTCCTCTACTGGTTTGGGATGTTTTTGAGTACTGGTCTCTATAACTTCATGTTTGGGAAATTTGGGGGTTTTTTTGACACAGGGTTTGTTGAGACTGTCAGCAAAGCCCATGTTTTTGGGGCTGTGTCTGCTGGGTTTGCAGCTGTGCTGGCGGCTGGTGATTACCAGGTCACTACCATAGCTGAAACCTTTGCTGCTCTGCAGGCTGAGGGAAAGATAAATAGTTGGTTTGGTCATTACAAGCATGTAGCTGGGAAGTCATGTCTGTCTGTCAAAGGTTTCGGGGTGTTGATTCACATGGGGATGGTTGGGGGGGCGCAGCTGGGGGTGTTGCTCGCAGATTGAGATAATTCCCCTTTACCATCCTGCCTGCTGGGCGAATTCAGCACCTCCAAATTGTGCAGAAACCCCATCTTTACATCTGCAACGTCTTTCCTGCGTGCTTTGCGTAGCTCCAGGTGAGGTTTGCAGCAGATCTGGAGGTGGTTCTGCTCAGCTGGACACGCTTGGTGGGCTTGCAGTGATTACTCCTGGGAGGCAGCAGCTCCAGGACCAGCTCTCTGCAGGCGCGCACTGCTCCTTCAGGGCATCCAAAATCAATTAGAAAGCCTCAGTTACACAATCTTGTCTCTCCTTTGAGGAAGCACAATCCTTCATATTTTTTCTTTTTGACTGAAACGATGAGACAAGGTTGATTCCTCTTTAGATTTCATGTCAACATGGCATGGTGGGCAGAGGGGGCGGGACACCATGGGCAATGCAAATCTCCTCCTTCCTTACTTAAGACCATAGCTTGCATCTTTTTGGAATATAAATTGTAAACTGAGGAGGGCATTAAATAAAGGCTGCGTTTCTCCCTCTCTCCTTCCCTGTCAGCAGAATTTAATCAAAATCCCTCTGTATTCTGCACAGAGCCCCCGGCTTTATACTTTATATCAGGGAGCCAGTCCAGCAAAACACTTAAAGTGGAGGGGTGTCCTGTTGCATGTAATTAGGCTGCTCGTGTGCTTTGATTTAAGCAAATAATTAACTGATTTCCTGGATCAGCACCAGGGTATTGAGCACCTTGCAAACTGCCCCTTCTTCGTGTTGTGGGGTGCAGTATTTCACATGAATTGTGTTAGACCTCTGCTCTGTGCACCTAGTGCCTGGCACCTGGTTATCCTTTCTTCCCTGGTAAACACTGATTTGAAATCTTTAACCCACAAAAAAATCTCTATAAGCATATACGTCATGTGCATTGACTCTGCTTTGTGCTTTGTTACCAAAATCACCACTTCCAGGGGAGGTGCCCTGCCACTGAGATGTGCCACTTGTGATTTCCTTTCTGCAGACGTGCTGGCTCACAGAGAAGGAGAATTCACTGAATAACTCATAGTCATATTCAGGTGGCATGTTTAAATGTTTTGCTTTGCTTAACCAGCTCCTTTCTCAGCTCCTGCTATTAGAATATGATATGACAGAATATTGCAGAATATGATCTCGGAGATCCCAGCTTGGCTCCATCCACAGTGCCAAGCTCCACACACTAATGGGAGGTGTAGTTTGCATTTGGCCCTGATCAGAAGGGCTAGAATTTCATCATTGCCATGTGGTGGACGTTCAGTGACTTGTGTTAAGTGAACAGCATCGTTGCAGTAAAATTGTGAATGCGTGTTGATCCATATTTATAAAATGGAGTTAGTTAATATACTCACTTTCTGGGTTTCATGAGTTTTTCACTGTTTGGGAGATACAGAAAGTGCAGTAAATGAAGGCTGTCTTGATATTATTGAAAGCTTTGCGGAAACATTTTCAAAAATGCCTGCACTTTGGGTAATAAGCCAGTTGAACAGTGTATTTTCTGGGTGCAAAACCTTGGAAAAAGTCTGTTAGTCTGGGAAGTTATACATGAAGTGAGCACGCGTGAGGTACAGGGGGACTTTGGAAGGTGCCACTGAGTGGGGTGGGTGAGGCAGGACATCTATCAAGATTCAGAAGGACCACCAGGATTGTCCTGTGGATAGCAAGGGTCGGCTTATAGCAAGGACTTAGAGTGAAGATCCAATCCTATTTACTGTTTCCACTGAAGGAGCCAAGGGGGGTAGTAGGGTCTGAAGCTGGGAAGATGCTTAATCACAGAATATTCTGAGTCCAGAATTAAGACACAGCCTGATCTGCTGGCGGTGCCCAGCCTGCCATGCTAATGGCCATGGAAATCAATGGCAATTTAACTGAACACTCAGGGCTGTGAGTGGTGGGCTGCAAATGGCAGCTGCCCAGGTGTCAGCCACTTTTGTTCTCTACTTTGGAGGTTTCAGCCTTCAGCCAGAGGGCAGAGCCATACTGGCAGGGGAGCGGGAAGGATAAAGCTGCCTTAGATGGAGGGTCAGAAATCTGGGAATTCACCCCACGAAGGAGAGATTTGGACCAAGCAGCACTTGAGTCCATGTCTTATTTTATTGTTGAGTCTGGTGCTATATTTTATTGTAGAAGTTGCAGAAGCTGACATGCAAGGAAGTTTTTGAAGAATGGATGTCCTATTTTTTAGTGCATCCTACTGAACAAGGTATGGATTTAGTAGAAATGATGCCATGTTGTTTTAGATCTGATGTGTTATATGCCAGAGCAGCGCCTGGACCTGCAGGAGGTTAAATCAAAGACCAGGTCCATGGTCTAGAAACTGTGCAGTTCCCTGGTCCCTCAAAATGCTTAGTGGCATCAGTTCTCAGGCTTTCCCTGCCTGTCCGTGGATAACAGTCTAAGTTGTGGTCAGGAAGAACAGCAGAAAGGGGAGGTCAGAGCTCATGTCAGACAGCAGTGTGGATAAAGAGAGGACAAAATGAAGAGCTGGTGGTAAATAAAGTGTCAAGAAACTCCTCTGCTGTTGAGGACAGGAGGGAGACAGGCTGGAGCCCTTTGCAAGGGGGAACAGTCTGCAATAACTCTGCTTTGCCAGGAACTTCTCGTGGGACGAGAGCATTGTTGCAGTGCCAGGGTTGTGCTGTTTAGATGTTGCGCCCAGATTTGGGAGGACGAATTGATGAGACTTCAGTTACCAGCAGCAGAGCTCGCCCAGCTTGCGCTGGCTGTGTATGCTCACTGTGTGCCAGTGTAGCTCGCACGCAGGAGCAAGGGAGTAGGGTTTAATTCATTTGTGTTTTGCATGGCTATCACCTCTTTGTCACTGCTGCTGCCACCTCTGTAGGACTGCAGTCACCTGTTCTGCCTTCTCTGCCATGTTGCTTCAGTTACTCTACTAATTTAATAGATATACTCGGTGTCACCCTGCACACACGCTGTCCCGTTACTCCTCTCCACGGCTCCTGTAGAGGCAGGTTGGATGGATCTTTTGTTTCACCTGAGCCAGCAGTTTGGATGTTCTTGTGGTTGTTGGTACTAGCAGGAGATATCATGTTCCTGTAAGTGGTTTTGAAGCTGGCTGATGACTTTCTGCTGGGATTTTGGAGGGCTGAAGGCTGTCTCACAACAGACGTCCAACAGCAGCTTCGAGTTCCCATTGAAACCCAATGAGATGGATGTACACATGGATCTGGTCACTGGGGCTACCTTCTCTGGTCATCCTTACTGTGAATATTTGGCCTGCACAGATATGTCTGAGACTAAAACATGGGTATGTTCTCTATGCTTTGGGCCCAGTGCTTTCTCCATGCGGTGCAATACCATATCGCACTGCGAAAGGCACATTTTGTGACCTGTGTTGGTAAGACCTCTTTCTGTAGGTATTCCAGCAACAATCCCATACCTTCACTCTCTGAGGAACTGCTCCTTTTACCCAGACTACATTGAATGTCTCTGTCTACATAACATGCCTGCAAAAATCCCTGAATAGTTTCTGAAATCGGTGGGAAGTGTTCATTGTGCAGGACATTTATCCTTTTTCTTTTGGAAGTAATAGCACCAAAATACGTGTTATAAGCCAGAAGGAGAAAGCTGCTCCCCAGAGCTTTTTGCTGGGGCATTCAGCGTCTTCTCTGAGTAAGCGAAATCACAGCTAAGCAAACACAGGCAGGATCAGGCAGCGTATGGAGCATCTGGGAGCTGCAGAACAAAAGCCTCTTTGCACTCCCAATAAATTGGTCCCGTAGGAATTTTGCTTTGAAATTATAATTGACCCAGGGAAGAAAATTATTTCATGGACTTTGAACTCATTAAAAAACTCCATCATTCATCTACAGTTTATTCCTGACACTTAATCAAAAGAAATTTAATGATCTTTCTAACGAACGTGATTTAATGTTGCTGGGAATGTGTCTACTCCAAAATACATGGCACTGATTGTAGGAGTGGAAGGTGTTTATTAGCTCTGTTTGTCACAGCTGCTAAGCACCTCTCAGGAATTTCAGAAATTTCCACAGTTAGGAACAATCATTTTGGCATTTTCTTTTAATCACAGATTTTTGTGAATTTGTGGAATTCCAACTTTTGTGGAGTTTTGTAGCTTTCAAACCTTTTATACAAATGAAAAATAACATATATCAGTAAACCCCAGATTAAGAAATATTTAGATTTTTTTTTAATCAAACTTTGAGTGGCAATTTTAAATCAAACTTTGAGTACACATATATTAAATTACAGGACATTTACAGCACGGCAGGGTTTGGCTTCAGCCAGCAAACCCTCTAATACAACCTATGTGTAGGAAAGCATCACCGTTCAAGAAAGCATTTTCTTATGTAGCCAGCTTAAACGGGGGGATTAATTTCTCTTAAAGAACTGCTGCAGTTTCATTGACTTCAAGTCATGAAACTACAGTGTCCTGCCCTGGCTGAGTGTCCCTAGGTGTAGTCAGAGCCAGCGTGGGTGCCATGGACTCACTGGACACTGCCCAAAACCGGGGTGTAGCTGTGTGTGGGTGCTGGGTCTTGCAGGCATCCCGCCAGGGCAGGGTGGGAGCTCAGAGCCAGGGCTGCAGTTCCCCTGCACATACTAGTTTTCCTCCTCATACTGAATCTCGTTCAGACTGCGGCAGCTGTTTGCAGCAGGCAAGGAGCAGGTTTGTGTCTCCAAGGACTCTGTGAGCGCTGAGGACCCGCAGGTCCCCGTGCTCGTTGCTGGCCCTGTTCAGCAGCCAGCTGGGCTGTAGCTGCTGCGTGCAAGGGGCGGCAAGCTGATGTGCCTTTGGCACCTGTGCTGGGCCTCCATTTCTGGATGCATTTTCTTTTGTCATTCAGCAGGTTTTGATCAATGCTTTTTCACCCTCAGTGGAAGACAAAAAGTCAGTAATGAATAACATGGGAACAGCTGGTTGAGCTACAGGTGTTGGAGGCCCATTCCTTAAGCAAGGTCTACTCCCCATTTATTTTTACTGGCATTTAGCTCAAGACACTTCAGTGAGAGAGAAGATAGTTTCACTCTGGAAGGTCCTCAAGGAGATACAATTTTGGGAAAAAAATTACACTTCCTACTCAAACTTGAAAGACTTACAAGATCTTGTTTTTAAGTGCCTTTCAGGTGGTGGGTTGCCTTCTTGAACAAGTGATGTCAGACTTAGTCTGTATACAACCATGACGTTTGCTAAGTAGTGCAATACCCTGGACTTTTGTTATTGCCTCTAGTCAAACTGTCTGTATGTCAAAAGAGGTAATGTTTCACCCCAAATCATGCTGCTGTGGTAACGCTGAGATTACAAGACATTTTGGAGAAGGTGGCTACAATACATACCTGCTGTTTTCACTCATCCTGAAAATAGAAGGGTTTGTAAATCCTTTGGTAAGAACTTCTGTAGTAATTTTTTAACAGAGTGTTGTCACCTGGCAATGTTTTCCAGAGGGCAAATAACACCCACTAAAGTCATCCTGGTGTTTCGTTAGGGACTACTCCTGCTCCAGTGAAGTTAATGGAATAGCTGATTGACTTCTGTAAGTGCAGGCCAGAACCTGGGGTTTCATGAGCAGCTGGTGCTCATGCAGAGCAGCTTTTGGTCTCAGTTCATGCACTTTTTGACTGAATTCTGCCAAGATTTCAGCATGAGCTGAACTCTTCCTAGATATCAGGGAATCTAAATTACTATGAAATGTGAATGCGCTAATGGTAGGAAGAGATTCAGACCTTTCACACTGCCAGGCACCAGAGAGTCTGCACAGGAGGAAATGTCTGGCAGAGACATGGATCTTCTTGTGTATAATGACCTCAGGCTGAAAGGTTTTCTGCAACTGGATTGTTCAGAACCTCCCACTCCTCCTTGTAACTTCTCTGATGTCTGAAAAGGGTTGTGCTCATGTTAGAGTCTTACCCAAGAGGGTCTCTAAGACCTTCTTAGAGCTCTTCTCTTCCCAGCCACTGATTTTTATGAAACTTGTAGGAGTTTATGTCTAAGATGCAGTAGCATGAGCAGCTTTCAGCTTTGCCAGGAGCAGGTTCAGAATACGCACACTGACCCAGTCTCATCCTTCTGTCCTGGATTTCATCATTGTCATGAGATTTTCCCCTGTCCATCCTCCAAAGCCATGGTCCTGGGAACCACCATATTTGACATACAGTAGAGATGAGAAGAAGAGAGTTAGTCCAGGGAAACCCACCCAGCCCGTGGAGAGCCATGGCCCGCAGCGTCTGGTCACCCTCCAGTGCAGTGTGGTTGACATTTGCACCTTCCTGGGCACAGCAGATCTCACCCTGCTGCCTCGCACCTCGCAGCGACTGTGCTTGCCTTGGCTGTGCCGTGACTCACACGTTGCACACCCGGTGAGAAACACCCAAAATCACCCTGGAGGTCCTCAGCCTGCGTCACCATGCCTGCCGAGGTGGGGAAGCATCCCACACAGCCCCAAGAGCTGTGGGCAGGGGCTGTGAGCCGAGACGATGCATGTAAGAGGGGATGAGGTCAGATGTGTGTTTGCTTCAAGCCGTATGTTGGATTTCCTACACGTGACTGCTCTTGATCTCCCACTATTGCTTGCAAGAGCTGCCCTGTCATGAAAGAGGCTTTCAGCTCTGCAGCACACGTGCATGAGTCGCTATGATGTGTCTGGCCCTGAATGCCATAGGGACCCCGATAGACGTGTTTCACTGGGGTGCACAGGAAAGAGGTTTGGTTTTACTCTTAATACCTTTAAAATAAAATAAAAGCATGTTTCCTGCTCACCGTTAATCCTCAAGCTGGGTGTACATGCATATGTGAGGCTGAAAACCAGGTCAGTAAATAGAAAATGACACTTTTTAAAGAAAAAAATGTATAAATCTCATAAGGTTTCCTACCCCTGCCTGTAAATCCTGCCTATGCTGGGAAGCAGCAGGGCTCCCCTCCGGTTTCTAAGCTTCTCAAAATGACAAAAATCCCTCAGTGGCAAATCCTAAAATTATTGGGGCAGGGAGAGTGTGAACAGCTAATCAGATCCATCTTGTCATATGCAGAGTCAGGAGGTAGCAAGGATTTATTTTGCCTAGTGAGGGGGATGTAGAATGATGGGACGTACCTGCTCCTTGAGGATCACTGAAAGAGGACAAGTCATTAGTCAGCGTTAGCCATGCGGGCCATAAAATGCCCATCACCCAAAATGGGCCCGGGCAGAACATGTCCCATAGACCCCCACCCTGCAGAGAAGTGCTGCTGGTGACAAGCTGCTTCTTGCACTGCTGTGCTCCCAACCACAGAAATGAGGGGGGCTGCTGAGCTGGTCTCCCACGAGCCCCAGTTTCCATCTCCCTGTACAGGCACCAAGGGAGTCAGCAGATGCTGCACTGTGGTTTAAACCCAGTCATTGCACCACTGAGCCGCACGCTGAAATGTGGAGAAGATGGCTGGTGAAGGGCAGAACTGCTCCCTTGCCATCCCAATGTTAGAAAGCTATTTCTTCCTGGACATGCACACAGAGATAGGATTGTCCTGAGTTATATCTTTGGGGGAGTCATTTGCTCTCCCTTGGAATGGTGATGCCTGATTTTGTTTTGATTGCTTGTCTGGATGTCTTTACCCAGACAAATTAATTCATTTTTTGGCTTTGCAAGAGTGTGACTGATTCAGCAAAGGAGCCATGGAAGATAGCACAGCACAGATGAACATCAGATCAGATTCATGCTGGTGTTGACTATCTACAGTCAACATCATATCGGCCAATATGCCGATCTGGGCTCTCCCAGCCTGCTTTCTCTAAGAGGGAGATTGTCCCCGGATAACCAACTAGGTCCCCTTCAAAAATCCCTTCATCTAATCCCACTCATCCTGTAGAAACCTCAACCCACTTATATTTTCTCCAAATGGAGGCATTTCTCATATATACTCATCCCACTGCAAAGCAGCATAATTATCTACATGTGGCTTGTGCACAAACCCTTGTGTATTTTGAACATCTGACATTTTTCCAAGAATAAACAATAGGATAGTTGTGAAATGTTCGCAAATGTTTCCTTCCCACTTCCCAACCTCCAAGGAGCAAGCAGAAAATATTCAGTGCTTTCAAAAGTTAATGAAATTTTGTATTTTGAAGGAAAAAAATAACAAACAGAAAAATACCCCCCAGATGATGCTGTGACTCTGTCCCTTCATTCTGCCACCTCTGGTCACTTTGTTGCTTTCATCTTGTTGAGAAGTTCATCCTTTTGTCACGTTAATGTTTCTGCTGGTGGGTTGAGTAGCTGAGCTGCTTTAAACAGAAGGTAATGGAGTTTACTCTGGTCTTTTCAGGACAGAGTCAGTCCATAGTGGAGATTCACGAGGGAGGAGTGGTACGGACTAAGGAGCACAGGTTCGAGTTGGACAGGGGACCACTCAGCCCTGTAAGACAGGACCTGTCCTCTCCTTGTGCATCATTTGCCATATTGCCCTCACATCCCTTCTTTTGGCTCCCAAAAGCAAAAGCACCACAAACAATAACCAACAATAAACTGGAATGTGATACTTCTAATTGAAAAAAAAAAAAAAAAAAAAAGCAGTGTTGGACATGTCCGTCTGCCTCCTCCTCAGTGCTGGGCAGAAAGGAAATTGGTTTTATCATCATTAGATTCACACCTGCTCCAGTTCTCTGGTCAGAGTGTCTCTTCTGGCCCCAGTTTGTACTGGAAAATACTGTCAGTGCCAGCTTTGCTTTTTCCTGCTGGATTCAGTGTCAAAACGATGGTCCCAGCAAACATGTCCCAGCACACGCAGCACCCTGAGCCCCGTGGCGCTGGGACCAGCAGCCTGGGAGCCCCTGCCATGCAGCACTCGCAGGCTGTGAGATGCAGTGCAAGCTGTAGGGTGGGACCTGAACATCCTTCGTCTGTGTAAAGTCAAGACAGGTTGCTGGTGCTTGTGGGGATGACAGTTGCTGTGCATCCTTATGCGTAATGGTATTATCCGGGCTGTTGCTATGGTTTCAGCACTAACGGATCAGGTTGTAGGAGGGAAAGCAACCCCTTAGAGAAATAGATCAGTGCTGCTTTGGGAAGGGATTATTAAATATTATTTTGTTATTATTATTGGTGCTTGTTTCACTTCTGTGGCTGCTGGGTGTTTGCAGGGGTGGTAATTAACAGCAGCCCAGCATGCTGTACAGGCAGTTTGTGCTGTGCTGCCTCCAGTCCTGCCCATGGCCCCTGCAACCACTCTTGGGGAGAGCCCAGGACTGGCTGATAACAGTCTCCGTGACAAAATCCCAGCAACAATCCCACTCCTTCTCTAGCACCTAAGGTGGATCTGTGTGCAGGTGTTACTCTGCAGGAGGACAGTGTCTTCAGCCCATTCTACACATGGGAAAACCAAAGCACAGAGCTGCAGAGGGACTCACCAGGGTCCTCAGGGCATCAGAGGGAGAAGCAGAAGTCAACTCTATGTCTCATGAATCTCAAGTCAGTGCTTTATTCATTTCTTTCAACTGAGTGTCTCTCTAGTCTCCTGTGAACTGCCCTTGGGTCTAATTCAAAGCTTTAGGCTGTTTTGGCCTTGGAAGAGTTTTGTCCAAGATGCTTGCCTCAGCTTGGCTGGGATCTTGGGATGATCTGGGCCAGTGTTTCTAAGTGGGAGCCTTTAATCTAGCAGCAAATGATGCATCCCTGCTGCAGGCTGTCGCTAACCCATTAGAAAGACACCCTCTCACTGCTTATTGACCTCTGTGTGTGCTTATGAAAGAAAAATAAATGCTAAGGGATTACTCCCCTAATGAATAGACCTGTGTGTGCATGCATGTAGTGCAGCATCTTACAAGTCCATCTCAGTAGTTTTTAGGTCTGAGAATGAAAGTTATAATGAGTAAAATATTGATTTCCCATAAAAGGGTTTTAATCAAATGCCCTGACACCCCAAGGGGGACAGAACTCTGCTACAACACCAAATTGCACTTCATACACCATCTATTTTTCAAACACTGTATAAATGAGCCTGCCCACTGGATATATGAGAGTTCCCAGATGTCATACATCACAGGGAGCAGGGAGAGCTGTAAGGAGAGCCAGCGCTGTCTGGCGCGGGAAGGGGACGGTCTGGTGAACCCGCTGGGGAGCTCTAGGGAAAGTAACGCTTGTTACTCCCTTTGGCAGGACCTGCAGCCCGTATAAAGGTCTGACAGTGAGACGCTTGCTCAGGCCTTTAAAGTCCTCGTGGCCCTGCTTCTTCTGAAGTGAGGATATTTGTTTTTTCCTTGTTGGGCACCGGCCAAGCTTGCGCTGTGTGAGGAGCAGGAGCTCACTGAGGGGAGGCCACCAGTGTGTGCTCCACCAAACTGGAGTGTGCTGTCACCACTGGCATTGCCCCATGGGACTTTTGACTTTCATAATGTATTCAGCAGAGACCTCATTATGCGTTTTGTAAATGCCAGGTATGGCTGGTGAAGGCAGGAGAAGAGATCCATGGTGCAGACCAGAGACAAGAGGGTTGCCTTTACTCGCTGTCATTGCCTTTAGATCCAGCTGGCCTTTGGCATCAGCTCAGGAGTGAATTTTTGCACATGTTCCTTTTCCCCCTTCATCCTTTGCCTGCGTGGATCTGGTTCCTTATGTCCCTTTTGAGCTCTCTGTCCAGAAGGTGCTCGGACATCTCCTTGCATGGGGAGTGTGTGTCAGGGAGATCTTTCCTGCCTGCTAAGAATGATGCCAACTTGTCACTGGTTATTCCCTTACGCTTCAGGCAGAGGTTGAGCCTTGAACAAGGATTGAAACAACAGAAAGTAGCAACTATTAAAAATAAAGAGAGAGGGAGAGGATTAAGTGAGCAGTCCAGTGTCTCACAGCAGTAGGAGCAGACAGGCCAACCTTCTGGGCTCACAGAGCCCATGGTGCTTGGTAATGAAGAAGCTCTGTTTGAACTTGGGTGCAAGGATTTGGAGACCCTGAGGTGGGAGGCACAAGCACTCTTCTTCTGCACCGATTTGTTGCAGGGCACTGGGTTGTCACTGGTCTTCTGGAGGGCCTAAAGGCTCACCAAAGTCAGTGAAGATAGTTCCTGTGTTTCACTGTGCTTTGGATCCAGATGTACCCCAGTGGCGTTCAGGTGACTTCAGGGGGTTAGTTGGGTGTAACTAACTTCTGAGCCAAAGTTTGAAAGCCTTGGGTTCCTTCTCCAGATGAGCAGCGATGCAAACCCTCTTCTGGAGGCCCAGGAAGAGTCAAAAGCCAAAAGCCATGACTTTTTGCTCTCCTGAGCACTGGGTCTGTATATAAAAGAAAGCACAGTGTGTAAAGAGTCAAAGAAAAACCGCACCAGATCAGGTCCTGAGCTGTGGTGCCGTGCAGCGAGTGATGCATGCCTTTGTGAGACCGAGGGCCGTGGCGCTTTAGCTCAGCTTCCTGTCCCTTGTGAAGCAGCATCTTCCCCTCTGCTGTACCTCATCCCAGGCCGGCATCAAGGCTCTCAGCTGGACAGGATGGCTTTTACCCCACGAGAGGAGGTGTCTGTAGCCTGTTTTAATGATGGACAACAAGTTTCCTGTTTGAATTTTCTGTTCTCTGGACCTTTGAGACACCCAAGCGCCACCACACCTTGGCACAGACCTATTTCAACTCCCTTTCTTCCAGCACCTCGTCAGGAGAGCAGTGAAATCCTTCCTCTTCACCCCAGCTCCTCTCACTTCAGTCTTTCTCCGCTAGCTCTCCAGAGATGATGCTCCAAAATGCCACGTGGGTACTCCTGAGTGGAAACTACATTAATGAACTCTCTTTGAACTCTTATTTTCTACTGTTCAACAGTTAATATCTTCTTCCCAGCACAACTCTCCTCTCTCCTCTTTCCCTCATCACCAGCACAGGACCACAGCAGTTCCCTAAAGCTTTAGGACATGGAGTTTCCCTGCTGTTGCCTGACAAAATAGTTCGTCCCTGCATCTTGTCTGCTTAACGTCTTTTCATACCAGAAACATGCTGTCTTGACTCCTGGCCCCTGGCTGCCAACCCAAGGACCTGCTGCACTCAGCAGGTACAACCGCTGCTCCGTGGGAGATGCGGTGTGTGGCCCGGCTGTGTGTTCACACACAGCAAGCCCAGTAAATTGAACCTGCTGCCCATGCACAGAGGTTTCTGAGATGTGCAGTTGCAGGACCCAAAGCTTGCCTCACCTTTGCAGTGAACTCTAAGATCCTTTTTTTTTTTTTTCCAAATTTGAAATGAATTCTCCAAGATGTAGCTCCATCATTAAGACTCCACTTTTTGTAAAGCATCCAATATGCTTTTTGACTGATAAAAGTCAGCATGTCTCTGCTGACTTCAGCTTACACCACTGGAAGTCTGCTTGCCAGTCCAGTTCTAACGTTATACAACTTACCAACCATGGCCAAACTTTCTGCCAGGGTAAACTGGTTTGACACAATTAAAGTCACCAGTGGTCCATCAGTTTGCTCCAGTACTGAATTACCGGTAGGTTTTTATTTCTTGTATCTTCATTAATATTTTCATATTTTCATTAGAATTATAGTCATGAGAATTGTGTGTTTGAGAGGGAGACTTTTTAATAATAAAGTTCCACTAGAAGCCATGTTTATTTTATGAATAAATTATTTCAGTTCTAGAATAAATTACCCAAAGGAAGGAGAAGTGTCATGCCGCAGCTTCAGTCTCCTGTGGGTTTGCCAGCCCTTGTGGTTCTACCCTGGGCCTCAAGTCTTATGTTCTTAAAACTTCAGTTTTTGTAGGGATATCAGTTGTGAACATGTTCACTTTCAGAAAAATAATAGTGTGTTTCTGCCTATCATGGTGAAAAGCTTGAAAGTTCAGCCTGAATAGGTCTTAAAAAAAGGAGAAGGCTAATGAAAACAACTCAGAGATATGTTTTTAAGATTATCAGGAGCCCAAAAGCATCATGGGATTTTGGCTTGTAGAGGGAACTGGGAGGTGACATGGGATGGCGGAGATGGTAAAGCATGCACGTTGCACAAATGGGTTGGGAGAGGATGTTCAGCATTGTGTCACGCTGCATGGCAGAGCCAGATATGGGATCTAGGTTTTAAAGTGAAGGGGGTTGTTCACAGTAGGCTCTTGTCTGGATTTCAGTCCATCCCAGCTAACCTGTGTGAAGTCTGAAGGCTGGCAGTGTGAGGGCTGGCCTGGACCCCACACCCAGACTGAGAAGGTGAGCTCCTCTAGCTGCAGGAGGCCAGCACAGACCCAAGTGAGAGACCCAGAAATAAAAAAAAATTAAAAAATCATCATATGCTGGCATGGTCGCCTGCATAGCACAGAGCTATGCCGGCCTCCTGATTGACTCGGAGAATGTCAAAGCCAAGCTTGATTTGCTCTTCAGATGGTGGTCCAGTGCTCAGACCCAGCCTGCTGTTTGCATGATGTGCACTGTCCTCTCTTTGTCCACAGCCAGACCACATGGACTTGGTCAAGTCACTTAAGGTGAGCGTGGCAAAAGAACATGGTGCTCAACTCCAGGTTTTGTACCTGGTCATGGGCAAAGGCAAAACATCAAAGATCCTTTGCAGGAGGAAATCCTCTCTCCCCACAAAGCATGGTCTGCTTCATTCTTCACTTTCTTCAGGAGAAATCCAACAGGCATAAGACCCAGCTAGTTTCTGGAGTAGCTGAAGTTAAACAGACTTGAAATATAAGGATAAATTTCAGCATCCAAATCACTGTGACCTTTCCAAATGGTCTGATTTGGAGTTGGGTGATGCCTGGGTCTTTGTTGTATGATCTGAAATGAGATCTGGATCTCTAGTTAAATAGTCATCTCCTAGGTCTTGGATCTTCTCTGAACCTATTCCCCCAATCATGGTTTTAACAGGGGCTACTAACTGATCCTCAAGTAGGGGTTATTGCCTAACTGCAAATGTAGTTTGTACTGATAACATATCCTTCCACCACAAGAAGATAAAAACCTCTCTGGGTCTGGGGTTTGATCTGTGCCAACATAGTGGCAGAAAGGAGTTCGTTGCTGCTCAGGAGTTGGCTGACTTGAGAGGAGCTTCAAGGTGATACTGTTGACCCTGAGGTTCACATTTCACTTGAGGAAAATAAACAGTACATTGGAGACCCGGGTGAAAGCTTTGCCTTCAGGAGCCATTTCAAGCATTTCTGGGAGCCAGTCATTCTCAGCAACTTGCATTATTAGGTTTTGTTTTCATTGCTTCCATATTTTCTCCCCACCTTCCTCTTCCATCCCACCTGACCCTACAGTTGGGAAATTCTCATTTATTTATTATGCTTTGGCTTAAGTAAAATTGCCTTGGCTTTGTAGCAGGGAGCCAGAAAATATTAGCACCATGGAATCAGTATCCTGGAGGTGCATTGCTTGCTTTTTGAATACTTATTTATCCATCCCGGAGGACGTGAGGGTGTGCAGTGTCTGTGCCTCATTGACCTGCCAGGAGCATCCTCCTGGCCCCATATCACCCTCCAAAAGGAGTTGGGTGCCCCTGACAGGGTTCTTCCAGGAGTTATCTGAACTGCTGTTGTTTTGATTAGAGTGGTTTGTCCTTCCCTGTCACACATAATTTCTGTTACGATGGCTCATTTTTCTTGGCTGTAAGTGGAATTGGAGAAAACAGATAAGTTGTCTTGCTTTTCCCCACTGATGAATCATGCTGCCTTCCTTCCCATGCTCTGCACTCTCTAGGTTCACTGTTGCCTTTGCTCCACAATAAATACTTTCCTACTCCCCGTGCTCTGTAAATCTCACCCAAAGCCTGGAAAGTTTTAAAAACGCTCTGTCAAGTCACACTGTTAGAGCCAGCAGAGACTGGGCCCAAAGCAGGAGCATTTCAGCCTCCTCTCGGAATCAGCAGCATTTCAGTGCTGAGGCTGGGACTGGCTCTCAACACGGGGCAGAGCTGAGCCCTGCTGGCAGGGAGCAGGGTCCGTGCGCATGCCCAGGGCATGTAGAGGATCGGAGAGGCACCCCCAGGGCTTGCACCCAAGGGAGAAGGGGACTCTGCATTCAGCCTTTCACGGTCAGTGCCACCCGGCACTTGACACGGGGACATCCATGTTCATCTCCCTTGTGATGTGGTGGAGAGTGCTGCCCCTCTGAAGCCAGAGCCCCCGGCACCCGGGGTGGAGGACCACTGCCTTCACACCACCACACTCCCCAGGAGCCACCAGCAAGTTCTCTGTGACAGCTGGAGGGTGTTTAGAAAGTGGTAGGTGAGAACCCTAGAAATATATCAGGAGCGAGTCATGGAAAGCAGCAAAGTTATACCACCTCCAAGATTAGGGTAATGAGAGCGAGCCAGACCAGGAGCACTGCTAGGGTGTGATTGCAGTGGTTATTGATTTTTTGCAGGAGTGAACCACAGATCAGATTAGGAAATACAGCCCCTTTCTGCAAGGCATACTGCAAGTGAACCAAGGGACAGTCAGGCTCCAAAGAACCTTATGACGATTGTCAGGTTATTGGGAACTGGAAACCCCAGTGGAGCATCCTTGCTACCCACCTTCTAGGTTCTACGGCTGGGATTTTGTAATTTAACTGAATCACCTGAAACTGTTGAATTCCATTAAGAGCCCTAATCTGTCTTAATTTCTTTTAACTTTGCAGAGGGTTTTTGAAGTATAAGGTTAACAGGTTTAATACTCCAGTTCATACCCTCTGGCATGGACCTCTTTTCATTATGGTTTATGACACTGCAGGGGAGGCTGAGATACATAAAAATGTATGTCACAATTTATACCTCTCTGCACCCCTGTTGCTACTTTAAAACAAAATCTAAATTACCTGTCTGCAATGGGTTGGTTGTGTCACACAGCTGTGAGCCAAGGGCAACAGTGTGGCTTTCAAAATGCTGAGGGACGTTTAGCTCTGCTGCTGCTTTAACATTGGTGCTGTCTGTGACAGGGTATGTTCCTCAGTGGGATTGCACATAACATACCTACAGTTTGCACCAGGAGGAGACTCTTAGCCACACGGATAGTGGAAGATCGGATCAACCAGGTTGAGGTTGTAGAGGCTGTCTGATGAAAATATGGCTGTAACTGCATTAAAACAAAAAATCCTGAATCAATTAAAAAAACACTTCTGTACATCTCAGACTGTCAGCCATTCAGCCGTGTCGCAAGGTTATAGAGAGCCAAATCTTTCTCACTTGCTACTTTCCTTTTGATGTCAGGCTGAATGTTTACTCTGCATCAAAGTATCTGGACTTCGGGTGGTTTTTACTAGCAGAAGTAATGTGTGACTCCAGTCCTGCTCTGCTCTGCAAGGGATAAGTTGGTTACAGCTAGATACATCAAAAATCATTTTAAAAGGCTTTTTGCCTGATGGTTACACACCACCTCTCCTCCTGATCCAGCCTTTGGAGTAACTCGGAGGAGCTCCAGGCCTTGTAGATGGTCTCGGTGCCACCACTGCAGTGCTCTGCCCTGGGACCTTCTGCCCAGGCCACTCGGCCTCACGGCACAGAGACACCAGCTTGGCCCACATTCAGTTGCACCAACTTTCTATGGCTCAGGGAAGTACCTGCATTAGGAGAAGAGCCCTTCATCCAGCCAAGTCTGGTTTCTGTCCACTTTGCATCTCACAAGGGTGTATTCTACTTTCTGATGTATGTCAGCATCAGGTAGCTCCTCTGCCTTGCTGACTTGAGAGGAACCACAATGAGTAACCCGTAATAAAGTACCTTTAGCTCTGTGTATATTAATCTCCCTCTTACCATCTTTGGTTTTCATGTCAAATGCAAAGGAGGCTGGGTGCTCCTTGGTATGCTCATGCATGATGGTGGACACAGCAAACTCAAAGCATCTCTTCTGCACCAAGAGGTGCAGGGCTGTCAGGAGCACCCTTGGGACCCTGGGCATAAATGATCCGCAAGCAGAGCAGATGCCTGCAGAGGTTGGGGCCCTTTCAGACTGGCTCAGTGGTATTGCAAGCAGGAGTCTTGCTGTGAGTCCCTTTTGGTGGTGGGGATCTTGAAGTTTTGAGAGGGTTTCTAGAAGTGCTGCAGCTGTGCACAATCTTGGTGGGCTTTGGAGACAGTCTCTACAAACCCATGAGGATGAGGCTTTCGCTGGAGGCACACACTGCCTGGCTTCCTGGCATTAAAAAATTATCATCTGGAGTACACAAGTCAGTGGGGACTGAGGATGGAGAAAACCATGCTTGAAAGAACCAGCATTGAAAGACACCTACACTGGGAATCGCTTTTCCTTCTGCAGGAGCTGCATTCAGGGCCAAGGAGAAACCTACAGAAACAAGGCTGGAGAGGATGTCTTCTGGGAGCCTGTACCCAAGGCAGGGATCCTCCAGCCTCTGCAGGCTGCTCAGCCCTACCCATCCTGCCCTTTCCTTCTCTGCCACATCTGTGCGTGGGGAGAATGGAAAGGGAGAACATATTCTTCACTTGTAAACCCCACTTTGGAAAGCCTTCGAGAGCTCTACCCACGCCCTGCTTTTTACAGGCTCAGTTAAATTTTGTTTTAACCAGAGATGGATACTAAAATGGCCCAAGCAACCAGTTAGCGTGCGAAATAGCACAGCCCTTCCAGGGGCAGGGATGAGGGGATGAAAGAAAGGAGAGGGCTTGGTAGGGTGTTGCCAATGCTGAACTAAAATGCAGCCCATATGTCTGTGGAAAATAAGACATCTGCACTTTATTCCTTCTGCAAGTGCTCCAGTGGGACTTTTTGCATGCTTTGGGAGTAGTGTTCAGTCTACCCCAAAATACAATTTTTAGTCAATGAACTACTCATCTGGAAATGTGCTTTCCAGCTTTACTCTAGCAGTGCTTTATTAGTTGTGTTCATAAAACCATATCCTCTACTCATCCTACTAACCCCATTCAATCTCTTCACTTAATTTGTAGAAGAGCAAATGAGAGATGCCTTTGTCTCTGCATCGTATAAAATATACATTAGTACTTTCACATGGGATGAGCCAACCATTTTACTGGTCAAATAACCTTGCTTCAGAATAAATTCTCCAACTTTCCTGTGGGAGAAAATCCTCACTCCATTCATTTTTTAAACATTCCTTGTAAATTAAGACCTTGGTATTTTCTAAAGCCCTTCACTTCCCTGCCTCATCATTTGTAAGCTTCTAATCCCTTTAATCTTTCTAGTCAGGAGACGTCCAGGCAGCAGGGAGCTTTGTAAAGGTGTGGAAATCTCACCAAATTCCTGTGTAATGCCCTCCTGCTCTGTGCTCCAGGTAGCTCTGCGGTGACACGTTACCTGGCTGCTGGAGGCAGATCAAGGAAGGGCAATGCCAAATGTGCGACATAATGATGTCATGAGTTGAAAGCCAGTTAAGAAGAAAGGGATCTCTTTCTAAACCCTCTGCGAGTCCCTTTCCTCTCCCACCTCCTGAGAGTTTTACCCATCTCTGTCACAGCATGTTTGAGATGGACCATCCATCTCCTCCACTGTACAGCACCAGGAGGGGCCAGGGACAGTACTGCTGTGCTGCCCTTAGTAGATAGCAAATGCCATGTGATGAGCTCAAGGCACAATCGATGCAGAGCATCAAGGTGGCCAAATTTGAGCTTGGCTGTAATTTTTACATATGTACCTATTTAGTGCCTGTATTTGCCCATCTCCTCCTCATTCAGCTATGCTGTGTTTCCCAGAGGCTTCAACTGATGAATTAATTAGAGAGAATAATGGAATTTCCAGAAGCGTTCTGTTGCCCAGATAGACAACTAACTCAAAAGAGTAGACCTGAAATGTGATGAAGGCATGAATTGTCTAGTCCATGGCTTAGTCCTGTAGCTTCTGCAGAAGTCCACTCAGCCCTTTGGTTTAGCAATGGCAGATCTTTGTTTTAGCAAATCTCATCGTCAAATTCTAGGGAATTTTGCCTGAGCGAGGATCAAAAATTTGGCAGCCCGATTCTCAGCAGCACTGTTGGGAGTTTGCCAAGCAGGTTGGCTTAGGAGGTCCTTCACATCAAGCCAGTCCTGACTGGCCGTGCTCTGGCAGGTTGCAGGTGACATGTCAAAGAAACACAATTATGACAAGGAAGCACAAGAGTGACAACAGGAGGATGAGAAATGGTTGCCTTGATGGGGACATTGCCATCTCTTAGGAAGCTGCTGGGCAGGTTACAAATTGCCAACTGCCTTTCATATCTCCTTGAGCTGGGGGCCATCCCTTATGCCCTGTCAGCTGTGCAAGAGAGACAGTTGTAAGGTCCCATTATCCTGTAGGAGCTTTGTTGGACAGCCGAGCAGGGAGCTCTTACACCAAGAATTAGCCAAGAAGGGCAGCTTCTCAAGCAACTGAGACCGGCTCTGCAGCCCCAGAGCTTTGGGAGCTTTGGGCTTTCTCTGGCCGTGGGATACTGGCAGTGGGAAGGTGCATCATGCTTCCACCATCTCACTTAGATACATCTCATTCCATGTACCCCTGAGGTTAGTCATGCTAGCTCAAGAGACCCTCCTCCCAGCTTCCCTGCTCTTTGAGTAAGCCCCTGTGCTGCAGCATCTCCTTTCCCTCATGGCTTGATGTCCTTTAGCAGCATCATTAACTCTCTCTGCCCATATAATGATCCAACAAAGGGAAATAAAGTTAGGGGTGAAATGGTAGCAGCAAGACGTTTCCCTAATCATCCTGTGTGGCCCAGTCCTGCTTCCACCTTCTAGGTTCTGCCTTTTTGTGTAGGAAAAAGCTGTTAGGAGTTTGCTGTTCATCCATGCTGGCCTCTTGCCACACCTGCCCGACTGTCATCAGAACGGGCCATTCTTGTGCTTCAAGGAAGGTCTCCTTGAAGATGACCCAGGTGCCATGGACTCCTTGGGCCTACAGAGCAGTCTCGCATGGAATTCTTCCAAGCTCATGAAAGCTGTTCTCATAAGTCCAGGATCTGCTATTTTTCTTGCTCGCTTCTCCTGGGATGTTCAACTTCACAGTCTCACGGTTGCTGCAACCAAGACTTCTCTTAATCTTCACGTCTTTGTCCCGTTCTTCCTTGTTCATGAATAACAGGTCTAGCAGAGCATCTCTCATTTTCTGCCAGATGAGTCTCTGCACAGCATCCCTGGTCAGGCCCCCAGGCAAGCACCAAACCTGTGGAGGCATCAAGTCACATTGGTCAATAGATGCCCCTGTCACTAGGAGGGTGTCTCCAGGGACTTTCACCCATGGCTTCCTCCTGATTCCAGTGCTTGACTTAGCCTCTGTGGCTCCCATACCTCTCCTCCTTACACGCTCCCAGGGCACTACCCCAGAGCTATAATGCAGATGTGCAGACGGAGAAGACACTTGTCTGCTCCGGCTCATGCATAGCACAAGAGACCTGTGCCATTCATTGCAGCCCATTCCTGTCCCAGAGAGAAATTTCTCCGCAGAGTGCATGCACTCCGCGTGCTGCCTCCTGAAAGCGTGGCTGCGATTGCGTGCAGTTTGATACCACTGCACACTCAGCACTTCATCTCCTCCTGCTCTGCAGCCTGAGCAGAGCCAGGAGAAACCGCAGCTGAATTGATCTCAATGCGGGACTGTAGAGAGTAGAAAGAAGTGTCATCGTGCAAGGTTTCGGGCAGCAAAAAAACCCCAAACAAACATAATGTTAATTCACATGTTCCTGCTATATTTTTGCTAGTGATCTCAACGAAGCAGTGATAATTGCATCAGGAAGCAGTCTCTGTGTGGGCACACAGAAGGGCAATAGTCAGGAAAGGAGCAGTTCAAAGCTCCCATCTCCACTTGCATAGAAACCTGAAGTTTAAACTAACAGGTTTTTGTTCATACTGGATGAGAATTGAACCCTGAACGAAACACCAGAGTGTCTCTTCCCTGCTCAGTTTTAGTGTGCTGGACTGAACTTAAGATTCATCTGGTAATAGTGGCTGTCACAAAACTAATGAAAATGTGGATTTAATTTCAAAGAGAGTTGGAAGTAGGACCTGAACATCCTTTAAATTGGGAAACTAGTACTGTAACAGCCGAAGGCACATTCTTATAGATTTTAGGGGTCTAGGTAAAGTGTTACAACTAAGATTAGCTTTAGCAAGGCAATTGGATCACCTCCTGATTCTGACATGTGTCCTGGTGGTGGCAAAGGGAGGAGAACTCTTCTGGCAGTGAAACAGGAGGGAAACAAATGTAACATGTGCTCAAGCAGTCATGTGTTGAATTCCATATTGAATTTACACGTAAATGGTAGCAGATCTTTTAGGAAAATAATCTGCCTTCATTTAAAAATAATAGAGAATCCATCAAAACAAGGAGTTTCTCAGGCTGATTACCCACAGTGTTAAGCATTTGTACCCTTTTTATAATCTGAGTTTGTCTACCTTCATCTTCCAGTTGCTGGTTTCTGTCATGGCTTGGTCCAGCATATTGATAAATTCTCTTTTCCATCTGTGCTCTCCATCTTACGGCCTGTGGCTGAGTCACCAGGTAAATCCTTCTTTGTCAAGTAACAAAGATTTTGTAAAAAAGTATGTTTTCCAGCCCTTGAATAGTTCTTATGACTGAGCTGTCTCCCAATTGTCTGTGTTTTCCTTGGATTTTGACCAGGAATAGTTCTACCAGGGCCAAAAGCAGAACTATTGATGCCTCCTCAAACCATTACCAGGGCTGATCACCCCACGACTTCACAAGCCATTTTGGGTCTGGTTAGTTTTCCACAGTAAGCTCAAGGACTTTCCAGAGTTTCTGCTTCCAAAGCAGGGTGCCTCACTGTGTGAGTCTAGCCCGCGTGCTCTGTTCCACTATCGTGCGTTCAGCTGTGAGCCCCTCTCTTTGTTATTCTCTGCTCCCCCAACTTTATCTCACCTGCAGACAGCAGCAGTGATGGTTTAATGCCTTCCTCCAGGTCATTAGTAAAGACAGAAAACAGCAAGGGTGCAAAAACTGGCTCCTGGAGTGGCTGAGTGCTGATGGTTGGAGACTTCCCTGTTTAGCCGCGTCTTAATCCAAGCAGATGTTTTACTGTTTAGTTCTTAGTGAAAACATGTGCCACAAGTCACAGATCTTAAAGAAGTCTAAGTTTATCAATACTATTATTACCTTTATAAACCCAGCTTGGGATCTTACTGTAAAATGATCTCGCTTTACTTTGATGAGATGTGTATTCCATATATGTGAGTTGATTGGCATTAATGATCTTACAGACATTATATATAGCAGCTATCACTGCCATCATTTGCATTTACAGGTTGCTTTTCATCAAGGTGATTTGCAGCCATGAACAAATCCTCATGACTTTATATTGAACCCAAAAAGCAACCCCTTTATGCTGATGTGGACTACAGCACAGGGAGGTAAAAGATCATAGTGAAAGAAAGAGGTTTTCTCCCAGCTTTCCCATGTAAGATGTTCTCATGGGTGCTTCAAAGGGTGAGGTTTTCACCTCCTTACATGAAGGATGATCAGCACCCTTAATGTGGAGCCCCCTTACATGAAGGATGATCAGCACCCTTAATGTGGATCCCTCCCGATTTCAGCTGTCCTGAATTGGCAGCCAGCTGCAGAGACAAAGTGTATGTGAGCCATATAGACAAGTTAAGAAATTAAATAACTTTGGAGGAAGTGACTGCAATGATATTTACTCCTCTCCGCTCAGGAGCGAGAGGTCAGCTGGCAAGGTAGCGCTGTGGAAAAACGCCTCTGCAAAGCCAGAAAGATAAACATGACTGTTTATGAATTCTTCCTTTGGAAGAAAAATGTTTTAAATAGCCTGATGTGATAAAAACTGAAAGCAAGACATCTCGCATCACATCTCTGGTCCATCCCAAATGCTCCTGTGGAGCACTGGACTCATGGAGCTGCAGAATGTACCCATGGGTGGAACATCCACAGCCAGTGGTTCTTTACGGGGAGGGAGGGGGACCAGTTCCTTCAGGGCAGATCAAGACAGACCCCTGAGGGCCAACACATTCAGTAGGCGATCCTTGATGAAGAGTCTCCTGATCCTACCCAGCCTCTTCCAGAAACACAGAGAAGGTTTCTCCAAGCCCCTGGAGATCACCTGCCTCGCACCAGCTGATGAAGAGAGTTCTTGCCAACCCCATGGACTCACCAGCCGGTCTTTCCCTCCCTCACTCTCTTCATGAGTTTGGTTTTAAAAAGATGAGAATTTTTTAAAGTAAACACTTTTCCCTTTATTCCTGCCAAAGTGTTTAAGATACATTTGCTCTTCTCCACTGCAAAGGCGGGGTGGGAGTTGTGTTTTGCAAAATCAAAACAGGTTTCACAATATCACCTGGTGCCAGGAGAAAATGCTGGTTACCAGTGGGTTCCCAATACAGTGATTAAATGTGAATGCCAAGTGCTGCCCCTTTGCCATTACATACCCCACCTGCGAAGAACAAAACAGCTATTGCTTTGACCTAATAAAATTAAAGTCTTGTGGATGGACAGGGGTTAGGAAAATACTTTAAAATGGAATTTTCTTGATTTCTCTGTCTCTAGTGTCAGTATTCTGCAGTAGTGAGTTCCTAAGCAATAATTGCGTGTTGTGGAGAGGTGTTGGCATGTTTCAGATTCCTCTATAAAATATAAATGCTTTATAAAACTTCTTGCTTGCCTTTCCCAGAATCACTCTCACAGGACCAGTTGGTGTATCACAAGGGTTTATCTGTGTCATGGGGGTGGGTGCATCACTGTGTGCGTTTGTGTGCACAACCAGCACCCTTGCGAAGTGGAAGATGAGGGAATGGCTGAAACCCCACCAGCAAACCATGAAAGTTTCATAAACCACCTTGAATTCCTAATTTAACTTCATCAGCTTCAGTTCATCAAAGAGCCAGTGCTTGGCTCTGGGCTGTAGGCACAGCAATAGCATGAACTCCCTCATTATTTATTACGAGGTGCCCAGTGGAACAGATCAGCACAATTTGCACTCAGCTCATTTAGCATTTGCAGATGAGCACTAACGAGAGGAAGCAGTGGGTTGGTTGCCGCGGGTTTATCTGTTAGGGTCAATAGCAGATTCCCTGGGGGGGTTCATCATCCATCCGACTGGAACAAGTCCTGGGTGTCTGAGTGCTAAGACCAAGTCTTCAGTGTGTGTGGAAGATGCATGGTGTGCTCTGTAGCAGGAGCAATGTGGTGTCTGCGTTCCTGGGGGATTAAAATAATGCAGGCAAACTCATCCAAGCAGGGCAGGGGGAACTCAAGGTTATGAAAATGAAATCATTCTTCTTCTTTTGCTTTTCCAATGACTCCTACTGTTAAAATGAGTAATTGTGGAGCAGCCGTGTCCAGACAGACCTGTTTCTGCTCACAGTTCTTGGTGATAGTCAAAGATGCCCTATGCAGCAAGGAAGGCTGAAAGTCACGCTGACTTGGGTGAGTCTCCAAAGATCTGTGGATCAGTGATGGTAAGCAAGTCCCAGGCAGCCAGTTTTGCTGATAAAAGATCAGATATGATAGGGTTAAATAAGATAAAATAGGGTTAACAGGATAAATGCCTGCCTGCTTCTGTGCGTGGTCAGGGAGGGTGAATGAAAGATAATCAACCTTTTCGCATGAGGATGTCAGCCAAACAATTCAGGGGACCCAAAGGCAGTTTTTTGCACCAGGCAGGCACGTTAGTCCTCTCTGCTGGCGTTATGGACAGTGGTTAGGCGTTGGCCAAGGATGCAGAGCTCCTGACACAGCGGTCTGACCCATCATGACAGCCCCACGACTGAGTCATGACTGCAGTGTCACATACCTGCTCTGGGTGGCTCCTCCAGGACTCCTCCAATGGGCTGTGATAGAGAAAAGCTTGGGGAAAGGCTCATCCCGAGGATTTTAGTGATAGACTTTATTGCCTGGGAAAGCAAGGTTTGCCATTGTGAATGCTCCCTCCACCATGCCCAACAAATTAAAGCCAAACAGGCAGTAAATTTCCATGGGCCATTACCCCTCTCACAGAAGAGGTTAAGTGTGATGAGGGCCAAATTGCCATTTAATGTGATCTAATTGATTTTATAAGCTGTTGTGTTAACAAGAAGCTCTACGGCATTCCCCCGACATCGCCCAGACAGATTGGTAACATCTGGTGCATGCCCTTCCCCAGCGGTGGGCGAGCACTGGGAGTTGCTGGTAGGCATCAGCTTTGCATGTAACACACACACTGGGGCTGCTCCCCAGGGCAAGAGTTAGAGAAAGGGTGACAGAGTCCTGGAGAGCTTCTACCTTCCTGCCATGTCTCAGGGTCCAGTAGCCTGGCCCTGTCTTCCCTGGGGTATTTGGGAGCCCTGTGTGGGCGAGGGGCAGAAGGAGTGCCCGTCTGGTGCAGGGAAACTGTTCAACATCCCATGGGAAGGGCAAGGCTGAGCAGCCCGCGTTGGTGGGGAGCTGCAGGGAGTGAGTGGTGTCATCCCTGGCAGGCAAATTTGGCTTTAACTGGATGCCTCCATCATGATGATCTATGGGGAGTGACCCCCCCATCCCAGAGCGGAGATGACGGACCATGGCAGGCTCTGCTGGCTGGGCTGAGAAGGGTGTTCCTGTGTCCTGCACCCCAGACAGATCGCTGGTACCGTGCACAACACCAGCTGCTCTCCCAGCTCCTCTCCAAGCAAGCACGGTCTCTCCATGCTTCATGTTCCTCCTCCTTGTGCCATCAGGAGGAGCTTCCCCGGGCAGGGAGCGGGGCACAGCGGGGTGAGCTGGGCAGATCACTGAGCCCTTCTGTGTCTGCAGGGGTTTGTGGCTGCCCCAGCGTGAAAGTGGCAGCACAGCACTTGACACTAACTGTACCCTTTGTCACTGTGCTGCGAGCAAGAAAAACGAGCAAGCTGATTTTTTTATTCTGTTTTTGATGGGGCTACAGAGCTCTTCTGGCCCTGACCTACCACCTGATTCTGGTCATGTCCCAGTGGCCCCAACCCTCAGCTCCTGCAGCCCTTCAGCCATGTCTCCTGCTTGGGAAGCTCCACCTCCCCAGAAGCAGGCCCAAGGCATAATTAACGTTGATAAAGCCGTGTATGGTAGCCAGTGATGCCCTGCACGCATGCAAAGTGTTATTTATTCCTGACTCCCTCTCAGCCTGATGCTGCAGCAATGAAACCCGCCAGCTCTGACTAATGGTCCCAGCAGCTGTGTAGGATATTTGAGTTGCTTTTCGTTTACAGATTCAGTGGGTCCCTGGTAATTGGAACGTGGCAACTTCTAACACATAACAGATGATACAGCAATGGAGGGAATTTGTCATTGCTTCACTCCCCTACGGCAAGAAGGGCTCATAAGTCACAGCTGACAAATCTTTTAATGACTTTTAAACTTCATTTACAGAAAAAAATGACCATAATCAACAAACAATGATGGGTTACTAATCTTTCTGTATTATTAAAAAAAGGGTCTGTGTCTTTGGCCCCTACTATGGGAACTTAATGCTGTGAAGGGAATGGCGATGCTGTCCTGAAGAAGGGCTGGCAGAGTGTGAAGGGATGAAAACAGCATCAACAGAGAGCCCCGAGAGTCTGCACAGTCCTGAACCATCACACATAATCGCGGTATGCCAGACTGGCATGACAATACTGATGGAGAATGAGAGCAGTAGATGACATACTTTCATCTCCAGCTTTGACCCAAAGCCCGCTGCTGGGAAAATCACCAGAGCATCAGTCACCTCTGGGCTTCAGGCGAACCAATGCTGAGGATAGCACAGCACACGGGAGCGGGTGTACCCGCCTTAAAACCAGACTTTATTTTAGTCTTTGCATCCACACAGAACTGGAGAGGCAAAGATCAGTAGATGGGGAGCAGGATTTATTATTTTTCAGGATGAAAAGGAATGGCTGCTCACATAGGTCTGGCTGTAGCGATCATCTCAAGCAGCTCAGCTGCTTTTCAGGTCTCTCTCTGCCATCACTGCAGGCTGCATCTCTCCCATCTGAGATGCTTTCCTTGGGGTGAGCATGCCTCCCCAGTCTCTGTGAAGCCTTGGAGGTGGCATTTAGATAACCAAACATCAGTGAATCCCACCGCAAGTGACGTTGGAGCCCACATCCCTGCAACTTTACGGAGATATGTATCTTAATCATATATGTTATTCTGCATATTTAAAGTGTCTGAAATAATTTTGAAAGGCAATCAGCTGATAATTAACTCTGAGAGAGGAAAGGAGCATGTCAAAAACCTCATCTGTTAAAGAATTGAGGGTTAGCGTGCCAAGGACCAGCAACTTTCTCTTGCTCTGCGCTCCCTAAGGTTCCCCATCCCATGTCCTGCTCCCCCACACCCATTAGCACAATCTCTGGGGAGTGAGTGCCTGGCTTCAGTGATACCTGTGACATGAAGTCCTGTAGTGGGTGGGGGAAACAATCAGCTGGTTTTCTCTGTAGGAAAACATGGACAAGCATTTTGGAGGAACAGTCTGGTCTGGGTCCCAGAGGGACCGCTTTGGTCTGCAGGTGGTGACTGCACTCGTGGTTTCCTCCTCAGCTCATTGTTTTGCCAGATCTCCTGGCATTTGGGGCTTAGCTAAAATCCCCAGCGACAGGAAGCACATGGTGATGTGGAAGTCCCTGGCATCTGCTCGGTAATTCAGAAAAACCAGCCATAGCCCTCATGGCTTGGAAGAGGCCAGGACAGCCCCAGGAGCACAGCACAGCCTGGGCGATGAGCAGGACCAGCCTGGCTGGGAACAGAGCAGCATTTGCGTGTTAAGGAAGCTGTGGCATCAAGATGCAGGACTTCTGCTTGGAATACACCAGCGGAGCTAAATAGCAAGAATTGCATCAGTGAAGCTCCATCTGCAGCAGCTCCTCTTTGAGAGCTGGGTGGCCCTGGCAGGTGATAAAATTATCTGGTGGTGGGTTGGCAGCATGAAGTGGGGTCCATCCTGGAGCCCAGATTTTCCCCCTACTTCAGTGTTGCCCTATGGTGAGAGGTTCACATGTCCTTCTCACAGGAACCTGCATCATGCCTGTCCTGGTTTCAGCTGGGGTAGCGCTCATTGGGTTTTTTTTCTTTCTTCTTAGTAGCTAGAATAGCGCTGTGTTTTGGATCCAGGATGGGATTTGATATGAGAAGAATGCACTGATGTTTTTAGTTGTTGCTAAGAAATCAAGGACTTTTCAACTTCTCATGTCCTGCCAGTGTGCAGGTGCACAAGGAGCTGGCGGAGAGCGCAGCCAAAACAATGGACCTGAACTGGCCAATGGAATATTCCATGTCATCTAACATCATGGTCATTATATAGATAAGGGTCGATTGGGAAGCTCCACTCGGGTTTCTGGGATGTTGGTTTCAGAATTCTCTCTTCTCTGGGATTGCTAGCAGGGAACGGGCTGGGCATCGAGTGGTGGTGAGCATTACCCATTTGCATTTTCTATTATTACTATTATTATCATTATTATTTTTATTTTATTTCAATTATTGAATTGTTTTCATCTCAACCTATGAGTCTCCTTACCCCTTCAACTCTCTCGCCCATTCCCTGGGGGTTGCGGGGGGTGAGCGAGCAGCTGCGTGGTGTTTGGCTGGGTTTAAATTAAACCACAGCAGTGCACTGTGTGGGTGGGACGTGTCCCAGTGTTGGAGCTTGGGAGTGCTCCTCAGGGGCCACCCATTAGACATGACCAGAGGGGTTTTGTATGAGGAGGTGAGCACCGGGCTCATGGGCAGGAGGCTCTTCTGCGGCCAGACTGGGAGCCCCACTCTCCCACCACCCCATTTCCTCTGCGCCGCACGCAGGAGATGCAAAAAGCAGCAGCAAAGAGGCCGCTTCATTAACAGCTAAGAAAGTTCCCAGAAAGTTCACTTGCTTTTCCTCATATATAAATCATTTGCTGTTAAAACAACATTTGGGCTGGTGGAGGATGTTCATTAAGAAACATCAAGTCAATAGGTGGCTGATGAGAACCTGTCTCTGCTGCATACGAGCAAGAGAGTGGGGGATAGAACCATTGTGTTTTCCTATTAGGCTGTGAATGATAAAGGGTTAAAGAATAATTCTCAAGAAATTAGTCATGGCCAGCCATTAATGAGCATCTCGGTAACACACTAATGAGCTGGCTTCAGATGCCTGTAAAAAAGGACTTTAATTAGATTAATACATGTAGCATTGACCATAGCCCAGTAGGTAATCATCAGGTTTTGCACCAGTGGGATTATGGATGACATTCTATTTAATTGCTGTTTCCTTTTCATTTTCTTTCCTTTTTTTTCTTTTAAAGATTCTTTCCTCCAAAGAATTTTGTTTCTGTTCTCAAACATAACGTAAATGTTATCCATGGAATTCTGCATCTGAAAGTGCTGCCAGACTGGGCTTATCTGATTCAATTGACCTTTAAAATTTATTTTGCTGCTGTCAAAAAGAATGTTAGTCTGTTCACGGGAGATTTCCAAGACGATTAGAAGCAGAGACTCCTGAAAAGTCTACTTGTTGCATATTCTGCAATCAAAGGATGATCCTAGCTTTTTTTTTTTTTTTTTAGGAGAAAAATGCCTTAATTTAAAAAATATTTTAATGGAAAAACAGAGTCCAGAAAAGTTCAATGCAATTGGGGAGTCTATGTTCAAGTAGACAAAGAACTGCTGAGGAGCTCCTTCTCATGGGGTGAAACCCAGGTTGTTGATCCACGTAGGCTTCAGAAGATGCCCTAATTCTTGCTTCTAACAGTATTGACAGTGGGATTTCTTTTTTGACATCGTATGCTGCCAGGACTCTCATGTTTTAAATGTGATGTTGTTAGCATGGGAGTGGAAAGCCAAATTTAACCCACCAAGATTGACACCTGCCTGAAAATCCTGATCAGTGCACAACAGATATCCTTGTTTTCAAAGGAATTCAGCCCTGAACCGAAGGGCTCCTTGCTGTCACGTTGCAGTGCTGGTGGGACAGCTTTGGTCTATCTTGGCCCAAGCAGAGATTTTGGCTTTATCAAGAAGATGGGAGAAAACACTGCCTCCAAAGCCGATGCAGATCAGCAGCTTTGGTGTAAAGGCAGAGCATCGTGACCCCATCGTGACCCCATGGCTCCCCTAAGGCAGATACCAGACCTATGTGCATACATACATACATGCACATACCTGCCCACGTCCTGCCCCACAGGGAGCCATGTTAGCTCCAACATGACTGCACACATGTGTGCGATGAACTGTGCAGTGTTTGGATTGAGCCCCAAATTTGTGGAGACAGGCAGGGTGGAGGAGCAGTGCTGCTGCAGGGGCTGCTTGGATGGATCTCAGAGTTTCCAGCCATAGGTCATCCCTTTATCACACTTACTAGGAAGGATTTAAGGCTCTAATGAATAGATTTTTAAGCTTTCTATAGGCATAAATAATATGTAGGACAGATGGTTACGAGCCACAGCTATAAACTATATGCTGACCTGATAGACTTTGTAACCATTGTACCTTTAACAACTGATTAAATACTTATTAAAACAGCTATTGATTATTTATTGCTCCTTTATGAAGGATTTACCAGTTGCACTGAAATTTAAATCAGAGCCAGGTTTTCAAAGTATTGGCAGGATTTCTCCAGTTTGAAATGACTTGTTGTTTTAATTAAAAATTTAAAAATGAGGCTATTTGCATAGCAAGATGGATAGTTGAAGGAAGATGATGAGGGAGCTAATTCTGTTCATGCTGCTGTGCGCTCAGCATCCGCTCGTCTGGGCAGCAGCACCCTGCATCAAACAGGAGCGAATCCCAAATTTGTGGAGAAATCACTCAAAACCAGAGAGGTTAAGGAAACTAATTCTGCCTCGCACCCGGCCGTCTGGCACAGAGGCACCAGCATCCCCACGCTTGCCCGTCGGTGCCGTCAGGCAGCGTGGAGTGGTGACAGCGTGCTGCAGCGATGCCGAGCCTGGAGCGGCTCTGGGAGAGGATGCGCCGATGTAAAAATTCACAGTGCATCAGACGTGGTGTAAAGGAGGATGGATCAAGGGGGCAGAGGCAGCCCCTCCTGCCAGAGCCCTGCGAAATGCAGAACTCGGCATCTGCCACAAGCTGATGGTGTCAGTCTGGATTCTTTGCTTACGTCCTGCAGCAAATGTGCTTTAATGAACCCGACTTGGCTGATGTTTTCTCTCCCTCCCTCTCAGCAGCTTTGCTTTTTCCTCTGTACAGTCCAAGTGCACAGGATGGGTGCAGCCTCCATGTAAAAAGGGGTGAAGGAGTCCAGGGGTGGGCAGCAGCTACCCACCCCGCTTCACCCACCCCGTAAATTGAGACCTGAGTGCTCGGTGGAGAGCAGGCGATGAGGTCAGGTTATAAACACGGCTGTGATCCTGAGCTCCCCAGGAGTTTCCAGCGTGCTTGCAAAGGCAGTAATTGCCAGCTTCTCTCCCATGACCCAGGGTGGTGCAGATGCATCACCATGTGTCATTACGGGCAGTCCCCATCCAGAGCTCTGTCGGTGGCACTGTATCCCCACATGTCGGGTGTTAACACAGTTTCATTCTACCGAGGAAAATATGATGTGCAGGGTGGAAACTGGGCTGAAACTGGGCTCACCACCTAAGCCTGCAGAGCCTGCGTGCTCAGGAGGAGAAAACAGTGTCCTCAGGCAGAAAATGGTCCCCCCAGGAAAAATGTCTGGGGGCTTTTGGGATGCGTAGTGGGCTGCAAGGCAGCATCGGTGCCTTCTGTCTTCTCCATCGCTGCTCCAGCCACAGAACCCTGATGAGATGGCCTGGGTATGGAGAGTGGATAGTGGTGGGTGACACTAGGGCTTGGCGCTGGGGTGCAGAAGAGATGGGCACCTCTGCTGTGACCAGGAGCCAGGTCAGTGATTGCTACTGGCGAAGCCTGAGCCTGGACAGGTCTGGGCTGACTCGTCTGCAAGGTGGAGCCCTGGGAAGTGTTTGGAAAAATTTGCATACCCTGTACAAGGAGTCCCTTGTCTGATGGGAAGTGGGACAGCCCAAAACAGCACTCAGGAGACCCAAGGACCTGCTCTGTGTGCAGCAAAAGCATCCTCCCTTACTGGGCTGTGCTCAGTTGCACTTTACAAGGGAAAAAAAGATTTGCAAAGGGAACCCACAGCTTTACAACAAGCTAGTCTGGCTCCTGATGAGCTGATCTCCAGCTTTCTGGCCCTTCCAGCTCACTCAGCATAGTGGAGATTTCCCCAAAAGACAGCCCTGGTCCTGCAGAACTAGTCTAATAATTGTGACATCTTTGTCTATCCCCTTTTTTTAATAACTTTCTGGTCCCTTAACAATGACATATGGGAGAATTGAAGCTGTTTTCCCCAGAAAACCCAAAGACTGGTTTCCTTCCAGTTTATTCCGTTTATTGAACCACACAACAGTGAACAGGGTCTTCCCACTCTCCGGGAGGAGGGCTGAGGCCCTCTGGGTTTCTGTGCAGGACTTGTTGGGGACTCAGAAGTTATTAAAAAGATTGCAGGGTTTGTGTTGGTTATTAAACTAATGCTTCGAAGCTTGGCTCTGGTGTTTGGGGACTCACTAGCAAATTACTCGCAGCACTTGGGGGAGGAATGATTGGCACCGAGGGTAGTAGGGACTTTGCTTTTAAATACATGTGCATTTCTGTGCCATCATTGGTGCTGTGGCTGTGCAATCACTGGAGTCTCTCTCTCTTGCAGCTGGTCATGTTTCTTTTTAAAACTACTTTTTTTGGCTAAAAGGACTGTTTTAGTCAGAAATCCCTCAGAGCCAAGCATCTGGGTTGATCACTGCCCAAAGCGAGATGCTCAGCATGTGACAGCCATGCCAATTTGTTTGTGCTGGGGCATGTTAACTGCCCTGTTCCTCCCTAAAAATCATCTTTCTTGCCATTTGCAAGAAGGCAGCAAGAAGGACGTATGGACATTAAAGGTTTGGGATGAATGCAGGAGGGCAACCTCCAAAAAGCAGTGAGGTGGTGCAGAATCCAGAAGGACAGGTTTTGTCCTGTGCAGGAGTGTACGAGATGCTTAAAGAATACTTGAACCAAGCTGTGTGTGTCGTTCAGGCTCCCTCCAGCATGTGAGCAGGGGTGCACAGCCCTGGCGTCAGAGCTGAGGACCACCCAGCTCTCCCCAAAGCACAGCGGGTGCACCACGGGCCGTAGCATCCATCACGTGTGCTGGCAAGACACAGGTTTGCTGGTGCTTTTTTCAGCACCCCAAATGCCAGATTTTCCCAAAACGTGGCAGGGAGCAGATTTGGCCCTTTGCCCTATGCCAGACGTCCCCGCAGCATGTCTTCATTTGTCATCTGGCTCCCAGTGGAAAGCCACCAAGTTGGGAGAACTTGTTACTGAGCGGAGCGGGGACAGGATGAAAAAACGCATCTCCCCTTTTGTGAACAAGTGTGATAAGAGAATAACAGCCCGGCTGCATGTTGCCGTCATGCTGAAATAAAGAGAGCTTTCTGCAGGAGAGAGTGGTGGGGCTCAGTGGTTTTTCTTTGCCGCCGCCTTCTTTGACAGTTCGTCACTAAGACTAAGGCCCCTGGGGTTTTCAGACACCTGGCTCTCAATTAAACAGCTAATCTGTGAAGCAAGGCACTTAAAGCAGGGAGGAAAAATGGCTTTTCAAGTAAACCAGCTCTGGCCTTGGGCTGTTACTGGATTGAATATCAATATTTTTAAGGGATTCCTGAGCATTAGTGGCAGCAGGGACCATGACATTGTTCCCAGCCATGCTGTCCTAGGAGGAGAGAAGCGCTGTCGGGGAGAGGACTTTGTCCGTGGGCTTCTCTGCACCTCCCAGCGCTGCAGCGGCCAGAGCAGGGGCATGCGCAGGCAGGCACAGCCTCAACGTGAGCGTGGGAGCTTCGTGGGACCTCAGGGCGGTCCTCAGCACCTCTAAGAAATGGCACAGGGGTGCCATTGACTTTTCGGGTACAAAGGGAGGGAGGGAGGGAGGGAGGGAGGGAGGGAGGAAGGAAGGAAGGAAGGAAGGAAGGAAGGAAGGAAGGAAGGAAGGAAGGAAGGAAGGAAGGAAGGAAGGAAGGAAGGAAGGAAGGAAGGAAGGAAGGAAGGAAGGAAGGAAGGAAGGAAGGAAGGAAGGAACTTCAGACAATCTCATCCTTAAGTCTCGTGTTTGGGAGTGAGAGGTGTTATTATGATGTTTCTGTAAACTCTGGTGAGGCCGGTGGCACCCACCCCTCCACCCCAGACGTCTCCTGTCTAGGCCTCAGTTTCCCTTGCAGAAAACAGGGATAATCATACTAATCCATCCTTGGTGTTCTCTGGGGTCCTACAGATGAACATTTATACATTTATTTATCTATGTCCAAGTATTATTTTTAGTTGCATTTTGTCTTGGTCTCTTTTCCAACTCAAGTCCGTTTTGTTGCAGTTGTGGGTTGGAGGATGAAAGGTAAAATAATAGCTGTGAAAATGCAGCTGCTGAAGACAGCGATAGTTATTAGAATATTAATCTATAACTGGTAATATGTGTCTCTGCTGTGTATATTTTTCTAATCAGACATATCACCAAGATGCTCTGACTCATGCCCACTGGTTTTTACGTGGCATATCAAAGAGGTGGCGGCTTGAGGAGACACTACTTCGCAGCACTGCGCTAGCGAGCTGTGGTGTTTCACGTGGAAGGGACACTAAGCCAGCGTGGCTGATTGCCATGTTGGGTTTAATCCACACACAATGCAAAGTGCTCTGCTGGAGTGTAGTTAGGTGGAGTATGAAATATTAATATGCAATGATTAAAATATCCTTTTCCAGTTGTTATGGTAAGGGGGCCATAAGTGATGAGAAGTGAATATGGTGTGTGGAGAAGAAACCCTAAACGAATGGGACAGAGAAGGCAAGGGAAGCCATTTTCTCCAGGGGATGCCAGGCTTCCATGGGGCAGCAGAAAGCACTTTGCACAGGGTTTTTGAACGAGCAGTGCCAAGTGTTTTATAAACTGCAAAATCAGAGCCATGCAGGCCGCTTGTTAAATGGAGGACATCACTGATGGTGCCCAAAATCTCAGAGCAGTGCCATGCTAGAAGCCCAGAGTCCCAGCTCCCCACCCTTGGACAATGCTCCCTGACTGGGCAGGGACAGCAGTCAGTGGGCAGATGGCACTGGGAGAGCATCCCATCAGCAGGGACATCAGGTCCTCATTGGCTTCCTCCCAAGTCTTTCCCAGAGGCGTGGCCATCACCTTGCGTGACCTTGAGTTTGCCATCTGGTGGCCCCGTCCCATCGCTCGTCAGCCACAGGCACATCTCCTGCACAGACCTACGGTGTCCCGAGATGGCCCCGAAGCCACTGGGGCTTCCACCAGGGAGCCAAGGGAAAGGCTCAACCGAGGGAGGTGGATGCTGAGCTCCCCACTTCACCACCAGTCCCCACCATGGATGGTGAAAGTGACTTCTCCCATCTCTAGCTTGTACAGCCACGGGCTTTATCAGCTTGAGGGGACCCAGCATGCCAGGTGGGGAGGAGACGAGATGGCTCAGGGGATAAACACATGCTAGTGCAACTGCAGGAAGCATGAGAGGAGGTCACAGGAGCCAGACAAGGAGGGTGCGAGGTGGGGACGGGGGAGCAGGGACCTGGGAGAGGAGCAGGTTCCCCTTCATCCCCTCACCTCCATGGTGGCCAAGGCCATACCTTGGGAGATGCCTTAGGAGATGTCCTTCTCCAAGTGAAGATCCATCTTGGTGCCTTAGCACCCTGCTGAGAAATGCCTCAACTTCATCCAGCTCTTTTATTTTTAAAGCAAACCCACAGAGTGGAAGGTCCATTGACAGCAGCAGAGCTGGCTCATGTTGCACCTGCTGAGAGGGGGCAGCCCGCTAGATTTGGGGGAAAACACATGTTTTATGCCCCCACATACCCCTCCAGCCAGCCTTTTCTATTCCCATGCACAGAGGCAGCTTAACCCACATCCCTCCTACACAGGCTTAAGGAGCTCAGCACCCTGATGTAATTGGTGTTTGCAACTGCAAACAGCTGGTCAGAGATTCAGACTATTGTAAATAACACACTTCTGGGCTGGTTAGTATTTGGGCAAACAGCAGCCTGGGGTTTCCCTAAGCTGGGACTGGGGCTAGCAGTAATAAAACTCTTCAGCAATGGTATGTGAAAACAGAGACAGGGGTGTATTTTATTTGAGCACTATATTTTATTTTGAGGAACAGAGCCTGCCTGTGGCTGGGCCTCCAGCCTGCCTGTGGCTGGGCCAGGCCTGGAAATGGTATGGCCAAATTTGACCATCCTGTTCGCCTTCTGTGGCAAAGTATATGGCTGAGGACGTGACACGCCTTAACTTCAGGAAGGCTTTTGACATGGTCTCCTGCAGCATCTCAGCATCCAAGTTGGGACATGGCAGTCCGGATGGGTGGCCTCCCAGAGCAGTGAAAGCTGGATGGTGGGGTTCCAAGGGCAGTGATAAGGGCTTGTACTCTTCCCAGAGGCCAGTTGCAAAAGGAGTTCCTTCAGGAACTGGGGATGGGGGAAAGGAGAGCCATGGGTAGGTAGCAAAATGGGTTGGAGCTTGCATAAACTCTGACAGAAAATCAAGGATGGAAAAGCGGTAGTGCATCATCTAGAGGGGAAGCAGCTAAGTGGGGCCAAGGATGTCCGTGTGGCATGGCCAAGTGTGGGTGACAGAAGTGCCAGGGCAGATTTGCTCTGAAACAAAGAATACAGGCAGCAGGAACTGGAAACTCCAGGAGTCACCAAGCGTAAAGCCACATGTTGAAGTCACTGTCCTGCAACAATGCTGAAACCCCAAGGCAGGGAGAGCCACGGGTTCACACCAGCTTGGATGTGACCTTGGGTAGCAAGACCATCCAGGGCCACCTAGCTACAGATAGCCTACATGTGTGCAGGCTCTCTGAAGGTCCCACATAACCTCAGCCAGTCCCAGCAGGTTTAGGATGGAGATTCCCTGGGGATTGGCCATTCTGGAGCAGCTTCCAGCTGGGCTTTGTGCAGATACTTGAGATTTCTGTGAAACAAGTCCTTGAGGCTCAAGCTGGGTACCCAAAGCGAGCAAATGGCTGAAAACAGCCTTGGCTCTTACTCCGTTTCTCCACCTCTGCACCAGGAATGGGGACAGATTCCTTTGTGAACCTCTTCCAGACTGCACTGCAAAAATATGTTAAAATAGATAGCATTAAACAAGTGTTATTATATAGGTTGGAACTTGGAGCAACCTGAAGAGGTTGGGCACCACTTGCCAAAGATGTGAGAATATAATTCACTTAGATGCCTTTAAAAGTCCTGTCCTTTGGTTATATTTTCCAGTGTTTTTAGGAACACTGTGTCTGCCAAGAATTGTTTTTAAAGTAGTAAAACAAAAGTCTCTGGCCCTTTTAATCCATAAGGGTGAAAGGGAAAATACAACAAGCTAGACTCAGACAAAGTCTAACTTTTTTTTGAGTGGATTTAGCATGGAGACATTTCCAACCTCAGTGGTAGGTTAACAGAGTCACAGGGGTTAGAGCCAGACGAGATTTATTGTGCCATCACATCCTTCCCCTGCTCCGCATAGAGGATCAGCTGTGCAAGGTATCTCCAATGCTCTGTATGATCTGGCTGTAAATGATGAAAGGAATTAAATGTCCAGTCCTTTGTGCTCTCAAAATTAAAGAGGTGGAGGTCTGCACATCACAGCTTGTCTGTTCAGAGCTCATTGATTGCGGTTGGTGTTAAAACACGCCATGTCTCCCCGGGTCGGGCTGCAGGCACCATCTGTGTGTGGTGCTGGGTGAGTCTCCTCTGTTGTCTCTTTACCTCCATGGTGGACTGAAGCTTCAAATCCTGGAGATACAGAGGCACTGGTGGTGAGCCCTAACGCATTTCTGCTTCTCTGTATGGGTAGAATTACCCTCAGGCAAAACGGGACCATGGGTTGGAGCAGCCCCGCACTGGGTATCCCAAGGAGCTGGTAGCTCAGAAGGGACATCCATCGCCCAAGGAGCCAAATGGGGTCATCTGGCAAAGGGGTGAGATAGGTATGATGAAGTTATCCCCCCTAACAGGTTTAAGAGGAGATAGAAGCAACCAGAGATTTTGTGTCCTGTGGGGAAGCTCTGTGAAGGAGAAGATAAGGAGGACTTGGGTTTTTTGAAAATCTTGGGTGCAACCACAAAAAGCATGCCAAAAAATGTGGCTTTTTCCCAGGCTCTGCCTGCCTGGTGAGGAGTGTAGGAAAGACTAACTGTGTGGCTTAGGGCTTGGCAAAGCCGGAGCATCACACGCTGCCAGTGTCAGTGCCTCGGGCAGGCTGGACTGCGGGCAAGCAGAGCCTGCCAGGGCTTGGGGACCAGGGTGACAGGGTCCACAGGAGCTGCACCCGTGCAGTCAGGCAGTTGCCACTGTCCCCACCTCAGACCAAGCTGCTCAGACAAACTTCGGCTTGGAGCCCAGAGAGCCAAAACCCCAAAGCCAGGTGGTGCTTTAGCTCTGCCCAGTGCCAGGACAGACGCTGGGGACTGCCAGGGAGGGGACACCATGGCCCTGCGGTACCAGTGTGTCCCCTGTGCCAGGCTCAGTGACCACCTGGAGTTGTGGACATGCTGGTGGCATTGCCCCAGGTGCTGGAAGAACCTGCAGGTGCTGTTGGAAGGGGCTGGGGAAGAGCAGCATCTCAACGTGCATCATAAAATACCTTCCATAGCTCTGAGCTGACTCTTCCCAGGTAAAAACCACACACTGTGCATGCAGCAGACAATAGAGGTCCCAAAGCATCCCCTTTGTTTCTGGAAGATGAAAATCAAGCTGATGTCTTTGGACAGCTGTAATTTTTGCTGTGGAAATGTGAGCAGGCAGCCCGACAGGCAGCCAGACTAGCTTTAATTTCACACAATTTCCAGCCCCGTCCCTTGGTCCTCTTAGTCCTCAGAGGTGAAGTCTGTTCTCAGAGGCTGTCCATGAAATAACCCAGGCAAGAAACTTGGAGGATCATGCCTTGCAGCTATGGGAAGCAGGTTGGAGTGGCTTCCAGCAGATCCGGCTGATGGTTTAGTGATTTCCAAGCTAACAGTGACACCTCCTGTTTGCACAAAATTCAGCTCAAAGCCCAGCGTGTAAATGCGCAGGCAGGCAGCAGAGTGCAGCTATCAGGAGCACATGGGCTGCTTCGCCACTTAAATCTCTTCATTTGCATCCAGAAAACTCAAGTCCTCTTCCAGCTGCAAGTGCAGATCCACGGGGACGAGGCTGTCCCTGGGTGTGGTGAGAGCTGGCCTGTGCTGGGTGCTCAGCAGGGGAAAGCCCAGGAGGGTGGGTATGAACAAAGGTGCTGGATGCAAACTGATTTAAAAAGAGCAGTCCTTTGTATTGTAACTGAGTATAGAGAGGTCAAAGCTTTCGTATAATAGCATTAAAGCTTTTACTTAGATGTAAAATTTATTTAAATCTTGTTTTGTCCCCTGAAAGCAACCAGCTTACACCCAGAGTATAAGCCAGAGTATAAACCTTGCTGGTTTCCAATAAGAGTTTTGCACTGGCTGTGACAGTCGCCTCCCCAACACACAGGGGCTCTCCAGAGATGGAATTCCCCCAGCTGTGACTACTTGAAGTTGAGGAGCTGGTTCCTTTGCTCCAGGCTTGCTGGGAGATTTATCCCCCACCCCTTCTTTTAAGACTCTGGCAATTCCCTTGTACACCTTCCTGACTCCCAATTTGTTCATTCAGGTGTTCAAGATGTCATTGAAGGTGCAGACAAGCAACATCACGAACAAGAATGACCCCAAGTCCATCAACTCCAGAGTCTTCATTGGCAACCTCAACACAGCCGTGGTCAAGAAGTCAGATGTGGAGACTATTTTCTCCAAGTACGGCCGAGTGGTGGGCTGCTCCGTTCACAAGGGCTACGCCTTCGTACAGTACTCCAACGAGAGGCACGCACGTGCTGCTGTCCTGGGTGAGAATGGGCGTGTGCTTGCTGGCCAGACGCTGGGTAAGTAGTTTCTTCAGCCATTTTGGGTGTCCAGGTGGAACATAGGTTGGTTGCTCCCCAGGGGATGGTGAAGGGATGGCCAGTCCAAGGTCAAACTGGGACATCCATTTGCAGATCAGGGTCAGGGCCAGTGATGGTGAGCACGTCAGGCCCAACCCAGTGATGACCAAGCAGGTCCATAGTGACAAGGCAGGTCTAGAGCCAGGCTGAGAAGTCAGCCAGTGGGTCAGGATCAGCAGGGTCCGTGGCCAGGCACAGGCACTCCTACAACACAGCTCAGGTAGGGGCTGAAGGTTCCTGGGTCCCGTGTGGGTAGGGGCTAGAAGTTGAGGCTGGTCATGGCTATTCAGGCATATCAGGGCTGTGACACTGTGGCCCAAAAACTCATGTTACAGGCTGGGATTGTAGAAGCTAAAACAGTTCTGAATCATCCCATGTCCTTGTCCTTGATCTGGTAGGGAAGAACAAGAGTGGGAAAAGACATTGTTTGTTCTCTTTCTGGACCAGGCCTTACCCTCTGCCTATCAAGAGAGGTGATAGTCTAACTCAGACTTGCTCAGACTAACTACCCAGCTGATGTTAAACAAGATAACTTTCCTCCTAGACACATGAAAGTCTCTCATCTGCACTGCTGTGTGATAAGAGGTAACAAACAAAACCACCCCAGCTGCTCCCAGCTGCATCCTTATTTTGCAGATTGCTCTGAAGTGTCACATGCTGAGAAGCTCTTGTCACCAGCTCTAAGCTGAGAATTGGAACTAGAGACAGTATTTTTAATGAAAAATTGTTAGTTCCAAGCCTGCTGCTGACAGTGGTCCTTGGGCACCCAGGAGAGTGATTTGCAGCCCATTCCCACCCTGCTTCTGTCACAGCAGTCTGAAATAAAAAGTTGCATGCTAGATCTGATCTTTAAGGCAGTGTGCTGTTTCCATCCATGGTTTATTCAAATATGAGAAACTTCTTTTCACTTCTCTTATGGTCCAGAGAGCGGAGCTGCAGACAGACCGAGGCGAAGCGCAGTGTGCCGGGGATGCTTCCAGCCCAGACATTGCCCACGTGTGCAGGGTCTGTAGATATGATGAAGAGAGCCTTGGGGAGCAAAGGAGCTCACTGAAATGCTCCAGACAGACACAGAAGATGCAGCTAGGAGACAGGCAACACTGGCCCACTTAACCAAAGGGAGAGATGAAAGGTTTGCCATGATGGGAACCTCTTACTCCCCTCTCAGTGCTGGTCTCAGAGGTCTGGCATGCCAGCAAGACAAAAGGGCTGTATTGTAACTGGGAGTCCCATACATGTACTGGACGAGGTGCAAATTCAGCTCCCTTTCATCTGCTGTCCCTTCATGGGCCAGTCCTACCACAGAATCACTCAGCAGGCTTTCCTTTGCTGTTCATGGACCAGTATAAACACAGGGACGCTCACCTTTCAGGAGCATCCAGCAGAGAAGAAGAGCGGAACAATGTGGTTAGAAAATGTCTTTGCACAAAACAAGGTAGAAAGTCCCCCCCTAAAAAAGAGGAGATGATGGCCACGTAGGAATGGGAGAGGAAGGACAGCATGGGACCAGCAGGGAACATGGTAGGTATGTTGCTGAAGAGACTGTCCCTGCTTCTGTTCATGGGCAGGCTTTTGGGAGGGTCCTCTGAGGTGATGGTAGACCTTCTCTCCCCAGGTGGGCAGGAAGGTAGGCTGCTCTCTGCCCTGCCAGCTCCAGCCAGTAACTGCAGCAGGGTACAGCCACGGGATCCTGTGGAAGAGCTGCAAACCATGGCTGCCAGGCAAACGGCTGCGTTTGGCATGGCAGGAGCTCATGGGGAATCACTGCCCGCACTGGGGGGCACCATGGCTCAAGGCAGTGCCAGGTGTAGGGGCAGAGTGTCCCCAGCCTGCTCAGGGGCAGCAGCTTGTTGGCAGTGCAAGGCCACCTGTCCCCTGTGCCAGCTGGTGGTCACTCAGCAGGACAGCATCCCTCCCCGAACCCAGAGCCACTCCTGCATGGCAAGCACTGGCTGTAGTGGCTCAGTTGTAGCAGCCCTGCATGGCACAGGTCGAGTGAAACCACCGTTCCTGCCTTGACTGGTCAGGTGGGAAAGAGAATTTGCACCATCATTTAAGAAACGGGAGAACATCGTAGTTTTGCGTGTGATGTGAGTGCTGTGCCTTCCTCTCAGCTGAGTGGGCGTGTAGTTTAAGAATCTCATATCTCCCTCAGCATATCTATCAAGGCTCTTGCAAGCCCTTCTAATAGATCATAGAAAAGCTGCTCCTTGCAGAAACCCCATGAGTGAATGACTCCAGCTCTCGGTGGTACTTGCCCCCTCCGGGAGCATGGTGGCTGCACTGCCATGGGACAGCTGCACGTGCTGGTGGTGGCAGGAGGGCTCAGCCCTCCATTTGCTCCTCAGTACCAGTGATGATTTGCAGGTGACATTTTCCAGCACATACTGGAATGAATGAGCAAAGCAGGCAGCATCTTTTTAGCTCACATGTCCCAGCTAAGGTCAGCTCTCAAGCTAAGTGGTCTGATAGCATTTCTTCCATTTTTTTCTTTTTTCTTCTTCTTTTGTCACCACAAATGCAAACAATCAAACTTGCATTTTGATTGATGAGGTTCAAACCATGGCTGTAGCCCATCCTGTGTTGGGACATGGACTACTCTGCCAGGCAGGTCCCGGCAACCTTTCTCCAGAGGCTCCCAGACACCCCAGTCATTGCAGGAGGCAATTAGCATTCCAGTGGGGGAGCTCTGCACTGGAAGCTGGATCCACACCATAACCTGACCCTACCATGTTGGCCAGACAAAGCACGACCTCCCCATTTAGCATGGGCAAAGGTGCCTGGATGTGAGCAGGAGGGATAGGTACTGCCTTGGGGTGGGCAGATGGATTCAGTGATGCAGAGGAGGGAACCAGAATGGGAATGAGATGCAAAATCTGTCCAGGCTGATGTGCGTGCCTGAGCTCTTGTCTCTCCTTGTTCACTATCAGCAGAATCCTGAGGGATCTGACTGCCCATTACCACTATACCTTGAAAGTATAAATTTCCTGGTCTGTCTGCATGCACCAATGAAGGCTCCACAGTGCTGTTTCTAGCAGTGCTTACCACCAAATTGAGCTAATTGTTGTCATTATCCACCTTTGGGTTCTCATTGTGTCTCCCGTGAAGGGTGTTAATCAGCACTGTGCTATCATTAGCTCTCCATTTTGCAAGAAAAGTGACTGGCAGCTGGCAAGATGCACCCTGACAGCAAAAAGGGTTCACAACAGGGGAACTGGAGCTGAGCAGGAATGTGTTCTGGGATGTACCAAGGAAGAATTTATTCCTCTCTTTCTTTGCAGCAAACAGCACTGCCAGAAGCATTGCATTGCTCAACAGACTTAGAAAGGCACCTGCATGCGTAATGTTCACACTGGCAGCAGTTGTCCATGGACCTGTCCTATGGCCCTGCGGGCTGCTGCTCATGTTCAGGCTCAACGCTCTTCTGCATCCTCCTTAGCAGTTGAGTATGGGAGGATGGAGGGTGAAAGGCAGCAAAGAAAACACATGCTCTGATCTGAATGTGCCTCGAGAGGAACATTCAGTGTAATGGCTGAGTGACACCGTAATACCATACTCGTTATGCAAGCTTATAGTAGGATCCAGCTTCAGTAGGAACGGTGTCTCTTGCTAGACCCTAAGAGGCAGTCCTAGGAATTGCACAGCAAGACATTTGGGCAGTGGGAGCATGCCCGTGCTCCAGAGCTTTGCCCCTCGTGTGCAGCCTGCACTCCTCCTGCTCAGGTTGTGTCAGCAGTGCTGCAGCTTTCTTGTGCTCCTGAAGGTGATTTTCTTGGTTAATAACGAAGTCAGCAGATTGTTCACTTCAGATCACTTAGCAAGCTCTTTATTTTGGTGGTGAGTAGACCAGCCTGTCCACATTTCTCCATAAAGTCCCTTCATGCAGCATGAAAAAAGCAGCAATTAATAAGCTTAAACCTGCTGAGTTTCATGGCATATCTTGCAAGCCATGAAGAGGTGAGAACTTAAGTACCCCAGTTTGCAGTCACAGATCCACGAACCTTGAGCCCCAGCTGGAGACCTTCAAATCCACCTGCACCTCAGAAGCTGTAACTTGTGCCACCAGCTTAGCAGAGGGACGTGTCCCAGTGCTGTGGGGCAGCCCATGTCCAGCCCCATGCAAATGATCCTTTTGGTCTACGTAAGGAAATTCTGTCTTGCTTGGCTCAGATCTGGCATGCCCAGAGGTCTGACACTTACTTAGACAGAAAGGACCTGAAGAACAGAAGAAGTTTAGGGCTGATTTGGAGAAGCCATCAGGGAATTTGCTCACTCCTGGGCTAAGAAACAAAGAGGAGGTGAGGCCTCGTGCTCCCAGTAGCTCATCTCTCTGTGGTTCTGGGGCCACACTCAGCGTTAGATTGCCAGGCTCTCGGCAGCCTCCATGAAATTGGCTGTATCACTTTATTCTCACGTCAAAAGCATGCTTGGCACCGAGGCCGAGGAGAGAAATTTCCTCAGCGGATTAGAGGAGCTCATTCTCACCTTTCCTGGTAGAAGATGCTCCCCTGAGATCAGCTGAGGTGGCTGCAGGCGTGTGCCTGCACCCTGCACAGCGTTTAGTGCAGCCCAGTCCACAGTGATGCCCAGCTGGCTCGTGCTTAGCATTCATTTTTATTCTAGAAGGAGCAAGGGATAAATTGTTAGCAGTTAGCAGCAGTTTTATGTATTGTCCATGCCTTATCATAACAGCACCGAGTTCTCCTGAGAAGCCTGTCCTGAATTTGTGTGTATGGGTTAGACCATGTCCAGGGCATTGACTTCAAAAATAAATGGTTAGTAGCATTTTAAAGGAAAAGGAAGAGGCTTGCCAAGTGCAGAATATATTTGCCTTCTTGTGGAGGTCCAGCAGGGCCCCAAACATGCTAAAAGCAGGTAGAAATGCAATGGGAGGTGTGGAGGAGTTTGTTTCTGCTATGGCAGGGCTGTGCACAGCCTCCCTTGCTCCGTGGTCAGGTACGGCTGCCGGTGAGTGTGGACATGCTGTGTCACAGCTGCGTGTCCATTCGTTGCAGATATCAACATGGCTGGGGAACCTAAACCCAACAGACCTAAAGGGCTGAAGAGAGCAGCCTCCGCGTTGTACAGGTAGGTTTCCACCGTGCCACGTCCCTGCGGTGAGGTCTCCAGGCTGCTATTTACCTTCCAGCTCAGGCTGATTTTCATGCCCCCCACCAGGCTGCTGCCCCAAGCTCCCTGGCCTCTACCCCAGGTAGCCCTGGGCCACTGCTGCACGTTCAGATCTTCTGCTCCCATGAGCTTCTTGGCTTTTGCAATGCCCCTCAGTGCTGGGCTGCAGGGAGGAGAGCCAGCAAGAGGCATCGGCAGCAGACCCGAGGTTGGCCAGTGCCCACGGCATTGTGGGGCTCTGCCTGGGCATGGTCCAACCCGTGAACAGTGTTGGACCTGGAGATCATTGGAGAAAGGCGGGCACTGCCTGATTTAACCACATTAGAGGTCTTGAAAGAACTGTACCAAGAGCAGCGCTCCCCTCCAGCCCCAGCTCCTCCATCTGTGGCACAATGGTGGATGCTGGGTGCTGGGGGAGAAAAGGGAACAAGAGATAATTTAGGGGAAGATGCTGGAGAAAAGGGCAAGAGAAAAATGACAGGGAAAGGGAGAAAAGAAAGGAAGAAAGTGGGAAGCCCTTAGGGCAACAAATGGAGGTAGACCAAGGAGATGGCCAGGGGAAGGCCCAAGAAAGCCTGTGCTGTGGAGCAGTGACCAAGGGATCAAGGGAATGGGAGGGACAGGCGGGACATGGAGTAGGTCTGTGGGGGATGTAGGGTGTTAGAGATATCAGAGTGAGCCTTCAGTGCCACTGTTGCCAGCTCTGGAGACTTTATCAAGATTTTCACAAGAAGTGAAGATTCTTCTTTAAGCCCCAGAGTCTGGAGTCATGGGAATATGGGAGAAACTCATTAAGTTCTTGCTCCTGTGGTTGCAGAAGGAAAAACTTTAAAAGGTATTTGGAGAGTACCCTGCAGGTTCAAGAACCAAAAAACAAATAACAAGATCCCAAAATGTGTTTTATTTATAAATTCTCATTATTTTTAAGCCAGTCTCATGGTACGGAGACTGGGACACGGAGTAAGTAAGGATTTAGAAGGTGTGATGTTGGGAAGAAAAGGCTAAAATCAGTATCAGGGTTATAGGTGAGTGTAATAAAAAAGGATATCATGAGAGAACTGTAGATTTTTCTACAAAAATTAAAAAAAAAAAGTGAGAGGAAAGAAGAGAAATGAAAAAATCTATGATTCAGACTCAGTCCAACATCGGTGTGCTAGGAAATGGCAAACCTCAGTGGTGGCAGCACTCTTCTGGCGTAGGCAAACCCACCAGAGCTTCAGCAACCCTCCCACCACCACCTGCAAGGCATCTGTTGAGACCTTCCACGAGTCTCTCAGCTGAGCTCTTCCTCTGCAGCTTTCACCAGGCAAACTTTTCCTCCCACCCTGGGCCAGCTTGGACCTTCACCAGAACTGAGCCCTCTGGATTCACAAGGGACACCAGTTAAGGGGAAGTAGATCCTGCATTACCCACGCTGATGTATGGAACTAGGGATGATACAGATCTTTCTATTTAGCTGCATGTATACTACTTACATGGTGCTGGTAGCCATAATGCAAATCAATTCATTCCATAGATCTTGCAATAAAGAGCGTTTCATTTACTATTCGTCTGTGCCTTGACCGCTAATCCATTTTTGTTGAAATGGCCAATATTTCAGACTTCCAGGCTGCCATGTAGATGAAGAGAAAGCGAACAAGAGATGTTTTCTTTTTCCCACATATATGGATACGCTAAAATATGGGCCAGAGAACTACACTGCTCTGAGCTTCAGCAATATTTCATCCCAGATTGGCTGTCAGATTTAAACTTTGCCATCTGGACCAGCAGAACTTACGATATCTCACAGAAAGCAGAGAATCCAGGTTTGCAGTGAGCCGTGGTTATAGCTTTCCTAACCATCATAAATTTTTCTAAATGTTAGACTTCAAAAATCACAGCACTATAATTTATAGAAATGCTGTGTTAAATACATAAGATTATTTTTTCAAACGTTGGGTTTTACTTTACCTCACTCCAAGTCTGTATGAGAGGGTGAAGGGGAAGGGAAGGGACGAGAAGAAAAGGGGAGGGAAATCTCATTTTGGACATAGAGGAAACACCAATCTTGACAGTCTTACTTGGTCCTGGTCTGGTGCTCGGGGATCATCCTTTGGGATGTAGCCTCTCATCTACCTCCAGTAGGTAGAACATACACCCAAGTTCATCCCATCATAAATTTTCTCAGGTCTCTCCACAAGAGGGACCTTCAATTAATATAAAACCTTGTGGCAATCACTGCTCTCCCCAGCTCTCTCTGGATCTTCAGGGCCTCCCTCTCTCTGCCTCTGGCATTTGCCAGAACATCCCTTTGCACACGGAAAGTCCCCTGGGTGCTCCTGCCTGGTACCCCGGCCACCGCTGCTGAACGCGGATGTGCCTGGAGACAGTGCACATGAGTTAGTGAGGATGGCTGGAAAATGAACTTGTCTTTTGACCATGTCCCCCAGGGATTTGCATACTGTATCTCAAAACCTTTTGATTTCTGGCAACACTTTTTTTACCTGCATAGTGGATGTCTGGACAGGATTTCCTGGGGCATTCTGGGCCGTGTTCGGGTCAGTGCCAGTGATCCTGCTGTGCTGTGAGCTGGCTGCTTGTTACCATGGGCTGTGAAGGGAAGGTGGCTCTGCCCTTGTCTGTAAGACTGGTGCTAATGTTGCTCTATAGACAAAAGGATGGTGAGGACAACCTATGCAAGAACTGCAAGAGCAACCAAGTGTCTGGCAGCTCAGTCTCTGAAAATGTCAACTGTCTCTGAAATGGTGACAGACACAAACCACTGCAGACTTACTTTCACAGTCTACAGATGCAGGTGGACGATGTCCTTCCAGCTCAGCTGGCATTCACATCCCTTGTTATACCCATTACGGTCCCTGCAGAAAGCTGGTGTCAACCCATCTCCAAAGAGATCCACTCCTCCCACATCTCAGCAGCAGTGCTGGGAGCAATGACACCCCAGCAAGCCCTGGTGCCAAATCCACACGGGCAGGGCTGAGAAACAACCACCGGGCAGAGGAGGAGGCGAGCAGTGGTACCCAAACCCAGCAGAGCCAACACTGGCAGTAAGGATATGCATGCAGCCCCACTGCAGTCCTGGCGTCTTGGAAATGCCGGGCTCCCTTCCCACGTTTCTCTTCTGGCTTCCTGCTACCTTGCTATTTGCAGGAGGAAGGAATCTCACACCAGATACACAAGATGGTAAACGCTCACTATTTGATCAATGCCATATTTTCCAAGTAGCTTTCTAGTGGGTATTATTTCTACTGCTGCAGTAATCAAGGTTGTGCAACCATTAGTAGCAGGATGCAAGCTGAGCACAACATGTCACTTGTGATTATGGGTGCAGGGCTGTCAGCCAGTAATTAAAAGCACGGCCACTCAAATGTACATTTGGTATTCAGGTACATGCTCAGAAATGGCACCACAAATGTAATGCAAAGGCAGTACATACAAACAGTTGCCCTTCAATTATGAATATTTGGATTTTGAACCTTTGTGAGTCATTAATAAATGTTATTTAGTTACTAAAGAAAAAAAAAAACACAGAAGAAATGCATCAGGAGGTGGAAGCATCATGTTACTTGACGCAGCCTTACAGACTTCTGCTGCCTCTCACTCTGATTGTCCCTGCTTTATTTTTAAAGGGCACAATGTCACTAGCTGATTGAAAAATGGCAAAAATTATTCCTGTACACAAAGGAAGGCCTGCCAGGTCACTGAAGAATGATCCATCAGTCTCAGGAAGGTTTATCCTACGTGTAGTGAAATTTTCAGGCACAAAGTGGCCAGATAAATCACCCACACTAAGGCACTCACTTTTACTACCTTTTTTCCTGCATTCATGTTGGAAGACCTGCCTTTTGCTCAACACCTGACATCCAAGGATGCTGATAAAAGCATCCAGCCACTGCCTCCCTGGCATCATCTGTTATACCATGACCTGACGGGCATGTCAGGGTCATACAGTCACAGACTTCCAAAAATCCCTTATTTCAGCCTGCTGCCTTCCATGAGGGCTGTCTCATGGTTAGCAGGTATTGAAAGTGCCACTGCCAGAGCTGAGATCAGGGTGTTTGCTGTCCCACACCACACTGAGTCTAAGGGTGGATTCATCTCACATGAGTTCAGCCTTCTGTGCTGTCAAGGCTTTTATGTGGGCTGGTTGTCTGGACTCCCTTTATGCTTGCTGGATAAAAACAGTTCTTCACCTGACAGTGTTTTAGATGTCTGCCTTCGGATGTGATGTACCATGACCTGGAACTGCCTCTTTCTCTCCTGGCTTGGATTTATCTCTTTACATTCTCAGTGTCTAAAGCCAAGTGGGATGAATCCTACTCTTTTGGGGAAGTCAGGACCAGCTCCCCAGGATAATGCTGCACCTAATTCCTTTTGAAACAGGTAGAAGTGTCTCCAATCCCCTGAGGATTCGGGGCCAGGGCAGGAGTACCCCACACACACCCTCTTGCTTTTCACCCACAAATATTAGCAGATGCTCTTGGACCCACTGCCCTGCAGATCAGGCGTGTTGTAAGACAACTCCACTGCCTCCGTAAAAGCTGCAAAACTGGGCCAGTGATTTCCACCATAAAAATGAAGGCTTTGCTCACACATTCCCTACTGCAAATAACATAATAACATCTACAGTGTTTATTAGCTACTTCATATACCAAACTGCTGTTTTGACTAGTCTTGAAAAGGCTTAGGACTTTATCTGATGTTTTAGGCTTCTCCATCCTTCTCCAGTCCACACCAGGTTGGATCTACAGGTACTTGAGGCCAGGCTTCATCCTGTTGGTGTTGGAGCTGAGCCCAGGAGTGAGGCAGAGGTGCACAAATGCCATGGGGCAGGGTCAGTGAGGGAGCTGCAGGGTGTCCGCCCTGTTGGGGGCTTCATTCCTTGTTCCTAGATGCAAGGCTTTGCCTGGGACAGCACAGACAGCAGCAGGGCAGTGCCCATGCAGTAGGGTTGGAGCTGCAGCTCCTCTCCAGCCCCGTCTCTCCAGGGAGCCAGCCATGTGCTGAGCCCACAATGCTCACAGCTCTACCAGTGGGGCTCCCACGGGGCAGCAAAGGCTTGGAAGAAAAGCCAGCTCAGAGCAGGAGTGTGAATAGGGTGAGAGGACAGGAGTGCAGGCATTTCAAAATTTTGCCAAATGCCCCCAAACTTTGTGTTATTTAGGAGAAAATGGTCTAAAGCTGCCTCATGGTCTCCAAGCCACAGGGAGCTTCCCAGCGAGAGCAACAGCCCATGGAGGGAGTTTTTGCCATGAATAAAGGTACTGCTTCATCCCACTTGGAGTCCTTGAGCTGCAGAGAGATGCCACTGTCTTCTCTTGCCAGTGGCTACAGAGAACATTGGCTCCAGGGCACTGCTGGAGCTAGCCAGAAGCAGTTCACCAGAGCCTGTCAGGATTGACAAATATTACAAAATTGCAGCAATTTCATTTAAGTTGCATCTAAGGGGAAAAAAAAATGAAGAGGGGGGAGAAACATCCTAGTTCAATTTTCCTTTCAAATTACTTCTTATTTTGATTGTGTTTTATGTTTATTGGATTCAAACAGAACTGGAGTCAAACATCCTTGGTGATCAAAATAGATTGGTGGGCTGAGAGGAGCTATTTTCTTGGAGATTTTCTGTATTTCCAGGTTTCATCTGAGGTTTGACTGAAAAACAAGTTACCAGTCACAAAAATCTGTGAAAATACATTTCCTCGTTCCGTACTGCCCATCTCCTCAGCCATTCAAACAGGCTGGTTATATTCCAGCAAGAGCTTATGCGGTAGGAATTACCTTTCCCGTTCAATTCAGAAAAGCACACAAGGGAATAAATACAGCTCACACAGTGGCTGGGACAGAAGGCTGTCACGATATTCATTTCTCCTCTGTGAGCCCAGCAGAAATGTTGTCTACAAGTCAAGTCAGAAGGGGAGGACGCCAAGGCTGAAAAGATGTTGAAATTCATCTATGCTGAGACTGTCAACAAAATGGCTATTTTTCATCATGCAATTGAATTTGGAAGGCTTATGGTGATGACACCACCAGTCACATCTCCCTTCCCGCCCTGCACCGGTGCTGCTTGCTCAGCAGCGGGACCCTGCGTTCAGCATCCTGGCCAGCTGTGGGTGCTGTGGTCAGCAGCTGCGCAGATATAGGTCCAGCTTTATAAAGTACCTCCTTGCTTGAAGTCACCGTGGCAGCACATGATGGTGGCAGCAAACCCCAAAAGAAGCAGTAGGTGCAAATGCTCCTGTTGTCCTTAACCCCTTGCACTAACTGTCTCTGGCCTCAAAGGAGCCCTGATGTCTCCACCCATCCAGATTGTGCTTCTGGTCCCCCTGAGCCACAGCCTGAGTTTCCACATGCTGCCACAGGCTTCTGGGGAACCCAAGGAGCATCCAAGGATCATAGAAAAAACCCATGTAAGAAACCAGCCAGTTACTGAAACTAAAGATTGGCAGGGAAGCCCAGTGCCAGCATAGGCAGGATAGATGTCCTGGGTCAAGCCTGGAATTTCTGGTCCGAACCACGCTTCCCACTGGCTGTCCTGGCCAGCCACATGTTCTTGTCAATCCTTGTCTAAGGTGCAGGACGCCCAATTTACTCTCAGCTCATCCTTCCCTCTCCCCATGCCCCAGTTTCTCCTGGCTCAGAGTCCTTCCCTCTCCCTGTCACTCTCTTTCTTCCCATTAGATTTTCTGGGTTTTGTAAGCCACTTCAAACAGCTTCACAGTGCTGGACAGACTCTTTGCTTTCAAGGGCTGCAATAACCATTCTCTTTGTTCAAAGCAGAGAGGAGGAAACATCAGCATAACTTCTTATTTAACCAGCATTAATTCAGCCAGCAGCACACAAGGGAACCAGACTGTGTTTAGCTGGGGGTAGTTGGTACATTCAGCTCTTCCCCACTGCTGAGAGTGTGCCAGGACATCAGGCAGCCCAGAGCAGGTCTTGTCTCTGAAGAGCTGTGATTGCCCATTGTAACCACCTGGTTTGTGTTGCCTTATGAAAAACCAGCTGCAGCAAGAGAGAAAGTGAGTTACTGGGTCTCCAGGGAGTGAGAGACGTGTTGCTCCAACTTTGGGTTAAAATGCAGTTCAAGGTTAAGAAAACAGGACATAGGCTGGGAGGAGAGAGGTTTAAACATCTTCGTAGTGAAGGTTTTAAATGAATAAATATCCCCTTCTTCCTGACTTCTCCCCCAGCAATTATATATGGTATGAAAAAAAAACGTATAAGGGTGGCAGCAGGGCAGTGCCCTCCTGACACGGGCATGGTCCTGCTGCACAAAAGGCAGGACGGAGGGATATCAGCGACGCCATGAGTACAGTTCAACTGACGCTTTACAGACACAACCCATTAGCCATAGTTTCAACTTCTCTGCGGGGCTGGCCAGGGGTGGAGAGCTGGTCCCTGCTCCCCAGGCCCAGCCATTGCTTCAGCAGACATCCCCACAGGGTGTTTGCAGAAATTGCTCCTCACCCGTTTTGTAGGTTTTGATCCATCCGCACGTCACCTTGCTCCACGTTGAGATAACGGGGTTAACACTCTGCTGCCAACATCACCCTGTCCAGTGCATTCAGCCCCCCCAGGTCTTTCTCCCCGGCTCACCCCAGGTCCCTGCAGACCCTCACAGCTGGGAGGACAAGTGTGTACGCCCGGCCAAGTGGAAGGACAGGGGTTCCCCTATGGAGGGGGAATAAATAAAGGACCTGGGAGGCTCAGCAGGTGATGGGGGAGTAATAATAATAAATTGCCAGCACTAATTAACCCATGCTATCCTGACTGTCTCTGCAGCGGCTACGACTTTGACTATGACTATTACAGAGACGACTTCTACGACAGGTGAGCAGGGGACGCATTTGCCGATGGGGTTTTCTGTGGGGCCAGATCTTCCCTGCAGCACGGCTCCTGCCGTGGGGAGCAAGGTGGGCTGCAGGGGGGTCCATCCCACCCGAGCGCGGGGGGGTCCGCTGGCCAGGCTGTGCCCCAGGTCACCAACCAGCACTGCTTGGGCTCCGGTTGTGGCACCCAACTGCTGGCACAGCAGGGCTGGGGGTGCTGCAGGGGTGCTTCAGCACCCCCATCCTTCCCCCCCACTCCAGGCTCTTCGAGTACCGGGGCCGAGTCTCTCCGGTACCCAGGGTGGTTCCTGTGAAGCGGCCGCGGGTCACCATCCCCCTTGTCCGGCGCGTGAAGGCCACGCTCCCCGTCAAGCTCTTCGCCAGATCGGCTGCCATCGCCAACAGCTCGGCCAAGTTGAAGTGTGAGTATGTGCGGGGGGTGCAGTGGGACAGTGTGGAGACTGATGTGCACATGGACCTCCCATCCCCAGGCGTTCACCCGCAGGGGCGGTGCTCCCAGCGAAAACCTTAAAAAAAAAAAAGTATCTGGAAACAACAGCCCAAGCGAGGGCCTTTCAGAAGCCCCCAGGCTGCAAATGCAGCAGAGGAAGGTGCAAGGACAACCTGATCATGCCAGAGCCTGGTGTCAGCCTCCACAGCGTGCCTGGACAGCAGACACACAGGCTTTTTTGGGTGCATACAACCACCCCCAGCTTTCCCTGTTGGTGCTGTAACAGACAGCCGGGCAGTGAGGGCTGGCAGGGGAGGAGGACACGTTGCTGCTCCACACAAAGCCAGCCTCTCCTCGCCTGCCCACCAGGCCCCGTTAGCTGTGCAGGATGCCCTGCACACCACTCGCCACGGCTCCTGCCAGCACAGACAAGCTCAAATACACCGTGTGGCATCACCACACGTTGACCCCAGGGATGCAAGGAGTATGTTTCTAGTGTGGATTTCCAGTTGATTTTATAATCTGCTGAGAGAGGTGACTGGCACCAGGCAGAGGGGTGAAGCAGGCACCTTGGGTGCTCTGCAGGGCACTAAAACGCCTTTTTTTCCTTCCTTCCTCCAAGTGAAGTGCAGTGAGCTGCAAACAATCAAAACTGAGTTGACACAGATCAAATCCAACATCGATGCTCTCCTGGGCCGACTGGAGCAGATCGCTGAGGAACAGAAGCTCTCCGCAGGTCAGCTGGGTGCGCGTGGATGCCTCGGGGCCAGTCCAAGAATGGGCAAAGTGTGCAAAGCTGGCCTTGAAACCATCGTGGCTCAGAGCACCCTCTGGGCTCTGACTGTGAAGTGCCAACCCTCAGGTTCCAGGGTAGAATCACCGGCAAAAAATACATGCCAAAATTCCCCAAATTATGGAATTGGGTTTTAAAATTGTGAGATTTTTTTTTTCTTTTGTCATATAGTTTGTATTCTTTTACTTTGCTTTTTTGTTCTGTTCTATTCTATTCTATTCTATTCTATTCTATTCTATTCTATTCTATTCTATTCTATTCTATTCTATTCTATTCTATTCTACTCTGCCTCCCACACTCGCTCTGGAGGGATGCAGAACAATGATCTGCTCTGCCCTCTCCAGAGTTGCTTTCAGGCATCTTCCTCAAAATCAGCAAAACTTCCCCTTGCAGAAAAAAACCTAGATCCATTATCTACCTACCAACTGAATTTGCGGGGCCCACTGGATTAGTTTCATTGGGCTCCAGGCATTGCCTCCCCCAGCCCCTGATCCTGGTGGCTTGGCTCTTGCTCTCACAGAGGTACGGAAGAAGGCAGATGGAAGCAAAAGTGAAATCTCGCAGGAAGACACAGCATCAGAGGCAGAGGTCAACACGGAGGAGCCGCTGAATGGGGACGAGGGTGAGGAAGAGGGTCTCGCACGGGATGAGTGTGAAGATGAACTGGTAAGAGAGTTTGAGTAGTACATCCCTCCAGCCGAAGGAGTTCAGTAATGGACCACAGTTTACTGGAACTTACTAAAGCCACAGAAAAATAGTTTTTCCTTCCTCAAAAGAAATTGTATTTAAATTCCATGATTGTTCACAGCTTGTTCTTTCAAACTGTTCTGCTGCTTGCAAAAGCATTGACCTAGCAAATGCATGTGGAGACACTGAAGAAACATGGTTGGCTCTTGAAATTTGGACCACATTTATCCTTGATTTCACAATGATTAATTAATGGTTAAAATAAGTTGTTCTGCTCCCAAGTAATTCTCAGATGGATTGAAACATACGGAAAGACAGGCCCTGTTGTATTAACTGCAGTTTCTTTACAACATGCATTTGCAATGCCCTTTTGTCCGGACAGACACCAAATGGCATAATCCTAGTTACAAGGTCTGAGCAAACCACAACTGCTGTGCATGGAGCTGTGCATCCATGGCGAGGGCCATGCTGAGCGTGGCTGGGCTGATGTCATGTACACATCAGCCCCGTTGGTGTTAGTCCTGCCCTGAATAAGGATACTCCCAGTGAACCCAGTGAGCAAATTTTGTGCCTAGAAAGCATCTAGATGGGAGCCCTGTTCATGGGTACCCTGGTGGTAAGGGTAATACAGGGCACTGTATTACCACTGGCAGCACTGTCATTTATCCCAAATTAAGACTCCTCTGGGAACAGGATCAGCTCCAGACCCAGGCAAAGGGCAGTAGGGTGCTGGGGTGGAAGGACAGCCCTGCTTTGCTGCCCCTTCCACAGGACCACAGTCCTGGGAAGCTGGGCTGGCTGGCACGGCTCTCCCATGGAGGCTGGGGGCTCACCAGGGCAGCCTCTGGCCTCTAGTGAGTGTCCCTGCAACAGCTCTGCTCCTTCCCCACCCTGGCATTGGTTGCAGCAGAAGTGAGGATGAAGCGCAGCATCCCTTTCTTCTTCCTTATCCCTTCACCACTGGGTGACTGAACCACACTGCACATGCATAGCACTCTTCCCATGGCCAAAAAGCTCCTCTCACTCAAAACGCTTCCCAGCTTGTTTGTACTCTTCTACTCTGCCCCACCTTAGTCATGACGCATGAGGGATCTGAACGGGGTCTTTCAGCTGTTTCAGTTTCTGGGGCCTCATGGGTGAAGTCTGTGACTCCTGCTAAATATAAGAAGAGATGATTAAGGGGAGACATCATAACAGACGCTATAAAGAAGAAAGGCAAAAGCTGGCCTCCAACTCTATGTCAATTAGGATAAGGAAAGCCAGGTTTGAATTACATCGAGGGAAACAGATGGTAGAAATTAGGGGGAAACTTGCTGATGCTAATGATGATAAAGCAGCACACAGCCTGTCAACAAAAATATGTGGACTTTCTGCCATTAGCAGCATAAGAAAACAGTGGACAGACATCTGCTGGCAATGATTTTATAAAAGCTGATCTTCATTAAGAGTAGATGAACAAGATAACTATTTCAGCTCCCTTACATCTCTATTTTGTGTAACTCTCTGGTCCTAAAGTGGCATTGAGATCAGAAATATTTTACTGCCAACATCAGACAAGGCTCACATGTGCTCAGCATGGGGCAGGTTAATGTGTGCAGTTTGTCTGCAGAGATGTTCTCTTAAACACTGCAAGGCGACTCACAAAAGCCATTCTTTATATTTTGCTCCTGACCTTGCAACACTGAACAGTTCTGAAGTCTTTCCAGTTCATGGGGAGTGACGCCTTTGTCCCACGTCTCTGTGGCTTACACACATCAGTGTAGCCTTCACCACCTGCTGTCCATGGACATAGTGCCCACACCAGTCCCTAAAAATGTTATCTACCCTTGGCCCTGAAGGGCAGTGGTGGTGCAGGAGAAGTCAGAGTTCACTCAGATCTGATCTAGTAGTTAGTTTACTGAGTTCTAATCAGTGAATTTAGGTATGTAAAATAATAAGTATGGTTGGATTGATAGTCAGTACTCTACTACGCTTAACATTAGTGTGGGATACAAAGATTATTGTGTAAGCTTACTCTATGTTGCATGTATGCAAAAAATGTCACTTACCAACCCATCAATGCCTGGCGTCAGGTAAGGGATCTCTCAGCCTTGAGGGGTAACCATGAGAGGCATCCCTACTCAAGGGGAGATCCCTGCTGTGCAGCCAGCTGCTATGGAGGGAGAGCTCAATGGGCCTTCATGGCTGCAGATATTCATAGCATAAAGTAGTTGATTCGTAGTCAGATTTTCTGCTGTGTTCATGCAGTTTCGGCCACTTACCAGCCCAGTCTCCAGCCAAACCTTTTTTTTGGGTTTGGTGCTGGGTTCTCACCAACAGCCTCACACAATAGGATTAACTTTGTTTAGACTTAGTTGCTGAGCATCTGCCTGGACCAAAGTCCAGTTAGTTCAAACAGGAGGAGCACATCCATCGCGAGTGGGAAAGGCATAGCCTCTGCAAGTCAGGAACCAGACCTGCCAGCGCTTGGGCAGTACCCAGCACAGAGGCTTCCCTGCCATGAACATCTTCCCCATGGTGACAAGTGGGGAAGATCCAATTGGGTCTAGGTCCCACCCATACCCTGTAGACAACTGTAGGATGTCTCCTGGGGAGCAGCAGGCCTGAGCATCCCTGTTTGTAGGGGAGTTCACTGAACCAGAGCTGATGTGAAAATACTACGGCTAAGCAGAGTGGGGCTTCGCAGCGGTGTTAGCCCCACCTGGGTGAGGGGGAGCATTTCAGGCCCCAGGGGAGTCAGGCACACAATTTCCATTGAAAGTCAGTGGGAGCTGGGCAAATACTTCCTTTCAGCCTCATTCCCAGTGCAAAGCTGGCTGCCCTGGTTTTGTGCACAAACCTCTGCTTGGCCTTGGGGAAGTTTCCAACATCACCTGGGGAAATCAAGTCTGAAATACACGCTGCAGCCCACAGGGAGAAGGACAAAGGGCCCCCACTTCCAGCATGAGTTTGTGCCCTTTTTAGAGAGGGTGGGCAGGAAAGGAGCTCCGCAGAGGAAGGATAAAATGTTTCATTCCTACAAGCTCTGCCACTAGGCTCAGGGACCTGGGAGGCCAGAAGACAGACCGGACCAGTGAAAACCAAGCAGAAAAAAAAGCGACATTGAGTCGCCTAGACTTCTCCATGTGCTTTGTCACCAGGTCCCTTGGTCCCCTGCCCCACTGAGCAGTGAGCTTACACTTTCCTTAGCCTTCCTTTTGCTGCTGGTGTACCTGCAGATGCTCTTCTAACTGTCACTGCACACTGGAGGGATGGCTCTGGATTACTCCTGGGTGGCTCAGCTCTGCTTTCCATCTTCTAGGTTCTGCCTTTTCATGTAGGAAAAAGCTCTGTTGAGTGCTTGCTGTTCATCCATGCTGGCCTCCTACCACACCTGCCCAACTGTCATCAGAACGGGCCATTCTTGTGCTTCAGGTGCAGGTGTCCTTAAAGATGACGCAGGCCTCCAGAGCAGTCTCCCATGGGATTTTGCCAAGTAGATCCATGAAAAACCCAAAATCTGCTCTCTTAAGTTCAGGGATTTGATTCTGCTCTTTCTCTTGGACACTTCTCTGAGGATACTCAACTTCACAGTCTCATGGTCACTGCGGCCAAGACTTCTCTCCATCTTTACATCTTTGACCAGTTCTTCTTTGGTCATCAGTAACAGTCGAGAAGAATGTCTTCCCTAGTCAGCTGGTCAGTCAGCTGTGTCAAGTAATTGTTCTTGATGCTCTCCAGAAATCTGGGTTGCTTTCACCCAGCCCTGCTGCCCTCCCACCAGATGCCAGGGTGGTTGAAGTCCCCCAGGAGTGCAAGGGCCTCTGATCAGGAGGCTTCCTCCAACCGTCCAGAGGAGACTTCATATCAGATGGCCTATAGCAGATGCCTGCCATGACATCACCCATGTTGGTCTGTCCCCTGATCCTCACCCACAAGCTCTCAGCTGACTCATCACCTGTTCCAAGGCAAATCCCTGTGCATCTGGACTACTCCTTTGCCCAGAGCACATGCCACCTCACCTGGCTTTCCTGAAGAGCCTGTTCCCAGGGTGCTACCTGCTCTGTCATTACAGAGAAGGAGCCTTTGTTCTGTTGTCAGAAGTCACAAGCCTCCAGACTTTGATCACTTGGGAGTCTCCATCCACAGCTCCTTTGAGCATAGTCTCCAGCCATCCCTTCTTCATGCATTGCAGTCCTGAGGCTTTTCCCCTGTGGGGTCTCTGCAAAGACCCTATTGGTCTCCCTGATGGTAAAAATCTATTTATCTCCCCCAGTGCCCTGTAAACCAGCCTGCTGCTAACAAGGTTGGGACTGGGCTCCCTTGCCTTTCGTTGCAGATCACCTAGCATCCCCTGCAGACATCTCTGGGATCCATTTCCATCTCTAAAATATTCACCACAAAATTTGGCCTGTGCAGGAGATAAAATCCTGCTGCTGAGCACCTAATTCTTTTAATGATACTGCATTGCAGAACGGCTCCAGGAGAGGGGCTTTCACACGCCATGCTTTCAAAACCACTGTTGCATTGGGGAGTGGTTCAGCACACCAGCACTATTATTGTGGCCTTTGGAGTGATGAATATTATGAGTGTTATCATTCTGGATGATGATAACTGCAAACTGGGACCCCTTTCTGTGTTCAACAACAGAATCATTACATCGTGCACAATTTGCCATTGCAGACCGACTGCACCTTAACATCATTAGACAACACTAACAATGCCTGTTCCCTGGTGCAGGCTGTTCCTAGGTCCCAAATTAACTTCTCACAGTGCTATGACAAGGCGTGAGCTGTGCCAGCACATGCAGTAAACCTCATGAAAGTGCTGAGCATGGACTTAACCTGGCCATGCAGAAATTAGGCATTCAGTCTAAGCATGGCAACTCATGCCACCGACTCCCGACCTTCCCTGGGACATGCCCACTGGAGGTGCTGACTCTGGCATAGCCCAGATCACACACCTGACTTTATACAAGCAAAGCTGGGCTTAATTTCAGCCCTTTGAAGTTCAGCAGGAGCCAGACTTCAAAATCCAAGAGGGAATTACACATCCCAGGTTTGTCTGGCAGAGCCCTTCCGGAATAAGGAGCCAGAGGAAAGTTTTGGGTTTGCCTGGGACTGCCTTCCAGAAACCACAGCCACGGCACACCGTGCCCGTATCAGGTGTGTTTTGTAGCTCCTCCACCACGCTGAGCAACCTGACACTGCTCACAGCATGTGAGCTCTCCCACACCACGGTACCAGCTGGTTACCACATGCGAGGTGTCACGGTGTCCCAGACAGGGCAGGAGGGACACATGGTGATTTACTGTTTCTGGTTCTCTTTTCCCTCCAGGAGAACAGCCATTACACAGATGTGGAGGATGCCAGACTACAGTAACCAGGTATAGCTCACTCGCTGCTTTTTAGAGGCTGATTCTGAGCAAAAGCATTCCATGCATGTTGGGGTGGGGGGTTTGCTGCTTCAGAAGATGCTCTTTCCCAGTGATCCTCTGTGTTTTCATAGCACTGAGCCTGGCTGCTCAGCTGGGTCACTGATCAGCCCCTCAAAAACCCCTTTCCTAAATCACAAATCTTTGAGGTTCAAGGAAAACTATGTACCTTTTTTTTCCCCCTCTCTCTTCCCTCCTTGCAGCCCATTCAGAACAGCAACAGTGAGCAACAGTGTGAGGAAAGCACGAGGCTAAACCCTGTCCTGGCACATTGAGCAAGACAAGCTGAATCGAAGTGGTGCTGTCATCTCTACCTGGCATTCAAAAAGGAGAAACATGGCCCGACATCTTCCATCCATCTGTAAAGCAAAGACAAAGAAAACTCATCATCCCAGTGAATCCCCACTACCCCATGCAATGGATTCAGAGCTCTGCAGCCAACAGAAGCAGGAACCAAACCCTGCACAGTCCATAACCATCACAGACTGGATAACGGGAGAGCGGTTGTGTCACCAACTGAGTCAGAGATGTTATAGAGCTTTTCGTAGGAGGGGAGGGAGAACTAAGGCTAACCCAATAAAGATGTTTTTTCCCGTGCTAGGTGAGAGCCAGAGCATTTGCTAACTGGGGGAAAAGTACTGCCTCAGTTTGGACAATTTGTGTTCTCATGTAAAGGTCCTGTTGAGGAAGAGGCTGTGGGGTGAGCTGTCCTCCCAGAACGGTCACCTCCTGTCGTGGCTCTCCTGCCCCACAAGCTGCCACAGGTACACGGTCACTTCCAGGTGGAGAGGAGTCGGTGCTGGTGTATGTGCTGTGCTCTGTGCAGCTGCATGAAGAGAGGGGAAGAGGAAAGGAAGGTGCATGCAGGAAAGCAAGTGATCCCAAGCAGGAGGAACGAAGCATACATCATCTTCAGTGGTTTGGTCTCTTCATTCTCCACTGGGAAGCCACTACGTAAAGGCCGAGCGAGTCTCTGCAGAGTGAGGGGGTGCAAGCATGTGTGGATGAGACCCTTTTCTTGAACCCTTCTCTGCTCCCTGGAAGGGGTGTAATCCTCCCACTTCTCCAGCCCAGTGCCAGAGACATCAGCCCCTTCCCAGGGTGCTGCCATCTCTTGTCCCAGCCTCGCTGGGTCTTCACCCCGACCTGGCCCACCAGCAGAGCGGCTCCTGCTCCCGACTGCGCAGGCTCTGCTCCATCACCGGTCTGACGGGTCTGCACAGCGTGACAGCTTGCCTGAGCGTAATGAGACTGGTAACAGCCAATACCCCCAGCACGATGCATGTGGGTGTGCAAGCACCTCCCCTGCCTCCCCAAATCCAAGCTGCTTTTGACCCTTGTCCTGCGAGCAGAGGGCTGCAGCAGCCAGCATGGGGCTTGTCGTGGGAACCCCCTTACACCACAACACCCAAGAGGTCTCAGCCTTTCTCTTGTTTGTACCTCCTTCGTGGGCTTATCCAGTTTCTTCTGAGTTCAGGGGTAGATGGGACTGAAACTCACGCAGCACTTTATTCAGAACAGATGTGTCCTGCCCGTCTCCCCTCTTCCCCTCCAAAACACACACACATATCAGTGCTTTGAATCCAGAACGGTGTCCACACCTTCTCCTTGGTCAAACCCTCCCACAAAATGTGTGGCCCCCTAGGTCGTGTAGAGTGCTCTGAGAGGGGACTCCTGCTTCCTGCTCCAGCGCCCAAAGCCAGCCCTCATCTATGGCATCTCTCTTTGAAGGGTGAAGGGGAAAACAGGTCCCGGGGGCAATGCTTCCCTCCCCCAAGGGCCATCCTGGAGCAAGCATGGCTCTTGAAGCACAATGTTTTATTTGCATTTCTTAGTTTCAAATAATTCCTGAGGGATTAAAAGGATAATCGTGCTTTCCCCTACCTTTTTCCGGTTCCTGTACAATTTATCCATTGTGTTGTACTGAGCCGTTGTAGAGCTGTTTTCTAGGCTTTGAGAGATGAGCTGCAGTTTTTGCTATGAACTGACTGTGATGCTGATGTTTGGGAGAAAGGTGACCTTGTACATAACAATCCTGTATAATAAAAGAAAGAAATCTAATTTGCTTTCGCTCTCTTCTCTCTCTGTCATATGTACACATACACACACACTTTTTTCCTCTATTTCAGACAATTAGGTTTTCTTTCCCTTCCTAAGCCTCAGCTCTGCCCACAGGATTTGCTTTTCCTTACACAAGGTCTATCCCACTGGGCTGAGCAGAACATCTGGGTTCACAGGGGCTCTGGGAGTTTTCCTCTGGAGACCTGGAAACACATTTGATGCAGGGGACAAATCCAGGCCTTTAATCTCTGGACTTTGCACTGGTCTAGCTCATAACAGACTGGAAAAATGAGGCTGCTGTTCCAGTTTGCACAAGCCAACTGCTTATAAATGCTCTTTAAGCATAGTGTCTGTGGCCATTTCCCCAGTCCCTTCCTCAGCAGAGCAAAGCTCACACCGTGTTGCCAGCTGTGCCTGTGTTCACTGGAGAGATCATCCGAAACCTGGCACATTTGGCACCTGAGCTGTGGCTGAAGGGCACCAGTGACCCCAGTCACATGGGGAGAAGTCAGCAGCTACCACACTTTCAATGCTTTTTTAAGTGTACAGTCCTAGAAAGTTGTCTGCTGAGCCTGGCCTGAGCCATTGTCCAGCACTGGAGGGCAAAGCTGCCTACTGCATCTGTTCAAGTTCCTGGTGAGTCTGGGGATGCTTGAGCATGCGTCTGTCCTCCCATCCTGCCATCAGTCACTTCAAGATGAGGAAAGCAGCCTCATCAGACGAATGGCTGGATGTCTTTGCAGCTGGGAAGAAGGAGGAAGGATGGGGGAAAAAAGAAAAGCAATTCAAAACATTTGGCCATCAAGATCAAAATCAGCCTAACCTTAGGTCCACTGAGCGGTGTACCTGGGCCCGGACAGCGACCATGGCTCTGCCTCAGAGGAGGGCAGAGCGTTTCCCTGCTCCATCCCCACCTCGAGCTCCTGCCTCACCAGCCAAATGCTCAACCCGGCGCTGGGCTGGGGCTGGGTAATTGCAGCACCGTGCAGCTCATCAGCCTTAGGCCATTAGACGTGGTCAAGGTCTCTAGCAAACAACTGGTTTGATTTTGTTAATTATTTGGGGGGGAGAGTGAGGGACTTTGAGCACTCTTATGCAGGCCCCTTTATGGCAATTAACTTGACTATTGGCTGTGGATAGGGCCTCAGCAAAATGAGTTCTGGGTTTTTCATGTTCACTGAGTTATGCATGTGACCATGGGGAAGATCTCTACCTGAAGAGGCAAAGGCACAGCAATGGGGTGGGAAAAGGAATGCAAACTGCCCCTTCCACCCCTTGAGGCAATAAAGCAGCTGCAAAGCCTCCAGCAGACTTCGCTCGGTCCATCAAGAGAGGAACAGAGGGAGAGGAGGTGTCACCCCCTCCCTCTGAGCACTGCTTTCCCAGGGACCGAGAGGGAGGGCAAGGGGAAGGGCAGATTCCCACTGCAGGGGCACGAGGCACAGGGGCAGAGCTTTGGAGAAAGAGGCAGGTGAAAGCACACGAGCAAGAGCAGCCAGGGCTGTAGAGGTGTAAGGACTCCAGAGTATTTATAGAGAACACGCACACAGAGTGCGGACAAAGCCATCGGTGCTATTTAACTGTGCACATCATAGTCAGCTCCTCTTCCCCAACTCCCCCATCCCATCTTTCCAAGCATGAACACACATGTGAGATACAGTGTGGGGTGCTGCATGCTCGGAGCACAACACAGCTCTTTAACCACAGCCCATCCATCCTCATGCTCAACCCCAGCCCAAACCACACTCTGCTGTCACAGGGAACAGACCGCAGTGAGAGCAGAAGCCCCATTACTGGGCTTGTCCTGGTTAACAGAAAGATGTGTGGTCCTCCCCAAAGCATTTTAAATATCCATAACACAAAAAGATCTGTCAGATCTCATTAGCACTTGAAAGAATATAAAGGAGTCCCACCCTACATGCACCCAACCTCCTCTTCCATAACCCAGTGTCCCCATAGAGTTGCTCCCTGTAAATCATCCCTGCCCTGCTGGGATGTGGGAAGACGAGGGTTGGGCCAGTCCATTCTTCCCAGCATTTCCCTCCAGGCAACAGTTAATTCAACATCTGCACATTCTGAAGAAAAATGACCAATGTAAACCGAGCAACTCAACTGAACATACAGTTTCCATCTTGTGAACTGGAAAAAAAAAATGCTTTTGTTAAAGCCTTTCCCCACCACCCACAAAGGCAGGATCTCATTACCAAGTATCCTGGACCTCACTTGGCCTCTCACATTTGCTGCTCTCCTTGTTGCCATCCCACCTGCATTTGGTGGCAACAGCAGCGTGGGCTTGTTGGAAACAAAACCAAAGGTCTCAGCCCCCACTGCCTTGCCTGCACCTCTGCAAAGGAAACATGAAATGTATGAGGTTGCCAACAGACTTTAGGTTTGACTGTGCTGCTCTGGATGGGAATAGCAGGCGTGCAGGACGTTTTGGTGCTCTGCTTTTTCATATGCTGGCCTCAGCAGTCATTAGAGCAATAGAGCAGGATTACTCCAGTCCCAAATCCTCCTTCTATGTGCTTCTGGACATGGAAAGCTAATCTGTTGGGCCAAAACTCCTGTAATCCTGCATCCAGTTTGAGTCAGGAGATGCAACAAAATGACATTAATGAGCATCACAGTGCTGCAGTCCATGCAGCACTTTGGAAATACTTCAGTTACTGCAGCTTTAATACGACCAATTCTTTGGGGAATTTATAAGAGCCAGTTGCTACCTCTGTGAGAGTTGCCATATCCCTTCTTCGCTGTTTTCCCATTATTTGCAGGAGAATTAATTCCATATTTTTCCTCTTATCAGGAAAGTGGTGGAAACACTTGGAGTTGTGGTCAAGAACCCCAAGGGCTCCTGGTGGAGTCTGTCCATCCTCTGCCAGGAAGACACACCCAAGCCTTGGACAGAGACAGTCTGATGTCAAAAGGATTCGGGCATAGCCAAAATCTCCTGTGCACGTCTGGCAGAGGGCCTTGACCAGCCGTTCCTGCCTGTGCTAAGCCCCACGTTGCCAGCACTGCTCACATACCCATCATGGCAGTGTGTGGACGGGCATGTGTCAATACGGATGTGCTGTATCAGTTTAGCAAGAAAAACCTCAAGTTCTGCACCTTTTCATTGCCCAGATTTACTTCCTAGGAGGTGGATTATTTTCTCTGACAGGTTTGAGAGGGTTCCTCAAACACTATTTCCTACAGATCCCAGCTTTCACCCCCTCCCTGGGCTCACAGCCCCAGTGATTCGCCCAAACTAGTCACAAAGGAGACCCAGAGAAAGCGTGATCAAGATAGACAAGGTGCAAGAGGGTGAAAAGGGAAGGATAGGGGTGAGAGATTCGAGTAGAAGCAGGAACCCAGGCTCCCAGCCCTGCCCACAAACCTGCCTGCAGCACGTGAGCTTCCTTGCTGATGTCTTTACTCCCGCTTGCAAGCTGACATCACTGGGGGTGAAGCAGAGCCCAAAGCTGCAGCCTCCCCCATCTGCTCACCGACTGCTTCACCCCTCCTGCCCAATGGTGGGCAACTGCTGCGGCCCCTCCTCAGCCACCGCAGCTGAATTCACCTCGCGTGGGAGCCAGCAATGTCCCCACTTGGCTGTTGGGTTGGCTGCGAGCAGCTGGAAGGGGATGCTCTCAGCCTGTCAGCAGCACAGACCATCACACCCTGAGCACAGCATAAACAGCTCCTCAAGGCCAAGGAGAAAATTTCCTGCATTGGGACCACAACCGAGACCTGGAGGCTTTGGGAACTTTTATTTGCACGTCTCCTTTGATAAAACTGCTTTTTGGTGGCAAGACTGAACTATAGCCTTCTAAACTGCTTAAAGACCAGTCAGGTGTGGGGCCCAGGGACCCAAAAGCAGCATCCTACCTCATCGCAGTGCAGGAGCCCAGCAGCACAGGAGACTCATCCTCATCAGCAGGTCCAGACCACGGCAGCACCACGTTCCCAAGTACCACCAGAGCTGGCTATTAACACTATCACAGCAGGGAGAGCGTGTCCTCAGGCTCTTAACACAAGAAACTAGGAACTTGTTTGCATATCAGTATCTAACATATATTTCAGTAAATGCATTAAGAGCTTTATGTGAAGGGAGTTCAGGCTGGGCAGGAAGCAGGCAGCCAGCAGGAGGAATAGGGACAAAAGTAGAATAATCATAAACATACCATAATGAACTATTTCTGTACCTAAAAGCTCTTCTACATACACCTAATTCACATACACCTGGCTGACTGGGTATGAAGAAGGAATCAGAAATCATTTTAATGTACTCAGAGCACTTATGGCCAACACAGCCACCTGGGACATGCATTTGCATTCAAAAGCCTAAACTTCAAGAGACGCTAAAGAGATAAAAGGAGAAACAAGTATGTGTTAGTGGCGATGGGGGAAGGTGGATTTAAACTAAAAGGGCAGCAATAAAAAAAAAAAAAAAAAGACGAAATTAAAAGAAGTAACAGCACAGGCACCCAACCCTCCAGGACACCTGCAGCCCAAAGTGTAACCCGGCAGACAGATATCCCCATGAATTTTTCCAGTTCTTATGGCTCAGACACACAGGACATCCTAGGAAAAAGCAGCAGAGCAACTTGGAAGGTATCCTGGGGTTATTGCTGCAGTAGCTCAGACAGAATCCATTGTATAGCATTAATAGAAAAACTCACTACAGCCTAGGCCACATGCAGTGAACTTATGCTGAACATGTAACTTAGTTATGTGAAGGGAGGCCCTGAGACCAGGGCATCCTGTGAAAAATAAGGTAGCCACATCTGTCAGCAGAAGCTGCATCGTCAAGATAAGAAAAGGAACAGACAGCCTAGAGATGGAGAAAGGATCCAAAGAGGAACAAGAAGACCCCAGACCCAAATATTACTATTGGACCAAACTGTCATATGAGGGGAGGGCTACTTAGATTGTAAGGCTACAATTGCCCAATGATTTCTTTGTTCAGGGTCCCTCTCCAGAGACACCCAGCTCGAGTTGTTTTTCCACTGTACCATCTGAATAAATTATTTTTATAAGCTTCAATGCCTGAGGCTCTGCTACGGGAAACCTAGGGTAAAGAAATTTCTTTAATAGTTATGTTGAAGCAAAAATATAATTCATATCTGTTTTACTTGTAGTCATTTGCTGTCAGTCTATTACAAAACAGCCCTACCAGACACAGTTGTTCACACCTGAATTTGTCTGGCTGTGGGGGAAAGCAAAGTGGCTTGAACCCAACAGCCATGGACTGGACTCTCCCCTTCCAGAGCGCAAATCCCGAGGACATGGTGAGGGGAGGCACCTCTCCAGGGGCCATACCCACCATGCCTGTGGGAAATTCAGGCTGGGCAGCTTCTCTTCCTGCCAGGAGGCAAACAGAGGGCATGGGGGTGTGGGGAGGCAGGTCAACAACAGCTGGGGCACCCATGTGGCTGATCCTTCATCCGATGGTTCTCCTGCTCTGGTTCTCCTCTCCCCAAAACAAGCAGCTCACTGAGCACTGCACCCTTGCTCCAGCCTCACCATGCCTGTCACATATCTGCACACATGACATAGTTTTCCCAACAAGGCCATCATAAAATTTTCTCTTCCTTCCTTGCAACTCCCAGGAGCATCTCCCAGGTTGTGGAGCTCAGCCCTGGTCAGCACAAGGCTGCAGGCAGGAGCAGGGTGATCAGACAGGGAGCGAGCCACTGGTGGGAAAGGGGCCCAAAACACGGCTGAGATGAACAATGATGACACCACAAAACCAACATTAGAAGTCAAACACTTCAGAACCGTAATAGCAAGGATAAGGACAAAAGATGTATTTGGCTTCTCTAATTTACTCCAGGCCCAGCTTTCAAAATTCAAGTGCTGCTTTTGCAACTCCTCCTCACTGCTTTCAACTCGTGCCTTAACGGATCTGAATTATTTCCCCAGCAAAGAAAGCGTTTCCCCAGCAGCAGAACATACGAAACCTGCACTGAATTTGGGAGCAAGGTACTGAAACTGGCTGGAAACACCACAGATCCAGCCAGCCAAGGCAAAAACCAGAGCACTCACCTGCAAGAGGTACGTTTCATCTGTCATGGTTTTAAGACTATTTCTGTCTCTCATACCACTTCACTGTAACGAACAAAAAATTCTGGTTTTGTTGCCATCGTTTAGGCTGTTTTTCTGGTAAAAGACAGCTTTTTCACTTAATTATAAATGTATATGTTGAAAACAGTATGATGCTGTCTTTCTACAATATCACAGTAGAGACCATTTTCCACATTGTAATTTTTGTTGTGGGATCATTTTTCAATCCAAGACAGATCTCTGCTCCTTCCTTACCAAATAAAAAATAATTGCATTGGCAAGCAAGCAGCAAGGCTCCCTGCCTTTCCAGCTACCAAGCCCAGACATACGGGAGAGTCCTGTGTCCTCCCAAACCTCAGCCAGGAATTATCCTAATAGGATGGGATTTGCATTTAGATATCCAGCTTACACCTTTGCTATCCATCACTACTGGTTGTGTATGGAGAATGTCTGCCTTGGAAAATTGTTAAACACATAGCAGGGACCAACTCAAAGAGTCTTGAACTTGAGCCAGTAAAGAAACTGCTAAGAACATGACAGTGCAGGGGATATGTGAAGAGCAACTCAACCTAAAGATGGAAAAACCCTGCTCACACCCTGATTCATATCAATATAAAACATACAGACAGCACCAGTGAAAAGAGTATATACAGTCTAATCACTTCTGTGCTTAAGACGACAAGGACTGGCCATAGTGATGGTTTGGCAGAGCACTTGATGGGAATGCAGAGGGATGGGCTGTTGCTCTGGGCTGTATTAGTTCCTACCTCTGCCTCATTCCCAGCAGCTCTGCTCCTCACAGCACTCCCCTCTGCCCTTCCTCTGGTTTCTTGTCTCCTTTTAAGCATCATTTCAACCCACAAGGCTGTGGATATAAAAGACCCACTGTGAATATCATACTCTTCTGGAAAACATTCAACGTGTAAGAGGCAAAGCACAGTGCACTGGGCATTACAATCCAAATTAGAAAGGTAAATCTAATATACATAATCACCTTTTTAACAGCAGAGCTCTCAAACAACAGTATTTCAAGATAGCAGGAATACTAACCCAGAACCATTGCCTCTGCACACACAAATCAATACCTTTCCGATTGCATTTCATCGTTTTTTCTCTATGGCATTTGCATACTTGCCCAATCCTCACCCTTTGTTATTTCTATGCATTTTTAATTTTATTTTTCATTACCTACATATTTCCTTTCTATCTTCAAGAACCCTTCAACCTTCACAGCAAAACCACTCTCTGCTGGGGGACGAGCGCAGCTCCATCTCTGGTAAAATGGCAGCAGCAGGACCGCCACGGTGGCAGCAGGAGCTGCAGGACGCCGGCCCAGCGTGGGCTGGGGCTGCAGAGGGGAGGTTAGCCCAGGCAGGAGGGGCTCAGAGCCACAACGATGCAAACACTCCCCGTGTTTGCTTGGAGTTTCCTTCTGCGGGATGATCCTGAGCCATCTGGGGAGAGGACAGCTCTGGCAGCACAGCTGGGACATCCGCTCCTGATCTTCACCCTGCGCTCCAGCTTGGCCCCCTCCTTACTGCTTGGAAGATCCCCTTCGTATCCACACATGTCAAAGCATCCTCCCTCCTGATTTTGGCCAGCTCAGAAGACACCTCTGTGACTGCAGCATCTCCACGAGACGCAGACGGGGCTCCAGCCCCAGCACACTCCTCATTCTTCAAGCCCGAGTATGTTCTTGGTCAGGGGCAAGATTTAATGGCCACCTCCCTCATCCCGAACAAAGTGTAGAGGGAAACAATGTGCTTCAGCACACAACTTAAATGAATTTGAGAAAAGTAGACTAAGGAATTAAAAACAAACTGTCATGTACAAAAAAACCTTTGAGACCACACGGCCAGCCCCAAGCAGCCTCTCACAAACAGGGAAACCTCAGTGGCAACCACAGCCTCAAACTTAAATAATCACTTCAAGAGAACCCAAGAGATCTTTGCACAGCTCCTTCAGAAGAAAAAAAGAAATGCAATCCTCCCTGCTGGCTGGGACTTGTAGGAGAACAACCCATTGTTTGAGGGTGTCAGAAAGTGTGGAAACAATGCAGCAAAGAAAAGCATTTTAAGCTTCATTTCAGATGAGCTCACATTTCCCAGAACTTATTTTTTCATGTTTGTGATGGAAAAAAGGTTATTTTGGTGCTGAACAAAAACAGCACAAGGCCTGCAGCAGGCTTTGAGGACCATGAGCAATATAGAAAGGCATTTCAGTCCACTGATCTAAACTGAAAAAAAATGAAAAGTTTTTACTTGCATTTTGTGCCTTATTTTCAAAATGAATCGCATCTAGGTCTCCCTGTAATGAAGGCAATAACATTCCCTTTCCTTTTCCTTTTTTAATGAAAATGAACACTATCAGAAGAGGACTGTAAGAGCACCTTAGAAGCACCAAGATCCAGCCATGTCACCTATCACTGTTGACAATTAGGGCACAAGCCTGTTTTGTCATCAAAGTCACACAGTCCTCCCCAAGTGCAATGTTTCCATGTGGAAGAAAGAAATACACAAAACCCACGGGATAATTACCCAAAGCAAGGCTGGGGGGGAAAACAAAGGTTTTAAAACTAGTTTGTTTTAATACAGAATATCTGTGATCCCAGAGACCCACAATGAAAGGATGCAACGGGCTGAAAAGGGAGGTACACACATTTCTACTGGATATTCAGCAGAAAAATTATTAATAACAGAGATGTAAAGTTCTATTTCAGAAATCCACAGCTGTTTGCAATATCCAAGAAGGAAAATGGGTGAACAGCAAGCTTACACAGCGAGGAATGAACCCGGCCTTACAGTCACAAGCAGAAGGGAAGTGAGAAGGTATTTTTCTTTCTGCAAGGACAAACCAATTCCTCACGTTTAGCAGACAGCGTGTTTCCAGGGCCAGCTTAAATTTCTACTCTAGGGAAGTATGGTTGCTCCCTTGGGCTTGTGACAGACTAACAGCACAGGTTCAGACATATTCTTATATACAGAATATATAAGAATGTATAGTGTATATAACATATATGATACTTACGTGAATATGTGTATCTTATATGTATGTATCTCTTGTATCTTCATCTATGGTGAAACACCTACAATAAAAGCACAGTCTCCCTGGGCTCTTTCTGAAAACTGAGAGACCGGCTGAACGGCCTCTGGAGACACTTCTCTGTCTTCATTACTGACTACAGAAGAGCTGAAAAAACTGAATTTCTTAGCCGAGGGACTGGATGAGGTCCCTTCAAGCCAAAGGCTTTTACATGTTAAAGATCAGCAAGAGCCCTTGAACCTGTTTCTCTTTAGGATTCCACAATTTCCAAGTGATATCTTCCTCCAAAAGCCTTTTTCCTCCTCCTGTCACGAGATCATTTAAGCAACTTATCAGGATCAGAGCAACCTTTCTTCTCCATCAGCTCTGCATCCGAAGGCACACTGAGGGAAAGGATACATGGAGCTGCATTCCCTTCTCTGCCATAGGATTTTACTGTTTATCCAAAACTCTTTTAGCTATTAGCCCAAATTAGAGCCATTTGAGAAGAGCTTTCCCAAGGCTGACAGACACCTGGGACTAGAGCAAGCCATGGCTTAGGTTAACTGCCAAAATGCCCCTATACGTGCAGAAAGCAGAACATGAGGTAGAGCTATAGAGGTCCAACCTGGCCAATCCTCACGAATATCACGGGCATCCAAACATCTGCAGACTTTAGCCACAGGCCCGCTTTGCACTGCTAGAAAAGCCCGAGAGAGGCTTTCATCAGGACAGGCTTGTCCTGGCACCCAATCACTATCTCTAACCCGGGTGTTTCTGGCCCTTTTCCTCCAAGGACACCAAACTGCCCATTTTTCCCATCATTTCAGTCCCTCATGTTTCTAGGGAAGAGTGAGCTTAGTGGCTGGAAAAACACCACAGTTCACAAGACAGCTCAGAAGCAGCATAACTGAACCCAGAGTTACCATCCAGCACAGTCCATCCAAACCAACATCCTGCCTCTGGCAGGGGCCAGAAACAGGTTGCTCAGGAGAAGAGCTTACACTGAGCAGCCAGGGTGCAAACCCACACATTGCAAGGGCAACGCCTGTCAAACAGAAAGCTACAGAAAATTATATTCTGCTGCTCAGGCAACATGGGACTAACCTTTACTATGACAAAAACAACTTAAAAATAGAAAAGCAAGCAATTATTTTGGAAGCTGATGTGGCTTTGCAGTTTGTTGTCCATACAGGCTGAAGCTGAACTGGCAATTCTTGTGCAGCTGCTGTTTTCTGTTAAACATCTGTGTTCAATTATTTCTCAAAGCCTGGCCTCTCACTTGCTTGGATACTCTTCTGTTAGTCTGGTAATCTGGAATAAACCTCTAGGAAAAAACTGAGCAGGGGGCCAGAACAGATAGCCAGAAAAATGTTATTTAAAAGATTAACAGGTAAATTCTGATGAATCTTAGCTGTCAGCATCACACTCAACTTCATATTCTCTTGACTTTCAGAGTTTTCCTGCTGTTTCTATTTCTGTACCTCCTCCACTAGATACCATCATACGCACTTTCGCCCGACTACAGCAGAACATCCCATGCAATTCGTGACAAATCTTGTTCTGTTTTCAGCAGGAGCAGCAGCTTTGAAAGTCTGGTTTTTCTTCTCCTTGCTTACAGTCTTAGGTGACCAAGCTTCCCTGTCAAACGAGCCCACAACTGACACAAACCAGGGATTTTTGGGTGTGGTGTACATCTGGAGGACACAGTGCATGATGACCCATGCACAGTACTAACGGAAATGCCCCACTCTCAATGCAAGCTTCTTATAAATGCTGCTTCTTTATACCATTTCTGGTTATAAAAATACTACTGCATTGATTAACTCCTTGCTCTGCCCAGAAGCTTCCATGAAGAGTTTAATCTCACTTACTTTTGTAATAGTAAACAGTTGACTATTTCAGCAGAACAGAACCACACCACCTCAAAGGTAGCTGATGCTGCTGCATCTATACTGCACCAGGGCACTCGATTGTTTTCATTTTACTGGTTACTTTGGTGACCTGAGCAGGGTCACCTAACCCTGAGTTCCAACCCTAGAAGATAAAAGCTGGCAAAAGTGGGTTATAAAGAGTATCTACAAATTTCAGGCTGACAGCAACATGACTTTTGTATAGTTCTCCTGGGACCTCCAGTGACAAGTCTCAAAAGATTTTGGGCTGAAAGATGTGTTGCATCTTTACTGCTAGGAAGGAACAGACCTGCAACAGCTTAGATTGCTTCACTAAGGTTTAAGAGAATGCTGGGCATGGCAGGAGCCCTGGAGAGGAGCAACCCAGCTGCATCACTCTACTTTTTGTAGGATCCCATTCTGCTCTGCAGTCTTTCAGTACCTAAAAAAAAAATCTGGCTCCCACATCTCCATATTTTAGCTGAGAAAAAAGCATGGAGAAACACAGTTCTGTTTGCCTCTGAACACATGCCTGCATGCAGACCCCAGGCAAAGAACTCCATCTTTAAGCTACTCCTTACATTCATCTTAAGTACAAAACTCTTACTTTTTTGCATCTGCAAAACACATGGCTGCACTTCAAACTTACATCAGCCTTACAAGCAGCAAGAGGCATTTATGTTTGTAAATTTGTGGTAGACTACAGTTTTTGAATGGACACTGGAAGAAGGTGTTTGTTTTTTAAAAAAAATAAGTAAAAATCAAGTATCTGCTCCTAGAAACAGAAGACACTTCATGCATCAGTGAGGTTATTCCACAGGTTATAACCTACAGCTCAAGATGTTTCACTCAAATATTAGTCATCAAAACCAATGCCTTCAGGATTTCATGCACAAACACAAAATACATCTATAAAATACACCTATAAAGCTCTCCTGTGAGCCAGGAGAGCTCACAGATGATGAGTTTGAACAATTATTTATTAAGTTGATCTTTTTGATCCAAATATACTGAAGTGAAACTCTGTATTTAATGCCCTAAAATACAGCAGCAGCTCAAGGTTATACTGTATTTTTTTTAAAGTATGTTAAAGGTACTTGACCCAGGAAAACGTAAGCATTTAAAAACAGAAAGATTCACTGTTCTTCAGCTATTTCAGTGTCTCCCAACAGCAAGTCACTGAAACAAAAAGGCAACTAGCAGTTCTCCAAAAAGTTTTACTTCCAACAGGAGAATGCGTATTTGCTAGAGAAAAAAACAATACAACAATAATGTTACAAGAGGCACCGATCCTGGCTTTATTCACTTAAAGATACATCCAACATTTGTTATAGCTCACTTGAAATCCAAAATGCTTTTAAGAAACCAACCATAAAACCTTATTTTTGCCTTACAGTGCTGTCAAGTTTTCAAATAGCAAGTAAGTGACTTCCCAGCAAGACTGTGTTTGTATTAACATACATACAAAGATTAAAACTTGGTAGAAACCCTTCAGTTTCTGATATTTGATGAATTGCATTCAGAATGACCACCGTTTTCTCTGGGGAGGCTACTCTGCTTACCTGCATGGATGGGCACCCTGGGTCCTGAGCTACACCTGACCCTGTGCCATTCTGGCGATTCAATGAGAACTGTCCCCCCTCACCGTACTCCAGAGGGATTTCACTCCCCCTTTGCATCTTTGTACTTGGCAGCTGTAACAAAATTTCTACAGCACTAGAAAAACTAGTTAGGACAGCACTATGCATGTCCCCTAGAGATACTGACTGCTAGCAGAGAGAAGTGCACGTTATGATCAAGAAGCGTAATGTGTTAATTTGGAACTCAAACTACTTGGCAGGATCTTCTGTAAATTCAAGATCTATATAAGACACTGTGTTGCAGCCATCATATAATGACATTACACATATCCTTTTTTTTTTTTCTCTCTCCTCTTTTTTGCTGCATTTAGTCAGATACTTTTTAAAGTGGTGAAGAGTGCAGGACTTTTAGAAATACAAAATTTCTCTATTAGAAATTGCAAAATTTAGTATTATGACACTATGAAAGCTTACAGTACAGTTTATCAATCCTATGTTAAAACTCAGCATCCATATGGTGTCTGAACTATCTCAGAGCTACATTCTGCCTAATTAAGCAGTATCAACATGATCTGATGTCACTTTCTGTGCAGAATGCATTCCCATATTAACGTGGCTATAAAAGCATGAGCAGTTCTCATGTTGGTATATTATCCCCCTGACCTTGTGACTGGTTTCTCTGTTTAATGACAGCCTAACTAAAAATAAGCTTGTTACGTAAAAGCAAAATAACGTTTTTCTTAAGTTTTATTCTGGGTCTTGGACAGAGTTCAGTGACATGATCTGCAGAATAACACGCCAACCACTCCTATCAGCTGTTTAAAAAAGAGGAAACTGAAGGAAAAAGCCAAATCGAAGACACTCACTGTTATAGTATCTTTAATTTATCTCATGTTTTACAGAAGTCTGAATGGATTAAAAAGCACCTCCTTTCCCATCACGTTCCTTACAGTTGGTAAAATGTATTCAATGAGCAAATGTATGTGAACAGCTTGAGGATCTGCATCTTGCAAGGATTTCACAGACCAATCAAAAGCCAAATTTCTTGTCGTTTTTACAATCTTGTTTTAATACAATGGTAAATCCACTCCGATTGCAAACCTGTCCAGTCATATCTCCCCAGAACACTTTGCAAAATCCAGTGTTGATTAGCAAACTAGTTAGCTTTGGCACGGAGCTGTGCTCTCTTGCCTGTGACAGCCTGGAAACCAGTTTTGATGCTGGCGACAGAGCAGCGAGAGTGGCAGGTCTCACACTGCAAGAAATATAATCTGGTGTCCTTCTGTAGGATTGTGTCTGGTGACCGACACGTATGACAGGTGACATACTCCTCTGCAGAAAAGAAATTAAGTTGCACTTAAAAGATAATGCATTATCAACTGACAAGACACCACTTCTTCAGCCTTAACAGTTGTCTTGAAAGGCTTTTCAAATGCATCTAACAACTTAGAAGTGGCTTACCATGAAAACCACAGAGGTTGAGGCACCCTAAAAATTCCCCCTAGTTCCCAGGTTTCATCATGCACTGACACTGGTGTTTTAAAAAACAGTAACCACCAGTTAAGACTTCCCACTGTGTTCCATAACTTCCACTGCTGAAACAGCACTCACAGATGTCAGCAGCTCTCGTACAGACACAGCACTACAGCAGTGGGTTTTGTTACACATAATCTGCAAATCCTTTGGCCAGCAGCACACACTCTGTATTTGTTAATTAATGTGTACAACAGACTTTAAAATTTACAATTACTGTTATTTTCCATAGTCCTCATCAAAGCCAAGAAATGAAAGTCAGATGAAAAAGCAGTGATTCTCAAATGCTCTTACTGTTTTCCTCGGTATGTTTTAGTGCCTGGCCAGACTACGACCTCTGTGCTTATTTATAAACATGGTAGAACCACCTGTACTTCATTACTCCATTATAAAGCTGCAGCAAAGTTGTAGCTTCTTAGCACAGAATCTCCATAGCATGCACACACATGTGGCCATACACGGGCACTGATCATCAAAAGAGGCTTGAGAGAAATCTGTACCGGAAAAGGGAGTTATACTTACTGATATATCTTCTCAAGACATTTTCTATCTGTTTTTGCTGGAATCTTCCTTTGATTACAAGTTGGTTGTTACCATCTATTGAGCCACTAATTTAAAAGAAAAATTAGTTCAGTATTTGATTTGCAGAAGATGCCAAGCATTAAAACAAGTCAGGAACATGAAGCGAGATAATGATGCAGCATTCTTCTAGATAAGAGTAAGCCAGAATTACTTTGTGGAAAACAGTGCAAAATTTGGGTAGTTTTGCCCAAGCATAACCCTCACTGCAGTAAAAGAAACTCCATCAGAAGTCAGCCTGATAGTTACACTACCCAACCAGAAGAACTTTACAGAATTGAGAATTAACACCTGCTTATCTCACAGAAGTGACCAAGACAACTCCCTAGTAAGGTGTAGTATGACTAATAAGATCCTCTTCTAGCCATTCTGATGTATTGAGTGTTTTTTCACATCATGGTTTCTAAGTTTTTGTTTAAGTTGTCTGGAGCTGAAGAGACTCCAAAGCCCAATCAAATGGGCATTTGTTATATACACATTGCAATTAAGACTCCTTGATTCTGTGTCTACATATAACAACATTGTAGTCTCTAACAGAGAAATGAAGAGACAACCAGAAAGTACACCAGCATAGCATGAGATCTTTGATAAGAGACATATAAATCAACACTGGTTTTATGCTAAGACAGGTGGATTTACCTGCAGCATTAGCCAGAATAACTAGCTACAGGCCCACGAGACTCGCCATGAGGCAGCCAGGCATTCCCTCTTCCCTAGCTGTCTATCATCTGTCTCAAGCTGACGTGAGCCACAGCACCATCTTCACCAACTGTGACAAACAGCTCTGCTGTCAGAGCATCTTTAAGAAAGGTCCCAAATTGGGAATCCAAACCCTTATCCAAACTGTTCCCTGGGACTTATAGTTTGCCTCTGTTCCTCTTCCCTAAGATGGTATCTCTTCAATCACTCAGCACAGCATCTAAGTGCAGGGAAGAAAAGCCTGATGTTCAAGCACGTATATACAGACCTAAACCCAAGAATTTTATTTTTGATCAGATGTCAACTATGCTGCCATTGCTTCCTACATGCATAAACACATAGATAGCCCAGGAGCCTTACCTTGTACCCAATTCTGCCAACAAAAATGCCAGAAGATGTTTTGGCTGACGATGTAATCTAAAAATAGAGTAAGGATATGTTTAACCTCCCCCTTCAGAGAAATTTGATCGTTATACAGGACTGGCAGGCTAACACGATCCTAAATTACTAAGTTTAAAAGGGGGCAGTGCCAGAGGGTCTGCACCAAAGAGCATGGGCAGACAATGACTGAGGACACAAGAACACTGAAAAGTCCACAAAAACACCCCACCACCTCCCCCAAACCAAACTCACAATTACAGTAACTACTGAAAATAAGTTTTGTATTTGAGATTTTCCATTCCTATTCTCCCATCCCCTGCCATTCCCTGCAAAAAGTGTTACTAGCTACCATTAAAAATTCACTTTAGTATACTACCCAGATCCTCAGTATGATTTCATCAGGACTGGTTTCTGGCACACTTAAACAGATCACATACACGTTCCCAGAAGTGCTCACAAAGAATAGAACTACCCTCACAAGAAATAATTAAGACATAGAAAGCACTGAAGATAGTCATGGAAAAAAAATTACTGAATTCCGTACCATTTACCAAGAGAATAGCATTTGTAGCCAGCTCAAATTAGAAAGCACTTTCCCCACGCTCCCACCCCAAGACTTGCAAATAAGTATCACCGGTGACCCAACTACAGGGTTTATAGAAGCCAGTGAACTCACAAAATCAATAGGTTTAGTTTCAGTCCATGCAACAACCCTACCATTTTCATAATTTAAGCATAAAATAAGAAATTATCTCAATAAATCATCTCCATAAATATCTTCTAACAGAGAGATGTAGAGGAAATGAGCAGTATGACTGAAATAGCTTTCAGCTTGTTTCTGGTTTGCCATAGTCCTTCACCAGGAAACATGCATCCAACACAACAGCCAACAGCACAGAAAAATGCATTCATCTGCTATTCCTGGGAAGTCTTAAGAGGAAACTTACAATTTGCAGATATCTGTAAAGTTGACAAAAGATGTTTTCTTGGTCCCTACTCTTACAACCTGTGGAGGCTTCATGACAAATTTTCGTTTTTCTCCAGCTACCATATCTGGATTTTTTTCCCGCATGATGTTAAATACTCTATTGAGCAACTGCGAAAAAAAGGGATTCACATCTACATGAATATCTTGCATTTCTCAAACGAAGTACATCACTTCTAAAAAGCCTGAAACAGCGTTCACAATGAATATTAGACTGTCTTTGCCCACTAGCATTCCCCTGTATGCTTCTGATCATACACTTAAGTGTTCTGATAAGTGCAAAATAAAAAAAAGCTATTTCCTCAAGGGTTTACTTCATAATCTACAATACCTCAGTCTACCTGCAGAGGTGCTTTAACTATCACTAATGTTACCCTATATGAAAGTCAACTGTGATAAAAGATGTGCTTTCTGTTATTTTTCTGTTTACAAGCTTCTGACTACAAGTCCCTTAAGTTAGAAATAAGAACACAGGAGCATAAGGCCCTCCTCTACTGATGCACATCAATGTGGAAAATATTTTTTAAAAAGTCTTTTGAACATTACCTCGTCATACGTGTAGTCCCTTTCTGAGCCTGCCCATGCAGGTCCTGACTGAAGGCTAAAAGAAATTCCATCATCTTTTTTGCTATCTTCATCCTCAAAAGCTGTGAAGAAATTTGTTTGGGATTCATTAAGAAAAAAACATTCTTTAACCTCATGCTGACACCATTTCTAGAAAGTATCTCAAAGAAGATTCCACTAACATGCAAACACAAGCCTTCCCTGTCTGCCTACAAGGGACACCAGCACTTATGGCAAATTTATACAGTGCTTTTACAGGACATTTTTCTGATAAACAATGCAGCGGTAAAGGTAACAAAAGGAATTTTGAAACAAAAAAGGCACTTGAACAAAACTTATTCACCTACAACATGGACTACCTTTCACTTTCAATGTCTCATTGAGCCAAGTTATCCTTTTACCTTCATCTTTCTCCATTATCTCATCTTCATCTGGAAACTTCACGTTCTTCTTTTTCTTCTTTTTATTGCCCAGCATGATATCAAGGTCATCTTCAGGTTCTACTGCCTCTGGCACATCTCCTTCAATTTTCAAGTCCTGCAAAGAAATAAGACCACAGTTTATAGTATTAAACACAAATCTCCATGGTACAGCATTAGAAATGGTAATAGTAGTACACTATACTAGATGAATACTAGTAATATCCAACACAATCCTGAAATGTAACAGATAAAAATGGAACTAAAGTATGTTGAAGACAGCACTGCACTACACCATGAAGTAGGGCTCAATTTTTATATGTGAAGCATATACAATGATGTACATGCATCTAATAGTGCAGTCTTGTATTAAAACTTACTTTATACTATTTTATTTGAAACAGTTGATTTTGTATTAGGTAATTAATTCAGGCAAAAATCTTCTGGTCTAACTTCTGGCTGGTCAAGAACAAGGTCACGCTATACTCACCTAAAGGCATCAGCCATTTTAGGGCATAAGGGAACAAAACACCCTACATGCCAGACAATAAGGTAAGGCAAAGCTGTTCTATCTGCAGCCAGTCCAATTTTTTTATCAAAGTTCTGCACATGTAGAGCAAGCTTTTTGCCTGTCTAGGGCAGATCAGAGGGACATCTTCTTTCCCAAAAGGCAGAATCTAAAGAAGAGGTTTACATGTAACATTTCTCCGTCCTCTTGCTCTCTGGGCTTGCCAGTTACAGACATGTGATACAAAACCACGACTTGGAATAAAACTTGAGAAGCATAAAAATATCTTGTACACCTTCTGGAACACAGAACAGTAGCCAATCATTTCTAAAGAAAACATCAGAGTAAAAACAGATTTCTTAGCAGATATATACCCTTTATTTGAAGGGCTGGCCTTTAGAGGACTATTCTATGCATGGCTTCTGACATCCATTTACTTCTCTCACCCCAAAAGACAATTAACCTTGATGCTAGTCAACCCCCACTACAGATTGCAGAACTACTTGTCCTTGTGCCAATCATCAGAATTTTTTCTGTTCTGGGCAAAGCGCCCTGCAGAAGCAACATGTTCAGCAGAACCTACTATATATGAAAGACACAGTGAAACATAAGTTTCATTATTAACTGCACTAAGACACAATGACAGACTCAAAACAACTCCTGTACTGCCCATCCCCAGAAAATGAAAGGAAAAAAAGTTTTCAGTTATAGACAAGATGGCCCAGTTATGCAAACCTTTACACCTTCTTCTGCTTCATCTATATCAAATATCTTTTTTGTTTTTTTCTTCTTTTTCTTTTGATTGAAGAAGTTTAAATCATCCAGGTCATCTGTTGCATCTAAAAACAAAGGATTGCCAAAAGAAGTGCAATAACTGTAGAAACAGTTTAGACATTAAGGTTTCTAATTTACATCCAATTCTTCAAAACATTACAGTAAGACATAAGCAATTACCTATAGCCCCTACAGATATCCTTCAGGTTTTAAAGAAATCATTCCCCTCTACCCCCAAGTACCTCAGTACTCTTTTACAGTTTCTGCATCTTCTAACTGCATTTACTTAAGTGCTTAATCTCTCTTTCTGCTGTACAAGTGAAACAAACCACTTCTGTCATTATAGTAGAGATGCTTGAAAAAAAATGAAAAGAAAACTGTAGGAGGAAGGCATAGTTTCTTTAGTCTACTGCAGGAGCCAATTATATCAACAAACTGGATTTAAGTTCACAGCATTCCCTGAATCAGGTCACCTTGAAATGACATTGGCCTCAATTTAAAAAGTAAGGTTATATACACAATCACAAGCTTATTTCCTGAAGGATTCCAAAGAACACTCTAGTTATCACATTCACAGTTGTCCAAAAACTAGAAACCCTTTTAACCATATTTCTGTTAGCACACTCTTGCTTAATTGTTCAAATGAAAACCAGCCATAATTGTGTAATTATTGTAATAACTGAATGTCAAAGACACAGAACTTTTTGCTAACTATTTTAGGGATTCTCTTTTCATTGTCTAACACGAAAGACTCCGAGTCAGGAACATGGAATTTACGTAAGCCACTGGTAGCTTGCTGGATGTCTGTGAACATGATTTCAAGCAGGACGGAAATAAGCCCTCCAAACAGGCAGCAGACTATTTACTCACAAGCCTCTACACAAACCTGGGCCCCAGCATTACACACTGTGATGCCAAATTCTTGAAATAGGGCTTGTAGGCTGAAAATACTGAAGGACTACCTTTGAGAGTTCATCTGTGTGGATTCACTTTACCTTTCTTCCTGCTGTCTTCTTCGTCTGCTTCAACATCTTTGTCTTCTGTTGGCTCTGGTTCAACTTCTTTTGTTTCTGATTGCTGAGTCTCTTCTGCTTGTGTATCCCCTCCTTCTTCATCCAGCATAAAGGGCTTCTTCTTTTTCTTCTTCTTCTTGCTCATAGTGGGATCGAAAATCATCTGTAAAAGTCAAGAATTCCTTAGCATAATAATCACCTATCATTTAGCATTTATAACACCTTTAAGTTTCTCTCAACATTCCTTCAGTTACACAAACTGTTCCTTGGCTTCAGTCTCAACTAGGGATTTTTCTAGGTCTGTGACAACATAATACAGTGATTACCTAGGCTTCTTTAAAAAACAGATCTTGCCCCAAGGCATAACTGATGTGACCAATTACAAGAGATTAGAACACTGCTTGACAGTTTAGAGCTTCTGCTACTTTTCCTATGATAGTCCAAGTCTCCTGCCATCTACGTATTAGTTCAGCTGAAATATATTAAAGCCATGCATCTTTGACAGCCTAGCTACCAGCTACTTCTCCATTTTATTATCATTATGGATTCAAATTTGAAGACTATGCATATCACTCACTGAACCACTCAGCATCAGAAAAAAATTTAAGCACACCTATACACAGAGCCTGATTACATGTCAGTTACACTTTGTACTTCCATGTGAGATACCTTAATCTCCAGATTTATTAAAAGGTGAGATTTACTAACAACTCTATTGACAAGAATGCTCTGGACTAGGGAGAAACCTAGAAGGGGCTGGTGATACAGCAAGACTCTCAACACTGAGGTAGCAAAGGTCTCATCCTTTTCCCCCCACAGGTGGGAGACAACCTCAGAGACCAAGTGTTTAAAAGCTGTTAATGAATTCTATTGCCAGTGAATAAGCTTAATTCACCTAGTCTGTGAAGAAGGCACTAACCCCAGGAATCACTTTTAACCTATTAATTACCTACAGATGTGAGATATTTAACACATGACCTCTTCAGTTTTCCAACACAGGAATGCTTCTTACTTTTTTCACTTAAGATGCAAGTTGGACATCACAGTTTTTGGTCAGTTTTGTTACATACATCTGGCCATAGTTTCACACTGTATTTAATACATCAAACAATTTTAGAGACTTAATGAGACTCTTTCTCCAGTTTTTCCTATCTAGTAATTGAAGAATGTTCTCACAAATAGTTAAAGTTCCACATCATGAATACCCTCACTCACTGCTTCATCAAAGGAGCAGTTCTCCCAACTTCTTGTTTTGTTAAACCCTGCAAGTTTGGCAGTTGCCCTTCCCCCTGAAGCAATCTTTTCCTCACGCTTCTCATTCTCCTACACATAATATTCTTGTGATAGTCTTCCAACTTTCTGGAACTTACATGTTTCATAAAGGCTCTACTGAAAGGCAATAAGCCGCACATACGGGTGTCTGAAGCACAGCACCACACAAGTGTCCACATACATGGGACGCTGAAGCTTGAGGCTTTCAAACTGCTGAAGGGTGTCTTTAGTTGTACACACTGTGCTGGAACGATTTTCAGAAAAGCTCTTTCAGAGGGCTTCCCTCTAATGCTTAGACACACATATGAATCATGCTCTTGTAATGCACAGTAATCAAAGAATGTGCACAACCGGTTACGCTGTCTGCTGGCTTCCTCTCGTAACCTCCAGTCTGATGAAACAGAAGGAAAGCTGCCTGCATCGGCAAAAGTCCACAGCTTTGGGAACAAGCACATGAACACCATTTTCAAGATCATGACTCATTTCAATGAAGAAGCTTTGCAAGACTCTGAAGAGTTTTCCATCTTCTCACATTATTAAGCAAACAAGACTATGCTTAGATCAAGTGTAGTAATTTCCAAGAAGGAACCAGGCCACCTGCCCCAAATCACTCTTTGTGAAGAAAAAGACATCTTTCATCCTGAACCACCATAAAGCACATCTTGTGTCTACAAGAGACAGAATGTGTCTTCAGTGGTATCACACTGAACTGACACACAAGGACAACTGGACACAGGAGATGGTTCAAGGCCAGCTACTTAGTTTTAACACTGAAAAAACAAAGCACTGCTCCATCCAGTCGGGTCAAGCCAAACTTCTGCAAACCTAAGACTTAGTCATAACATGCTAACTGCTCTCAGGAAACTAATATCAGAGTTCCACAACCTGAGGAGGAGATCTATGCCTGAAATATTTTGTTCATCAAGGGCTTCAACAAAAACTAAGCAGGAGTCTTAGGTCACACATGTTTTAACAAATCATGATATAAACCTGATAACCAGGCTGTTCTGTGTTTTTCCTTTCTGAGCTAGACCTTTCATAAATTTCTTCATTCCTTTTCTCTGTTCAGTGTATTTGATTAGTCGAAGCATTATGACACCATTTAAGCACTGAAAAAGTACAAAGTTGCAGGCCCTCTACTGAAATCCCCAGCCCAAATACACCAAACCCAACACTTTCCCTGTGTAGAAATGGTTATAAATTTCCATTCTGTTTCTGCTCTCAGAGCCAAATTCCCATACGGGGTTTTCTCCTCTGTAGACCACACAGTTCTTTCTCACATCCAGCTCCATCTACCTACTCCTTATTTCAAAGGCCTACACAGTCAAAATCCCAACTTACAGAAAAATGAGCAAGTGAAAGAACAGAGGGGAGGAAAAAAATTAAAAAAAAAAAAAGACTCAAAGCTTCATAATCCAAATGCAACTCTCAAGACAGAAGCCAACATTACTCTAAACTGCTGTGACAGTGGCAAACGCTGGGGATTCTAAGAGAGGTCACAAATAAATTCCATTTCATTAGTCTGAATAAACACAGGCATGTCTACAAAGCAGACAGCAACTCAGCACTGATAAAGTTATAGTTCAGGTATCCTTACACTACACTGAGCTGGTGTCTACAATGGAGTGCAAAATTATCAAGACCAATTTGCACGTAAGCACTCTATCTGCTCAAAACAAAGCATTCTCCAACATAATTTACTGGTGTTTCATAAAACTACAGGGCTGGAAGAACTTTCAGATACCGAGTATAATTATATATATCTATATATATCAGGATTTTTAACAGAGCAAATTGATGTTAACAGACTGCTTCCCCCTGCCAATAGGGCCTGTGTCGCCTCTGCTGTGCCACACTTCTGGGCAGCATGTACATGTTTCTACCAGGGAGTTTCATTTTGTATACAGCTCTGAAAATTTTAAGCCACAGTCCAACGTGCCAAAACAAAGTTTTGTAACATCTATACTGGTTTAAGGTGCAAATAAGGTCTTCATGTGTCGTCATCCTCCTCAACTTCATAGGATCGTTGACTTTAAAAAGTGTCACCAACTTAACATCAAGAGCAAACTATCTGACTCCTAACAACCAGACACAGAGAAGTTCTGGAAGGCACGTGTGCTCACTCGCTCTCACACATACACCAGCCAGAAGATCTAACAGCAACAGTTCAACTGTGGTATCTGCCACCATTTTTATTCTCTGTCAAATCTGCTACACAGAGCAATCGAGAGATGTAACTTTACTACACCAGACATTCCTGATAATCACCTCAGTGTCTGAACAAATGCATTACGCAAGAAAAATAATTTTAATGACACTTCAACTGCATACAAATCGGAAAACTCCAGATGAACTGCTCTGTGATCACCTGAGACAGAAAGCACCTGATAGAAGAGAGAGAGGTAAATGAACTGACTAAAGGCTCCGTATCGCTAGCGGAGCACGGAACACGCTGGAGAAGGGGTGGCGGGGGGAATCGGCCTTCCTCCCCGGCCCTGCCTCTGCCGGCGGCGGCGGAACACGGGGAGCTCCAGGCGAGCTTCAGGCCTTCCTCCCACGATACACGGGGCCAGACCGCAGCCGCGGACCAGGCGGGACTCCACAGCGCGCAGAGGCCGGGAAGGCTCCTGGGGAAGGCGCCAGCCCCGCACTCGGCCCGGCCCCCGCCCACCGCACCGTGAGGCGGCCGCAGCCTCCCCTCACGCTGCTCAGGGACGGCGGCGAGCGGGGCAGCGGCCGGCGGAGCCGCGGGACCCCCGCACCGCCGCCCGCCGCAGCAGCCGAGGCGCCGGCTCTGCCCCAGGGCGGAGGCCGCGCGCGCTGCCCGGCGCAGGCCTCAGGCCCGGGCTCCCACATGGCGGCGGCGCCGGCCGCGGCGCAGGCCTCGAGCCCAGCTCCCCCAGGGCGGCGGCCGCCGGGTCTCACCTCGTCGCCCGACATGGCTGCGGCGCGGGAGGCGGGCGGAGCGGCGAGCCCTCAGGGACCAGAGCTCTCCGGGACAGGACGCGACCCGCCGTTGCCGACGCCCGCCGCGCTCGCCTCTTGCATCAGCACTCCCCTCCCCCGCGCCGCCGCGCGCCTCCGCGCCTGCGCAACACCCCGCGCCTGCGCGCCCCGCCGCGGTGCCTGCCGGGAGTTGTCGTTCCCGGGGCCGCGCCTGCGCCGATGGTCACGGCCCGGCCCGGCCCCCCCAGGCCTCGCCCCGCCCGCAGCCCCGAGCTGACCCGGGCGGCGCCGTGCGGGCTCGTTCCGCTGCGAAGGGCCTGCGGAGGAGTCGGGCAGCGGCTGCCGCGGGAGCGGGGGGGGCCGGACGGCGGCAGAACCCCCCCAGCTCAGGGCTGTGCCTGAAGGTGTCCTTGGTGGTCACAGGGCGCCTCTTCCCGGGGTTTTTTGGGCCCCGGAGGATAGCATTTCTTTCCCAGGCTTATTGCACACAAAATCATGAAGGGAATAGGAGGAATAAACTGCACAGGAGGATTTAAACTGCAACAGGGGAGGTTCAGACTGGACATGAGAAAAAAATGTTTCCCAGCAAGAGTGGTCAGAGAGTGGAATAGGCTGCCCAGGGAGGGGGTGGAGTCCCCATCCCTGGGGGTGTTTAAGGGCCGTTTGGATGAGCTGTGGGGGGATGTGGGGTAGGGGAGAAATTTGTAGAGTCGGGCTGAGGGTTGGACTCGATGATCCCGAGGGTCTTTTCCAACCTGAATGATTCTGTGAATACACACCAGAGAATGACAGGCCTGAGGCACAGCAAGCACCCGACTGGGTGGTTGCTCTGGTCAAAGTAACAGATAAATGCAATAGTGCTTTGTCCATCGTTAAAAAAGCAGACCTTGCTTCCCCAGAGTCGTCGACTCCTTGGTGTAGGAAAGGGCTTCTGGGGAGCATCTGGTCCAACCTGCTTGCTCATGCAGAGTCAGCTAGAAACAGGTTGCTCAGGACCTTGTCCTGCGGGGTTTGAGTATCTCCACAGATGGGGTCACCACGACCTCTCTGGGCAACCTGTTGTACCATCTTCACAATAAAAATGTTTTTTCTATGTTTAAGTAGAATTTCCTGTATTTCAACCGGTGCCTGTTGCCCCTTGTCCTGTCACCCAGAAGAATCTGGCTCTGTCTTGTTTACTCCCCCAGTACACACATTGATCATATCCCCCCATCCTTCTCTTTTATAGGTTGAACAATCCAGGCTCTCTCAGCTTCTCCTCGTACGTCAGATGCTCCAGTCCCTTAGTCCTTCTTCTTCATTTCATTTCCCTAATAGAATCATAGAATGGTTTGGGCTGGAAGGGACCTTGAAGATCATCCAGTTCCAACCCCCCTGCCACGGGCAGGGACACCCTCCACTAGCCCAGGTTGCCCAAAGCCCCGTCCAACCTGGCCTTGAACACTGCCAGGGAGGGGGCAGCCACAGCTTCTCTGGGCAACCTGTGCCAGTGTCTCACCACCCTCATTGTAAAAAATGTCTTCCTTATATCTAATCTAAATCTATCTTCTTCCAGTTTAAAACCATTACCCCTAGTACTATCACAAAAGGCCCTGCCAAAAAGTTTATCCCCATCTTTCTTATAAGCCCCCTTTAAGTCCTGGGAGGCTGCTCTAAGGTCTCCCCGGAGCCTTCTCTTCTCCAGCTGAACACCCCCAACTCTCTCAGCCTGTCCTCACAGGGGAGGTGCTCCAGCCCCCCGAGCATCCTCATGGCCTCCTCTGGCCCTGCTCGAACAGGTCTGTGTCCTTCTGATGTTGGTGCCCCCAGAGCTGGACCCTGCACTGCAGGGGGGTGTCTCTCTTGCGGTCCATCCACTCGAGAGGTGTGGGAAGAGAGGTTGCCAGTGAAGACTGAGGCAAAAAAGTTGTTGAGTACCTCAGTCTTCTCCTTGTCTGTTGTTACCAGTTTTCCAGTCTCATTTATCAAGCGGGGTACACTTTCTTTGACCTTCCTTTTCTGGCTGACATACCTGTAGAAGCCCTTCTTCTTATTCTTTGTATCCCTTGCCAAGTTAAGCTCCAGTTGCACCTTGGCCTTCCTGACCCCATCCCTACACAACCAGGCAGTGTCCCTACACTCTTCCCAGGATACCTGTGGCTATTCTTTGGAGACAGCTCTTCACACTCTCTCCATTTCTTGACACAGAGGACGTGTCTCTCTGCCCCTCCTTCCTCACCTGTCCCTTCTAAACAGCCTGCAGCCATCGATAGCCACACTCCAGTCACAGGATTTGTCCCACCAAGTTTCAGTAACAGCAACTAGGTCATAGCTTTCTAGCAGCACAGTGGCTTCCAACTCCTCCTGTTTGTTGCCCATGCTCTCTGCATTGGCGGAGAGGCAGTTCAGCTGGGCTGTCAGCTGTATCACCCTCTTAGAGGAACACCCCTTAGTTCCTTTGAGGTATTTCACTGGTGTTTTCCTGTTGGCTCCTGTTACTTCAGGAGCCCCTGGTTTATCTTTGTAAGACTTCAAGTGTACTCCAGTGTAGACATCAGAGCAACAGGCTGAGGGCCCCCACTAGCACCATGTCCCTCTAACCGTGGCTTGTCATCCCACAGTTTGTCACAGGGAAGCCTGATATTATCCCCCTCCACCTTCAAGTCTAGTTTAAAGCTCTGTCAATGACCCCCACTAGCTCATGAGCAAAGATCTTCCCGCTTTGAGAAAGGTGAATCCTGTCTGACAACAGCAAGCCTGGTGCCATATAGGCCATTCTATTATCGAAAAAACCAAAATTGTGGTGGTGACACCAGCCACGGAGCCATGTATTAATAGACTGGGCCCGTCTGTTTCTTCCAATGTCACTGCCTGCAACTGGAAGGAGAGAGATAAAAATAACCTGTGCTCCAGATTCCCTTACCAACAATCCCAAGGCCCTGAAGTCTCTTTTGATCACCCTTGGACTACACATTGCAGCTTCATCACCACCCACATGGAAGAGCAGCAATGGGTAGTAGTCCAAGGGCCATACCAGGCTAGGAATTTTCCTAGTGATGTCCTTAATCCAGGCCCTAGGGAGGTAGCAGACTTCCCTAATACTAGCTAATAAAGGAACATGGCACTAATACACAACAGAATTACTTACCATGAAGTATGTGTTAAAATTCTGCCTCCCAACCAACTCTGAAATTTCACGCAAGATTTAGTGTTAAAGCAAACAGAGCCATCAGCCCAAACATTGTTACAGGGTGATTTACATTTTAACATTTCCAGACCATTTGCACTCTTGGAGTCCCATAACTTCCCATTATGTGGTGTAAACTTGTACTATTCTTTTTACACTAGCAGGAGATTATGCACACTATATTGTTTAGCTTTTCAGTCACCTACAAGAAAAGACTGACCATCTTGTCTATCCCTGGCCTTCCTTTCATCTACCTTTCTTGCTCACCTCAGTTGGAAATGAGGACACCCAGCATACTCCGTATGCAAAGCCATCAGTTTGGAGACATAGTAGGCACCAGGACAGGATCAGTTTTAGCTTTTCCCAGTATGACTTGAATATTTTTCTGTTAAACCTCTGAAATCCAACTTCAAAAGATTACTTTCCTTTCTTGCTTCAATACCACCACATTTCCCTGGTTATCTGCAGCATTTGTGTCTTTGTCACTTGCTGTTATGTCGCAGGGATACTGTGGATTTTCAGGTACTGCAGGCAGCTGTTATTTAATGCTATTGATAACCTCAGCAGACACATTTGTTGTTGCTGTAACACTGAAGATAGTCTACCACCAAAATCTTCTTCCTTCTTTTGCTGCAAGCATTTGCTTTCAACATCCCTGTCATATTAGACTGTTCACACCGAAACACTTTTCATTGTCATGAAGCCAGAGCGCATGAATTGCTAAAGACTGTGCCTGCACTGGCCTACCCACAGCCCAACACCCACCTCAATCCCCAGAGCTTACCTAGATCACCCTCTTGTCCTGAGACAGGATAACTATATTTTTCTGTCATCACCCTCAATTACATTCGTTTAAGCTCTTCTTAAAAACCACCATGGACAGAGATTCTCTCTGCAGCGTGTTCAAGTGCCTGACAAAAAACATTTCCCCTTCTTCATTGCTGTGACTTAATCCAACGCCTGTTGTAGTGTCTCCTGAGGACACAGAAGCTCACTGTTCTCTGTGTGACAACCCACAGGCCATTGGAATATTGCTGTGCCCTGTCTTGTCTTGCCCTCACAGTCTTCTGTTTTCAAAAGATGCAAATCCAGCCCCCCCCCCCCCGCCCTTTTTCAATGAAATAATAATTTTTTGTTGTCTTCTCATTTTCATTGCTATCTTCTGCACCACACTTATTTATATACATATTTCTTAAGTGCAGTGCCCAATACTGGGCATAGTACTTCCATCGGATGCCTTGGCAGTGCCAAATAGAGCAGCATAATTCCCCTCAATGTCGCATCCATAACATATCTGTTAGTACATTCTAGAATAAGATTCACCATTTTCTTTGTTAGTAATAGTTGGGGACCAACTACTATTGTTGACAAATACCCTGAGATACTTGGTGATCAAAAATCCTTAGATTTCCTCCAGTTGGACTGCCTAGTGAATAATGCATAACATAATGTTGTGCACACACATAATACACAATATTTGAAAAATGTCAGAGGAAAAGCTAGAGGGAGTCGCTAGAAGCGCTCTGTTGGAGTTACGACCTGATCTTCAGATAGAAACCAAAACGTTGTCTTTAAAGCCCTTGGCTGCAGACACTGCAACATCAAAGGCATGCCTGGGAGATCACCTCATAGGGATTTTTTCCCCTCCTCTGCTGACAGACTATTCAGGATGCAGGACTTTCCTGTTCTATTTTCTTCTTTGCTTTTCTTGTGAATTAAATAAAATTAAGAGTGCTGCTACATTAGTTGTTAATTAGTTTTTAGCAGTGACAATAGTTGACCAAGAACAGCTGGAACTAGTATCTTTGATCTGATACTTGGGGAAAAAGATCCTACATGAGTTTTGGTAAGGAAAGCATAGTCTGGGTTAAAGGGTTTGCAGAAACACACAGATGAAAAGGTTTCTTTTTTTTTTCTTTTTTCTTTTTTTTGTTGATGAGCAACGGTCATGACATATTAAGAAGGGGGCATATGATACAGCATGTCAAGTAGAGTTTTAAATTCCCTAACTACAATTCAGTTACTTAAAGCTCAGAAACTGAGAGCACTGGAGGTATTACGCAGTTACCCAAGACAGAGTCTGAAAGTGATGAGCAATCACAGTCTGGGATGAATAAACTTCAAATGCAACCCTGAATTGAAGGGATGGCACAATGAAAATCAGTTATGTGAAATACACTTGTGGAGGCTGTATGTATTCCCACTGAGCATTACCCAGCCCTCCAGAAAAAGACCTTGTGAATTTGCCTTACTGAATTCTGAGCCCTGCTCCAGAGCTGCCTGTGATGCTGAAGTCATGCTTTCATACAGTGCCAAAAACTGAAGACATCAGACATCTGTTTTAAGTAGCTATTACACACATAAACTGAAACTATAGAATCGTGCATGGCTGTTTTGATTTTAGCCATGTTTGTATGATTTCCTGGAAGGCAAAAGGAAAAATTTCATTTCGGCCACTGTTAGGTGATGGCCAAACATCTTTTTCTGTACAGAGTGAAGTTCATTCTTCCATGGTGTTGGTGTAAGCCTAGGCACAATTTAAGGCTTATGTGAGCATTGAGGTTTAAGGTAGATTTTGATTTAAGTTTTGTGTAATTCAGTTTTCACTAAGTCTATGCATAGAATATGCATATGCTCTCAATAAGTAATTTCATTTTAAAACGTCTAGTCTAAAGATTGCTGTGGTGTTAACAGCTGGGCTTAAACTCACTGACACAGGTTTAACCACTGCCCTACAATTCTGTGATCCCTATTTCTGCCCCAAAAGAGTGAAACAGCAAGAAGAAAGATCCTCAATGGAAATCTGGAGGAAACAGGTCTGTGCTTTTAGGGAAGCCCAGAGAATGGATAAAGTAAGTTTGGAGAAGAAAATAGTGGTGTGCAGAAAGAAGGCCTTCTAGAAAAGCAGCCCAGACAAACAGGACCCCTCTGAGGAGGCATCAGGCAGAGGAAGCCTGCAGGACTTAATCACAGCCTGGGGGCGAGGACAGAGGAAGATCTGCTCCACAGCCCAACAGACAGGGACAAGGGTGATATCGTTCTGGCTGTGCAGAAGGGCAATAGCTGAAAAAGGGAGGGGAGGATTTCCAACCCTTCCTGTGGGCTTGCTTTTACAACACATGTTTTTGAAAAGCCAAATTTGCATTTTAATCAGTGCATTCATACAGTGGTGAAAGCTCTTCCCAAAGGGATTCAGCACTTGGTCAAAATGCCTGTGTTTGAGGCTTCTCCCAGCCCACAGTCTAGCATCGTTCAGGCTGAATGCAAGTTTTCCTCTTTCTGTCTTTCACCATGCTTTTATCCACCCAGTGTGTGAAGTCCTCAGTCACTTCAAAACCAACCTCCAAATCCATCCTTGCTCCCCTTTGTCACAACACTCAGAAAAACACAGCAGCGCTTAGGCTGCTGGTGTGCTAGATTCACTGTCAGTATTTTCTTCCCCATCCCTCTGCTGTTTCTTGTCTTTTTCTTGATTTCAGTTATTAAATAATAATAATAAAATAGGTTCTATACTTGCTTTTGAGGCAGAGTGTTCACCAGTGTTTTGAGAGAAAAATGGAAAACAACTTCCAGAGCACTGTTAAATTGTTTATGAGGAAGTGGAATGTGCCATAATTAACCATACTAAAATCCATTTTCCACTCCAAAATTGATCCTGCATTGTTGCCATTGGGGTAAAGAGTAGAATCACTCTCAAACAACTTAAAACAATTAAGGAAATATTACATTGGGCTGCAGTTGCATGAAAATGCACACAAAGTCAGAGGTTTGAAGCCCTTGGCAAAATTTTAAGCAGTGGATTTACATTAGAAAGTCACTTTTGGGCTGTTTGAGAAAAACAGAGACACAAGCAGCGTAAAAAAGGGTGAAAGTTATTGTCCCAAGTTGAACTTTGTGGTAACTGACAGACTTAGCAGAACAATAAGCCAAAAGCTGGGGTCTGAAAGGGGAAAACTCTAGTTACAGTCAATTTTCTTTAATGCAGTTCTTGTTTACAAGAATATACTGTGTCTGCTCTCTGGAATTCAGGAGATAGTCAAGATACAGTCCTCCTGCTAGTCCATCCTTGTCTTGCTTTTCCCTCTCAACACCTTTTAGTCCTTATTTTCTTTTGTTTTCTGTACACAAAGCATTTCTGTCCGATGCTTTCTCAGGTCTGGAGAAGAACTCCACGTCTTTTCATGACCAGAGATTACTTTCTGAAACCTGGCACTATGAAGTTATATATAAACTCTCTTTTCCTGACAGCCACACTCCGTGTCCTTCTGATGTTGGGGGCCCCAGAGCTGGACCCAGCACTGCAGGTGGGACCCCATGAGAGTGGAGCAGAGAGGGAGAATCCCCTCCCTCGACCTGCTGGCCACACTTCTCTTGATGCAGCCCAGCACATGGTTGGCTTTCTGGGCTGCAAGTGCACATTGCCAGCTCATGTCCAGTTTTCCATCCACTAATACCCCCAAGTCCTGCTCCTTGGGGCTGCTCTCAACCCACTCATCCCCCAGCCTGTGTTTGTGCTGGGGATTGCCCTTGACCCACACGCAGGACCTTGCACTTGGCCTCATTGAACTCCATGAGGTTTGCATGTCCCACCTCTCCAGCCTGTCCAGGTCCCTCTGGATGGCACATCCCTTCCCTCCAGTGTGTCACCGCACCACACAGCTTGGTGTTGGCAAACTTGCTGAGGGTGCCTCAATCCCACTGTCCATGTCACCAACAAAGATGTTAAACAGCGCTGGTCCCAACCCCGACCCCTGGGGACACCACTCGTCACTGCTCTCCACTTGGACATTGAGCTGTTGACTGCAACTCTTTGACTGTAAGGAGGTTGCAGAGAGCTGGGGATGAGTCTCTTTAACCAAGTAATAAGCGATAGGACAAGAGGGAATGGCCTCAATGCGCCAGGGAAGGTTTAGACTGGATATTAGGAAGGATTTCTTTGCAGAAGGGGTTGTTGGGCGTTGGAATGGGCTGCCCAGGGAGGTGGTGGAGTCCCCATCCCTGGAGGTGTTCAAGAGTCGAGTCAACAGAGCGCTGAGGGATCTGGTGTAGTTGGGAACTGTCAGTGTTAGATTAATGGTTGGACTGGATGATCTTCAAGGTCTTTTCCAACCTAGACGATTCTGTGATTCTGTGAGTGTGGCCATCCAGCCAATTCCTCATCCGCCGAGTGGTCCATCTGTCAAATCCATGTCTCTCCAATTTAGAGACAAGGATGTCATGCGGGACAGTGTCAAATGCTTTGCACAAGTCCATTCCTATCCCACCAGCCCTTGCCTCTTCATCTTTTATCCTTGCATCCCGCGTCCTTGGGGATTCTGTGGCTACGAGGAGCTGCCAAACAGGGGGTGTGTAGGGAAGACCGAGGTGTGATCACAGCCGACAGACACCACTGCGGTGTCTGCCCTGACAGCAGAAGTGGTGCCAGAGAAACGCCTCACGGGTGCGGGGCTCCCCGCAAGGAGCCGTTCGTGCCGGGCGGAGCCGGGGCCCCGGGGAACGGCGCAGCACCCCCCCACCCCCACCCCCCCCACCCCCGCCGCCGCCAGAGGGCGCCAGCGCAAAGGCGACCAGGCGCGGCGGGGCCGGCCCGGGGGGGTCCCGGTCCGGGGGGGGGCTCAGGGGGTCCCGACTCCTGGCGGCAGCCACGGCAGAGCCGCCCCGGGACAGGGGCTTGGTGCCCCGGAACCACCTCCCCACCGTGTTTGTTGTCACTCCCCTGGGCGGAGTCACAAAGCCTTGAAGAACCGCAAGGCAACAGAAACTGCAGATCTGAAAAAAAAAAAAAAAAAAAAAAAAAGGCTTTTGGGGTGCGGGGCCGCGGTGGGCTGGTGTGTTGTTGGGGTTTTTTTTTGGTTTGTTTTTTTTTTCGCCAAATAAAATGCATAACGCAGGTAGATGATCACCCCCCAGTAGTGCACCCTGGCAGAAGCAAATGCTTCGCTTCAAGCTGGGGCGCAGGGGCGTGAGGGTGTGAGACCCCCCAGGACTCCGGCGGGTTTGCGGGGTTTGCTTTGCTGGTGACCTCGGCGGGCAGCACCTCCTCTGGGAGAGGGGTAAGAGGGGAGTGTGCTGGGTCATGGTAGAGCTCAGAGCCCTTTTTCCTAGAACACTGGAAGATCAGTCAGCTCTCAGTTCAGATCTGCCAGAAACAGCTAAGGCAGAGGTTTATGCCTGAAACCGCTTCCTCGTTACTTGCAAAGGAAAGTTTAAACACACCATTCACTATTTTAGAGGAAAGGGATAAGGCAGGACTTAGTTCTCCTGTCTCCAACTCTTTGCTATTTTGAACATGGTGTTTGCAAACATTTTCAACAGCTGCTAAACAAATCAGCTACTTGAAACCCACTGAAAACCATGAATGTAGAGAGCCTAACTCTCCTATGTCACAACTTAGTTTTATAAACTCTCTGCCTGGATAACTGCACAGAGTGTTCTTTAAAATAAACGACTTGTTCGGTGTGTGAGAAATTCTCAGGTTGGGAAGCATAGCCCTTGTAACGTGGCTTTTATAGTCCGATTTCTGCTTACCTGGTCTGGTAGCTTTGGTAGCCGTAGTCTAGAGCTGGTCTAGGTGCTCCCTGGAAACCTAAAGCACATGCTGTTGCTGTCCCTGCTATTGCTTTGCATGACAAAAATCACAGAAAAATCCGTTCGGGAATGAAGAATATGCAGAGGTTTTGCTAGGTACTGTTTTCAATACAGATGGAAAACAGGAGGAGAAAGAGGGGAAACACCTTTGGGCATTAAAGAAGCCGGGAAACTGAATACACATCCTGGGCAAGCTCTAAATGTGGTTGAGAAGGAGCGGGTGAACCAAGGCTTGGTCCTGAAAGCCATGAACACAGTTCATGTTCAGTTCCTGCTGTATACATAGGAACAAAGGCCTTTGTGCCTTTGTTTGTACATAAGCAAAACTGCATCAATGCTACCTGTCTCCATCAGCCTTTTTTCGTCTTACAGAGGTGCAGAAACCACCTGCAAAACAGTCACATTTGCAGAGGTGCCACTTTTTTCACTTAAGACTTTCCTGCACTTGAGGGTTAACTGAGATCAAAAACATTTTAAGTACTGTTGCTGTTCTTGAGTAGCATCTCACTCAGGAAAAATTGACAACAGATCAAGAACACCACCATGTGTAGGCAAGATTTTAATTGCATCTATTTAAAAAAGGAGTAAGTCCTAACTTAATTGCCATAAAACACTCTGTTCCGTGCCTATATTTCAAAAAGTTGCATGTGGATAAAAATGTCAAAGATATGTCTAGAAACGATACAAGACCATGAACAACCTTTTCCAGATTTGATGGAAATGCCACCTTCTGTCACAAGTTTTGATCAGGCAAATATAGGAAGAAAATGGATACACATGAGCGTATGTTTTAGATTACTTTCTCATCATAGCCCCTCAACTGGAAGTTGACACATACCTATTAGTGATAATTGACAATATGAATCAACACACTTTTTTAAGCATTGACAGAACCAAATTGCATCTCTGTTCCGGAATTCAAACAAAGTCCTGGAAAAAAAAAGAAAGCAATTAGATGCATTTCTGAACTGTCACATAGGCACAGATCTTGTGAATGCATGTATTTCACTTAAGCAGCAGCTTATCTTTCTGTTACCTAAATTTATAATTGATTGACTTAAGACCAGTCAAAATAAATCTCTCATAAAGAAAAGGGAAATGTTGAATGGGTTTTAAAAACCCATTTCAAGCAATTCACCACCTCACACAGATCAAGGATACTCTGTTAAATGTGCAGTCTTGCCAGTGTAACTGCACCCGGAATAGAATTTTTGCAGGGACAAATGTACCAGTCAGACAAGGTGACTAATATCAGCATAAGCTGCACAAACAGAAGTGTGCAGTAGGCTGTGGTAGAAAAGTCAGAGGGATTAGTAAAAATGCTGTTCAGTGTTTTTTTAATTAGCACATTATTGTACAAGCTAAGAAAGGTTTTCAAACACTGGAGTGGTCAGCTGGGTTAAGTTACACTGTGCAACTCATCCACATTCCTAAATGTGATTTCTATGTAGTTACTGTGGAAAAGAGGAGGCCCAGTGTTTTTCACAGTTTTCTGGTTCTTGGTACACAGTAAAGAAAAACCAAAAACCCAAAGTGCTATTCTAGGCATATCATGGCATTGCTTACAGAAAAGTTACAAAGTTTCTGTTGCCTCTAACATCCTGAAGTTCAGTTCCTGGCCTTAAATTGAAGTTAATTTTCGTCGATTTAGCGGTAAGGATCTGATTTGATTCAGTGAATTATTTAAGAATCAAAAAGTCCAAAATGATATCTGATTTCTTGATGCTATTTTCAAATGCTAATGTAACAGAAGCAAGCTGGAAGTACCCTTCCTTCACAAGGTGAGAAAGACTATTCAATCAGTAAAGATCAGCACATCTGGAAGGCTGACAGGCATTCATTTAAAAGCAAACGCCTTAGCTTAATGATGACAGCAAATCCACAGTGAGGATCCAAGCCATTCAATAAATTACAAAGCAACTGATCTGGGTAATGCGGGAACGGCTTCATTAGTCACACATTTTGATAGACTGCAGTGCTTTGGCAGTCCCTGTCATGGACGATCAAAAAATGACTTTTAAGACTCCCTGCATGGCTGCACATAGCATCACACCATCTCAAGCAGACAGTGATACAGACTTTTTGCTTCACCCAATAACTTAACTGGTCCTGGGAGCAAATAATGCTGCCACCATGAGGATGTTGGTGCCCATGGAAAGCAGGGCAAGATTATATCAGTGCTTTTTGATGGGGCTGCACAACTGTTGTGACAGTTCCTGGGACTAAATCATTCCTCACATTGCTCTTTGGCCTTTAGAAACATGGAGCCAGAAGGAAACACTTGGGCTCTGAGGTGTTGATGGCATCGAGGCCTTCAGGTGCCTTGCAGAAGAAGCAGCGCATCACTGCCTGGGTTTCACACCCCAGCTTGGCCTTGCCTCTCTGTCCAATATGAAGAAAATTACCTCAGGCTGGACGTGGTGGTACCCTCAGCCCCCAGTTAGATGTCCAGTCTCCCAGCACAGCACACAAGCAGAGTAGGAGCCTTGCAACCCAGCCAACATGATATGACCAGAAGGCCTGTCCCCCACAAACATGGAGCCAGAGCACTTGGGCTGTGGGAAAGCAAACTCTCTCCATTTCATTTCTTCCTCCAGAGCACAGAGTTGAACTCTCATCACCCATTTCTTCAGTGCACACCCTAGTAAGGCAAAGTGGACAGCAGGGTACTCTGTGGCTTCCTTCAAAGCTGCTCTACATTGCATAAAACACTGAAAACATCCAAGCAGAGGTCATTGTTCTCAGATCTCCAAGGAAAATGCTTTTACCACTGGCCAGCTCTCTCATTCCCTCTGGCTCAGCAAATGCTGGGACCCTCTGTGGTTGTGTATGTGCCTGCCACAGAAATATGGGTGGGATGGGAAAGTTCACTGGTGGAAATGGGAAGAGCTTAAGCAAAGTCTGAAGGATCTTAGGACTGCTGACATTTCATTTTGCCCCAGGCTATGAGAAGATATTAAGTGCCCAATTCCCATTAATTCCAGACACTTGAATATTGTTGGTGTAGTTATTGTTGGTGTGGGCTTTTGCTTCTGTTATTTTTCCTTATCATCTCTTGCATCTGTAGGAGTTACGAATGCGTTGGAAGAGAGCCTGTTCTAAGCACCTGTGTAGGTTGTGCTTACCGCTTCAGGACCCTGTAGCAGATACATCAAAGTGGTCAGCCTTCCTTGAGAACAAACTCTGACAAATGAGCAGTTGTTTAAAATAAATGGAAGTAATCATTTTTCGAGTTATCCAAGAATTCAGATGGATCTGAAGGGAAGAAGGTGCTGAAAATGTGAAAAATAGCTTTGTAGAACAGCCAGATGATTCAGCTATGCAGTGAAACAGGATAAATGTGTCTCAGATGAAGATCAGACATAGCTTTCTTTACGAACAATAATATTTTTAGATTGTTAGCTGCGTGAAATTGCCTTACAAGCCCTAATTTCAGGCCAACCTGTGTTCAAGATACTCAAAAAATTAAAAAAATGTGTTGATCCCAGAATGCTGCTTCTGTTTCTTAGAAGCAGCATGAAAAGAAACGCACAGAAGATTGTTTACAGCCTGAGCATGCAGGGCATAGCTATGGTTAAAATCTGACATAAGAGAAATAACATTTGATTTGATCCAGACATAGCAGAGTTGCTAAACCTAGTGCTTTAACAATATGCTGATCTTTGGGAACTGACAGTGATTTCATTGCCTATTATCACCAGAGAGACAAAAGTCTGCAGGAGCCAAAAATCTGGGGATTTATACACAAGCCTATACTTTTGCATGAAAGCAAAGAAAGATTTCCCAGAACACTCTCCATAAGGACAACCATGGCCGTGTTTGCTTTGTAAGCGCACATCTGGCAGAATGATATTTCAGTGCCAAACACACCTGTGAAGTAGTTGAACTTTCTCTCGTGGAGTATACAGGCTACTTAAGCACATGTGCATTTGGCTTGACCTGGGAGATAATGGATCTCCAACCCGTTGTGTGGTGAGCGGCTCCTACAGCTGTAATCATGTAATCATCCTGGTAGCACTAATTGTAGGTACAATCCTGCTGCATCTTGCTGGAAGAGGGAATGCCAAAGGCAGCCTCGTGTCTCCCTCCCTCTCTCATCTTTGCATGCTCTCACAGCTGTAGGTTCTGTGCAGTCAGCTCGGTGACTGGTGGTTTTACAGAAGGGAAAGACCAAAACCATTTCCCAGCTCAATGTTTGAAGGAAACCTAAATCCGTATAGAGCAAGCATCAATGCTCCCTTTCCCTCATCTGTACCATGTAGGATGTATGTAAGTCCAGAACTAGCCCTATTTAACTGCAGAAGCTAACCTCCCCTTCCAGAAAGGGACATGGCAAGTAAGTGTGGCTCTGGCTGGTGCTTCTCTCTTCAGTCTCTGCAGATGACGCGCATGTGCCTAATACGGTTGCTGAGAAAATATTCTATATTACAGCAATAAGCCAAACAGAAAACAAACAGTCACAAGGAAAAAACATTAATAAAGGCACAAATGAGACCACTCTAAAAAAGAAAAAAAAGAAAAAAGAAAAAAGAGAGTAATTAGCAACATCCTTAGTAATTAGCAACATCCTTGTGGGAACTGGACCAGAGGAGGAGATAGCTTTGTTAGTGGCTATGGGGTACTCTACCAAGGGAAGGGCTAAGGCTTTAGGTAGCCCAGGGCTTCTGACCACCCATCTAATGGTTTCTGTCTTTGAACTACAAATACAAAACTAAATACAAATTAGTTCCCAGATCTGTCTGGGTTTGAACATAAGGGTGCAGGTCCAGAAACGAAACACATTAGGTGGAAAGGAGAATGGGGCACTCCTTTTCCTGCATCTGTCAGTAGCACTGCAGTCTTTGCAGTGCAGCTGTCTGGAAAACCCTGGGCTCCTGAAGAGTGGCTTGATGTTTCCCACAAGTGTCTCTTTCATGGTAAAAAAGCCATTAAGTTCTTAACAAGTAAGCATCTGCCTTGGTTGTTTATAATGAGCCAAGTGAGAAAGAAAACAGAAATCAGGAGCTCAGATTTCAGGAGAGAAAACCGTCATTTTTCTCTGAACACCCTGATCTTGATCTGTAGTCATCTGAAGACATAGGCAAAGCAGCTGAAACATGCCTGGAGATTTATGAAGCTTTGACCACACCCAATTGCTTTGTTGCACACCATACTAGCACTCTCCTTCTGCTACATTTTCCACTGCACACAATAGATTTTAACTTTCAGTCAGGTGTTAGCATAAGAATTCAAGCATCAGAAAGACTTATCTATCCCCATCTACAACTTCAAAATTATCAAGTTTTTAAGCTACTAAAATCTGCTCGAAGAGGCTGTGAGGTTTGCACTGCTAGAAGGCAGCGTGCTCTGCAGCCTCCTTACTCTATAAGCAGCTTTGAGAGCATGTTTCATTTTTGCCGGGTTCCTGAGTTATGGTGCAGCAGTCACGACCAAGGCTGGACTGAAGCCTTGCAGAAGGAGGGTGTTTATTTGAAATGCTCTGAAATGAATTAGTCCAGGAGGCTGGTTTGAGTCATCCCCTGGTGAAGGGACAGATTTTGGCTTAGTGGAGCGGCTGTCTATGATTAAACCATTTCTCCAGAGTTGATTAAACCATATCTCCCCTTAGGGGATAGTCCAGCTTTCAGGAATTCCAGAAGGTGCTTTTCTGGCAGCACTGGAGAAGAAATAAAATTCCTTTCCACATACCTCTTTCCCATGAAAAGCTTACCAAGAGTTGGGAACCCTGTGCACTATAGCATCTTGGACCATTTCCCATCAGTTCCACAGCTTTGCCACCACTGACACTGATTTTGTGGCTATTGTTCTGTTCTTGATTACACATTGCTTCCAAACCACAGACTGGAGGGCCCAAGAATCCTGATATTCAACACTTCCCTGCTGTTTACAGACACTTCCTTTGAGCTTCCAACATGGAGTGAATCATGCCCTCCTTCAGGAGACAACTCAGATGATTTTCTAAGCTTGGTAGCAGTTGCTGCCACAGTTCAAGTGGACAAGATTTGCACTGTACCTCAAAGGCACGGTGTTCTGCTGATCGAGGATGCCAATTAAACTCAGACACCAGAGTGAAAAGAGGAGGCTGATTTTACTGTTAATAATCAAAGGATATAACTAAGTACTACAGGAAATAAGCAGTAAGAAAAATACAGAATAGTACACTTACTGATTACTACATACAGTTAAGCAAGGCAATGCACCTAATCATTACTACACGACGGGGAGAACAGTGAGGAAGAAAGATCCATCTCCACTTGCGTACGTTACCAACATCCAGACCCGCAGGCGCTGGGCAGCCCCGGGTGCAGCGAGGATTTGGAGTCCCTTTCCCTGCAAGTGGGAAGTCCTACGCGATGCATCCACCCGTAGGTGAGGCATCCAAAGTCATGGCAAGCAGGTCCAGCCTTATAGACCAAAACTCAGCAAGTCGGAATAACTCGCACCTTTGTTTTGAGCGGAAACATCTGGTTTCATGCTCCTGTTGGATTCCACCCAAAGCCTGACCAGGGCTCGGGGGGGAGAACCAAGGGAGTTTCTAACAAGGCCAAACACTTGGGTTGTCAGCCTTGAACAAGGCTGAGCAAGGAAAGTTGGATACGTTCTCTCAGCATTTCATCCTCACTACTGGTTATATTCTGTCTAAGCTGCATCTTTCACTAGTGAGCGTACATATTTCCTTAATGATCAGATACTAATAATTAACACTAATGGTAATACAGATTCTACTAATTAACAGATACTAATAATGGCTAATGTTTAGTTGTGAGGTTCACGTAGAGGTCAACTTTGTTTCAGGGCCTATCATTCAGGCCCTAGCACTACACGCAGGCAGTGGGCAGAAGACAACAGATGATGCAGCAGAGCAAGCACCCAGCAGGGACCATTTTGAAAGAGGTGTCTGAGAGGGACAGAAGCTCCTGGCATCTGTTCTGTACAGGAGAAGCTGGGAATCCCTGATGTGTTGAAAGATTTCACGAATAAATTGACTCAAGTCTCTTGTCTCTTGCAGTAAGCAGTTCGCCATCCCAAAGTTACTTAACTTTATTGCCAGGAGGGGAGAAAATTTAGTTCGCTGTCTATTGTTATCACTCCCTTTTTCTAGAAGAAATAGGCAGTCCTCTGTTTCATGACCAAATTTATGACTTCCATTATTGCCACAGCAAGGAATAAACCAAACCACAGAAAATGGTAAGAATCAGTAACCAATGACAAAGATAAATATGGCCCACATATAAAAGTCATGTTTAGCTCACCAGATGACTGGTAACTTCTGAGAAGTATATCTCTTTTGTCTGTGACTCTTGCTTTTCCCTTGCACATCTCTCTCTTTTTAACACAATCTGGAACTTCCCCCCACCTGCAAATATGAACCAGATGTGGTGGGTTGACCCTGACTGGATGCCAGGTGCCCACCAAGCCTCTTGGAAGGGCCCAGGACTACATCCATGCGCAGCAAGCCATAGGGTAATTCGTTAGATTGATTCCCTGATGTTCGTGGCTTTTTCACAGCATGGTCTCTGCAAACACGTAGGAAGACAATACCTGCCCTGAGATATGTAGGAACAAAGCTGTAGAGTCATTCTGACCGTTTTCTCTTTGGGGATGCACTCTGTGCTTTCAGCCCATTCTGTGCTTTCAGTTCCATTCAGGTCTGATCCACAGGCATAAATCCTAGAGTGTGGCAGTTGCTTTGAACCTGAGGCAATGGGTGCATCGCAGGGCATTGGCCAGAGCTGAGATTAGCACAGCTTCTCAGAAGCTGAGACAGTCATCCTGCTAACACAGCCCTCGGCAGTTCCCAGGGCTCTGAGTGCAGCTAATTCAGCCCCTGTTCAGTCCAGGTACTGTCCTGCAATCTGCCTGCTCTACCTGAAGTGGCATTAAAAGGAAAAGAGTTCAGATGATTGCTGTGGTTTTGTAATACATGGTGAAGTTAAGAAAATCCAGATCATGACTCTTTCTGAACAGGCAACAGAAAGATTCTTCCTGGAGAATCTCAAACAAAGTCTTCTAATGTCACAAAATAAAAATCCTCTTTTATAGAGATAATTGAAACCATCTTGTTGTAAGAAACTTGAACCTGAAATGAAAGAAGAAATAACATCCTGATCACATACTTCCCATGAGAACTTTAACTTGCAGGCAGGAACCAAGTGCTTTCTACAATTTAAACCAATAGCAGGTTTTCTTAAAAATGTAGCATCTTCCCACACATTTGCCACCAACATTAATTTTTAAACCTCAGTATGAGAAATTGCAGCTCAGTGTACTTTTACAGATCTGAGAATTCCCAGCAAGTGGTATTCATCATCTGGTAATGAAATCAATATCCTTTTTTTTTTTCAAAGGAACATTGACTCTTTTTGTTATCATCTCTGGCCTCACAAAGTAACTTCCTGCTATATCTTTATTACATATATTATGTAATTTTAATGAGGTTTATGTGCAACTTGCAGCCCTTACAGAAAAAAGAAAGACGTAACTGTGTAAGGAAGATTGGAGATACTTTACTCTTAGCCAATATACTTCCCATATTCTGAAACTACTAACACTATCTGAAAGGCAGAGACTTGGCCTATTTCCAGAGCAGTATTTCTGCCAGTAATAGGATCATATCAGTGCAACACTCCCCATTGTATGTTTTGTTATGAATGGGTCAATTCAAACAGCGTACCTGCAATAGCAAGTTCTTCTTTATGATCTGTAACAACTATCACCCCAGTGAACCTCAAAGATCAATAACCATCCATGTGGAGCTTTACCTTAAAAATTTATATTTTTGTCTGCTTTATCATTTATGTATTGCGATATATAGACATTTCAGAGGGTGCTTTTGTGAATAACGAAGATATACACTTAAACTGAAAAACTAGACACGTGAGTAATTTAGGGTATGGTAGTAAGTTGCCACATCTGCTAAGTTCACTAGGCCACATCCACTAAATTGCAATAACTCTGTGTTTAAAAGTGTAGCCAAAGGTAAGTGCAAAGTGATGCACTTTAGCTGAAGACTCTTCAATGTGGGATGAAGGAAGGCAGCATCCATCATGGGTAAAGGGCGTGCACATGATAGTCACTGTGACTCAGTGATGTGCAGTTTGGGATAGCCTGCTTGCCAGAGTTAACTGCTTAAATTAATGCTTCAGGGAAAGCAAGTCCTGAGAGGGGGGAAAAAAAAAAAAAAAAAAGATGCTTACTGTTGTAAGTCTTTCCAAACTCTTTACATCTCTAGGTTTTTTTGGTTTTGTTTTTGGGTTTTTTTTAAGACTTTCTCTCACTTATTAGCATGTCACCCAGTTTTTAGATATGACAAGTGCTTTCATTCCCTGCAACATTTGATCCAGGTCCCTTTTAATACAAGAAATTGTAATATTTTAAATCTAAATAGGCACCTTGTCATTTCAGGAAGTTCTTCTTGGAAGAAATATAGTTTGGGAAACCCCATTCTCCTTGAAAGTTTTGTCTATATATCTGTTTACTTAGGAACTGGTCCCCTTTGAGCTGGCAGATTTACAGACTCTCCCCTGATCTTAGTCTTCTGGGAAAGCAAGTGGCAGCTAGCTCAAATTCTGCAGGTGTCTGTCTCCTGCTTTTGTCATTCAGGCAGCGGTTTTCCTGCAGGCTCTTCCCAGTACAAGAGACATATTTTTCACTCTTATGGAAATCCATAGTGGCCTTACCAGTAACAGAGGGTACTGCTACTTTGCTTTTTATGAATCCTTTATCTCTGGGGCAAACACAGAAGCAATATTTTTCTTTTGGTTTACCGTTCTGCCTGACATGGGATCTGCCACTCTTTAAGTTCTTTAAAGCCTTAGATGCCAGTTGCTCACCGTGAGTTTGCAGACAGACATGGACACCCTGCACCAGAGCCTGACTCCTCAGAGGTACAAACCAGCTCGGTTTATCCATACTGATGAATTCTTCTCAGCTCAGCCCTCACAGACAGAGCATGACCTCTATTACTGCATTTTCTAGTGCTGGTTTATCTTGTACTTACAATCCAACAGCATTTCTCTGTTTTAAGAATTTAACTCAAAACCAAACTGCACCTTCACAAATAGAGAAAAAAAGAGAAAACCAGCAGGAAGCTGCTACTTTAAACTTGCCAAAAATTTAGAAGTACCTTCTTCAAGTTTGTTTTGAGCTGAAACTCATTTTGTATTCCTATGATGCTGTGGCAGCAACTAAAGATTTTCAGAAGTTCTGCTATGCCTTCAAATTGTACTTCACCAGATTCTTGTGAAAAGCCCACGATGTTAAGCACTGAAATGACACTTTTTCCCCAAGCAGTTACAGAAATACGGACCGCTGCAGAGCTGTATCTTCTATGGAAGTTGTGCAGAAATAACATTCAAGCTTCAGTGTATATTGCCAAATGTCTTTGCTGGAAACCATACATGTTGCCACATGCAGCCATTTAATCTTTCTTCCCATTTTATATCTCCACCCTTGTGGTGAGTTGACCCTGGCTGGACACCAGGTGCCCACCAAAGGTCCTTTATCACTCCCCCTCCTCAACTGGGCAGGGAGAGAAAAAATAGAATGAAAGGCTCATGGGTTGAGATGAGGACTGGGAGCTCGCTCAGCAATTACTGTCATGGGCAAAACAGACTTGACTCAGGGAAATCAATTTAATTTATTACCAATCAAATCAAAGTAGTGTAATCAGAAATAAAACCAAACCTTTTCCCCACCCTTCCTTCTTCTCAGGCTCAACTTTTCACTCCCAGTTTTCTCTACCTTCTCTGCCCAAGCTGCACAGGACAGAGAATGGGGATTATGGTCCATTCATCACACATTGCCTCTGCCACTCCTTCCTCCTCGTCCCCTGCTCCAGCATGGTGTCCCTCCCATGGGAAGCAGTCCTCCATGAACTCCAACACGAGTCCTTCCCACAGGCTGCAGTTCTTCACAAACTGCTCCAGTGTGAGTCCTTTCCATGGGGTGCAGTCCTTCAGGAACAGACTGCTCCAGCGTGGGTCCCCCACGGGGCCACAGCTCCTGCCAGGAGCCTGATCCAGCACGGGCTTCCCACAGGATCACAGCCTCCTTCAGGCACATCCACCTGCTCTGGCGTGGGGTCCTCCCTGGGATGCAGGGGGGTATCTGCTCCCCCGCGGACCTCCCTGGGCGCAGGGCACAGCTGCCTCACCATGGGCTGCACCATGGGCTGCAGGGGTGCCCGGAGCACCTCCTCCCCTCCTTCTTCACTGACCTTAGTGCCTGCAGAGTTGTTCCTCTCATATTCTCACTCGTTTCCTCTGGCTGCTGTCATGCAGCAGTTTTTTCCCCCTTTCTTAAATACGTTACCACAGAGGCACTATCACTGTTGCTGATGGGCTCAGCCTTGGCCAGCAGTGGGTCCGTCTTGGAGCCGGCTGGAGTTGGTTCTGTTGGACATGGGGGAAGGTTCTAGCACCTTTTCTGAGAAGTCACCCCTGTAGCCCCCCCGCTACCAAAACCTTCACACGCAAGCCCAATACAACCCTTGACACCAATTTTCTGTTTTTACCATTTTTTACACTTAAGACAGCAAAACAAACAATAGCAATATTTTTCCCAGAAACGCACCCAAATGCAGAACAATACCTTTCAACACCCACTAAATAAAGAGACTGTCTCAGGATGTCAGCTTTAACCTTAACTTCAAAGCAAATCAAAACCAAATCTCTCTCAATCTCTCCCTCCCCAGGAGGCCCCTGGTCTGCAGGACAGAAAAGAAGGGGGAAAACAAAAAGCAGATTTTTGATATTTAAAGGAATGTTGTGATTTACCCACTTTATAAGTGAGCTAGGAGCAGTCGTGGCCTCGTAGATTAGTCACAATAGTTCACAGCTGAGTTAGTCACCATGAGCTGCCTCCTCCATGGAGGCTGTTGTGCTGGTCTCTTGCCTGGCCGCAGAGCAGCAGACCCAGAAGCCATCCCACCCTGGCAGTCTGCTGCTGTTTGTGCTTCTCAAAGGAAAACAGATGAAACCGCTCTACTCTCGGGGACCTGTGCAGATTTTAAGCTCAAAAGGAGAGAGCCAAAACAAACCAAGAAGCAGCACTCACCTTTTTGCTTCATGGGCTGTAGCTCTTTCGCAAATGTTTCTCAGGCTGATGTGGAGACCTCTCCCAGGCAGAAGTGTCACCTGTGAGAAAAAACATCTTTATATATCATAGGATCCCTGCTGTCATGAGCATTTAAGGTAGCAAAATAAACCACAACTTTTAGAACTTGCTCATTTTTATTATTCTATTTTAGCCCAGTAAAGCCTGTATCTTCATAAACAGGACCTCTATGGTTCATTAGAAAAATGTTTAGTAACAGCCCTCTGTCTCTGAGAATCATGTACTTTGCCCTAGTGGGCAAATTTTGGAGATTTCTCTTTACCCCCCTGCAGAGTAGAAAGTCTTGCAATTGGTTTGGTACTAGGGAAAATGGGAACCTTTCTTGTGATGACAGGAAACTGCGTGACACTTTGATGCTATGGGGGCTTGAAAATATTTTCCAAGCTCTGTTGGCTACTTCTCTTTTTATTTTCCTTCCACATCTCTCACACCAAGTCTTAGCTTAGAGCTTATTTGATTATTTTAGCATTCTTTACATCCATGTATTCACATACAGGTACACATATGTACAGCTACAGTGAAATATAGGTCATTTACTATTGGCTAGGCAGGCAAGGCTTATGTCTTTGACCCAAGGAATGTGTTCTTTCTTGCCCATGTAGTTTGTCTTGAGAAAATCACGCGACTATAACACAGTCCCTCTTCAGAGCTGTGATCTGTTGATTTCTACAGATCTTCTCATTCTGTGCATCTTTCTTCCTTCTTGCCTTTGTCACTCCACAGTAGCTGGGAATGCTTTCGCTGGGCCTTGAGACACCAAAACGCTAATCCCTTGTAATCACAGATTGTCCCATGCCTCTGGCAGATCTGTTTCTCCACTGAAATGATGCCTTGCCTCCTAATTTCATAAGGCATATATCATCAATTTTAGGAGCTACTTCAGCTTTATTGTCACAATGGCTCTGGCACAACAGTGTAATGGAAGTGAACTGGTGTTCGCAGGTAAAATACAGGCACTCTTTTCCAGCAGACTGGGGCACCTTGGGGTGCACAACTCACTGAAACTCCTGTCTTTTGTCTCATGTGACAGTGTCTGCTGGACCTTGCAGTTCCCATGATTCTGCACAGTAGACTCTACTAAGAAGATACAATGTGGTGAAGCAAAATTCTCCTCTAATCTGTCTGCCTTTAATTTTGATCATGAGATTGGTTCTTAAATTTAAAACAATCTAAGGGACTATTATATATATTAAACTAACAGCTCAAACTGTGCGTAAACTGACCCAAAGACCACAGAAACAAACAGAAAGACTCCCACTACCTGTAGGGGATTTATCAGATTGTGAAACCAATTCCACTGGATCACACTGTGTCTGAGACTATGTCAGATGTACTCATGGTCTCACAGTCCTTCTCATCAATGATTAAGGCACTTCCAGAGTGATGGCATTTCCCATGTCCTGCACCTGGACTCACAGATTTAGTTAAGTCAACAGAACTGGACAAGCATTTGTGGGCTGAGATGACAAGATTACACTGAAAGCAGTGCAAGAAATGCCAGCAGTAACAACCTACAACTCCTCCCCAAGAGCTACATTCATACACCTGTAGCTGCCAAGCCACATAGCTGGTACCTCACCTTGGCAGTACGCTAACTTACTGAAGTTATTTATTCATTAAAGAACAGCTGAGTTTTGCAAAGGTCTATGATTGAGGCATTGGATTGGGATTCCTGAAATAAACTTTGCTATTGACTCTCTCTGGGAGACTGTCCAAATGAGTTAGGATTAGATTCACAGCAGCCTTCAGGAAATCCCTTGCAGCTTGCTGGAAATCAAAAACCTGAGTCATGTGTCTGAGGTTCTCAGTGTAATGGATCAGTGCAGCCAAATGGGCCAGAGCTTCAGAGCCTGAACAAGGGTTGTGGGAGCAGCACGCTTAGAAGGAGCAACAAAGTGATCTGGGAATCAAAATTATGCTTTTCCAAATCTCTCCTGCAATTTGCTGCTTGGCTGAGCCATAAATGTGTTTTAATAAGTAGCTTCTGCATTTCAGATGAATACTTTTTTGTCTAGGAGGAAAGTCCAGATGTTGTGTTAACAATTGCAATTCTGTTCTCCACAAGCCTACCAAAGAGAGTCCTAGATTGTACTTAATAGTTCTGCTAAAGGCCTCCCCATGTGAGGACATGATTCTGTGCAGCTTTGAGTACAAAGGGCATCACGTGTAAAACTTACCATGGAAACGCTGCAGTGCAATGCTGCCCAGAGTTGTGCAGCATCCTTAGCCCCTACCTTTCACCTCCATGGAAATTTGAGGTCCTTATCTTCAGGATCAACAGACAAAACATGCATAAAATGGGCAGGGGGAGCTGGGGGTGGCACCAAAAGGCTTTGTAAATCCCTTCCTTTTCAGGCCAGTTGTGTGGATCTCTTGGTAAGGTTGGGAGAAGGTGCCTGGCAATGACAATGCTGGTCTTTGCTGTGCAGACTCGGCAATCCCAAAAGGAGGCCTATTTAGGAGAAATATCACTTCTTTGCTCAACAAGTTTTTCTAGATGCATCTAGGTGATGCCTTCCTCAGCTATTTTTCATATTCCTGACTTTTTACTTATGTTCCTTCATTTTTATCTTTTTGCTTCATGGTTTGTACTTTGAAAGTTCCTGCTGCTCCATTAGCTTTTGCATAATTTAAAATTATATAAACAGTGTTTATGATAATCTGAAACACCGAAGAGGATCAAGTACCTCCCAGGTTGCAGTGATAGCCCTGGCATTGTTTTAAAGGACAGGAAGGAGGGTGACACCCCCTACTTGTAGGGTAGGAGATGGAACAAGAAGTCACAACTGTCCTGGACAAACAGTGTTGGCTTCCTTTGCTAAAATGCAGCCTTCAAAAGGAAGATTTCAGAAGACAACTCCTAGGGTTGGAAAATAACACACTTAAAGAAACTCTAAATATAGTGAGAGGAAGCCAGAAACAGGAATTACAATGTTTCAGAGAACACAAGGAATTGGTAAGGCAGATAGCTCTTCTGTCTTCATTTGATGTAATTTATCACATCTGCAAGCACTCATGCAAAACCCCATTTTTGGGATTATCTTGTTATTTCTTGTGAAGTTTTGTCCCACTAATTGCCCTGTGCTGTTTTTCAAATGCTTGTCAACGGCTCTCCAAAGCAAAGGGCTAAGAAACCACTGTCTGACACTCCAGGCTGAAAACAAGCACACCGCCTTGAGATTTTTTCACTCAGGAAACTCAAAAAGTTTCTAATTGTCTATCAAGGAGGAAAGAAACAAATGTGAATCAACAGTGTAATGCAATATAGATTCCCTCCCAATATTTATGTATGCAAATAGAATAGTATCATTGATCATAAATATTACAACAAAAAGCATCTGCCCATCCTACAGTTTCATATGCCATTAGGAGCTATAAAGTCTGGGTGTCTTCTCTGTAAAAATCACAGAAAACTATTGACTTTCTGGACAATTTTTCTTTTATGATCAAAAGTATGCTCAAATCATTCTTTTAGATTTGAAGAAACATTTCATTTCATTTCTTTGTAATGAAAGATTCTGAAAGCAAATGGTTCTTCAGACAGTGACATCTTTTCTTCTGACGGACATACTTTATAACGGTATGGAAAAGTCTGCATGAGGTTTCTATAACAATGAAAGAATTCTAATTTATTGACAGAATGGTGCTGAATAGGAAACTTGATTTTCAAGTTGAGCCAAAGCTAAATAGTTTCAATTTTCATTCCTCTTTTAATTGCATTCTGTTCTCTACAATTTCAACCACACTATTTCCTTCAATGCATTCCTAAACAAAGCTTTATTTACTAAGATTTCACAGAAATAGAGCCATCTGCAAGAAAAATATTTCTGGCTAAAAATATTTCCTTTGTATTCAATTAAATGTAAACGTTTCGCCCAACAAATCATAGCACTTTCCAAAAGTTCTTAGCATTGAAATGTCTTTCACATGTTTGTTACATAAATTGTAAAGGTACAGCTTATGCTAATGAATTACCAAATTCTAGTAAGAAATTAAGTAAAAGAACAGGTGGAAAGATGACAGACTAACATATTATTGTGCCTATTATTGTGCAAATCAGGGTATCTATTTAATGGAAGGGCAAGGGAAGATACAAGAATGTGAAAGGCAACAGGTTTGAAAGAGTGTTTTATTACCTCAGTGAAATAAATTTGAAATTCATAGTAATTAAATAAAATTGTAGTCAAAAGCTTAACAGGATCCAGAAAAGGTCTAGACACTTATAAGACTAACAAGAATATTCATATTTACCAGAAAGAGGACAGAAGTTCAGAAGAGGCCTGATCTGTTCTGCTCCATGAACTGAACCGTCTGGGTGTGTCAGCATGAAGTTTCTCTGACCTGGTGGTGGGTGCCTGAACTGGATGAGCCACGAGCCCAGGGCAGGGCAGTGTCTTTTATGTATTTACAAAGTACGTGCCTGCTGAGCCATATGTATTTTTCCATTTCTTTGGGTAAGGAAACAGCATCACCTCACTGTCTGCAGTATGTGCTGGGTGACTGATTTCACAGTTGCAGAAGTATTAATGGAATTTTCAAAAGAGATGTTGTAGCTGAGCGCTTCGTTGGGTGCACTCATGTCTAGTCAGGTTATTCAAAGCAAAATGAGTGACATATAAAAGCGACTCCTCTAAATTTGTTCTAGGTATTGCAGAGAAAAGAGTGAATTTTCTGTTCCTGATGCAGAGGTCAGAGAATTGAGAACAGAAGCACGTAGCAAAAATAACATGCACCTAAATAAAAAAAGGCAAGACCTATGCACCACCCGAGGTTACCCCAAACATAGCATGGAAGTCATTTGCTGTTAACTGCCCACTCATTCTTAAAAGTAGACATGTTTCCCCACACTGCAGCCTTTAAATCCTGCGTTTCAAAAGAATGGGAAAAAAAAGTGGGTTTCATAGCTTAAGCAAGGAACTAAGTCAGCATGTTCTATACCTCACACGTTATCTACAAAGGATGTAGCAACCCTACCTCCATGTTTATAAAATGTTTTATGATGCAATATTCATCCTAATTGATTTTTTTTTTAATGCAGTTGGCACGGCTTGAATAAGGCTGAGCCCAGAATGCTTGCATTTTTATTCTTGCAATGTAGGGGGAAAAAACACAGGAGGGGATCAAATCATCAATATTAACTGACCAGCAGTGAGTCCGCAATACAGTTCATGCTCATTTACTGGGATATAGCACCTTGAAACACATCTTTATCTATAGTACAGAATGGGTCTACAGGAAAAATTTCAGCAATCACAACAATCATATATGAAAAATAACTCATCTTGGTAGGTCATGTAGTGCAAATGACCCCAGTCATTCAGACTGTTGGCTCCCAATCACAAGAACCTCTTGGGGAAGGCAGAGAGTCTACAACAAGCTGTACTGATATATTATATTTGCACAACTATATTACTGTACTAAATGAGTACAGAGTTTTGAAATCCAAATCTGTACAGCAAGGAAAAATAGAGAAGAAAACTAGTGGGAGGGAATGGAAGCAGAAACAAAGAAATGGAGGGTGAAAAAGAGAAAGAAAGAAAAAGAATGAACAGGGAAAGACCACATTTTTCTGTAATGAATGAGAAGTCTAGCAGATTAGGGAATTCTTAGACAGGAAGGGGAAGAGAGAGACAAAATTTCTGGGACCTTAGAAACAAAGACAGGGAAAAAGAAATCCAGCTGCAAAGGTTTCTCTGCTCCCCTAATCCCCTGCTGGTTTCCCCATCTCCACACCTAATTTTCAAAGCCTGCCATCTGGTCCTCTCTCTGCCTCAGCCACTTCATATGTGAGCGATGTGACTGAAAATGACATTTCTGTTTCCAATTTACATTACTTCCCCCCCGATTTGTGGTCCTATTGCAAATCTGAAAAAGCAACATCTAAAACTGGACCAGTGTGCTCTTTGCTCATTAAGGTTTAACAGAAGTGTCTTGGCGCTGCAGTTCAACAGTGCTGGTCCTGCTTTCCATGTGCTTCATCCAGGACAGAGTCAAATCTCATAAACAATTGTCTACTCTCCCTAAAAGACTGTAATAGAAATAACCACCTTCCTCATCACACTTTAACATGAATCTAGGGCAAGAACAGACTTTGCTACACAGTACAGCTTCAGGATGCCCATTGGAGGGCGGCAGGAGAGGACCCGCCCGTGGCTGCTCAAGGGCTTGCCAGGGCTGTAGTTATTTACGTGTTGTGGCTCTGTTCGTTGTGGTTGTATGGTCTATCTTAACAGTTTCTCTTAGATTAGAATCAAGATGCTAGACAGGTAACATTTTTGCAAGGTTTCCTTGAGATTTTATCTAAGAAGAATTTCTTGCGTGAGATGCAGGACAGGAACAAAAGAAATAATTTTAAATCTAGCAAATGTGCCTCTAATTGTATGTATCTGAAATGGAGAAGAGGGGGGAAATAAGAAAATTATGTACATAGCTTTATAGTTCAGCCTGTGAGAATTCATCAAGCTAAACTGAATTTAAGCCATTTAAATTAAGATCTATACAGGGTCTAATGCAATTTAGCTACCCTGTTTTAAATGATGACCTTAGTTCTTTCTCAGGTGACCTCTGAGATTGCCAGGGTTATTTGCTCTTTTGAGGACCTAATTGTGCAGTTCTAAAAGTGAAGCCTTTCATTTCATACTCCCAATTCCTTTTCATTGATGTAATTGTACTTAATTTTGCAACCAACAGAAACAAAACAAGGATCAGTTACCCAGGGGGGCCTTCTGAGACAGGAGTGAATGACAACAGTTTGGACTGTGCCTGGAAACAGGTAGGACTTTATTATTTGCCAGCATGGGACTATGGTTTTGTTGGGGTTTGGAGTTTTTGGGGTTTTTTTGGGTTTTGGTTTTTTTGTGGGTTTTTTGTTTTTTTTTTTTTAAAAAAGAAAGAGAAACTGATAAATAGTGGAAGGGAAAAAACACCATAAACTCAAGGTATGGCACAACAACCTACACATAGATACTCCCTCATCCTTCATATTGCAAGGATCAGGGCAATAGTCTTGAATTTCATCCTTGTGTGAGGGAATTGGGTTATCTAACAAAGCAAAGCACATCCACAATAACTTATTTCTGCTGCTGCCCTTCCCCATGAATATGGCTGGAGAGCTGGATAATAGCACCCCAATAACTAACCTCATTCACAGGCTTCTTGCTGACACAGGACCTTTACACCCATCTCTACCACGTCAGCATTAGCACAGCCACTACTGCCTCTCAGTTGGGAGGCAGCACCACGGTCATTGCTGAAATGCCAGTGGGAATGTTTCTGCAAAGAATTCCGAATTTGGGGGTTCAAGTTTTTGGGTTTGTGCAGGATAGACCAACCTGGTTCAGGCAGGCCTCACGCACCATTTGCTGGTCTGAAGTTGTGAGCGTGTTTCTCAAAGAGCCCCTATAAAGGCAGCATTCCTACCCAAACCTACTCCCTGTTCTGTACCAGGTAGGTCTTTTCCCAACTTACTTTGAATCCTGTTTCCATAACCATAGCTAACATTTGTTTAATTCACTTTTTAACTTCTGAGTGCCCATGAAACACATCTACATATGAAACATGGGCTTTATCCGCTTATGATATTTTTTCGTGCATCCAGATGATGCAAGGATAACATAGCCGGGTACTGTGAAGTCCTTGGTGAACCTGAGTAAAGCACTACTGCTGTCCTTTGATTGCAAAGGCGAACTTGTACCAACACTGCTCAGTAGTAGGGCAATTAATATATTTGCTGAGTTTACTATACTGAACCACTTTGCCCCAGCCATTATGAGAGTTAGGGCTGCTAGCATTTTTTTTTTTTTTTGCTACAATAGGTGTTGTTTGGTGCATAATAGCATTTAATTGTAAAAATAATTAATAAAAATGTTGTTTATACAAATTCCTACATTACAAATTAAATTAGAATTAATAAACAAACAAAAATATGTTAGCTGGTGAGCCTTTCCATCTGCTTTCAGGACATGCAAAATGGGATCCCTACAGGCATATATCCTTGTACAATTAGTCCTTGCTCTAATATGTCTCAGTGGGTGGGCTCCCAGCTTTCCACGGTGGCCAAGAGTATTTTGATTTCCTCTGTGACAGAAGATCCAGTATTAACTAATTTTCTCACAAAAAGGCTAGAGGCAGAAGGTCTTGCTCTTACTCTTGGGGTAGGCTGTTAGCCTTAGGCTGTGCACAAAATGTTTAGTTCCTCTCCTAAAGCCAATATGTACTTCAATAAATCCAATTTATTTGGGTTTTGCTATGCATTCAGTAACAGATTAGTTAATAGTTCTTCTTGTAGCCCCACATAATGGAGGTTAGTAGCCAGGTGCCCACCATCATGCTGATGGGTACAGCAGTACCCAGCAGCATCCTGGGCTCTTTATTGCCCTGTCACCTTGTAAATTCAGTGCACCTGCAGGGCACTCTCTAGTCCACAGGCACTGGTAAAGCAGGTGATGGGCATCTGTACTCCAGAACTTTTGTGATGGAGGCCCTGGGCTCACCTTCCCTTTTTTTCAGCCTGATCTCTGTCAAGGGATCAAGTAGGACACATCCTGAAGACTTGTCTCATATCCTCCCCAAACCCCTGAGGCCATTTCCATACGTGAGCTGGTTTGCTCCTGTTGCAGATCCATCGCCACATTATTTATCTAATGCTACTTAAAGGGTATTTTTCTGTGCCTCCTTTTTACCCAGTCACCCTCCTTTTCTGTCCTTCCCCAAGGAAAGGTGTAGGGGAGTTATAGTAGCAAAGACCACTCCTTTTCATTACAGTTACCTTTTATTTTCAGCTGTATTCATTATTTCACAGCCTATTCCTGCCTACCCCAGAGCTTCTAACAAATCCCATGCTGTTGCCACATCTACACACCCTAGGGCTAGACATGTGGACACATTCCTGGGGTCAGGCCATCTACTAAAGTTGTTTTCTATGTTGTCTGGTTATAATTTGGAGCTTGTCCAGCTCTTATTTAAAAGACCACAGACAGAAGCTTTCAACCCCAAATATATTTCTGTGCTTTCATTGGACTTGTGCTCCTCTACTTTGTTTTTCTTTCTTCTATTTCTGCTCTTGCTTTTGAAGTTCACATAGCACGCTGGCCATTTGCTACCATAGGAGCTGCATTTAATCCAGTTTTTACAACTGCTGGTTCAGAAGCAGTAGCATTTCCTTGGCAGGGCTCTCTGGGTCACTCACAGTTAAGCTGCCTTCCACACCTAACAGAGGATACAATACATATGTTTTGCTTAAAGGACTTTTCTGTTGAGCGAAAGCTTTTATTTGTTTTGGGATCAGCTAAGCAGTAACTTGTCTCTTCTCTGAAGGTCTGAATATTTTGATATATTGGAAAATACCAGCTATAGGTGGTACTTCCACATTTCTGCTTGTCCTTCCCCTTTCTGCTTTTACAGTAGCCCAACAATAATCAGTGTTCCAGGATTCATTCATTCAAATGCTTCCAGTTCTCCAAAGACAGGAGCGCAGTTCCTTAGGTCCCAGTTTCCTGTTTTAAAGAACTCTTACTAATCTTTTCCTCCACCCTTTCATGCACCCTGCTTTTCTTCTTTCAGTGGCCAACACTGGATGTATCACTGCAGCAAAGGCCTGAGCACCGTATGGAGGAGAAGGTCTATTCCACATTTGGTTTACACCATCCAGCGGCTTACACTTTCTGGTGTAACGTCTGCCTTTCCACTGTAGCATGATGCAGTTTGCTCCCAGACAGCTTGTGAACAATCACTGCATTGGTTCAGAAGCTGGATCTGAACCCGCAGCATCTGTGGGCTCTGCTACCAGATTTTTCCTGCAGAACTGTTACATGGCCATTGGTTCCCTGATCCATAGTTAAGAAATTGATTATTCCTGCTCCACATTAAGTACCTTCCATGCATCTTTCCTCTTTGACTGGGAGCTGTTGACAGAGCTTCCATGTTTTTCCAGCAGTTTTACAGCTATCTTAGAAGCTTCATTCAGAACATGTTGCTTCAGCTCACGAAAGTGTCATGTATCTGAAATCTTACTAAGCCAAGACATGTGACAGTGTTGCTTATCCATAGCTACAAGTGCTTTTTACCTGGGCAGCTTGTTCGGTGACATTTTGGGAAAAACTGGTAGAAACCTGACTCCCCTGCTGATCCTCTCCCCCGCTGATCCCCTCCCCGTCTCCTTGACGGTTAGGGCTGATTACTGGCTGGTCATACGCAGTCTTCTCCGTCTCCTCAAATTTACGTTGAGATGAAATACATCAAGTCCACCTGATGTGGAAATCTTGAGTTGGGTTAACTTTCCTCTGCCTGTTTCATATCCTAGCCCAAGATGTCAACCATCTTTAAATTGTAAGCTGCTGAATCACAATTGGACAGGTTCATGAGAACTGAAGCAATACAGTGACTGAACTCTTCAATTTAATAGTTTTCTCTTAAGTAGACCAACATTTTTCTTGGACTTGGTCTTTATAGTAATGTTCTTCGATATATTTTTTTGTAGGTTTGATCCCTTATTAGTTACATCCCACTTTGGCCTTTCCAATTTTCTCTGTGCTATTCTTTCATAATATCCTTTGTAAGTTGTCCTAGTAACCACTTCATCTGAGGTAAAAGACTGCAAATCAGACAAACTGACTCCTTAGTACACTTGCCTTTCCTGAGCATTGAAGGAGTTTTAGTCTTTAATATTGCTTCTTTAAGTAATGGTAAATTCTTGTTGCATCCTCTTCCCTTTGCCTTCTCTGATGTCCTATCTCTCAATTCCTTGAGTTCTTGGAGGTTTATTAAGTGTTTTTCCCCCTTGGCCTGTTCTTCCACCTTCCATTCCAAGGATCATGAATTTGACTGCTGAAGTTGTGAAATAGCTGGTTTTAAAATGCAGGCATGCACACAGGACCTTGTGACAGCCAAATGCTCCTTCCACTGCCACTCTGTACTCACCCGGTGCAACTTTAACCTTTTTCCCCGCTACTTCCAACTCTAGGGAGGGCTTCCTAGACCAGAGAAGTGAGGAACAGCATCAAAACAGTGAGTAGAATTCACAAAACATTACCAGCTGGAAAGGACTCTTGACTAGTCAACAACATTTAGAAATGCAGGCTGTCAGAGATGTTTTAATATCAAATTCCGTTGTACACATTCATATGCACCAGCAGAGGGTGGCAGTCCTCAACCCAGATGAGCCATTGACAGCCCCCATACATTTCAGGAGACCTTTGATGAGTCCCCAAAATAACAGCAACCTTCCCCACCTAGTTCTCTTCCAACCACAGTTCTCTTGAACATCACCATGTAACTGCACGACCATCCCAGCCCCAGCAACAAGTTTGTCAATTCCAGACTTAGCCACTGACTGACTTTAACCGCCATAGCCCTGATACTGTTGAAGATCTAACGTAGATCCTCTTGCATGTTGCCTTTACTGACAGGAGTTCTGAAACCACGAGAGATGACATGCTGGTCATGCCATATTTGCATAAGGCAATCTCTGCACTCCGTGCTGCAGGACTCCTCCAGAACCAGCACACAACTATTAAATTCTGAACTGTCTCCTCTGCATTCAGCCTTGCCTCACTAGCAAAACACTACTGTCAACACTTCTATCATTCTGCTTTATGACCTGGGTCTCTTCCCTCTCTCTCTAACGCAATATGTGTAACAACCAACAGGCCATGTTGCTGGCATTTAATTTAACCAAGATGGCAGTTAAAAATACACTCCCACAGAAGCTGAAAAAGGTCAGCCAAGCTCTCCCACCACACATTGGGACTGAATGTATGGATCAACCAAGAACCAGCAAGTACAGCATGAATTAGAACAAAAGCATAGCCTAAATTCATACCAGTTCCAGCCCAGGGTGGACTATATCCACTCAAACTGGGAAAGCCAATATTTTCTTCTGTGGTGGAGACAAATCCCAAGCAGGGACATCTAAATCCACAACTGGTGAATACAGCTGGTGCCAATAACCTCAAGGTAGCAGGTCAGCCTCTGGTGTCCTTTTGTCCCCATCTGGTGCACAGCTGGAGATAGCTGTGTCTGCACTTACAGCTAGAGCTCTTGGGCCTCCCTAGTTCAAAGTCAGCCTTACAAAAAAAGTCATTTGCACCTTTTATTTGAAACAGCTTCATTCTTAGAAGAACAGCAAAGCGGAGCAGACAATATTAGCACCAACAGACTTGCAAGGATCTAAGGTGATCAGTATGATTGGTCATCTGAACATACACATATTGAGTGGCTTCATGCCGTGCAGAAGAACAGCTGCACCCTGTGCATTTGTTGATGTTTAAGTCATCAAAAAAGGAGGCAAAGTAGGTAACAACTCACTGTACTTCAGCCTATCTAGCAGTCAGCTAGCATAGACCCAACAACAGTATTCCACCTTAGGTGCTTCCACCATTCCAGGGCCAGGCTCCTTGTGCAGTCAGCTGAGAGCAGCTTCTCCAGGGATAGATTCAGAGCACACAGTTAGGACCCTTGTTACTGACAAATGCAGGTGCTGGTTGCTGCGCAGAGGCCTGGTTTGAACATATCTTCTGTTACCTCCCTTCCAACAGTACCTCCTAGTTTTCTGGTTCTCATTGCTTCAACTGTAAAAACCTAATATCAGTCTTGTTCAGTGCAAGGATATTTGCCCAACCAGTGTGACGTTGATCCCAGAAGGCAATACAGGATCAAGAATATTTAAATCCTCCTGGGGAAAGCCCTGTGCTGAAAAACAAGGATTAGGTATTTTCCACTGTAAGGACTGCAGACAGTCCACTTACAAATAGAAAATGAAAATATATCAGTACTTTGGAGATCAGCAAGTAAGCCATGGTGAAAGGCTATGTACAGACTAGCTAAATTGGAAGAACTGTAGTAATGTAGAGTAACTGCAGACCCCTGAGGAGTTAAGCTTTAGCTCACTGCAGGGGTGCGGGAAGAGCAAACGCTGTCTCCAGTGCAGAGGTTGGGGGGAAAGATACCCATGCCAAGACCTCCAGACATAGCAGTGCTGCAGGAAGGGGTGGATCTAGGTATAGCCTGTCCAGTTTCCAGAAGCAGCCAGCTCCGTGTATAGCTAGTCTTCTACTATTCAGGGCAATTCAGACTTCTGCAGCCTCTAGAAACCTAAGCCATGCAAAGAAAAGTGCTCCCTTTACAAAAGCTGTATTAGGTTTGATATCTGATGCAATTCTAAAGAGCATTCACAAACATCTAATTAAGTTACCTACACCGCCTGAACTGAACTGGAGACTCTGGACACTGCTTATTCATTCCTGTTTAGGTCCTTTGTATGGTTGCTGCTTCCCAGTTGCCCGTTCTTTAGGTACAGCCTGCATGCTTTCTTTTTAGATGTACAGTTTTGTGTTTGGTTTTTATAAGTTAGATTTATTAGTTGAAGGGGCACAGGTTACTAAGCCAGACTGATTCATGACACACTTCTGTTTCCTTCAGCTTTTGTCTTTGCAGGAGGGCCTGATGAGCTGCATGGAGCTTGTGGGCAGAGCTAAGCCCAGTGCTTGGGGAAATGTCAGCATAACCCAAGGGACACTTCAGATAATTCTTTACTGAAGAACACCCAGTTTGAGAAGAAAATACAACACTCTGCCAAGAAGCCCCGGGCTGCCATGCTGGATGATGCTGTTGGATCTAAGCACTCCTTCACCATGTCCATTAAAGTAGCCACTTGCACTCCTGCCAGTCCCCCGTAGGAACACATTCCCTGAATATTCAACAGTCCCTGAAGAAATCTGTACAAGGATGGCTGAAACACACTGGTTCTCTCTCAACTTCATTTCTGCTCTACTGTCACACACACCTATATACTGTGAGACTGGATCATCTTTTTTGTAGTCTTGATGCAAAGTTTTGACCCAAATGTATGATTGCTGTTCCAGCCCTCAAGCTAAAGAACCACCCTTGTCAGAATGCCAAGATGGTTTCTCTCAACTCTTGCTTCAGTTCACATGGGTAATGGTCTTGGTCCAAAAGCTGATCTTTCAGAGTGGGTGCCTGTTCTGTGAATTAGTCAAGTCAAGCTGTGTGATCAAGGACTATATCTAGCCAGTGAGGCTAGGTAGGCAATCTGTTGGACATAGTACATGGAACTGAGCTCTGAAGCTATTTTGTATTTGGCTTTAGCAAAAGAGGAGGGTACATCCTGTTTCTGCCAGAAGAAAAAGACACTGACTTTTCTGAGCAGAGATTGGGAAATTTGCTAGGCCACATTCCTGGTTTCATGTATCTCAGAGCTGTCCAGATATAGTCACCCAATGGGGGCACAGAGGGCTGTAGCTCATCAATCTGAGATACAGTACCAAAAGTCTTATGACATTATGACCTGGAAACATATATATAGAAAGATAACCTGCTATCCAGCTGGAGCCCAGGCAGCTGTGTGTAGCTGAGAGTTACCAAGTATCATGGCTAGAGCAAGCAGAGTCACAGAAAAGGGCTGTGTCTGAAGACCAGTCAGTTCTAATATATCATTCCTGCACTCTTTGTGGAGTCTTGAACCCTTGGAGAACACACTACTTCTCTGTGTCCAAGAGAGCTTCTCTTCTGCTCCTTGGAAGAACAGAGTGAATGCACGTCTTGAATTATGCAAGATATTTTTTTAAGGTTACCATCCTTTTATGCTACAGCAAAAGTCAATTAAATGCAAGTACAAAGTCAGGCTCAGAATGAAATCGTAGCCCTACTAAAGTGAGACTCGCCGTCTTTTCCAGAGATGCTTTCTGTACAGTTTATCCCATTTTCTGTTTTTTTGCCTAGTACAGACACAGTTACGAAGCACTCTAGAAACCTGTGCACCTTGCCAGTGCATCCACTACTGCACATGCAGTTCAATACTTTGTCATAAAACCTGGCATTTAGCTCCAATTATAAAAATATTTAAAATTAGAACCAAGAAAAATTATGTTAGTACTGAGGTAGGGCTGCTCCCCGCCCTCCTTGTAGGCACACCAATTGATTTACCCTTCATCATGCTTCCAAGAGCACAGGTAAGAATGCACCAGGTAATTTAAAAAAAAAAAATAATTAAAAGCAATTTAACAACTTTAGAATTTTTCTTCTCAAGCTGAAGTAAACCACGTATTTTTCAAACACTGTTCAGGAAAATAGACATTTGAGTTGGGTTTGTGTGTGGTGGGTTTTTTGATAGCGCGGGAGGAGGCTCAGATGTAGCTCCTGAGAGAAGCTTCTTGAAGCTCCCCTGGCTCCAAGTCAGACCCTCCTCTGGCCAAGGCCGGGCCAATTAGCAATTAGTGATGGTGGCTGCACCTCTGTGATAACCTGTTTAAGAAGGGGAACCTGGGAGGAGGAGTTGGAGTTGTGAGGGAAATACCCCTGCAAACACCGAGGTCAGTGGAAGAAAGGAGGAGGGGGGGAGGTTTGCTGGTGCAGAGACCCCCCCCTGCAGCCCGTGCGGAGAGGGCAGGGCCGCCCCCCGCCACCCATGGAGGTCACCGGGGGAGCAGATGCCGACCTGCAGCCCGTGGAGGAGCCCACGCCGGAGCAGGGGGCTGCGGCCGAAGGAGGCCGGGACTCTGAGGGCAGCCCGTGCTGGAGCAGCCCGTTGCTGGGAGCCCTGCAGCCCATGGCAAGGACCCACGCCGGGGCAGTTTGGGAAGAGCTGCGGCCCGTGGGAAGGACTCACATGGGAGAAGTTCATGGAGGACTGTCTCCTGTGAGAGGGACCTCACGCTGGAGCAGGGGGAGAGTGTGGGGAGTCCTGCCCCTGCGGAGGAAGGAGCAGCAGAAATTACGGGTGATGAACTGACCACAACCTCCATCCCTGCCCCCTGCGCTGCTGGAGGGGAGGAGGGAGAGAAATGGGGAGCAAAACTGAGCCTGGGAAGAATGGAGGGGTGGGGGGAAGGTGTTTTTGAGAGGTATTTTCACTGTTCTACTCTGTTTGATTGGTAAATTAAGTGGTGGTGGTGTTCAAATTAAATTGATGTTCTTTTTTCTTCCCCAGTTGAGTCTGTCTTTTGTCAATGACCATAACGGGTGAATCATCTGCCCCTGTCCTTGTCTCGATTCCAGAGCCTTTTGTTTTATTTTCTCCTCTCCATCCCTGAGGGGGAAGAAGTGAGCGAGCAGCTGTGTGGTGCTTTTGTTGCCCACTGGGCTTAAACCATGACAAAATTTCAAGACATCTACCTTTTATTTAGAAGCATCTGAGCTGCATCTAATCAGACCTGAAAGCTTTGAACTTAAGTTCTTCAGACAAATCTCATTACCAAAGAAATAGGCTCCTCCCAACTAAATATAATCAAATGTTATTTTAAAAAGTTGGGGTTTTTTTCTGTCCCAAAATAACTCTATTTCATCTTTCTTTACACTCCTTTAACTACATTATCTGGTAGAAATGTTTCAGAATAGTTACCTACCACCATCGATACTCACACTTTCCTTCAAAATGGACAGCAGAAAAACACCTGGGCTTATAGTGAAATATTAACAACACAAAGCTGAAACAATCTCAAAACTTCTGCGCAGGACACTCAATGTTTATGGAATTAATTTATTGGGCAGCATTCAGCATAAGCAGCTTTATCCCTTCCCTCTGAAAAAAGATCGATTTTACACTGGAGAGATTCTGCCTCAAGACACACAGTTGCCATTATGTAGGACTGGTCAAAAGTTTTGGCCTACAAACCACATATTAAGAACTTTTGCTACAGAGAAAATGAATAGAGTTTTTCATTATCTGAAAGGGTAAAAAGAGATTCCTATCAAGCCTATAGAGTGTACTTGTAATTTTTTGTTATTAACAACTCAGTAAAATTCCATTAGGTAACACTTTCTGATGAGTACTTTTTCTTCCATCAGTGCTCTGATTCAGAAAAGTCAACCAGCACGAACAGACACTAAATGGGAATCAAACTAAAGTTTTCTTTTATTTAATGCTTTTATATTTCTTTCACCATTCTTCCTCAGTATCAAGAGGTTTATCTCATCGTTCTACAGCAGCTGGAAGTCAAAATATAAATTTTTCTGTAGTCATGGTCTCAGTTAATAATTTTAGACTGGGATTCGGGCATGTAACCTTGAAAAGTCTGAAGTTTCTTCAAGTTGTGTTAACATTTGTGTTCTAGACAGAGTAACGTTCCTATGTTAACAAATTAATTTTTTTTTTCCCCTCTATTTTTTGTATAGCTGCAGATGTTGTTTTCTTTATGATCTAGTCTCAGTAAATCCCTTGACAAGTTCTTTTTGTAGCAGCTTCCAACAGACATTTTGACTTCTCTGGATCCTGTTCCAACACCAGCCTTCTGCAGAGCAGAAGGCATTGCATCCCCGTCCTTACAGTGGCACACAACATCAAGAAGGGTGCATCCTGCAGAGCAGGGACACCCATCTGAGCTTGCTGTGGACTCGTGTATCGAGCACTGGACAGCAAACTGCTGCAGATTGCCCAGATATATCTTAAGTTCTCACTCCTCATTCCTGCATCAGTTACAAGCATCCAGAGGCAACTGCAGGTCATTGAAGTCATCTTCCTTTAACAGAATTTCTAAATTCCTCTTGCGTACCCCACAGTATAGGCAAAACAAAATAGCGCCAGATGAACTAGTATGCCCAAATGAGCTTTGAAAAGGAAAACAGCACTACTGCTTCGACATGCTCACAAGCTCCAAAATGCAAAAGATTAAAATAACATTCTGGAAGAGTCTTTTGATTTCACAAGATTTCCTAGTAAAGGAGACTTAGATTCTTTCAGATGAGTCTTCTATATCTGCTGCTTCTTTTTAACTATACCACTGAAGGATCAAAGATGGGAACTGGGAATTCTGGGATTTGCATTGCACACAAAGGAATTGTTTGTGAACGGTCAAGGTTATTTAAAATAACATTTGTGGTGAGCTAAGTGGAGACAGATTCTCATTGGCTTTCTCCCTGAAAACCTCTATTGCTTTTGAAATTTGCCAAACTGGGGAAAATAATAAGCCTAACAAAAAGACTTTGTATTGTCCTCCTTTACATTGTTGTAGAAACTCAAGGCTTCATGAGGACATCAGTCCTAATCCAGTTTTGTGTTACTTGCATGCGGGTTAGAAGATACTAGTGACTTCCAAATGTCGCATGCTCTTTGAGGGACAATGCAGCAGGGGTGAATGTCAGAGAGACTTTGAGGCTGCTAAGTCACGTTCATAAGCATCAGGAAGCAATGACTGTCTTTGTTGTAACTTTCCCACAGCATGCTATTCTATGCTATGAATATTGCTTTCCTGGTCACTAAAATTTAATCTGGGGCATCTGCTACTTCTATCACTAGCAGACAGGGAATTCGTTGAATGCTCTCTTAATTATTACACTGATTTGCTCCAAACTTGGTTTGAGTTGTAGAACACACTGAAATTTAAATTACATTCTAGCTGAAAATATACAGAATGGGCTATAAAACATCCAATTTAAAAAGCTGAGCAGAAAAATGTGTGCATTCCTAATTACATGGCAAACTCCTAAATATCATAACAAAAGAATGTTTTAGGACTATAAATGTAACTGGGTAGAACTGAGCTTAATCAATCATTTCACTGTCAAAAGAGTTATTTTATACAAAGACTTTATTTTTCTAAGACTTAGACTTCATTTTATCCTACCTGTCTTTAATTATCACAGTTGTTTCCCATCATAATTCCTAAGTCAGACCAACTGACCATTATCTGCCTGAAGAACTTACTGCAAGAATGGGACTTCCCCGGGAAGGGGACAAGCCAGAAGCCAAGGGTGACCACAGTGCAAGCCATGGCCTCACCAGCAAGGCACAGTCCCACAGGGTCTAAACAGGGTAGCCAGACCTGGGTACTGCTAACAGGATCCATCAATAGTCCAGGACAAGGACAGCAATGAACCAAGCCTAAGGACCATCCAGACTGTCCAGCAAGGAGCAAAAAGACTATAACATGCACCTAAAACTCATACAGTAGATAGAACATACCTCCAATGGGGCCCATCCAGAAGACTAACTACCTTTCACATACACCCGAGAAGCCAGTACTCCTGCAGCATAGCTGAAGGCTGGAGCTTAAGTGGGGCACCAGGACCCATGAGCAGGGCATGTGGGTGAGAGTCCCAGGTGAGCCTGGTCAGGGACATTAAGCCCTACTAGTGCACTCCAGGCCCTAACACTACTCAGCTATGCTCAGGGCGTGGAGGCCACAGACACTTTTCACTGCTGCAAACTCATTCATCATAGGCATGTGCTCAAGCATCCTCTGTGGTAACTTTGGTTAGCAAAGACTGCGGGTTCAGTGTGGCTCCAGAGCTATTAAAATAGTAGTGGGAAAGAATTTCTATGTCATGGTCAAATTCCCTTAACTATTGCTAGATCTGCAGACTCCCTCTATCCCATTTATTCATATCGTATACAACAGGAATATACAGCTGCTGTAACAGGACAGCCAAGGATTCCCTACCTCCAACTGGGAGACCAGTGATGAGACTGGCTAAAATCCAGTTCCCAGGCAGAATCTGCAAGCATAGCCAGGACTAGCATTTCAGGGGGGTTGTTTGCTTTCTTGCAGAAGCAAGGAAGAAGAGGGTGCAGATTTATCCACAGAAAATTTTGATGAATTTTTGTTTAAAAATAGGGAAAAGCAAGAGAGGGAGAGAAGTGCAAAAAAAAGTCCTGACAATAGCACTCCAGGAGAAAATTTTGAGACCTAGTAACATGCAATGAGGAAGGGTTGGGAGGCACATGAGGAAAGGTTTAAATGCTACTTAGGGTGAAATTCAAAGCTTGGGCATGGCCTCAAAGAGCTGTGCTCTCCAGCAATCCTACTTTACAGGGTGCTGGTGCCTGCTGAGCTCCCACTGAAAACAGTTGCTGTCCTATGCACAATCCTTGCTTTGGTTCCAAGTGCTGTGCTTAGCTCGTGTTTAACTCACTCTTCAACATTTCGGAGCTAAAATTTATGTTCTCCCTTTTAATGAACTACCTAGCATAGGAGCAGTAACTTCTTAGGTGAGGGTGCTGGTGATGATACCAGTATAACCTACGACTCCTCCAGTTACAGCCTTCCCATAATAGTTCTTTATCCCGAGCTCCCCATCTCTTGCAACAAAGACTAGAATAACTCCACTTCTTGCCGTGGAAGAGGTTGTTCATCTTAAGTCAAAATGAGTTCCTTGCAAATGTACAAATTATCTGAGAATATGCATTGCATAAACTAGCGTTGTTAGCAAAATGAGTTATGCGAGAAAAGTAAAATCCTTAGTGTATGTAACAAAACTGGAGAACGGGTGGCTTTTTTCAGAGTATCAGATCCCATACATCAGTAAGTGAATATAAATCAGTAATTCCTAAATAAATCCAAGCAGGTCATGTTTTGTGAGCTTTTGTATAAAATGGGATCCATTTTGCTAGGAAGCAGCAACAAAGGAGGGAAGAAAGGCTAGATAACTGCATCCTTATGGTTTTAAGCCAGCTAATTCTTCTTTTTCTATATGCCAATTAACAAAGCCAGCTATTTCCACTGTTTCTAGAAAACCTCCTAAGGTGGCATTTAACAATTCCATTTCCACACACCTTATCAATGACACGCTTCCCCTGTTATTAAGCTATGATGTGTTTCCCAGCACTGGTGGAATTGGATGTTACTTATGCCATATGACCTCACAAAAGATGAGAGAAAATAGAGATTGTTTTGCACAATATTCTGAATTTGCAGATTAAGTTAGCTGATTAATGAAAGTAAGAAATATTTTAGAAAGGAAAAGGTAATTCCTTTAAAAAGAGTGATTTCTGAAGAAAAATGCTTTCCAGAAATACAGGAGGAGTTATGTCGGCCACTGGGCAAAATTGCTTATTAATGAAAATCAAAGGATGTTGATAGCTTCATTGTCCAAGACAAGAGTCAGGGAGGCAATTCAAGCGGAAGAACTATTGATTGCAAAATGTGCTGAGTGCAAGTGCAAAAGCTCCAGATATCTTCTTGAAGAAAACAAAGAAGAAAGAGGCATACCAATCTATTTTAGACTTCTGGCAAGGGAAAACATCCACTTGAACAAATACAAACAAAATATCTATGATAAGGTAACTAAGGAATGGATGAGGAATAAAATATGAATAAAATGAGAATTAAATTGGAAGGCTAGAGCTGCCACATGTATCTGAATTTATATGAAATTAGCTCTTTGGCATTGCAAACTTGTAGAGGAAATTTATATGTAGCCTATACTCAGAGGTGAATTATCTCTTAAAATGCTTGAAACAGACTCAGTATGGATTTGAAAGTGAAAGAACTCTGGAGCCTATGATGTATTTTTCTCAGTGGTATTTGTGCTCTGTCACTGTGCTCTCATACAGACAATGTTTGAACCTACTCCATTTTATAAAAATATTGTAATATTGATTGAGCAGAGAGCAGAAATCATGATTTCCATTACTGTTCAGATTGCCTTCAAAAGGGAAGAAGCCTCTGACCCAGGAGGTGTACAGTCTCAGTGCAGTGCCCAGCAGCAATGATCCTATCAAGCTCAAGAACATGCAAGAAATGAGAATGAACTTTTGTCTAGAGAGAGAAAAATCCCAAGAGCCACAGCCATGGCTCATCTTCAGTGAGCAAGGTAGACCTCTCATTCCCTGCTATTTTCCTTAGCACTATCAAGATGATCACAAGGATGTCCTGTTCAGGTGTCTTCATGCAGACACACTTCCTATATCCTTCCTCCAACTGTTACATTTTGTTTGTAACTCTAAAATACCTTATTAGTGATAATATACTGTCTCTTTTCTAACTATTCCCTGAAAGAGGCTCCTCAAGAGTTAGCACAAGATGAGCCAGCATATGAAGAAACTGCACATGGATGTCTCCAGGACTTAACTGTGACTCGGCTGTTAAACTCCTGAATGGTCCTGGTGTAGTTTTGGCACATGCTTGGCAATAGGTGCTGTCAAACAAGTCCAGAACATGGTTTGGCACTCAAAATGTCCTAGGGACATTTCCTAATTACTGGTACAGATGAAGCTGTGCAGCTTAAGCCCTCTTCTTTGGCCACAGTTCTCCGACAGTCTCTCAGCAGAATTTGAGCCTGTCCTGCCCCCATGATGTCAAAACTCCACTCAGGCACCTCTGAGTGCAACCTGAACATCAGGCAGTAAAAACCACATTCAAGAGGCTTCCCCATCCTACCCACTCTTTCCAAAGGTGGGTGAGACATGTTGGGGAACAACCTGGAACCCCCAGTGCTGAGTACAGGGGGACAATCACTTCCCTAGTCCTGCTGGCCACACTAGTTCTGACACAAGCCAGGATGCTATTGGCTGCCTTGGCCACCTGGGCACACTGCTGGCTCATATTCAGTCACCTGTTGACCAGCACCCCCAAATGAAGTATTATATCAAAATGTTGCGCTTAGGTATTTACCAGTCATGCTACAGCGTGCTGGCTGAGAGTCCCGGCCTCATCCTATTTGTATCCACTGAAGCCAAGGAGGGGAGTTTGCTGCAGTGCCTGAGGAACAACACCGTGGATTGCATCTCTATTAATCCAGCCCTCAATGCCTTGTGGTGCCCCCAGAAAAGTCAGAGTAATGGCTACATCCCCATCCTAAAGAATTCTGGCATTCAAGTTCTCACGTTAATTGATATGCAGGTAGCTAAGAATATTTCTGGTCTCTGTGTACACAATTTAAGGGCACAGGGGCACATTTAAAGCTGCCTCTTGAGGATGACTCTCGTAAGCCCACTGCCATAGTTGGTAAGTAGTTTCTGTTTGGGAAGAAGATTGCTTCTCAAAGAAAATAGACTGTTTCTACAGCTAGATTAAGACAATTTAAGTCTCTGAAAGGGAGCAGAGATGAGGGAGAAACAGATAAATCCACTAGAGAGCTGATTTAATGATGACAGCGAAATTGGGTGAGAAGATAAATAAGGGTAAAGAGTGAAAAATTTTCTGACAGCTGAAAATTGACTGCAAGCGCTAAGGAAAAAATAACCCCTTGCTTAGTAGAAAAAGGCAACAAAATAGCCACAGCTATTCCTGCCAGTCTTTCCTGTGGAAGATCTCCTCTTGACCCCAAATCTAGCAATCGGCTTAAGCCTGGGAGCATCACCACCACAGCCAGGTTTAGCGGAGAGTTTTCTCAGGATAACTGGAAGCACCAGCATGTTGTTGTTTTTCCAGACATAGCTGCAGCCCCTTGCTTTGGAAGGGGGAAAATGAACAAAAGCCCAACCAGCTCTAAGATGTCCTGACACAGGGGTTAAAGTCCATAGCATCAAAGCTAGGAGGAGGCACAACCTCCATTGCTAACTGGAACTAAGCAGATTGGTTTATGTTCTTGTCAGCACTCCCCATCTCTTTCTCCCACAGTGCTAAAAATTCCCGACTTTTCTTCTCAGAAGAAAATGTTAGCGCTCTCCATTCCCACCCAAACCATAGATACTTTTCAGAACGGTTTAGCCCCGTGGCAGGGAGGGATGGTTTGTTCATCTTATAGGTCGAGAACCATCAGTGCCGACTGGGGCTGCAGCTGTAGAGCCCATCCTTGTCCTCATAGTCTGGGGAAAGAGGCTGGGGAAGCCTTGGTGGCTCTGTTGTTGCCATTGTTGATCTTCCTAGATTCACCACCCTTCAGGTCTTCTGTGCTGCCGGAAGAGAGTGAGGGATTTAGTTCTAACTGATGCCAGCAGTGCTGCTAATTTCATTCCACCTTCACTGAAGCTTCACTGAAACAAATTACAACTTGCATTCTAGCCTGTTCCACATTATTTTGTTTACGCAGAGGAAAAATAAATTGCCTATAATTGCTCTGATATTATTTACCTGTATTCCTTCACTTGGATTATAACTGCCCAGTATCAGATGGGTAAGAATTTGCAAAGGCTTTTCCCTTTTTCTTCATTTTCTCAATTATTGTTAATTTAGAATGTGTCAAAACATGAGATAATACAGCTTATTTTTAAAAGTTACTATGGTTTAGAAGCTGAACTTCCTTAAAACCCTCTATTAATAAATGTTTCACTTCTCCTGGGAAGATAAGTGCAGTAATGACATTATGTGCATTTGTGAAGCTCTTCAGAAATTTCTCCTAAGAACTGCCTGGTGACTTCGCTTTCTTAGTGTATTGCAGGTATGTGCAAGGAGATGAAAGTACATATCTATAACCACAGATGTTTTTAATATTTGGGGAAAAATCCACTGAATGTGTTTTAAGAGTGTTTTGGTAACTATATTTCTCTATAAACGCCACAAATATCTGACTCTACGTCGTGCACTGCAATGGCATAGAGTTCTGTATTGACGTTATTTAGTGGTCAAAGTGTCTGGTTCCAGAAGACTATTGTAAAAAATCCAAATCCAGCAAGTGCTATCTTAATGAAGATTGTGGTTACGGTTCTCTTTATCCTTAAATGTATAATAATCCACAAAGAACATATATCAATGCTTGTATCGAGATGTATACTTATAGCAAGTTTAATGCATAATGTTCTTTTTAGCAGAGAGCTGGGGATGAGTCTCTTTAACCAAGTAATGAGCGATAAGACAAGAGGTAATGGCCTCAAGTTGCACCAGGGAAGATTTAGACTGGATATTAGGAAGGATTTCTTTGCAGAAGGGGTTGTTGGGCGTTGGAATGGGCTGCCCAGGGAGGTGGTGGAGTCCCCATCCCTGGAGGTGTTCAAGAGTCGGGTTGACATGGCGCTTGGGGATCTGGTGTAGTTGGGATCTGTCAGTGCTGGGTTAACGGTTGGACTGGATGATCTTCAAGGTCCTTTCCAACTGAGATGATTCTGTGATTCTGTGATTCTGTGATTTTACAAACATTGTGACAGATACATGCTAGCTATCTATTTACAGAAAGTTTTGAGCTATTAAAATGGCAAAATTAATGTTGAACTTACCATACCACTTTCAACATTCTGATTTAAAATGTTTGCTGAAAAGCTTTTAAACAAGAATTAAAGTGTAATTTAACCAGATTTTCTATTTCAAGGGAAGTCTACTGAGTTGCTTTAAAATCTATGAATAAGCATAGGTTCTTTATTCCTGGGTCCTGTATACTTGATAGATTTTTTCCTTACTTGTTCTTGCTTTCAATTTCCAAAATGCAAGATAAGTTTTACATGATTAGCTTAGAGTTTCAAACGCCGTATTTTCCTTTAATTTATGAAATTGGTTTTGCACAGCACATTTCAACATTGCTCATGCTGAAGGAGTGCAAGCTACAGTTAAATTGTATGTTTTATGTCAGTGTGACAGCTGAAGTTGTCGTACGCTCCTTCCACATTCTGTGTGAAAAAAAGAAGTCTGAGTCTTATGTGATTGTTGAAAGTATCTTGCAATTTTTGGTTGGGTTTCGTTATTTTTTGAAAATCTAGTCCAAGTTTGAAACATTAAATTGGTTCGTGAAAGAACTAAAAATATGTATCTGTTTTGAATAATACATCTTGCAAAAAACCAACTTGCAGGTAAAATCATACTTGCCTGATTAGCAACGCTGGCTTTTCTAGATTGTCCATGAAGCTGAAGAAACAAAACCCTTGCTGATAGGGAAAGATGTTTCAGCTCCTAGATCAAAAAGAAAAAACACTTTAAAAAAGGGGAAGATTAAATCTTTATGTGTTTACCATAGTCATCTCTGTTAAGTCATGGTTTTGTATTTCAACTCCCTACCTAGTGTAACAGCTTGTGATTGTATTTGGAAACTTCTAAATCCCATTTTCTAAGAGACTGAAACTCATAACTCACTTAACTTCTCACTGAAATACGGAGAATCCTCCCCAGTGGGTTTGTGGCATGAAGGACCTGTCAGCGGTGTTTTCCATGTGGAGCACAGCTCTAGAAATCCAAGTGGTAAATTACAGTCCGTGTCTTGCAAGAATTGACACATGTGCTTCACTTTACACACTCCAGATGGGATAATTGGATTCAGTAATATGTTGTACAGCATTTAAACAAGCATTTTTATTAATAATAATTATTATATATTATAATTTTAAAATAATTTCAAAATTATTTTTATTATTTTGTTGTTTAACAAGTAAAAACATCTTTTTCAGGATCTAGGCTTGCCTGCCTCACAACCAAGATCAATGCCTTGCCAGTCTTTTTGTAGGCAGAAGCCCATCCTGACTCTCCCCTGCCCGCCCACATCCCCATCCCCATCCCATCAGTCAAAGCAAATGTTTGGCCTCAGGGTTGGGGTTTTGCTGTTGGTTCAGTTTAGCGCTTAAGAAGTGATCTTAGAGTTTTGCTAGCAAGTCCAATGAGCAAATCCTATTCAGTGTTGGACGGTATTTTAGTACTATTTTATTTAAGGATCCATTACAGCATTAATTGAAAACAGGAGCAAGGGTTTTTTTTCAGATCTGCAAAATAAGTTTGAAAAGTATGCCCACTGTGGAAATGAAAGACAAAGAAGAGAAATGTATTAAGGGAAATAATTGAGATCTAAGAATCTGCAAACCCAGTGGAAATTTATAACTGTGCTTCCATTTTAATATGACATTAAAAGTTTCCAGTCTAAAGCTTCTGGGAGGGAACTAGAGGGAAATATGCAGCAAGATTTTTCACAAACTATTCAAATTCACTGAAAATTACATTCTGTGGAGAAAAAATTCACTGGCAGACTTGGCAAAAAGAAAAGAGATGGCAATGTCAAAATATCATGCTGTTATGAAAAATGTTGCCTTTCAGCACTTCCTTAATGCAACACATTGATTCTTTCACACTGTGTGTACCTTAAACTGCTGAAGAGTTTAGGCAGCAGAAAGAAATGTCTAAATGTATTAATTTATTTAAAATTTCTTTTGCAATTTGCCCTATCACATACTGATTTTTTCCCCCCTTTTTTGTTAGAGACATGTAAAATCTATATTTTACAAAATTCTAGAAAAGAGTTTGTAGTACACAAACACATTGAAAAATTTTAGTTTTCTGTTTTGATGTTGAATAGGAATTAAAAATTTATCCTGAATGTCTACTGCAATGTAATTTTTTCATAATTTTAAATCCACGTTCTCACAATAAGTGTTTGTTGCGAACCTGGTTACAAAGCCTTGCTCCTGATGGTAACTGAAGTTACAGGGTCTGCCTCCATCTCCTTTTGGGAAGGAAAGACAACTCCTTCAAAGCCATCATGGGGCCCAACATAAACCAAGTTTAGTTCACTACTAAAACTTCCAAGACTAATGAACTGGGGGGTTGTTATTCAGTCAAATGGAGAAGATGTGCTGGTGACTGATGTTATGACAAGGACATTATGCATAACGAAGAATAGGTAACCGAGGAATAGAGTCCAACATATCTGCGCTGGTCCACAACTTTGCTCTCAGCTCATTTTGAAGTAGCTCTTGGGCACATTGACAGCTGTGGTGTTTGATGAGCCTCCACATCAGGAGCTTTCTCTTCTTTGATTTTTTGCACATGACCTTTAGAGGTTGCCTGTAATCTTCATGCACATTGTGGTCCTGCTTTTCCCCAGTAGAGAAATTTAAAAAGCTCAAACCACACCCTGAGTACCTTACATGCTTTTCTTTTCTACAAGGAATCCTCTCTGCAGCAGTAAATGCTGACAGTTTATCTGCACTGAATAGCAAAGTCATATTAACAAATCCTGGTCCTTAGCTTAGCCCTGGTGCAGATTGGCATCTTTTACCTTAATTAAGTTGGTCCAGATGGACACCGTTATGAAACCATGGATCAACCATGAGCAATTCAGTTATCTGCATCCAAGCCAGGGGAAAGGTTTGATTGTCTAGTTCATGCTAACCAGAACTGTTTGTGAGTCTCTTCTCTGTTCTACGTAAACTCTGTGGTCTAGGCAAAGATTCAAAAACACTGACAGATTTTAGGTGGTGGTTGAGATCTATAGTTAGGTCTGCACCAATACTGCTTGCTTTAACAATCCCGGTTACAGAAAGGTGCCAAAAAATAGAATAAGAGTAGAGCCAGTTGCAGTTTCTCATTAGAGCTTCTTTTTCCTATAAATTTATATGTATTGCACCAGTAGAAGGGCATATGGAGATGCAAAGACACACTCTGGACACAAAGGAAGTTTTGCTAGTACGTCCATAACCTTGATTTTTTCTACTGGAGGAAATGCATGCTACCTCTAGTGCATAACAGGCCAGTCACTGCAAAGAACAGATCAGTCTGAACAGGCTGTGAGCTGCTAAGAAGCTGGTTTTCCTTCTACTAGCTGTGAAAAAGAGAGTCCATGTTGGATACAGTCTGAATGTTAAGAGTATAATACAAATGCAACGAGAGGCATCCTTAGGCAGCACAACAGAAATCGCCCCTAAATTTTTGTTGTTGGAACAAAACAAAAAAGAGTCAATGTAACATGATAAACTGTTTCACAGCTTGTGAGAAACCACTTCTGAGCATTTTTTAAAACAAACCTTTCAATTAAAAAACCCCACAGTGACTGATTTCCTAAGGATGGGAGTCCAGATTTCTGTCTTCCTACTTGCCATAAGAACAGATGTCACCTATCTGTCATGCGCAGTGGGAGACACGCTAGTACATAATGCAGAGGCACCATTTTTAGATATCATAAACAGCTGTTTGTTGACTCAAATAGGGAGCAAAAGAGTAGAGAAGATAGAGCTCTGGATTTTGCCTGAGCTGTGCGTAACAGCTGGTCATACTGTCAGTTCTGAAGAGCCAGTATGTTGCAGCAAGCTGCATGTGTGACCTACCTCGGGATTCCTGCAGAGCCAAATAAAGGAGGTATGATTATGGAGCAAAAGACCCCATCGCAGTACTGTACTAAATAACTGAGTTACTATAGTCTCAAACAGATAAAATATTTAGATAAGAGCCAACATAGCTTTTGCAGAGAGAAGTTTTGCCCCAGAAATCTAAAAATGTTAAGGCATTAACAGGCAGAGATAAAGATCTGCTGTTGATACACCACAGATAGGGGTTTTTTTTAAAAAAAATGCATCTTTCAACAGTGTCTTTATGAATGCACTTAAAGGAACTAAGCTGTCACAGGACAAGAATTAAGTGCAAGACTGGACACTAGTTTTGTACCCTTTGTAAAGGGTAGGAAAGAATGGTTACTTTTCAGAAAGGAAAGACAGAAGTCCGAAGGCACTTACAGGATGCCTACAGTTGCCAAGTGGTATCTAGTCCTTTTCCAGGTTACTTAAAGTTTGTTGACACAGTTATTCAGAATAACCATACATAAAGCATCAGGAGGTCTTGCAGCAAAGCTTGGTCAATAGAATTTCAACAATTCAAAGAAATGGACGTGGAAGGTGACACCTGAATCCTTGATAACTCCATGAGCATTTTGCAAAGTAGTTATCAGAGTCATTTTCCAAATAAATTCTTAATGTCCTAAATGGCCATTAATAAAAAAATTGGGAAGGGACAACACAGCAACACACTGCATAAACCAGTGATGCATCTATATTTGGAATTCTACATGCAGTTGTGAATGTCAAAAAAGTCCAGAGAGGGGCAAAAAGGATGACCAGAGCTGAGGAACCACTTCCCATCCAAATAAATCAATGTAACACTGGTTCTCAGAAGAGATGACTGAAGAAGGTGCATGTGAAGGACCTATAAAATGGCCAATAATACAGAGAGGAAATGACTGTTCAATATTAATTGAACTCAAGAATTCAACTCAATTTTCAGACAACTGATTTAGTAAAAGATACTCAAAATATGTAAATAAGTTGTTGATTTCCTTGGTGCAGGATATTGTTGAGTTCCAAAGTAGAAAAGGATTTTTTTTACTTGATGGACATACAGTTTGACCCACTATGGCAGTTCTTAAGAAAAGGCTTTTATCTAACGTTCTCAGATCAAGAATGATTTTTTTGGGAAATAGGTTCCTTCTAGTCTGGAAGCAGGACAAAAGTCTGTGATAAAAACAATAGTCACACATCATCTTCAAGTGCTTATTTGACCTAGAAAACCCAGTCTATGCCATGACGGCGGGGTATTGAATTCCCCCACTTTTTAAAAAAGATAAATATTTACTTCCATAGAACGAATGGATGTTAATATTTGAATCAACAGTGCTGTCTGCGCATCGCATACATACAAGTAGAACTTCTGAAAATTGCTCCCATTAGCTGCTGTAGATTGAGTTGTAGAAATGCACAAGGAATTGTGCACTCATCATCTTCCGACATGCCCAGTGGAGATAGCAACAAGCAAGAGCAGTAATCAGCCACGACATTCTCAGCTCCTGGTCTGTGCTTCGTGTCATTTAAAAATGAATGTTCTTACTGACCACTGGGCAGATGACATGGTTGGGGGCAGAATGTTTTTGATTTTACCTGTGCCCTGTTTAACTCTGAGGTTCCAGAAGTCAGTCCTTCACTTTTCTGTAGTCCTGACACAATCATTTTCAGCACTTCCTTACCTGTGAGTGTTTTTGATGCATTGCCCTTCCCAGTGTTGCCTTTTCAGTAGGCACACTCACGTCTTGTGTGCCAAGGCAAAGGCAGACATAGCTGTAGGTAATAAACGTAAGATAAAACAGTGCAAATGTTCAAGCTATTTGTAACTGAGGTTATTCTGTTTAGATACAGGTATGTATAGCACTTTTCCCCTGACAAGCTCAAGTTCCCTAAAGTAATGATTCTGCACCCAAGGCACAGCTAGAAATAAAATTTGCTCTAGTCTTTGAGCTGTGCCTGTGGTTGTATCATGGTCTGGGTCTGTTGGAGACATCACCTTCCTGGGAACAGATAGCTGTCAGTCTGACTGCATTTCTGCACAGTTCAGGTTCAGTCTGGCTGTGCTGACAGCACATGGGCAGGACACGACCTCTAGATACTTCTGAATGTCTTTAGAAATATTCCAAAAATCCTAACATGATCCAGAAAACAGTGTATTGCAGGATGGTTATTAAAAATCACCAACTTCATTGCAGAGTAGAGGGTGCTAATAAAATGTGATGTGCTATTGGTTTTGATGGAGAAAAACCTGTTAAATGTAATAAACACTACAAATTTTCTGTCCTCAGGCAGAGCTAACTAATGATTGCATGTAAGTCAAGAGGAAAAGAGATTTGTGATATGATGCAGACAGTTAAACTCGATAGCTGTTAGTAGACACAACTGTGCTAGACACCTGTATGTCCTCACAAAGATGACCAAGATTAACGTTTTCTGGGTAGGTTTTGGCACCAGTAGCAACACTCATTCTCTTCAGTGTCTTTCGCAGTTAGTTTAAATTGTTATGAGTACAGTGTCTTACTAAAAGCAGCCCTTTCTGTTATATGTGCAACATATTTTAATTCTGAGAACAAAAGGTTTTTTATAGCAAACTATTTCCTTAATGCTCTTTCTGTGCTAAAGTTTCTGTTGCTGTAGTGTTTGGTATGAAGCAATGTATCCAATATTTGTTTTGACACTAAACAGACTTCTGTTAGTATGGTATTACCAATAGGAGTAGAACAGAGTTCTGCAGATCCATAGAGGATCATACAGATATTCAGGTGCAAACCCTTAGCTTGCTTCACTAAATACAACTTTTATCTGAATTTAGCAAATTAGTAAATATTTTAAACAATACAATTTTATAGTCCCAAGCCATACAGAAGCTGCTGAGCCAATATCATCCTAATGCAGTAGAAATGCTAACAGCACAGGACTGAACCTGCAACTTCTTTGAGTATGTAGACAGAAGTAGTTTAAACAGTAACACCTGTAACTTCAGGTACTTACAGCTTGAGTACAGCAGTACCATATATCTTAGTAAAATGCTCAGTCGTCCTACAATGTCTCCATTGAGTGTGCCCAATATAGCTGATGACACCAGGGGTGTCTTGGAGCAGTGGGGTTCTTATCCCAGGGTATTTGGATTCATAAAACTTGCACTCTCTGCTCTAGGCATACTAGGAGTCTGCAGACCTCACGTTAGCCTTTACATAGATGTTCTGCTCCATCAGAGCTCAAGCAGAACAAGTTCACCTCCTACACAAGGTCTTCACCACTGTCAGCTCATACACAGGTTTCAAACCATTCTAAACTAATAATCAAAAGCAAGCACAGGTTGACTAGTTATTGACAGAGACACAGAGGGGGCTTACATTTTGGAAGATGGTCTTCATTGTCAGTTCATGGCGTAGCCAAGCAGGAATGCTGAATGCCATTCATCGGATTCACTCACAGATCCTTCCCTTTTTTTCAGATCATTTGGGTACCCTCAACAGTCCAGTGCCAGCGGGGCAACTCCAGAGATGCACAGACACTCCAGACTAGTTCAGGTACTTAACCCCACCTAGATGTGCTAGTATGAAGCCCTCGACAGATTTGTTGAGATGTTTGCTTTACCCAGTGAAGCAAAGAAAGTTAGTATTTAGGATGTACACTTCAGTAGTTCTACCAGTAACATTAGTTTGTTTCAAGACTTGATGTTATCTCCAACAAAGCTGTTGCTTTCTTCCTCTTATTAGTTCTTTTATAGATGTACAGGCCTTCACAATCCAGTTGTCACTTGTAAGCTTCTTCATTCCCCTCTGTGATAGAGGACTCTCTCCCTGGGTAGGCGACATCAACCTGCAGTCAGGATATCGTTCATAATTTTTCCAGTTAACTTGAAATACCTTCCAGCTCATACTGCTTTGAATAACAAAGTTGTTGATTTTATCTTCTTTCTTGATGGGAAATGGTTTTATTAATTCTTAAGATGCAATGTAATTAAAGGGAAAAAACATTACTTTCAAAGCTCAAATCCTGTCATTATTAACACTTCCAAAATATTTTAGTGGAATAAACAGAGCATTGCAAGACAAGTATTTTGAAATAGTCATTGCCAGTTGTATCCACCTACAGACAGTGACTACATCAGATATTGTACATCTGCTTTTCTTTAAGAGGATATGAGATGTCTTCTGCTGTAGCAGACTCAAAGCTGCAGAAGTTGCAGTGCTTTTCACAGGGTACATGCTCCCAACCATTCAGAACTCATTCCTTAGCAACCCAAACTCTAGGATGTGGTTTGCTGGCTGCAGGGGCAAGAAGAACATTTTCTTTGCCCATTTCTCCCTCCTTCCCACCTCTTCCCAAAAATAAGATTAAATAGATTAGAGGATAAGGCATTGTGGTTTTTACTGCCATTCTGTACTTAAAATAAGCTATTCAAGTGTTGAACAAACGAGTCGGCACATGCCAGAATCTGTGGTCTGCATTAAATCCCGTCCTTGCATCTCCAGAACTGTTAGGACTAAACACACTGTTTTTTCTTAGGAAGTTATTTTTAAACCCATCATCATGTGAATACCTTATTATTTTAATTTTGTTGGACTGTCTTGGTGAGACACCCGTGCCGGAATGGTGCTGAACTGGACAGCTGCTGCCTGCGCGCAGCCTGCGCGGCCCCTGCGCCCCGACCGCCCGGGCTCGGCACCTCAGCCGGCAGAGGGGGGGCGAGCTCTCTCTCAGGGAAGGCGAGCTCTCTCTCAAGGGGGTGGTGGCACATTTTTATGGACGATGACCGTTGTCGGCACTGTCTACTCACAGGTGGGCAAGCGGCTCCCTGCGTGCAGCGCAGCTCCTGCTGCCCCCCGGCTGTAGTGCTGCCCTTGCGCAGGGAGTCTGAGAATTCGTCTTGGCTGGGACTGCTCAGAAGCTGCTCTCCTGGCTCAGATAACTCCAATCTTGATATTAATGTACTTCGTAAACATTAGGACTTACATACGGAAAGTGTGTCAATTTAGACTCAGCAAATAAGATGAAGGAAATCTTGTATAAAAGGAACACGAAGTTATATGACCAAGCATGAGCAGAAAAAGAAATGCCAGAACAGACATGATCAGGTATCACAGGGTCCAAAGCACATAAGAGATGATTTAAAGTAATGACTTATATAGCAATCTCCTAAATTAGTCTACTCTGCTTGATTTTGCCGCTTTTAGGGGGACATATTTTCAGGTTCTCTCAGTAACCACTATGTCCCTAACCTTGCACTTTTAGTCTTTCAGAAATGTTGGTTCTCTCTAAAGGAACAGCAAATAGCCCAGGATTCAATAAAACTGTTAAAATCAGAAACACCTGTCTCTCGTTCTTCAGAACTGCTTTTGTTACAGCATTTACTTTTAAGTTTGCAGTTAACAAGGTTCCAAAATACTCAAAAAGTAGAATCAATGCATAAATGAATCAGTTTCACAAGCAATATTTCAAAATTAAATTAGACTGAAAGCACCTGAAATAAGTAACACTGGATCTAAGGTCTCTTGACATAAATAACATGTGATTAGAAACAGGCAAATAGGACAGAGAAAGTAGAGACTAAAACCAAGGCTCTGTTCTGCACCTCTCCACCATTAAAGATGATCTATTTTCATTCAGCAGATTTTTCTTAAACAAAGATCTGTTATTTAAATGAGGTAGATTGACAGCCTGTTTAGCATATCTGGGAAATAAACTCTTCCTGAATGTGTACCTTTTTCCATCAACATGTAATACTAATTCTGTTAAGCATGTACATTAAGGAAGTATCTACTTACCCAGAAAATTTATTCCAGAAGCCTTCTCTTTCTTTTGTGTCAAGTTGGTTATAATCTCATTTCCTAAATTAGTTTCTCTTTCAGAAGGTACAAAAAAAAAAAATAATTAAAAAGCAGCATATGCTTCTACACAGTAGAAATGAAATGTCTAAATTAACACTAATCAAATGTTACAACTTGAAAGATCCACTTGGTTCTACTTACCCACACTGTAAAGACTCAGAAGATATAGGTGCAAGGAGCTGCTACATTTCCTTTGATAAAACAAAAAGAGGAGGAAATTGTGGTGCCCACCATTCCTGCAAGAGCCTTCAGGCTACCAGACAACTCATCTAGTAAAAGATTTGTGGTTTCATCACAGAGGCAGTTACATTTCAGTTGAAGTGAGTGGTTTCTAGCTCTAAATATGGAAATTCTCAAGTTCTTAAAAATATTTAAAATATTCTGACAGGCACAGTTTGTATGCAGTATTAATATTTTTTTCTTGCCAAACCCAATGAGAATGGATTTCAATTTTGTTTGTTTGTTTGTTTAATAGAAGCTGTGCCCCCGCTACAGTCCTGATCTGTAGTTAAATGGACTATTCTGTTCTCTCACTGGCATACAGAGTTCTGGTTAGCCACCTGTGCAAACAGTCAGGAAGACTTACTGAAAATGCCTATATACATCTAAATGAATTTAGTTTTTACTAAACTTTTCTGACTGCTAGCCCTGGAGGCACTGGAGAGAGTACAGGGAGGCACTGAAATTCACTACATTTCTCTGTATTTCTCCTTGCCCAAGGGAAATAATGAAAGAAATTAGAATCTTTCCCTGAGTTATTAAAAAAAAAAAAAAACAAAAAAAAAACCGCAAAGGTGAAGAAAAAAAAAAAAAGGAAATGGTTGAAATAAGAATAAATATCTAAAATTACAGCAGTATTCCACATTTCCATCCTTATTCCAGATGATTTCTTTGATCCTGCTTACTTTCAGCCGAAGCACAGCAGTAGGTGCATACCCTGGTCCCTGCTGTACTCTTGAGTGTTAGAGCTGAAGATCTCCTAGAAACAGATGGATTCACTCAGTTTTGTAGTTGCATGTAGGGGACTGTGCCATACACGGTTTCCATTTCTTTCAATTTGAAATTGGCCAGCAGAAAGACTGCACAGCTGCAAATTGTAGCCACTCTTTAGATATATTGATGGGTTTTTTTTCCTGTGTTCAAACTGCAGCATTGTTATGCTGTCATCCGGCACAGCAATCACACATCCTGAAAACAAAAACTCATCATTCCACTGGATTCCAAGATAAAATGCATAAAAATTACTTGTTTTCCATATTTCTCCTCAGCCCTTTCTATCACATGTAACCAGATTGAAGCCAACATTCTCTTCCATCAAAGCATTCAAGAGGGGACTGAATTGTTAACTGACTTAACTTTGAACATGCAAACTGCTTTGTTTTCTAGAGGAAAACAGAACATTCAGGCAGCTTTGAGATTCATAGTAATTACTTACACTTGTTTTTAGAGAGTTTCTGTTGATGGGACTCATAGTTCAAACCTGTAACTGCATGGAAAGTGGTTGGGAATCGGGAGATCTCACTTGTTTCCATCACTGCATTTCCATGTAAAGGTCACTTCACCCTCTCTCCTTTTCCTCATTTGTAATGATGCTGACTTCTCTTTGTAAAGCATTTTGCAGTCTAGTGACAAAAGATTATACATGTAAGAGATCAGTATTAAAGCAGTAGTGCCAATGTAATACAGCCGGTGTTCAGAGAAGAATGCAGCATGGTACCAAAACAGTGATTAAGGAACTAGAACCATACAAAACCAACAGTTTCCCCATCCCTCCCCTGAGCCTGGCTCAGACAGTGAGCAAAAAGACATGCCAATACCGTAATTTCCTCAAACAAATCCACTCTTACTATTTTCTCCTCAATTACTTGCTACACTAAACTCCTCTTATCAGAGGATGTACAGTCACCAAAGCAGTCGGTCTGATATGTCAAGAGAGTAGAGTTACCCACACTAGAAGAAAACAGTTGTGTTACCCCTTCCTTCTTCCCCTACAGCGTAACTTACCCCAAGAAGAGCACATGTCAGCTCATTTCAGAGTTTGCTGACATGCCTACAAAGGGTGAACTCTTCAACAACCAATGACAGAGAGCAAGGGACAGCCCCTCCTTACACCACCTCTCTGGTTGCCCACCAGTTAAAGCTGGATACAGGTTTGCACTGGGCATATTGCAGCCCTGTTTATCAAGATTTGGAGGGCCGTGCTCTTTGAATAACTTTCTTGGAGTGGACTCTGAGCATATTTTATTTTTACATTCCCCAGTTTTGAACATAGGGATTGATGTAGAATTTTCAAGGAAACATCAAGAGGAAGATTACAATTGCCCTAGTGCAGCAGACCCTCTGATTTGCATGTGAAAAGTGACTGCCAAGCATAGTTATTGTCCCAGAGTTAACCGTGCTGGTGAGGAATCCTTCAATTTAACACATGGTAGCTTAAGACCAGCACAGATGTTTCATATATTGTTGTCCAGGATGTCCCCAGGCTGTCAGCTGTATGGAAAATCCACAAGCTATGACCCTCACAGAAGGCAAAAATCCTGTGCTAATCAGGGAGCCAGGAGAGAGCTGGACTCTTATGAAAGAAGATTTGGGGCAGCTCCTTCACCCAAAAGGGACAGTGCCCACATTACAAAAAAAAAAAAAAAAAAAAAAAAAAGGAGAGAGAGGAGAAAGACTTTATTCAGAAAACTTAAAAACTTCCAAATTCACAGTCATGTTTCAGATCACAAACCTCCCTTTGTTTCTGGAGAAAAAAATATCGCCCCTCAAACTCACATAAATTGCTTTTTATCAGGTCCATGTATGTTTTGAGAGGAAGAGGCTCTCAAAAAAATCCGACCCTTACTCCTGTGAGATGTTCAGGAGGGAGAGCTAGATTCAGGGAAAAAGACTTTGTTTATGAGCAGCACACATTAGCTTTGCACTGTTGAGACATCAGTGTGCAGAACAGAACTGCCTGGTGAGTACCACTGAGTGAGTACTTGTTGAAGATAAGGGATGACTAATAGGGATGAAGAAGAAGTGGAGGCATTCAATGCCTTTTTTGACTCAGTCTTTAATAACATTGATAGACCTTGAGTTTCCCAGTCCCCTGAGTTGGAGGACCATGAGTGTGGGAACAGTGACTTTCCATTTGTGGACACTGAAATTGTCAGGGATCAGCTGTATCAGCTGAATATTCACAAGTCCGTGGGGCCTGATGAGATTCATCCCAGAGTGCAGAAGAGTCTGGCAGATGTTATGGCAGGACCCCTCTCGATCATCTACCAAAGGTCTTGGGAGTCTCTAGCCAATGTTATTCCAATTTGCAGGCAGGGCATGAGGGAAGACCCAGGAAACTACAGACCTGTTAGTCTAACCTCAGTTCCTGGAAAAATTATAGAGAAGATTATACTGGGTATTATCAAAAAGCATTTAAAAAATAATGCAATCATCAGGCACAGTCAACATGGGTTCACAAAGGGGAAGTCCTGTTTTACTGATCTGATATCCTTCTACAGTAAGGTCACCCACCCAGTGGATGAAGGGAAGGTGGTGGATGTAGTTCTTCTGGATTTTAGTAAGGTTTTTGACATTGTCCTTCACAGCATGCTTCTGGACCAGTTGTCCATATGTGGTATGAGCATGTTCATGGTGCGCTGGGTGAAGAACTGACTGAAGGGCAGAGCTCAGGGGGTTGTAGTGAATGGGGCTACATCTGGCTGGTGACCAGTCACCACCGGTGTTCCTCAGGATTCAATTCTAGAGCCAGTTCTGTTCAATGTATTTATCAATGATCTGGATGGAGGAGTTGAACGCACCATTAGCAAGTTTGCTGATGATACCAAACTGGGAGGTGCTGTTGACCCTCTTGAGGGACAAGAGGCCTTGCAGAGGGATCTAGATAAACTGGAACACTGGGCAACCATTAACGGGATGAAACTTAACAAGAACAAATGGTGGATTCTGCACCTGGGATTGAGTAACAGCGGGCACGAGTATAAACTGGGAGACAAGTGGCTTGAGACAGCCCTGCAGAAAGGGATCTGGGGGTGCTGGTTGGCAGCAGGTCAGTAGCAGCCAGCAGTGTGCCCTGGCAGCCAAAAGGGCAAACCACATCCTGGGGGGCATCAAACAGTGTAACCAGCCGGTCAAAAGAGGGGATTATCCCGTGTGTTCAGTGTTGGTGAGGCCTCACCTTGAGTACTGTGTGCAGTTCTGGGCCCCACCATTTGAGAAGGATGTGAAGGTCCTTGAATGCGTCCAGAGGAGAGCAACCAATATGGTGAAGGAGCTGGAAAGTATGTCCTGTGAGGAGTGGCTCAGGACTCCAGGTCTGTCTAGTTTGGAGAAAAGGAGGGTGAAGGATGACCTCATTGATCTCTGCAGCTTCCTGAGGAGGGGATGTGGAGAGGGAGGTGCCAATCAGTTCTCCCTGAAATCCAGTGACAGGACACATGGGAATGGTTCAAAGCTGCATCAGAAAAGGTTCAGACTGGACATTAGGGAGAAATTCTTTACTGGGAGGGTAGTCAAACGTTGGAACAGGCTTCCTAGAAAGGTGGTTGAAGTCCCAAGCCCATCAGTGTTTAAGAGGCATTTAGACAATGCCCAACTCCACGCTTTAACTTTTGGTCAACCCTGAAGTGGTCAGGCAGTTGGACTAGATGATTGTTGTAGGTCCCTTCCAACTGAAAATATTCTATTCTATTCTATTCTATTCTATTCTATTCTATTCTATTCTATTCTATTCTATTCTAGGCTGAAAAGCTGCCCAGTGGAAAAGAACCTGGGGGTGTTGGTCAACAGCTGGCTGAATATGAGCCAGCAGTGTGCCCAGGTGGCCAAGAAGGCCAATAGCATCCTGGCTTGTATCAGAACTAGTGTGGCCAGCAGGGACAGAGAAGTGATTGTCCCACTGTACTCGGCACTGGTGAGGCCACACAGTGCTGTGTTCAGTTTTGGGCCCCTCACTACAAGAAAGACACTGTGGTGCTGGAGCGTGTCCAAAGAAGGGCAACAAAGCTGATGAAGGGTCTGGAGAGCAAGTCTTATGAGGAGCAGCTGAGGGAACTGGGGTTGTTTAGTCTGGAGAAAAGGAGGCTGAGGGGAGACCTTATCGCTCTCTACAACTACCCAAAAGGAGGTTGTAGTGAGGTGGGTGTTGGTCTCTTTTCCCAAGTAACAAGTAGTAGGACAGAGAAAATGGCCTCAAGTTGCACCAGGGGACATTTAGATTGGTTATTAGGAAAAATTTCTTCACAGAAAGGGTTATCAAACATTGGAACAGGCTGCCCAGGGAAGTGGTTGAGTCACCATCTCTGGAGGCATTTAAAAGACGTGTAGATGTGGCACTTAAGGACATGGTTTAGTGGTGGACTTGGCAGTGTTGGGTTTACAGTTGGATTTGATGATCTTAAGGGTATTTTCCAACCTAAATGATTCCATGATTCTAAACAAATGAAAATAATGTGGAAAGATTACATACATAAAACAAGATACACAAATAGGCAGAAGAATAGATATGGTCCTTCTGAGAACTTAGGGACAGATTGAAATAGTTAACAGAGCTTTTAACAAAAGTGTTGACAGAAATAAGGAACATTTATATAAGGGACCGTTTCATTTAATTACAATTGTTTCCAGGAACAGCAAAACTTGCTTGGATTTAAGAAATTAGACATTCACATGAATATCACATACGCAGCTCTACAAACAGCCTATTCCATTTCAGAGTGATGATAATTTATCACCTTGTGGTATTGCTTTATGATGAACTCAAATACAGCAAGACCAGATGATATAGCATAGGTGGAAGATCTTAGTGGAACTGCAACAACTATGGATTGTAACACAGCTCAATAGCAGCGGATGCGTGAAGCAATGCAGTAAACACTTGAGAAGCCAGAATCCACAATACACACTTTGCAGAGGTTTTACTTTAGTCCTGCTCTAATCTGGTGCCGTGACCTGAATCGCAGAGGTTGGAGTGCGAGTGCATTAGGTGGGCTCCTGGAGTGCACCTTTGGGTACAATTTTACTTGGAATGAACCTGGTGGCTGCAACGCAAACCCAAGGGTGAGAAATGGGGTCTATCAGGAGATATCCTTCAGAAATGTACTCTTGGTCTGAACTCAGACACTAACGTAGGTGCATGTTTTACTTCACACCTACACAAAGCATGTAGAAGCAGCTTCTGTCGTAACTGCCTTGTCTTCACTAGATCCAGATGCTTACACACAGTTTTGATAGATACTATGTTTCTTAATGCTCTCTCAGTAAAAAATTACTTGCAGGTGGCTATTAGTTATTATGGAAAACTTTGATTAGCTATAGTCTACCTGGATTGCTTATCAGTAATCATGAGGAGGGAATATGCAGGCTACATCCCAGCTAACACTGTGTCTTAACTTCCAAGAAAGGAGAAAAAATCCTTAAGAAGCAAAATCAATAACTTTTGGTACAAAAATAACAAATAAATTACAGATAACCTCCACTTCACTTAAGTGACGTCTTACTTTCTCAAACACTACCACCAGTACGGAATAAAACAATTGCCCCCCAGCACGATTTTAAGATGACACGTGAGATTCTGTAATCAGAAATAAAGTTTTACACAACTGTCAAATAATTGCATGTCCATTTGGTAGCACTTACATACCTAACTACCTAACCATTTCCAGGAGAACACTACCCTGCCAGCACCACTCCTTTAAAATGGTTTCCAGGTGCAAACTTCCAGGCAGACTTGAAGTCCATTTGAGAAGATAGGTTTATGGCTAAGCTGCTACACCATAATAGCTGGGGTCACATTCTCTGATATTTGTATTATCCAGTCACTGGAACAAACCTGCAATCATCATGCAGGTAGCCCAGTCGCAGCATCATGAGAAGAGGGAGGGAGAGTACCAGGGCAGCAAATCACCCTTACGGTTTAGCTCACATGCTTTCCTTGAACTTCTCTTCTGCCACTGCTGAAGACAGAGTATGGGGTTAGGCAGACAGACAGTCTGCCCTGGTAGGCATTTCTTGGTTTTTTATGTTCATCACAGAACTTAACATCTTGGATAGTGCTAAGGATAGGGCTCCATGGGAAGGGCTGGCTTTCTGGAACTCAGCTCTTCTAGTACCAAGGTCTGAAGTTAATCCTCTGATTCTTCTTTTCTCTCCTTCTCTTTTTAAACAAGGTAACTTTCAAGGCTTTGTTTATGTATATGAGTACATGCTTTAAAGAGTCTGTGGAGATTCCAAGTAGGGTGATGTATGGACAAGCTACTAACTTAGATACACCTGTCCTAAGGATTAGGTAGAAGGATACCATAAAAAAACATACTCAGGTTTTTCAGTGGACAGCCAGAGGAAAAGCAAGAAGACGACTGAGAAGAGACGGTTAGACCATGATTTCTTCCCTTTGCTTACTTTGAGGGTAAAAGTGTCTGACCTTGCCTGAAGCTATATTGAATCCTGCCCTGGGGAATGACATGCAGACATCACACAGAGGTAGGTTAGTCCGTAATTACAAAAACTTAAGTGGCATTAGAAGAAAAGAAGAGTAAAGAAACTACATGCAACCTGAAGAATAAAGAGATCAACACTTTGCTTGATGTCCCTTACTGTCTGAAGATGCATCAGAGCTGCAGAGACTGACAAAGAAATGCCATTAGCAGGAGTTCCCATCTCAGCTCTGTTTCTTGGAGGAGAATCTCAAAAGATATGTGCAAGGAGCTGGAAGAAGGAAGGAGAGCAATCTTTGCTCCTGAAGCAGCAGCTCTGAGATTATTTTCCTTCCTTTTGATCAAGATGGATTTTTTCCCTCCTCTTTTCCCAGTACTTATTCACAACTTTCTTTTCTGACTGTTAACCAAACAGGAATGCAGTTGATGATATCTTTCTCCCTTGCTTGTTCTCTGAGCTTGGATATCTGCCACTCCCTGTTTAACAGAGGTTAGAATTCATTGCCTGATCTTTAGGCCAAAATACAATTAAACAATAACAGCTTGTCAGCAATCAAGCTTATGGCATTTGAGACCTGACAAACTGTATCACAAGAAATAGCTATTTGAATCTGAAGTTCAAAGTTCAAACCATCTTCTTCCTTACCAACTTTTGTTAACTTAAACCTGTTAGTCGCAATGATTAATTTGAAATCATTTGGAGCTGCTGTTGAGACCTGTTCATGGTAAGAATAGAGTATTGCACCAGTTCACACCGAGAAGTTGTTTTCTACACAGAGAGAAGGATGTATTCTAGCAAAAAGACATTTTCCCTGTGTGATGGTTTTGGCTGGGATAGAGTTAATTTTCTTCACAGTAGCTACTATGGGGCTGTGTTTTGGATTTATGCTGGAAACAGTGTTGGTAACACAGGGATGTTTTAGTTACTGCTGAGCAGGGCTTGCACAGAGTCGAGGCCTCTCCTGCCTCTCACCCCCCCAGCGAGCAGGCTGGGGGTGCACAAGGCGTTGGAGGGGGCCACAGCCAGGACAGCCGACCCCAGCTGGCCAAAGGGCTACCCCAGACCGTGTGGTGTCATGCTCAGCCTGTAAAGCTGGGGAAGAAGGAGGGGGAGACATTTGGAGTGATGGTGTTTGACGGAGCCCTGCTTGCCTGGAGATGGCTGAGCACCTGCCTGCCCATGGGAAGCGGTGAACGAATTCCTTGTTTTGCTTGACTTGTGTGCACGGCTTTTGCTTTACTTATTAAACTGCCTTTATCTCAACCCACGAGTCTTCTCACTTTTACTCTTCCGATTCTCTCCCCATTCCACTGCAGTGGAGTGAGCGAGTGGCTGTGTGGGGCTGAGCTGCCCACTGGGGTTAAACCACAACACCCTGAAAGCCTCATCTTGGAGGGGGAGGGAAAAAACTCACAAAACCACCACCAACAAAAAACCCGCCAAGCATTTAGAGTCATTATTCCAAAAAGAGCACAAAGCTAAGGCAAGAAGTCATCAAACCTGTTAGTGTTTTGGAGAGAGTTCATTGCAATTAATATATTTCTGCAAAATATTTTGCTTTTGTCAAGGTAGCATTTTCTGATATGCATAATTGACACAATCTTTTTCTTTTCATCACTTTCAGTGCATCTAAAAGCCAAGTTCTTGGAAACTATGCTTCAAAATTCTTCATTACAAAAAGCATAAAATAAATCTGTTCAAGATATTGCTGTACAATGTAATAATTCCATCCTTGCTGTTTTAAAAACAGCATTAGAAAAGAATAGCAGAATATGACATTATATCAGGAGACAAAAAGATGTGCTAGTAAACACACAAAAGAAAAGTGTCTTAAGATGGAGAGTGGAAAGTAATAACAAATAAAGATTTTTTCTGTGAGCCTGGGGAGTCATAAACACTGGGTCAGTGCAGTGCCTGAGCCTGAATGATAGGCCCTGAAACAAAGTTGACCTCTACATGAACCTCACAACTAAACATTAGCCATTATTAGTATCTGTTAATTAGTAGAATCTGTATTACCATTAGTGTTAATTATTAGTATCTGATCATTAAGGAAATATGTACGCTCACTAGTGAAAGATGCAGCTTAGACAGAATATAACCAGTAGTGAGGATGAAATGCTGAGAGAACGTATCCAACTTTCCTTGCTCAGCCTTGTTCAAGGCTGACAACCCAAGTGTTTGGCCTTGTTAGAAACTCCCTTGGTTCTCCCCCCCGAGCCCTGGTCAGGCTTTGGGTGGAATCCAACAGGAGCATGAAACCAGATGTTTCCGCTCAAAACAAAGGTGCGAGTTATTCCGACTTGCTGAGTTTTGGTCTATAAGGCTGGACCTGCTTGCCATGACTTTGGATGCCTCACCTACGGGTGGATGCATCGCGTAGGACTTCCCACTTGCAGGGAAAGGGACTCCAAATCCTCGCTGCACCCGGGGCTGCCCAGCGCCTGCGGGTCTGGATGTTGGTAACGTACGCAAGTGGGGATGGATCTTTCTTCCTCACTGTTCTCCCCGTCGTGTAGTAATGATTAGGTGCATTGCCTTGCTTAACTGTATGTAGTAATCAGTAAGTGTACTATTCTGTATTTTTCTTACTGCTTATTTCCTGTGGTACTTAGTTATATCCTTTGATTATTAACAGTAAAATCAGCCTCCTCTTTTCACTCTGGCGTCTGAGTTTAATTGGCATCCTCGATCAGCAGAACAGTCAGCTGACAGAAGAAGTAACAGAAGATTTATAATAAACCAAGAGACATTTTTAATTTGGGGTACTTTGAAATAATGATCCTCAAGTAATATCATCATATTGGTAAGGTAGCAGCCAGAAAGAGTTATTTAAGTGCCTGGAATATGTCAGCAAAGTGATTTTTTTGGCAAGGTAGTGGTAACAGCCACAGTAACAGCTTTGATGTTGGCTTTCCTACAGGTTTTCTTTTCAGGAAACACTCTGAATCCTTGTGTGATATGTGCATTAAAGAGAATACCTATTTGTCTTTAAATCTGGCAAACACATGTTTATAAAATAACCTGATCTGGATAGAACTTTTGTAAAAAATTGCCTTACAATGACAAAATTCTGCTCAGGCTGCCTGTTTGGATGAGAGTGAGTACAATCACTGTCCCTTCCTTCTTCTATTCCTGCTCCAGCAAATTAATGAAGAAGCTTTTTTTTCTTCCTTTGCTTTTCCTGGAGTACTTGAAATGAAACATTTATGAACATTTGGGCCAAGTCAAATGAAATATTTTATTACCAGGGACAGGACATATTCCACATTTTCTATTTTTACAAGCTAAACTTTGTGTATTTCTTCCCCTCCCCATTTTTTCAGTTAAATAAATAACATAAAAACATTAAAATCATCTACCTTCCTAACCAGAAGGGAAGTAAATAAGAGTTACATCATAGTTATACAAATCTTTCACTTGCATTTGTTTTCTTTGATGAGCCTTTAACTTCTCACAGACTTTAACTTCACCAACTCAATGAATGTCACAATCATAATTGATTAACATTAATGCAGATATACCAGGGAGATGTCTGGCACATCATATTATGACAAACAGAATATTGCACTTATAGGCTTTACAGTCTTAAATTTGCTTGCTGAAGTATTATCAGCACTGCAAGCTTGTGTGGGGGAGTCCTTGGATTTCTAACAGCAGCTTCAATGTGACACTCTACCTCTGCAGCATTTAAGAGAGTCAGTTGAAGAGCACCACTTTAAAAAGCAACTTGCAGTATTACATCTTGGCTTGTAGTAGATCCAAATCACATATATCCACTTCAGCAGGTCGCTTGCAGAGCGACCTCCACAGTCCAGAACTTTATGCCTGCCCTGCCTGCATTTTATATTACTCTTAGTCAAAACTGAGGTTTAGCTTTGTTCATGACTTCTGTTAAGATGCTCATTTGCCTTCCGGTTGCTGTGATGATTGTAGGGCCTTCAGGAGTAAGAATTGTTTCAAAAGTATCTGCTTGCTGCCGAAACAACGTTCAAAAAACCTATGCTTTCATTGTGATTTTTGAGCTGTTTTTTCCTTCGAGTATCAGCTTTTGCAGGTGGATAACTATATTAAGATCATTACAGCTGTATGTTCTTATCTCCATAACTCTTCTTCTCCATAGCAGTAACCACAGTTTTCCCCTCTCCCTCACCCCAAGTTGTCTGGTTTTAATCTTGAAACTATAGGCATTTCAATGTCATAAATCAGGTATCTGGGGAGATATTCTTGTCTCTTTATATTAGCTCAAATGAGACAGAGAGAAGACAGAAAAGATATTATCAGGTCAGAAGGGACTGATTTCTGTACAGCTGGATGCAATCTATGCTCCGGCAGGGAGAACTCCTGAACGATGAAGCCAATATCCAGCTTCCTTCTTCCTATGCTCATGAACACGGGCAAAAAAAAACAAAAAAAAGAAAGAAAAAAAAAAGAACAAAATGAAAAAGGGTTCATTCAGAACTAAATCTTATCCACAGCTCACACCACACAAGATTTTACAGTTAAAAGCACACAAAATAATTCTATACATCCTGTTTTCAAACCCAAAGGTTTCCCTTTACATTTTTAGTTAGACGACTGAATTTTCACCCCTGGCTTCCTTTTATCTATGTTCAAAAAACGTAAAAGAGGTTTCTGTGAAAGTACTTAAGATGCTAACAAATGACAGAGGGCATGTGCTCATATGACATAGGACAATGCTCGTAACTACATGACTGAGTGTGAGGTCATAACTACATGAGTGAGTGAGTGGCCTAACCCTGCAAAAACACACCAACACGTGCCTCCACATTTACCAGCCAATGCTTAGTAATATTCCTTCAGTAATAAAATAGGCTTCAAAAATCAAGACCAAATTTCACTATAGTCAACAAGAACAACTTAGGGAATGCATCTTTGCAGTAAACAGCTTTTTTAGTTTTGCAGAAGTAGGATGATACTTGACCACATCTTGAAGCTAGACGACCAAGTAAAAAAAAGCAAAAAGGTAAAATCTCCGCACAGGATCAAAATTTATGTAGGAAAAGGTTAAGCGTCTCTATCTGTAGATCTACACCAGCTTAACGATGTGATTTTCAGAGGCAATGACTATCAATAATTCCATCTTGTGCCCATGAACGGGGAGGTGCTCAACAGCACCTAAAATCTAAAGATTTGTCTCAAACATATTTTTTACAATTTATGTGCTTAAATGATTATGCATGAATATGCTAGCAGGCTTCAAAAAATTTTTTAACTTATTAACATTCTTGTGTCAAAAAAAATCAAGCTAAATAAGGAACCAATATTCTCCAGACCATGCTTCTAATTACATACTCTGTGAACATGCACATTATTTAATTGATAGCATAGTGACACATTATTTAATTGATAGTATAACAGGTGAAAAATTTGTAACCACTTATAAAAAATATACAGAAAACTGTGATAGATAAAATAATGAAAGTACCACTTTAATGATAGCCCCTATATTTCTGTTATCTGCTTAGCGCTTACTGGCTAGAGACTTGGAAAAAAATATCACTCCAGTATACAACTAAAAAGTGCCACTTTGAACATGAAAACCATCCGGGAATACATTGAACTCACCAAGATTTAAGCTTCTGGCTTTTGAAAATTCTTCTCCTTAAACCATCAGTTTTGTACTCATAGATGCCATAGTAATGAGTCCAATGGCCATCTGGAAGAGGAAATATTTTAAATAATTTACTCATGTTGCTTTATGAACTTCAGATCTGCTAGGAGAAGGGCTGGGAGTTGTGCTGTACATAAGTGGTTTCACTGCCCACTTCCCTCTGCTGCTGTCTCAGACCCTTTTCCTGAAAGGGACCAGTACAGAGCTGGCTGAATGCAGGAAAGAAGGTGAGAGACATGCAAAGGGATCTAAACAAAAATTACTGGTTCCCAAAGCAAAATGCATGTGGAGAAGAGAAAAAGATTAAAACACTTTTTAAGTGTAAGGGCGGAGCTGCAAAACAAACAGTAAGTGTACTACTCCTAAGTTATCTCAAACTAAGGGTGAAGTCCATTGCTGAAGTGACACACTTCTGGAAAATGTTGTTCAAGTAACATTTAGACCTCTGATCTAACCTCAACACATTAAGATAGCCATTAATAGCTCCAGTCCTTCAACTTTGAAAATGCAAGTTCTTTAAAATCAGACCAGGACTGTGACATTAACAGAAGCTCCCCAATTCCTGCAAAGAACTTCACAGCAGAAAGTCAACAAAATGTTGATTCCTCTGTGTTTCTTGTAAAATATTCCTTTGGGAAGGAGGTCTGCAGCTTGTAAGCTTCAAATTGTTGTTGAATGCATCTGGTTCATTCAATTGGAGCTACAACGAGAAAACACAAATAATTGACTGAGTTGCTAACTTTCTTCATAAGAAGATAAGGGGAATTTGTGACAAAGACTCATTCAAATGCTGAATCACTGTGAGTTAATGAAAGAGAAGAGGACAGGGCATTAAACTGCTGTAATTGTTTCTATAGATATATAGAAATCAAGTATTAAGACACAACATTTGTAGTAAGAAGTAATATATTAGCTCATCTGAGAGAGGCATCCAGGCTCTGAAAGGTTTTTTAGTGATGCATGCCATAGCATGCCTTGCTTTGGCTTGTACTCAGCAGTCTTGAACAAAAATTAATTTTATATTAAAGGGAGAACTACAATAAGATAGAACAATGCAGTATTATTCTCACCTGAGTATGGACCAAGGAATTAGTGTCATATAAAAATTAGGTTGAATGATTGCCCACATATTCCACTGCTGTACTCCTGGCAAACTTGCCCTTTCTGCCCAGTACTGTATGCCAAATTTTCTCTGACCACATGGTGAACCAAATGTTGTGGCTTTAACAGAAGGCACAAAGGACATGGTGATTCCAGATACCATTTCTCTGCCTGTAAGTATGTCTCAAAATCAGCCCTATCCAACTTTCTTCACTGGCCATCACCAGTAACTTCTCTTAGCACCAATTAATTTTGTCTTTAGCACTTAGCAATAAAGAAATTCCCTCTTGCCTCAAAGCTTGCTATTTTCAGGTATCATTACAGTTTTGACTACATGTGAAAAAGACCCATTTTTCTATAGGTAGATCAGGCAATCTCTGAAGGCAGAGGATGCCAGAAATACGAACAACAACAGCACATTAGAAGTATCCCAGCTGCTATAGCTGTTCCTTGGAAGGAAGAAAAGCAATTTTCTTCTCTTGTTCTAAATGTATTGAAGGAGATATCATCAGTTTGGCTACTTGGAATCACAGTTTTCAGAGCTATATTATACCCTGGGAAGGAGCCAACAGTGGTATTTAGTATTTTAGGTATAATGTCAAAAAAACAAGCCAGAGTCTTTCCTAGTGTTCCTCCCCTGTGGCCATGCTCCTAGCCATGAACATGCCAGACCAGGTCTAGATTTCTTTTATCTAGTTCACAGGCATCTAAATCTAACAGCAGTTATGTAAAATGTCAGCACCCCTGAAGAACCTGAAGTGGAAGACTGATGAACCTCATCCCTCATCTTTGTTCTGAATTCCACTTTGTGCAGAGCTAGTCTGCCACAAAAACCTTCAGGTCATGCTAAGCCTAGTCAGGGCTCTCACAGCTCCAGGAAACCAGATAAAGTTCAACTCAGGCAGCTGGAATATAACCCCTCTTCTAATTCTAATTCTAATTCTAATTCAGCCTATTAAACTATGGGGCTTATATGGATGAAAGATAGCTGCACTGGCTGTATCAATCACAGAATCGTCTAGGTTGGAAAGGACCTTGAAGGTCATCTAGTCCAACCTTTAACCTAGCATTGGCAGTTCCCAACTCCACCAGATCCCTCAGCTCTATGTTGACCCTACTCTTAAACACCTCCAGGGATGGGGACTCCACCACCTCCCTGGGCAGCCCATTCCAACGCCTAACAACCCGTTCTGTAAAGAAATGCTTCCTAATATCCAGTCTAAACCTTCCCTGGCGCAACTTGAGGCCATTCCCTCTTGTCTTATCACTCATTACTTGGTTAAAGAGACTCATCCCCCCTCTCTGCAACCTCCTCTCAGGTTGTTGTAGAGGGCGATGAGGTCTCCCCTCAGCCTCCTCTTCTCCAGACTAAACCCCCCCAGTTCCCTCAGCCGCTCCCCATCAGACCTGTGCTCCAGACCCTGCACCAGCTCCGTTGCCCTTCTCTGGACACACTTGAGTAATTCAATGGCCTTTTTGTAGTGAGGGGCCCAAAACTGAACACAGTAATCGAGGTGCGGCCTCACCAGTACCGAGTACAGGGGTGAGATCCCTTCCCTGTCCCTGCTGGCCACGCTAGTGCTGATACAGGCCAGGATGCCATTGGCCTTCTTGGCCACCTGGGCACACTGCTGGCTCCTGTTCAGCCGGCTGTCAATCAACCCCCCCAGGTCCCTCTCTGACTGGCAGCTCTCCAGCCACTCCTCCCCAAGCCTGTAGCGCTGCTGGGGGTTGTTGTGGCCCAGGGCCAGCACCCGGCATTTGGCCTTAGTGAAGCTCCTCCAGTTGGCCTCAGCCCATTGCTCCAGCCTGGCCAGGTCTCTCTGCAGAGCCTCCCTACCATCAAGCCGATCAACACTCCCACCAAAATCAACAGAGATCACTTGGAGATACTAGTCTGTATTACCTGAAACAAGCCAAATCGGTGAAATGTGCTTCAAAAGGTATATGTGCTCTCTTCTCCCTGTTTTGAAAAATAAAGATAGCTGTTCATTTAGTAACCTTCAAATACAAGTTGTATGAACTGCTCAAGAACAAAGTTTCAGACATTCTGATTAGAAGTCTTTTGCAGATGTGCAGAGTTTTCTTTCTATTTCTAAAGGACCAAAACTACACTCATGCTTTAGCTAAATAAGGGAGAGCAACAACCACTCTGTTGTATTGCACAACAGTTTGGCTTGGGCTGCTCTCAAGATAAGTAGACAACCTGCCATGACCGCCAAGCAAGGACCCCTCAACAAGTACATCTCAGGTAATCATAAAATAGCACGCTTCAAGAGGAGTGATTTTTGCCACTGCAGAAAACTCTGAAGTGTGTAGAGCAGGTCATAATGGAGGGCTTCCTTCTGACACATCTCTTGTGTCATCACCATGAAGCTTGATTTTGACTTAATTCCCGGTTCTCTTTATTGTGAGTGTTCCAGCACATACTAGTCAGCACCAGAGGGGTATCCATGTGGAACAGAGAGCAATTTTCCTCCTGGCAAGCATATTTTTGTAAATGACTGTTCTTATTCCAGCAAAATTTATTTCATACTTTAACTTAAGAGGGGAAAACCAACCCCAAAAAAAACAAACCCAAAAATCCCCACCACACTGTGGTTTAAACCACTTCATCTTGTCAAGCAACAACTGGGCTGGTGGCAGCGGAGTGACTGTGAAGCTGAGATTAAGGAACAGTCAGCAAATGCTGATAGCTAAATTCTCTTTTTGAGATCAAAACTTGAATTACTTGAGAGACTAATGATCATGGGCCGGGGTGAGAAGGTCAGACAGGGCAGCTGTCTGCTCCCATTCCTATGCCATCCTCTGCTCCCACACCTCTCGCTGCACTGACTAAGATATTTGGTAAATACTCACTCGTTGTCCACTGCTGGAGTCAAAGCAAAATGAAAATTCAGGCTAAGAATTTGTCCTGTGGGTGATGCCGAGAGATCTTAAGTTTTCAAGGGAACACAAATCTGAACTAGCACCTGCACAACATGACTTTAGGAAGGGGAACAGTACTTCCAGCAGCAGATTAATAACAGCTATTCGTTAGGCTTGAGCAGAGGGCTCATTTGCTGCAGCATGGCTCACAGAACCACCATCAGTGTTGCTGGGCCAAGTCCCACAGATTTCAGCTGCTAATATTTAATTTCAGCCCATTTGATGAGCCTCATCCAAGTATACTTCCCAAAAGCCAAGACAGATCTTTCTGAAGAAACAAACAAATCAGAAAGTCTTTCATTTTTTTTGTTTGTTAAGACAGAAGGCTTCATAAATTATATGAGCTTTACTCATCCTCATCAACTGAGAATTTGCAGTGGAGAAGCTACTGGAAAACATCTAAAGATTTCAGGGTTTGCTTATTTACATACATGTGCCAGTGAAGAAGGGACAACAAAAGCGACACTGGTTTCCCAGCAGTCACACTACTGAATACAGTTTTCAAATTCTACATTCCTTGCACAGATACTATAAAATCTCTTTTTTCCACAGGGAGACCCTGCACTGTGCCACTTCCAGACATTATCCTACTATGGTACATATTCAGTTCTCAGCTGCCATCCACAAACAGGTGTCTCTCTTCATGCTATAGTCTATAAATATTTTGCCTTCAGCAGAAATGACTTAAGCAGTATTTTTGAAGTTCAAAGAACTGCTTTATTTCTTTTTCAGTTTTGTGTATTTCTGGCTTTGAGGAGAAGCAGAGAACCATAATTTCTTTCTCAGACAATCCTCTTTTCTTCACAGAAAATCCTCTATTTATCACTCAGGTTGGTGTTGAATTTTACTTCAAAACTGCCTGAGAGGTTAATTTTCACTCTATAAAATTGCAATCAATGATCAAGTTTAAAAATGCATGTTTAAGAAATCTTGAACTTCTCTTTCATTGAATAAGCGCACAAAGTAGAGGACTGTTGTATGAACCCAAGCTCAGATGAATAACAGGAGTAATTTTATTCTTTGTATGCTACTACCTTGATCCCACAAACTGCTTTATAAGGTGGACCATATATTCACATATCCATGAAAAATAATTTATTTCAAAATTTGATTAAAAAGAAGTCTTTTTTTGCTTTAGGTATAAAGTTTACATATTTCCCCCCTGCTATTCCTATTATTTCTGAAGATAATAATAATCAAACACCTTGGATTCAGCAATAATTTTCTACAGAAAACTGTATGATCTGTTTCACCAGAAGTATAAATAGTATGAAACATTTTCTTTTTTTTTTGCTTTTTTGTATATTATATTTTTATTTCTTCTCAGAAAAATCTACATGATAAGTACTTTAAAGAACAGCTGTGACAGAGTGAATTTGCTGTTATTTGTAAATGAAAATGTTTACTGTTCTTAAATATTCAGAAGGTTGTTCTATATTCAGGAAAATATTGCAACCTGTCAAACTGTCATTTCTGCAGAATGGTAATTCTGAAAGTTTAGGCTTAAAACCAAGTCACTATTTCATATATGTCAAAACTGTGTTTATACAAACAAGGAAAAGAAAAATCTGCAAATACTGAGAGTCTGCTCAGCTGAGGTTCCAGCCCCTGCAGAAACACAGAAATACACACCTAGCAGATTAAAGTCCCTACAGACAGCTTCTTTGAATGAAACACAGGAAAATATCTCCAGATATTCACTTTTGATGTCACGGCATTTGCTTTGGGATCTAAAAAGATTAGGTTTCATGCAGTCAGAGAGATGGTAAGTCACAAGCATTTTTATTCCCAAAATAATTGATGTTTGAAATATTTATCAGATACGGTGCATTGCACTGAAACACGCATCCACAGTAAGTCAGTCAAGAGTCACATAAGTGATTATCTGAGGAAATCATCATCTGTTTGCAGACCATTTAGGAAAAGAAGTGTTACTAACTGGATTGGGTCATAAAAATAAATGCTGGCTTTTGTGTAGACCATCTTGAAATCCCTTCTCTATTAGGTATCATAAAAATTTACCAGAGCCCAACTTTTAGTTTCTCTTTCCCCCTTTAAGTTCACGCAAACACACACAATCTTGAATCCACTGCCAGAGCTCAGGTGCTCTTTGGCCCCTGTTTCCCTCTGGACACTTTGATCTCTTTCCAAGTGTCATCCTGGGATTTACCTCCTGTGAACACTTACTCTGCTCTTTCCAAGCTTTGTAAGAGGATGTCCTTCCCCCTGGTCCCAAATACTGCTTATTCTTTAGAGGTCTAAGCAAAGTTTATTGAAGAGATCAGAGCAGGGGACCAGTTTTCTGCTCTCACCACCTGACGTCCATCATTCCGAGTTTCAGTTATCCTTCCTAATTCCCAACTTCTTTATTATTCTGTGCCTGAATATGTTGAGTTTGCCTTGAAGTAGGAGACAAATGCAGAGCAAGTAGGGACAAAGCCAGGACAGCTCCTGGAAGCTTTGTCCTATTTGGATGCGAGACAATACATGATTTTCTCCAAGCACAAAGGAGATGGCAGAGGACACCTGAGACTCATCAGGAGGTGGTCAGGGCAGGGCAGCTCTCCAGACTGGTCTGTGTGCACACCTGAGGGCAGTGCTGGACTGCGCACATGCTGCTGGCAGCAGGATTCAGCACTATGCAGGGCTGAGCAATGGAGGGTTTATTTCTCTTATTTCCTCTAAGGGTCTTTGGGTCAGGTTAATCTCCTTGATACCAAAGTTATAAACCTCAGCAACTTCAAAGGCATGAAGTCTGGGACAATATGTGTGTAAAATAAATTTCATAATCAGAATAACTATGACCAGAACAAACTAAAAACATATTTTTTTTTAGCTTCCTAGACCATTTTACAACAAGCTAAACCTAGAGAGAGGACTGAAAGAGAGGACTCCTGTAGAACAAACACACTAATATAGTTAGCTAGTTAGTTAGGATGCTGCTCTAATGCTGGGTTTTTTTTTTTAAGCTCAGCTTCTGTGAATTGTTCAGCCTGCGCTGCACAGGCATCTTGCTCAGGTCTATGCTGACAACCTCACCGCATGACATTTCTGACCTTCTTTCCTGTTTTATTTTTTCCATTTAAAATAAAGTTTTTATTTCTGAAAAAGATCTGTGTTCTTGTCAAATCCATAAACTTAAACCAGAATAGGAATTTGCAAGCTTCTTTCTCTCCCTGCATAAAGTTTACACTAGCAACTTATACCAAGATCTGTATATCAGTAATGCTGAACATTGCCCAGAGTCTCAAGACAAAATTGAGCGTTGTTCTATGGTCTTTTACCTCACCTTTTACAACAGACACACAAAAACTCAATATTTCTAGCAAAATCAGTGAGCATATGCACCACTGATGATGCCTTTAAATAGCCAAAGTGTGCAGGAGCAGAAAGGGTTATCTTCCCTGGCTACTCATGCTTATTTCTACCTGTTGATCACCAGATCAGGGTAATAGTGTGATCTATTTAATACTAACTAGGTTGGATTAATTTCTGATAGTCACACTGAAATTATTACTCACAGGTTTGTTAAATAGTGAATTAGTGGGTGAGGGGAGAGCAGAGAACACTGTCTACCATGATATTCTTGTGTCCAAATTAGGACAATATAGTCTGGATAGTTGGAAAGCTAGATGGGTAAAAAAGACCTGTTTGAACAATTGGGCTGAGAAAGCAGTGCTTATATGCCACCTGAAGACCAGTAACAAGTGGAGTACTGCAGGAACCTATTCTGGGACACGTCCTGTTTAATATCTTTATCAGTGACTTGGAGGAGGCAACAGAGAACTTGCACTTCTACCCTCACTGTCCCCCATATGAACGCTCACTGGACCATGTGTAGAATACCTCACCCCGTTTTGGGCTCCCCCAGTACAAGACAGATATTAACAAACTAAAGTTCATCAAAGGGTGACCAAAGGTGCTGAGGGCACTGAGCACTTGTTCTGTGAGGGGACACTGAGTGACCTGGGCTTGTTGAGCCAAGAGAAAAGAAGGCTTCAGGGAATCTCATTGCTACTAAAACATAAATTCTGCTTCTGTCCAAAATATCCTGCTCAGATCTTGCACTACACCTCTAACTTTGGATGTCTTGGTTCTCTCTCTGCTCCACATGTAATGAACTTAATCTAACTAATTTGCCTTCCACACTTACAGTCGTGCAACCTGGGCCAAGTTGTCTCTATCTGTCAGAAAAGCAATATGATAATTTAGTTGCTCAGACTGCATTTCTGATTATCCTGAGCTTCCAGTCAGTGAGAATTTACCTACTTAGAAGCTCTATGTCCAGTTCAACCAGTGGAATTGCTCTAAAAAGGAAAGCAACTGCCATGACCTGCATGTTTTTCTGGTCAGTCTTTAGATCTGCTCCTTCGAAAAAAAAAAAAAAATATTACCTTTGTTCTGAGCACAGATATTGTACTGGACTCTATGTGCCTTTATGGTAAATTGGTATTTGCCTTAGTTAATTTGCCCATCCTTAAGAAAACTTACATCCGCGTGGGGCAAGAGAGGCAACCTAGACAAAGCACTGCAACATTAAACAAAATCGAGCCCTTAAGGAAGACGAAACAAGAAAAGAAGAATGTGTCATTTATTAAGCAAACAATAAAGCATTGACTTCTTTGCAAAGAACCAAAGTACAAAAACAAAGAGTGGTCTTAGCCTAAGGATTATTTCTCAAGGACTTGTCAGATTTTTGACATGAAACCCTCCCCTCAGACTCGAAGCCTGTACCATTTCAAACTGACAAGTTATAAGGAGGTGCCACCTCCCATCTATAAGTCAACTGAAAAAAGAAATATATGTAACATCTGGAGGGGAATGTGTGGCAGAGTGCCTCTCGTCCCCCCTCCGCCCCCCAAAGCCATAACCACCTGGGGGGTTGTGATGACTGCACCCAGCTTACTTCTGAACTTCGGGGGATGGATGGCAACTTGGTAGCCAAGGGCTGTCTGGAGCGGTAAACCAGAGGGTCTTGCTGGCATGCCAATATGACTATAAGTCAATCATCTTACTCCATAAATAGTGGACAGCCCAGGGCCCGTTGAGCTCTCCAGCCCAGCAGCAGGCTGCACGCCAGCATCTCCCCCTGAGTAGGGACGCCTCTCAAGGTTACTCCCCGAGGTTGAGAGATTCCTTGCCACAACAGACTCTCGGTAAGTGATTAATAGCATGCTAAACTTTGAAATCTTATCTAAGTGATATAAAGGATTGATTGTGCATATATAATCCTGTAGACAAAAAACGTTGACCAAGTCTGGGACTAAGATAGGATCCAGCTGCACCTAGACTCCTCTTTGAGGGGTTTAGAAAGCAAGGGGGTCCTTTCCGAACCTCATGACTCAACAGGAGGTCTCCCTGACAGTTTGTCTGACCGTGTTCTCTATGCAGTAAATAATCAAGTGTACCTTGCCATCAAATATTGTTAAACCACTGTCACATTTACCATTGAATTTTTTTATATCAATAAAGTATATTGTTGCTTCTCTCTTATGAGTGAAGTGCATGACTCCATCCGTGACAGAATGTGACCTTCCCACAGCAGTGTTTCAAACACCAGAGTCTATCCATCCTAGATCTAAGAGGATATCAAGGCCAGATGCTGCTATGGATAGTCAGCCTTAAAATGGTGATAATATTTTCCTTCCATTGCCTTTTCAAGCACTCAGATCTTTAATAAACCGTGATAAACTAAGCCTTTCAAAATTTCGTCCCAAACCATGAATATTGTTTTCATTTTAATAATTAAAAAAACAGGGCAAGCATTGTCGTGGATCCTAGAAAGACCACAGAATCAATAAATTAACACGGCAATTCCACTTTCTGAGAGCTTACTAAATGTGTTCCAACTAACCTACTAGTTCTGTATCTGGAGACTCAAATCTTTGAAGTTTTTCTCTGCTTCACTCACTATGTACATTGTCAGACAGCCAAATTCCAAATTATTATAAGTCTCATCATTTTCACAGAAAGACCATAAGCACAGAAACCCATATACACAATGAATCATTTGCTAGCCATTGTCTTGAAGAACTATATGTTATAATACTACTTATTACTGCTCAACATCTGTCTTAACAGAAAAATCTTGTTAGTCTTATTCTTTGATACTTCATTAATTAACATACATTTACTTAATCTTTCCAAAATATTTTCTCTTGAAACAAAGCTTTCTGCATTAGTTGAATTGCTTGAATTATTCATTGCAAGTAGTCTGTGCAATATTATTTTTTATTTGCATTTCAGTCTAGACATCTACAAATGCATCTTTTTATCCAGTGGAGAAAAACAGGGTGTGAGTCATCCAACCTATATCGGATGTTCCTTTTAGAAAAAGATACTCTAAAGCACTTTCTGTCTTCTGATGGTGAAAGCATTGTGGGCTGATTAGCTTAGCTGTTGACATCTACATTTAGTTACAGGAATTTTATCCATAAAGACTGCAGATTCTCACTGAATACTAAATATTTCTACCTATTTCTTTAAAAACTCTGGATAAAGAGTGTAGTACCAGCAACTCAGTTGTAGACGCTCTGATCAAAACAAGGGAACCTAGAAATTCTGAGGTTGACCTCATGTCTCCAGAACAATAAACTTTTTACGAATGAGTTTAAAGCGTGACTTTGGCAAGGATAAGCACAATGCATAGCATCAAACCATGCTATTGAGGCAGGAGATGAAACATCCTGTTCCCATCAGGCTTGTGTGGGACACCCAACAGTCAGCTCCGTGTGAAATGTGCAGATAACAAAGGAGAACAAAGAAACTCAACTACTGAACAAATCCCTTACCTGTGAGGAATATTAGCTGGCCTATACATTGTTTTCCGTATTTATGACCTCCTTATTTAAGCAGACATTAACAAAGCTGTGCTGTGTCCCATGAGAGCCCATATTTGTGAACTAACACAAAAATTAGATAGAAAATAAACCAAAATTGTCGGATTCTCCCATGTTAAAGAAGCACTTTCTTCATATACTTTGGCTGTATACATTAGTATGCAGCTGCTTTATAGGTGAAATCAGTATCTTTTGGACTTTCATATTCTCCCTCAGAAACACAGGTACCACTGAGATGAAACATACTTTAAGAAAAAAAAAATATATTTCTTTTTAGTTCTGTAATCATGTGCCTTCTTAATTACTGATGACTTTCACCAAAAATGGGAAATTTTTCACGAGGTTCAAAGGGAAGAAAAATAACTCTGTGATACAAGTTATATTCCTAAGAAGTCATATACCTTTTAGATTTTTTTGCTACTTTTTTTTTTTTTACTTTTTGCTGTTTATCAGTTTGAATACACTATAATACTAAATATAATTGCTACAATTGCAAGAGCAGTAAAAAATGAGTATTCTCTGAGTGGGAAGAGATGACCAAAATTCACTCAGTCTATCAAACCCTACACAGGTAAGTCACAGTGCAGTATAAAAATGCACACAGCATTTTATAGGCGTGTAATAGACATAGCATTTCAGCTGAGAACACTTTGCTAAAATTTTTACTTTTGGTGAAAATACTAGATCCAGTGAAACTTCTGCTAAGTAAGCTACTTTTTCCAGATCTGCGGGGCTGCATGCCCTCTTTATCCGCTGCAGTTTGAGTTCAGATGGAAGATAGGGAAGAGAGGCTGGAGAAATTAGGAAACTGCCATGGATTTCCTAGAGCTGGCAATCCACTCAGTGCAGCAGAGGTATTTCCAACTGGACTGCCTGCAGCCAGGGAAATGGCTGTGCATGTACTGTTTATGGACAGCAGGATGAAGATGTTCTCTATTATTTATGAATGCATTTGTGGTGGAGCACTGGCAGGACCAGCATGTGTCCCAGGCATCAGACAGCCCAGCTGGAATGGGAATGACATCTCCACTCAGACTGCCTCTCTCTACCAGAGAGAGAGCTGTGCCCATGCAAACTCGCCTCTTCTCACTCAAAGCTCGCTACCAGATTTCTGTCCAGGACTTTCTGGACAGGAATACAGGCACTCTGTCCTAAACAAAAAGAGAACAGTAGCTTTAATTCATCCACTCAGCAAAACTCCCTTCAATGAAATCTATTACATTAACTTTATAGTTTCTCTTCATTTACAGAAAGGGAAACATTGTGTTTCATAGCTGACTGGCTTGAGCACTCAAGCTGGCATGTACAAACCTCGGGTGAGACTTTTGTTCTTCCCAGTCCCCAACAAAGCACTAAGGGAGGACCTGTCACCAGCCATATGAGCATCATAATTCCTTGGCAAGGGCTAACATTTTTTTCATAGTTACAAAAGAAACCGAGAATACATTTCTGCTATGCAAAACTTTTCATTAAATTAAATTTGACTTTATGAATGACACTAGTTATAAATAAGACTTACAACCCTAGGAATCATCTGAAAGTTCAGAGAAGCACACCCCATTCAAAGAGGCCTTGTTGGAACACATCCTGTTATCTTTTAGTCAGGGGACAAGAGGAGCATGTTTAGCTAAAACCAAGCACAATTCATAGAAGACCTCTGGTTCTTAGAAGAGCTGGATGACAAATAGAAGATATAAATGTGGAAACACTTGAGAAAGGCTCTTTGTGCCTGCTCTTTCTGGGAGACACACCTATTTGGTGTCATGCAGAGGTAAAAGGTGATTCCTTCACTGTATCATTAGCACTATGTGATGCAGGTGATGCAGGAACACCCAAGCTATGGCCAGCACACTCATGCCACGCTCTGCAGTCACCACCAGAGCCATGCACGCAACCAGCAGCCTCACAGCCACACTGGAGTGGGGCTCCCCCAAGCTGTATCACTTCTGCTTCTACTTCTGTCTTCAGTGTGTCCACCATGCCCACACCTACATAGCACCTGAGGTGAGGGGACAGACAGGACAGAGCTGTCACAGGCACCCCCAGCCCAGCCCTGGTGCCAGGGCTGGAGCAGACATGGGGCCCCAGGGGGTGTGGGGGGAGCCCCAGGGCAGCTGGGGCTGGTGACCCCTTGGCACCCTGACACTGTGAAATTATCCCAGGGTTTTTAAACTGATGTGACAGGAGGTTTGGGGGGAAAAAAAGGTTTCTTAGTCACTTTCACTATAATACTGAAAGGGCAGCTCATAGACTAGAGGAGTGGGATATTTTATTATACAGAGAAAATTGATGTAAGCAGAATTACTACATGATTGGAAAGTTTAAAAAATATGACTCTTTACTCCCTGGATAAAGCAAAGGAGAATATGATAAGTAGAGAGAGGAGCTGTATGCACTAAACCTTATTTGCCACAATGGGAGAAGAGTATGCTACAAGGTACAGGAGAGGTCCCTGGGCTGTGCAGCCCACTTTGCCCGTGGTATTTACACAATTACACAACTATTTCACAATACTTCACAAATTGTCCCTTTCCAAGATGCAACTATTTTGTCCACCTGGCAGTGTTGTAGTCCCAATCAACTGCAGCAATCTCTGATGAAACAAACAGCAATAGTGTCTGCCAGTTGCTTGACGTCATCTATTTAGAGGAAAGATCAAAACTGTGGGTCATCTGCTTCTCATCTAAATTCCCACATGCTCATCTAACTTCTATGTCTTCTTTAAGCTGATGAAAACAATCCATGTCCCTTTGTTTTATAGCAGGTTTTAGAATAAATCAGTTATTTAATTTGCCCTCAGTTCTGATGGTACTGCAAGCATATTTGTACATAGTTTTTCCAAATATGCAATGACTTAGACAGCCATGTGTCTCCAAACCAGGTCTGTACCTTACACAGCCGTGTTAACTCTCCTGATGGTGGACTGCCAGGACTCCATAAGAGGAGCTGAAAGGCTCCTGGAAGCCTCCTGGCCTGGTCTCCACCAGAGATAGGCACACTGCTGGGAAGCGTTTTATCTTGTGCTAGGTTTGTGCGTGTGGTAGGGTTTTCGGTAGCGCGCGAGGGGGCTCAGAGGTGGCTCCTGTGGGAATCTGCTAGAAGCTCCCCTGGCTCCAAGTCGGACCCGTCTCTGGCCAAGAATGAGTCAATTAGCGATGGTGGCTGCACCTCTGCAATAACACATTTAAGAAGGGAAATCTAGGAGGGGGAGTGGGAGTTGTAAGGAGGAGTTACGAGGAGGACACCTCTGCGAACACTGAAGTCTCAACTCCCCTGCAGCCCGTGGGGAGAGGGCAGGGCCACCCCCTCGCCACCCATGGAGGTCACTGGTGGAGCAAATGCTGACCTGCAGCCCATGGAGGACCCCACGCCAGAGCAGGGGGCTGCGGCCGAAGAAGGCTGGGACTCTGTGGGAAGAAGAAGCCCCCACTGTTGTAGTTCAGCACTGGGAGGGCTGCAACAGGTGGGGGTGACCCTCACCAGAGCAGCTCAGGAAGGGCTGTGACCTGTGGAAAGGAGTCATGTCAAAGAAAGTTCATGGAGGACTGTCTCCTGTGAGAGGAAGCCCACACTGGAGCAGGGGAAGAGTGTGAGGAGTCCTCTCCCCAAGGAGGAAGGAGCGGCAGGACTGACCATAACCCCCTATTCCCTGTCCCCTGCGCCCCTGGGGAGGAGGAGGTAGAGCAATCGGGAGCAAAGCTGAGTCAGGGAAGAAGGGAGGGTGGGGGGAAGGTGTTTTTAAGATGTGGTAATGCTTCTCACTGTCCTAGTCTGTCTGTTAAGTGCTGTGGTTGTTAGTGTCTGAATTAAATTGATGTTCTTCTTCTTCCCCTAAGGAGTCTGTCTTTTGCCCATGACTGTAATGGGTGAGTCATCCCTCTCTGTCCTTATCTCGATTCCTGAGCCTCTCCTTTTGTTTTTCTCCTTCCCATTCCTGAGGAGGAAGGGGTGAGTGAGTGACCACATGGTGCTTTTCTTGTCGGCTGGGACTAAACCACGACACATCTGGACAAAAAAACATCCAGCAGCACTCACCTGGAAAAAACCCTGACCAGTGCTGGGGCAGTGCAGCTGCAGGAGGAACATCAGAACAAAGTATTAGCCTGCCTTCATATGCAATACCATGATAACATGCTTCATTATATACTGAATAAATACTTCAGAGTATGTATTTGACAAACATACATACACACTTCAAACATCTTGGTTTCAAAGAGTGCACTTGTCTCTTCACCCAGACAATGCCCTTCCACCTTGCAGAATTCATTTTGAATGTCTAGTATCCAACTGTAGTGTCGGGCAACTGAGCTAATACAGACACCTTGATATCACAGGCTTGTGAAAGCAGAAATTAGTCAGATAAAAAGGGGTTTTCCTCTACAGTGTTGAGAAGAAATATACACCCCATAACAGGAGCTATGCTGGGTCCTGAAACAAATTGCTCTATATGTTTAATGACAAGGCACTGACATTTCCTCTGCAATAGATCCCTTTCCCTGAATGCATCATTCTCAGCAAGATTTCTGATATATGTTTTATTAGGATATTATTTTTTACCTTAGTGATCCCACTCTAACTAAAAAGAAAACTAGGCAAAATAATGGTAAATATGCTAGATGCTATGCTGGACCTTGTTCTCACCGACAAGGAGGGGCTGGTGGGGAATGTGAAGCTCAAGGGCAGCCTTGGCTGCAGTGGCCATGGAGTTCAAGATCCTTAGGGCAGTGAGGAGGGCACACAGCAAGTTTGTTACCCTGGGCTTCAGGAGAGCAGACTTTGGCCTCTTCAGGGATCTGCTTGGTAGAGCACCATGGGACAAAGCCCTGGAGGCAAGAGGGGCCCAAGAAAGCTGGTTGATATTCAAGGATCACCTCCTCCAAGCTCAGGAGCGATGCATCTCGGCAAAGAGGAAGTCATATAAAAACTCCAGGAAGCCTGCATGGATGAACAAGGAGCTACTGGACAAGCTCAAACACAGAAAAGGAAGCCTACAGAGGGTGTAAGAAAGGATGGATAGGCTGAGAGGAATACAGAGAAACTGTCCAAGCAGCCAGTGATCAGGTTAGGAAGGCCAAAGACCTGATATAATTAAATCTGGCCAAGGACATCAAGGGCAACAAAAAAGGCTTCTATATGTATGTCAGTGGTAAAAGGAGACTAGGGAAAATGTGAGCCATCTCCAGAAGAAAACAGGAGACCTGGTTACCCAGGATATGGAGAAGGCTGAGGTACTCAATGACTTTTCTGCCTCAGTCTTTACCAGTAAGTGCTCCAGGCACACTGCCCAAGTCACAGAAGGCAAAGGCAGGGACTGGGACAATGAAGAACTGCCCACTGTAGGAGATCAGGTTCAAGACCATCTAAGGAACCTGAAGGTACAAAAGTCCATGGGACCTGACAAGATGCATCCACAGGTCCTGAGGGAACTGATGGATGAAGTGGCTAAGCCAGTATCCATCATATTTGAGAAGTCATGGCAGTCCCCCTGACTAAAAAAGGGGAAATGTAACCCCCATTTTTAAAAAGGGAAAAAAGGAATACCCAGGAAACTACAGGCCAGTCAGTCTCACTTCTGTGCCTGGCAGATCCTCCTGGAAACTATGCTAAGGAACATGGAAAATAAGGAGGTTATTGGTGACAGACAGCATGGCCTCACTAAGGGCAAATCGTGCCTGACAAATTTGGTCACCTTCTACAATGGGTTTACAGCATTGGTGGATAAGGTAAGAGCGACTGACATCATCTACCTGGACTTTTGAAAAGCATTTGACACTATCCTACATGGCATCCTTGTCTAAATTGGAAAGACATGGATTGGATGGATGGACCACTCGGTGGATGAGGAATTGGCTGGATGGCCACACTCAGAGAGTTGCGGTCAATGGCTCAATGTCCAAGTGGAGAGCAGTGACGAGTGGTGTCCTCAGGGGTCGTGTTGGGACCGGCACTGTTTAACATCTTTGTTGGTGACATGGACAGTGGGATCGAGGCACCCTCAGCAAGTTTGCCAACACCAAGCTGTGTGGTGTGGTGACATGCTGGAGGGAAGGGATGTGCCATCAGAGGGACACTGACAGGCTCAAGAGGTGAGCCCATGCAAACCTCGTGAAGTTCAATAAGGCCATGTGCAAGGTCCTGCACATGCGTCAAGGCAATCCCAAGCACAGATACAGGCTGGGTGAAGAGTGGATTGAGAGCAGCCCCAAGGAGAAGGACTTGGGGGTATTAGTGAATGGAAAACTGACTGTGAGCCAGCAACGTGTGCTCGCAGCCCAGAAAGCCAACCGTGTCCTGGGCTGCATCGAGAGCAGTGTGGCCAGGGAGGGGATTCATCTCCTCTACTCTGCTCTCATGAAACCCCCCCTGCAGTGCTGTATCCAGCTCTGGGGGCACCAACATCAGAAAGACACAGACCTGCTCAAGTGGGTCCAGAGGAGGCCGCAAAGATGATCATGGGGCTGGAGCACCTCCCCTGTGAGGACAGGCTGAGAGAGTTGGGGGTGTTCAGCTGGAGAAGAGAAGGCTCTGGGGAGACCTTAGAGCAGCCTCCCAGTACTTAAAGGGGCTACAGGAAAGGTGGGGAGGGACTCTTGATCAGGGGTGTAGGGATAGGATGAGGGGTAATGGTTTTAAACTGGAAGAGGGGAGATTTAGGTTAGATATAAGGAAGAAATTCTTCCCTGTGAGGGTGGTGAGGCCCTGGCACAGATTGCCCGGAGAAGCTGTGGCTGCCCCCTCCCTGGCAGGGTTCAAGGCCAGGTTAGACGGGGCTTTGGGCAACCTGGGCTAGTGGAAGGTGTCCCTGCCCATGGCAGGGGGGTGGGAACTAGATAATCTTTAAGGTCCTTTCCAATCCAAACCATTCTACAATTCTGTGAAATACTGCAAGAACAGGCAATATAGGGTATCCTTACCATAAATATTTTACAATTTAGTCTTTAAGTAAGCACAAAGGCAAGAGCCTTCTTGCAGATCTTGATGGGGCTGTGAAGTTAACTAGGACATCCTGAAAAAAGGACACATTTTTCCTTGTTTTGAAGTTAGTCTTGTCTTGTTTCAGAGTTGGTCCTGTGCACTCATTTGCAACGAAGCTTTTCAAACTAGTATTATTAGGAGTTTCTACACCAGCTACAAAGAACCTTGAGGTCCAAATTTACAGATGGTTTAAAATGAGAACTCCATTTGGACCTATTAACTTCAATCACCTGAAGATCTGGTCCTCGATATTAAACATTTTTATTCAGTACTATATATTATCACTTCTAGGCTAACAGAAAAATTAAACAATATAATTGTGTTGTGTGAAAGGGGACAGTAGAAAAATATACAGCTTGTGGAGAGAGGAGAGTTTCATCTTATACAGTCAGAATTAAAACACTTGTAGAAAAAAAAATTGAGGTTTTGCTTAAAATAGCCTCAGTGACAAAAACATGTCAGTACCCTTCTCAGCTTAATTTTCTTTTAATATACAGCTTAAGAGGCCTGTTTTGTAAATATATAACCAAATTCCCTACGGGAGATCCCCTGTGTAATCACTGTCATAGGAAGCTGAAATAATCAGAGGTTTCAGGCAACTGTGAGGAGGCTCCAGCTGGTTCTGGCAAGGCTATATGCTAGCCATATGTTAGTCCAGGTTCAGCCTGATGCAAACCAGATAAACTGAAACAAGAGCAAAAAGCAGGGAAAATACTGAAAAGGAAGACAAATTGCATGGTTTCCCCTTAAAAATGAAATAAGAATTTTACATGATTACATTTCCAAATTAAACCTCAGTTAAAGTGTAAATTCAGTATTAACTGTTCTTGGTTCTCTGTCTGAACAGTTTACAACAAAAGTTGTTCCAAAACAATTTTGTAACTAGATAATAGAGAATATTTTCATCTACTGAAAGCCTTACTTCCAGCTATTGAAGATTATATGTCCAAGAGCCTGCACAGCCCCAAAACATAAGAAAAAGACCCTAGAAATTTCTTCTCACTGAAGAACATTTCACCATCTTTTTTAAGGTCCCTATCTTTGTTTATCTGCTTCAAGTTGTTCTGTCTTCTTAATTCCTTCTTGAGAAAACTTGAATGAGTAGATTGCTTACATATGTAGTTCCAGTCCCCATACTTAGCAGTGACTGACATGCTCTCGCAGCCTGTGTGTGGTACATTCTGGACTGTGAAAAAGCACAGCTCGCCATGTGCAATGCTTTCAGCCCAGTACTGCTGTCACGCCGCTAGCAAAAATAAAAATCAACAAGTTTTGCACGCAATAAAAACGACGAGAAGGCTTTTAAGACTGCACAATTCTTATTCATGCTTAGTAATTGCTTAATAAAAATTTCCATTCAAATAAATACCCTTATACTTGAGAAAAAGTAGAGCTGCAGAAAGGGAAGCGCAGAGGAGAACCTACCCTGGGCCCAGTTAGCAGAGGCAGGTCTTGCAGAAGTGGAACTTGCCTCACCAAAATGTCATCCCCAGCATCAGAGAAGCAGGAACTGGTTTGGATGCTGTAGTTCCAGACTTCTTCCTCTCCCCTTGTCCTGACATGATCTCCTTGATTCTCATCAATCCAAGTTCCATTTGGTCGCTGTGAAGCACAGCCTCTCCTCCCAGTCCTTGACTCACACAATGGAGGATGATGACCAAGTAGAAGACAGACAGAGAAAGGAGTACAGTCCTAGTAGTGGTCTGCACCTTTCTTTTCTGTGAGTATGGCTTGTACAAGCTGAAGACGTCATGAACCAGACTGTACAAAATGCCGTGGGCTCTTCCCCATGCTCCCCAACACCAGAGACTTTTGGCCACATCCCTGAAGCCCACAGCCAACAGTGCCCAGGCACAGCCCTGACTCAGGACACAGCTGCTGTACAGTGTATGTCCCACAACACTTTCAGCATAAGGATGGATGACGCACCAACACCACAGCAGTAGCGTGAGGTTAACCATGCGTTACAGCCAGGCATCCATACAATCACATATTCGTTATGGTAGCTTTGTGCCTCACCCTGCTGCCCTACATGGCCAGGTTACACCCTCTTCTGCAATATTTGACCCTGGTCTGCCCTGCCCTTTTCTGTCTCCAGGACATGACAGTGTTACCACTGTGGTCCTCCTCTACTTTATGAGTGGGAAAAGAAGAGGAGCCAGAGCCAGGCTGCACTCTCCCTCCTCCTCCCATAGCCATTGGTGTTCCTCCATTTCCCGAGCAAGTTGCTGGAGTAGAGCTGCAGCACATATGGGATCAGTGAGTGCCCTGGAGGTGGGAGGGAAGGAACTGCTCTTCTGTTGGGGAAGGAAGAGGTTTCTAACTGTAGAAGGGGGAAAAAGAGAAGCAGCCCCAAGCCCTCAGATGCACACTGTACTACAAGCCAACGTCATCCTGACACTAAATCAGAACCTCCTGGCAAGGAAACCCAGCAAAGGAACCAGCAAGAGGCATTTGCCTTCTCTACAATCCCCCAAATCTCACTGACCTTTTTTAACCCCCCACAAATTTGACAGGAAGCCAGAACTCAGTGGCTTGATTTTAGCATTGGATGCTCAAAGGTTCCAGTGCTGTTGCCCACCATTACTGAGGTTAAATGAGGATTATTGCTCTGGAGGCCATGAGACCTCATGCCCCTGGAGGAGATGAAATATCTAGTTAGTGAAACCTAATTTTTGAGGGATGTGTGTTTTTCTGGAAAACCTTGAAACCCCAATAGACCAAATGATCTGCCTCCAAAAAGGAAGATACCAAACCAATAGACTTCCCTCTATGATGGCTCTGTGGAGGTAACCTGCTGTCAAGACAATACTGAATATAGTCTTTAGGCCTTTGCTTTCAACTTTTAATAGCTGCCAATACCAAAGGCACAAATCCAACAGGTCACAGCCATAGAAACATAACCATACACAGTCAAATTAACTTATATTTTCAGTTGCTTGCTCCTCTAGAACTGCATACTGGATCGCCTATGTCTTATGTACCTGATGTATAAACTTTTATTCTGTAAGTACAAAGGACCATGTGAACTGACAGCAGTAGTCCCATTTGACATTGCATTGGAGAGGGAGGAAAAAAAATTATAACCCTTTCAAAGTACCGCCCCTGCCAACGTGTCTTGCATATTCAATATAAGCAAGAACTCTCGCATCTTTAGTTCACTGATTGAAGGTTAACTTCTGATTTATATGAGAAGGAAGCAGAACCCGAATGTTAAAAATACAGACAGCAGAAGGCCTATAAGAAAGGTATGTGATAATGCATTTGGAGTCTCATTTCTAATGCAGCTGAACAAAATGTATTGAGTATATCCTGCTGTTCCTTGCTGCCTTTAGGCTATACTACAATGCCAGGATGCCTTAATGCTACAGCAGTTTTTACAGTTACCTCCTTTTCTTCAGGGGTTTATTTTTAAGAAAAATAAATCTATAGAAAGGCCTTAAAACCTGAGTTACCTAGGGAGCTCTACATAAATCAAAGGATTTAGCAGGATTAACTTCACTTAACTTGCAGTGAAATTTCTTACAATGAGAAAAGCCAGAACTGCCAGTCAATGTACAGCACTTCAGCTATGACTTTCAAATCTGGCTGGAAGTACATTCTCCTCAGCTACATGTCTGGCGTGAGTAAATTATTTGTTATTTAAGTGGATGTTTTGCTTTTACTCATAAATTATTCATAAACTACTTTTTTTTAGTGTTTTTCTAAATTACAACAAACTATTTTAGGGAGATAGAGCTCCAGCGAGAACTGTAGGTGTGATATGGACTTATTTAGCAAGCTAAAATGAAAATACAGGGGACAGAGAAATCTATGGTTTAAACACTCTGCTTATATGTATGCATAAATAGATATATATCATTTGTTTTAAAAGTAATAGCACTGGTCAGTTGAAACATGAAGGGTAATAACTACTCACCAGGTTTTGTGAAATAAAAAATGAGACAATGAGTTTTAGTTAAATGAAAATATTAATTTCTGCAACTCTTCTTTATGGGCAAGATAGTGTTTTCTTTCTACTTTTTAAATTATCAGTTTGCCTTTAGAAATTGGACAGTTAAGATTTATAAGTATCTTTTCATATGAAACATCTTCTACTGCTTTTATAGTTTTGTCTCGTACTGGCCTCAAATTCTTTATATTATAAGGGAAAAATACGTAGTCTCTTCATTCTGGAGAGTCAAATCTTGTTTCTGTTTCAGGAGTGATTTCACTGAATGTTAGATTGCTTTTCTTAAGCCATTTCCAAAATTTTTTCATTGCCCTCTTCCAGTACCAGCAACTCTTATTTATAAAAATTATACATCGTATATGTTCAGATTTATACAAGATGTTTTTGTGATGTGCATAGAATTCTGAAACCTGTAAACACACTGATGGCATTAACAAGGATCAGATGTCCGTTGCCTTTCTTGTGTAGAAAATAAGAAGGTGGGAGTTCTGAATATTTGAAGAATTTAATGAATAGGTCTTTAAATGTGATGCCTGAGTCCATGTGCATGCAGTTTTGTGGCTCTCGCAAACACGCTAAAGAAGTTTTACGCTTTAAGATTAATTCTAGCATGTATGTAAGAATGTGCACTCCATTTGTGGAAGGAGGATGGCAAGCTCTGCTAATTTTTTGTAGGGCAATTAGATGAACAATATTCATTTTCCGTACCTTTAAGTTTTAAATGGTAGAAAAGAAAAAAGAAAAAAAAAAAAAACAAGGAAGAAAAATTTATTGTACTGTTGGTTTTGCAAGGGTTTTTTTTCCCTCCCTTTCAAATTCCTTTGCAACAAAAAAATGTGCTGATTTATCTGACAACATACAGTAGGACTACTGAGAACTGCCCAATGCAAAATGTTGCAACAGACAGAAATGTGGGAACATTGATTTAGTATTATAGGGTACTTAAAATCCTTTTCTGTGTTTAATTAGCAAATAGATGTAGTAGAACAATTAAAATTCATTTAGGAGATTCCAAGATACCACCAGCACAGCCTGTTTGAATGCTTCGATACATCCCTCAAAGCACAATAAATCCTTAAGGTGTGAAAAATGTTGTGACTGTAACATGAATAAACAAAGCTATGACTGTGGAATGTAAATGATCTATTTAATTAAAATACTGTTCTTCCTTTCATGCGTTGGTCACAACTATCATTACAACTTGTAATTTAAAATGCAAAGAATACAAGAATTTAATGTAAAATATTGAAGCAAACCTCATTTTATAGATATAGAATGTATGTCTATAGTGCATATATTTGACATTTTGATGCGTAGTGACACACCATCAGAAATACAGCAGGTACTTCAAAGAGTAATGATAATTCCTTCCCTAAAAATATTTACAATTTAAAGTCCTGAAAACCTATCACAGACGTGATCAGAGCTGAAACAGATGTGACAAGTAACATACCTAGAAAATATTACTGGCAATAATTAACGTATGTCTGCCTCCTTTAAGTTTATGTCACTATTGCCTCTTTCTTCCCTGTGTTATTCTTAATTCTCCACTCTACCTGTTTTATTCTTGTTGTCTTTATTCTTCAGGCAAGTGAAGAAACTTTTAACTAAGGACACAGCCTCCTTTTTTACCATTTATATATAAGTTTTATACTTATAAGTATATATATGTATATATATAAGTAAAACTTATATATATAAAACATATGTTTTACTACTTTTTTCTATGAAAGCAGGAGCAAGCCAGATAAGTTTATAAGAGAAATTTGAAATACTTAGCCTTCAATTAAACCCCTTTCTGATTAAGTACAAAAGAAAAACAAACAAACAAACAAAAAACCCCGTTAGGATTAACCTTTTAAATAAACATAATGAAAGATGGTATGGATTAATTTTTTAAGTTTTTCAGTCCATACTTTGCCTAGTATTGTTACAATCCAAAAGCTTTGACATTTTCAATATTTTTATGATCAATATACTCTCTATAGTTCTCTGCAGAAATAAGGTATTTAAATTGCAAAGCAAAATCTTGTATCTCATATTTGCCAAAATATTCTGAAAATTAGGGCAACACGTAAAGAAATAAGGTCAAATCTGGCTGAGAGACTTTAGAACATCATGAGAGGGAAAGACAACCCGTGTTATGAATTTCCTAGCAATGAAAAGGAACGAGAGAAGCTGTGGCAATAGTGACCACAGCATACCAACATGATTGGGAAGGGACGGGGGCACTTTTTTATGTCACATAAACACAACGGTAAATCTAGTAGCTGTAGAACAAGAAAACCTGTAGCTGTGTGTGGGTTTTACTCCTTTTGACAGCTTCCAGTGAAATTGCGTGCTTTCATTTCTCAGATTTGAGGATAAACCATTAAATACCAGACATCTCAAGCCTAAGGATAAGACATTCTTCTGAACTGATATAGTATTGTTTTACCAAAATGTGATGCAACTATTCACAATATTTTACTCAAAAGCATAAATGAGGTCAATTTCACTTGCATCATTCACATGTGTCACTTCTCCAAACGCTAAGGTTTCTCTGACGGTTCTTGAAATATGCCCATCTTCTCCATTATTTACTACAGAAAAGACATTAATTTTGTACCAGTGCAACTCCACAGAACTAGTAGCAAGAGATGTACCACTGAAATAATAATGATCTTCAACTGCCTTCCGCTGATTTTTGCAAAGTCAGGTGTGCATAAAGTGGTATTTCTGAGGCTTTTGTTACGTTTATTCCCATACAAAAGCAAGAACTAGATCAGATATAATCTGTTTAGCCAAGTGATCTGTTTTCAGGAGGGATCAGGACCTCATATTTAAGAGAATGAGAAACGTCACTGAGAGTTGATAGTCCTTCTGCAAAGGAACCCTTTCATGGCTGATTGTATTGTTCGAACCTCATCCTATCATCATGTTTCAGACATTTCATTACTCAATTATTTTTATCCATTTTGTCATGTATGGATAAGGATTTGTTTGCCTGTAATAACCTGTTCCCTTTTTAAAATATCAGGTATATAGGCTTCAAATTTCCACTCTGATGTTCTTTCTATTAAAAGATTTTTGTTAGTTGCCAGTTATTTCAGCTTTACATTCCCAGATCTCACTGTATCTGAAAAATATAAATGTTTCTAATCAGAAAATGTCTGGTAAGACGTATTATTGACTTAAATTGATTCAGAAAGCTTAGAAGAATCTCAAAGTATGGAAATGTGGAAATGTGATTTTGCTCAGGCAGGGCTTCCTATCCTTACACTGTATTGCTGCCCCAAGACACATGTCACTTCTCCTCTTAGAAGTTACCAGCATGATCACATGAATTCTGTAATTGTCCCTTCAAATTGTCTTTCCAGACAATATGTTTAGATCACCTGCTGATATTAACGTGCCACAGAAGCAGAGAACCTTCTTCCTACTAAAACCAGTGACAGTCGTAAATATCAGAAACTTTTTTTTTAAGCTGGGCTTTCAACTTTGTCATTCATACATTAGAAAAAAACACCTTAAGCCAAGTTGCAAAAGTTTTCAGAATAGCAATGGTTTCCTGATAAAAGCATTTGCAACTAAGGAAAAAAAAAATAGAAGTGTAACATTCTTGCTCTGTATAAATGTGGCAAAATAAGGATGGATCAGGTTGCTTTTTTTCACACAAACATAAAATCAAAGAGATGGTGCTGAGAGGAGTCTGGTCTGATACAGCCATGAAAGACATCAAATCCTATTACACAGTTAAAAAAATATGATCTGTAACTATCCACTGACTATCCAGATCCTTACGGGAACAGAAGAAAAACTCCTTCTCTTGTCTCACCCCAGTCTTAATGCAATTAACAACATCTGCAGAAAGATGTGCCCATGAGGAGGATACCAGGTACAGGTAGGAGGTAGGCATGAAAGAGTCAGGGTGTTATGCAACAGTATGTGTTGGGTATAACAAACAGCGCTGAAGGGTATGGTGAGGGAGCCAGAAGAAATTACGAGGAGATGGAGAGGATGACAAAATGGGGGGAACTGACAGAGAGCAAAAAGCGTGGATAATAAAAAAAATAAGGTGAATAAAGGAAAGACAGAAAAGAGCATGAAAACATATCAAAGAGAGGAAAGGGAAACAGTTGGATAGAAAAAGAAGTGTGGAAAAACAAATGTCATAGTTCCTTCTTCATATGTTCATGAGGCAGTACAGAAGAAGAGGAAGAAAAGCCAAGATGTGCCAACTATGGAAAGAAGGCAGAAATAAGGAGAGAAAAGGAAAGTCAAAATAAATACAAAATTAAACTTACAAGAATAGAAAATATAATGAGCCAAATGAAGCACTGACTGAGATCAAACAGAGAAGAGAAAGACACACAAGTGCACACACACAACAAATTTTTCGCAAGGCTACAATGGCTAGTACTGTGAATGCAAACCAGGCTTCCTGTGTCATGTCTGACAACCTAAACCATTCTCCAGAGTGACAGCTGAGTTTCATTTCAAAGCATCACAGAACAAATCCCTGGGATTTCTTTCTTTCTTAAATGAGAAAATTAATTACATCCCATAAATGTCTACAATATAACGAGATGTAAATTCGGTGCCTCAAGGCTGGAATAGAAGCTCAGAGCAGAATTTGGCCCTAATTCAGATAACAGCAGTGTCTGAAAAATAGATTTTCCTTTATGGGAAATTTTGACTAAGTTATTTTTTATTTCAGACTGAAAACAAGATAAAACCAGATCACTGTTAACTTGAACTTTTGAAATGGAATAAGAACAGCAATTTTAAAATAAAGGACATTGCTGATGCTGTAAATTCCCCTGCAGATATCAGCACATAATGTTTTGTAATTTAAATTATTTCAATAGGAAAATTTGGTGGCAGTTAAAGTTTTTTATGTGATAAATGTCAATTTTAACAACTGAGAACATTCCAACCCTCTAAAATTCAATCAGTTCTACTGCTAAGTGTGCCGTTTTATATTCACCACCCAACAAAAGCGAAGCAACACAAGCAAAGAACAATGAGGGAAAAACATGTCCTTTCAAAAGCCTCAGAAATATTTTATGTTTGTGCAAGCCTGTCTTCCTCCCGCTGTTCTAGGTTTCTTCTCAGAGCTACTCAGAAGCTACTCGGAGCACCACACAGTTATTTTGGCTTATATTGTTCGTCTCCACCTGGTCCCTCAAACATTGCTTCTCAAGCATCTCAAACACGTTCAGGTAACTCACAGAACACACATTTTTTTGCCCACATTTCTGATTGCTGGACACATCTTTCCTTCATGCAGGAACTCAGTGGGTAATCCCTAAGTGCTCCAGGATCCAAGCTCTGGATGCTTTTTGGAAAAGCAGAGGCATTTCCTTTAGCAGGAACAGAAATCCCCAGATGTTCTGCAATATAATTTTGCTCATATATTAACACCAAACATCATAGTTTCTGAAAAACTTTTTGGTCTTTGCTATATTTGTCTGTAACAACAGGTGAACAACATTTAAACTGGATTTAGTTACTTAAATTGATGTCACAAAATTTAGGTAAGGTTATCTACACACGTTTCAAATCAAATGGGGGAATTAACTTTCAGTTAGATGTTCAAAGAGTTACAGGCAAAATGGCCTAAGCACGTAACATTGCCCGAAGTATCCCAATCTTCCATGATAGAAGTTATGTCATTATATGTAATTAAACTAATTATCTGCTTATCACCTGGCTGAGTCCTTGTACATTTCTGCTGGTTTGCAAAGCACAGGCTTGGCCACAAATGCCTGGTTTCACATTAAAAACTTAGTCCCTGATGACATCTTTTCACTATTATTGCCATACTCCAGCAGCACCTATCTTAGTAACGAACATTAAAAGAGTGTTACAAATTTTGCGTGGCCAGCAGGGACAGGGAAGGGATCTTACCCCTGTGCTCGGCACTGGTGAGGCTGCACCTCGATGAGTGGGTTCAGTTTTGGGCCCCTCACTCCAAAAAGGCCATTGAATGACTCGAGCGTGTCCAGAGAAGGGCAACGGAGCTGGTGCAGGGTCTGGAGCACAGGTCTGATGGGGAGCGGCTGAGGGAACTGGGGGGGTTTAGTCTGGAGAAGAGGAGGCTGAGGGGAGACCTCATGGCCCTCTACAGCTACCTGAAAGGAGGGTGCAGAGAGGGGGGATGAGTCTCTTGAGCCAAGTAATGAGCTATAAGACAAGAGGGAATGGCCTCAAGTTGCACCAGGGAAGGTTTAGACTGGATATTAGGAAGCATTTCTTTACAGAATGGGTAGTCAGGCGTTGGAATGGGCTGCCCAGGGAGGTGGTGGAGTCCCCATCCCTGGAGGTGTTCAAGAGGTGGGTTGACCCAGCGCTGAGGGATCTGGTGTAGTTGGGATCTGTCAGTGCTGGGTTAACGGTTGGACTAGATGATCTTCAAGGTCCTTTCCAACCGAGATGATTCTGTGATTCTGTGATTCTGTGAAATGTGAGGCTTAGTTACCTTTCTTATTGTGTAACAATGTCAATATTAAATTCTTAATCACTACTACTTTGTAGGCATTTAGAAATTTTTCTTTGACAACATCAGGGCAGAGAATGGAAAAACACATTTCTTCAAATTTTCTTGCAAAAAGAGACATCTTGGATGCAGAAGGTTTTCTTTGATTTATAAAGTTATTCAGTTTGAAGCAAAAAGGTGTTAGCAGCCCTTTTTCACCCTGGTGGGGTTTAATTTAAATGCTGAATATCTACATCAGTGCTATCAGCTTACTGCAGCAGGAGTACTCCCTAACACTGTATTTGCACAGTGATATTACATGGTTATATAAGCCTTTTGTGAAAAGCTGATTTTTCATCAAATTTTATTCTCCAACTGTAATCATGTCCATGTAAATCTGGAATTGTTGCATTACGACTTCAGTAAAACTACTTTAGACTTCTGTCTCTGAAAAAAAATTACCTTGGATTGGGAAAACATACAAATCCATACTCACTTTTAAGTGTTTGAATAACTTCACTCACTTCAATAGATTACCTACATACTTAAAGCACATAGTTACATGCTTTTTCTCCCCTCAGAGTCTTACCATGTCAAATCCTTTTTTAAATTGCATGGCCATGGTCTGTTCATTGTTCTGTTTCACTATGGAAGAGGAGAACTGAAGCTGCAACACTGGAAAGTTAAAACCCCAGTACAAAAAAGAAGAAAACAGCTTTTAATGGAGGAAAAAAAAAAGTAAATAAAATCAGTCTACTGACAGAATATACATACAATACTGCTGATAACAGGAGTTTCCTGGGAAATCAGTCATGACAGATATTCAGGACAATCACAAGAGCACAGTATTTTAACCCAAGCAAATAAATGGCTGCAGTCAGTGAAGAGTTGGGATAATTTACTAGAAAGAAACTGTCCGCAGTATCTTTGTTCCCTCTCAGAAGAAATCTGTGATTAAATAGATGGAAACTGACTTTTCAAACATGGCAAAAAGTGCGCTACTTTCTAGGGAGCACTCAAGGAAAAAAAAAAAAAGGCAACTTCACAATCTGCTAGTGCCTTAAATAAGAAGTAGTAAAAAAAAAAAAATTTAAAACTTTTGATGTTTACAACATTTTCCAATATGTGGATTGTGAGGAGTGGTTCCAACTCCAAAACAGCAATTCCCATGGCCCCCATCTTTTGCCAATGTTCCAAGTCCTGTAAAGTCAGCTTGTGTTACCTTAGTATTGTCTTTCTCACCTAAACCACCACATTTTGGGAGGCCTACTGAAAAAAAAAAAAAAAAATCTCCCAAAAAAGGTATTTTTTTCCAACCTAGGGATAGTCTTAATGAGATCCTAAGGGAACACTAAAAAACTGTCTTTATAAAAATAGACTTGTTAATCACACAAAGAAATACAAAGGGTCTGCAGTTTTATTTCACATCAGGGCCTTTCCCCCCTCTATCACCATTTTTATACAAACACTTCTGAGGCTGTTAAATCAAATTTGAACATTTGGATTCCAAAAACCCATGGACGCTTTGTCATTTATTCCAGTCTGAAACTTTTGGTGCAAACATGAGCCATCTTGTCAGCAGCTAAATAGCTTAACAATTACTTATTTCTATCTATCCTCCTTGCACAGAACTTAACTAAGTAGGCATAAAAAAAAAAAAAAAAAAACAAAACCTCATGGCACACATGACATGCACATGGCTGTAAAATAGCCAACAAAAAGTATTAATATACCATTGAAATGCGTAATTAAACCCTTGAAATTATAAAGGAACATTTGATACGTTTTGAATAATTGTGTTCACATTCTGGTGAACTCATCTGGTTTTTTGTACATGCAGTTATCAAGCTTAAGAAAAAAGCCTTTTCTCCCCTGTGTTCTTACGTTTAGTCACTCCACAGAACTATCTCATTGGAGTGGAGTTAATCAATTAAAAACTCCGCTATTTTCATGCTTAGGAAACTGCTGAGGAGCTGCTTGTGTACATGCCCAGCATTTATAATGATCTTTCTAGGGACTGAGACTGCCAGACACAGAAACTTGCAGTCATGAGCCCTAAACAAGTACTAAAGAGTACAACAGCTTTTTTTATCTGCAGGTCTTTTCAGTTGTTGCCCTGTTCTGTACCTTTTTCCACCTGAGTGACAGAAGAAACTAGCTGCCATCAGCTGAAAATGTCTCTGCTCGAAGACTGCTGGATCAGGACAGTCCCTATGGTTTTCAAATGGGGAGAAAAAGGAGGGGCTGAGGGTCAATATTCCGCCAGATTTTTTCAGAGCAACAGTGAAACAGAGAAGGGGAAAAAAAAAAAAAAATCATTGAGGAAAAGAAGAAGTTCAAGTAGAAAAGAATAGACTGTCTATCCTCATTACACTTTTGTCAGCTCAAATTTGGTAAATGCTTCTGCACTGCTTTCGGGAGGAGGTGATATTTAAAAGCAGGCTGCTCAGCAGTCAAACGGGAGTACAAACAACTCCAAAAGCTTTGCCTATATTCTCTGCAGATCAGCAGAACAAGGGAGACCAGCTGCATTGATTTTCGTTAGGGCCTGATGAATAGGACAACTTACAGTTTCGGTAGGACCAAAACATTTAACCTCTTCTACAGGGCGTTTAACTTCCGCTGTGTTGCTTGGACTTAAAAGATCGTGTTTTACTGCTACATGGCACTGGAAATATTTGTCTTCCTTTGCACTCAAATCAGTCCTGCAAATCTATCTCAGTGGTCTGGGAAGCCGTAAAGTTTTAAAACTCTCTTAACTTTGATATTTTACCTTTTTGCTCTCTGCATTTATTTGCTCCAGTTTTCTGTTCAACTTCATATATTTCTTTTTAAGTATTGCCCATGATTTAGATTGTTTCAATTCTGTTTGATATATCTGGCTCTTCAACTTTTTATTGCAAATTTTGCTTTTTAGTTTACTCTACCTGTATCTAAGTTTTTTTCTGAAATTATTTGAAATGTTATATTATCTCTATACACTCCTTTATTGTGTGATTATAATGTTAAAGTACATTTCCTAAGCTGTATTTTTACACTGCTTCAATTGGTTAGCTAAATTATTTTTTTTCCCGGTCCAAGTGAGGTAAATAAAATTACTATATAATACTGAAACAAAATCTTTATTTTCCTGAAGCTTTTCTAACTCCTGAAAGATTTTAAGGGTTTAGTGTTTATTTGTTTTGGGAGTGGTAATATTTATCTTCAAACTTTGGACTGTAATTCTTTTTCTAATTTGCCCTGTAAGTTCTCTCTATAGCACGTCTCAAAAAAGCAATTCTATGCTATACGTATCCAGGTGTCTAATCCTCCATTAATATTTGTAATATTATATAATATTATGCAAGTTTAGCAAGCAACAGTTGCTTTACGTAGTTAACAAGATATGAAACGTAGAGACAATTTATGATTGCCATTTGTAATACCAGCATTTTTCTTCCAAGCTAAATTTCTACAGCACTTCTATCAATTTTATACTGACTGCGGTCACAGAAAATGAACAATAAAATTGTTCATTTTATTACATTTGTTATTTTCCTAAACAGATGCACTTTTTACTGTTTTCCATATTTTTGTCTACTTTTTTTCCTACTTTATTTCTCCTTGTATATTATACAGCTCTCTTTCTTTTGAGTTGCAGCCATATGATGAAAGAAAAAGATAGCTCATTGTGTTCAGAAGTGCCTTTGTTGTTTTGCTGGCGTTTTCGTAGTTTGTGGGCCATCTTCTTAACATCAGAAACACTTCTGATCGAGACAGGAAGGGTCTTTAGAGATATTATTTGACCTTAGAGTCTGCACATACACCCCCTTTGAGTTACGTGCATTTTATTTGGATAATTTAAAGTCTCTCCAGTCTACATTTTAAGCAGTTTTAGTCACATTTTCTCTCAAAAGGGTCTTTTGAGGCTATTAGGTGGGGGGGGGTGGGGGGGGGTGGGATTTTTGTGGGGTTTTTTTGGTAGGTTTTGGGGGCTTTTTTTGTTGTTTGGCTTTGTTGGGCTTTTTTAAAAAGAACATGTTTCTTATTTGGCTTTCTAAATCTTGAAGTTGCACTGCCCTATGCATCTCTCACTTTACAGAAAAATTATTTTTTCTGCATTGAAGCAGGTTCAGAAAGCTTTCACAAGCGTTCTAGCCCAAATGCAAAAATACACAAATGATCACAGATAGAGAAGATAGCTAGGGAAAAAATGTTATTTTTCTTGTACACGGAAAAAAACAATCACTGAAAACAGAAGCATTTTGCCAGCTTCAGTATAGGTTTTTATCATTAGTCATCCCTTTAATCTGTTACACATGAACTGACTTGTAAGTAGGGCTACACACATGAATTAGCCCCCAGTATTTTGCAGAGTAAAGACCTACTAAAACCCTCCATTAGATAGCTAACACCTTGCTAATTAAGTGTGCATGCTCATGTGGTATACATATTTGCATAGAAGAAATATTGCCTAACTTTTTTATTTTTTAAGTTTTAACATTTCTTAAAAATAGCAAATTTAACAGAAAAACCCACTGACTTCTTGAATAGCATTTGCTTATGAAATTTGTTTTTCAAATCACACTACTTCTCTTTAATCTTCTTTGACTCAGGTGGTTAAAATTTGATTTAATTTGAAATAAGTATATTGAATTTGAGTTATAAGGAAGTAGAAAGCAGCACTGACCAGTGCTCTACTCAGGAAGCACTCACTACACCTCTTCCATTTGCTTCTCTCTGCATTTTTAAATGTTCATGCCATGAAAAAAATCTCACCTACAAATACTTAGGAAGACATTACATTAATAATAGTGTTTAATTAAGCATTTGAAACCCACTCAACATGATAATTTTAACTGTTTAGCAAAATATTAAGTATGTTTTCATCCTGTCAATAGAAGTATCCCAGTTAAAAATGTGTAAACTGAGTGTACACATATAAGCCTGTTTCTATTCTTCCTGCAGGGTACACTTTTTAGAGGATTTTGCCATGTACTTTTCAAAGGTGTCTATAACTGAAGTATTCCCTGCACCAGTGTAAAGCAACCCTGAAATAAGGAGCTCTGCTCAGAGCAGCTGCAGGTCCAATATCCAGCTGCTGATGGGAATGCTGCAGCTGGTAACAACACCTGTGTTTCTTGGTGGTGGTAATATGTTTGCTTAAAAGAAAAATTATAAAGGTGACTGATCCCACTGTGGGGAACCATCCACGATGACCCGCACTGAACCATCAGTTGTAACGTATGATAAAATGAAATAAAGCTCTGTGCCGAGCAGATCTAGTTCAGTCCTGTGATCAATTAAAAACAAGAGTTAGAAAGAATCCATACAGAGACCTTTCTGAGACCAAACCATTCAGAATCCACAAATACTTTTTTCTATCCTATTTTTTACTCAAAGTGGCAGAGAAGCAAATTCGGGCAGATCATCTGAAAGCAATACACTTTGCATTTCAGGGGACACAGTGTATGAAAAAAATAAGTACATGGCAGTTACTACATATTTTTATATATACCTAAATAATATCTATGTATATATTATTTAGGGATTCACCCTGGGCTTTTTATCATTTGCATGTTGCATTTCAAATCTTGTTGTTTCAGCTTTCTAAGATTTTGGAATGGGCTGCTTCAGTAGGTCTGACTCAAAGCCTGACATTCTGGAGATAAATATGATTTATTTTCCTAGAGCTAATGAGCTTTCACAGATCTCAGTATTAAAAAAAAAAAAAACAAAACAAACAACAACCTACTTTGAAATAAGTAAGTGGAGAGGTAGGTCAAGTTGGTAGGAAAACTGTAGTGCCAGTGTCTTTCTCTCCAGGATTATCTGTGAGACGTGGGTCCCCAGCATGCCCTAGCTGAAGTGAACATCCACACTCCTGGCACAGATTCAGAGATTTGTAAGATCATAAATAAAACTGAAGGGCTAATCATTAGTTAGCACATAACAGACAGTTATGTACTTTCCAGCAATTTTGCTTAGAATTCGTATTTCTTAGTAAAAAAAAAATATATATATATATAAAGTTTCTATAGTAGAAAACCCGTATCAGCCTTTGGATAGATGTTCTAAAGCATAATTGTTAGTGAGCCAGAATAGTCCAGATCTAGGAAATTTTTTACACCTGGCTTCTCATTCCAGGGACTTCATTTCACTATACCTTTGGCATCTTGCTTGAAAACCCCTCTGTCACCCCATCCTCCCTCCATCCCTACCAAGTATGTTCAGGAAGTGAGACATTCAGTTTCTCTTTGGTGTTAAAGAGACTGAGCTTTGAGAGCTCTTTTTAGACATACTTTTCCATTCCTTTGATCATTTTCACAGTTTATCCAAACTCTTTCCAGTCAATTAGTGGTGTTCTTGGAGTGTCTTCCAGAAATAGCCACACCAATCTCAAATAAATATTCTCTCTCCTATTGAAGTTGGTCCTATTTTCTCATTCAAGCACTGCATTAGCACGTATCACAGCAGTGTTACACTGTGAGCTCATTTTCACCACAACTCCCAAATGCTTTTGAGTCACTGCTTTCCAGAACAGTATTTCCCATCCTGAAGGTACATTATTCATCTTTTTCTTAGATGTTTGTCCATAATTTTTTTGTTCTTAGAATGCGTGTTATTTTCCTATGGGTAGTTTATCAATTGACACGTATCTTCCAGTCTTTTGTTCATTCTTATTTCCCACTTATGGGCCACACATGGATTTCCCATCTTCCATGAAGAAAGCTGTGCCTTATAGCACTTTGTAGAGATAGTCTAGAGCTCTTATTGATCTTGCGTAGCTACCCAAGACTGATCCAACGTCTTTCTTCCATATGGCACACAATGTCTGAGTCACTGATGCCAGGTTTTTCTACACACAGACAAGAACAATGATATTGATCTTATTCTTATTTTCTATTTCCTCATTTCTAAAAGGGCATGCAAGTGCAACAAATTGATTTGCATTATGTTGCTGCAAACTTTAATGGCTCCAACCGTTATTATTTGTCCATGCCACAGCCAGGATAACACGACCTTGCCCAGATGTGGAAGGAATGTCCAGAAACATCAATTTCTCCCCCTAGTCATCAGCAATCATGACAGAAAGTTCTCCCCTTCCCCCCCATTAAGCACTTTCTTGGCTGTGGCAGGCCAACATATGTCACCAATATGCAAGTGGTACCTTCAAGCAGAAGTTATGCTTATTACCAGAGAAAGATTAACATAAGTCAGAACGCTCTAGTTTAGGATGCCAAGGATATGGGCAAGCAGGTGAGTAGGATATTTAGTTCTCTTACACATGGAATCAAATAAAATACATTTATCATTCTTTTTTAAATATAGCCCTTCAAGTTCCCTTTTGCAGGTCCTTCTGCTAACAGCTAAGGAGGAATTCCTGCCTTCTCCTTGGTGTCCAAGGGAAGGAGAGAGCCCCTGAGGAGGCATCTCCCAGCTTTTCCCCAGCAGCCTGATCCCACGTTATAGCTGCGTTGTGTCAGAGCCAGCCTTGAGCACAGGCAGCCAAATCACCAGCAGCAAGGAAGAGGCTGCAGACCCTGTTGGTACACTCCAGGCCCCAACAGTCTTTCAGATGTTACATCCTGGAATGATCACCAAGTCTGATCACCACAGCTGTACCCTGTCTTCTATGCATGTACCACACAGTAGGAACCTCTGCCAACACTACATCTCCTATTACTCACTTTTTTCCGTTCACCGTGAATAGGTATCGTATGGCACTCAGCACTTCTTCCAGTTCCGTTACCTTTACTGTGGAAACTCTCTGTCCTCTGACTTTCAAGCAAGTTGCTTAAAATTAATCAGCAGGAAAAGCCAGAGTGTGATTTTATTTTGGTTTTACCATCAGATATAAATCAACCATTGTTCTTATTTATCACATTGCCATGATCACCAGAAGGATTATTCTTGCCCAGATGATTTATGAAGCTAATCCACCATCAGCCTCCACCAGTCACAGATCAAATATCTCATAACTCATATCCTATTAAAAAAAAATAACTTCACCTCTTAGATGTCTTGACTGTAACATAAAAGCTAATTTGTTCCTGAATGTACAAATAGAACAAAACCTAAGACAATAGAGGCTTTATGGTAAATACAAGTAGGGAATTTCACATATCCATGTCTACAAAGTCTGTATCTAGTCAAGCATAGGAAGAGAGTAGAAGGATGTGTCAAAAACATAGTGTAACAATATGTAAGCTCTTACAAGATAATAATGGGATAAGTATTTCATATAGTTGTTTCTCTGGAAAGTGAACATGGAGCAACAATAATTTCACAGCTTCCTCTTTCCTACAGCCTTCAAAGATAGACACTTCACCACTTTCCCATTTTCTGAGAACATGCTTATCCTCCTAGAGACAGCTCCATAGAGCTGGAAGGAATTATAATTTACATTTCTCCCAAATGAGCTAGGAGAAAGACTTAAACATGCAGAAAATGAGGGACAGCCCAGAACACTTAAAGAACACTTCATAAAGTGCCCTAAATCCCAGCAGAAAGGCAGAAGTATATTTTCAAACAATCAAAGGGTCTTGTCCCTGAGCTTCAAACAACCCAAGGACCGAGAGAACACTGCTCTAAAGCAATTTTAAAATTATAAAATATTATAAGAGGTTGATGTTAGTAAAAATAAATGAGAAGATTTGAATTCTTTGAAAAGAAGCAAAATGGAGATGTGCACTGGAGATAAGCCCCCCTGATAATGCTATGCATCTATTACATGATAGCAGATGACTTGAATTTAAACCGAAAATAACAACATAAAAAAGACAAAAGTTACCAAAAGAAATTATTCTGTTCCCTACTGGGGTAAAAACAGATATTGAAAACACTTTACCTTCCACCAGTCAATCAGAGGACAGATACTGAAGTTGTTTTAAATCAACCAGTCTAAATAACTTAACACAAAGCATTTAACATGCTGGCTGATGAACAGGGAGCTTATCATAACTGAGATGTACATTCAGCATTGAGAGAGAGGAGCGCTCCTTCCCCCTGTAGTCCTTAAGGCAGGAATCCAGGATTCCTTCTATAATCAGCTGACTGATCCATCCATCCATCCATCCATCCATCCATCCATCCATCCAACCACAACCCCACAGTTTCATCCCATACTGGTGGAATCAGTTGCTCCTTGAAGGAAGGCTAGATAACCAGTTTAAAGTAGGTGCTAACTGTTAAGATGGGTGGGAAGCTCATTTTCAATTAGACACGTAACAGCGAGATAATTGCTGGTAACTTAAATGGCTACGTGGACAATAAGGCAGTATCTATGAAACAATTTACAAGCACCACATCATTCATACTGATCCCTACAAATAAGCATAAAAGTTATTGATTCCCTGTGCCTTTTCACAGAATCACAGAATCATCTTGGTTGGAAGGGACCTTGAAGATCATCCAGTCCAACCATTAACCCAGCACTGACAGATCCCAACTACACCAGATCCCTCAGCGCTATGTCGACCCGACTCTTGAACACCTCCAGGGATGGGGACTCCACCACCTCCCTGGGCAGCCCATTCCAACGCCTAACAACCTGTTCTGTGAAGAAATACTTCCTAATATCTAGTCTAAACCTTCCCTGGCGCAACTTGAGGGCATTACCTCTTGTCCTATCCACTTGGGTAAAACAACAGCTCCCATCATTCAGAGTTGCTTCTTTTGACATTAGTTGTGTCTAAGTATTCCTGTTATTACAGTCTGGTTTTAGTTTTAAAATTCCCTCCATCCTCAATTGTGGCATCTAACATCTGTATGAAAAGTGAGACAAGGATCCAACCCTTTGCTTTATATGCACCATCACACTGGATAGTTTTTAAGAGGGTGTCTGGGTTTTCATTTGTTATTTTTATCTGTGTTGGCTGTGAATATGAGAAGTGACATAGCAGACTGACATACATTCCTAAATATCTCTGACTTTGGAGACAGAATAATTATCTCCAGACAAGCTATTCCAGTGCTTTCCTATCCTGAACATCGAAAGGTATTCCTTACATCTCATCTCACACTTTTCTCCTGTAATTCAAACCTTGTTGTCCTGTCCATCTTGAGCAAAGAACACAGCATCTGAGCAGATAGGGGTGACTCTGAATGATCAATAGAAGGGAGGAGAGCAAGCAGCATAATTTATAGTGAGTTATAGTAACTGAGATGGACAAGTTTTTCTTCTAATAAGATTCTTCCTTTTTAGTCCAAACATAGTTGATCTCTGAACCCCAGCGAGTCTTGGCTTCTAGCTGCCATAGAGTGATTCTCACCCTTTTTACCATTCTAAAATTTGAGCTATGATGGCACAGTGGACTCAGCTGAAGATCCTCAAGATGAAAATTTATTTTCTTCCTTTTCAGCCCATCTAAGCTCAAGTGGTTTTGGTCTAAATAATGTGATATATGGCTTAATTATAGGAGTTTCAATAGGCAAGTGTAGCTGCGGAGAGAAAAATAAATGCAGGGTGGTTTGAAAGAGTCTGTGCTGAGCTATCCCCTCCCTTACATACACACACAGAGTTAAAAATGATTGCATTTATATCTATCTACAAAAATAATACATACAGCATCTCTAAATCAGGGATTTTAGAAATATACAAGCCCAATTATGCCTGTCATTGCATATTGCAATGCAACAAGCACATGAGCGGCTGAGGGAACTGGGGGGGTTTAGTCTAGAGAAGAGGAGGCTGAGGGGAGACCTCATCACCCTCTACAGCTCCCTGAAAGGAGGGTGCAGAGAGGGGGGATGAGTCTCTTTAACCAAGTAACAAGTGATAGAACAAGACGGAATGGCCTCAATTTGCGCCAGGGAAGGTTTAGACTGGATATTAGGAAGCATTTCTTTACAGAACAGGTAGGTAGGCGTTGGAATGGGCTGCCCAGGGAGGTGGTGGAGTCCCCATCCCTGGAGGGGTTGAAGAGTCGGGTTGACCCAGCGCTGAGGGATCTGGTGTAGTTGGGATCTGTCAGTGCTGGGTTAACGGTTGGACTGGATGATCTTCAAGGTCTTTTCCAACCTAGACAATTCTGTGATTCTGTGATTTCTGCACATGGCTAATCTTTTTAGATTGGCTGTGTGCCTTGTTTGTCTTAACTGCTCTGCAGTCATCAAGAAGCCCCAGGCAGTTTGAGGTCATAAGAAGGGTCTGTACAGCTTTTGCAACTGCATCTGTGTGTATGGTTATGAGACACAGATAAAGAAAAGGGTCAACTTTCTTCCATTGATCAAATTATGACTATTCTTAACAGGAATGGACTGTAGAGGATGCCATCAGCTTCATATTGATGCTTTTGTTATACATATGCATGATGTGAGATACTCAAAGGTGTAAAAGCTGTAAAGCCTCCTGCTTCAGTTACTGAAATGTGTGTTGCCCCAAACTTTGAGAACACCACCCATCCAGAGGTTGGGCACTGCAGTCCTCCAGAATTTGAGGACCGCCTTCCCCAGAATTCAATTACTGCAGTCCTCCAGGATTTGAGGACTTCAAGGATGACTGTTACGTTATCCTTTATCTAATGAAGGAACCGGTAACCTTCTACACAAGAAGAGTAAAGCTCAAAGTCAGTACAACTGAGTTTACTACAGAGATGGAACATGTCTCAGATACTCTAAGAACTGCCTTCCTTTTTCAAAGAAAAGAGGGAAGTTTGAAACAATTTTCACTGTAGCACATTTTACTTTTATTGAAAATACAGTGAAACAGTTTGATGCAATCAAGGAAATGAGGGAATGGCATATGTTAGTAAGATGCTTTTAAACTGTGCAGTTACATGTAATAACAGTGTATTAGTATCCAGGAATCCTTAAAAAATTCAAGAATATTTGACCCCTAAAGCATTGGTTTTAGGTATCGAACAAGATCCTTTTGCCTGATAATTTTCAGGTTTATCACAAGCGTATATAAATGTTCTCACATTTGTCATCAACATGTATGAGGGAATGGAGGCCTGCACCACTTTCCGCGTTAAGTCATGTCAGGTGGAGTATAAATAGGACAGTATCATTGGAGACATTGCTAGATCACATGTTATCTCAAGCATTGGTATTTTGTAACAAATTTATTACTCTCTGCTGGCATCCACTCTAATTTAAATGCATTTTTGCTCCACGTGGGTGACCAAAATTGAACACAACACTCTAAATGAAGACCACTGTCTGCATACAATATCAAATGCTTTTGTATTTCTGTTACAAATACTTCTCTTGATACAACCTATAATTGAATTTTCTTTTTTCACAGCTGCATCACATTGTCACTCTTGGTCATGCTGTGATCAATACAGCCAGTTCTTCCCCTTCTATCATTTGAAATCCAGAAGCTATTAAGTTCAGAAATTTTTTTGCTCTCAAGCTTAAGTGTTTGAACTTGGCCTCTGCACTGTTGCATCTTATCCAGTTTCACTGTTTCATTCCTCAGTATTATCCAGCTGGAGATGATGAGGACAAGGTAGGGAAACAATGAAAGAGTGTAAAAGGAAGAAGAACTAAATGCATGAAAGGCAAGAGAAATTTGTCTAAAGGAAACTCTGTGTCAAAAGCAACAGGGCACAGTGGATGACTGAAAATTAAAGAAAACAAAAGGTAGAACCAGAAAATAGAAATAAAAGTAGGGGAGCAAGAAGGGTAGAGTGGGTTCAATAACTTAAAAAGATGTTAAAATTAAAATTGCACAAAACCAACATACTGCATCAAACACTACGGAAGTCTCTCTCGTGCACTTATCTCTGTACAATATATACAGTTCGTTTCAGTAAACTGATTGTGGTTTTGGTATAGAGAAAGTAGAGAAAAGACAGTGTGCCCTTTGTGCTAGGCCCCTATACTTGGCAATGATAAAAATAAATATGCAAAAGACCAGAGATAAGAGTCTGGAAGAAAAAACAAAAGGAATGAGAATGAACTGAGAGAAGCCCTCCAATGCCAGTTGCCAGTTTGACTTTGGTCAATAGTATTTTATAGCCTTGTTTTCAATTTAAAGGTAAAAAGAAGCAGAAATTTGGATGTAACACACTGGCATCCCATAAAAAAATTAATCCTAGAAATTCATGTCATTTTTTTTGTTTAAAAACAAGTTAAGATTGCACCATTTTTTACAGGTGAAAAAGGATTTAAACCCATTTTATAAAAAGGGAAGGCTGAGTTCTTGCAGCCACCTGGCCACAGCAGGGAGGAACTTGGTGCCCTGCCATCACACTGTGCTCCATGTGAGGGTCTCGCACAGGCAGCAGGAACACATACTTGTCTGGCAGCAGCTTGGGCAGATTGATGAAATCCCCGAGAGAAAGATATGCAACCACTGAGCTTCACTTGCAGTTCTGGCTCCAGGGTAATTTTTGGAAAGCCTAAGGGAAAATATGTGGGCTGGAGGAGAAACTTAGCTGATAGCACAAAGTAGAGTTATTAGAGGAGAACTATAAAAAGAGTCTCAACTATTACCCTTAAAAGAAAAAAGACTTGGACCTAAATTTCCTTGAAGTCTGATAAAGGTTGCTTTTCAGCTACAGACACGTCTATCTTCACAGATAGCACATGGATTGTTTTTCAACCAAACTGAGGTTATATTTAGACCCAAGCATCACAACTGCATATTTTCCATTTTTTTAGACAAGCCAAAATGCAAAGGTAGAACATGAAATAATGAATGAAGTGTCAGACTGGAACAGTCTCTCAAAACATGGAACCTGTTTTCCACCGTCACGGGCAATTTTTTAAGATTGAATCAGAAAAGTTAGAATGGAAGTTGCCCAGATAAAAGTACACAAATGGGACAATCAAATAGTGATATTTCCCCTGGCCATTGACTAACATAAAATAGATATTGTGGGGAAAAAAAAAAAAAATCAAGAATCATTGACTCTTATAAATATGTAATAATGTTCAGAACATATGTAATGGCTATTATGGTTTGTGTAAAATGCATTTACGCAATGATTTTTATAGTTATATATGAACGACCCACAAAAATGTAAATCTGAATTCCTGATTCAATGTCAAAACTCATTGGTAAATGGAATTAACATTGCTCTCATGAACAGCTGAGTTTGGCAGAACTCAAATGCTGTGGTAATTATAAATGCAAGTGATGTGAACTAGTTAGGAACAAACCCTGCAGAGATAGGCCCGTGCAAGCAGATGCAAACAGTAGAGCTGGCAGTAGCTAAGAAAGTTCTCTCCAGGTAATGTTGTGTATTATTATACTACATTGAGCTGTACTGAGGAAAAGAGGAAAACTTGGAGTATTTTGAGGATTTCCTATTATGATCAGTAGCAGATGGGGATATATGGGATATTTCCCACAGGAAAAATTCTTTTATACTGACTCTGCGCTTAAGGTCAAAGTGAGGGGATGGATGTGCACATGAGGAGACCCGCTGTACTCTATTTCATCTTTGCTGTGGGTAGTGAGGCCATAAAAGTACTTTTGCTACGATGATTATCGGTAGCTAGGCACTTAGGTTATGGTTACCTTTAAGTGAAAGCAGCACCTTCAGTGTCACATGTGAAGGGGGACACGCTGGAGTTCAGCAGCCATCCAGCGTGAATTGCAGCACTTAACTCTCAGTGCAAAGACATCCTGGAGACACTGCTTGGGTCTGCAAGCTGTGTGAGATTGCGACGGACGGTGTGGTGACAGTGGTGATACCCTGCAGGGCACGCTGCTGGCACTGCCATGTTGACCACCCAGAAGGAGGATACAGCCACCGGTCTCAGCCTCAGGGAGCACCCCGGGCATCCCCTTGAGCCTCGCACCTCTGGGAGGTGCCTACGGGTTGGGGTGCCATGTCACCAGTGAGGGATCTGCAGGAGGGGGTTAGCAGACTCAGTGGCATCCAGAAGGACAAGGCTGAACCCAGTGCCCACATCAAGAGGAAGCCGTGGGAGATAGTGACCAAAGACAATCTACTGGAGATGGAGGCCTCTATCTGCCAAACTCCAAACTTGTTCTAGGGCTGAGATTTGGGAAGTTGCAGAGAGACTGCCAAGGTTCTTCTGGAGCCTTGTGCTATTACCCGTTGCTGCCCAACCACACAGCCACCAACAACACAGCCAAAGGAGGCTTTGTGCATATCCAGAGTGACTCAAGCAGTCGGTGGAGCAGGCATAGGTTAGGTACTTGATGTCTTCTCCAGACTGGTCAGGTCTGCTTTTGGCCTCAGCTTAGAGGCAGAGCCCCTGGGAACATGGCATTGCCCACTGCAGAGGAAGATACAGTGCAGAGTGCACTTAAACCAGCTGGACATAGAAAAGTCCATGGGACCAAGCAGGTGCATCCCAGGGTGCCGAAGATGCTGACTGATGTTACTGCCAGGCTGCTTGCTTTGAAAGGTCATGGCAACTGGGCAAGGCTCCTCATGCCTGGAAAAAGGAAATATCACATCCACCTTCAAAAGAGGCAAGAAGAGAATCCACGGAACTACAGGTCAGCTGGGCTGACCTCAGTCCCTGTGAAGGTGATAGAGCAAATATTCCTTGAAGCTATTTCCAGTCACAGGAAGGACAAAAAGGAATTGTGAACAGCAAGCATGGATATACCAAAGGTAAATCATACCTGACCAAACTGATTGCCTTCTGTGCTGAGGTGACTGAAGGTGTGAATAACTGGATGCATACAAAAATGGAAAGGAGAGCATATTGCTCTCCTGAATTATGCAATATGCTCTCCTGCATATACCCTGAATTCAACAGGGCCTTTGACAAAGTCTCCTACAGTCTCCTTATAGCCAAACTGGCAAGATACAGCCTGGATTAGTGGGCCATGAAGGAGGTGGAAAACTGGCTGGTGCACAGGCTTAAGGTGTGGTGATCACTGGTATGAAGTCCAGCTGTTGGGCAGTTACTAGTGGAGTCCATCAAAGGTCAAAACTGGGGCCAGTACTGCTTAACATCTTTATTAATGATTTAGTTGATGGAACAACAGTTGTACACTTTCAGAAAGTTTGCTCGTCATACCAAGTTGGTTGGAGTGGCTGATAGGCTGGAGGAGCAAGTCAAACAAGAGGTTTTGTGAACTCTGCCCATGGAGATATTCAGGTCTTGACTGCCTGACACCCCAAGTCAATGTGATCTAATATGACACTGGTTTGAGCAGGAGGTAGGACTACAGATCTCCATATATCCCTTACTGCCTAAACTACTGTACAGCTCAATGGCAAATGACTTGTCAAAGTTGATTTAAGGAATACAGTTACACAGCACCACAGAGATTATAAAAGTATCTCATGTTATATAATAAAGACAGAGGGGTGCATGGTTGTTTTCTCCAATAGCTGAGCAAGAAAGGAAGAAGAGACAATTCAGTGCTGCAGGATAACGTTGCCACAAGGCCCATAAATATATAGGGGCAAAGAACAAATTCAGGCAGAAAATTAAAAGGAAATTCAATTTCTATATGGAAAGTAAGGAGGGAGATATAGAAGGGTTTTACAATTGGAATAACAGAAGTCTACCTAGTCTTGAACCTACAATGAGACAAACATGTGCTGATTGTGGGGGATAACAGTGTACTGGACACAGCAATTAAAGAAGTTCCACTCAGTTTTTCTTCCTCCATCCTCAAGAACTAGAGGGTTAATCATAGAATCATAGAACCACAGAATGGTTTGGGCTAGAAGGGATCTTGAAGATCATCCAGTTCCAACGTCCCTGCCATGGGCAGGGACACCTTCCACTAGCCCAGGTTGCCCAAAGTCCCATCCAACCTGGCCTTGAACACTGCCAGGGAGGGGGCAGCCACAGCTTCTCTGGGTGGTGAGCCAGTGTCTCACCACCCTCCCAGTAAAGAATTTCTTCCTTATATCTAACCTAAATCTACCTTCCTTCAGTTTAAAACTATTACCCCTCATCTTATTACAACCCTCCATGATGGAGTCCCTCCCCATCTCTCCTGTAGCCCCCTTTAAGTACTGGGAGGCCGCTCTAAGGTCTCCCCGGAGCCTTCTCTTCTCCAGCTGAACCCCCCCAACTCTCTCAGCCTGTCCTCACAGGGGAGGTGCTCCAGCCCCCCGAGCGTCTTCATGGCCTCCTCTGGCCCTGCTCGAGCAGGTCCGTGTCCTTCTGATGTTGGTGCCCCCAGAGCTGGACCCAGCACTGCAGGGGGGTCTCACCAGAGCAGAGCAGAGGGGGAGAATCCCCGCCTCGACCTGCTGGCCACACTGCTCTCGATGCAGCCCAGGACACGGTTGGCTTTCTGGGCTGTGAGCACACATTGCTGGCTCACAGTCAGTTTTCCATCCACTAATACCCCCAGGTCCCTCGGGGCTGCTCTCCATCCACTCATCCCCCATGTTTGTGCTGGGGATTGCCCCGACCCATGTGCAGGACCTTGCACTTGGCCTTCTTGAACTTCACGAGGTCTGCCAGGCCCACCTCTCAAGCAATCATACCAGATGTGATTACAACATCAAAAATTTCAAATTGCAAAATATCAAAATGAAAAAGTTTTCAATCCCCTTCTTTCACAGTTAACAAGAATGCCAAACTTGTGTCAATTGTTCTAAGCATTTTTTTCCTAACAGACTGTCACATATTTGCTCTTAATCATTTGATTCAGTTTCATTTTAGCTTTCTAACCACAAACGAATTTTCTGAACACTGGGGTTTTTTACTTTGGATTTGTTTCTTGTATGGTTTTACCTATCATTTCCGAACTTATGGATATCTGTTTTCTTAACTCCATTGGTTTAGTTTGCTCCTCTCTGTCAAACATCTGTATTTGCTCTTAATGGTTCTTCTATACTATGAAACAATTTCCTATGGGGTAATGTCTCTTCTGCTGTTGTAACCTTCTGTTATTAATCTTCTTACTGCTTTTGAAGATTTCACATTTCTTCTTAGTTCTCAGCTTTACCACACATATGCTGTATTTACTCATGGTGTTCTCTCCCCCATATTCATTTCTTTTCGGAAATTTCACATGAATTTCCTGAATACACAGTATAGAAGGTCATTATAGCCCTTGAAGACTTTATCTAGGAAATTCTAGTTTACTTATTAATATTTTTATGAGGAAATGGTGTGCTCTTAGTGATAAGCCTTTAACATCAGCCCCAGTTCAAATCTTCATACCTAACTCTTTCTGCCTTAGCATTGTTGTTCCCAGAGTCAACAACGACATTGCTAAAGGACCATCAAGTCTGAGATTGTCATTACTCACTAGATAACTGTAAATCAGCTTTGACTCCATTGATGGTTCTTATTACATATTTAGCCTTGTAATGTGTGAAAGTGTCAATGATGTGTGTGAAACCTGTCTGGAGCAAACAGCAATTTAAAAGTGATTTTCTTCTATTGAAATCACAAGTAATCATACTCCTTCAGAATGGCAGACAACTTGTCTTCCCAAATATATCATACTCTCACAGTTTCTTTTAATCACTCTTGGGCCACTGACAGGGTTTTTTTTTCCTTTACTTCAGAAATTTCAGTGACTTTCCTTGAATCATAGCTGAAGATTTCTCTGCTGAAGTGGTAGATTAAGTAACCTTTTATGTTTAATATTAGTTAAGGAACTCTTAGACCTTTAGTTTCCTGACAGTTTTCCTCAATAGTTGTCATTTTGTTCAAGACAGCATGCTAAAATATTTGCCACAGCATATTTCCTCAATTGTTTCTCTATACATTCTCTTTCACTTATACTATAGTATCTAACTGAGCATTTCTCAGCAGCCGCACCCCTGAATAGCTTTTAATTTTTGTAGATAGCTTAGGGAATTGTGCCAGGAATTAAAACTTTTTTGGCACAGCTCTGACGGTTGTTGCATGTATACACCTTCCCATTAGATCAAGCCACACCAGACACTGTCTTTATGATGAGGATGAGAGAAGAACGAGTCAGTCACTTCTCTTCTTACAAAATGTCAGCAAGGCAAGTCATGGATGTAATGTTTCCTCCCTTTTTGAGAAATAAGCTTCCCCTATCACTAACATGTGTGATAGATCGTTACCTAACAGAGTCAATGAAGGTGATAAAGTTTGGAAAACATTTGGAAACTGAACTTCATGGGCAATCCCAGAGAAACTCTTCACCTCAGTCTGAAGTGCAGGCTGTATAAAATAACCTGTATTGGTCCTCCTCCAACAACTTGAACAGTGTAATCACAACTGCCAAGTTGTACTTAAAGCAAAGTATTATTAGATCAGAACGCTGAGGAAAACATATTCCCTGACATACCCAGGAAATTAAAAATTTCTTGTGTTTTTGTTGCTTAGGATGCGCTCAAGTATTTGGCTTTTGCAATTGCATTTGAAAAGCTTGAAAACTGGATCCTCAAATGGCCTAAGAACTCAAAGACCAGAACACAACAGAGGAACAGAAACGTGCTGTTATTTTCCTTCTCATGCTTCCAAGGGCCGATCTCATAACACACAAAGGCTAGAAACCACACCAAACCAACCAGAATTGAGCATATGTTAAGCGTGTACGCATACTACATAGCCACATGTTTGTAAAGCTGCTATTGTTAAGCGCTCGTTGAACTATTCTCATATTTCAATGGCATGCAAACCAAGGGCAGATGCGTTGGGTGGGGTTGGTAAAGAACTTTCCAGGTGAGCGTGGAAAAACTTGGGAAGGGGATTGAGGAATTCAGGTGTCTACTCAAACACCAAAAACTCGCTGCAAGATTTGTCCCTGTGATCCTTCTTTCAGAACCTCAGAGATATGTGAAAGGTCCATGCAAAAAGGGGGCCTAAGATTTTCAGCGCAACACTGAATGAAACAACTCAAAGGCACTGAGATTCGGGTTAGACTCCAAACAGGGCCTCCAGGTTTATTCTGTGGGGAGATCTTTGCTTGCGTTGATTTTATTTTAATTTATTTTGTGGATTGCAGATGAGTAGCAGCTATTTCCTTATATTTACTCATGTGTTTTTGCATCTTGACGATGCCCTTTAAAGCCTTGAAAAGGCACATATCTTTGCTTTGCATTCTGTGCAGTCAATGCTAACCTGCTGTTAGGAAACTAATACTGCAGAGGAACGCCCATGGCCGGAGGCAGTGGAGCGCTGCCTGGAGCACTATGATTCCCATCTGTCTCAGGTGGAATCATTCTTTTCCCTCCAAATGCCCCTTAACACGCCATTTCCCTTTTTATTGCTATTCCTTAGCTGAAACCTGCTGGTTGAGATGGGAGTGCTCTGGAGATTAGATAGCACAGCTCTAGATGACCATGAAATAATTACTCAGAACCTCCACAGTCTTCCTATTAACCTCCACATTTAATTTCCTAACTTTTTCAGTCTCTCTTCATCTTAAAATCTCAACACCTTTAAAGACATCCACTAATTCTTGCTTTATTTCATGCATTCCCTCTTTTTCTGTCTTACCCTTTTTGAAGTGGGAGCACGGCAGCAGAGCATAGGTGAAGATTTGTCAGCAAGCTACTGAGTGATGTAACAGTCTTCAGTATTTTATATTTCTTTGTTCACATACTTTAACATTTTATTTTTCTAAGCAGCTGTTTTCAGCTATTTATAATTTCAACTTGTCCCTTCCAGTGTTTATGGCAGACTTTATGTATGAATGTCTCAACTGTTCACTCTGTTGTTATATGAGGATAAATCTCCAAAAAGAGTGAAATCAGCTGTGACAGGAAATGAGTTCGCCTCAAAAGTGTTGAATGTACAGGGTGTTTCTTGGGAAATCAAATTTCTTCATGAAGACTTTTAATATGACATCACAAAAAATATAGGAAAAAAGAGACAAAAACTGTTTCACATCATCCGTCATTGTCCAAATTTACATTCAGGAAAAATGCTCGTGACAGCTAACAATTGGAGTAAATATTAAAATACCATATTTACATATTAAATATAATAAGCCAAAGCACAGAAGAAATGGCATAGAAAAGGGTACTGAGATCTCTGATGACAGTTAACAAACTTTTAAATACTTGCTTTTGTTTCTAAATGAACTTCTGTCATTCTCTTGACAATAAAGGGCACTGCCACATGTTAACTATTTCCTTACAGAATTTGCTGAACTGCAGCTAAAGTTTAGTGGCTAGATTTGAGTGCTGTGCAAACCAAGTCTCCATAAACAACAATGAAAAAATAATATGTTTAAGTTCTTCTAGTACCTTTTAGCTTCATTAAAGCAATAAATGGTCACCCTCTAAAGATACTGCTATTAAAGTAATTTACTTCTCCATTATTAGGAGCTCAATAGGAAAATAAACTCTTTTAAAAATAAGCGTTCATAGAAAAGCAGATATGAAGCTTGCTGAAGCTAAGGAAAATAGCTTTAAGGCAAATTGCCTTAAACAGCCTCTGATGAGTCCCAGAAAGAAAATTAGGAAAATAATGAGGAAAATCAGGAAGTAAACCTCTCTTTAATGCCAATAGAAAAAAGAAAAGCAAACTCGGGCAAAGGTTTGCTGATAACGTTGCAAAAGATGAATCCCAAGATTACAAGCACCTTTTTTCTCATCTACACTTCTGATTCCACTTTCCACCTCTCACCCTTTCATGAACTCTGCTGCACACACCTAGCAGACTATGCTGCTCTAAGGAGTGTTACCTTTCTAGCCAGTTGGTATAGTTTTCAGATCAAATGCATATTCATAATATATATATTTTCCAGGTTCAGTCACTTGAAGGCTGCAAAATCCCCACCACATAAGTGCTTTTGGCAGAAAAGCAAAAACACGTGCACAAAAATTCAAATCAACACACGCAGCTAGGTTTGCATTTTAACACTCGAGCATGTTCAGATGTCACTCCGTTTGAAGTGAACAGATGCAAGCTGTAAAATTTTACTATTTTATTACATTTGCACAGGCACAGTTGCATTCATTGGCAGTTTTGCTGAGACAAAGACAAGGAATTACAATGGATACAACATTTTGGGATGGAAGAAGTTTATTTAAACAGTACTTTGGGGGCACGTCAACATGGTCTCCAGCAGACAGTTATGTGCCAGCCGTGCAGATGGGCAGCACATAGTGATCTGAAAATCATAGATATGTTATAGAGCATATCCTGTAACCAGGCTAAAAAGATGTTTAAGAAAGCAAAATCTACAGCATGAACACCACTATGTGCAAATCTAAACAGCTTCCAGTTCACATCTTGCTCTCTTCACTCCAGCTCAGAGCATGGAAAGAATTAGAGCCCAAATATCTATATCTGCTTGTCATAGACATTCCCTGTGTCATAGAATCATAGAACGGTTTGGGTTGGAAGGGACCTTTAAAGGTCATCTAGTCCAACCCACCTGCCATGGGCAGGGACATCTTCTACTAGACCAGGTTGCTTAGAGCCCCGTCCAAACTGACCTTCCATGTTTCCAGGGATGGGGCATTTAGCACCTCTCTGGGCAACCTGTGCCAGGGTTTCACCATCCTCATAAAAGATTTCTTCCTTCCCTGTACGCCTGGATCCTGCAAAAATCAGCATACTTAAATGTTAAGCAAGCTAAGATTTTTTAAGTAATATATTTTATTTGACCAACTGCATATTTGGAAAATGTAGACAAGCTTTTGGGAATACAAGCTGTTATTCAGCTCTTTTTTGAATTTTAAGCATATACTTAGAATATGAAGGTCACCAGGGATACTCAGGTTGGTAAAATTAGTTACATAAAAAGAAGTTCTAATTTTGACCTGAATGGTTACAGTTATGACCTAAATGGTTATCTACATACATAACTATGTGTTAGAACAGTCTTTAGAAAGCATCAAGAAATCTCAGTCATGTTTGGGCATCTTTGGGAAAGGAGATGGGAAAAAACTATAAAAGGGTATCTCTGCTGCGTGGAAAAGAAAATGAGGCTAGGTTCCTGACGTAGCAAATATTTTCAGATACTTCCCATTATTCTTAGGCAATTACCACAGGCAAAGGCTGAACTTCTGTATAAGAATTTGCAAGACCAGAGTATGTAAAAATTGAAAACAGACATGCCATCTTGATTCTTTACTAAATTGCAATAGCTGAAAATTCAATCCCACAATTTTACCATCACAACAAATTTTCATGGCAGGACTTGTTCCTTTTGTTAATTACAAATTACATTTTCTTTTAAAGAAGATGTACTTTCTCTTTAGTAGGTGATTTGTGACCAAATTCAAGACTCCTCCCATATCATATACAAAATTTTAATCAGCTTATTCAAAGGATACATCTATCCGCCGTCATGACTCTGATCCAGCTTGGGTCTAACTTTCATACCAGCTTTGAACTACACCAGCTGCATATAATTTGAAATACAGACATAGCACCACTCAGTTCCCCATAGGTTAATCCCTCCCTACTGCAAAACTCCAAGCTCAGATATATCTATTTCAGTTGCAGCTCATGCAGATGTCTAAATCACAAAGGATCCACCACATGTGGCCCTGCAAATGCTAACAGAGTCCTAATAGACTGGGTGCATTCCCTCACAACACAGCTATAACCAGCAGCGTCGATGTACTCAGCACAGATTTGTTACATGAGCACGGCCTGTAGAACAGTCTTAGAAATGAGCCCAAACACTTGGAATTAGAGGTGTAATATTCAACATCTCACAAGGAAGCGTGGGTCAGTGGAGGCTATAAAAGCAAGTGTAATACAGACTCAATTTAGCAGCAGTGATTAGACTGAAGCTCTTCCAATGCAGAAACTCTTTATCTTTTAACTCTCTAGTAATTAAGTCATTACAGCCAGATTAATTGCCCAAAACATTTGGTTTCACTCCCTCTTTTTACAGCTACTAGTAGTTTTTCACTGACAAAAAGCTACCCACAAATCTGGAAGTGCCTCTGGGGGAAGGTTCCCATAACTCTGACACAGCCTAAAACTAACACACATGGAAATAAAAACAAACTGCAAACTGCAACAGTGTTAAGAATCTACAAGAAAAGGAGACGAGGATGGTGATATGCTCTGTGTACCCTGTATAGCTGCACTGTGTCATGCAGAGGTTGGCCAGGGCCAGTGGCTTGCTTCCAAGGTGTATGGCCCCATTCTGCAAAGCTCAGGTTTCTCCATAAGTATGCTCAAATTCCATAGATTTTGGTACATCTTAGAAGTTATTAACTACATACTAAACCCTAAGGGTTTACATCACTGGACCTTTTATAACTTGTATAAGTTATGGCTATGATTCACTGGCTATGATTCAGAGAAGCCATATTAGGGTATAATAAAACAAGATATTTCTTCATTACTTATTTTCAAATGAAGAAAATGAATAGGAAACATAATTGATTTTTTTTTAATTATTTTTCTCGGTTTTCTAGAACAAATTCGTAAACAAGATTTTCTGGGAAAAATCTGATGATGTGATTGAGCTGGTCAAAAGTGACATCAGAAGTTCTCCCCTTGGTCATACACTAAACAACACCATAAAACTCAGTGGGGAGAACTCACTCACAGCTTTTGGGAAAATAAACCTTTTGAGAAAAGAAAGGAAAAATTATTTTAAAAGATCATCTAAGAATTTTATTTGAGACAGCATTTTTCCACTCAGACAACTGCAATCTTAAGTATTCTGGTATCGGAGGCAAAGTGCTGCAGACAATTGTCAAAGGCACGTTGCTAAAGCTGCACGACATGACAGAAAACCATTGCTGAGATTCATATCCTTGTGTCTCTCCTACATGCAGGTTTTGACCGACTTTGGTTTTCATGACAATGGAATTTTTCCTCCCCAGGATGGAAAGTAAGAACCTCTTCCTAAGCCTATTGCTCTGCTACAGTTTGCTCAGAGCTGCCAATTCTCATATGGTAATTGAAGAGAAGACAGAATGCAACCTGTCAAGGAGCAACAAAATGAATCTCTCAGATCTCCCACCCATCTCCATAGTAGGTTAGTAAAATCTGCCATTTGGTGCCAAATTAACAAGATTTGCAGAAAATACAATTGTCAATTAATATGGATTATTTTGACAGCTTACTGCAACATTGTGATTCATCCAAAAGCCTTAGCAGTGTGCAGAACTGCAGTGGCAATGCAGCCACAGAATCCAAGAATGGCACTGTTGCAAACCACAGTTTGGAGTTCAAAAAAAAATTAAAAATCAGGCAACTTATTGTAGTTTTACAGATTTCACTTCAGGTCCTATCATACTGTAAGTCTTTTTATATTGAAAATAAGTGTTTTTCTGTTAATGCGGGCATCGATCTTTCTCTGAAAGTCTAGTGCAAGTGGAGGAAGTGAAAATAACTTTTTTTTTTAGGATCTGCTCTTGTGGAAGAGAAATCAACAGTTCTGTAAGGTATTAATATAACCTCAATTTAGCTGTGTGCCAAGTGATCTTTAATCAGGGAAAAAAGAGCACTGGAAGGGACAGCAGAGGTCATCTCTTTATCCAAGACAGGCCCAGCTATGTCCCTACCGTTACTGACAGGTGACCATCTGTCCTGTTAGGGAAGGACCTTGTTAGGGCAATGCCAGAGACACCTCCTCCCGCAGCAGCAGAGCATCCATGTGTCCTCAGCACTCTGTGGTGAAGCCCAGCTGCGCTGCTTTACTCTCGTTCTTCTCCTACATGCATACAGAATGAACGTTTGACACTGAAAATGCAAGAATAATTCAAAGGAGCAGATCCTGGCATAACACTCACCTCTTCTGTAGTCCACTTGTCTTGGCTGACTATTCTGAAGAGGAAAATACAGATGCAAAACCCACTGTAACACCATTGTCCGGGGCTGTGCTCACTTTCTTGGGGCACAAGGCATTTCCAGAGGTATCCCAAGGACTTTCTACAGCCCAGCTGTTCAAAGGCAAGAGGCCAGTCTGTTCCTCTACTACCCCACACCTAAAGAAAATTGGAAAAGTACAAAGTGAGTAATAAAACTGAGACAAATCATTCCTCTTTTTCTCATTCAAAGGAATCTGGCCTATGTTTTGAAATAGTTTATTTTAGAGCTCAAATGGCACATGATCAAACTTTTCTGGGTTTTATTCCAGACAACCAGTAGCCACATTGTCTCTATCACTTATTAACTAACATAATTGAGTTATAACTTGATAAACTAAATATAAATTAATCAAAAGCATGCACTAGTTCATGGTATATGAAGACCATTTGAAAGTCCCTAGCCATGACCTTTCAAATGGGTGGAGAAAGAAGGTGCAGGAGAATGGACATGCACTGACATTGTTTTGGAGTTCAGGTGACCAGACCAAGGGACCTTCCAACCCTGCTGATACAGGGTCTGCCGAGAGCAGGAGGATGACAGCAGATCTCACCATTTTCACAGGCACGTCACCTGCCTCAATCCAGCATATTGTGAGACACAACTGGAGGCCCATCCTCTCCCCCTGATTTTTGCCAGGGTCTGTGCGTTATGCAGCAGCTGGATGAAGTAATGGAGCCGTGCCCTTCACAGAACTGGGGGCTGAAATGAGCGGGAAGAGTGGCTAGAGGCTGAGAGACTGCCTTGGAAACAATCCTGCAGAGGATGGAAACAGGTCAAAATGGGAGAAATTAATGCAAACAGGGGAAAGCTGCTGGCAAAAGCAGCCTGACAGGAGCAGGAAGGGCAGGTGCAGAGATGACTTCTCCAGCTGCTTCCTCTGCCTGCAGCCCCAGCAAAACCCCTGCAATGCTCCGGGGGGAGAATGAAGCCGCACATGGTAATATTTATTATAACAACAGTGTCATGGCAAAAGGCTGACAGGCTGGTCTTTCCCATCACTGCCACAGAAACAATTAATTTAGAGCAAATATTAAGAGAGCGTTTAGATAACCACAGCCTCCTCTCCCCTCCTGATACTGTCAATTTCTTTATGATTTATCAGTTATAATTTGTCATGCTGATGTACATAATGTATTTTTGTATAAGCTAACAGAAATATTTCTTGTCAGCTTGGTTTAAACATTTTGGATGGAGCTTCCCATCTCAGTGACTTTCTCTTCTACCAAGTCCTGTTCCTTCTGGTTGGCCACACAGAACAGAGATGAAGGCACTCGTGTTACAGCTCAGTTCTTAAATGTTGCTGTAGCCATACTTGAGTAATAAAACTCATTTTCAATCAGCTGTTTACACACCTGTTTACACATCAATCACAGTGCTTATAGTATCAAAAGATGATATGTCTGGCTCAAATTCAATAAAACCCGGGACTGGATTTGAATCACACCTTGAAAGGTAAGCAGAGGATTTGCTAGCATCAACTAGTAAAACATGCAATCATCTAATTACTACATGGTTTTTATAGCACTTCAAATCACAGGTGTATCAACAGGGGTGAGAGGTGTGTGTTATCGATATTTTCACAAGCCTGTATTACATTTTCCCATATCATCACAGATGAGATTTGTGAGGAGCTCATCAGTTGGGCAGCTGTTGAAAACATGGTACGTAGAGCATGAGGAATATGAGATTAGAAGCCAGGTGGGAAAAGCAAGTGTTTTACCCAACCCCGAGATAGTATAGAAGAGACAATTACACCACTCACCTGTCAAAAAAAAGCATCTATACGTTTCCCTCTCATTTGCACACTGGGCATCATTTTCTTCTTTACCAAACTCCCTGGAATAATTAAAGCACGTTTACATCACGCCAATGTTTAAGTCTCTGCTTAAATGGCATCATATACACTGTAACTCAATGTTATCAAAACAATTTTGTAGGTAAAGCGATCCAGACAATCCTGTACTATAGAAAGTTAAATTAATGTAGACAAGTATCCTGGTTACTGTCAGAAAGTTTCAAATGACAGCATACCAAAACCAGCATAATCTGCCAGCTGGAACTGGAGCTGAACCACTAGTCCTAGTTAGCACAATGCCTTTTTTAACATGTGCTCTTATTAAGTGACAATAACTTCACATGCTTGAAGCATGATTTTTTTTTTCTCCCACTGTTTCTTAAAGATGTAGAACCCTAACTATAATGATGCAAGATAATAACTGAAACCCCTCCCAAAACAGCCCAAAATGTGTATTCTTCATTCTGTAATTCTGCAAATCCCGTCAATTATTAAATACTCAAAAATATATAGATAACAAATACTGGAATAGACAAGGAGCCACCATTCATCACCATTCACTATGTATCACCATTCAATATGTAAATTTTTTATCCTGATCATTCATTACATACAAGTGGCGCTTATTATAAACCTCACACACACAGAATAAAGGTATCAAAAATACCACAACAGATTAGTGAGCTGGAAAGTGTCTCACACTTTAACAGTCTTGCTGTGTTATATCCCAAGACAAGTCTTAGTCATGGAGTTTATATATAGTAATAAATAGCATTAGAGCTGATATAATAATAATAATAATAATAACTGCAGTAAATGCTATTAGCCCTCAAGGCATAACATGAGGAAGTTCACAAATACTAGTGATTCGATCTAAAAAAAAAAAGTTACGTCAGGCATAGTCTGAACACCACCCCCTAAATTTGCCAGATCCAAAATTTAACTCTACAAATATTCACAAATCTTTCAAAGCTTCAGGCACATCAACACAACCTTTGCAGGTAACATTTGGTAAAATAAGATGGTAGGTGAAAAAGGAACAAAGAACTGAAGAATTAAAGGTGGCATCATACAGATGAAGAGTTTATGCCAAATCAGCAAGAGTATTTTGCTTCTGAAAACCAGCATGCACTTGTTAATTCCTGTCAAAATTATACAGGTAACACCACCTTTTGACAGAAAAAAACAGGGAATTCTAAAGGTTTTTCCTATTTTTGTTCATGTGACTAATGTGCATACCCCTATCTTTTACGCAGAGACCTTTAATTTTATTTCTCTGAAATTATTTTCCTTGTTCACATCTGACCAAACAATGTGTAAAAAAGCCCTCCTAAAATACAAACATCAGTGCTCTTTTGCTTCACACAAGCAACAGTGACAGCGTAAGCTCAGACACATTACGTGTAAGCGAGGACGGCTCCCAGGACAAATGTCTTCACTGCAAAACACGCGGCGATGAGGTGGCGTTGCACGTTATCTGCCTTCTTTCTCTTGCACAAAAACAGTATTAAGCATCTCAATCAAATCGCATGTGCTGTCAAATTGATTTAATATTATTGTGCTATTCTCTTTGAAGATTTAACTAAAAGATCCCAGAAAGTCAGCAGGAAAGAGGCAGAGAACAGGAAAGCTTCCAAGGTAGGTGGCTGTTCAGAAAACATTGTTGAATTAGAACTGTTTAGTATAGTACTTCTATAGTTTTCCTCATCGCATTCATTTGCAAAGCTTTTACAGCCATTCCCTGATTTAAATAATTTACATACAGTTTGAAGCTCTAAATACTGTAAAAAAGATGGAAAACATTAACAGCAGAAATAAAACTATGTGACCTTAGATTAGTTAGAAGTTATTGTTTGGGTTTGGGGGTCTCGTTGGTTTTGATTTTGCTTTGGTTTTTACAGACCTCTCTTACACAAAAGGTACCTTAACCATGAGCTGGTTTAAATATTTGTAAAATTATTTAGGCATCATTCCCAGTCACGCTGCGTGGGTTAACTGTACAGGCTCTGCAGCCCAGGGGCACAAATGCACTATCTACTGATTTTTAACTGCAGGTGCCAAAAAATTAAAGGCATACAATGAAGGTGGTATTTGTTTGAAAATGTTAACGGGTAATTTTATGAGATCAGTAGATTCAGACTGATAGATTTCCTTAATATGTTACTCATAGGTCTTAAATGTGAAGTATTACACGGGCTGCACTCTGATATTTTAAAGATTATCTAGAAGAGTAGAAAATAGCATTTTTACTTTATTTTTAGTGTGTCATGATAGCCATTTATAGCCAATCCAGACATTGCTGCAACCAGAAACATTTAGAGCTCCTTCTTTCCCTTTTTAATTGATGTCTTGTGTGGTTAACCTTCCTTGAAACACTTCCTAAATTTGTAGGATGACCCGGGTTGAAAGGGGCCTCAGGACATCATTTAGTTCCACCTTCAGCTCACAGCAGGACATTCTTGCAATCAAACTTTGTCAAAATATTTTGGCTTAAAAGCTCCCAAGGCACTTAGAGACTACGGAACATTTTACCTTAAAATGGAAATTCCTGAGAAATTACAAAGTTAAAAAAGCGCATAAGGTGCCTGTAGCTGGAAGGGTCCACAGATCTCTCCCAGGTCCCAGGTCCATGCTGATCAACCCAAAGTCTTCTGCCTTTCCAAATCACAGCCAGAGAAGCAGCACTCCTTGGGTAAGCTGAGATCTTCATCTCACTTACCTGTGGCTGCAGTTAAGGATTCCCATCCACAAATGTGATGCACTAAGGAATACCAAGCTCCAAAGGCAGCTTGACAACCAAACCATGGGAGGTAGAGCATTGCCAAGTCACCTCCCCTCTCTCTCAGCCTTGCAGCTCAGGAGACAAAGCAGGTACCAGACCCACAGATGGACAGGGAGGTTTCACTTGTCCATGTGAAAAGTTTGGGCATCCAAGAGTAATTCCTTACTTTGTTTTACTGATAATGGTTGTCTTTGCAGATTCTTGCATCCTTTTCTTCACTTCTACCACATTCTTACCTACAGAGCATTTTCCAATTCTCTATCCAATCATGTTTCTAATTTCTCAAAATATGGGGATCATGAGGTTTACTATTTTGCTCAGTAGGTTGGTCCCAAACCAGCATTTCCCCTGATCCAGTCCCACCACATCTCTGTATTGGTACTAATACAGGTCTCACTGCTAGCAACTGCCTACTAATCTCAAGCCAGAAGCTTCCACAGTTCATTTTCTTTGCTCCTATGCTTTATTCTGACCCATACGAATTTTATTTTTATATTAATTTTTATGTTTTTTTCCTCTAGAAAAATGCTCAGCTGAAGGCACCTCCAAAACCAAGGCCCACACCAGCTGCTGACTGTGTGCCAAACTTCAAAACCTGCAAACCACACTTGAATTCATGTTGTAACTACTGTGCTTTGTGCAAATGCCGGATTTTTCAGACCATCTGCCAATGTCTAATGTTAAACCCAAAGTGCTAAGCCAAACTGGGAACACAATAAGGCTTCTGTCTTTCCTTAGCTTCTCAAGCATGTATTTCAAATTGCCCCATGTGTATAGTAATCAAAGTAGAGAGCTCTGAAGCTGTCAGCTTGGATTTGCCCCTCTTAAAATTAAATGGACAATGTTTTTTTTCCATGGGGTTAATGCTATCATAAACAGGATTTTTTATCAGGGAGCAGACAATCAGGGAGACTGGCATTGATCAGGTGTTTTTAGCAAAACTGGCCAGAGTTTTAAGAAGTATTCTGGGTTCTTGTTGGTTTGGAGTTTTCTTGTTTGTTTGGGGTTCTAAGGTGGGTTTTTTTTTTGAAGGGTCATATTAACCACAGACTGCAGTATGGTCTAACTGGCACTGCAAAACCTGCACCAATGGCATGCAAATGGCCACACTAAAACAGGACTGGTTAATCCAGTGAGGGACTAAAGCTAGGGTTTGCCTACAAGGACAGCACAGCACCAGCTTCCAGCACAAAGTATCATGCTGGAAACACATATTTCAGGGTTAACTCCCTTTTCATGCATTCAGCAAAATTCAGGATGAGAATTTATATACATTATTCTACCTGAAAAGACAGATCCAAAACAATAAGGCAAGTTTTTAATCATCCCCAGATGAGCATCAGTACATCCACCTCCAGGGCTTTTAGTCATTCTACCAGTAACCAGTATCTCCAAGGTGTGTAATACACATGTATATTTGAACCCTGAATGTATCTCTGCCTCATGACTTAAAAATCAGAATTCTTTCCCCAGCTGTATTCATAGGAATAGAGTCCTCAACCCTTCCTCTCCTGCTGCCAAGGACACAGTGCACATAGAGCCCGAAAGTAGGAACACATATCCAGGACTCTGAGGAAGAAAGGGAAGATCAGCAAAACATGAATGTGTACCCCACATGTACATCTTGAAGAAAGCCATTACAAGCAATCAATCTTTCTTTGCCCATTCTTAATATGAGCAACTCCAGGAGCTACCCAAAGCATGAATTTAGGTGACAATGTCCATGTGCTGCACAAACCAGTGACCACAGGAAAAAAACAAAACAAAACAACAAACGCTGTATCAACACTTAAAGGCTCAGAAACAGCTCTGAAGGTGTGGGTGAAGCTCAAAGCAGCAGCAAACAGGTGTCTAGAAGATATCTTTCTCTTATTCTTGAAGCTCTTTGCCTTAATCTTTAGTTATGCAAGATGGCACAAGAAATAACCCTTTCTTGATTAAACTACCAGGACAGATGTGATAGGTCACAGGAGAACAAAGAGGTAGCAGACCCAGAAGCTGTCCCCAACTTTTCATTTGCCCTGATTTTCCATCTGCCAGACTCAAGCTCTTGCTATTAACATCCTCTGTTCTGTATCCACAATGTTCCTCTTCCCCATTGATTGATTCTTCAGTGAGCCTTTTTCGATTTTCTTTCTCTTGTGAGATTCCCCTACAGTGCTGGGTCCAGCTCTGAGGGTCCCCAACATCAGAAGGACATGGACCTGTTCGAGCAGGGCCAGAGGAGGCCATGAGGATGCTCGGGGGGCTGGAGCACCTCCCCTGTGAGGACAGGCTGAGAGAGTTGGGGGTGTTCAGCTGGAGAAGAGAAGGCTCCGGGGAGACCTTAGAGCAGCCTCCCAGGACTTAAAGGGGGCTACAGGAAATGGAAGGTAGTGATAGGATGTGGTTTTAAACTGAAAAAGGGTAGATTTAGGTTAGATATAAGGAAGAAATTCTTTACTGGGAGAGTGGTGAGGCCCTGGCACAGGTTGCCCAGAGAAGCTGTGGCTGCCCCCTCCCTGGCAGTGTTCAAGGCCAGGTTGGATGGGGCTTTGAGGCACCTGGGCTAGTGGAAGGTGTCCCTGCCTGTGGCAGGGGGGTTAGAACTAGATGATCTTCCAGCCCAAACCATTCTATGATGGAGTATTTTCTCTTTGTCCCACTGCTATTGGCAGTCACCACAGGATCCATGTGCACTCTCAGGGCTAAATCCACACTGTGTTCACTCTACCTGCCTGCTAGGTGAATGCAGCTGTGTCCCTACCACTGGTCTTTAGCTTTCACAATCAGATATTTTCTAACTATGTATTTCTAATTCCAATCCTGGATTTTCTAATTCTCTGTGCAGGTCAAAGAATATATATAATGAAGTAGGGCTACAAAAATCTTCCAGGCAGGCAAAAATGATACAGATGACACTCTAAAGGGGCTCAAGCCATGTGAACTTTTCTCTTCTAACAATCAGTTCAAAGCCCATAACTCAAAACATAGATCAGATGTTGACAGAAATGTTTATCTTCAAGATATATATATAGAGAGAGATGGCAGAGATAAATCTAAGAACAAGCCCAAATGATGACAGGATGTCATTGTGTTCCTTATCTTTTATAAAATACATCAGCTGTCATTTATGATGCAAGCTTAAATTCTTTCAAATTAATATAAATATGTCTTTTAATCAGATATCCTGGCCCAGAAATCTGTAATCCTTTCACTTATGATAAAAAGAAGATGAGAAGGAAAAATGATACATTACAATGGGCTTAGGAAATAGAATCGGGCCCCTTCTTTTACTAGGGAAAGATTTAAGTTCCCATCAAGTTGCTTCAAAACTCTCATAACTATAAAAAATTGCCCTTAGTGATACTAAAATCATATCAATAACCACACAAAAACTTCTCATGTGGAAACAATATCATTTTCTTACCAGAGTGTCCAGGCAGTCAGAAAAATTATGTTTTACCAGGATGGAGGGGAGCAGGAAGAAGAAAGTTAAGGAAGGAGAGCCAGAAATCAAACAGCTGTTCTCTGGACAGCACCTCCCACTCCAGCTTTGCAGAACCACAGAACAGTTGAGGTTAGCAGGGACCTCTGGAAGTCATCTGGTCCAACCCCTGCTGAAGCAGGGCCACCTGGAGCTGGTTGCCCAGGACCATGTCCAGACAGATTAATGTCTCCAAGGAGGGAGGCTCCACAACCTCCCTGTGCAAACTGTGCCAGTGCTCAGCCATCCTTGACATAAAAAAGTGTTTCCTGATATTTGAATGTATGTCCATGTCTCTTGTACTGGGGAGCCCTGAACTGGACCCAGCACTCCAGGTGTGGCATTACCAGTGCAGAGCAGAGGGGAAGGATCACCTCCTTGACCTGCTGGCAAGAGCCCTCCTAACGCAGCCCAGGACACCACTTGCCACCTTTGCTGCAAGGGCACGGTGCTGGCTCATGTTCAACTTGGTGTTCACCAGAACCCCCAGGGCCTTTTCCACAAAGCTGCTTTCCAGTTGGGTGGGCCCCAGCATATGTTCATGCACAGGGCTGTTCCTCCCCAGGTGCAGGATTCTGCGCTTCTTGAACTGCATGAGGTTCCTGTCAGAACCTTTCTGCAGACTGTCAAGGTCCCCCTGGATGGCAGCATGACCCTCTGGCATAACAGCCACTCCTTCTAGTTGTGTGTCACATGCAGCCTTGCTGAGGACACACTCTGCCCCATCATCCAGATCGTTAATGAAGATGTTAGCCACAGCTTGTGGCTGTCAGCTAAGGAAACGGAAAGTGCCGAGACCCACAATGAGGAGCTAGAGACAGGGAAGCTAAACCAGCAAAGTACAGGATGGTGCATGTATGCTGTGAGGGAAGAGGAATGATCCTTCCATATCAAAATGAAGGGATATGTTTTTCAACACATATGCACATACTTATAAATGCTATATTAAAATGTAGTGCATTTTGGCAGACTTAATAAGCCTTTTTTGTAACTGGAACTGATTAGAAAGAGGTTATGCTTTCTTTGCCGTTCATCTATCACACCAAAGAATATATATAATCAAGTACTCTGAAGTTATCAGCCTTAGTGACTTTACTATTCTGGGTAAAGATCACATTGCATAAGGTATTGATAGGATACAGAAATCAGTAAAACGTGTACACCTAATATTTGTTTCCTGTATTTAGTTTGAACAGATTTATATTGAGGAGTTGCTTGTATGTGTAAGAGTTCCCTAAGCAACCTATCTGAAACGTCATCAAGCACACATATACACATGACAAAGATGGAGTGTTTAATTTTTAGTTGTCACATTCCAAAAATGTATCCACTGAAAACTTACTGGAATTGAAGCTTAAAGACAGATCCAGTAATGCTCCATGACAGAGTCATTTTGCTCCTAGAGACTAATGGAAATTCTACCCTAATTACAGCTTAGTAGGATTAAGCACAAATAAATCACTATTAGCTTCTCCAAATATTGCCTATCTTGTGTGAATTTAAAACAGACACTGTATTTTCCAACCCAAAGTCCTGACTTGATCTTATTGTCACGCTCAAAGACCATAAAGTCCAAGTTTATCCTGATGGATAAAACAAATGGTAGCATCTTAACGACTATACCAAACTAGCTCTAAACACCTCAGTTCTCCAAGCTAATTACTGAAACTGTCTGGGAGACTCCAGAAGGAGAACAAACAACTCTCCATGTCAGTCTTTAAGATATTCTCACAGAAGGAAAGATTTGATGGAAGGTAGAACAACTTTTTCCAAGTTCTATAGATGAGTCAACAGTATCTGTGATGCTGCTTTGGCTGAGGGTGATGAAAGATTCAATAAAGTCCCTTTGAGATGCAGATAGTGCTAACCTCATGATGAAATGAATTACAGGAGAACCAGATGGAGAACTGTATAACATGCCATGCCCGAAGCTGACTCTATGGGAGCTCTAATTTACAGTGCAACAATCACATCATGTTAGTCCTACGGCAAACATGCCTCTTAGAGTATTGTGACAAACACTATTCATGAGATATTCCAGTTTTGAGGTCACTTACTGTATGGGTGTAGACATTAAGTGACATCCAAGGCCAGCGCAAAAAAAGCATTAAATCATAACATTTTTCAAAGCATTTCAAGTTGAATTAGACCATTCTATGGCCAGAAGTGATAAGCACACCAAATAGCCCAATTCAGCATTTGTTCACACCCAGCACCCTATTTAACTCAGACACATATGACTGAGTTGCAGAATCAGGGCTGAAAGAAAATAATTAAAAACAGACTCCCCTAACAAATGCATGAGCACTTCACTTTTTTTTTCTGTCTAATTCTGAGCTCTGAACTGTTGCCCTTCTGGACAGCCTTCTCCACACAGTGATCTCCAACATACAAACACATGGGATGGCCTGCTATGGTTTCTGCATTGCAAAATCCCAGTTACCACTGTAATACCTGGAACAGGCTGGTCACAGAATTCCCAAAACTGAAAGTGCACAGCAAACAGCTACTCATTTCCAAACATAATCTTAGAAATTTGTAGTATGCTTAATAGTTGAAGAGAAATAACTGTTTCCTGTGTCAGATGCAAACCACCTCCAACATCGCATGCTTTTCTAACTGTGGGGATGAGACAAAGTCCCATGTCACTTTTGAAGAGCACCCCAAAGGCAATAAGTCCCCCAGTCTGCTCAAGGCTACAGTTAGCAAGTCATAACGATGCAACTGGGGGCATTACAGGTGGGCCCACACATGGGCAGTGCTGAATTGGGCCTCCATGAGTGGTTCTTTCACCTCTGTTCATACAGTCTCCAATCTGAATTGTTTCTACTTTCATTTTGCCAGTATCCAGACTCCACTAGGTATTTTTCAATGGCATCATCAGCTCCCACCAATGCAGGCACAGCACAAAGCACATGAACAGATAGAATAGACTTACAATTCATTTCCTCACTCTTAGTAGCTCCTTAAGCCTGTAAAATGGAAGCAAAACCTTGTGGGTTCTCACCCAAGTTAGTTACACAGCAGCTACAGGAGCTGTTATCATATCCCAGTACTCATAACATGCTTAATGCCATTCTTGAGCACAACAAAAAAGGCAACACCTGCTCCAGAAAGCTCCAGATTAGAGATCCTGAGATGTTCTGCTGGTAACTTAGCCAATGTGCTTTAACAATGATCCTGATTTCTTCAGGTCCAACAATATACTGAGGATCCTGAAGTCAGCAGGAGCCTGGAGCTCTGTTGTTGATGAGCTATTTCCAGTATGTTGAACAACAGGGAGAAGCTTTTATACCTAGAGAGGATTTGATGGAATTTTCTTCCCCCTTCCCCAGCAAGTTACCCTGACCTGGGGGCCAAGACACCCAAATGTCACTGTGGCATGCCAGGCTACTTTAGGTTTTTCTGGTCAGCATAGGTATTTCTGCTTCTTGCACAGCTGTATTTGAAGGAGCTAAGAAGAGGGATATGAAAATTTGCTGCCCTCCCCCCCCCCCCGCTTCTTTTTTCACCCCCCTGGTAACTGACTTTCACAAAAGGACCAATTCAGCAGCATCAGCTTAAGGGCTCAGTGGCATCTTGGACACATCAGGAACACCCATGCAAGGCTGGAAAATGTGACACAGGACCTACAGGAGACTATCCCCTCCTGGAGCAGCAGCACAAGGCCAGACACACATTAGGCTGCCTGAAAGAACAATCACTCTCTCAAAGTGCCCTTCTTAAATCTGTGGTTCCTGAAGATTACTTTGAGGTAATACAAAGATTTTATTTTCAAACTTCTCAGATGATATGCAGATGGCCAACATATGGCTAAGTCCCTCTCCCACCTCTCCCAGAAGAAAAAGAGGCTTTAGTCTTTTCTGCACGATTTTTCAATGAAATGAAACGATATTACAATTGCTGCATGGCATATGCACACGTATTTCTATCCAGGAAATCCTTTGAGATGAAATCCTGGCCTGAAATATGGGAGCCCTAAAACAGCTCTAATAGTGTCATAACACAATTCACATATGGCATTCATTTAATGCATCTCAAGGCAGGAAAAGACAAAAATATGCCCTCCCTAGTGATCCAGTTCAGGCCCCTTTGAATCAGTGGAAATCTACTGACATTAATATACTTTCATAAACAACTTCACTGCTCACTCTCTACCATCAGGTGGATTGAGCTAATAACAGTGTTCTTGTGGTACCCTTGCTATTTTTGGCACTTTCCCTCAGCTAAAATGTAATTTGTGATCTCATATGGGCTTCCCTTGGCTCTGCACAGCTGTCTCAAATAGATAAACAGTATTATACAACTTGTAACAGTAACAGCCAGAAATCACCACAAGAATATGGTCTCACTCTTCCTTGTGTTCCATAAGAAAGAAGTGGCATTTTAAAACATATAAATTCATTAAAGGTTAATGGTTCTTTAGATCTTCCAGAAGGGACATGAGAGCAGATGCATTTAAAGTAATTCAGCAGCCAGAGGTCCCTCACTCTGCAAAGGCCTCAGAAGTATCTGGCAGAGCCAGATCACTTGAAGTAAAGATTTTATTTAGTATTTAAAAGACCTCCCTGCTATAAAGCTGTGATACAATTCATAATTTTTCCATCTGGGAAGCAAGTATTTGGAGCACTAAATGAGCATACCAAAACATTTACTTCCCTTTATTCTCTGCTCAACATCCCTCCATCACTACTGCTTTCTTCTAAGTGCAAGGGTTTGGTCAGAGATGTTGTTCTTTACCTACAAAATGGCATCTTGGTGGCAGGTCAGGCAGTATCACAGGTAAAGGCCTTCATTGCTGAAAAGGGTCAAACAGACTTTGTATCTCGTTGTTAATGAAATACACATAGGAAGCAAGTTTTGGAGGAGAGGAAAAACAGGATCACCAAATGTTTGTTCTGAGTGGCAATCAATAATGCAAAGCAGATACCTACAATAAGCACTAGCTCAAAATAAAATCCGTGTGTCAGCCTGATTACTAAGCATTTAAAGTGCTTCCAACATCTGCAATATTGCAACTAAGATGATGTGCAGTTTACTTAAAATGCTGCTGTTCCATCAGGGAAAAGGAACACATGCCTATAAATGTGACCCACGTAATATTCCCTTACAGAAATGTTTTCCCAGTTGATGAAACCAAAACCAGAGTGCTACAGAAAAGCAACAGGTTTGCTGAAAAGTGTCTCTGGACTCTACAGGTGGAACAGGAATTAAAAAAACTTTGCTATAGACTTTCTAAATATCCTAAAGATTTTAATTTCTCTGCTACACAATTTCAGGGAATTAGATAAGCAGAAGATATCTCAGCCCCCACCCCGTTCAAAAGGATGCTGCGGAACCTTAAACCCTTTTTGATTTTATTGTATTAGCTTCTGGAAGTATTTTTCCACAGGACTTTTTTTCTTCTTTCAGTGTTTTATTTGTTTTTGCTTTTTCTAAATTAGCATACAAACCACAAGCACTCATGAAGCGTTCGTGATTTTAAAAAAGGGAAAAAACACTTAATTCCAATTGATGCTTCTTACAGTTGTGCAAAGTTGTCCAGTGGCAAACAATGCTACTGTAAAAACTGAGGCTTTACAGCGTATATTTACTACATTTGATTTATCTTAACAAAAAAGCCCCAAAGGCTAGAAATCACAATTGGCTTCTGAGAAACTGTGTCATCTTCAAGAACACTGCTATGAAAACAAGCTCAGTCATGAATCACAGTCATCAGTGGAACATTCATTTACCCATCCTTTGTTCTCTGCTCACAATGATCCGTATTTCCTAAGGCTCTCTCTACACCTCCAAACTCCATTTAACATAACATCTAGCCATGCAAAAAAAGACAGAGCAGGACCTAGCAAGACTGTATTGCAAGTTATTTGTGTATCTGGTTGAGATAAATGGAGAAAGATGTACAGCCTGTACTCGTACCACTTCAGACTCAACAGTGGAAGGAAAACAGGGGCAAGAGTTGCCATATTTAAATTAGAATAGTATTTTCACTGGTAACAATAAGGAAAGCATTAACAGAAAATGAATCTGTAAGACATTGAGGAAATACGTGATTACTCTTCTTGGCCAAATCAGAGCCCTGTCTAAAGACTAGGAGTACAATCCATCATTAATTGGAAAGCTCACTTATTTTTGCCTGTCAAAATGAGCCTGTAAACAAGATTGGAAGCAGCAGCTGATAAGCTGCTCTAACTTACTGCATTTGCTCAGCCTTGTTGAGGACATGAGGCCGACAAACACCGCAGTCGAGCAGCACTCCTCGCTGCTCCAGGACAGCCTCCTTATAGAATCTTTCACGGAGAACACGTACAGCTAAGTGCATCACCCTGCTTGTCCATACACCAGGCCTGCTGAGTTCCATAAATTTGAGTACAAAACTTCCATTTGTTCCCACTTCACATGCTCATCCCTGCCTGTACAAAGGTCTATATTTGCAACACGGCACAATGACCCATCTGCCCTCCTCTGGGATCCTCTGTATCAGATCCAGAGAGCCTGCAGCTCACATCTCACCCCATCTCTGTGACATCTGCTGTGCAGAGTCACATAAGCGAGAAAAGCTGTAGTCTGTCACTGTCATATGACTCACCACGTCAGATGTGGGACGCCTTATGAGCTGATGCATGGGGTTTCGGAGCCAGGGAGGGGGCACTCACAAGCCTCAATACCTACAAATGCTGGGCTCTCTTCAGGGCTATTGTTCTGCATTCATTAGCTCCTGCTAAAGCAATTGTAAGGTAATCACAGTGGGACTGACAACCCATATTCAGGGAATCAAGATGCTCAACCTCAGACTAGACCGAATACTGAATTAATTGCACGGCGGTCTCAGTCCAGCCGGGATCAGGGCGACGCACAGAAGAATGACCAACTCACACCAGTTTGTTGAAGGGGGGGCATTGTCAAGGGCAAATGCTGTTGCACTATGTGCAAGCTCCCAATTTATTACCACCTGTTTACATCAGTTCATTTTTACTTTTACATCCTACTGACCTTCAGGTTTTGCCTGTTTATTGCTCACACGCTCACCACACTCTGCAGGGGGTGTTTTTTACTGCCGTTTTTCACACAACACGGTGTTACATAATGCTGCCTCAGTTTCCCACAATCATTCTTCTAACCTCAAGGTCAGTTTACATTTTGCTAATCACCAATTCTTAATTCCCACAATTGCATGCAGATTAAAACAAAAAAATGAGAAAAAAGCTAAAAAGTCAGTTGTAAATGACTTAGAGAAACTCTCAGTGACAGCAGATGTGCTCTTGCCAGTAAGAAGCAATAAGGCTCAGTGATTTCATAGAATCATTTAGGTTGGAAAAGACCTTTAAGATCATTGAGTCCAACCATTAACTCAGCACTGCCAAGTCCACCACTAAGCCATGTCCCTAAGCACATCTACACGTCTTTTAAATACCTCCAAAGATGGCAGCCTGTTCCAAGGCTTGACAACCCCTTCTGTGAAGAAATTTCTCCTAATATCCAATCTAAACCCCTCCTGGTGTAACTTGAGGCCATTTCCTCTCATCCTTTCACTTGGGAGAAGAGACTGACACCCACACCTCACTACAATCTCCTTTTGGGTAGTTGTAGAGAGCGATAAGGTCTCCCCTCAGTCTCCTTTTCTCCAGACTAAACAACCCCAGTTCCCTCAGCTGCTCCTAAGACTTGCTCTCCAGACCCTTCATCAGCTTTGTTGCTCTTCTTTGGACACACTCCAGCATCTCAATGTCTTTCTTGTAGTGAGGGGCCCAAACTGAACACAGTACTCTAGGTGTGGCCTCACCAGTGCTGAGTACAAAGGGACAATCACTTCCCTAGCCCTGCTGGCCACACTAGTTCTGACACAAGCCAGGATGTTATTGGCCTTCTTGGCCACCCAGGCACACTTTTCCTTCAATACAGATCAGACATCTGTTGAGAAATCAGCAGGGAGTCAGGACATGAGATAACAATACACATTTTTTTAAAAGAAATCAGCTGCTACACCTTTCAAAGTCTTCCATCCATTCTGGAAAGCTTCAGAAATGGAAGTGAAATCTGCATATTTTACTGTAAAGCTTATTCAAAATTGCCTTTAAAGAGGAGTTCATACTGAAGTAACACTTGAGTTTGGCCAACGTATCGCTCATACCATAGCAAGAGGTAAGATGAGTCGGTTTATGAAGAGAGGCTGCTAAGCTGTACCTAAGCAATGGCTACGTAGTGCAGAACAACGGCTGAACAAAAATATCAAAACATCCTCTTGTATTAATGCTGCCAATTCACAAACCATACCATTGAGAGGTACCAGACATAGCATTTCTTCTGCAGGCAGCACTAAACCACAATTGCACTGCAGGGAGTGGGTGGGAGGAACAGATACTCTACCAATGTTTTTTTTAGGGTCTGAGTTTGATCTAGTCCTCTTCAACCAATAAAACAGAAGATCTAGCAGAATACGTTCCAAATATAAATTTTATATTTTATCAACTCAAACCATGGTTCAAGTCAAATTCACATCCAGAAACAGAGGTGACCTGCTGTATAATGATGAAGAGGACAGTGACAAGAGAGGACTTCCATGACATATATGAACATATAAGGAGATAAATCTCTGTGGGCAGAGGGGAAGGGTGTTTTTCCTATAAGATTCAGCCCTTCAAATACCTAAACCTGAGCAGCAGCTCGTCCCAGCTCAAGTATATGATGCAGACTAGCCACAGCACTGGCTTTTGCCTTGAGGAAACCCCATGTGGATACCTGAAATATTTTCAGTAGCTTAAGGATCACACAAAAGTAAACAAATCCATGGCAAAACCCAAAGCATCTCACTACACAAAACAAGTCAGGCCACAGTCAGATCTTTAATAAAAGCACTTTGAGTCAGTGACAAACAAGATACAGCAGACATGACAACTAAGAAGAATCAAGTTGGGGGTAGAAGTGTGCTACTGGTGTTTTCAGAGGATCGAACAAGGTCCCTAAACCTAATCATCTGCTCAGTGGCTTCTCAGCTGTTCATGACACACTGGAAGGCTGCTAAAAAAGTCACTCTTGCCTCACACCACCTCAGATTGGTATGGAAGCAGCACAGAAGGGTCTTTGTTCTGACCAAAACTGATGGAGTAAGTTAACCCAGAAAAAAACTCCAGCTCTAATCTCTGAGCAGGAAGTTGACTTTATAGGAAGGAGACTAAGCAATCTATACTCCTCCCTACTTCCTCCAGTTTCACAACATGCACTTCAGCTAGGGCACCTTTGGGGAGAGAATCCTGACACTGCCAGTCTCCTAGTAAGATTCATGTAATTTGAGCAGGGCATGGCATAAAGCATTTCCCTGTAGAAACCGTTTCCCATCTTATTGGTTAAGTCTGTTCAAAGAGGCTGTCAGCCACATGTTTGACAGGACTACACATTTTCATTTAGCAATCTTCTGTCCTACTCCCCTTATTGGGACATTAGGAGCCGATAAAAGGTGCATAGGATCCTTTTCACCATGACATTAGCTAAGTAACCAATTCTAATACCAAGACTCAGAGTGATCCTCTTTCACTAACAAATAAGGCCCTGAAGGTCCCTTGGTAAGGGGAGGGGTTCTGCAGCACTGAGAAGAGTATGGCAAAGGGCTTGTTCTCAGAAGCCCAGCACACACAAGAGCTTTGGAAGGTTGTATCCCTGCACTTTGGTCTTTGGGTAGTGCCACCTGCTCAGTATCTGTAGTGGTCTGGCTTGAATGGCCCATCTCTTGATAAGCCTAGGTATTTGGCCTGCTTGTCACTTAGCTTCGTCAGCTTCACACACAGTTTATCCAGATGAGCAGCAGCCACAGCTTCATCCAGCTGGAAAACAAAACATTGAGACAAGAATATTAGCAGAGCAGAGTCTTGTTAGTTTAGGAAGCCATGGTTAATAGTGAGAAATGAATACGTGAAAACCAATAGCAGCCCCAAGGAGAACTTAACATACTGACACAGACTGAACAGTAAGACAGCTCTTTTCCTGCCACCATACCTCACCTGCTTGAGCACAGAGGCATCTGCTTTGAGCACAGAACTGCATTCAGATGAAAAAGCCTTGGAGGGAGTCAAGTTAGGCTTAAGTGAGACAGACAACTTTATATAAACAAGCCCATTTCAATCTCATTTACACATTCACATCCATCCACCAAGAACACAGATCAAACTATTCAGAGAATACCCAGTTTTGTAGAATGGTAAAGCCCCAGTCATGTCTCCACTACAAATATACTTGGGCATACTAGACTATCATCTCACAATTTTATGTAAGTTCTAATACTGGAAAAAATGCATCTCCTTTCTAGATATCCCATCTTAGGGTTACATGTATTAAGAAATTAATTCCAAAATCACTAATTGGGCAAGAAGACTAGTATCTATTACCACTGTCTTCAAGAGAATAAAGCCAAAGTGGGCTCTAGGACATTGGCTCAGAAATTCTGATACACTTTCTTTATCCCAAAGGCACCAGGCAGACATGCAAACTCAAGGGACTGAAAAATGTGTAAAGTTACAAGACAATTAAGAGCTACAGGAGATAGGTACAGGAGAGTCAGAAAAACACTAAAATTATGAAGTAGCTGCTATGTCAGAGGTGAACATACAGCCATAAAGGATATTGAAAGACAGAACGGAGAGCACTAAGAAGGGATCAGGTACTACTGAGTTACAACGGAAGGACAAGTTTGTCCACCATTTGTAATTCCTGCAAAACACAAGTAACCGTTGCTAAGGAAACAGATAAACAGTAAGTCTAAATTCCAGCAACATGGGAAAGACAGTGATATTTCTCCCATAATAAATAGATGTGAAAGGCTGCAGTATATTTGAAGGGCAATAAATCAACAAAACAATCAAGGGCCAGATCTTCAGCTTGTGTGAACCAGCATGTCCTAAATGATTCAATACCTAGTCCTAGATTTCCCACTCAAAGGGAGCGTGGTAACAAGCAACTACTCTGAAGTCATCCCATTGTAATGACCCAGGTAAAAAGCTACATCTGTACAGAGAGCTGCAGCTCAACCTGCTCATAAGTAATATGGAACTGCCAACATCTCTTGGAAACCAACACAGCCAAAGATGTACAAGACAAAATTAAAAATAGAAGATGAGTTAGCTAAAGAATGTGGAAGTAAACCATGAAAGCTACTGAAAACTAGATAAGAATCAGGAAAACCATGAAAGAAAAAGCTAACTGGAAGGACTGTGTTTAGAAGGGAAACAAGTATTTAAGCTTACTATATCCTACCAGGAAAAAAAAGGGGAGTTAAAAATTGAATGCATATCTGGTTGTCTAGACTGACATGTGAAGATCTGATAGGTGCATTTCCAGCAAGTTTAAGACAGATTACACACACCTGAAAAGGAGCTGAGTCCCTGGCATTTCCCAGATCAGATTCTCCAACTGCAGAGATAAATTGTGTCACAGCTGCTTGAGCTTGGGGACTTACAGATTTAGATAAAAAGGTACACAAATTTAGATGAAGGTAAACTGACATTCTCACCTTAAAATCAGATAGCTGATCATAAGGATGGACAGATTTGGTAACAAGAGACACAACAGTTTGGCTAGATTTCTGGGAACACATATTGCATAAGTGTGTGCATGTTTGTAATAGTTGATCATCAAAGCAATATTCTTGCAGTCAAAGAAAGTGCAAGGTAAGATACTTGGTAATTCTCAAATTTTACATTTGGACCTCAAAGCTATTCCACAGAACAAGGAAAGATACTAGCCAGAAAGTTATCAGAGGAAGCTCTTCTACCCATCTTTTGTTGGTTCTGACAAGGTGACTGCTTTATTTTTTTAAATTCTCTATGGAACGCAGAGGGTAAAAAGAGCATTTTGTCACACTACGTGAACCCAAAGAGATCCCTGCCACATGCTCCACTAACATGCAACTCCATTCGTAAGTAACTGATCTGAGCACTACTTCTTATTTCCAGTTCAAGTACGCTTACTGAAAATTGTTATTCAGGAAGAGGATGAAGCCACACTTTATTAGCAACACCGGACTATCATTTTTAAGAGAACTGACAACAAAACTTTTCCTTTGAAGATGATTGTGTGTCAGCTTGCTGATCAACTCCCACACCATATTTCTGGTATGCTTTGCTTGATCATTAAGGGATGGTTTTGGAAGCTTAAATCCTTCAAGCAAACACTTCATAAATAAGCCCGAACATACACATTCTACTTCCCAAATCAAAAGTATTTTCAGATTTAGTCTCACATCTGATTACTTTCCAAAGGCAGATTTAACTCCAGCATCTTTTTCGTTTACCATCTCAAATTCTCAGGCTTGTTTTGGAAAATTAAAACCAGGTTAGTTTTCTAAAAGGAATTTGCAAGTTGTGACATGACCCAGATTTTTCCAAGAACAAAGAATACAGAGGTAAGTTTAAAGGGAAACACAAGGGAATGTCATTAGTGTTCTGCGAAGCTATTAGGATCAGATTGTGATAACCTTTGCTCATGTGCAAATGGGACCCAGACTATCAATCACAACAAAAGCAATTTCTAGTTTCACTCCAGCTTCAACTCTGCCCCACTAGACTTTGCTGCAGAATAGGCGTGTAAAAGCTCACTGTGAGTGCTGACATTCAGCAGAAGCAACAAGTTCGTTGGGAGAAGCTCCCTGACTACCCTGAGGCAGCACAGGGCTTCCCAGCACCTTAAAGAAGAGCCCCAGTTCAAGCCAACTGGACATTCCTATCACAGGACAGACAAGTCCCAGTTCTGCACAACAGGTTAGCCACAAAAAACAGCCCACTTCAGACTCAGCATGACCAAAGCTAAGCATTCACAGAGGAATAGGAGCTCCTTGCAACAACATTCAGTAGGAAAATGAGCTTAAGCACAAAACAAATCTACACAATCACAGCTGAAGCTGGCTTCCTTACAAACTGGCATCTTTCTGCCATTCTAACTCACCTTCTTTGGCAGGAAATGGACTCCGACAGAGTACTTGTCACTATTGGTCCACAGCTCGATCTGTGCCAGCACCTGGTTGGTGAAGGAGTTGCTCATAACAAAGCTGGGGTGACCCATGGCACAGCCCAAGTTGACCAGTCGGCCCTCCGCCAGCAGTATAATATGACGGCCATTCCTCAGCGTATAGCGATCCACCTGGGTGGGAAAAAGCAAGATCAGCAGGATGTCAGAGTAAGAGAGCATTTTAAATCATGCAAAGCTTTGTGGGTTTTCTTTCTACATCAACAATTCAGCAGTGGGCTTGCAACACAGACTCTGATTACAATTGAGACACCCCTCCCTCAATTCCAGCCAGTGCTTGCAAAGCTTGCAGCGATTCTGGACTTCACACAACATGAATCTTAGCATCTGCTTCATATTTAACCAGTTATTCAGTTCTTCTGGCTTTTCCACATGCATGCTGTCTCAAATGGCTGTGGTGGGCAGCATGCTGCTAGCTGTGAAATGAAGTTCATACAGGCCTAATTATAACAACCGGTGTGGAGAGACAGGAGAGAAGAGGGAACACCTCTACATGCAACAGGCCAGAGTCTTTGCATCTAACACAGGGTAAGAGCCAGAGTCCTCAGCCTGCTGAAACTGCCCCCCTGTAACTCTTCCCACTTCCATAAGGCCAGTGCTCTGCAGTACAATGAACAGCTGTCCTAGCTTCTGGTGTACCCTCCTTCACTCTCAGGGGGGCAAAGACCCCGTCCTTCACTCAGACTGATTTCCAAGCTATGCTGGTGACCACAGGACACTACACAGAATCAAGTCTCAGGTGGGCTAAGGAGATGGGTCTTCAGCTATATGAGCGAGTCCCACAAAACTGTGGAGATAATGTCACTTAATATGTGCCTCAACTGTCTGGGCTCCTCTAATATTAAAGTCAACTCTGCTTCTCATTTCCATGAGTCACCAGTTCTTCTCTCCCCTGCCTTCACCCCTGTAGAAGGTTACAAAGTTAAAGCCCAGAATGAAACACCAATATGACTTATAAATTACAAAAATAGACAGTATTCACTGGTATTTATTGTTCATGTGTCATGGTTTAACCCCAGCCAGCAATTTAGCACCACACAGCTGCTCACTCTGCCCCCGCTTCCAGCAGGATGGGGAGGAGCATTGAAAGAAAAAAGTAAAATTCATGGGTTGAGATAAGAATAGTTTAGTAAATAAAAGATTATAAACATAGCAATTAAAAAACATTAATAAGATTAATATAACAAAAGAGAGAAATAAAACCCAAGAAAAGACAAGTGATGCACAAGGCAATTGCTCACCACCCGAGCAGCGATTCCCCCCCTCCCAGCCAGCTCCCCCCGGTTTATACAGTGGCCATGACATTCTACAGTATGGAATAGCCCTTTGGCTAGTTCGGGTCAGCTCTCCCAGCCATGGTCCCTCCCAGCTTTTGTGCACCTCCTCGCTGGCAGAGCATGGGAAGCAAAAGTTCTTCACTTAGGATAAGCACTACTTAGCAACAACTAAAACAGTGTGTTATCAACATTATTCTTGTACTAAATCCAAAACACAGCACTGTACCATGCCAAGCACATGGCAGCAGAGCAAACCTTTGGAAAGACTTAAAAGATAATCAATGACCAACTTTGACAAAGGTTAATGCTTTAGACAAGTCCATTTATCTTACGCTGTCATAACACAGCAACTGTGAAAGACATAAAAGAGTCCCTCCCCACAGCTGTTATTTCCACTTTTGGTCTCAAAAGTTATTTAATATGAAGCAAAACACACATCACTTTCAGTTCTATTCTTAAACTTTGGTCTGTAAGTTAAAAGCCATGTGGGATGAAGCTTGAATTGCAACAATACCACATTCTGAAAAAACATTTTTGTGCAGGTCCTTAGCAGAGGGGTAATGAGTAAATCAATAGAAACCACTTGATTAGAACAGGTATTTTGCCTTCACAGCAGGTCTATGCCTCTACCTGTCTTCACCAGCTATGCTTCAATCACAGCACTATTTTCTACTTCCTGGGTTCATATACAGATCACTGTTTTCAGCACAACATATGCAGACAGTAACCACCTCAAACAGAATCCCTAAATAACATTCTTCACTTCTCTTGCCCAAGAGCAGAACATCAAGGTAGGGTTAGTAAAAATGCTCTCCACTGACAATCTGCAATATTTCTTACAGATTATGATTCTCCATTGTGGACCACCAGTGACAGTGCTCAGTCCACCCAAAAAATACCATATAGGCTATCATATGGGAAGGAATCATGAAACGAAGAAGGACACAGCCAGAAAGCAGAACACTAAAAACCTTGAGAACAGCTACAACATTGCTTATATTAAACATTATATTTATAGATTAAACTACTAGAAAGTAGGAGTTAAGTAGCATTTCAGTTCTGAAGTCTGAATTGGGTGGTTTATGGGTCAAGTATGATATCCATATAATATCCACACAACTTGCACCTGCACAGCTGCTGGCTTGTGCATGGAATCACATACCTTCAGCAACCTGCTGACGTGACTCATTCAATGCACAGAGTAAAGCAGAAAATGCAAGTTAATGTCTGCACAGAAATAAATACAAAATAGTAGTGGTACCAGCAGAGGCTTAAGTCAGTACTGTGGAAGCACATCTTATCTATGGGCAGATAAACAGGCTGATTCATAAACTCAAGAAACTGCTGCAGAAGTAGCATTCAAGTTATCCAAGTATTAAGTTCATCTTCACACTCACACAAATGCCTCCTCCCTTTCCCCATTGGCATTTAGCTTGCTCTGGACTTTCTGGCTGCTTTGAACTTCCCTCCACACCATGATACATGAATTATTTATTTTCAGAGCTAAAGTTCATTGAGCCTACCCCAACCTTTCCTTCCCCTCTAGAGTCAAGCTTGTGCTACACATCAGTCTCTAACACTAGAATACAGTTGAGCAAGACATATTCAAAATAACATACCAGCTTTACAATAATAAGCTTATTTCCTCCTTAACCATACCCTGAAAGCAACAGGTAAGTCAGAACAGCACAGTAAGATGTTTAATACTTGGGAAAGGAAAACATTTCTTCCACGAGTTCCCCACTTGTAGATGTTGACCATATGGTACTGAAAACTACCAAGTTGGACACTTCACAATTACTCTATACCTCTAGCTGAAGTCTACTAACCTTCAGCTCTGGTATTAATCCTCTAAATCAAGAGACAGATGTCTTCACAGGAGGTTAGAGATTTTTGCTGTTGTACTATATTCCCTCCCCTGATACAGGATATAGAAGAAAGCTGCTAGGTCTTCATGAAAATTTGAACAGAGTTAGTACTTGGTGTTATAAAACATAGGATAACACACCCAGAACACTGATGTGAAAAAACGTTATTCTAAGGATAAGGGCAAGATCTCACATTCTTAACAGAACTGACCTCCCCATGAGGCCCCCAGTCTGGGGACAAGATGACCACAGAAGTGTCCCTTTGATGAATATGAGCAACAGAACTGAGAAACCAGCAATGGCCTAATTGACAGACATAATTTCCTTCCCAGATTTCAGTGTAAGAGCAATTCCATATATTACTGTAATGACTCATCACTGCTGCCCTGAGAAAGGTCTCAACACATGCAGATGAATTCCCATGCAGGTGGTGAGGGACAGAAGCAGCAGGATACTCCTGGGAGCTTGTTTCTAAACCTAAAGTTAATGCATGTCCTGGAAGAGGTTAAGCAATTACAGTAAGTTTCTACTCAATGCCTTTTAATTTGTTTCAAACATGGAACTTGGGGCTCTAAAGTCAGATTTTGCCTCCCCATCCTGACTTTCCCCTTTTGAAATGAGTAAGCTTTTTAGATGTGTATTAGTCCACTCCTGCTCAACTGCCCAGCCACCATGGCAATCAGGCACAGAGACCGAAAATGAAGAATAACGAAGCTTTTACACAGAAGAACTTGTTCATGTAACCTGCTGAGCAGGTACTTCCTTACCTTGTGATGCAGGGACAAGAAATCTTAACAAGCACAAAATGGAACATACCACTAGCACAGTGTAGCTACATATAGCATTAAGTACACCAATAACAGAATCCAACTGGAGATTCAAACTAGTTAACAGTGCTTCAGATTCACTGCTAGAAGTCAACAAAACCCAACTACTAACCTGAGTCAGGGACCAGCTTTTATGGAGCTTAGCAATGTACACATCTATAGGTCATCCTCACTTCAGTAAAGGTTCAAACACGTGAAATGGCCTGTGTAAAATCAGATTTACCTCTAGGTACACCCCATCTCCAGTGGTAGCCAGCAGATTGCTAAGGAAAAGTACAGGAACAGCCCAAGAGTAAAGTGCTACTTCCCCTAGTAAATCTTCTCAGCTTCAGCTATCTGTGCATCAAGCTGAGACAGAGGTGGTCCACTCAGGGCTGTCAGACACCTTTAACTTTAGCTAACGACTTTTAAGCAAACACACTTGTGGCACCCACAGCATGCTGGTCAGCTGTTTTCACAGCTTTTGCTCTGTGAGCATGGATCTCCTCTGCATCACTCTGAACATCCTGCTTGCAACAGCAGCAGTTTATATAACAGACCAGAGAGGTTCAGGATAGGAGATAGGTCTTCAGCATTAAATCATACGGATGACTTTGACCCCCATCCTTTTGAAAAGTTAATATTCTGTTTTTAACCAGAAACTCGTTAGTTTTCATACCTTGGACTAGGCTGCATCTCACTGCATCTGTGACAGACTGGCTCCTTCAATACAGACTATATAAAGAAAGAGGGACTACTACCTCTGCCAACAGTGACAAATTTTCATATGGACTTTAAAAGCCATGCTGAATGCCCATGTGCAGGTAGTTTGTACATCACTATATTAATACCCTATTTAGCCTTCAGTGTTTACTTTTTGAGCAGTCAGTTCTACTTTTAAAACCTGAGCTACCGGAAAGCAAGCAGGTAGCTGCAGGCTCCTCTAAGACAAGAGCTGTTGAGCAAAGTCAGCTCCACACTAATGTCATGGGCAAGAACAGACTTGAATGTAGCAAGAACTTGAGGGTACAACTTCATACTTAGTTGAGCCTATGTAGAACATCCCAACAGCAACCAGGATCATGGAGGGACTCACAACTGCTTTAGTAAGAGTTTGATGTGGGTGGCCAATAAGCCACAGGGGAGTTATGAAAATTGGAAGGGCAGATTAAAATCTATTAAGACACATGCTTGGGTGTGGTGCTTTTAAAAAGTAGAGAACCTGTCCCAGAATCCTGCTATCAGCAAGCACACTCCCTCTTTAAAAGGTAACAAGAAGTCTCATGCCAAGTCAGACAAAGCCTGTATAGCTTTATGTGATTTTCTCCCTCAGTGCTGGTGTTACAAAACAGTTTTGATTTAGATTAGTTTTTGTTTCTCTGCTTTAGGACACACAGCTGAACAGCTGAAATTTTTAGATCCCTATTTTCCTATGTAGCTACAGCCATAGCTTGAAACAAATACATTGTGGGAATGCAAGCTGAGCAAGGATAAAACATCTTGCCTTGTCTGCCTACGCATAGACTTCTGGTCTACACAAGTTTCTAAAATGAAGCCACTAAGTCTGGAAGAGAAGTCTGAGCTTGGCAGAGCTCCAGATAGGCTTTCCTGAGGCTTCAATCTTTAGTAAAAAAAATGCTTTGAAAACAAAGAGGTGTGAATTTTTTTCAAACCTTGACAGAAACCCAGAAGACATCCTCTTGAGATTCACTCTAATCCTGGCACCCTGCACCAGGACCGATTGTCTGGTGCAGAGCAGTAGACAAGCAAGCAGCTTCCTGACAGGAAATTCAGATCAGGCAATCTATGGGCTCTGTTCTTCGTACAGTCTCTAATGGTCTGTTCTGCATTCATCATCTAACTTGCTTTTTGAAACTGAGTTATGACATCCTTGTCTCTAAATTGGAGAGACAGGGATTTGACAGATGGACCACTCAGTGGATGAGGAATTGGCTGGATGGCCACACTCAGAGTTGTGGTCAACAGCTCCATGTCCAGGTGGAGAGCAGGGATGAGTGGCATCTCAGGGGTCAGTGTTGGGACCAGCGCTGTTTAACATCTTTATTGGTGACATGGACAGTGGGATCGAGGCACCCTCAGCAAGTTCACAGACAACACCGACCTGTGTGGTGCGGTTGACATACTGGAGGGAAGGGATGGGCCATCCAGAGGGACCTGGACAGCCTGGAGAGGTGGGACATGCAAACCTCATGGAGTTCAACAAGGCCAAGGGCAAGGTCCTGCACATGGGTTGGGGCAACCTGGGGTCCCCAACATCAGAAGGACACAGACCTGCTTCAGAGGAGGCCACGAAGATGATCAGGGGGCTGGAGCACCTCCCCTGTGAGGACAGGCTGAGAGAGTTGTGGGTGTTCAGCCTGAAGAAGAGAAGGTTCTGGGGAGACATTATAGCAGCCTTCCAGTACTTAAAGGGGCTACAGGAAAGATGGGGAGGGACTCTTGATCAGGAAGGGTAGTGATAGAACAAGGGGTAATGGTTTTAAACTGAAAGAGGGCAGATTTAGATTAGATACAAGGAAGAAATTCTTCCCTGTGAGGGTGGTGAGACACTGGCACAGGTTGCCCAGAGAAGCTGTGGCTGCCCCCTCCTTGGCAGTGTTCAAGGCCAGGTTGGACAGGGCTTTGGGCAACCTGGGCTAGTGGAAGGTGTCCCTGCCCATGGCAGGGGGGTGGGAACTAGATGGTCTTTAAGGTCCCTTCCAGCCCAAACCATTCTATGATTTTTCAGCTGGGGGATATTAAAGAAAGCACATTTCTGTATCTCCTCACCACACCCCAAACAAAGCTGACTTCCTGTAGTGAATGGACTTGATGCAATTAATTGTCTACACAACCACCAGTAAGGGGTAGGCTCCTGTTTGTCAAGGAAGTAGGAACACATGGGGAAAGATGCATCCATACCAGGTGCCTCTTGCCAGAGACCATGCTGTACACTTGGGCACTGGCTGGAACCAATTGCTTGTTCCAGGTTAATCAGGGAAGAGCACAGCAGAATCTCCATTCTGATTAGCCCAGAGCAACACTGGCTTCCAAGAAAGCTAGAAACCAAAGTACCTGAAAAGAAATACCCCCCTTTCTGGAAACAGCCACTGAGTAGATATTGCTTCTTTCTAACAGGAGAGCTTGTGCAAGGGCTGTCTCACCTGAGGTTTAACATTCACCGCCTCTACTGCATTTTCATTCAGCCACTTCGCATCAACTTCCACATCAAAATGGCCAATATTACACACTATGGCATCATCCTTCATCTGCTCAAAGTGCCTGCAAAAAAAGTTATATCAAAAGTTAATGTACAAAAAAATTATTCAGCATCAGAAAATGCTCTGGTCCATAGCTCTGCTGGCTCACTAACTGCATTTGACTCTCACAAGATGTGTGGGTCTAGTAATTTTCCAGACACGTCAAGTTTACTGGAAAAAAACTCTCAAGCTTCTACAGAAGGACACTTCCCAAAAATATAAGAGGTTATTGGAGAGAAAAGTATTTTCCTAGTATGGAAAGTAAAACTGTTTTAATTGCTCAAAACTAAAATATCTGCAGTTATTCTCTTTCCTACACAGAAGAAATCATTTGCTTCATGACCTTCCAGCAGTTCCCACCTCTAGAGACTAATATCATTATCTCCTCCCACTTAATCTGATCTTCCACTACAACATGTACAAACATAATGGCAAAGATAAGAATGAGTTTGTGTAGAGTGGAGGGGCTATAAATTGAGATCTAAGAAGTGGTAACAAAAAACTGCAGGGTAGCTTATTGAAAACAGGCTAGTTTCAAGTCTGCTATGTGCACTCACAGATGGAATCACTTTCAACCTTTTCAACCTTTATCAAACTCCTCTTCTGTTCACATTTATCTGTCCTAACACTGATTTTAACCCCGGTGCTCTCCAGAAGTCTATCTACCCCTCTACGCTTTTTGTTTCTTCATCATTACATGCTGTAAGACAGAAACAATTGCAATGTGGCAACACCCAACAGAACTGAAAGGCCAAAGCCCTGATTTCTCACTAAATTGATGCTAAATTTTGATGTCCAGAAATGAGACTGCATGCTAACCCTCACCATACTGCTGACAACTTAGGATTGTATTGAAAAAAATCTAACCGTACAGGTATGCTTGCACTAAAGTGGCTAGACCATACCTGCCCTGAACAATGTCAGTACAGCCCGTGGTGGTAACAAAGATATTGCCTTCTTTGCAGGCCTCCTCCATGGTTGTAACTTCATAACCTGAAAAAAGAAAAAGTTATTCCTCTATGTAACCACCAGCATTTACTTAAAAATGAGATACAACAGTAGAACAGTACAGAGAAAGAACAAGAGAAGTCTGTGCCAACAGGAGGATGCTATGGAGGATGCAAGGTAGTGGGTATACTTGTCTTACTAAATACCAATGTAGAATGGAAATATCTATCCCTCACCTGTTTCCAATCTATAGATCTGTACATTCAATGTCTTATGTCCATAGGTGTAATATCTGGCACAGCATTCAGACTGGATTCAGGGGGCCAAGTCTGCAAAGAAAGTGCACCCACAGCACCTGCAGATTCTAGCCAGGGATGAATAGAAACGGGATAAACTGGTACTAAGCAGCATAGTTACACGAGACACCCACAGAAGAGGAGCACAGCTCCCAGAACATGCTGTGAGCACAGCTGGAAAGGCAGAGAGCACAGCAGTGCTCTTCAACATTTACTGAAGGTAAGGCCTAGTGTTTTACTGTGGAGATATTCTAGTGAAGTCTTAACCCACACTGGAGATTAGAGTTGCACAACTTGAAGATAATGAACCCATTCAAAACCAGGCTTGCAGCGTTATGAAGTGGGGGCTTTATCCCACTATGCTATTTATATCCTTGACTCCAAACACCTCTTCAAGGACTATACTAATAAACTCCTTCCCTAACTGCAAGGAAAGACTTCCTACAATTAAACCAGAGTCACCTCTAACTCAGCAGGGACAGGGCTGAAACCCACGGAAACTTTCTTGGCCAACTATCATTTATCCCTCTGCACTGACACGCAGAGACCCCCCGTCAGATGCATTAATTTCTGCATCTCCTTCAGTTCTCACCTTCCATGGCTGCCTGCAGTGCGTTAATGGGATCGATTTCAGTGATGATGACTCTGGCTCCAAAGCTCCGCAGGGCCTGAGCGCAGCCTTTGCCCACATCGCCGTAACCTGCCACGACTGCTACCTTCCCAGCAATCATGACATCTGTAGCACGTTTGATGCCATCGATGAGGGACTCTCTGCAACCATAAAGGTTATCAAACTTGCTCTGAGGAAAAAAAGGAGCAGTTTTAGAACAGATGAAAGTCACTCAAGTAAAATTCCTTAGACAAACAAAATGGACTTGTATGCAAGTCCTACAAACCTGGAGGCTGACAGTCATCTAAATACTTCAACCACAATGAGGGATGGGAAGAAGATAACCTGGTTTGATGTTTTTATTTATCCAGTTTCAATCTATATAGTTATACTAAATACAGGCTTCAGCACACCCCTGGTGAGAAGCATTTCATAAATATGTTGCATCTACTAAGGCCTGGACATGTTAAAAGCTTGTTAGAGGTAACCTGAATTTATCAAGTAAAAGCACAAACAATCCTTGAGTACCTAAGTAGGGCTGAGTTCCTTAACCAGATGTTCACCAGTTCTCTGCTGCTGTTTATCAGTCAATGTACTGAACCAAGTGCTACAGGTAGGCAAAAAACACCAGCAGAATATGTGGCCAATTGGTTAGCTCATATTCTCATCTTTGCAAGACACATGGACCCTGCAGAAGCAGCAAGTTGCCCACATCAACCATGAGAAATTGGTTCCTGCAGCCCAGGAAGACCAAAATTACATTTGCCCCCAGGAAAAGGTACACTAACACTGCCAGACCTCACCACTGCTCAGGTCTAGCTAAATCCAGCAAGCAGCCATTCACAGTACTGGTCACTGCAACCGAGAACCCCTGGATTTCATGTCCTAATGCCCCATCGCACAACATCCTCCTACTGTCACATTAACACATGAGCTTAACAGCCAGACCTCCAAATCAAATTCCCCTGTAAGTCAAATGTCAAATGGTACTCTACTTGAACTGTTCCCTAAACTCAGAAACACATTGCTGTACACTGATTTTTGTAATGCTCCTCCTTCTCCTTGGGCCCTTTGTTCTGACCAGAGGGATGGGCCATAGAAACAGATTTCATTATCTGAAGAGTTACAGAAGCCAAGAATTTGAAAAAAAAACCTTGCTACCAAAGTTGTGCTATGCTTCCCAAGGCAGGGGTATAAAGAACTCACCGTTGACAGCAAAATTCAGAAGAGCAGCAAAATTCTGGTCTCAAAGCCTGCCCCATGTTTTCTAGACTGCACACCTAGATGTGAGTAGGGGCACTGATCTTTCAAATGGAACCTACCTTGCAGCTACGGCTGGTGCCATCTAGCATGTGTAAGGTGACGTTACAGTTTGGTTTTCAGTCTACAGCTTACAACTGTAAAATTTTTATAATAAAAAATGCAAAATCCACATATAAAAACGTTGCTAAAAATGACTGCAATGCATTATCTGAGCAAGTTACAAGGTACAGCGACATATCAGTCACAGCCTCAGAAGCTGACCAAGGCCTAATGTGTAAAAAGTTATACTTCAGGTCCAGAAGTTCCTGATTCAGTGCCTGTAACTCCTGCCACAGGCACATTTGCCATTAATATTTCAGAAAGTTTGCGTTACCAATCCTTCAAATTCCAAAGCTAGTGCCAGTTGGTAATCCTCTTTTCTAGTCCTCCAGCAGATTTTCCTTGCAGCATAAGCCTTCTTATGAAGGAAACCAGCATGGTCAGATTTGATTCCTCATCACCTAATCCCCCAATTACAATCAAAGCCTTTCAGGTGCCTGTGCACTCCCATGCAGGCAAGGTAGTAGAGTGCCAGATGCAGACATCTGTCCCACCCAAAAATACATTTAAGCAGCAGGAGGGAAGAACAGAACTGGATGCTGCCTGCCTTCTCTGTCCAAATACTGGTATAGGACCTGGCACCAGCTGAAAGTATTAAACTGGGAGAGTAGAATTTGTCAGCTCAATTGCATGTCTTCCTGGACATCTGTAACTGATTAGTACAAATCTTTTACTACATAAATCATAATCATAGAATGGTTTGGGCTGGAAGGGACCTTAAAGATCATCCAGTTCCAACCCCCTGCCACGGGCAGGGACACCTTCCACTAGCCCAGATTGCCCAAAGCCCCGTCCAACCTGGCCTTGAACACTGCCAGGGAGGGGGCAGCCACAGCTTCTCTGGGCAACCTGTGCCAGGGCCTCACCACCCTCACAGGAAAGAATTTCTTCCTTGTATCTAAATCTGCACTCCTTCAGTTTAAACACCAAACAGTACTTGAAAATAAGCACTTGTTTGGCACTAGAATAAAGTGAGCTCAATCCAAATCCATTCAAGAGGCTTTTTTAGAAACATCTGAATTTCCAAATCTGCTGAACAGTATTAATAGTCATGATGCAGGAGGCACAAATTTAGGTGAAAAGGATGTAAAGAAACAAGCTTCCTCCAAGATCAACTGGATTCCATCCCACTAGCTATGAAATAAAGATGCCAGATGCATCTCTGAGCAGAAAGGAGATACTCTTCAGATAGCAAACTGCAGAGGAAGCAGGCCAAACAGTGAGAACTGCCATGCCCAACAGAATAATGTTAGTATGGTAACTCGAGATAGATTTAGCAACTAGATTTAAAAAACATCTAGATGCATAAACATTAAGTACACTTGAAATTCCCACTGTAATTCATCTGCATCCAAAAAGCACCAGCAGCCTTCAAACACCATTCCTCCTCATCCCTCAATTCACCAGGATTTGTCTCAGAAAGCAGTAATATAGCTAAGCAAGGAATAAATACTTCCTGCCCTATCCTTTGCAACTGTTGCTCACAGAGATACCTTGTCAAATCAACCAACCCTTAGCAGTCACAACCTCACGTAGGTCACACTCTTTCCAGCTGGTACCTGCCACCTACCTGTGGCTTTAGGCTACCCAGAGGACCATGCCCCTTGCCACAGAAACTGACTGTACCCCAGGAGCCATGACTTCAAAAGGTGTTTCCACATTATTAAAATGCAGAAGAACGTATGTCCTTACATACATAAAAAGCCCTCGATGTTCTGAAAACAGGGTATTTACAACGGCATGTCCCATTGGAGACATCATGGGCTCACTTCAAGGGTATGGTGAGAATCTACTCAGTACCAGGTCAAGAACAGCTCAGCAAGAGAAGGAACAGTTGCATGAGAATGACAACATCCAAACAGGTCAGACAGCAGAACACAGCAGAAGGGCTCTAGCTGCATTACCTTGGTGACAGAGTCATTAACATTGATAGCTGGCACTTTCAGGGTCCCACTGGCCTTCATCTTGTACAGGTTGTGAACTCCAGTGGTTGTCTCTTCTGAAATACCTCTAATTCCTGTGGGGAGAGTAAAAAGACTCACTTTAGTTGGGAATTAACACTGCTGCAAAACAACACATCCAGGTGCTGGGAGCATCCACCAGAAGCCCAAGTTAAACCCTTTGCAGGAAGCAGGGAAGAGATGAGAATCCTCACATCTGGATCCTCAAACAGTAGTTCGAAACTTCAAACCAGTTTCTTCCCCCACAAAGCAATTAGAAGTGCAGAATAAAATATTCTCTGGAAAAATGGAAGTGACTGGCTCTAGACCAGGGATTCAGGAAACTATTTTCTCACAAAATGATCAAAAACCTCTTCTGCAAAAAGGACAAGATGTTCACCTCAGTGATGTTTTTACAGCCTAGTCCATTCTTGCAAGATGGCTTGAAAGTAGATCAAATACAGTTCACCATTCCCAATCCTCTTGTTGTAATCAACTTCAGCTCTGATTAAACAGCTGACACCCCCCCTAAATCTGGATCCTAGCTACATGAAACTTCAGTTTCATGGGTATTACTAGCACAATCAAAAAACATTATTTCAAATATATCCTTGTTTGAAACAGTCCAGGAGGCAGAGACCAGAGACAGGACTGTCTAGAAACACCAACATCATATAGCAGACTAAGATCATGATAACACAGGAACTGTCATGGGGTTACCTGACTCCACACTACATCAAAAAGCCAAAGATGTAAAGCCTCCCCCTGCTTTAAGGATCCTGACTCTTCATGAACCTTTTGGCAGAAGCCAATTCTTCAGAAGTGGCATCATCGCACATGACTTCTGGATCTCTCTCCTCTCTAACGTCTCAATAATACCTCATTGTATACCCACTGTCTACAGTGGGCAACAGCCTGATTACTTAGAAAGCCTATCTGCACAAGAAGGTACTCAATTTATGAAAATCAGAATAAATCTGAAACTAAACTATCCAGAGTCTTGATGAATTTCCACTGTAGGGGATATGGTAATTATGTTTGCTCTTTAAGGACTGGAGGCACCCTGCAAGAAAATTATTTTGTTGACGTATGAACCACTGGGGGAAAACATAGGAATTCTGCTAAACCAGGCTGAACCCACCAACACAAGCAACATCTCTACAAAGAGATCCATGTGGCATTTGGCACTAATTCAGATTCACAAGAGAAAAATATTAAAACACTGAATACCAAGTTCTACATACACCAGAGATTTACGCAGAGAAGATACTGCCCGTCCAGGCAAGTGACCTCTCACACTGATGTCATAGGATAAAACTGAAAGGATACTTGAAGCAAAATAATTTTACAGTCATTTTGATAGAACAACTCTAAAAAACATTCATCAATTGTTCTGTTTGGGCCCTTTTACTCATGAAGCAGGTGACAGTCCAGATTATCCTATGCAAGTACATGTGAACATACAGAAATATTGCTCCTTTAGGTGTCATTTTTCTTAATTCCTCCCTCACTATATAACATATCACTCCTAATTACTACATTTTTTTTATCAACACTATCCATAGCCCTCCCAGTATTTCAAAAAGGTGAGCACTAGCCTTCCTATTTCACAAATAGCAAAAGCAGAGGGGCCAAAGGACTTGCCCAAGCTCACCAGCCAGCAGCAACAGAGGAGCTCCTCAACCACAGGCCAAGCACCTCCTCAGTAGCCAGTATTTCTTTAGGGATGGGCAAGTGGGAACAACAATAACCCCCAGCAAAATCCCCAAAACTATTCATGTAGTCTGTTAATTCTAGGTGTCAAAGAGAAGCATCCAAGTGTCACTACCCCCCCAGCAAGCAAAACCTGTCAGAAGTTTATAGGACAGGATGAATAACTGGAGAATCATCTCTCCAAATGGCACGCAGAAGTCATCGCTGTTGGGAGCAACAGCATCAGCACAGCCCAAGGCAGGAACAGGAACAAAGCGAATGAGATCAGCACCTCAGATGAGCAGCCAGCTTTGCCCACAGATGACAAATGAAGAGGAGAGCCATCCCAGGGACCTGAAGGCTCCAGGGAGGCTCCTTGAGGCCAGACCAGGACCCTGCAGGAACACCAGAGGGCAGGAAGGCCAGAGCACACATTTCAGAGCCACAAGTACGTGCACCCTCCAGGCACACAGGGGTGCTGTGCCTCCCAGACCCAGCTCCCCAGCAGGTACCTGCACCGTGAGCACGGCTCCCCAGCGGGCTACAGGAGCATGGCTCCTGGGAGAAGGCAGGCAGGTGCTTTGCCCGAACCCTTTGGGTGCCACCTGCCCAGATGGAACAAGAGCCTTGGCAACAGCTGCCAGGAACCCAGGGGCTTGAGTCACCCCCCAGCAAGTGGAGGGAGCGAAAGGGAGGAAATGGGAATCCCAAACTTGTACCAGAGCTCAATTAAGCAAGAAAGAATAAAGCTTGTTAAAGTCATCTTCAAAGTTCACGGCCCAAGCCCTTGGGAAGCCCGACTCGATGCCACATCTGGCAGACACATGCTCCTACCCGAGGCCTTCCCACTCCCAAATGGGGGGACCTGCAGTCACCATCCCCCCACCACCCCCAACCCACACTCTGCAGCACAACACCGCCCTCTAGCGCACGACACCCCCCCCCAGACCCCCAGTCACAGTCACACAACCCCCCCACCCAAACCCCGCCAGCCAGGTGAGCAGCACCTAGCACACGGGTGCCCATTCTGGTTCCAACCCATCCCTACTGCTTAAGAAAAAAGCTGCGAACTGATCTGAGCCTGGATGAGCTAGACAAGGCCAAAAACATGGAAAACTTCGGTTTAAGCCACTGAGCGTGACTCAAAGTGGTTTTCAAACCAGAATTTATACAGACATATGTCTCAGTGGAGTTTAAGACAGAGCCATTAGAGCTCCCTTTGGCTTCCCAGACCACCAGGTAGAAGCACTGGCACTGTGTCACATGAAGGAAATAAGACCAACAACACTAGAAGGAAGTAGAGCTTGATTAGGCCAATTGACCCCTACAGAGGTCTGTCTCATCGCAGACCTGACAGAGCCTTTGGGAACTACACTCCCCACATGGTTACCTGCAGAAAGAACAAGTTTGGCATATTTGGGGCTTGCTTGGAGGGGATGGAACAGTTTAAAGAACATTGCCTGGTGCACAGTGAAATATAGAAATATCTCCCAAAAGTATCGATTTACCAGTACAACTGCCTAGATCAAGTATAATCATCCCCCTTGTGAAGGAAATCTGTGGGAGGTCACGGCAGAAACCTCCAGTTCAAAGCTGCCCTTTCTTCTGCTCTATCTGGCAACAGGAGACACACTCATCACCCTTCAAAAACTCTCCAGGCTGACATTTCTAAGATCAGCAGATTGTCTTTAAAATCGCCCTAAGCAAACCTCACACCACGGACACCCGCAGCTTCCCTTCCCTGAAGACCACCTTCCTGCTGCCTCCAGGTGACATTTATAGCTGGTCTAAACTACTCTGCAACTCTGCTAAAAGTAGTACTGTCTACACCACTCAATTTCAATGCCTGAGTGACTTAAGTGACTGGAGAACAGCGAAGGGCCTACAGCAAGGAAAAGGTTAAACTGAAAAAGCCTTCCCGAACACTCAGACCTGCTTCACTCCCCTGTATTTCTTACTGGATCGATGAGCAAGTCTGCGTCAATGGATCTCAAATGATCCAGTCTTCTCCATCCTTTCTCAACAGTAGTCTTCCACACAGATTTCAGAGACCTCCCTTGCACAAGTTCAGATGACTTTCTCCTTTGTTCAGTTCTAGCTTTTCCCTGCCTACCTTCATTTATCTTGGTTTTAAGGGCATGTAGTTTAGTGGAATAAGCCAATAGTACAAAGGCCATTCTGCCCTTTAACAGCAGGGAGAGGGGAAGCTTGCTGAGCATTTCCACACAGGTATTTAACACATCTCCTAGTGAAGCACACTTGAATGAGCCCTACTTTCAACTGTTAGTAGCACACTAGGGCTGAACGAACCTCTACATAAATTAGAAGCAGCTAAAGCACAGAAGACAGATAGTTCCCTCTGAAATTAGCCCAGAAAACTTGTCCAGCCTTTAAAAGGCAAATGGCACTTTCAGATGCTGCATGACAAAATGTCTCCTGCACTCATGATCCAGTCTTTCCACACACTGTGCATGCTCTGCTAATGTCACTCTTGTCCTATCTCTCCCCCAAAGAGGTCAAATATCACCACAAGCCCTTAGGACATTATTAGCCTCTATTATCTTCAAGATACAAAAAAATGGATGCCACACACTTCATTTAAGCAGTCTTTGCAGCACAGGGCTAAGTGCAGAGCTCAGTTAAATGAGATCAAGACCCTACTCAATGGGTCCCATTCTGGAAGGTTTGCTGTTTCCAAGGAGCAATGGACTGAAAGGTAAAACAGATCAAGCTCTGTCACCCTCCACAGAGATCAGTCTTAATTAGTTGACTGAACTGCTGCAAGGAGGCCTTTCAACAGTCAGTGCAGATAGTGCACACAATTTGGCAAGGGAAATATTTACAGGTATGGCAATCTGCCTAGACTCTCCAAAAACCCAGTGGAAGAGTCATTCCTATGAATTTAGGAAGCAACCCCAGGCAGTAGGGATGGTTTTTATCAAGGACAGACTAGAGATGGATGCTAAGAGAGGAGATGGTTCAATAGCCATTGTCCTACTGCACCATACTATACCAGTCCCTTCCATTCCAGGAGCACAAGACAAGTAAGAGGGAGCAAAGGGCTGGAGGGGAGAAAGATGCTGGCAGCAGGAGGGCTGGATATGTGAAAGAAACTCAGCACAAGGACCCCCAGGAACAGGGACAGCAACTGAGGTGTTGCTTTGTGCATGGCTGGGAAAAAACCCTGCAAAACAGAGTGCGAACATGGAAAATGCATTTTCTGGCCTCTGACAATGCCAAGATGACAAGCAGGCATGATCAGCTGTGGTACTTCTTGGCATCAAATGGCAGGAAAGCAAGAGGTAATGAACAGAGGCAATCTAGGAAGCAAGAGACCTTTGGCAGAAGAGAGGGGATCCCAGCATGGCTGAGTAGACACCAATGAAAACCTCTCATTACAGTTTAAGTACCACAAAGATGCTGACCGTTGGATTACTAGTGACATCAGGTTGAGGACGAAGGAGAAAGCGAGGCCTGTCACACAGCAGAAGTCTCCTCTCTTCCTGGTGCCCCTACCTGCATGAGCACACAGATGGGGAGCAGCCCCAGACTCCTACCCTCACACAGCCCTACCCATGGCCTGCCACCTTCAGATGTTTTCCCCAGAGCTCCCTCTTAAAGCAGTGCAAGAGTCAGAGGAGAGCTGATCCAGCAGGCTTCTACAGCAACCTCACCTCTACAGACCAAGAACATGAGCACATCCCACTATCAGTTTGGTTTCTACCCCATATCACCATCCAATTTCCTGCGCATCCCAGATCAAATATGCCCTTTAACAACATTCAGAAGCTGTGGATTGCAGCTGCACAGACGATGGACACTGGCAGAGCTAAGGAGAAACTGTCATACTTGCCAGGCACATATCAGCTTGCTACTATAGGTCATGCCAAATTCCCTTCAGACAAATATTTTTTACATAACCACGTGCTAGTAAGACCACACTGATCTGTTTTGTTTTACTAAGTTACACTGAAGGCAATAAGTCAACAAACCAAGAGTTCCAACCCTGAATCCATCACCATCTTCACTGACAAACCGGATGAGTTAATGCCTTGTAGTTTATATAAGGTAGAAAACTGTTCCCTTTCCAAGAAAGGCTACAGGTTGTCATGACTTCATCCAGAGGCACACTAAAATGATGGGGAAGAAAAAGCATTAATGTTAAAAATATTAACTGCAAGCAGACATTAAGCAATTCTAAAACACAGCCCATTTTCAGGAAGCTTTTAGCACAGCAGCAGTACCACTGGTCATTCTCGGGTAATAGACACTGCAGCTTATATACTACAGAGCAGAGATGGAAACAGCTCCTGCAGGTAAGAGATTCTGGTCTTGGACTGTAAGCAATTTTCATAGACTCATTCACAACCTGTTTGCACATGCCTGTCCCTCTTCCCCCACCCCTTTTACACAAGCAGGGAATTCCCACAGAAACAGACTGCCTAAACAGCCTCCCAAGCAGAACTGTGCCTAACAACACAAAACACAAGTCACCTTTCAAGAGCTGTGGGTATTTGGTATGAACTAGGTTGGTAAGATCTCCACCATCATCCAAAATCATGTTGAGGGGCTGCCCATCCTTGAAGTACAGGGTCTGCTCAATGCACCACAAATATTCCTCGTCGGTCTCCCCTTTCCAGGCAAACACTACATAGGAACAAACAGACACAATTAGCCAGTTTCTTACTCAGCGTGTAGTAAAGCAGCCAAAGGAAGATTTCATCAGCAGCTCAGTAGCAGAGCCAACAGACAGATGATTATCTGTGCCTGCAGGCCAGAAGAGACATTTACATTGAAATTAAGATCTCAGAATGAGCAGAAGTGAAATCATTTTGCCTTCTGTTCCAGGCTATGAACTTGGTCAAAATACTGAGACTTTACTGCTGCTCTTATTCTTCTTCCATGTTAAAAGGGAGAAGGCAAAGCAAACTAAAGCAGACTCATATGCACAACACCCCACTTGCTCTGCTAATACACCCAACGCTACCAGGAATTAGAAATAGCCACTGGATATATTGATACAAATGAAAACACAACTACAGCATTTTCTAGCACAGCAGAAAAGAGGGACTAGACTTCAGCATGAGCTAAACACCACACTATAAACTCTTCAGCAACTTTAAATTCCAGTCTCTAGCACAGCGCTGAAATCCAAGCTGTCGTGCCTTGTCTGCTCTTACTAGGGCATATTTCTGTATCAGTACATCTACCACCAGCAACACACTGCAACCATGAGCATGCTACATCTATCAGTGTTTTTGCCTTTCCAGGTATTTGTACTGGCTTCATGCAATACTTGAGCCTCAGTGGCACTCAGCCATTCAAACATATATTAGGCACATGATTTACATACCCCAACATTTGACTAAATTGACATGTTCTCACTGTTTACACAGAAAACTAACCTTGAGCCATGAAGAGCCAATCATGCAATTGCCCCTTCTGAAGAAATGTGCATCAGTATCTCCTGTTAGTATCCAAAGGATCAGCATTCCTCCAAGGTCTCAAATTCAGTATATGAAGTGCAATATTAACAAATAGGGCAAGTTCCACAATACAAGGGTACCAAAGGCAGAGGTCAAAAATTAGACAAACACTCCACCTGTAAACTGCTCTTCAGTTGAGTTTTGGGTGTTGAGAGCAGTGAGGAAGGCAATATCCTAACATCAGATCTAGAGAGTTCCACCTGGTCCTTTGACATCACAGGCCAGAGACAGGCAGAGGAGGTGATGCCTGCAGCTAGTAATGCCAAAGGAGCTGATGAAGGGGCCACTTTCTTCTGTTACCTTAGAATGGACCACAGCTGGGGAAGGACTTGTGACAATAGCTAATTGTAACAGAAATGAAAGACACATCCCAAAGCAAAAAACCAGGCTGCCAGAAATAAGATTTTGCCTCTGCCAACATCGAGGCTCGGGCCATGCAGTTCCCAGCACAGAGCCGTGAGGACTGCATGTCCTTAAGCTGAGTAACACAGCAGACAGCTAAATGTATTCATACTGATCCCATAAGGGATAGGTCTTCATTGAAAGGTGACAGCAACAAAACAGCAGCATCCTCAAACTGCTTCAGGGATATTAGGCAGCAACACAGCTGGCCTAGCTCTAGCCTAAAAATATCTTGAGTATTGAGGCTGTCACTGTAACAGGGCACACTGCAGTTAACATCCCTTCCCTGACTGTAATTGAGCACCAAGCTTGCTGGAAAGCACCAAACACCTCCATCTACACACACCTACACACCAATCCATTTAATTACCAGCCCACTCAATCATCTTAATAACCAGGCTTAGAGCTGGTAACATACCACCAGGCTCTTCCATAGCCTAACACCAGCCACTGCCAGAAGTGTTACACAGTCTGATGCAAACAGGCACAGGCACAGTCACTGCCTTCAATTGGCTATTTGTATCCTGAGGCTTGTTCAGGAGAGCTTGATTTGTACACAGTTTGATTTAGCTAGAACAGGCAGTACAACCCCAATGCAGAGCCAAATTAGAACACGGAAAACTTACCAGGGATACCAGCTTTTGCAATAGCAGCTGCAGCATGGTCCTGAGTGGAGAAAATGTTGCAGCTTGACCATTGTACCTGGAAAACAACCCAAGTTTTGTTTGCTGAACAAAGTTCTGAGTTATCAGGCACACTTCCACACAAGAGTTATAAAGGGAACAAGAGCTTATTAGTGCAGATTCCTGCCTTTCTCAGTAGTTCTGCAAAGTTAAGGTGAAAACTAAGTATCTGACTAGGCCGAGGAAAATAATGTCATTTTGGGAGAGAATGTAATAGAGCTTTAGCTGTGCCACATATTCAGCCATCTCCTTACTCACAAGAGTTTCTGCCAGACAGCCAGAGCGTACATTCAGCTATAGATCTTCAGGAAGTGCACAGTAGGGTGGGTTTAGAAAGTTTTGGTCAATAAAGTTCAGATTCTCAGAACAGCCACATAGCAAGTGTCCACTGAGGGATATGGACATGCAGCAACACACCTGCTGGCACTCAGAAGTGTCAGAAATGCAGCTGAAACACTACACTCAGTCAACAGACATTCTCCAAGATTATGCTCACCCAACTCCCACTCTGTGCTCCAGTCACAGCAGCTTTTCCAGCTGAGCTAAGTGTTTTCCACACACATTTCATAACTAGGCTCAGGCACCTAGAAAAGCAACAGCATCTTGCTGAGTTGCATTGAAAATTATCTGCATACCTACTGCAGTTCCCCAGCGGGCACAGAAACCACCACATCCCAGAGACACACGAGTTCTCGCTCCACTCCCTACAGGGCTGCCTGGCAGGTATTTGCATGCTTATTTGTAACAGACCTTGAGGAGAGAGGGCAATAAGGCAATCCTTCAGCCTGTTTTCAGACACTCATCCCACTCTATCAAGAATTGACACTTCAAGGGGCTGCAGTAGGAAGCACCTCATCTGAGCCTACACAGGCAAAGTTTGTTAGTGAAAACACACCTGGAAGGAACACAGGAAAACTGAATTCATGACCTTAAGCACTGCACCTCCTCACCTGGGTTTTCCTAAGCTCCCTCCATATCCATACAGATGACATGAAATTCAAAGTATACAGAATACCTACATATTATTTACACTTCAAGCAACTCAATACAAGACATAGGCCACTTCAACACTACAGCCTCAGATCTATAATACCAGTTTCTGATAATGGCACAGACCCTGAAATAACAGGCATACCTGATGGGCTCAGAGCCCAATATATACATCAGTGGTTATGAAGAGGATGCATTTTTATTACCATTTTAGAACTTATACTCTGAGGCACAAAGTATTTATTCTTTGTTAACCCAGCCAAAAAGGGATACCAAGACTACTATGTTGAAGTGACCTACATCCTCATTATGCAGCATATGGTTTCATCAGTTTCACTCCTCCCTCCCAGGCACCAAAGTTCTGGCAGAACAGATGAACTAGGGCTGAATCCAAACTCAAGTCAAAGTCTAAACTAACATGCAGACATCAGGACAAGAAACTAACACAACAGCACACATCTTAAAGGCACAACCTTATGCTTAGAGAAACCAAATCTCTGCAGGTACCTCCCTGACAGACTTGGATGAATCCCATACAACACTGACCTGGGGTTGTGCTCAGACTAAAGCAGCCTGGCAGTGTTTAAGTAAGCACACAGCTGCTGCCTAGGCCAGCCATACTGGGATACAGCAACCAACAGGAGCAGCAAGGAGCATCCCAAATTTCAGTGGCTACTGCTTTCTTTTAAATCCTGTGGATGTACAAGAGTTTCATACACAGAGTAGCTGGAATGAAGCCAGGACCGTACCTCCACACCAAAGCTCTCCTACAGCACTGTGCATGATTTGCAACCATGAAACAGCTCTGAACAGGCTGAAGAGCACCTGTACAACAGCATGTACCTTGCCCAGGCTGACCTGGCATGCTGTCTAGACCTAAATCCCTCCACTTCTGGAGGAAATGCCTTAGCTGCTACGGATAGAGCTTCCCCTTCTCCCAGCACCTTTCGATCAGCATGACACTTCTCTTTTAACCATTCCCAGGGAGGGATCCCATATAGGACACCTCTGGGCAGCCTGAGTTCAGGCAGCTAAACTTTAGATCACATATGTACTTAACATAATCCATCATCAAGTTCCTGTCAGCTCCCTGCTCAGCACAAGCCCTGCGGATTGTGCTCAGATACCTGGCTCTCCTCATGCCTCATACAGTGAACACTCAGCTGTGATGTTTGGACTTCATTCAGCAAGCCAGGCAGAGGACACCATGCAGTAAATGGCTTATCTCAGTCTTTACTACGGACCAGGGTAACTGGTCCATAGTGACACAACAAATTCGAAGTCAGTGGAGCCCCCAGTCCTCGATCACTGAACCACACTGCCTCCCTGTCGTTTTCCTGCACAGCCTAAGGGCCAGCATGAGCTTGCAGAAAGCTTCATTAGTTTTTGCTGACTTTACCAGGGCACGGTGTGGTTCCTAATACAGGCTAATCTGTGCTGGAGGCAGTCACTGGAGCTTCAGCATCACCAGCAACAGCACTGCATGCCCGAGCACAAAACTGCCTGGGAGCAGCTTTCGGCACTGCTGCTCAGGGAGCTGTACACACAGCTGATGGAGTGCTGAAGCCAGCAACCCAGCCCAAAACAGGCACTCACGAAGATGCAACTTGTCCAAATGGAAGACACGTACCACATCCCAGAGGCACATGTAGTACAGGTGACAAGCTTTTTGCTTAAGGAGAGAAGACATAATCCATCTACCTGGAGACTGCAGCACAATCTCTTCCAAAAAGTACCGGTATCTGCCAGGATCCCCTAAGGTAGTTATATAAGCAACAGCAGTGCCCCAGGCAGAGCATTACCTAAGGGCACACCAAAGGAGAAACTCAGAGACTTTACCTCAGCTCCCAGCTCTATAAGGGTCTCTATTAGAACTGCCGTCTGCACAGTCATATGAAGGCAACCAGCAATACGTGCACCTTTCAGTGGCTTTGTCGCAGCATACATCTCCCGCATCTTCATCAGCCCTGGCATCTCATTCTCCGCAATCTCAATGGCCTTGCGACCCCAGTCCGCAAGGCTGATGTCAGCTGCAAGAGAAGGAGGACAGGTGTCAAGAGTTTAAATAGCTGAGACCTTGGTATCTGTTGACACACTTGTGGATTTGTGCACTTGTGGACAGTGCAACAGCTGAACTGAACACCCAACAACAGCTGGGAAACAAAGTTGGGGGAAGAACAGAGCCTATTCCAGTTACTCCCTGCTTTTTTACTATGGTACACAGGCTTTCAAAGTTTAGACCAAACCTAACACCCTCTCTGAAAAAAGTGTGCTCCTGCATGAGCATAATCAACTGATCAAGTGTGCAGACATCCTGAGGGCCATTAATTTTGTAAGCCTTAAGCACTCCTCCTTACGGATACTGCCCAAGGGTCTGAGACTTCCTACACAGATTTAATTCCACAGTATTAAGACCTGGGAAGGGGAGGCTGCCTGTATGGCAATAGCTTCCCCACAGGAGAACACGCATGCTATGTGTGCCTGGAGTTGAGCCCAGCCCAGCTCCAGCTCTTAAGAGCTAAGCTGCAGGGTTTCTAACCCCTTAGAACCACAAAGATTATTTTCAAGGCACCATAATTACCTTAGTTACAAGTCTACTTCTGCCTTTGTAAAAAGGATCTATAGTAGAAAAGTTCAGCAAAAACTGAACAAAAAAGACTTCTGACAGGCTAGCTCACAGTAGAAAATACTGCACTCATCATAGATGTTGGACTCCAGCCTTACAAAGGCAAGGGTCAAACAGCTAATGCCTAGGTACACCACTCTGCAGCAGTGCCCAGCACCAAGCGTTCCTCTCACTCGGTTAGCTCTTTCAGAGGAGATTTCAGAACCTTACCATTTCACCGAGGAACATGGTCGATACCTTTTTTTCCACCTACCTAGCGAACACAGGCTGTTTAAAGCACTTGGACCTCTGAGTCAGACTGCCGCCTGTATTACAGACAAGCTAATTACATTTTGCTCCAGAATGAAGCCTGGGGGCCACTGAAGCTATTGCCCACGCTTTGGCTGACTGGTGCACAGCCTGTACACCAACAGGGCACTGAAAAAAGCCCAGGTAAAGGAAGGACCATGGAAACAACTATATCAAGGCAGGGGTGGTGAATCTTACCCCTCTTAAGGGCTCAGTAGTTTTACCAGGGCTGCTTAAAAATTTATCCTGTAATATTTTAGGCTCACAGCCCCCAAGGCAAATTATTTATGAAACTGAGCCTTATAGACTAATAATTCTTCTCTTTGAATTAAGCCTTCGAAGAACACACAACTCTTTACAAAAATTAGGTTTTCTGTGGAGTTTCAGGTCTACAAAAAGGTGTAACACGAGTCCCAGATTCGAGATACTTTCACATTCAAAGTGAACGCCTGTTCCCAGCGAAGGGCTCCCGGCGAGCGGTCAGAGCCGGAGATGGTCTAGGCACGGGGCTGCCGGGCGCGCCCGCGCCGTGGGCTCCGGGGCAGGAGAGCAGCAAAATCGCGGGTGGAAACCCCACTGGTGCCGCGCTGCGGAGAGAAACAGCAGCTCCAGAGCGCCGGTGCAGCCCGCCCAGAGGCCCCCTCCTCTCTCCGCGGTGCAAACCCGGCCCTGCCCCCCGGCGCGGGGCTGGGGTCAGGCTCAGCTTCCCGCCTACCCGCCCTCCCCGCGGCCGCACAGCGAACGCGCAGCTGCCATCTTCTCCCCGCAGCCGCCGCACCGGGGCCGCGGAGCCCCCGCTACGCTCCGCGGGGCTCCCCGGCGCGGCCGCGGCCCAGCCCCGCCACAGCGGGCCCCGCACTGCGCTCGTCGGGCCGCGGGGGGGAAGGAGAAAGCCGCCAGAGCCCCGCGGGGCGGGCCGGGCCCGGGGCTCGCACTCACCCACTTTGTACGGCAGCCTGTCCGACATGCTGGCGGGCCGCGGCAGCCGGCGGAGGAGGAGGAGGAGGCGGCGGCAGCCCCGAGCGCGCCTTAAGTAGAGGCGGCGCCGCCGCCTGCGTGGGGCGGGGCGGGCCGCGGCGGCACGTGCGCGCGGGGGCCGGGCCGGTGCCCGCGTGAGGGGACCCGGCCGGTGGCGCGCGCGGCCTCCCCGGGCCCGCCGCGGATCCGCCTGCCCCGCGGCCAGGGAGGGCCCCGGAGGGTGACACCCCCCCCACCCCCGTACCACGGTGGGCTCCAGAGGCCTCCTCTGCCCCTGGGACCTGCGTGAGCCGCAGAGCCACGGCGGGGCAGGCGCTGGCGCCCTCCGGTACCGGGAGCGGCCCTGCCGCCCACCACCACCGGTGCCAGGACGGGCCTTGGAGCCACACAGGCCCAGAGCAGCGCCAGGACGGGCCCTGGTCCCCAGTCGCGGCTCTGGCCGTGGCGCCGCTGTGGGCACGGAGCAGGCCGCATGGCGCTCCCGCTCTCCCGGGAGGCTCCGCGGTCGTTGCCGTGGCGTGGGGCGGCGGGGCCGAGGGCACTGTGCCACTCGGCCGGGGACGCTGCGCGGCGGCAGGGCCGGGCGCCGCGGAGGTGCCACGCAGACAGAGCTGAGGCGCGGCACGTGAGCCGCCCTATCTGCCTGGACCTTGGACTTGGCCATGGCCTGTTCCTCTGCCCAGCCCGCTGCCGGCTTGCCAGGTGCAGGGCAGGAAAGGTGCGGCCAGGCCTGCCGGCCCCTGCCCCCCGCCACAGCCAATGCCCGCTGCACAGCGCGAGGCAGAGCCCTGAGTCAGCCTTGTCTGGGGGTCACTCGTGTATTCGCTCCTGGTCTGACATCTGCAATACGTTTCCCACTAGCCTCAGTCATAAACTTTGCAACCAGGGTGTTACACACCTCTTATTTTATCTGTGAAATAAATTTAAGAGTGAGGATTTCCTCACACTTAACCCAGAAATTCTCACTGAATTATTTTGCAAAGTTTGAAATAATTCTCAGTGCAGAGTCCACTCTGAGACCCCAACTCACAGTGCTCCCCAGAAATGAGGTTCATTATTTGTTCCCTGAGCAGCAGCTGATCTTCAGTGACCTACAGTGAACAGTCCACACAGAAAGACAGAAGTCCCGGTAGGAAACCTGTAGCCCTACAGCCGGTACCTGTGCATGTGGTAATGTTTGTGCTTGATATTCGGAGTGCTGCAGGAGCACCAGCACACCTGATGCCATACCAAGCGGTTCTGTAAATCAAAAGGTGCCCAAAGGAGTAGCATGTCTGTCCCACGGGGATGGTTCATCTAACTTAGTCATGCTTTCATTAGTTTCTATCGCCAGCAACCTTTTTGTCCCAGATCGAATGCACTGGCTCGCAGCAGCAGGACAGCAGTTGGGCTCTTGGCAGTTCCCCACCCACTCATTCGAGACACCAAGGTCGGAGCACAGGCAGTTTCCGCATGCTCCTGCACACCTGCCTCCGCCGACAGGCAAACAGGGAACTTCCCAACTCCTCTATGTTACACAGCGTGACCTAAGGGCATCAAAATGCTTCAAAGGGGCCTTGCGTGAGGTGTCAGCCTCCCCAGCAAACCTGATCATCAGTTTGTCAGTTTTCATCAATGTCTTCATGCACTAACTCACAGCAATCCCTACACATAAAATATCCTTCCTAAATTAATGAGCAAGGCCAAAACAAAGACATCATTTCATATAACTCCCACTAATTTCAGCTCAAGGCATACTTCCCTGTGAAGGCTGAAAGGGAGCAGCACCTGGCTACAGCTAAGGCAAGGAGTGGGTGGCGGGAGCTGACAGTATTTATTAAACGAGGACAGATCAGCTCCACCTAGTGTGAAGGTGCTCCAATGCTTGTCAAAATATTCTCAGTTGTTTATAAGGAGTGCTTAAAGACAAGTCATGCTAGCAGCACGGTTTGCCTTGACCCTCTGATTTAGGAGATTAATACCTCATAGCACTGTATTATGCTACATCTTAATTCGTCAGTGCCTTGACTATTCATACACACCCTGGTCCTTTCATTGTTGCTGTCACTGGTGGATTTGGGACACCAGATGGCACAAGATAGGCACTAAATGGAGGGAATAGGATATAGTGAAGAAGAAGAAACAGGAAAAAGAACAAAGAGTTCAAAAAACAACTGCGTAACAGACTATGTGAAACAGTCACAGGATGTTATTCATGTCATATAGACATCCTGTGACTGTTTCATTTACTGTAGTAGTTCAAGTAGGGAAGTTCTGGGTTGTAAATTTAAATATTTCACAGTCACCGAAAAGCTGTGAAACTCAGGGAAAAAACACTTTTTAAAAAAATGAGAATATGACATTTCTTTGGAACTATATTTAAAAAAAGATTGGGTTTACTGGCGTGGCTAGGAAATACTGTAGATTTCAAGACTAGGAGAAAACATCAGTCTAAACTTCTGTAGAATACAGGTGATACTTCACACAGGTACTCCACACAGAGCCAGTTAGTTGCCTGACTGGAGCAATTTATATATTATATACATTATAAGAAGCATTTTGTGCAATCCGATTTTTTTTTTTTATTTATTAAAAAAAATGCCTGTGCTTTGTTCAACAGGTTTCTCACTTGACAGTGCACTGGGAGGATCTGTGCTGAGTGTGAATTAGAAATGTACAGAAAATGAGGCAGTTGTTCACAGGACTTCATTTGTCACAGCAGGTAGAAGATGGGTGTCAAAGAGCAGCAAGAATGCAGTGACAATTAATGCAGCACTGTAGGAGCATGGAGAACTGGGCTCTATCCTTACCATAGCACATCATCCCCTTGTGGTGCTGGCTCAGTCCCTTTGGACAGGCTTTGCGCAAGTGATCATTAATTTCATACTCATTTTCTAGGTGCCCATGATGAGCATCCTCTGCTCTTTTCTATTCTTTGACCAATGTTCTGCATGGACTGAAGTCCAGACTACAACAGTGACTTCAGAAAAATGCAGCACAATGCCAAATACTCTGCCAAAACAAACCCTGCGTGTCTCAAAGTGGTACCCGCAAACAATGAGCGCATTTGATGTTACATTCTGTACATCAGTTCACCCTTACCAATAAACTGCAGACAATGATTTCACTTTCCCACAAATTTACATACACATTGCAAAAATAAATTCACTTTTGCCTGTGAAGCACTATGACATTGTGGTGGCAGCATTCAGGAGCACTCTGAATTAGGAAACTAATGTTGTTTTACCCTGCATAGAGGTTTGATGAGGAGTGAAGAAGAATCCCCATAGTGAAAGATGCAGCTGAAAGAGGTGGTGTCTAACTACTGTTCCAGCAAGCACCAGCCATTCTGTGCAGTGGGGCAGGTACAGTGTTTGATGATCCAGTTAAATTGTATCATGGTAAATGTCACAAGGTGCCTAATGTACGTTGTAACAGTGATGGCATCACTGGCGTCTTCTGAGCATGCGCTTCACTCTAGCCTTACTGCTTGTGAGGGCCCCAGCCAGCAGCTGAAGGTTGCAGCAGCCTTCTTACAGGCACACTGCAAATTTAGCTTAGCAGGGGTCCCGTGTGGACTTGTTCGTGCTTTAAATTGGCTTTTTTTTAGTGCTGTTAACGGGTAGCATAGACATACACTTACAGTACTCACAAATGTCATGCCACAAGTAAACTCTCCCTACCTGCCTCAAACATAAACTCTGAGACATGTATTGCCTCCTGTTTGCACAAAGTCCTTCACAACGTGATTTCCTGCTCACTATCATCTTGTGCAGCAGAACAGAGCAACAGCGCTGGGGAGCTAGCTCAGTTAATACTATCTCAGTCCACAGCAACATTTATATACTGTAGCAACCATTAGCATTATGATGATAATACCATATGCCCCAGTGATATTAAATTCAACACATTCCAGATTCACCACAGATAACTTTCTCCTCCCCTCTCCTCAGTAAAGGCTTCTGCCCTTCACCAGGTCCTGATTTAGTGCTTATGGTACCATCCACTTCCCATCATTAGCTGCCCAACAGAGGGCAGAGAGCGCCTTCGTTTTGACTTCCCTGTGAATGAGGACTAACAACATTTAAATAAGAGTTTGGTATGATCAAGCTGGTGCCTTTTGGGAAGAGTACAGTTAGTCCAAGGGTTAAAAGGAGGCTATGTTTTTGTTGCAAGAACACTAGAAATTATTTACTTGTGAACAATGCTGTCTGTACAGCCAGTGCAAGCATGAACTGAAGCAAGAGCTAGAAGAGGAACTGGCATAAAGGGAAGTTTGAACTAATTTTACTTCTTGTCTCTTATTTTCCTTATACCCCCGACAAGAGAAAAAACACCAGATTTTGTTTCTTAGAAAAAACACCAGATTTGGTTTCTTAGAGGAACCCTGGGGCCAGCCTGTTACACAAGAGGCTGGTTCAGTCCCTGAGAGCCTGAGGCTCTGGGTTGGTGGTAAATCAGTACAAAATCTTCTCCTCCCTCTCGCAGTTGTAGCAAACATGAGCATAACATGAACTGAGGAGCAAGCTCTGAGCCTTGTAGAGCAAGTTTAACCAAGTAAATTCTCCCTTAATCCAGTCTGGGAAATTATGAGCACTGCACCTGGTATGTTAATGGCATGCAATGGGACTGGTACAGCAACCTTCCTGCCCCTTGTTGTTACTCACCTTAAGTTTGCAATTCAGCTGCCCAGTTACTTAGTGCACACTGAGCATAAGAAAGGGTGGATAAAATAAATAGAGTAAATGAGCAAGATTACTGCTCAGTAAGGGATATTCAAAGCCTGGACCTGTTAGCTTCCTTGCAGTCCAAGACTAGAGGTTTAGTTCAGAGTTCTTGTTCAGAAGTGTAATGCTGCAGCTCTAAGGGACAGATGGACTTAGTGAAACACACAGCTTGACCTCTTACTCAACGGGATCAATAGCTTGGATGGTTTTGTTCTTTTTAGTGGAGGGCATGGGGGTATCCTGGTACGAGGTTACTACATAAGGTAAAGAAGGGACAGACCCCTGAAGCTGATAAAAGACTTTTAAAGAATTCACAATGGAAACCAGTTCATTAGCTTTATTTGGCTTTGGATCAAGCCCCAGGTATTTAAATCATACCTTCTCCCTTTGTATTAGTTTTGACATTACATAGCTTTTTATCAGCATCTGTTCTGCTCAGAAATGCAAGCTGATTTATACCAGAGCAATTTGCAAGGAGGTAAACCGCTCAGGGGATGAGTCAGCCTTCCTGATGTAGATAATTTACAACTGTATAAATGAGGGAGGTTATCAGGGTGGGACAGGAATAAACGTGGGTCTAAGCAAGATAAAGACTCCCTCTCTACTAGCATCTCCATTTCAAAAACTCTTCTCAAAGAGCCTGGCAGAAGCTCACACTGACACTGAGAAAATGCGTGTTACTGTCCTTTGAGAGTCCTAGATGCAGCACCCAGAGAGCAAAGCCATAGCTGGGATCCAAGCGGTGCCGGTGGGTACTCTGCATATCTGCCATGCTGTCTCACCACGGGCCCAGCTGACCTGGAGGCTGTTTGCAAGGTCTCTATGTAGGTAAGAGCTGGACAGAGCCGTCAGTTAAAAAATGCGTGGTGTGTTTCACCTATCCCAGCACCAGCATGTCACGACTTTTCTGAAAACTCCCCAGCAGATTTATGATATCATGTTCTTCAGTCCCATGGAAAAATAATTCAGCATGGGGAAGAGAGGAACAATTTTCCCGGTATCTTGTCCTTCATTTAAAACATCTACATATCTTGGTTGTGTCATTTCCGTTCTCAAGACACCTAATCACTCCCTCCCAGTTCTCTGATTATGCACTGTAGAGCAATTGAGTAATAAAATACTTAATTAAATAGCCACATGTCTTTGTTTTACCCTTTAATTAGATTACTCGGAAATAATAATCATTTCTCACCAACCTGAGGGTTTCGCTCATTCCTTCTCCAGATAACAGGAAGCAATTTATCTTTTCCTACTGATACTTTTCTAAATCCCAAGTCAAATTAATCAATTCCGATTTTAAAGTCAATTAGAAATAGATACACTCTGACACTGCACTACCTTCATGAGTGAAATCATAAATTCAGACTCTGATAATAAGGCAGCACAAGAAAAATTCTTTTTAGTGTTGACAGTTTCAGGATAGCAAGTCTGATTTTAAAATATAAAGCACTTGCTGCAATAATTAATTAGTTAACATAAAGCTCCAGGAGACTTATTTATAAGACTTACTTTATAATTTTTATAAAGTATTTTTATATTTTTATATACTATAAAAATATATTTTATATTTTATACAGTATAATTTTTTTATAAAGTGCTTTGAAATCCAGTGATGAAAAATGATGTGAAAACAAAATATTCCTGCATTTATAAATCACCAACTTTACAAAGCCTTAAGTCAGACAGAAGTGTAAGCCACTATTAAAGATTTAAAATAGTTTAGCAGCTAATGGATGCTGATGACATCTGATGACTATTCAACAGTCATTGTGTGATATTTGCTTGGGGCTGTGTCTAGTGGGTAAGCATTCACACTGTCAAAATTGCTTCTATGGAGGGATGGTCACTGCGGTCTCTTCAGTACCAGGACCAGCTTTATGTTGTCATGTAGCATTACTGGACTGAGATCCTAAATGAAGGTGGACAAAAACCTCAGGAAACTCAACAAAGACAAATGTGGGTGCTCAAAGATAGTTCTGTGTCTGGGAGGGAGTAATACCAATTCAGCAGCACATGGGGTCGACTGCCTAGAAAGCAATTTGGTGGAGGAGGTGCCGGGATCCTGGTAAGCAAGTTGAGTAGGAGTCCACCGAGTGCCTCTGTGACAAAGAAGGGCAACTGCATCCAGGGCTGTGTCATCAAGAGTGCAGCCAGCAAGGTGAGATAAGGGAACCTTGCCCTTTACTCTGCAGTGGTAGGAACCCATCTGCTAGTGCCGGGTCCAGTTTGAGCTCCCTGGAATAAGACAGGCACTGATGTACCAGAGGCCAGGGAAGGCCACCAAGATTATCAGGGATGGAGCACAGGACGTACTATGAGATGTTGGGAGAGCTGGTTCTGATCAGTTTGGAGAAGAGAAGGCAAAGGGGGATCTTACTGCTGTCTACAACTGCCTGATGGGAAGCTGTAAAGAAGATGGAGCCATACTCTTTGCAGAGGCACACAGGGACAGGATGAGCGACAAGAAGAAATACTTCCTACAAGTGAAATTCCAATTAGATATAAGGAAAAAATATCACTATGTGGGTCATCAAACACTCGACCAGGGCATGAAGAGGCTCCATCCTTGAAAATATTTGTCTCTCAACTGAACAAGGCCCTGTGCAACCTTATCTAAGTTGGTTCTGGTCCAAGGAGGGAGTGAACCTAGAGGCCTCCAGAGGTTCCTTCCTACCTGAATTATTTTGTATCTATGTGATTCTGTCTGGATTTTTGTGTGCCTCACTAAAATTAAAAAAAAAAAAAAAATCATTAAACACTTGTCAAGGAGCTAAGAAACACAGTTCTGTTTCCAACTCTGACAGCGACTTGCTGTGCAACCTTTAGACAACTATGTAATCTTGGAAAGAATAGGTTTGTCATATGCAAGGTCAATAGGGATCTGTTGGTTGAGAGTGGAAAAAGGAAGTGAATGAAGGCAGGGTCTGTTTCAGGAGAGGGGATCCCATACTCTAGGGATAGCAAAATAGTAAGGGTGTTCAGTGCTTCTAGTACACAGTCTTGTCCCAGCCCTCTAGCTGAGGACCCAAAGGCTTTGAGGTATCAGAGAGCACTCTCCATTTACAGACTCAAAAATCTAATAGAATTGCAATATTTTAATGATCCTGCAGGATTTTTTTATTACCACCTGAAAGATTCAAACATGGCAGTGATTTGCACAACTAGGCCACACACACTTATCCTCAATGGTTTCCCATTCAATTCCCAGCACCACCAGCACTAATTTAGTGTGCTAGTTCTGGCTGTAACAACACAGTTAAGACTGTATTAGTGATTTGAATGTTGTTGCTTACAATAGCCCAAGTGAGAATAAATGCTATACATATTTTGTCACAAGAAACCATCTCTGTCCCAGTGACCTTGAAATCTGGATTGGACTGAGAAAGAATGGAAAAAATATTATGATTATTATTCAATATTATCTCTCAGAAATTAACTCCCAGCAGCACTGCTAGACCATAGCAAACCTAGGAAATCTGAAAAGCTATGAAGTGTAGTTTTCCTTTTACAGTTTTCCTAAAAAGCCTTTGTACAAGGTCATCCTGGGCAGCTGTAGCAAACTTTTGTAATCTACTTTTGTAATCTGTTGGGGTTCTTACTAGTCAAAAGAAAGTTATGACAGGGAATAGCAAGAAAATTCCATCCTGCCTGAGTATCTTGTAGTTATAGCAAGTATAGTAAAATAGAAAATAATCAAGTAGTCTCCTCCTTTCCCCAAATAAGCAAACAAAAGACAGGTAAAATCTTGGCTACATAGCTCTTCTGCCACTCCATTATATTCATCTGTGCTTGCCACATTGTTCTGGCATTAATTCATTATTTGGTGTTTCAGTTCACTGATATGTCATGATTTTTAATGGTGAAAGTGATCTCTGAAGGAGTGCGAATTTGAGGATTTATCTACGTTCATCTTGTCCTGGCAAGCATAAACTAATCAGTAGTCTGTGCACCTGCAATGCATTTTTTCTCATGAATTTTACAGAGCAGGTAGCACCAGTGGAACTTGACTTGAGGCACCAGAAGCTGAAAAATAAAAATATTGGGGTTGTTGGGGTTGAACAACAACCACTTTTCTGAAATGCCGGTTACAAAAGGAGGAAAAAAAATGGTAACACAGCGGACAACTTATGTGGTGTCCTTGAAAAGAGACACTGAATGTTATTAATTCACATCTGCTTTAGCAACCTTTACCTTGGAAACCTAAAAAACAGTAAGACAAAAACAGACTGCAAATGGCCACACTGCCCTAGGGATATATGCACAGCTGTTGAATTCGATAGGAGTCACGGGATAGCATTCAGCTTCTTCCTGCAAACACTAAACTTCTACTAAAGTTAAAAGTAATTCAGACAGCTGGGGTAAAAGGTCATAGTACACCTAGCTGCAATGTTCCTACAGTTTTGGGAATCAAACCACAGGCAATGTGCAAAACCAAGCCCAATGTTATGTACCAGCTGGGAGACAGAACAAATGCAGTGTAAAGGAAATCCAGTTATGCAGCTGAAGTCAGCCTGAGCTTTACTGTCCTGCCGGGACAGGAATCTGTACTGCAACAATGGATGAGAGGCGACTGTTTCTGTAGGTGATGTATGAGAGAGAAATTTCTGTTAAGGCTTCAGAACTCATTTTTATTGTTATTAATTTGAACAGACCGTTTAAATACGGAACTGTAAATGTATGCATATATGGTTGAAAATCCGTAAAGGAACATAAAGACGTAAAGGTGCATAGAAAAGCTTTAGAGAAAAAAAAAAACCCAACAACCTTCAGAACATATTTCAGCTGTTCAATTTGTTTAGTTCTTACATTGGGCTGTAACCTTGGCTTCAAACTTGCTTCCCAGGGACGCACACCTTTCTGACAAAGCCACACACTGCTCACCTTTCAGTACACACAGGCTCTGACTGCACAGCATATATTGTTTTGTGCTGGAATTTAAGTGATTGCTGTGCTTGAAGTTATGTTCATATATGCCTTGGTCAAGCATGACTGCAGATGTTACCAAAAAACTCGGAATAAAACTTATCAACACCAATTGATGCAGATAAGCAGACACTTCTTTACTGATGGCCGGGTGCGCGGGTGAATGTTTTCACCAACGACGCACACCATGCACCAAAATCATACATCTTATATAGAACTTATTCATACGTATTCATTAAGTATTCATGCATAAACATAACAATTCCTGGAAATCATTATCATACTCTCCTCCTATTTCCGATTCTGCGCAGTAGAGTCCAGAAGCACCTGGAAATGGGTCTGGGGTGTAATGTGAGTCGGTGGTTAATGAGTCGGTGGTCGCGATCTCCCCCTGTCGGAATTACCTATTGCTTGAGGACACGGTTTCTTGGCTTAAACTTACATGTTGCTTCAGTCGATTTCCCCATTTTCCCATTAATCTGGATTCTGACATCTCTCTGCATTATTTCAGGTTATAAAATACCTTATAAGTAAAATTATCTTGAATCTTAAGCCTGTTATCTATAGTTCTAAATGTTCCTACTAGGTGATTCTGACCAATTCTTTCGGCCTTGGTACCAGGCTGTACAGGGGATTTCATAGTAGCCTCGGTTCCTGTATAGAGTGCAAATGCAGCATAGGATTTCTACTAGATATCTCCTATAATTCTATATTCCTATTAAAATTAAACAAATTAATGCTAATCTATATTAAATCAATAACATATCATATCAGTAACACAGATGGCTGACTGCCATTGAAACACGTAAGTTATGCTGTTAGGGGAAAACATTCTGAGTTGTTTTCTTGCTTAGGCCTCATCAACAGAAACGCTCACTTAGTTGTAGCTGTGGGATCTTTCTTACTGGAGTATATGTGTGAAGTAGGGAAGACAAGATGGATTTTCACATCCCTACCAGTTGTAATTGCACTTGTAAAGTGTGTAATTTTCCTGAAAAATTAGTGAGGATATTCACCTGCTCTTTGAAAATGAAAGAGTCTTTTCTCTGATTTTGAAGCATGGAAACTGAGCTCTCTCTTTGCTCACCATCAAAGAGGAGGTGTATTGTAATTTCACTTATGCAATAGTGCATTCTGGTTAACAAAAAATACACTTGTAACAAGCAAGGTTTTATGTAAGGGTTAAGTAATATCAATAGCTTAAGGATCTGCAGTGGATACATCAAAACCGCAAAACCTTAGTTGTGTGTCACAAAGCCCACACAGCCACCAGTGATGTCCCAGTTGCTTAACTGTTAGAGACTCAGGTTACCCAGTATGTCCCTTTGTGCCATCAGAAACTTCCAGTTATTAGGGTTACTGTGATAACCCAGCGCTACGGAGAGCCACAGGCTCCTTAGGGCATTCTTGTATCATTAGCCTAGCTGGCAGGGTTGCTTTGATGATCAACGATTTTTACTGTAGTGTGTGTATACATGCACACACACACATATATTTACACATATACTCTGTGTGTATATATACATAACGCTTTTCCGGGACCTGGCCCAGAAAGGTTGCTGCGGGAGGTGAGGGAATGACCAGGCCCCAACAGCTCCCTGCTGCCCCGGGCAGCCTCCCCGGCGCGCGGGCAAACCCCCGCTGCGGCCTGGGAACCCAGCGCTATGGCGAGGCGTTCACGAGCGCGTAGCGCCAAGGCCCGGGCACACAAACCGCAGCCACGGGCGAACCGGGGGAGCGGCCCCGCCAGCCAGGCCGGCTCCCCGCGCTGGGCCCGCCGCGCCCGGCCCGGCCCTCACTGCCGGGCGGCCCCTCCGGCGCCGTGCGCATGCGCAGCGCCTGGCGCGGAGCACGCCGGGACTTGTAGTCACTGCGCGCCCGTGGCCGCGGAGCGACTCGGCACATGCGCAGATCGCGCCCGACTTTGGAAAGTCGCTGCCTCAGGTTGGGCTCGGACCGGCTGCCATCTTGGCCGAGGGACGGAGGAGCTGCTACGCCGCCGTGCCCGGTGAGGGGAGCGGGGGTCCGTGCTGCGGGCGGGGCGGGAAGGAGAAGGCGGAGGCGGCGGTAGCGGTGGGGACGGGACCCTGCGGGGCGGCGGGGCGCGGCAGGGCGGCCCCGCTGCTCTCCTCGGCTCCGGGCGGCCGTGGCGTGGCGGCGGGGGCAGAGGGGCGCGGGGGACCCCGGCGGGGGTAGGCCTGGGGCTCTTGAGAAGCTTCTCGGCCCCGGGAGGGCCTCGCTGAGGGAGGCTCTCCCCGCCGCGCAGCTTCCCCGGGCCCCGGCGGGGGCGGCTCGTGGGCCGGGGGCCGGTTTGGGACGGCAGCATCGTTACTCCCCGGGGCGCGGGGCGGCGGTCGCGGGACCCCGGCGCTCCCCTGCGAGGGCTGCCTGGCCCCGCCGCCCCTTCTCCGGCGCTGCCGGCCTGCGCTGCCGAGCCCTTACTCTGCTCCTGCTGGTGTGGGCACCTGTCCGGACCCCGGGCTGGGGTGCCCCTTTCCCCTCGCTTGTTCTAGTTGTCCCCAGCAGCGTTTGCTTCCCCTCCCCGATCGGACCCTGCCATCCTTTCTAGGCTCCTTGTCGCTGAGATCAGCCTCTAAACCTTCGCCCTCTTAGGGCCTTGGGGATTCGCTCCCGTCAGAGGCTTTGCTTTCCGGCAGTCGTTCCGTAGCACAACCCTCTTTCCAGCCTTTGTATTTAGTCCTTTCTAAGGAGCATGTCCCCTCTGTCCCGGGGTCTTCTGCCAGATGTAGCTGCTGCTGCAGCCGCTTTACGAGGGTTCGTTCGCTGCTTTTGTGTTGTCAGGGTACAGCCATGCCTTGAAGTAATGTTTCCCAGCGATAAAGCATGACTATAGCTGGAGGTTTGTACTGAACTATGTTCCCTCTTGTAAACACAGCAGAATGGCAACGCTGGTGCCACCGCTTTATTTTGGAAACACGGACAGGTTCTAGCTGTTAACCCTCCTGCTTCCAAACAGGGTATTTGACCTTGTCTGGCAATAGTATCCAGATAAAAGCAGAAGAGGGTGTTTGAGGGTTCCTATATCAAATTGGCTGTGATATCCAAGAATTCAGCTTGTTTTAATAGCTGTAATTGGTGATGTTAAATTGACAAAAGAACTTCAGATCTGTGCGTGATGCAGAGAAAGGTGGATGTAGCATTTGGGATATCTGTTGTCATTTGTGTGGTATCCTTTACCCTTGAAGCTTCAGAAAATATCCCCAGCAGAACTTACCTTCATAGCTTAGAACTGAAGAAGTCAGAAACCGGGGTATTTTAGACCATCTTTTTCCAATATATTACTGCTTATTTCAGTGAGTTTCTCATAGTTTTGTTTGATGTCTGCTACCCTGCTGCTCATCCTTTTCAGAGAGAAAAGGAGAGAAATCCAGACTGGTATTTGTAAGAAGACAGTCTGTGTTGAGAGAATGACAGTAGATCCAACTATTGCTGGCTTGTATTTACCTCAAAAAATGTGTAGATGTTTGAGAATGAAACATGAACTACAAGCTGTCTTCAGTTCTGAGGATTATAATGCTTAAAAAAAATCTTGTTTGAAAAAACATATTTAAATCATTTTCTCTCTTCTTACAGCAAAAGTACGAAGTAGTTCTAGTTTAATTACAGTTATACTGCTCTTTGCTACAGCTGTTTAAATCTGAACTTGGTCTAGTGTGCGTTCTTAGTTGTGGCTTGGCTGACAGTTTTAATCACTACACTTGAATGCATTCATCTCCAAGTGATCACTGGAATAATATGTAGCATTCCGATCCAAAGTGAATTTTTTTGTCTTTAAAACAAAGAACTGATACAGTACACGTGAAAGATGATGCTGCAGTGGAAAATAACTGAGACTTCTGAGTGCTAACTTTGAAAGCTTCTTAAAGATTAAACAGTTATTTTGGGGCTTGAGAGAGATTGAGAGAAGATTATTTATATGAATTTATTAGTTAAGCAGCATCACCCCATTTTTTTCCCTTCAATTTTCTCTCCCTTCTTAAACTTCTGTTTCTTCTATGGTGAAACAGGCCTGAAATACAAAGTTGTCTTGTTTCTTTGTTTCTAAATTTCAAAATGGTTTGGGGAAGTTAACTGCAGAATAAATAAGCTAATAGGAAGACAGGTAGTAAAGTAGCATGATATTTCTCTTGTGGAGTTTAAATTAATCATTGTTTCTAAGAAAGCTTGCCTTAGGACTGCTTGAAAAAACGTTTCATGAGAGATTTACAAAAATTTTCTTCTATTTTAAGAAGTTGCTTCTCAACAACATTATCAGTATCAGTCAGTGATAGCATCTAAAAAAATATCTTTTGTAAATTTAAGCTGTTTAAACAAAGTGGTAAACATGCAACCATAGTGAAGTGTTTTTCATGTTGCAGCAAAATCAATTTGATTGCTTAAAAGCAAGGAAAAGAGTATATAGGATTGAAGAAGAAAAACCTGTTGCAAGTGGTAATGGTGAACCTTCTGGGACTGCTATTGCTGATGCTGTTTATTTTTAAGCCTTTCTGTTTGACTATCCAGTTATGTTCATGTAATGTTCCAATTTTTGTCAGTCTGCTGTACTTACATGTAATTGAAGGAACTCCCTTGTGTCCTTACACCTAGGGAAAGCGAATACATGTGCATAACCTAGAGGAGAGTATTTGCCTCAGTTGCTTAGTGTAACGTACTTTGCCCAACTATAGAAACACTTTGAAGTGTGTGCTCACCTCAGAAGAGGAAGTAGACAAGCCATGATTACAGTCTAGCTTGGGAGTATTCTGTTTTTCTATATATTTACTTTTTACTGTCTCATAAATTGAGTATTTTTAAAGGTTTTAGGCAATCCTTCTTGGGCTTGGTTTGACTATTACCTGAGCTAATTCTGGGGAGGGAAGGGAGGTTTTTCTTTATCCCTCTCATCTGAAGAATAAAGCATTGACTTGAGCATTTTCTGTAAGTGACTGGCATTCAGATTTTACTTATTGTAGTGCAGAGATACTACTGTTGAAGGATTGGTCTTATTCTTCATAAGAATTGCAAATTACACTTAATAGAAATGAAAGTATTGTAACAAACTGGGAAAGAGCATCTTAAAGAAATGAAGTCCCTATTTCATACGACCAGCTCTTAAGTCATGCCTGGAATTTCTACTTTTACTACACTGGGGCATAGAACAAACTTTCTGGTAAAACAAGGGCAGATTTTTTTTCTCCCCCCTCTGAGGAAACACAGTACTAGATCTCGTTACGCTGGTTATTCAAATCATTATTTAAAACTTGGCAGCATGTTAATACGCTGTTCTTTTTTTTTTTTCAAAAAAGTTTTATTACAGTCCTCCCATTTAGAAACTGATAATGCCTGCCTTCCACCCACCTGCCTGAGCTATTCTAAACTGTGCTGGTAGGAGAGGCCTATTGTTTCAGTCATGAACAGAACTACTTACATGTTTGCATTTAGATCATTGATTTGGAAGTTCAGAGCTTAGACTCAAATGGTATTGTTGTTGAGGAAGAAAAGGCCTATTCTCTTCAGCTGGATTGTTAAAAGTTTTATTGTGTGGAACCCTGCTTCTCATGAAGAAGTTAGGTGACTTACCTTTTACCTGAAATGTGCAGATCTCAGGTTTTTGACGTGGGTAGGTCGTGATATGGATGCTGCAGCTTTCAAGAAGAGGGTGTTAATATCAACCTCTACAAAATGTTCACGCTCTCTGTTTTCTGTTCTTTAAAGGTCTAGCTTTTTGTCAAGGGTGGCCTTTAGACATACTTTTTCTCTTAGTATTAGCTAGATACCCAGTATACTTAAAGTTTAATACTAAGGAAAAGAAACATCAGTTAAGGTTTAAAGCAATCTTGAGTAGAAAAAGACACAGTAAAGACAGGTCTATAATCGGATTCAGATTTGTTCATTAATTCATCAAATGGATAGCCATTTGCAGTGAAATATCCATCAAGAATGTAAAATTTGTGACTGGGAGCATGTTCATTTACTTAAAAATAAAATGGGCTTCTTGATTCCTTCAGTTTTACATGACTGTGATAGAACTTTTACCCGTGCGAGTCATTCGTAAGTGGTTACTGCCCTTTTAGCTTTGCCTCCTCCGGTACAGTGAAAAAAGACTGAGGAAGACTAGATGCTGAGCAAGTTGAAGAGTATGTACTGAGACATAAAAGAGTGGATTATGTTAATTTTTAAGATGCTTTTGGTCAGTATCCATCCCTAGTACCTCTTCCTACCCCCAGTGCTAGCTGTCTTTTAATTATATATTAATAATCATTATTCTTCCCTGACAGTTAGAGTTGTCAGATATCCAAATTTTTATTTTTTCACTGCTGGTTTCATAAACATTTGAATGGATTAAGACCTGTTGCTCCAAATAGTGCATTTGTACTTTTCTGACACCTTAATTTTTGCTCTGCCACTGCCATGAGCTGCTCTGCTCTTGATTTATTTGCAGAGCAGCTACATGGAGTGAGTTCATTCTTTATAAGGATTATTCAACTTTACTTTGGCTTGTCAAAGCCTGAATTAATTGACCTTTGGATCACTTTGATTAATTTCTCTTCATAGAGCTTGCCTCTACGAGTGTGCCTTGTGTGTATGTATGTGTGTATTTTCTACTGCTGTAAATGTAGCATTTCAGACATTAGATAAAAAATGTGGTGATTAATACATAAAAATGTTCATAAGGTGACAATGTGTTTGGTCTAATCTTTAACCAGTTTTGCTAACTTCTGTGAAGGTGATGAGCTGCATATTTTCACTAGATTTTACCTGAAATTGAACACCCTTTCCTCTCTATTCAAGCTAAGACCTTCTGGGATGATCCTGCATATGAGGGGCACTTCACTCTATGAAGGAAGTGAGAAAAAAGAAAATACAGGAGCTTAGAAAATAAAAAGTAATAATGTGACACTAACTTCTTTCTTGTAAAGGATAGCAAGGCTGCTTCTGTTCTTAAACATATGCGATTCATCCAGTGCATGTGTTGTCATCAATGATGCAGTCTTCAAAGCAGCTTCTTATTCCATCTGTTTGAAAGGCAATAATGTGTATAATGATAAGAGAAAAGAGGAGGGAAATGCTGAAGGTTTAGGAAAATGCTCTGACCACCTCACTCTCCATCAAAAAAAGTTTGTGTAGCAATCCAAACTAAATAGCTGTCACCTGTGTTTTCAGGGATTTTTTACATTGTGTTATTCAGTAAATACTGGCCATGTGTAACATTTCTAATTCCACTTAAAAGTGTTCATCACCTAAAGATACAGAGAAAGACTTAGGATCAATGGGCAGTACTTCTGCAGATATTTGGCATACTCCTTTTTGTGCTTGTTAAATTGAGTTTACCAGTAAAACATGAGAATATCTTTTTTGTCTTTTGTAAACGTGAGGTGTGCTGTGTATTAGAATGACCAATTTCCAGAGCAGTGCTACGTTTGTTAAACATTTGCCTGAACCAAATCTAGTTCAGGTCAATGAATAAGCTATCACAGGGCAAGGGTGTTCTCATTGTTCTTTTTGTGCACCCATTGAATCAGTGTATTTAACCCCTGTTCAGAAATCTAATTTGGGCAAGTGGATTTGCTCTGTGTGGAAGCCTGTTGACATTGCTGGTGCTTTATTTAGATATTCTCAATGGTTTAAAGGTTTTAAACATAGTCCTGTGAGGTGTGGTGTATTATTACTTTTTTCCTTTCCCTTCCTTTCCACCCCTCATCAGATCCTCCGAACTAAAGACTTTTATGACATTAGTGATGATTTATTAAAGCAAAAGATAACATTTGAGAAAAGTCTTGCTTTCATCTGGGATGTGAATGTCTGGACAAAATAATACTGTCCTGGTGGTGATATTAGAGGTGAAAATGCTTTCAGGCTAATGTGTGTTTACTTCGAAGCAGTGAACCTCCCAGTGAACTTTGTTTTGAGTGTAGAAGATACCAGCAAAATGAAATTTGCAGTTAGGGGTGGAAGATGTGGGAGTTGACAGGGAAGGGACTTTGTAGACAGTAATGATAGGGTTAGGATCTATTATGAGAGAAAGCCTGTGCCACAGCTGGGATTTCTTTGCTTTTTGGAATTTCACTTCCTATTTTTAAAATAGTAAACTCTGTACTTTGTATTTTGTATTTCTACCTTCATGACTTATAATCAAACACAGTAAGGTTCTTACGCATTCCAAACTAAAGTGTCTGAACAAAATTTAGAAGAACAATTGTCAGAACTCTTCATATGATTTACACTCAGGGTTTGTATCTGGAAGAATTCTTTGCTGACTACGAAGGTCATTACATAGCATTATAACCCTATGGGCCTATACTTTTACTCCAGTGTATGAGTACCTTTTTGGTTTGCCACATAATGCACGGACAGGTAACCCGTGAAGGGTTGTAATAAGTGTGTTCATGCTGAATTACACTCCTTGTATAGAATACTTGGTCACGGTGTGCAAAATATGCCTATTTGATTTAAGAAAAAAAAAAGTTTTGCAGTTATCAGAGGCCCTAAGCTGTTATTTTCCCTGAGGATTTACTGAATTTAAACAAGTCAGTGTCAATTTAGCACTAGAATTGGCACAAAGGGAAGGACTGTGTAGCTGGGAGGAGTGTAAAGGTGAAGGTGGGAGCACTCCTTCAGCCATATCAAGCTGCCGGTGTGGAGCTCACCATCTGCGCTCCCCTGATAGCTGCAGCATCGGTATTGCTGTCACTCTTAGTGTACAGTTCTGTGGGCTTTAAGTTGTATCCCTGCAGTAGGGTGATTCCCTTGAATTTCAAGAATGCAATTAATGTTTGTTGTTAACAGATAATCCTGTTCTTTTTTGAAATGTGCAGTTGTTAGTTCTTCATACAGAAGATCTAGGATGTAAAGTCTGAAACTTTCATTCAAGGATTTTATTTATTACTACAGTCATAAGTCTTGGGTAACCCAAGATTTCAGAAGAGAAGTCTACTTTTATCTTCTGATAAAGGGCAAAAGGGTTTTAGGGCAGCCCCACAAAAAACAAGTTAAATGGAAGTGCTGAGAATATGGAAATAATGATGCAGTTCTAAGCCATCTTTTTTTCTATAGTTTCTGTTTTATTTTTCAGAGATGTGTGAACTGGAATGCAGCAAGCAGTTACATTTTGCAGGGTTGGGATGGTTGTGTTGTCCACTCCTGGCTATGCTTACCTGTTGCCGTCTGTCACTTGCAAAAGATTCCTAGGAAGCAGGTGATGGTCTTCTGTTGCAATTAGAAAACATGAAGATGATTCCTGTGGAACTCAAGATTTTACTTGCAGCAGTTTGCAGTTTTAAAAAGCAGTGACCTGTAGAAGACTTTCAGATACCTCAGTATTTACTTAAGTAATCTAAATTTTTTTTTTTTCTAGAAGTTCTCTTTTCCATTACATCTTTCAGATCTGTGTGCTTTAGTACTGCATAATTTAGGTTGGAAAGATGCAACCTTTTTTTTCCAGCTGACATTGAATTTAGCACACAGGAATATTACTTTATTTTGTTGCAAATACTAGATTTCCAGTTTTAGTTTCTTTGATTGTTTGTAACACTTAAGAGTATTCAGAGAAGCAGCTTATTTTTCTTACGGAGCAATGTATGTATATTCATACCTTGGTAACTAGCTAACTGCAAGAATTTCAGTGCATTGGCGACAGTACAGCTGAGTCGAAGTTAATCAAGAGTAACTGCGTCTTATACCATCTAATTTGCTAAAGCAAGTAGAAGCAGCAAGTGACAAAGAACATTCAACAGATTTCAAATCAGCAAATTTCTGATTTGTGGTTGTCACTGGTAGCAGAGAATGATTCATCATTTCTTTGATGCACTTTGCCAGGTTGAATTGCAGATCTGTGCAGTCTGTTTTGATTTGGTGTATTGCTCAGGTACCTACAGCGATGATCTCTTTAGCAAGATAGTTTTTGTCAGGCAATATCATTTGCCAGTATCTTTCTACTGATACCTCTGTGGCCCTATTTATCTGCATTCTTGGGAGCGAAGAAACAGAGCTGTATCTCTAGAGGGAGGTACCTTTGTGCGTGCGTGAACCTTCATCAGTGCTACTGAACACTCTTGGAACAAGGTGGGTTGTGTGTTGTACAGTTCTGTACAGAACATACCGAAGAATCATGTTTAGGTTAATGTAGATGCCAGCTTTATTATGCTTTTGAAAAACGTATCTGCTAGATTTGAATCTTCCAGGTGACAGGATCTGGTTTTAGTTCTGGGTTTATAGACTGCTAGCAGACAGCCTTTCAAAAGGCTCCTGTTAAATAAAAACATTCTTTAAAATAACTATAATAGTTGGTGAAGTTGTCATTTTTTGTAATGAATACAGGCAATAGTGTAATTTAATGGTCAAGCTTTCTGTGTTTTTTTCCATTCCCCCAGAAGTTAAAAACTTTATGTATGTTTGTTTGAATAGAGGTATGAACCATTGATAATGAAATGTAGTGCTGAGAATGGAATGGGGAAATAGGTTGGAGCAAGCATTGAGCTGTAAACAAGAAGAAAAACTAATGGCTGGAGATTACAAAATCCTCTGTAGATACTGTCCTCTGTTAATAACTGAATATGTAACTGCTTCTAAAGTGACTTGTTTAAAAGCTGCAAGGTGGATGGTGAAACAGAAGGTGGTGGCCTTGTGTTTTGTTTTACTGTGAGAGTTTATAATACAGAGATTGTTTCTTATTGACACTTCAAAGGTTATGCCTTTGAAATACATTTAAAAATAGCTGTATTACAAAAACATTAGTTTCTTCTGATGCCAAATCACAGAATCAGTCACATTAGTTAAAGCTCAAGTTGTTCTCCAACATACCTACTAATATCAGCCTTTTCTCTCTCTTCCCATGAGCATGAAATTAAGTTCTGCAGTTCCTGGAATTTGCTCATGAAGATTAATGATTTCCGCCTTTTTAACTGGAAAATAACATAAAACTGTAATCTGAACTGTGATGCTATGTGGATGTTTCTGTAATAATGAGATAGGAGAGCTAAATGTATGTATTGGGAACTGCGAAATGAGTGAAAGTTAGTGGATATGTTAAAACCATAAGGCTCAAGTGGTAGAACAGCACGTGGATGTGAATTTACTAGCTTGGTACGCAGCTGTGCTGTGCCTCCACGATCAAGTTATCTGTAGTTATCATTGGGATTTCTGGCAGCATCATTTTTGTTTGGTTTTAGTGTCATAAGTGAAACTTCATTGCCATTCTCTCCCACTGAGATACGGATTATTTTATATAGATTCCTAGGAGAAACTTTTAGAAATTGTTAGAGAATCAACATCCTTTAAGTGACGCTCCAGCCCAAATTTGTCACACATGGGATATTTTTAATGTAAAACAGAATATTTAGTTTGACAGAGAGTACTGTAGAGATGGGGACAGATGCTTTATAGATGCATAGGAGAAATACGGAGCAACATACAGGTAACTGTCCAGATTTGCTGTGGGAAGTTACCCCCATGTGAGTTAAAATGAAGGAAATTCTTGAAGGTATGAACAGTTGGACACTTGCTAATAGCAAAGTAAAATGTCTTTTTGAATAAATAGAATATCGACCATGATATTCAATGACTCCCTATCTCTGATGTTACATAAATAATGAAGGGTTAACACAGGTTTCAAGGCAGTGACATGTGAATGTTTTATGAGGCTTCTTATCAGGGCAAAAGAAAATAAAAATAAGCCAGGAAAGCAGTGTTCATATGAAGTGTATAACAGCATTCTTTCTGTTGGGACAGTTGAACTTGACCTTGAACTTTGCATGTTTTTCAGTTTCACCTTACCTAGTTGTCATTAATTGAAGCTAGCTAACACTTTGGTATGTACAGTCTTGGATATTTTGTAGAAGATTGACTCAAGCTGTATTTTTTTGTTCTCTATAATAGAGAGCAGCAATAAGGTAAATGAAAGTAGTTTTTAAAAGTGAGAAAAAATACCTAGTGTAGGCTTGTGCATTGAATTTTAATATAGGACTTGGGAAAAGCTGTCGAAATTAAAGTAGACGTTGCTCAGGATGAAGAATACTGAACCTGAAGAATGTGCATGCTGACTTATGCAGTCTGTGCCTTTCTATTCAAAGTAGTAAAACTTAAGCTGTAATCAATAACTGGACACTGAAAGGGAACCTCAGTTTGGGGGGGGGGGGAAATTCTATATAACCAAGTTGATAGGTGTCTCTTTAGAGGAGGAATCTGCTAGAAGACACAGACTTAAAGAGAACAAGCAGGAGGAACAGGACAGGTACAATAGGAATTATTGAATTTGTTTTAGGGAGATCAAAGAATCACAGAATAATTGAAGTTAGAAGGGACTTCTGGACGTTGGTCCAAACTTATCTGCTTAAGGTAAGGCCAGTTAGAACAGTCAGTAACGTGTTCAGTTGGGTTTGGAATATCTCTCAGGATGAAGATCTCAAGCTTCCCCACTGTTCAACCACCTCACAGTAAAATAAATAACTAAATTCCCTGTTTTTAAGGAGAATTTCCTGTATTTTATTTGTGCCCACTGCCTATTGTTCCATCACTGAGAACTGCTGGGGAGAGCCTGGCTTTATCTTTTTTAGCCCTTTATACAAGCTTCAGGTATTTGTACACACTGATAAGATCCTCCTGAGCATTCTCTTTCCCAGGCTTAACAATTCTAGCTCTCAGCCTCTCCCTGTATGTCATGTTCCAATCACTTAATCATCTCTTTGCTGGTGTCCCTCCAGTATGTCTGTGTCACTCTTGATTTGGGGAGCCCAGAACTAGACACACTAGCACACCATCTCACTGGTGTTGAGCAGAGGGGAAGAACCACCTTCCTCATCCTGCTAGTGATGCTTTTCCTAATGCAGCCCAGGATGTTGGTGACCCTTTTTTCCTTTTTTTTGCTGCAAGAAAGCATTGCTAGTTTGTGTTCTACAGGACCAGTTTTTTCTGCAAAGTTGCTTTCTGTCCAGCTCCCCCCCCAGCCTTTACTGCTGTGTGAGTGTATTCCTCCACAGGTGCAGAACTTTGCACTTCCCTTTGTGGAACTTTTGTTTCATCAGCATATTTGCTGAGAGTGAGCTTGGTCCCATTGTCCAGGTCATAAATGAAGAAGTTAAACAGTATTGGCCAAGCGTGTGCCCCTGGGGTACAGCACTAACGACTGGCCTCTAACTGGACTGTGTACTGCAGATCACAACACTTGGAGCCTCGCAGTTCAGCCAGGTTTTCAGTCCACCCCAGTCCTCTGTCTGGTCCATACTTCATCATCTTGTCTATGAGAATGTTAGAGGAGATGGCGTCAAAGATAATCAGCATCCACTGCTGTCTTCTCCACTATCAAGTTATCTTGTCATAGAAAGCTCTCAGGTTGGTCAAACATGATTTCCCTTCATAAATCCATGCTGACTAATGCAAATCACCTTCTTGTCCATAATATGTTTGGAAGTAGCTCCTCTGATAATTTGGTCCCTGACCTTCCCGGGGATTGAGATGAGACTGACTAGCCTGTAGTTTCGTCCTTTTGAAGAAAGGAGTGACATTTGCTTTTTTCAGTACCTGGGAATGTACAGAGTCACTCAAAGGAGTTGAGGGACCTTTTCACTTTTACGTGGCACAGCGTGGGCTTCACTGACCTCAAACATGACTTCGGAGATTTATCAGAAACTTTAGTTTTGACAAACGATTTTTCTCTAGCATATAGAATGAATGGGAAAAGAAACTTGCAGTTTTTCAGCATCTCTGTAGATATTTAATACTTTTTGAAAGGTATCCTCCTTGTAAAAACAAACATCTGTGTTTACACAGGTAGTGGTACTTGGTTACTGGGCTTCCTCCCACATGAAAGAAGCAGTGCTGTGGTCCAGCACATTGCTTAGGCCTCAGAGAAACAATCCGTTATCCTATTTGAAGACACAAATACTTTGTGTTTTGTGACGGAGCTTTCTTTTTTACCTACAGCATTAATCGTTCAAGTTACAATAGATACATGCTTTAAATGCAATCTTAATCTAGTTGACTAAAAAGATCCTTATTATTTACTTAGTTTTAACTGCTGTGGTCATGTCTTTCCAGTAGTTTTGCAGAAACAGTTTTCTAGCTGAGATTTTGTGCAGCAGAGAAAAAACAGGTCTATCCCAGTGATGGAGAGTGGGAAACTTTGGGGTTTTCTTTTTATATTTTTATAAAGGAAAATGTTCTGTAAAAGAGTCTAATCTGAAACTGTCAAAACAGAGTGAAAGGTAGAAATCTTGAAACAAAGTGACTAAGCATACTCATGCATGAAAATACTTATATCCACATTCACTGAATTAAAGAAAAATAACGCAGAAGCATGAGCTTAAGTCAGTGGACAGAATTTAGACCTCTGGAGGTTTTCATATGGCCAGAATGCATACCAGAGAGGAACAGGTGATGCGGAAACAGGGAATGCATCTGCGTTAAGTGTTTTTATTGTTTTAGTTTGAACAAGGAGTGCAATTTGGAAATGAATTCCCTGATTGTTCTCACAGACTGCACTTTGACTTATAAAATGAGCTTGGATCAAGGAAGCTGAATTGCTTTTGGATGAAACTAAACTGGAAGCTGCAGTCCAATAGGTGTGGGGCTCTGGGATCAGAGTAGTGCTTTTCCAAAATAAAACTCCAGAAACATACATGTCGGTATTGGGTCTACAGACCTGTCTTAGTTCCTTGCTCCACTTCTGTTATATTGCACTGCTTGCTGATGTGGACATAGCTACAGCAAATCAGATTGAGGAAGGTACAGGGAGAGTTCAAAGACTGTCATCACTGGAAAAAGGTTCTTGCCGTTCTAAAAGACGCCATAACAAAAAAGAGACAGGATGACTACAGTCTCTCTGAAAGGTATGTGCAAGGAGTTTTGAGAAAGATTAGAGTACAGGAGGTGAAAAATGGGTCTGTAAGAAAACAGGAATGTGTTTTGGCAGGTATTTCCCTCAGTGAGGCTTAGAAGCCAGAAGGCAACGCAATAAGCTAATACAAGCTAAAAGGAAATAGCCCTATTTTAAATACAACTTTTAGAAAGGAATTATTTTAATTTTTCTTGAATGTGTACAATATGAACTAGTGTAGAAAATGAAGAAGCAGTAAAAGTCTTTAAGAACAAAAAAGAAACCTAGCTTGAGAAAAAGGGAAGCATTTATATGGATTTTTTGTTAATGAAAGGTACAGGGAAACACACGTCCTAAGGTGTTAAAGGAATAGCTATTACATTCACTAAACCCAGAATTATTTTTGAAAAACAGTGAAATGGAGAATGCTTCAGAAGGAGTTAGTTCAGAAGTTCAGTCTTTCAACTGAGAGCCATATGAAATGAATGTATAAACATCTACTGGAAAAATTATTACACTTCTGAGAATTAAATAATGTAACAAAATAAATCTTGTAATATAAAAATTTTTTTGGAACTATTAGATTTGCCCTCTGGTTTTAGTAAAGCAGTTTGATTTACAAGTTTGCATGAAGTCTTGAAAGAAGTAAATGATCTTGACTGTGAGAAATCTCTTACGAAAGCTGGCTTGTAACTGAACTTGGTTCGAAGGTGACTGCTTAGGGTAGAAGAGGCAGTTGTCTTTGGAGTTCACCTGTTTCATTTATTCACTATTTCTCCATCTTATTGCAAACATGAAGCGGCGTAAAAGTTCTAAGGAATGCAGCTTTAGGTAACTGCATATTTTAACTTTCATGTTAAATATGTTTTGTTTCTCTTGATGACTCTTTGTAGCAGTATGGGATATGTGAAAGGCCTGAAACGTAGGAATGTAAGGCATTTGTGCACATTAGGAAAATAGGAGATGCATTTGTGTAAAACCACAGAGACGCTCACTCTGTTGTTAGTGTATCTGGAAATTTGATGAGATACCTTTAGTACAACTGGTTTCTTGCTACTACTTTAGTGTACTGAACGTTTTTATGAGACACTGAGCTGCTTGTCTAACGTTGAAGTTGGCCCTGTTTTGGGAGGGTGCTGGACAGGATGACCTCCAGGGGTCCTTTCTAGCCTAAATTATTGTGTGGTTCTATAAAAAAAAAAAAAATTGGGAAGAAATTAGAAAGTAATTCATAGAAGTGTGTTCTCATTTTAAGATACCCTTGTTTCCTCATATGCTCTTTCAGTAACACATTTTCATTTATGTTATTTTCAGATCACTTTTAGATATTTTTTTGTTAAATGCACAGCATAGGGGAGAACAAAAATATACGTAGGAAGGTTCTGAGAGATGGGATAAGATATAAATGCTGCTTGACAGTTGTTTAGACTGTGTTCAGGGAAGTCTGAGAGTAAAACTGAGCAAATTTTTCCCATCCTGTGTGAAATTTTTTGCAAGGCTTTGTACCGTGACTTTAAATTCAGTGACTGTTCTGTGTATTTTTTCTCCCTTTCCTTAATTTTTGGGCACTTCATAACAGGCAAAATTTTGGTATTTATGGTGTATTTTTTATATTTCAAGTTTTGTTAATGTGTTTTATGTGAAATAACTTCTAATTCTTTAATATCTTTGTTTTAAATATGGAAACATTATTTGTGTTTTCCCTGCCTATTTCTAGTAACTTCTTGCATTTCAGGAAAACTGTTAAAACTGCAAAAAGATGAGTAAAAGGGAGATGATTTGAAATATCTCTTCCAGGCAATTATTGGTTAATAGATTACAAGTAGGGAAATTGCTTAAAGGGAAAAAAACTTACAATTTTGACTTAATATTTTTACTCTGGGTGATCACACTAAGATTATTTCATTGGCCTAATTAAAAAATAATTGAATAACATGAATAAGTAGCTTATGGCTTGTGGATTTGTGTGACCATCTCTTCTCACTACTGTGTCACATAGCTAAAGTAGCGAGAAGCAGAGGCCTCCAGATAAATTCTTGCCTTCCTCTTCCCGTAGTAACAGGCAGGAAGAGACTTTGGGTAAAGTTCTTCAGAAGATTTCCTTTTCACACTTTCATGGTAAGGTCTAAAATAACCTGTTGCTAACACCAACGTTAATATTTGACTGAGATGCTCAAGACTGGGATTTTTGCTTTGTAGGAACCTCTCAGACTCAGAGCCAGCTGAAGCATAAACATAGCTGCTAAATGAGATTTTATAGGGCAGGCAACAAAAAATATTGCTTAGTTTGGTAACTCTGTTTTGTAACTGTCTTCAAGTTCTCTTTGGGGCTTCTTTGTGCTCCAAGTTGTCCTTTGTGATAAAATTTGAGTAGTGTTGAGAAACAATCTTGAAATTACAAAACAAATGCATGTATTTCTGCAGTTAGGGTACAGTGTTACTTAGGTAAATGGTAACCAAGGCTGCATGCTGTAGAATACTGTGTTTATGAAACAGCTGCAATTCAAAGAAAGCACTAAATGCTTTCGGATACCTGATCAGCTTACTGTTGGTGCACAGTTTAACAGTGACTGCTTGTTAACTATCTGGCCACACTATCTGCTTCTCCCTTGAGAAAATTCTCTTCCAAGGTTACCACTGGAAAAAGTTGTTTATATGTTCTAGGTACTTTCTTTTTAGAAACCTGGAAATATAACAATATTGTTTTTTAAAAGTGAAATACAAAAGGGTTTTTTCCTGTAAGAGCTTGGTTGTTATGTGTCGATTACATTGCTTCAGCCTTTGTCACTGTCTTTTCCTCTCTGAGGAAGGATGTCCATGAACTTACAGTACAGATTATTTTTTTTTAACCTGTATTTCCTCAAAGCTCCATATAGGACATGGTTCACAGTGGAAGGAAGTGGAAGAATTAAGAGGGAAAGCTGTAATTAATTTCTACAAGATGTAAGAGTTCTAATCGCTAGAATTGCATGCTTTTCTGTTAAAGATCTGTAATAAGTTTAACAGTTCTAATAACAGGAACCGTGTAAGATCAGAGGAACTTTGGTATTTGGAGGTGAAAAGGATATTTCCCTATGAAAGAAAAATATTGCTCATTCTTAGAAGTTGGTTCGCTGTACAGTCAATCACCCCCAGTTCTGGAACTTTCACCTCTTCAGGGCATAAACTCTGTGATCATACCACTGTCAGCTGGTAGGTTTCAGATTGTGAGTTTAATTTGTACTTTGGAAGCTGAACTTCCTTTAAACCATCCTAAAAGAAATGTGTTGTAGCTGAAATGTGATGGTCACAGTAGGCCAGTGTGTTGGGATAACCATGGCTGGCTGCCAGGTGCCCACCAAGCCGCTTTCTCACTCTCCCTCTTCAGCAGGAGACAGGAGAAGATAAGATTGAAAAAGCTCATTAGTCAAGATAAGGATGTGGAGATCAGTCACCAGTTACCATCATGTGGAAAACAGACTTGACTCGGGGAGGATGAATTTATTGCCAATTAAAAATAGAGTAGGATAGTAAGAAAAACAAAACTAAAACCAAAACTATAAACACCTTCCCCCCCACTCCCCCCTTTTTTCCAGGCTCAACTTCATTCTTTCATTCCCAGCTCTTCTACCTCCTCCCTGCCCTGAGCAGCACAGAGGAGTAGGGGATGGAAGTTGCAGGTAGTTCATAACACTTTATATCTGCCAGTCCTTTGTCCTCACGCTTTTCCTTTGCTCCAGCATCAGGTCCCTCCCATAGGATACAGTCCTTCACAAACTTCTCCAGTGTGGGTCCTTCCATGGGCTGCAGTTCTTCAAGAATTGCTCCATTGCGGCTCCCTTTCCGTGGGGTGCAGTCCTTCAGGAACACACTCCTTCAGTGTGGGTCCCCCATGGGCCACAGGTCCTGCCAGAAAACCTGCTCCCACATGGGCTGCAGCTCCTGCAAGGAGCCTGCTCCGGTGTGGGGTCCTCCCCGGGCTGCAGGGGGGCATCTGCTCTGCCCTTAACGTCCCTGGGTGCAGGGCAGAGCTGCCTCACCATGGGCTTCTCCACGGGCTGCAAGGGAATCTCTGCTCTGGTGCCTGAAGCACCTCCTCCCCCTCCTTCACCGACCTTCATGTTTGCGGAGTTGTTTCTCTCACACAGCTGCTGCACAGTGTTTTTTACATTTTCCTAAACATGTTATCACAGAGACGCCGCCTGCACTGCTGATGGGCTCAGCTTTGGCCAGCAGTGGGGTCTGTTTTGGAGCTGGCTCTGTCCAACATGGGGGCAACCCCTGGTCTCTTCTCACAGTGGCCACCCCTGCAGCCCTTCTGCTACCAAAACCTTGACCTATAGGGGAAGCTTCCAGAAGAGGGGGCCTAGGAAAATAGTTTTGCCCATCATGAAATGGATAAAAGAACTTTTACTTTGCGAGTGTATTGTCAACCCATGATAACACCTGGGTACTTTCAGCCATAAGAGGAATTGGCTTGTATATCTGGTTTCTTGAATGAAAAGCAATTTGTCTTGCTTTGCAAGTAGCAAGGTAACTGCTTACCTTCCAGTCCACAGATTGTAACATTGTTCTGGTTGTGCACTACCACTGAAAAATTTTCCTGAAACTGCATCACAGAAGTATTAAGGTGAAACACAGTTCTGAGCCAAAGCAGTATTGTGTTGAAGCTATATTACTATAATATAGCTGTATTATAAAAAATATATATTTTTTTAAAAAAGAGTTTAAAAGGCCAAAATGACTTTCTAAAAGCAGTGGTTTATAAGATGCAGGAGTTAATCCAGTTAATGTCTAGTTAATATCAGTAAATCCAGCAGTTCAAAAATCTGTTTAAGTTTGTGGTAGTTACAGTGATGCCAGCTTCACTGTCTTCTCCTCTGTCTTTCTAATACCAGTTTAATTCTTTCTACTGTGGGTTAACATGCACACCAAGTTTAATATATCTTGTTTTCCAACGGTGGTATTTAAGAACCAGCCATTTTAAGTATTGCTGTATTTCTAAGATTACATCAGTGAACCAGTTTTAGCTTAGTGGTTTGCATATATGAATTGTTGTCCTCTTTGAAATGGATTGTACCATGAGAAGGAAATGGCTGAAATAAAAATAGACTATCTCTTTGTTTTCACAAATGGTTTTAATTATCTTGTGCAGCTCTCTGCAGTGGCTTTTCTTGCCAGGCTTTTTGGAATCAAGCGAAAGGCATATGATGTTCATGTACACTTTTGTCTTTTTTTTTTTTTCCCCTCTTTGAGCATTTCTTAAAAGTTAGTAAAAGCTGTCCTTTTAGTTAGGAAGGAAGTTCATTGGCAAGTTATCTGAGTTGGTGGCTAAGTCTGTCCTTTTGTCCTGCCTGCCACAGTTTTAGTCTAAGAACAGCTTGTGGTTGGGTAATTACTGATGTACTACTGAAAGGGGGAAAAAACTGTAAAATTACATGATTTTTTTTTCTTTGAATTTTCTATATTGCAGTACTGTTTCTTTACATGTCTTTTTTCCAATTCTTTTATTCAGTATCAAATACTGTATGTATGTAGAGAAAAGTCATATGAAACATTTCTGCTGAGGTGCAGGTTATACAGGGAGGCTTCTTAGTGCATAGAAATGCTAATGAATGAATTCTCTATAATTTTGATGTAAGTCTTCAGTTTGGGAGGCCTGAAGACATAGTTTAATTTGAATTGCAAGCAGTGTTGTTGGAAGCATTTTTCTCTGCAGGTTGAAGTTGATGGACCAGTTTTTCTAATCTGCGCAGTTTGCATAAGGAACATGAGTGATCCCTGGTATTGAGGTAAAAGTTACAGTGTGAATACCACTGGGTGTCTGGCCACAACGTTTCCAGAATTATTCTGTCTTTTCTTGGGCAATCTCTTTGTTTTGATAGTCAGGTTAAATGTTCTGCAGCTTTTCCATCTTCAAAACTTTGGATTCAGAAGAGTTTCCCATGTTCAGTTCTCTTTTGAAGTGGTAGATACTCAGGAAAAACAAGGAATCAGTGCTGAGGATTAGTGTTGCACAAATAATTGTCTGGGTGTTTTTAGAAAAGGTGTTTAAGGCTGTTAGTCTGTAGTTCCTTAGTCTTTGCTACTGTAATTTTGAATCTGTTCATGACCTAGAATAGAGCCATCTTTTGATCCTATTGTAGGATATCAATATGTTGTCAGAATGATTATCATTCTTATTGTGTATGAGGTTGCAGGAAATTAGTGTAACAAAACTCAGACTTTACAGGAAGGGATGTGGTATTTACTTTTAAAGTCTCAAATTAATTTTACCTACTCATTCTCTCAGACATTTCATTTACTCTCTCACACTTGTGTACTCACAAGCACCAGGATGTTTCTGTGTGTTGAGGTGGTATAGCCAATGTCTCATGTGCAACATGGAGGTGAAACTAATGGTATCTGTCAACTGTTTGTCACCAAAAGGAACCCAAAGCATGATAAAGAACTACTTTATAGATGCATATTTTATATCCTTTGGGAGTCGAGTTGTTCTACACTAGTCCTTTGCTTTAGAATCTGGCTTATTTAAACCTCCATTAATCTTAAGTGAAGGCTGATGCTAGTTGTTTTTTTCCTTATCTGGAATGTCCGTATCTTTATAGCTACAGTATGTTTTCCTGTTGAGTTAACAGGAAAAGGAATGACATATGTGATGTGACATAACCCTCTCCTCTCTTTAAAGCACAGGCTCTTTTGCTGGCCAGTCATCTGTGCCGTAGTCTTACCAGAGTGAAGGCATCCTGGTCTGGACACAAACACTCCTTAGTTTTACTGCTGCAAGAAGTGTTCTTTGTTACCCATAAAAGCCATTCTTTTAACCTTTGTTTTGCTGGGGTTTTTTATTTATACGTTCACGTTTCCATTAGTTTGTTGTTCATACCAATCTTAACATCTTCATTACAATTCTCTGCAAGTTGTGTTTGCTTGTAGCAGAAAAACATCCAATAGAAAGATTCAGGATTATAGTTCTCTAGAATAGATTCAGATAATCTCACTCATAAAGTATAATTATACTTGTTCATTTAAAGGAGATGTGACTTCTGACTCTGATACACCACTGTACTTTGAAAGGGTGTAGAAATGATAGTCTGTAAGCAGGCATAACAAGAAAGTAATTCCTTGTTGAGCCAAAAGTACAATGGATCGTATATACTGTATACATGAATTAGGGAAAAATGTAAAATATACATTTTAAGATAGCATAAGGGATGAAGTTTCTACTTCAATGTCAAAGATTTCTCATTAGAAAGCCCGTAGTAGGGAAAGGACAGAATTCGGGCACTTCTGTGTTTTGTGGCTTATGTATCTTGCTTTTCTCCCATTGCAGCCTCTGAAGGTCACGTCACTTGGGTTACTTCCCAAACTGATTACATTTTATTTCCCACAAATATATTTTTAGCTAGTACATTGAATTAGCTCGAGTGTTGTCTTTGAGTCTGCATCTCACTCATTCTTATCAGAACAGCTGCCTGTATGTTGTTAGCTTTGTAAATAGTTAAAGTGAGTATGTAGGCAGCAGAAGGGAGGTGTGCCTGTAGTGGGAACTGGCATATCAGTGCTGGCTCTGACCTGGTGGGTACAGTTACTGATAGCAGTGAAGATATGACAACAGCAGCTTGGTAATTCGGCCTGAAGTCTGTGTTTGGACCCAGCATGCACTGTATTTCACATTTGTTCAAAAAAAAATTTAGGCATCTGAATTTCAAATTTCAACAGATGTGTTATGGCAGAGACTACTTTGATGGGACTGCATTTTCAGTAAATAGGTGTAGTGCTGCTCACATGCAGTAACAGCCAAGGGTGCTAAGCTGCATTCTGCTGTTAAAACCCTCTATTTCCATTCCTTATATAAATATCCCTTGATGCAAACCTCATAATTGCTTCCATTTTCAATGTATACTCAACACTCTTATAATCTGAGTCTATTCTTTTCATCCTGGTTGATTACTCAGCAGTTTCTTTCTGTATGTCTTCTTGTTTGGGCAAAACTGACCATGTCCTTAAAACTTATTTTAGGGGGAAAAAAAAATTATAAAAATGTAAAACAATACAACCAGCTTTGTCAAAGCACTTTTTACTTAAAAGATGAAACTTGAACAGTTGAAGTAATTGCAGATTTGCTAAACAAGTAAGTTGCCAAACTACCTGTCTCTGCCTACGCTTACTGGATAATTATATCTAACATTTAAGAGAAAAGAACTTTTCCACAATATGCATGCCTGCAATTAAAAAGAGACTTCAGTCTGCTGGGCAAAGGAGAGGAAGCATTTGTATTTAATTTCTCACACACAAAAAAGTGCTGTATTGATGTAAATAGGTGACTTTGAACTTTCTCTGAAATATCTAGTCTAATTTCTTCTTAATTGTCTGCAACTCACATACCTGTTGATAAAGAAAATAAGTTATTGTAAAGGTGACATGTTACATCTTGCATGCAGTTTTTTAAGGAAAACTTTGTATACTTTACACTTTTCCTGTGTTACACAGTGAGGTTTTCAAAACTATTGTTACATTACTAAGTAAGTTAAAGAAATTTTTTCATGATGCAATTTTTTTTTTCTGGATTTTTGAAACAGCAAATACACTTTGAATTGGTACACCTGTAAAGAGCAGTTTAGCCTGTTCTTAAAATTAATTGCTAAACATAAGGCTTACAGCAGCCAACAATTTGCAATTATTTCAGTATTTTTTAAATTATAAAGAGCATGTGCCAACATATTTTCAAAGCTATGCATGTATAATATACAGTCACAGGATTTAATTCTGACCTAGTTGTGTCTTCTATTCTTTCAAATAAATATGATACCTTCTTCAGGAGTTCAGCTCTTTAACAGGTGAAGCCCATCGGTGGGTAAAGTCACCTAAGTTAAATTGGTGTGACATTCTGAAGATCTCTCAAGCCTTTGATAGCATTTTTCTTCTATTTATACTCCCTGATTCTGTGGGCAAGAAGATCCTTCCCACCTCTTCCCTTACTTTGCTTTAACCAAGAAGCACTCAGAGCTCTTTCTCTCCCCACTCTTTCTCATGTTTTCTTAAAAGAAAAATAAATGAGGATCCTCCCTTTCTGCCTTTCTTTTTCTGAGTGTTTGTAACATCTGGGCTGTGCTCCTCCAGAATTTCTTATTTCTTCCACACCACTCTCAGGAGGAAAAAAAAAAAAATCTGGTAATGAAGTTTGCTGTCTTGGATCAAAATGCCACTGAAGGTGATGCACTTTGGCCTAACAGCATCAGGTCGTGCCATAGGAGAGGCTTCTGAGAAAGCGCTCTGGTTAGAGGTGGAATTCAAAGAACTGAATCCTGAAAGGATGTGTGGCCCGAGTTTCCTACTGTGAGGCAGATTTATTTTAAGCAATGTTTGTTCAAACCTGGCTGACTACAAACAATGGCAGATGCAGTTATGAAGTTGAGCATAATTTATCTAATAATCTACACATTACGGTAGCATGTTATAAAAACAAACCAACCTCCTTGGGAGTAGATGTGCAGCCACAGAAGAAATTCAGGCAAGCATTTGAATAGTTTATTTTTAATGACAAGAAGATATTCTGTATTACTATATCTTTTTATATGTCAAATACTTTATCTTATTAATTTCTAAGAAAATGATATTTATGTGATCATGATCAGAGTGTCTGTTACACTGCCCTGCTCTCTCTGTCACGGCTTTGAAACCTTTCAGCTAATGTTCCTAAATTTCAAATTCTGTCAGGTTTCTTGGAAGTGGGTATTGGCATCTGAGGGGAAAAAATGGCAATATGAGCTTACTGTAATTTAAAACAAAACAAAACCAGAACAAAAAAACCCCAAAACCAAACCAAATCCCTAAATACTTATGAAGTTGTGTGTAATTTTCTACTGCAGAAATGTTGGAATGACAGTTTGAACTTGTGGAAGTACTTGTTGCATTACATTGAAGCAGACGTACCCAGTTTATAGGATTTCTCAAATTATATTTTTGTTTATAAAAAGATTATTTATAATGTAATTTGGAAAGCAATCATTATACTCCTTTCCACTGGCAAGAGGTTCAAAGGTCTAGTACAGTTAAAATACTTGTTTGTGTTCACACATGATGGCCTGTTCATACCCAGCTGCTGACTGAACTGCTGGTCTTAAAGACATTTGCTTTTCACAGAATCCTAAATATTGTTTCTATTGCAATAAAACCAAATGGAAATATTTTACTAATGATTGAGGAGTGTACGTTGTTTTATTTTGTGATTAAGCTTGTAAGTAGCCCTAGGCTGGTTTTGAGTTGAAATCATATGCAGTGTTGCCATTAAAAATAGCTGTTAATACAGTAGTTTCTTACCAAACAGATTTAATTTGTGTATGTATTTGTTATATAAACAGAGAAGGTAAATGCTAAAAATTAAGTTGAAATATAGAAATCAGCTAGATGTGACTTGTGGGGTTATTGTCTTTTGCAGTCTCTTTGTGCTTCTTCAAAGTGTAGTTCACTAACCATCACAGATTCTTATTTGACTGATCAATGTATTTGAGCCTTGTTTCCTCGGAAGGCGGTACATACCATGCCACCTGCCAATCCTGTTCTGCTCGCTTTTTTTTGTGGGTTGCACTACGGACTTTCTTAATTGCTGATCCATTCCAGTTAAAAATTGATGGAGATGGAGGTGTCAAAGTTGATTAAATTTCTATGAATTATGAAAGATTTGGATGGGATTATATACATGCGTGGTAGGGAAGAGTCTTAAATTAGTGCCCAGATGAGAGAAGAATGTAAGTGTGAGTTCAGTGATTATTCCTTGCTGGATGTCTGCCTTGGAACTCTGCTTGTTGAGTCTTTCAGCTGGCAGTTAAGGAGAGTGGAAGGGGCACTGGAGTCAAGGTATTTGAAAACATCAAAAGAGGAATAGGTCTATTGAAGTGCAGGGCACAGGTAAATTGTTGTTTTCTGCTTCTTCCTTTGGAACTCTCCTTTTTCCTGACTGACTAATGGAGCTTGCTTTAAGTGAAGAGCCTCTTGATTTTTAGCAACCATGCAATAAAATAAGACTCTTCAGTTTTATTGTTCAAAAATAATTAGAAACTTGATGGCAGCTGAGAGAACTAATCAATGTGTAATGTAGTTTCTTTTTTTTTAGAAATACTAGGAGGCAATAGATTCTTGACATGTTAATTAAGCTAGTTAGTGAAAACTATGTCTCACCACGTACACACTTGCACACACATGTGCTAACTCAAATGTTTGCAGGACAGTCATTTCAGATGTGATTAAGCTGCTAGAATTTTTGCTGCATATTTTCAGTGAAAATGATCAAATATTAATAAAATCCTTTTAATGAGTGTATTTTTCAGGCTTAGAAATTACAGTTAGCTTTAACATGTGCTTCTGAATGAGTGTTGTATGCCATATGTGCTTACTGTATGACTTCAGTTGAAAATTATCACCTTCAGTAATTGCATTTGTGTTATGTGCAGTGTCATCTCTCTGAGCGGAAAATAGAATCTCTTCTGTAAATGCAAACTGTTTAGGCTGTCTGGTATGTCTGTATTGGCCTAGAAGCTATTCAGCAGCTTCCTTAAAGTGTAAAGGATACCTAGTGAGTTTGATAAAACTAATCACAGGCTCAGAATTAAGAATTGTCCTCTAAATCTTTTAAATTTAGACTGCTTTTTAAATACTTATATTAAAAGCTTTTTCACTCTAGCAGGATTTAGATTTGTGTGATTTGTGTCTGGAATCTAGTAATTAACAGTACTGGACTCCAGTAATAAACTGTATACTATTCAAGCAAGTCATTAGTACTTTTTTTGGTAGTGTCATATTCTCCAGTAGTTAACACTCGCATCAGCAAGCTGTAGGGTGCAAGAACCTCCCATTTTACCACATTCAAAATACCTGTGGAATTATCAGTTTCACAGTAATTGTCACAGTATACAGATTTTTGCTTCAGATTGCAGCCTCTAAAAAGAAAGTTGCGTTACTCAGATGAGGTCTCCTTTTACAAGTTCTGTTTTGCATGGCATGCAGAGCATAAGACATGCACTTGTTTAGACTGCTTGTGCTGTTATCAGTTGGTAAATTCATACATACAGCTTTCTGTACTCAAGATACAGATTATCAGCAGCTTAAGCTAACATGTTACTTTCCTTGTTGGAAATAATGTGTACAGAAAATGACCTGAGAGCTGGCACATGATCATTGATCTGCTTTGGAGTTCAGATTCAGTGGCTGACCAAAGATGTGCAGCAGTGGGCTGGGAGATTTGCAGGTGCTGATAAGCCAACCCCTTGGCTCCAGTAGCTGAGCCTCACAACACGTGGGAGCCCAGAGAGAGATGTACAGGTGGATGAATGGTTTTGCAGTAGGTTGTGACCACAGAAGGCAGTGAGGAAATGGCACAAAGGAGGGAACATGGCATGAAGAGGTATCGCAGTAAGTAGTCTGGAAGTTGTATCCAGCAGGGAATTCGGAGTCTGCGATAACCCATTCATTTTCCAGTGGGTAATCTGCTGTAGAGGACTTATTGATATATATCTAGTGTAGTTGGTAAGGGATGTTGAGCTGAAAATGTGTTTTAAAAATTAAGAGGAGGCAAGGATATCTGAGTATTTCCAAAGTGATGTCTATTTTTAATATAATAGCACACTATTTCATTTCTGTCTGTTAATATCAAAACTATGTGGTGCATATTGTCCACTTTCCCCCTCCCGGCCCCCAAAACCAGTCACTGAACTGATTAAAGTTCAAAGAATAATAGGAGTACCTGCTTGCTTTGGTGCTGGGAGGATCAGTCTAGGACAGGTTTGAGGGCTGAGGTGTGTAAGAAGGAAGGTTGGACCGTAAATGAAGGTTGTCTTACCCTTTTTCAGAAGTGATGTATCAACACTTTGCAGATTTACAGCCTCTGTCTGTAGGTTTGATCTGACCAAGTGAAAATGAAAGATATACAGAAGCAGGTTTCTCTGAATTTGAAATTCACTTTTTAATAATTCATTTTCAGCCTTTTTTGTATGCTTGTGAATTGTGGTTTTCTTTTTCCTTTTTTTTCCAAGTAATACTTGACATAGGAAGATAAACTTCTTACCCAGGACTTACAACATCAGAACAGGCAGATATTTTCAGACATAAGAGGTACAGCAAACTTTGCGATTAGAACATTGTTCAGTCTTGGTTAATTGGCAAATTAAAGGGACAAAATCAAAAGACCTGTTTTGCCTAGGACATGATTATTTACAGATTGTATAGTAGAGACTAATTCCTTTTGTAAAAAATTTTCTGTACTTTGGGGAAATGGAAAGGAACTAGAAAGAAAACAAGTGTGGTGGTTTAGTTTGCAGTATGATGAATCTACATGTCAAAAGAAAAGATGATTCAGTTTTTGAGTTTCTGAGGATTCTGATGTTTATATTGTCTCTTTATCCAGATTCAAGATCCAGCCCGTATTATGGCTGGCAGTGGGTCCAGATCAGGACCATCCAGTGGGTTTTCCATGAAATCACAGCTGCAAATCACCGGTAAGACTTCTGAAAGGATATATCTTTTCTGGATAGAAATGTGAAAGTGTTTTTCCCACAATTAACTGGAAGTTACTAGTATGTTGCATTTCAGGAAGTTTGAATTTTACATAACCCAAGAGAAGTCACACAGTAAGACTGATGGTGTTATGCCATTATTACTTGGCAGAAATATAGCTATTTTATTCAAGATCTTATCTAAAATGTATTTTGAAATGATAATTTGTGTAAAAAATGGAAGGAATAGTTCTTTTTGAATGCTGTTAAGTAAATTGTACAGAACAGTCCTCTCTGAAATGCAATAATGTATTGTGATACTGCTTTCAGTTACTAACATTTGACATAATACCAAATCTAACACCTTCTCCTGACAGTCTTTTTACATCTCAAGCTAAGTGAATCTGAACTGCTCTTCATTAAATTTGACTTACTGCTTCTCCATTGTTACATGTTTTTATGGCCACCATTGTAAAGGAGCTTTAATAAAAGTGTTGGTGAGCATATTACTGTAATTGAGCACCTGTAGATTGCATAGGAATGGTTTTACATGACATGCTTCACTTTTTGTAGTGCCCCACCCACAGCGCAGCTGTTGAAACTTAATTACCAAGTTTTCCTCACTTTTGCTCTCTGACAAATTTTACTGAAGCATAAAAGCTTGAAGCCTGGGAGTGGGAGATCTGTGATTGTATGCAGGAATATGTTTAGAAGCATCAAGGGTAAAGTTTGCCCCATCAGAGTGGAAGATCTGTGGGTATATGCAGAAGTTTCACAATGTTGATGTTGAGGGGATGAAAAGAATTGTCAAAAATAGATATGAAAGCTTTAGACTAGAAAGGAGGTTGGAACTCGGTAAGTTATACTGGTTCTAGCTGTCACACTGGGGTTACAAGCTTGTTTTTTCTCAGTAGGCCATGAGATGAAGAGAAATGTTGGTCCCTACAGGTTGATATTGGAGAGAAAAATTGAAGAGGTTTGGGCGGAGGTACATCCGCACATGGCTCTGCAGAGCAGAGCTGAGGGCTGGAGTGGTGATTGCTGTCAAAGGCTCGCTCCGTTAAAGGCCTCTGACTAGCATAAAGAAAGTGAAGTTGAAGAAATGATTCAGTGTTTAGAATTGAGACTATTAAGATGTTTGAATGGTTGTTAATTTCTGTAGAAGTTCAGCCACAGTCTGCGAGCAGGCATTACCTTTTTGTAGACATTTGCATGAACAGCACCCCCCACCTGCCCTACCCTCACCTCCCCATTCTGCTGTCTTCATTAGTTTTAAATGAACTTTCACGTTGTCTGGGTAAGTAAGAACCTTGAAAGTAGGTACATGACTGCTGATTTGTGCTGCCTCTAAGTAGGTCTTGATGCCTTTGAGATAGCTAGTGATGTTGAGGCATGAGATGCTGTAGTACAGAAGTACTGGAGACATGAGGGGAAGGGGAGCTATTTATGAAAATTAATGTTAGCTGACTGAAATTAATTTCTGTAGGATGTCTGTAATATAGAGAGAAAGAGTTTCCCTTGGGAGCAGTTCAGAGCAGTTTATACTAAGCTACTTCTCTAAATCTCTAAAGGAGCATAGACTATAAAGGGAATCTAGGTAGATTAGCCATATGGGCTTGAATTACTCATCTTTTTTTTAAGGATGTAGTGCAGCTGAGGTGGGTGACGAAAACACAGGAGACCAAGTTGTTATTTGTTAGAGTGGAGTTCTCTGGCCATTTAGAATTGTTAATATCTTTGTGTTAAGTACTGTTTGGTGAGTTTAGCATCCACTAATGCACATGCATGCTGCTTTGGCTAAACGGAGGCCAGTGTTCGGCAAGACAGGAGTGTTGCAGTCAATGATGTTGAATGTTTGGGGGGGAAAAAAACCAACCACAAAACAAAACAAACAACCACCACAAAACCCCAAAACCAACCAACCGAAAAACTAAACCACCTCACACACACACACCCAATTAAAGCTCTGGAGCTGCAAGTCCTGTTCGGGTTTTGTTGTTTCTAGCACAGTAGGTAGTTCTTGGAACTCAGTTTGCCTTTAGCTTTTCTGTAAGCTTTCTTCGGTACAGAAAACATAACACAAAGTTCTTTTTCTTAATGATGTTCTTCTCACCACAAGTGGTGACAGTTTTACATGATTCTTTAATGGGACAGATCATGTTTTGGGTGTTTTAACAAGCAAGTGTAATAAACTCCAGGAATTTTCTTGGCTGGTTATAGACTGGAGGAGGTTATAGAGGATATTTGCTACTTTCAACACCTAAATGCTTTTGTGGATCTTATACTGATCATTATTAATTATAGTGTCTGAAATTATGGAAGTACTGTTGCATGTTTTAGGCATTTGTGTGAGCTATAACATTGTATAAAATGATCTGGAATGCAAGAGCATTTTTGTCCATCTAATGTATGTTTTTCCTTGAGCATTATTGTCAGGCATCAGTGACATAATACTTGAATATTGAAGCACACAACTGAAAAATATTATTTGCAGTTGAAATCTTACTGAGTAAATAATTATTTTTCTCTTTCTTAACAGTTATTTCAGCCAAACTAAAAGAAAAAAATAAATGGTTTGGACCTAGCCCATATGTGGAAGTCTCAGTAGATGGACAGTCAAAGAAGACAGAAAAATGCAACAATACAAATAGTCCAAAGTGGAAGCAGCATCTTACAGTGTAGGTTTGATGGTTTTGTTTCCAATTTATTTGAGCTAAATTAATGCAATTGACAGTGGACTTAAGGGTTATGTTTTTATTTTAAGCAAAGCATTCAGTGTTACATGATTTGAAGGTATTTGTGTAATTTTTGGAGCAAATGCACTACAGTCTGGAATATATATTTACAAACTATTGCATTATGTCCTAGGGAAAGGACCCAGTGCTCATGAAGGAAAATATTCTTTATTAATGTATGTGGCATATCAAAGGAGCTTTAATTCTATGAGTTAGTAAGGAAAGTAAGGTAATTTGATATTAAAACTGAGAGTCCCATAGATGTTTTTGTTGTCACATTTAAGGTTACAGTGTTTCTGAAATACTGTGGCTGAAAAGCATAGCTGTTCTTTGTGTACAGCTTTGTTGTGTACCATGCCATAGCACAGGTAGTGAGCGCTGTCTTGCACGCATCTAAATTCAATCACAAGTACAAAATTCCTGATTAACTTGTGCCTTCAGAGTACAAAACTAACATTAGATTCAAGATGAACAGAGCTGTTGATTTTTGCTTTGCCCAGTATTTGTGTTGTGAGATGATAGGAAGCATAAAGCACAGAAAAAAAATTATCTGCATCTTCTATGAAATTTAGTTTTCACTTAAGAATATGCCAGATGGAACACAGGGATAAAGGTCAGTCTTGTGCTTGCACATTTGCTTATACTTAAATTCTAGATTATTATTCTTGAGGCACCTTGAACATTCCTGCGTGATGAAAACCTTTTTTGTGCCTGTTCTGTTCTTGTAATTCAGATTATTATGAAGTTTTAGTTATTACTATTTACATTACTTTCCACTTCAAAGAATTATTTTAAGAAAAAGAAAACTGTGTGCTTTACATGCATATCAATGTGCAAGAGCAGATTCTTCTTTCAGCTTTTAAAGTCTGCCTTATTTCTTTTTTTTTTTTAATTGAAATGTTTGTGGCTTGCGCTGTGCAAGTCTACACAATAATACATGGGCAATTTTTGCTCTTGTTCAGTAAGCACCAAACAGAAACACCCAATGCATATCAACTTAATTGAAGATTACACTAATGCTGTGTGGAACTTAGCGGAGTAAGTTAATTGTTTTTCAGGAAATATTTTGACACAGCTCCTTACATTCAGATTCAGAATAAAAAGGAAAAGTGTAATGGCTTCAGCGAATGGATATGGACCATGGGTTCCTTTTCTAACAAGCAGTCTGTTAGCTGGAGCTGCATATTCTGAAGGGATCGTCTGACTGTAGAAGTCTGGACTTATCAACCATATACAAGTGAAATTATCCACTGAAAATAGTCATTTGTAATATCTGTTTCTCACAATTAAAATAATTTTAAAATATATAAATGTTAGAATGTTCCTTATAGAGAAAGAATATCAGTGTTAAAAATTACTTTGGAGTTGCTGTTAGGAGTTTTCAGAAAAAACAGAAACATGTTCATACAATGTCAGCAACTGATAGTGACGTAAATTTGTTTCTCTGTGTAAGGCTTCTCAAAACTCAAGGGAGCGTGGGGAGGCAGGTGAATATTTTACCTCTAAGAGCAACTTTCCGGAAAAAAAAGTTTTGTGAGTCCGTTCTTAATTGTAGTATCAGCTATTTTGTGACTCTCATTTTTCTGCTGTTGTCAGAATACTTTTAAGAAGGAAAAAGAAAAATCTAGGCTTTTAGTTTTTTCTTATCACTGGGAGAGTTCCTTTATTCTCCAAGATTTTCCTGATCGCATACGTTATCTCAGCTGTCATCATCTTGCTGCAAAATGTTCGGTGAGATTTAGCAATTTTGAAATGAGCATGGTTTGATTCAGCTTATATTGGGGCTAGAGAGAGGAAGACTAACTACTCTGGCAGAAAATATTTCTGTTTGCATGTGTTTCTTCTCCAGTAAGGGGCTCTCCCAGCACATAACCGCTGGCATAGATCTGGGAGTGGAAGGTCTTACTGCATAGGTAGTCCTTGATGAAGAGCTTTCAGGTCTAGGGAGTGACTCTGCTGACGGCTTTTCTAGGAGCAGAGATGTACCTTCTCTGCCGCAGGTTGACAAATTCAAGCTGTCTGTGTGTTTGGCAGAGGCTACGGTATTGTGGTTTCATGACCTTACCAGGCCACAAGCTTTTTCAGAGAGAACTTTGGCTCTTGTTTGGACTACCTAGGGGCTTACGGTTGGTACCATTTGGTACTGTGCCTGCTCTCTGGAAGGCATCTTTCCAGGTTGTAGCACCATGCTTTGAATCAAGTTCAGATTTTTGTGTCACTGAAACAAGTAAAAAATTAAGAAAAGCCTCAGGGAAGTCAAAAGAGGATATAAGTAAATGGTTGAATAATTCTTTGAATTACTTGATTTGGAATTAAGAGAAACTGTTGTGATAGTTGGGTCCATAAGGGACTTTTCTGGTAGTAAACCTGGAACTAATTCTCCAAGGATATAATCAAATTAGCACACTGTAGAAGTAAATACCTCCTACTCCTGGACATGGTGAGGGAAGTTTTTGAATTGTTAAGCCGTGGAAGATGTAGTGTGTTCTTCTGTTCTCAGTAAATGCATTGTGAAGCCAGAAGTATACTGGTAAAATGTTAAATATAATTTTGTATATATTCCTGCTGCTTTGTCATAGTATAAGTATGTGTCAGTTTATTAGGGGAACAGTCATCCTCTAAAAATACTTGAGATAATTTTTATTATTTGAGTACTTCTCTTTTGATGGGTTGTCCTAAAATTTTCTGATAACCTCTTCAGAAGGCAAATTTGCTGTCTTCATGCTCTGTGAAAAATTCTCACATCAAGGTACATAAATGCTGAACGCTCGTGAAATGTGAACCTGCAAGAATCAGTCTTTTTTTTTCCTAATCCTGGTTACACTCAGATGCTAATTGAGCTGGTAGTTTTTCTATAGATATTTCCCTTAAAATAGTAATAGTAAAAAATGTACTCAGTCAGTGAACAGTCTTGCAACAGTCTTGATTTACATGACATATAAAGATGACTGCATACTAGAATGTGATAATTAGAAATGGTTTGATGTTACCACGATTATTACTTTGTTTTGAAGTAATTTTAAGTGAGAGTTGGAGTGCTCAGTTCACCCACTTTCCCTGCCAAAAAATGCCTTTACATGTTGCTCAACTTTTTCTTTTCAGAATTGTCACTCCTGTAAGTAAATTAAACTTTCGAGTCTGGAGCCACCAAACATTAAAATCTGATGTCCTTCTAGGAAGCGCAGCTCTGGATATTCATGAGACTTTGAAATCAAACAGTATGAAACGTAAGTATAGGATTAACAATACCTTGGGATGTTGCAGAATTTGTCAGGAATTTGTCTGTTAATGAGTGCAGTGTGCAGCTCTGTAGATGGCCCTTAAGAATTCCTTTTTTTGCTACAGATTGCATTTATGAGCTTCCTCCTACTTTTTCAGTGTAATCTTTTTTCATTATATACAGTCTGGTATGGTGTCAATGAAAACATGGTATTTTTCCCTTTGCTAGTATATGCAAGAGGGAAAGCCTGGTTAAAGGAAAGAGTGTTTCCTTTTATATAGCTTAAAAATGACGACTCTGATGTTTCTGGTGCTAGACCAGGAAATGCGTAAAGTTATTTTTGTTCTAAATAGTGTTATAGGGATATATTATTTAATGCATCTTAGAACTAGTTGGCCTTTAGGCAGTGTGTGCATCTTGTGAAGCTTGAACGAGAAATTCTACACACCTGTTAGAGAGTTTATGTTGCTACACCATATAGCTTTGTGCTGTCATACTTACGTTCTGTGCTTTAAAGAAGTGTTTTATTCTAGACTTTCAGATGTGGGCATTGTAAATGCAGCATGTTGATAGTGGTGTAATAAGCTTGTTCTGCTGACAGAATGTTACTGTCCTGCTGAATCTGGGTGAAAATTACCTTGGGTAGCTACATATAGCAGATACCCTGCTGTAATTCATTGGATTTTGTTTCAGACCATTTCATCAAGAATGCTTATTTACAGTTCTGTTCCATTGAAAAACAGTTATTTACCCTGAAAATACTTCTGGTCTGGGGATGTGATGCAAAATCTTCACATTCTAAATGTGAATCCTGATGTCATTAGATAAATGTGAAGTATTTTAATCAGAAGATGGAATTGATATCTGCTCTGTATGAAGAATAAGGTGAATTGCATTCCCTAACTCTAGGGTTTCAAGGACAGGTATATTAATTGCTGCACAAATGTGGGCAGAAATGTGAGACCCAGTCTGCTGTAATGATAATCCTTTCTTTAGGCAGCAACAAGCTTATGCTCCAGTTTTCCCCTTTTTCTAGAAATAATAACTTTTTACTGACATCCAGAAAAGATTAATTTTACCACACAAAAGAAAAAATTATGGAGAGACAGAGGGTTCTGGGGTTTATTTTGGTTTGGTTTTTTCCCTTGATCACTACAGTCTATATTTGGCTCCTTGAATAAAATGCAGGTTTTTGTCATGTAGTAAGATAAACTCTGATTCATTTCCATACTTTTTCAGTTGAGCAGGTAGTGGTGACATTGCATCTAGTTGGTGACAGAGAACCAGCAGAAGTGGTAGGAGATTTGTCTGTCTGTCTAGATGGAATGCAGGTAGATCCTGAGCTCCTAACCAACGGTGATGCTTCAAGTACAAGAAGTAAGTACCTTTCAGTTCAAATGTGCCCTCTACATATATCTGGTATACACAGTTGCTTTTTCTGGAAGCTTTAACACAATAATCTTTTAATAATCTTAATAACAGTGGTTTCTATAACTGACTGTTTGTAGAGACCAGGACTCATGCATTTTTATTTGAGGTAGAGTCATAGTCCACAGTGAAGATTTTCCAGCCTTACTGTAATGAAAATAACATTAACATCTTTATTTTCTGGGCTTTGCTAGTTTATATCTAGCAATCCCAAACTTTAATGAAAGCCTCTAGCTTCCCTAAATGTTTAATAACATCATAAAGAGAAAATAATATAAAATAAGTTTCATCTCATCGTCATAAGTATTCTGCTCACTAGGAGACATTGGTTTATATTTGTTTTTCTTGAAATATCTCATTTAAATGTTTTCATAGATTTTGTTCCCTGTGGAGTGCTGCAGAGAGGGATCCACTACTCTGTTTAGTTGGTGTCTTCAGTTTCAGATAACTAGTATGATTTTTAACTGAAAATCTTGAATACACGTAAGATGTGTAATTACACTAAAATAAAAAGTAAGGGGTTTTAATTTCATTGGTGCAGGACAGGCAACAGAGCATTTTTGAGGGTATTGTACGTTGCAGAGTAGAGAATAAGAGGTTATTCCTCCAGAAGACAGCATTGGAGAGACTGTCTGCTGTAGCAACTAGCTAGACAGTTAATTGGCAATTTTTAGGCTTCTGGATTTATTTTTTTTTTAAAGGACTAGAAGAAGTTGCTTTGATATTTCATCTAAGTATAGGAAAACTGAATTAACACGCTAGCTTTGTAACCATTATTTCTTAAAGCTTTTAGTCCATATTTCTTTGCATCTTGTTAAAAGGATCAATTACATGATCTGATGGTGTGGGATTTTTTTGTAAATGAAAGCCAGATACTGGGATCGTGTGGGGCTTGTAGAGCAGTTATGTTGATAGAAATATGTAATGAAAGTAACAAATTTCCCTCTTATTCGATACTTGGTTTTCATCTATGCTTTCTTCTATTTCCTCAAATTCACCTACAGAGGAAAAGGTGTTAGCAAGTAGAAAAAGGCATGCTACCTGCATGGAACAAGAACTAAATAGAGTTTTGGGCTTGACAGTAAAGACAGACATTGACAGACCAAGTCAGATGTTCAGCAGAGAGTTCCCAGGTAATCAGGGGACTGTAGCACTTAAGGAAAGACTTAAAGTAGTCCAACACGTTCTTATTGTACAGGCTAAAGGTACTTACAGGCAAATACAATGTTTATCAAGTAGCTTTTTAAGTTAAGATTTCTATTTCTGGGATTAAAATCAGTTCCATGCACAGCCCACTAACAGCACATTATCATAAGCCTTTTACATGACTACATCTTGTCTTTGGTTTAGATCTGTACATAGTTGCCATCAGAATTGATAACTGATTTCTTTCTTAATGACATTTGTTTAATTCTATGGAAATAAAGTATTTGTGCTGTCTACATGAATGAGCATTTCTATGCTGCGTAGTCAAGTATTGCAAATGCTGGCACAAAAGGCAAATATTTCCAAGCTGGCTGAATAAGCAGTCGCAAAACATTTGCAAATCTAGGCTGAGCTGCTATAATTCTGTTTGGAGTGCAGCCATATTTTGTACCTGCTTGAATGCCTTTATGCTAAAAAATTTACAGAGAAAGGGAAGGGTCCAGGCTAGAGAGCCCCAGAAAACAAAGCCCCTGTGGTTGCTTGCTAGCCAACTAGAGAGAAGATTTTAGAGAAGTTGTTGCCCTTCCTGCTCTGCCTGTCATCATTGAAAAGGGAGTGAACATGAAAAGCCAGGTCCACTTGAAGAATGGAGAACACTAATACTGCTACAAAGACACGAGACTGTGTTATTTAACTGTGTGTGTTTGAGAATATTCATACAGTCAAATGATATCCTGTTATATCTTTCTTAAGGTGAAAATATTACTCTGTGGCAGTGGCTTAAAAAACATGTATACACACACATACAGACAGACATGCAAAATGTATACAGTTTGAAATAAGACAGTAGATAAGCAGCACATAGTGCATCACCTCCAGATTTGAAAGAAATTTGAGTATTAAAGACTACTTCTTTTGTTGGAAGTGGTTCAGAATGTTGCTTATACTTCTATTGTCTTTTTCTTTCTGATATTTAAGGTCCTACGCAGAATGATAGCTCCAAAGTAAGGAATGATACACGGTAAGACTTTTTTCCTCATTTTTTATACTGCATTTTAGTGTTTGCCATTTTGGAAGAGGAATTGTATGTTTTATAAAGAAGACAATTGAAAAGTTTCTGAGTATGCCCTACAACAGTATCCGCTGAGATCTGAGCATGTCCTAAACAAAACTACTATACTGTTGCACATTCACATATTAAATTGTTTTCCATATGAGCTCCATCGCCTAGCTTCAGTTTGCCTCCATATCTGATCTTTTGGGTTTTTTTCCCCCTTCATGTCCTCATCTTTCTCCCAATGATTAACCAAAGTAAAATAAAAAAAACTTTAAAAAAATCCCACTGGTGAGTAAATGGCACTAGTTATTTTTAAAGTGTTTCTTTCACTTTATAGCGTGGAGGTATCAGAATTATATTTAGCTTTGTTAAGAAGATACCAAAAGCTGTCTAGCAGTTGCAGTGTTTTAAGGTCAGTATTGGATTATGTACCCTGCTGCTTGGTAGGATAAAAGTGTGACCATACTTGATGGTGGATTAACCTGCAGTGAGCACCATGCCACTTCAGTTCCCAGTACTACAAGTATTTTAAGGATCTGTACAATGCACAGCATTCTTGGATGACATCTGGAGTACCTAAGTTAAATTTCACTATTTTTTTAATGGATCATAACTCCCTTAGCTATATTGTCTAAAGTCTTCCCATGAAAGTTTATTTTTGTTCTGTTTCCTTTTCATGCTCAGAAGAATGTTTCCATGCCTGGGTATTCAGAATGCCTGAGAGTGTAATAGTACAGTAATAATAGTAATAATATCTGATTTTTAGTACCAACTGGTGGGGTTTTTGGTGTTTATTAAAGGTTCGTTTTGAGGATCATGTAAATCATCTGGAATATGTCTAGCATATTGTTACATGTATAATAATGTTTTGATATGCATTGTTGTACCTTAAGCCAACTGGTCGAATCACTAAAGATAAAAGGTTACACTTATGACTAATGTTCAAACAGCAGCAGTATGCTTTCTGGAACTGAGGAAAACCCAGGCTATAGCTCTTACCAGCTTTGGATCACTGATGATTTGTACACACTTTCATAGTCATTTACCTAGGGGTGGTGTGGTATGGTATGAATTACATGCACCACACCTGGTATAGAGCAAAAGTGTGTTTGGCGGTGATATTGAGGTCAAACGTACACAATTCTCCTTGACCCTTCATGACTTGTGATTTACTTAAGCTTGCCTATCGGTTTTTATTTTGTGTACATCTAAATGAGTGTAACTTCAGAGGTACTGGACTGAAACAGTAACCTGTGGTTTTATTACTGATGGCCTGTGTACTTCACCTGCCAATCCACTAGAATCTTAGTTGACAGTCTTTATTTAGAAATACTTATATTAGAAATAAAGCTATAGATACCTGTAACTCTGCTTAAGGAGCTACAAATATATCAGGATAATACACTGCTAGGTATAACTGAACAGTACGGAATGGGTGAGTACTGCTATTTAGTTCCTTAATTCTTGTAAAGTTGAGAAGCTTATATTCATAGCTGTTTGTCAAAACTTTAACTCTTAGTCCTAAAGTTTCCAGGCCTTTCCAGAATTGAGTTTAGGGGAAAAATTGGTGTATGTGTAATTAAGTTTTCTAAAAATTTGAAGCATTTGTGTTCTGAGCATATGCTAGCCCAGTGGAACAAATGCACACAGACTTGTTCTCAGGTCTTAGTCAGCTTTCCATCTCATTAGAGACAAGTGGAATTCATGGGCAGAAATAGCTGAATAGCAAAATCCCGAGCCTGGGCCTAAAGGCAGGTGTATCGAGTCGGGAAATGAAAGAGGAGGTTTCAGTGACAGATGTTATACATAACTATTTCACAGCCTTTTCATCAGTTGAGGTTTCATGTACCTCAGGAGATAAACTCTTAATATGTTTACACAGATGTGTAGGTTTTTATAATTATTATGAATGTAAGAATCTCACCTAGTCATAACCGTTACATTCTAGTGTCTTCCGCAAAGTTTAATGTCATCCATACACTATCAGAACACTTCTGCTTTCTGTCTTTTCCTGCAAAAGGACTAACTCCAATGACCTTGAAAGCTGTGAAGATGCTCCTCCCAATGAAAACAAGACTGTTAATGGCAGTGATTCTCCATTACTCACAAATGGAAACTGCAAACCTTCTAGACCTCCCAGGCCTTCTAGACCACCTCCACCCACCCCCCGGAGACCTGCTTCAGTAGCTGGTATGTAATCTAGGGCCTGGCATTCATTTCAAAGCCACATAATCTTTGAATGAACACAGTTGTTTCTGATGCTGATTTTTAACTACCTTCTTTCATGGTAAATTCTTTGGCAGATAACTTCTGCAGGATTATTTTCTAGCTTGCATTCAGTACATGTTGTTTAATCGTTGTTCATATTATTAGAAATTTCTTGCTTCCATGTCTGTTAAGTAATGATTGTAATGGTGCTGCCACATAGAGTGGAGCTGGGACCAAAAGAACACAAGTGAATGCTGCTGTTGCACTAAGACACCCACTCAGTTTGAGGCTTGAGATGAAGTCTACTGAAGGACTCACAGAACTGTCTCAAGTTGATAATACTGGGGTTTGAAATACTAGTTATTTGTTTCTACAGTTCTAGTTAAATTCTCTGAAATAGCAGGACTTAAAGTTTTGTAGTTTTTAAATAATCAGATAAAATTAAAAAAAAGCCTATCCATTTCAGTGCAAGAGAGTAATGAATGCTTTAAGACAAGTAGTCCTTAATAGTTAGTTGATGTTTTTAGGGTAACTACTTCTACCTGCATACACTGCAAGCTGTTTCAATAGTCTCATTATTACAATTGATAAATGCTGAGTCTGGATGGGAAACAGCTATACAGTAATTACTTAAAAAGATTAATCCAGTGTAGTTCAGTAATAAGGCTGGAGTTGTATATAACTTTTAATCCCACCCAGCAAATAGCATTCAGAAAAAAATGAAAACATTTAAAGAATATATGTATTCGCCTCCCATTCCAATAATTTCTTTCCATGCAATGTCAGATCTCTTCTTGAAAGTTTTATGCTTGTTCTCTTCAATTATTACTTCAAACAATAAATGGGAAATAATTAACTCATCAATGCAAGAAAGTAGTTTTTTGTTTATAATTGTTCAGTGTTTACAGAATGCAGACAACTTGTTTTGGTAAACATGATTTATTCTGTCAGAAATACCAAAATTGTGCCATTAATGGCAGTTCTTGGGTTAAAGCATTTTTAAAAAGAGAGACAAAATTGCTTTTTAGTTTTTGTGTAAGCTGTAAAATGTGACTGGATGTGTGCACTTGGAAATACCAGTTCTTGCATGTTTACTTTTGTGATTTACAACTTCTAAAACAGATTGATGATAAATATCAATTAAAGGGTTTTTTGTTCTGTCTTTGGTATCTCTGACATCATAGCAAGTGTAAATGGTCCTTCATCCACATCTACAGAAAATGATGGGGCCAGTGCAGGATCACTGGCAGGTACAGCTGCACATACATCTTCAGAACAGAGCCCTGAGGGGGCAACAGCTGCAACCACAGCTCCTGCAACTGCTGCACTCACCACACCTCCAGTATCAAGACAAGTCCAGCCAGTAAATCCTCCACCTCAGGCACTTACTACAGTCAGTCAAGGTCCTCTTCCACCTGGGTATGAGTTTAATGACTTTTTTTTTCTGTGCTGACATTTCTGGTTTTACTTTATTTCACTTATAGTAGGTGTAACAAAGCTGCATAACAAAAATCCCCCCCCTACTAATTTGGAGATTTTCATAACTATTTTGTCTGGTAGGCCTTCAAGCATGGTTTATTCTTTTCTAAGAAACTTTATTTTTGATACTTGTTATACATTCCCGTGTCAGTGAAACATAGAAGTTTTAAATAGTGTGACAGCTTGCTGTCTTCAAATTAGAATGAAGTTAGGTAGTAAAATATTGGTATAGGTAAGTAGAAGAAAACCCGCTACTGCAATACATTATCTGCGATATGTCTGGAAGTTTTGGACTTTATACTGCAGCTCCTAGAAGTAGTGGGGGCACACTGTTGTGTATCAGGCACGTGTGGAATTTGCCAGATGGTTGGTCTGTTGCCTCAAAGCTCTCATTTAGATTGTAAACTTAAAAAAAAAAAGGGGGGGGGGGATCTGGACTCTTTGAGTGAGGGAAGGCAAAAGCTTCCCAATGTGAATGGTGTAATCGGTGAAATATCTGCCTTAATTTGCAGGCAGTTGAACCAAAAGGTAGGAGAGGTCTGAATTACTTTGCTTACTCACAGAACATCTATGAAACATAAAAGCAGTCTTGAAAACATTGGTTGTTGCTTTACCATTTTGATTTCAACAGAAATGGGAAATTAGCATGTTTTTTTTCCTGTGATCATAGAATTGTTTAGGTTGGAAAAAACCTTTAAGATCATTGAGTCCAACCATTAACCCAACACTGCCAAGTCCACCACTAATCCATGTTCCTAAGCACCACATCTACACGTCTTTTAAATATCTCCAGGGATGGTGACTCAACTGCTTCCCTGGGCAGCCTGTTCCAATGCTTGACAACACTTTCCATGAAGAAATTTTTTCTGATATCCAATTTAAACATTCCCTCGTGCAACTTGAGGCCATTTCCTCTTGTCCTCTCACTTGCTACTTAGGAGAAGAGACCAACACCCACCTTGCTACAACCAGAGCAATAAGGTCTCCTCTCAGCCTCCTTTTCTCCAGACTAAACAACCCCAGTTCCCTCAGCTGTTCCTCATAAGACTTGTGCTCTTGATCCTTTGCCAGCTTCGTTGCTTTTCTCTGGATCCACTCCAGCACCTCAATGTCTTTCTTGTAGTGAGGGGCCCAAAACTGAACACAGTATTTGAGGTGCAGCCTCACCAGTGCCAAGTACAGGGGGACAATCACTTCTCTGTCCCTGCTGGCCTCACTAGTTCTGACACAAGCCAGGATGCCATTGGCCTTCTTGGCCACCTGGGCACACTGCTGGCTCACATTCAGCTGGCTGTTGACCAACCCCCCCTAGGTCCTTTTCTGCTCGGCAGCTTTCCAGCCACTCTGCCCCAAACCTGTAGCATTGTGTGAGGTTGTTGTGACCCAAGTGCAGGACTTGGCACGTGGTCTTGTTGAACCTCATACAGTTGGTCTCATTCCATTGATCCAACCTGTCCAGATCCCTCTGTAGACCCTTTCTACCCTCAGGCAGATCAACACTCCCACCCAACTTGGTGTCATCTGCAAATTTACTGAGGGTGCACCTGGTCCGCTTGTCCAGATTATTGATAAAGATATCAAACAGAACTGGCCCCAATACTGAGCCCTGGGGAACACCAGCAAGGTTACACTTGATGCATATACAGGGGTGAGTCAGTATCCCAGATGCAGTATATACAGAAAATGTGTTGCTAGTGCCCTTAAGATGAATTCTGTGTATATGTGATCTTCACAAAATTTGCGTATTTTGAGGGTTCAAATTAAATTGTTACTCAAAATGGATTATGCTCTACAGATGATTCTGTTCAACAGGTTATTGATATACTTGATACTGAATACAAAACCTTGCTTCCTTGCTTGCTAAAATTGTATGCGTAGGCATGTATTTTAGCTTCAGTTTCCCAGAAACTGAAGGTGGTCATGTCGACCATTTTTTGTATTCTAGTTGACGTAGAATTACTGCCAATATGAACATGGTACCACTGTATATTGTACAGCATTTTGGTGCATCTTGTGAACCAAGTCTGTTTCAAGCCTTTTGTTTAGAAATAAGCATTTTATGAAAACAAGCGTTTCTCATCTTTATATAGTGGATGAATGGTTGGAGTAGTTTGATCTGGAGGAAAATAAAAATAGTGTTTTATTTTCAGTTGGGAGCAAAGAGTAGACCAACATGGTCGAGTATACTATGTAGATCATGTTGAAAAAAGAACAACGTGGGATCGGCCAGAACCTCTTCCTCCAAGGTGAGCCAGGATAAGTCATGTGATTGTCTAAGATATGTCTGGACTTTTCAGAAGTTGACTGGCCATTTACTAAAGCTAGAAAGCATGTTTGTAAACAGGAATGTGAACCCAGTGCAAACAGGAATGTGAACCCAGTGCAAACAGTTGCTCCAGGTTGTCTCCAAGGAGCTCCACAAAAATGCATAGTACATAGTATGGAAAACAGTTGAATGCCAAAAATAATGGAATCTGAATTTGCTGTCAAAGATGAAGGAAGTGCATCTTTACTGAGTAACAGATTAAAGTTAAAGACAGTAGACACCCCCAACTGCAAAAAGAACCAAACCCACAGAAAAGTATTTAGGGATTGAGGTAACTATCAGCTTAAGCAAGAATGCCCTTGGTTACCTCTTTATCCTGAGGTTACTGTTTGCAGTCCTCTGATCTTGTCTCAGGGTTCCCATCTGCTAATTTATTATGCTCTTATAAAACAGCTTTGGTAATTAGGCTTTTCCACCTGATAGCATCAGAACAGCCAGTGATGTTAGTCTCTACATGAAAGCAGTGCTATCTTTCTTACAGCATTTGTGCTATCTTTCTTAGTTTTTAAAAAAATATAAGGAAAACATAAGAATTATTCTCTTGGACTTCATACTCAAGTGGTTCACACACTATACAGAATTACAAAGTAGAAATGTGGGATAGTAAAGAGAAATTGATATTAAAGAACAAAACCTGGCAGAGAGTCTCGTAAAGGGAACCCACCTGTCATAATCTATTTTGAACCCTGAGAGGATTGAGCAGTGTATTACTTAAACTTATTCAGAATGGTAGTGTTTTCATTCAAGTTTTGTAAATAGTACTGATTTTGTATTAACTGAAAATAGTAAAAATCCAAATCCAAACTAAACCAAAACCCAATGTTCACACCTTCCTTTTCTGCTAGATCAGAGTGTGAGGAAATCTTGCATTATGCAGCCCACACTGTCAGGGTTTTTGCTATATTTTTAAGAGAAACCAGCAGATTTATGGATTCAGTGGGATAAATGCGGTAATGACAGTATAGTATTGACAGTGCTTTGTGTATCTCTTAAACTATTTCAAAAAATCCTGGAAGTACAGTAAATGGAATGGGTCTGACTTGGTGTAGTATACAGCAAAGTAAAAGTGCTTCTCCTCAGACAATTTTAGCTCTTGCGTAGTTTTAGTGGAGTGTAAAAGGAGAAAAAAAAGTCTGCTGTGAGCCCATACTTTGTACATACTTCCAACTTACTGCCTGTTTGCGTAAAAGTGCTTCTGAGCCCTTAAAATTGTCTGCTATTGAGAACGGTTGCTTATAATTTTTTTAAAAGCTGGGAGCGACGAGTTGACAACATGGGGAGAATTTATTATGTCGACCACTTCACTAGAACAACAACGTGGCAAAGACCAACATTAGAGTCTGTCCGAAATTATGAGCAGTGGCAGCTTCAGCGCAGTCAGCTTCAAGGAGCTATGCAGCAGTTTAATCAGAGATTTATATATGGGGTAAGTAATACAATGATGACTATGAAGGTTAAGTAAGAGAGGTATATTTTTCAAATTTTCAACCCATTAGTCTTTTCTGCGTATTGAAAGCATATATGTATTTGGGTTTTGGGCATGTTTGTGGGTGACTTTTCTCCATAAGATACCAGACTTTGTTATGGTTTATTTTATGATAATCTATTATCTTTGTGTGTGTTCATGTCCTTGCAGTGACTGCAGGCAGCACATGCAGTGTAATGGTTGTCAGCTGGTGGTGTTCCTTCATAAAATTTATGGACAATATTGATAAAAGTCATTGGTTCAAAACAAATAACTGGTTTATTTGTATTGTGTCACTTGGCCAAAGACCTGGAAGGCAAGCAAGCTCACAGTACATATATGTCTGATTTTGGTAAAATGAAATAATGCAGGGAAACTAAAAATATCCTTCCAGAGTTTTAAATCCATTGTTTACCTTTGATGAATAGTAGACTTTAGATAACTCCAATGCATGCTACTAGTTTTATCAGGAATAGTGTAGGTTCTAAATTTGCTGTATGTGTAGAGAATAAAAATGGACCTCATAAATGGTGGTAGGGAGAACTGAACTGAATGCAGGAATTAAGTGGTTTGCTTTCTGATTGTTTTGGGTGCTGCTGTACTAATTTCCCTTCTGCGTAGGCAGGGGGACTAAACAAAGAATAATTATTTTCTTGGCATTGTAGTTAATTAAGTATGCCAAGGTCTGTAAAATAGGCATTCTCTGTGGAGAAAAATAAATTGTTGGCATCTTTGCTTATATGTAACATCAACAAAAATGCATTTACTTCAGTAATTCATGATGGCTATGGTAGAACATCTGGAAAGCAAATGACTAGTCATTAATGTACCATTTGTTTGTGTGACTTGCAGAACCAGGACTTTTCATCCACACAGAACAAAGAGTTTGATCCTCTTGGGCCTCTGCCACATGGATGGGGTAAGACTGACTTGAAAGTGGTTTTTAGTGCAATGTAATTAAACATTAAATTATACTTCTGCCAAATTTTGTCAGCTGTTCTAGGCTAGCTTTTTAAAATGAAAATGTGGATTAAAAATCTTTTAAAATTAAATCTAATCAAATGTGCTGTTAAAGCAGAGTCCCAACAAGGATGTGCAGTTTCAAAGTAGATTAGAAACTGTAAAGTATTCTGTTTTACTCCCTGTAACTATCATAATAGCTTCTTTCACACTGTGATCCTTTTTTAACTACTTTCATTAGGCAGGATTCCCTACCCACCATCTCATTCCTGACAAATCAGACTCCAAATCCCCTCTAAATCAGACTGCCAAATTCCCTCTCCAAGCTGATTCTTGGAGAGTTTTGTTGGTCTGAAAAGTATTTTTTATAATGACAACTAACCACTGCTTGACTTGCCCCTCTCCCTGGTATAAATTTGGTTTTGTACTTTACAGGGTTAACAACTTACAATTAATATAATTGGGAGGGGTGTGTACAAAAATGTAAGTGTAAAACTAATTTCTAGTGTGACTATCAAGTGGATATAAGAAATCAAGTTTAATGACACATAGGCAAAGTTCTCAGAATTGTGTAATTTTAAAGCAAGTAATTACTTGGCAAAGTTAGACCTGGGTTTTTGGCTTGTCTGTTTCAAACATAACTATTTGCATTTTTAGTTCTGGTATTGATGCAATTTCATGCCATAAAATCATTCCTCACACTTGTGCTTTCTTGCGTTACATATATAAAAATTCAAAGAAAGTTCTTTAGGCTGGCATTGCCCAGGAAACAACAAAACTGAGTTTCCACCTCATGTTGAATTCTGCTATCAATAGACAAGTGTCTACTTCCAGACTTCTCTTGTAAACTGAAGCTTTTTACCTGTGGTAGTGAGATTTTGGCCTGTTTTTTATAATTTGTATTCTATATTCTGTATTTCTCTTGCAAAGCTAAATAAAAATTGTATGAAAGGCTGCAGAATGGGACAGAAGACCAAGCTGGGGAATTTATCATAAGCTTTGTTCAGTCATGGTTATACACTAAACTATCTGAGAGAAAATGTAAATGTATTTTCTTGGAAACTGCATTGATCATTTTTTGTTCCCTGCTCACAACTTGAATATGAAGCCCCTGTACTTTCTTGATCCTTGTGTATGCATCTGTTACCTATTTTGTGTTTACTGTCTATATTGCTTGTAAGGTATGTCATAATAATCAAAGCAACTGGAATTTCCTGTGGAGAAAACAGCTTACGTTTTTTCTTTCTTCCAATTAATTTTTTCCTACAATTGAAAAATAAATAGCATGGTAAAAGATCGTAATATGGAAATTTGAACTTCATTAGTATTTTAATCTATATAAATTTTTAACTTGCAAAATACTGAAAAACCTTTTTAAGAAGTGTAAACGGTAGGCCAGTAGATCTAGTGAAGGTCAATCTCCTGTGGTGAGCTACTTCCTTCACGCAAATGTTTATATTGTTGTTATGATGCCCAGAATCTCTTTTGTGATCAGGATTGTTGGTATAAGCAGTACAGGTAGAGAGATACCTGAACATTTCAGGGTAAGAACTGAGATACAAAGAACTTGCCTATGAACAGCATTAAGTACAGTTTTTCCCTGAGGGAGGTGATGGTGCAGTTTCATCTGACTATTAGCAGTCAGTAGTATTAAGACAGGTTCCTGTTTGTCAACAGCCTATTAAGGAATAATGTCAATGACAGTGGAAAGATGTTGAGTCAAAGTTGATACAGAGAAACCTGAAGATAGTAGAGGCTGCGGCAGAGGGTGTTGACTGATTTTATTTATTTTATTTGATGTAGTCTCAGCAATACATTAAGCAGGTACTGAGTTTTTTTTCCTTTTGCATCTTTTCAGAAAAGAGAACTGACAGCAATGGCAGAGTGTATTTTGTCAATCACAACACACGAATCACTCAGTGGGAAGATCCCAGGAGTCAAGGGTAAGAAATCAGTTGCATCTTCATGTAAGTCTAGAATGAAAAGGTAACAAAGTAGTGAGCTAGGAAATGCTGCCCACAGCTGAAACATGGACTGTCCTACACAAAACTTCAGACAGCCTGTTAAAATATTAAAAGGTACTAGCTAAAATGGAAACTTTCAAAATATTACTTAGTAAAAATACAATTACCAGGAAAGTCTTGGTCAACAACAGTAAGTTCATTCCCTAGAACAGCTCCTATTCTCTTTTTAATTAGACAGACATGTCTAAACATTTGTATTATTGGGGGAGGGAGGGATTTCTTCCATACGGTGATGGGATAGTGCAGAGGATCCTAGACAGTTAATAGCTAAGAGACAGAAAGAAGACAGACTTGAAAAACTGCAGCACTCCTCCTCACACCTTTTAGAAAAAGAAAACTTGAGGCACTATTAGAAGTAATGGAGTATTGTTAATTTTAGGGTCTGGTCACTCTGACTTTTTGAGGGTAGGGTCTGTAGGCAGGAGATGGAGGGTGAAGGCTGTTCAATCCCAGGCCTTCCTGTTTCAGCTGAAAATTTCCATTTGGTGAAGCAACTTCCATCTGTCCTTCATAGAGAAGGAGGAGGAGGGCAATAGCCCAGTACATGTGGAGGGGTGATAGCTCTAGCCAGAGGTGACAACTTTTCTACTGCAGTCATGTCTGCAGCAGCTGACTGTGGAGAACACTATTACTCTTAATACAACCAACAACCAAACGTGCTGGCTTAACCGTTAGGAACATGGTCCTACAGTGTAGTTCTGTGGAGGGAAATCACTATGAGAGCACTGATACTACTCAGGTCTTCCAAATATCTTGAGATTTTTGTGTATACCCAAATTGAGTTGGAAGTTGTCAAAAAATTATACAAGATCAGTATTTTCATTTATTTTTGTCATTCTGAAACTTTTTTGTCTGCTGTGATTTATACATGAGGTACCAAAAGCTATTTATTAAAACTATGTCAGTTTTCAAGTAAAAACCTAATAGAATATAAAATTCTGTTAAGTGGAGGAAGTATTGATAGACCTTACATACATTTTTCCCTTAAGTTTTTATTTGTCGTTATTCCAGGTAGTGCAACCAGATAAGCTGATGTTTATTTAAACAGTCATTTTGGTCTAATTGAGAGCTGACATGAAAATTTATGAGGAAAAAAATGCAGAATAAATGCTGAATGGAAAGTTTCTCAATCCATAGTTTTTCTAGATCTGCCAAAATTTTCACTGTCTCAGGTATTGTTCCATTGACTTAATGTGTTAAGTTGATCAGTTACGTGTATTTCCTTGTATCCGTAGTCAATTAAATGAGAAACCTTTACCAGAGGGCTGGGAAATGCGATTTACTGTGGATGGTATTCCATATTTTGTGGATCACAATAGGAGAACCACTACATACATAGATCCTCGCACCGGCAAGTCTGCTCTGTAAGTGCTCTGTAACATGATACTAAATTTTCAAAAGCACAGTTTAGCACACATCATTTTTGAAAGTTATTTTTCCCTCTTTGTACCTGTTTTATGCAGAAAGTTTCACATGTAGTAATGCTTCTTAATTTTCTGGGGTTTTTTCATCCACTGATAACTGTCCCTGAAGAAGGCAGTGTTTTGAACACTTTAGAATCCTTCTTGCCAAGTAGTTTATAAGATTTGAGGGTAATGGAGGAGTCTCATCAGTACTGTTGGTGACCGGATCCCTTCCTTCCAGTTACTGGTCAGTCTTTTTAAAAGTACACTCAACCCTTACTTTCTTTGATTTTTAGGAACCAGAATGGAGTTAAAACCAGAATTAACTCCCAACTTAAATTAGTGGAATGTCATCCCATCCTTACTGTTAGAATCTTTTTGGCAGTTAATAATCAGGTACTGTTTAAAAAGTACTGTGTATGCCCTCCACAATTTGCAAAGGAAGATTTTTTTTTTTTTAGTTTAAAAACAAGAAAATTAAACCCCAGAATCAAAAAATCTGAATAAGAATCTTCCAACTAGATTCCAACTAAGCCATACAGCTATGTAACTAATACATTTCCAGGCTTTTACTTAAATTACAAAACTACTTTTGAAATTAATTTTCTTTTTTTCTCCTTTGGTTCCAGAGACAATGGACCCCAGATAGCTTATGTGCGTGATTTCAAGGCAAAGGTCCATTATTTCAGATTCTGGTGTCAGGTATGATTTCATTTCTTGAGAATATTTGCTTGCATTTTTGGTTTTTGCTTACATGCTTTAAATGAACTCTCAATGCTTTGCATGTACAGGTAATCAAACTACTTTAAGGTTAAAGATGAGTTAAATTAGGAGGGAGTAAATACAGGACTTGAATAACCTAATGTAAGCTTCAAAGCTAGGTAAACTATGGCTTTAAAACTTTAGAATAAAGGAAAACATTAATTTAGCTACCTTTTTTTTTAAAAGTGGTAGGTTTCAGAATAGTGTTTTCTTTCTGCTGTTAATAAGGGAATATATGGAGGCACAGTGTTTTTATAGTTAATACAAGATCTACTTTCTGAACAGATACCTACTTTTGGAAGAAAATGCAGGGCATTTGACACAGAACATGCATGTCTAAACATTGAAGAATATACTGTGGTGCATGTTACCATGCTCTAACGTAATATCAAATTCCAGTGTGTCAGTCTTGGTCCTCTAAACTCTGTGTATATCAAAAGATTAAGTACCTTGGTGTGTAGAAAAAAGTCTTAGGTTTAAATGTTTCAGAAGTTTTCAAGAGTAAATGAATTATCCTTTGAAAAAGAGCGGAGAAACTAGCCTAATTTTTCACTTTGAATTTTGTGCAGAAATAACCTAGATTTTCAAATTTTTTATTAAATCCTGGGGTAGAAAGCCTTGCTGACTCAGAATATGTTATTGATCTTAATGTTTTCTGATGTCTTGTAAGAGCACAGTATTTGAACCTGTTCTAAGCCGGATCTGGAGGCATGTATACCTCATTGTAGATATCAGTATTGGAAGCAATTTGTTCATGGAGTGATTACAATGCAATTATCTTGATTACTGGGGTTTTTATATGGATTGGCGAAATTCAACTGTACCTCTTAAAATAATGTATACAACAAATAACAGTCCAAACTCAGTATTAGAATCTTTAAGTGATTGTACACTTCACTTCTAAAAAATTTCATTTCAGCAACTGGCAATGCCACAACACATAAAGATTACAGTGAGCAGAAAAACATTATTTGAGGACTCATTTCAGCAGGTATTGTATTAAAATGTGTTAGTAGTGGGCATGAGAAGTTGAGTTGATTTAAATTTATTGCCACATGTCATTCCTGATCCTTTGACATCTTGCTATTGTCATTTTAATTGAGACTAACAAAAATACTAGTTTAATAGTTAGGATCCATCCATGCTTATATATTAAAAGATCATCTTAAAATATGAAGTTCTGGCTCTAAAGACTGATTCATCTAACAGAGAAAGGTGGTTTTAAATTTTTTTTATTTGTCCTCAGAATTCTTTAAATTGAGTTAATTTTGAGGTGAGCGCTGTGGCAGAGCAGCCCCCCATTCTCAGGAAGTTTTCATGTTGTGCTTATGTTTGTTGTCGCATTTTTCCGAACAGTGTTACATAACCATGGGTTACGTACCAAAATATATTAAGTTCATCTTGGTTAACATCATTAAGTTGATCTTAGTCAGGGTGTTACGGATCTTTAAATGAGTAATGAAATGGTTAAAAGAAAATCAAAATTCTTGTTAATGTTTGTAGACTTAAACCCTGGTTAAAATTTGTTCCTATACAATACTTCCAAGTGATTTTGAATTTTACTTTTTGAATGTTCATTGTGGCAGTAAATCACTCCCATTGCTTGTTAAAATTGAAGCCAAAAGCAGCTCTTTGTCAGTCTAGTAAGATACGTAGAAAAAAAGCTTGGAAGTGCACAGAACGGTCCGTCTTGGCCAATACTCCTCTTGGCCACTTCTGTATTTTTCTGACTTAAAAGTAGCTTAAGAAAAGGCAGACCTTAAATAAGAAGATAGGAAGTTCTAGCTTCCTCTGTCCCTAGCTGAATTTTTTAAATCTTCCTATATGTCTTCAGGTTTCATTTCTTGTCGGAATTATCACAGATGTGTCATGCCAGGAAATTTGAACAAATAGAATAGTATGTTTTGAGTCAAATATATTCTTAAATCAGGATTAATGCTTTCTTGTTCAAATTACTGTAAATTGGCTTAGAAGCAACAAATAGTGGAGTTGGCTAGTCTTTTCTTTTGGAACAGTGATGTCTTGAAATAAAAGGGGTTAGAAGGGGACAAAAATAAATCTCGTTACTGAAAGTTAGCTCCAACATTGTTTCTAAAATTGTACTTGGTCCTTTTACAGTAACCATAGAGGTAATGAAATTGCACTGTACTGGAAAGAATCAAGAGAGAGATTATGGAATTATGTAAACATCAGCAAACCTAGGTTTCCTTAGGAAAATAGGGTGCCTTATCAATAGTATAGGTGTCGTAATTGTAAAGACCCAAGTTAATTTTTTATACTTGTTAGTCATTCATCTTTTGCAGATATCTCTGGGGTTATAAAATTTTTTGTGGTGATTACTACAGACATCTAGGAGAGATTTTTAAAATGCAAATCTTGACCCAAATTCTGTGCCTCTCCCTGCAAACAAAGTTCTTGGACACACACAAGTGTTATGTGAAATTTCTTTATGTAAACCTCTGATAATTGACCAGCATAATTACAAATTTGGTCATTGTATTAAAACCAGCATTAGTAAAGTTCCTTAGCATCTATGATTCTTCCTAACTTTTAAAAAACAAACAAACCAGCTAGATTTTGATTATCCTCTTTAGGAGATGAAGCTGTAAAATGAAAAAATACATACGTGTGTTACTGTTTCATTTCTAATTTATTTCTTTGAGTCCTTGATCATGACTCTTCATTACTTGTAACTGAGATATTCAGTATGCTATTTAACAAATACCAAATTTACTCACTTTGGGCCTGTTATTTATTGGGTGGATTTCTGTTTTATACTTAGAGACAGGCTGCTGGCCTAAGTATCCCGAGTCTTTAATTTCAGAATTATTATTTTCTTTTCTTTTACATCTTTTACTTTTTAATCTATGGAAATAGGTTTGTACTAACGCTTCAGATTCCATGAACATTCCATAAGCAGGTACTTCACGTACTCATAGTTCATTTTATGGTCTGAATTATTAAATGCCTTATTGCTTGATAGCATATAGTAATAAGTCTAGCCAGTGCTCATAGCTGTTTTCTTAAAAAGAATTGATTGTTTTTCTTTTACTAAGATAATGAGCTTCAGCCCTCAGGATCTACGGAGACGTTTATGGGTTATTTTCCCTGGTGAAGAAGGCTTAGATTATGGAGGTGTTGCAAGGTAAACTAAACTGAAATGGCGAATATCTTTTTCTGCAAGTTGTTGGTGTGAAGACTTCCCCAAAGTAAATACGTAAACTGCAGTGCTTTCAAAATATTAGTGAAGTTTATTCCTTATCTTTCCCTGGAGTATGAGGAAGACAGTTCCTGAAGATAGATGTATGTCTTAAAACTGTATAAAATGATTTTCAATTCGTATTAGGAATTACTTTAATTGTCTCAGTGATTGGAGATGCACATTTTACTGAACTAAAGTAAGACTTTGGCACAACTGTTAATATCAAAGTAGTTTTGTTGAAAAAGATGAATAGAAATCTAATTTCAAGTCAAAAGTCTTTACTGGAATGTAACCAAGAATTACATATATTAGCATTCCCTAAAACCCTGAAGTTTAAATCAGTGGTAGACTTTTAACCTGCTCATTTAGTTAAGGGTGTTTTTTTATCCAAACCACTGACAGATTTATATCTTTGTAACTTTGTATATTAATTTGTAATTTATGTTAGTTTCAATTTGGTTTCAGTTTGGTCTATCATACTTTCTGGTAAAGAAGTCGGATTGACTACCTGTGTGTCAACAAGTTCCTAAGTCAACGCGAGTTAACTGAAGTAATTTCTAATTTAATTTATTTTGAAATGTGTTTTTATTGTTTGTGTGATTTCAGGGAATGGTTCTTTCTATTGTCACATGAAGTTTTGAACCCAATGTATTGCCTGTTTGAATATGCAGGGAAGGATAACTACTGCTTACAGATAAACCCAGCCTCTTATATTAATCCAGACCATCTGAAATACTTCAGATTTATTGGAAGATTCATTGCCATGGTAAGTTCAAAAGTAGACAGAGGTTCTTTCATGTAATTTTCCTATAAATAAATATTGTACCATCAGATGGATAATTAAACAGTTCATTTTTGAGCTGAAACTGTTATCAGATGTTTGGAGATAACTACTGTTGGTGTAAGTTAATTCAGTTTATTAGCAGTCATGATATTCTCGGTTGCTTTAATTCTTTGGCTGTCAGATTTCATTGGTAGAGAGTACAGAATGTTGTCATATTAAGTATTCAATCGTCCTTTGCATTATTTTGTCTGTTTTTGTGTTCTTCAGGCTTTGTTCCATGGGAAGTTCATTGACACTGGTTTCTCTCTGCCGTTTTATAAACGTATCCTAAACAAGCCAGTAGGACTCAAGGATTTAGAATCTGTTGACCCAGAGTTTTACAACTCTCTCATCTGGGTAAAGTGAGTTTGACTTGATTTTGTTCTTGAAATAGCAATATAATGTTTTTAATTTTCACTTATGCTAGGAAGTAGGTGTGAATGTATTACTAAAAACCCCACTGGAAAGTATAATACATCCATTGCAGAGGAGTATTGGAATTCTTACTTTAATTTTAGACACACAAATAATAATTTGATAATGCAAAAGCCTTTCTAGTTCGTTGAGTATTCTGCACAGCATCTTGCATTTGATTTTTGCTGGTTTTAATGAATCTAGCCACATCTGTATAATTAATTACACAGATGTGGCAGTCTTGAACACTTATATATCAAATGGCTTGAGTAAATTCCAGTGAAACTTTTCAGATAACTGATTAAAAGACATCAGCAAAAATCCACTTAATGTTTCTCTCTCTAGTACCTGGTTTAGTTAGAAAACATAAAAAGTTTAGTGCTACAATAATGTGGAGTTAACAAATGTAGTTTATTATTTACTGCTGCAAAATTCTTCTATTGGTCATACCTGAAATTTGACTTAAAGGTTCATATCAACGATTTAATGCTTTAAGGAAGTTAATGTTCATGCTTTTTTCTAAGTGTCCTTGGTTTTTTGCTCCAAGTTGAATGATTCAAGACCACTTTTACATATAGCCTTCCATATATGCATTGTCAGTCATCTGTCTGTTCTACAGTCATACTCTTTTTGAGTCCTCCTTCTCCACTCCTTTGCAGATTCCTTTCCAGAAAGGAGCAAATCAAAAGGATCTGGAGTTTGTAGACCATAATTATTTTTGAATTATATGTTAAAAATATTTTAAGAAATAATTTTAAAAACCTCTTAGATCTAAAGCGTTGTAATTCTGTACTTATTTTTCTGTACTTACAATAGCAGGACTCCAGGATGCTGTAGTCCATGGTTGATGTGCACCATTTGTTTCAGTAACACAGGCGAGTTAAAAAGACCACACAAAAATTAGAAGGGAAAGATAAAGGCAAATTTTTTTGCTTCTGCTGTAGTAAAAACAATTTAGCAGAAAAAATAGTCTTTTTTTACATGACTAGGGAGATAAAATATTTTACTTGAGAATCACACAAAACCAGATTAGTTTTAAAAATGCTTTAAGAAATTCATAAAAGGTGTGGGAATAGATGGTTTTTAAAATGCAGAAATAAAGGTAAAAGACAATATTGTCATCTCCTATAGTGGTGAATCTTGGAAGCATTACCCTGAATAATGAGGTGGGGGCAAGGCAGCTTTATGAGATGATTACAAATTCAGATAGGAATTCTGATTTGTTTTTCAAAGAGTAGTATGTTCTGTACTCAGTATATGTGCTGCTAAAAGGTGTGGTGAGTTAAAATTCCATTAGGAAAACTTAGAATAGTTGTTATTTGAGTAAAGATGCCATGAAACTGAGACCTGAAAAGGAAGAAAGTGTCTCAAGGCTGTAAGTCCTGATTTCTGTAATTAAGGAATCCTGTCATTTATTTTATAGACAGAAAATGTATGTATATTTTTTTAAAAGGGCACTTTTTTGTCATCTTGCGACTTACTGAGTTTTAGAGACCAAGCAAATATGATACTGAAAAATGCAAGTTATAGTGAAGAAATCTGCATTAAATTGTGGGGAAAGCTATTACTGGTGGATGATCTTCTGACTAAATTGTAGCAAGTTGCACATATAACAACATTTACCTTATGAACAATATTAATCCGTTAATATTTTGTGGAAAGTCTAGAGTAAAAGGGTGTTACTTTAAGACATTATCTGTAGATGTAGCTCTATCCCTGCATTTGTGTGTGTAGTGCACATAAGCTGGCCACTTTTCACTTTTGAAAGCAATGGGTGTTCTTTATAACACCCAGTAATTGCAAGGTCTTTCAGTGCTGCTCAAGGGTGTTACATTTGTTCTACGTATGGTTCTTTTGGTGCATGTGTAGTTTATAATGGTGTAAAAGAGAGTACAGAGGCTTTTGGATGTCCATATTAGGCTGCTTGTCTATGGCAATAAATGGGAACTTGTCACAGACATCACAGACTACTTTTTCCCCTCATTTTAATTAGAAATATAAAGTGTTGCCAGATACCACCCAGTGGATTGTTGGCGTGAAACTTCCAAGACTGAATTCTTGGGTACCAGGAGTCCCTAATGAAAGATGTTGTCAAAGACAGGAGAAGCCTGCATCTGTAGCAAGGAACTAGAAAACTCAGAACTTACTGTCGAGAGCAACTCCTACATCTCACTCTGTATATGAGGGTTTCAAATGACTAAGATGTGCTGGCTGCATATGCTTTTATTAATCTGCACTCAGTGTTTGGGTTTTTTCTTTTTTTTTTCCCTTTTGTTTTTCCTTTTTTTCTTTTTTTTTTAACCACAGAAGAAAGCAATAGGGAACCTTCAGGCTATAACAAGAACTTTTCTGAAGACTGTCTCTGGAGCAAATATAACCCAAATATCAGTAGCAATTTCTGTAGTGATAAAGAAATCTTCTAGGTTGGAGTCCATGAAAGGCTTTTCCCCTTTGAAAAACACTTAAGGATATGAAAACTCTGGAGAAAAATCTTCAGACCTGAAGGGATGCATATCGACCTCTAAGTACCGAGACCCACACACTTCAAGTTCAGTATAGTTGAGCCTGCTTATCTGTGAAGCTGATGAAGTTATACTCTTAAGGAAATGACTGCAAATTTGTAGGGGGAGAAGAATTCATGTCTGTCAGGGCAGATGTAATTTTGTTCCTCACGAAAAAAAGCACATTTTATAACTTTCCAGGAAGCTTTCAGTAGTTTTTAATTTCTTGGCACTTCTCCCATCAGGTGGCCATTTTTCTCATTCCCACAATTCTGAAAATTTCACAGAATCATTGAGTTTGGAAGGGGACCTCTGGAGGTCATCTAGTCAAACCTCTGCTCAAACTGAACTAGAGCAGGTATCTTTCATTTTAAAAGGAAGGGGTGATTTTATTTCATTGTCCACCCATCTGAAGCCTTCCCTCCTCATCTGAGTTTTCATGTAATAGTGTGTAATAATTTTGGAAAGATCAAGTTCAGAAGCCCTGTTGCATCACCGTGCTGGATAAACCACAGTGATGTTTTCAAGAGTGACATTACTGTGTGATGGTTCAGAACAAATATCTTGATTTTGCACTTTATTTTGGGGGAAAATGGTCACCAAAACTTTATGCATATGCAGGTGATTCTTCACTTTCCAGAAGCACATATCAACATATAAATTAGTGTTGTACTTGTTGTTCTCCTGTCTGTTAATGCCTGTAAACACAACAGAGTTTATTTGAACAATGTTTGTTGGCTACAGATTCTTCCTATTTTGAAATTTCTAAGATAATTGCTCTTCAGCAGGAGTATTTGTACTTTGTTAACTTAGAAGCTTGGGACATTTCAGTATATGCTTACAAGATATTCCCATAAATATACTGGAGTTGAAGATAATTCATTAAGCATGCAAAGTCTTAGTTGCTTGTTATCTGTGATTCTCTGACAAAGTGACAGTTACATTAACTGTTAGAAGAAACAATCATGCAATGAAATATGCAAAAATGTCATTATTTGAAAAGTTCCTGTATTCCATAGACATTCCATAAATTGTAGTCAGCAGGTAGTTTGTCAGCCTTGTGATTGGTAAATTTAAAGGTATTACTGATCAAAAACTTTTGATCAGGAGTACAATTCATGTATGCACATTGGTAAAATGAGTCAGTACTTCTTGCAAAATTTTTGATTATTGTGTAAGGACTATTTCTTTATCTTGATTATTTAGCTCCGAACCTTTTTTTCTTAAGGTTCTCCTCTACTGAGTACAAGGTCTTGACAGAGTTATTTAAAAGTGTATTTTTTCCTTACAGAGAGAATGATATTGAAGAATGTGGCTTGGAAATGTTTTTCTCAGTTGATAAAGAAATTCTAGGTGAAATCAAAAGCCATGATTTGAAACCAAATGGTAGCAACATCCTGGTCACAGAAGAAAACAAAGAAGAATATATTAGGTGAGAATAAACGAAGATTTTAAAATACTAATATCTCCATCATTTTCTTTTTTGAATTCTAACAAGAAAAGATTATCAAACTGTGTAATCTGAAGCGTTGCTGAAATTCTGAGTAATTGCTGATGTTGGCAACAAGTGGCAATTGTTTGGATATCATATCTGAAAGAAGAATATTAATGGAAATAAGTTTTTTAAATCCATTTTTCCCAAGGATTACAGTTAGTAAAAGATACACTTTTTTCCTAGAGATACTTACGTGTAGCAGAACATCATGACAACAAATGTGCATGTCAGCTATTTTGTGAAATCATTGCATGTGTTTATTGGAATTACATTGCTTCGTAGCCTGCTGATGCTCTACCCAGCCATTTATGTTTGGGGTTTTTTTAAACTTAAGAACATTTTTGGATACTTTGGTGATGATTCTTACTTTTTAAAGATACTCGGGATCGCTACTAGTTTTATCTGAACTGGTCTTACAGTATAATTAGGTCTTGGTATTTGTAACAGGACAGTGGTTATGAATGATGTCATAAGTTGTACTGTCATAAATGAAGGATTATATTTGCAGTACCAGAATGTTTTAAAGCAGTAGGTTAAGAGGGAAGAGCCTAAGAGCGATTAAAGAATAAAAATGTGACAGTCACCTGCTTTGCTTGAAATATCCCTTTCTTTCTCAATGTGCAGCGGTATGTAAGCTCTGCTTTAAGGTGTGAACTTCAACATATAAGCTTGGAGGATGTGCTTGCAAAAAAAAAAACAAAGTCACACATTGCAGGCACAAAATAAACTGAATCACAGTAGAATTTTCCTCTCTTACGATGTGTTCTGTGAAGGCTTCTTTCACGGGAAGGGGTGAGGAAGAAGGGAGTGGATTTTGTTTTCATCACATATCTGAAAACATTTCAGTGATTCACAGAAAAAGTAGTATTTGCGGAAGAAACGTACTTGCATTCTGCAGTTTTGTGAAGTATTAATATTGGGGTTGAAAATAGGGAGGATCTGCAGAAAACCATTCTCTTCTAGTTTCGAGGAACCCAGGGAGAGCTCAGATTCCAGTTTCACACGTACTCTTCTGTCTTACTCTGAGTCCTGCTTTAAGTCCCCAAAGTTTCTAGGATTGAAATCAGAAAATAGCCATCTCTCCTTTAGACTCCAGTTCTCCTGACAGGTTAGGCTTGAATTCAGCATAATATCTGCTTCTCCCTGGGTTCAGGTTCTTCGGGTCTCCTGCCTGCTTTTCACCCTTTTATTAATGGAGAGTGGAGTTTCTGCCACAGAGCAAAGTTTCATGATTAACAGAAACAAATATGGAACTTTCCAAATGGACATAGTCGTTTCTTGGTAAGCTAGCAGTCCTACTTATCTTCACCAGTACAACTTGACCTAGTTTTTACCTTTTCATGGATAATGACTGAGATTTCTGGGGAGAATTAGACAAATATAGCTCTGCATTTTTTTTTCTTTCTTCAAATACCTAGGGACTGCTGTGCTCTCATTAATATAATCAGTGAATAGATGCTGCCTCCTCTTTGCGTCTGAAATACTTTCCGTAGCAGACTGGTTGGAAACGTAGGGTTTTAACTTAAAAAAACAAAATTGTTTGCACAGAGTAAAGGTTACTAATAAAATTATACAATGCTCTATCCCCAGAACTTTCCAGACTTTCCATAATTTTTTTTAACTTAGCTTACAGTTCATCTCAAAATAGGCTAACAAAGATGAGGACTTGGGTTAGCACAGGCCGTTTAAATTATCTCTCTGTATCTTCTTTTACAGGCTAGTAGCAGAATGGAGACTTTCCCGAGGTGTTGAGGAGCAGACACAGGCTTTCTTTGAAGGCTTCAATGAAATTCTGCCACAGCAGTATTTGCAGTATTTTGATGCTAAGGAACTGGAGGTAAAGGACTGTTTGGCTATTACTAGATCCAGGTTGTTACACATAAAATACTTAAACTCCAATCAGTGTGTCTGAAGAGCAGAACTCTCAGTAAGTTTGCAGATGACACCAAGTTGGGTGGGAGTGTTGATTTGCTCGAGGGTAGGGAGGCTCTGCAGAGAGACCTGGCCAGGCTGGAGCGATGGGCTGAGGCCAACTGCATGAGCTTCACTAAGGGCAAATGCCGGGTGCTGCACTTGGGCCACAACAACCCTCAGCAGTGCTACAGGCTTGGGGAGGAGTGGCTGGAGAGCTGCCAGTCAGAGAGGGACCTGGGGGTGTTGATTGACAGCCGGCTGAACAGGAGCCAGCAGTGTGCCCAGGTGGCCAAGAAGGCCAATGGCATCCTGGCCTGTATCAGCAATAGCGTGGCCAGCAGGGACAGGGAAGTGATCCTGCCCCTGTACTCGGCACTGGTAAGGCCGCACCTCGATTACTATGTTCAGTTTTGGGCCCCTCACTCCAAAAAGGCCATTGAATGACTCGAGCGTGTCCAGAGAAGGGCAATAAAGCTGGTGCAGGGTCTGGAGCACAGGTCTGATGGGGAGCGGCTGAGGGAACTGGGGGGGTTTAGTCTGGAGAAGAGGAGGCTGAGGGGAGACCTCATGGCCCTCTACAGCTACCTGAAAGGAGGGTGCAGAGAGGGGGGATGAGTCTCTTCAACCAAGTAAGAAGTAATAGGACAAGAGGGAATGGCCTCAAGTTGCACCAGGGAGGGTTTAGACTGGATATTAGGAAGCATTTCTTTACAGAACGGGTAGGTAGGCGTTGGAATGGGCTGCCCAGGGAGGTGGTGGAGTCCCCATCCCTGGAGGGGTTGAAGAGTCGGGTCGACATAGCGCTGAGGGATCTGGTGGAGTTGGGATCTGTCAGTGCTGGGTTAACGGTTGGACTGGATGATCTTCAAGGTCCTTTCCAACTGAGATGATTCTGTGATTCACTAAGGCTGACAACTCTGTTTTATAGGGCATATGAAGGAGACTTGATGGAGTAATACTTGATTAGTGTGTTTCCTTTCACCCTGCCTCTTTGCAGTCTACTTCACCGTTTCTAAAGGCTATAATTCTCTCAGTAGAAATTTCTTATCACGTTGCCTTTGTAATCCTCAGCAATTTGATTTGCCTAAGTTCAAAGAATGAGGAACTTGACAGAAGGGGAGGTAAAACCAGATATGCAACGGATAATTGCATATAGTCTGGACCGGGTTCTAGATGGTTTTGATCTCTCAAAATTACACTTTCTGAAGCATGTGTTCAGTTTAAAAAGATATAAACAAAACATCCTGTTCCTAGCAAAAAATTGTATGGCTGGGCAATGATAAACTGTTCCTGGCTTGAATGCCTAAAGGCAAGCAATTACTCTATTTTTCATGACAGAGGTGCTTTCTATTTTGTGGCCTCTCCAAATAAACTTCACGAGCAGTCATCATTCTTTGTTGTAGAAGTTTTGGATGAAGTTTAAAATTAAAAACAATATATTGCCATTGCAGATGCTTCTGAGTATGGGTTCAGTTGATGTTCTATTTTGCTCTGTGGGAAGTCATAGAAGGCAAGGCATAACTTGTGCTCACATGTTTGTTGCCCTATTTCTTCCCTAAAGGTGCTTCTATGTGGAATGCAAGAAATTGATTTGAATGACTGGCAGAGACATACCATCTACCGGCACTATACCAGGACCAGCAGGCAAATAGTATGGTTCTGGCAGGTTTGTAGCCTTTGTTTTATTCTCAGACCAACAGAAATTAGAGAGCACAGCTGCAACTTAGTAAACAATAGTCAGAATAATTGAACAGATCTGTAGTGTGTAAATACAAACAGTTACTGCTAATCCAGCTATTCATAACAGTCATGTAATTTGTTAATCTATGGATGATGAGGATGTGAAAATCTGAATATCAAATCTATACCTAAATGTTTATTTCAATTACTATTTTTCAGTTTGTGAAAGAAATAGATAATGAGAAGAGAATGAGGCTCTTGCAGTTTGTTACTGGAACATGCAGATTACCAGTGGGAGGATTTGCTGACCTCATGGGTATGCATTAATAATCCCTCTAATGCATTAGATAATTTTTTTAAAAGAACCAAGTTACATATTTATGGACATTTTAAATTAGTTTTATATTGAATGCTATTTTGTAAGTCCTGCATATACTTGAGCTGTGATGGAAAAAGAGATGGAGGGAATGTTTACACCTGTTGTATTAAGTTTCAAAATCAAATTTATGCGTTTCACCACGTGCATACTTTGATCTAGACATAGTGAAGGTCAGATGTCTTTTTCCTGTGCGAGTAATGGTAATCTTGTCTTGTGTTTAGGCCTTTCACACTTCAATTGTAATGTATTACCTACTGAGATAAAGGTAGCTAGACCTATGCCTTCTTTATTTGCATTTGTTACAGGGAGCAACGGACCCCAAAAATTCTGTATTGAAAAAGTTGGAAAGGAAAACTGGTTGCCTAGAAGTCATACCTGGTGAGTATGTAACAAATCAGAGTATTACTACTGTTCTGGTTTTGGTTGACAACAATCTACTTGGAGATTTTAGTAAATGGGTAATATGCTTAAAGGGTTGAGACTGTGTGAAAGCAAACACCAAGTTATAGCAGTAAACTTCGTTATTGAATAATAGCTGAATTTCTGAAAAACTCTTGTGGTATGGAGTAGATTCCACTGTAAATTCCATGGATTTGTGTAGTACTGAAAATTTAAAGTAATAAACAGTACTGTCTGAAGAGGTTGGGACTGATCTTTTGTTATCACTACACTCCATTTTGATAGTGAAGGAACCACATTCACACTCCCTCTTCCCTAGAGAAAAGGTGTTTTCTACTCAGTTCCTCAGGTGTATTAGTGGTCAGTAAAAACACAAAAATTAAAAATTTCAAATGTGAATGATGACTCTCATTAACCAACTACAAAAGGTTAGCGAAGCTTCCTACCAAGTGCACTACATTTCTAGAAAACTATGACTGTTCAGGCACTTGAACTCTAAATTTTGCTCTCAGAAATATTTAAATTTATGTTGGTAGTCAGCTTGTCACAGGATATAAATCCAGGTATCCATCTACACAGTAAAAAGCTTAGTTACCCATATTCAGAATGGATTTTTTTGTGATGGTTTAATTATTTTTCAGTACTTAAGTTTTTTCTTTATTTTCAGTTTCAATCGTTTAGACCTTCCACCCTATAAGAATTATGAGCAGTTGAAGGAAAAGCTGTTGTTTGCAATTGAAGAAACAGAAGGATTTGGACAAGAATAGCTAAAATTTGCACCTTGAAGAATGTGAACTCAATATATGTTCTTCACTTCTTCTGCTTGTTGCACACTTCGTTGTAAAGTAGACTTGACTTGGATTTATTTAACAATACTAATGTGTAAGTAAATGGATGTTATCCTGAGGTGTTATCCACATTAACTCTGGATTTCTACTGAGCACTTTCAGAAATCAAATGAGCGATCAGATATGGCTACAAATGAATTGCGACCTAAGTAGAGGTTTACTACAGCTTTGGGCTCTGCTTTGTTTTACCATTCATTAATTAGAATGTGTCCTTAATGACTGACAGATTTTTAACAATAGTTTTGTCTTTCCTTTTTAGTAGCATTTTTTGCTACTGATGCACTGGGAAGTTCATTGGTAGCTGCAGTGCTGCAGCATCATCATAAGCCTCTTCACAGCAGTGTTATTAGAGCCAGCTCCTAACCATCCTCTGCGTACCATGAGCAAATTCATTGCTTAAGCTCTTTTTTCTAACTCGAGTGTGGCCAGACTGTTTTTTCCCCGCCTGGAGTCTGCTCACATGCCAGCTGGACTCAAGCTGCTGTTAAGGGGATGTCAAACTGTGGCACAAATCCAGGGCATAGCTTTGCTTTGTTTTTTTCCCCAATCCTGCCAATTTCAGCAAAACAGACACCTGCCCAAAGTTGTTGGAACATTTCTGTGTGCCCTCAGAAGAATTCTGATCTTTTTCTGTGTAACACATATAACTTTTAAATCAATATTAACACTGTGGTACTTCACTTGTTTTGCAAAAGACAAGACCACCTGGAATTGCACTGATTCCATTCAAATTCCTGTTTGCAGAATGATGTTTCTTGTCAAAAGTGTTAATGGACATTATTCTCAGTGTTATTCTTACATGTTGCAGTCAGTTTGCTCTGAAGACTTTATTGGGTTTTCAGGAAGAGGTGCATAACGACTGGATTCAGAAAATGATAATACTTATCATTTTTGCTGATGAACTGATAGGCAATACTGGCTAAGGCTAAGAGGATTAGAAAGTTCAGATATGGATTACAGGTTTTTGAAGAGATGGAGCATCAGTAAATAGTTCTATAAAGTTTGAAATGAAAGTTTTTTTGGGGGAGGTTTCTAAGCTAATTCACCCTAAGCTGCTTCTAGCTAGTAACTTTTGTAGTGAGTTCCTACTGGATTAATAACACCTTTTACTTCCTTTTAGAATCTGTTAATATTCAATTCTCTTCTGGTTTACAATAACATTTTGCATTTTACTGCTCCTTTAGACTGAATGCACTTTTTGGGTATGGTCAGCTCTTTCCCTGCCTGAAGGGAGGAAAGCAAACTTCCATGAGATGAGCTGTTAGCCATAGTAAGAGAGGTGACACTTGAAGTAGCATGTAGCACATAGCAAAGCGTAACTGTAGCTCAGAGCGTTGGGACGGGAGCTGTTCTTAAGAGGCTTCTAGGTATCGGAGCTGAAAGAGGACAGTGGGAAACTGTAAAACTGAACTTCCAGTCTTAAAAGAATATTTCTTTCCTGCTGTCCCTTCTGTCTAAACTATAAGAGGGGAAAACCGATTCAGGCCTAAGAACAACCAAAAGAGTACAGTTTTTAACTGAGTTCAACAGTTTTTCGGGTCATATGAAGTGATACATGCTTATTGGAAGGCAGAATATTTAGACTGTAGAGTGAATAGCTTGTTTTGTGATGCATATTCTAAGAAGGGCATGGAAAAGAGTTTCTGATGATACAGAAATTACCCTCTTCTACAGTTTCATTGATGGCGAGAACTAACCTGACTTCATGGGTTTACTAGGAGGAAAATCTGCCAACTTCAACACATTTTATGGATATATTATAGTATACAACTCATGAGGAGAAAAAAAGCCTTATAAATATTTTCTGTTTATATTCTTACGATGAAATGTAGTTATCTAACATATTTACAAGAGAGATTAAATTAAGCAAGATAATGCAAGATTAAGCTATGAAAAATAGTCTGTGTTCTGCGTAATGCTTTATGATTCATGTAGGGAACCTAGAAATATTGTTAATGTATAAATACCACCCAAAAGGCTTTCAGCCCTATATTTTTAAAATAAAGAATAGTTATAATTGAAATAGCCTTAGCCCTAGTTCTATAGGGTATGGCTGTTTAATATTTTTATGGTTGAAATGTTTAGTTCAGGAAAAAGGTAAATGCTTGTATATATTTTTGCAGTCCGGGATTCCACTTATTCAATTTTTTGTTCTTTAATTTAAATGGCATGTTTTTATGTCTTTTCTGCTGTATCAGGATGGGGGAAAGGGGGCTGGATATCCCAAGCACCAGATACGATTTTAAAATATTACAAATAAAGAATTAATTGGGGGGAAAAAAATAATCTATGAAATAGATTTGGCCAAAATATAAAAAATTTTTACTGTGTTAAATTGGCAGTATTTCTGAAGTCAAAGGTTAAGATTACTTAGGCATTTTACTTTGTCAGCATTGTGAATGCTAACAAATCTGTTAATTTTTTTACAGCATGTTGTGTAGAAATAAAAAGGAATTAATATAAGCCACTGGTGCACTTTTCTGTTTTTTGTGGGGATCTGGTGAAAACAACATGTGGATGAGCCCACAGCATCTGGTATCCCAGATAATAGGTTCATACCAATTGGACTTACAAGTAAGATTTTTAGCAGAGATTAATGAGTTTGTCTCCCACTACTTCAACTGATTTAGCAACCTGAGCTGCATAAATTCATAGCATGTCACAAATGTATATTCATATGCAACTGTCAGTTGATCCTAATTTTCAAGTATTAAAATAACTTTTTATTTAGAATTTTGCCTTATGAGAATGACATGAGAAAATTAAATGCTGAGCTGCTGAGCTAAGAATTAACAAAGCCTTATTGTTCTGGGTAGCTCAGGAAATGTTAATATACTAATGAAATGCACAGTAAATGCGTCATGTCTTCATCTGATCTAGTATGGAAGTGGGGTTTTTTTTTAATCCAGTTGCTTGTGTTTTAAAAAAAGCTTTTTTTTATTATTCTGAGAAAAGTAAAACAAAAAAAGCCTGTTTAATTTTTTTGCTTGCATTTTTATTAGATGCTGCACTGGATTTGTAATCTCAACACCTTCTGTTATATTGGTATCTCCAGCCCCCTTTTTCTGGTGTCTTTTAATTTTCTTCAAGAGTCACTGTTTCTGTACATGTGTTCTAGTGAACTCGTATATAAACTGGGATCAGCAGCACTGGATTGTAAAATACTGTACTGAAATTCATTGTTGAAATTTCCTTGCATTGTAATTTCAAATACTCAGGTAACTGTAACAGTATCTCAGTAAGTCAAATACTTTTATAAAACTACTTAAAGAGCTGGTAGTCTCGTTATTACTCCTTCTGTGTTATGAAGCATCCTTGTGCAAATAAATTGTGTGTCTGCTCTTTTGGGGGTGAGGGGTTAGGCTGTCTGAAGTTCTCCTTCTAGCAAGGTTCTTCAGGAAAGTTTCTTTCCGGAGACTTCTTGTGCCATTGTGGATTGTATTGGAAATTCATTAGGAGATGCCAGACAGCTGCCTTTGTGACTGGTTAGAAACTGCAGATAAAAATTCCTGAATTTTTAGTGCTCGTGGTCCTGGGGATGCTGCCCCAAGGAGACAGGCTGCTGGCCTGTTAGCGGTGGTAGTCTGAGGGAGCTGGTCTGGAGAAAGGTTCTGCAGGAGCCACAGCTTTAACATTTTCTTGTACCGCTATTGCAATTATAAAAAAAAAATGAGGTATGACTGTGCAAGTCTGTGTTTTCTGTTTAGGAATAGCAGGGTGACAGGAAGGAGGGAGAAAAAGCTCAAATGAGACTGACCAGCCTTGTAGTTACCCTGATCTTCCTCCTCGAAGGGAGAAGTGGTTTCTACACACTTCCTGTCATCAGGAACCTCTCCTGATTGCCGTGACCTTTCAAAGATAATTGACATCTGCTTCACAGTAACATTGGCCAGCTCCCTCAGCGCTCCTGGGTACATCCCATCAGGTCTCATGAACTTGTTTGCTCAAAGGTCCAGTTTGTTCGAATGTTTCCTAACGGATCCTTCTCCACTGAGGGGTAACCTTCCTTGCTGCAGACCTTCCCACTGGGTTGGCGCTCTGCTTACTTTCCCAGACGCTCACATAGGCTCAGTTAATAGCATTTTGTTAGTAGCAGCAAATCCCAAGGATGCTTTTCTATGCCAAGTAAATGTATGCAATAATAATTGCCTTTTTTCTGGAGCAGGGGAGGTTGGTTTTGAGTTGCTTCGTCCATGCTTTGGATGAATCACTTAAAAACATGCTAGTAAGTTGTGTAAACCCCAAATTTGACGCTGCTTTGGGTAGTTTTAGGTTAGTACAGCTTATGAGCATATTTCACATGTATCTGAAGTTTAAAAAAAGGCAAAAAACCCAAAACAGAATCACAATGCAATGTGTGATAAATGTATGGTATGATGAATGTACAACTCAGTTGCACCATTGCATTAGTTCTCTGCTATTTTCTTTTATGGTGATGTGGCTTATGTCAATACCAGTCCTGGGTGGGGTTATTGATGGTTTCTTACATGTTAAGGTGGGAGTGCTTGTTTAGTTTAAACAAAACCTTGTTTGCTTTAGGTCTGATGGCAGCTGTGCACTGCTTACCTATTGACCAAATCTTACTGTCACTGGTGGGACTAGAAGTTGAATTAGTCTATGGTAGAATGACTTCCAGTAAGCAAGCTTTAAAGCTTACTGCTGGACTGATAAGAGAGCTTAGAATTCAAATTAATTAGGTTGCAGAGCTGTAAATATCCACTAGAAGAGACAACAGCTGTGTCTGTTGCATCCTAATGAAGGATTTGTTCCTGATGTCTGCAGATGCCTGATCCCACGTCCACTCTCAACCTATCAACTCTACAGTAGTGCACAAATTACAGGGTTTGTTGGAGAAATCTTCTGTTTTCTCTGAGCAGAAACTAGTTCCTGCTGGATTCGAAGGACCAGTGAGGTTATCTGCTGTCGCAGTAGAGACGGACACGACAAACATCAGATTGTGCAAAATGGCTACTTTATTGTTCTAACAAGCCTTTTTATATCCTTCTTCAAAGTATGTGTTCGTACAGGATCGGTTTACTTAGTAACTAACAGTTCATGATTGGGTAATAGTTTCCCTGCTGAGTCGTCAGGACAGTTCCTCTTATCTTTGTCTTGCAGTTCCTTAATCTTGTTTCCATGGCTCTTCTCAGGACTTTCCGGCCCCTCATGGATACACTGGAATTTCGTCAAGGCTAAATTCTTCTTCAGTCAGGCTGGTGGCAGACCTGCTGCCTCCCCCGACAATTCCCCCCTTTTGTATTTGTGCTAAAATATTGCGAGAGCAGTCTTCTGCAGGGCCCTTTGCAGAAGACTGACAAGACAGGGCAACATTAAAAGCACGGTCACAGTTATCAAGATCACGACCCCCACAGTCTTGACCAGAGATATCAACCATCCAGAAAGTCCCCAACCTTTAAACATCCTTGTTAGCCAGTCTAATCCATCATCTTCTGTTAAACGCTTGACACCATCCTTTAGCTGCTGTATGCTTTTGAAAATAGATTCTGAGTGGTCAGACAAATTCATGCAACACATTCCATCAAAATCTTCACATCCATGTCCTTGCGCTAAAAGCAAAAAGTCAATAGCAGCTCTATTTTGTAGTGTAGCGTGTCTGACACTACCAACATCAGTTAAAAGACCACTAAGGGCTAATGAGGTAGCATTAGTTTGTTTGCTAAGCCAACACCCTAATTTTGTTAGTTTTTTCAATGCAGAGTTACCCAGACGTTCTGTTTGGGTTGTGGAACTACCCATCCTTCACCCTGATGCAGGTTCCAGCACAGGCCGAACACACCGAGCAGGAACCCAGCGAGGGCCGGCATCTGTGGAGGCACAAGCATAGCCCCTGCCCCAGGTTAATAGCTCACATGGTCCACTCCACTGGCCAGTAATTAGATCTCTAACGTGCACTTTGACGCCCTTTTGCAAATCCTGTTTTGAAAAAAGAGGAGAGAAATGCTGAAAAAGAGGAGGCAGAGAGGAATTATCCCCATAATGGAGAAAGTTGAGAACGGCTTTATCCAAACATGCCCGTGGTGGTTCCCCAATCATTCCCCCTTTTTGTTTTTGAAGCTGCCGCTTCAACGTGCCATGTGCATGCTCAACAATTGCTTGTCCTGTTGGGGAATGGGGAATCCCTGTAACATGAGCAACACCCCACAAATTAAAAAATGTTTGAACTTTCTGTGAGACATATGCGGGGCCATTGTCCGTTTTAATTTGGCGTGGCACCCCAAGCATAGAAAAAGCCTTTTGGAAATGTCAAATTACATCTTTTCCTGTTTCTCCATTATGTGCTGTTGCTACTCAGGTATGAGAATAAATATCAGTAGAAACATGAACATATTTCTGTTGGCCAAGTTCATTTATATCAGTTTGCCAACATATATCTCAGTTTGCCAAATCTGTAAAGCCTGCATACCTCTGGGATTAGCACCAAAATACACTGGTGTGTATTGGCAATCAGGGCAGGCAGCTACAATGGAACAAGCTTCAGTATGAGACAAGCTGAACTGCCGTCGTAAAGCTCGAAATCCTTGGTGAGAAAAATTGATGTGATAATACAGCTTGTTGCTTTATGTTAGGAACAGTACTCAGAGCCATAGCAGAAGCAAGAGCATCCGCTCTGGCATTACCTTCTGTATAAAATCCTGGTAAAGTCGTATGACTACGGATGTGCGTGATAAAATAAGGTTCTGTTCGTAGTTGAATACTTTTCCAGAGTTCTAAAAGTACATCAAATAATAATTGATTGTCTGACATGGTCAAAACCACTTTGTCTAGTCAAGAAACTAAGTTAGCTACATACGCTGAGTCAGTTACAATATTTACAGGAGTAGAAAAAATAGAAAAAAACACAGCCATTGCACACAGCTCTGCTACTTGTGGAGAACCATTTTGATATACTCCTTTGTTGTTCCAGTTGTTGTTTTCATCCCATACTACTGCTGCTTTACCTGTTTTTCCTGAGCCATCTGTAAAAACAGTAAGGCCGTTCACTGGTTCTGGTTGGCTTAAATATTTCTGACCAAATGGTACTTCTCGAGCAAATTTCAGCAGGGGGTGTGATGGCAGGTGATATGAAATCTGTCCCTGAAAGCCTGCCATGGCTGCTTGCAGCTCGTAATTCACCAGACACCATTCAAAATACCAATTTTGAACAGGTAAAACAATCGTAGCTGGGTCACGCCCTGTTAGTTCTGTACATCGTTTCCTGCCTTTTATGATTACATCAGCAATAAGCTCAAACAGTCCAGGAGGAGTTTTTTGTGGTCGGAATGACGGAAACATCCATTCCAAAATATGTAATGGGTCATCCCACTCAGGATTCCACTGCACTGAAGCACCAAGTGGCACAGTTCTGTCAGGTAGTACAAAGAGTTGTACCAACTGAGACAGATCTATTCGAGAAACAAATTTTTCGTGTATAGATCATTCCACCATGTGAATTAGACTTAATGCTTCCTTATTTAATATTCTGGGTTCTGCTGGATCATTGGAATTTCTTAATAATTCCAATAAAGGTTGCAATTGCGATTGGTCAGTCCGAGATAGGGCCTAATCCAATTCAGGGATCCCATTAATTTCTGTACATCATTAAGGGTTTTAATTTCAAGGTTAAGTTTCACAGGTTGAGACATTACCTGCTTACCTGTAACTGTCATTCCCAGATATTTCCAGGGTTCTACCTTTTGTACCTTTTCAGGGGCAACAACCAATCCGTATTGTTGTCATGAATCTCTGGCCAAATTCTCCATGTCGTTCAACTGCTCCTTGCTGTGTGATGCTAACAGGATGTCATCCATGTAATAGTAACAGTAGCTAGTAGGGAATTTTTCCCTTACAGGTGACAAAGCTTGTGCCACAAACCATTGACAAATTGTTGGCGAGTTTTTCATGCCCTGGGGCAGAACTCTCCATTGATATCTTTTTGTGGGTTCTGCATGATTGACAGAGGGCACAGAGAATGCAAATTTTTCTCTGTCTTGAGAGGCTAATGGTATTGTAAAAAAACAGTCCTTAACATCCATGACAGTGATTTCCCAGTCTTGAGGGATCATGGCAGGTGAAGGCATGCCTGGTTGCAGAGCCCCCATCGTGGCCATGACAGCATTGACCTGCCGCAGGTCATGCAAAAATCGCCATTTTCCTGATTTCGTTTTTATCACAAACACTGGAGTATTCCATGGGCTCTGAGAGGGTTCAGTGTGTCCAGCAGCTAGTTGTTCCGTCACCAATTCTTTCAGGGTCTTTAATTTTTCGATTGGCAGGGGCCACTGATCCACCCACACAGGGTTATTTGTTAACCAGGTTAATGCAAGTGTGGGTTGTTCAACACCCTGCAACACAGTGGCCCCCATCAAAAATCCGTAGTGATTTTTATGCCCCACTGGGATAAACAATCACGTCCCCACAAAGTTAAAGCTGTTACTGTAATGTAAGGTCGTACCGTGGCTCTCTGCCCCTCAGGATTCACGATCGTGACCGGAAGAGCAGAGAGCTCACAATGAGACATTCCTTCCAAACCCACAATCCCTGTGTCTGCCGCCACTGTGGGCCAGTTAAGTGGCCAGTTGGTGCAACAGACAGTAGTTACGTCTGCTCCAGTGTCCAGAAGTCCACGAACTTCAGCAGAGGGAGGATGACTGTCTCGGTTGTAGATGGTGCATTTCATGGACGGATGATGCATCTCTGCGGGCTGTGACCAAAAGGCCACCGGTGATCCAGTCGATCCGAAGTTGCCATCCCCACGGAGGCACCGCTCTGCTTTCGGGACACAACTCAGAAAGGGTATAAGTTGAGTAATGCGAGTGCCTTTTGGAATGGTTACTGGTGGGTAAGGAGTAGAAATCATAGCACAAATTTGTCCAGTAAAATCGGCATCAATAATTCCCACATGCACAATTAATCCGTTCAAAGTGCTGCTAGATCTCCCCATTAATAAAGCACTCGACCCTTGCCCTATAGGTCCTTTCGCATCAAGCGGCACTTTAACAATGTCTTTTGTTAAAAGTGTTACTGTGTCGGCGGTGGATACATCCATCCCTGCGGAGCCGGCGGTTTCGGCTGTGAGCTGCTCACAGAGGGGTGGTGAGGAGCCCCTGACGGGCGGGAGGGATTTTGTATCTCTTGGGCTCTTTTTCCCGTTTCCCTGGTGTCCACTGGCATGAAATTTAGACCGACACCGTGGAGCGAAATGACCGCGTTTCCCACAACGGTTGCAGGTTATTCCTGCAGAGCTGTTTGCTCTGCTTTTTGAGGACTTATTAACAGGGCAGCTGGCTTTAATGTGGCCTGTCTGGTTACATCTAAAACATCTTTGTGGCTTATCTTTTAGCGCTGTAGCAAGGGCAGTAACCATATGTTCCACTGTCCCAACCTTAGAACACGCGGCCACCATGTCGGGAATAGAAGGATCTCCTGGTAAAGCCTGTATTATTTTTTGACAGTCCTCATTAGCATTATCTTTTGCTAACTGTTTGCACATCATTTGTCTTAACACCTCATCTTCTACCTGTTTTTCCAATGAGGCAGATATTTTTTCTACAAACTGTAAAAAGGGCTCTCTGGGGCCTTGGCGGATAGCAATGTATTTTTGCTTCGGAGCTGCCATTTCCATGGTTCGCTTTAATGCCGTAATTCCTATATGTTGTGCCTGCTCGAGAACAATCGGAGGCCATGTAGCTTGCAGTTGAGGGTTACTAAACGGCCCCTCACCAAGCAAAGCATCCTCTCCAAGGCCTAGCCTCGGGTCATCCTGTGGCAGTCGTAAATTATTCTGTGCAGCTGCGCGTGCCATCTGCCTCCAAGTAGATTGAAACACTTGTAACTGCACGGGCTGAAACAGCACTTGTGCGAGATGTGTAATGTCATATGGACAGAGCAGATCTGTGCTGATTATTCGAATAAGTTGCATCACCTCAGGAGAATTGATTCCAAATTTCTGTGCTTTATTCTGCAAATCCTGCACCACTTTCCAGCCGATTGGGTTGTGCTCATCGTGCTGGTTTGTGCCTGCAGCAGCTTTGTAAACAGGGAATGCACCAGGAGCCTCTGCTGCTCTATCTACAGGCTTTGGACATGCCGGGGTTGGAGAGTACGGGCTGAGGCGTTCAACCAGATCCCAGTTGCCAGCTTCGGCAGCATACTTCCTAACTCCCTCCCAAAACCGATCAGGGGATCTCGGCACTACAGTTATTGTGGATGGAGGGAGAGTCCATGGCTGGGCTTTTTTCACTATGGGTTTATCTGCAAGATGCAGAGTTCGCATAGCGGCAGTTAAAGCTTCTTCTCCCTCACTTTCATTTTCACTCTCACTTTCCGGCTCTGTGTTATTCGCCGGATTCGCTGTATTTTCCTCCTCGGGGGGGGGGGGCCGATGGAGTCACCCCTTCTGCTGCTGCACTGCTAGGTGGGGGGGGACCCTCATTGCCCCGTAAAATATTTAATGGCGGAGGAGGAGGAGGTGGGCGAGGGCGTGATCTCCTTTTGCCCGTGAGGGGTTTCCTGCCTGCTACTGCCGACGCTGCGGCATCGGCTTCATTTGCCCCTTGGCCACAATCTTTCCCCTTCCTTACATTTTCTGGCTTCTCATCTTTCTTTTGCTCATCATTCGCCTCACATTCTGCTTTCCATTCCTTCAGGGTCTCGCTTAATAGACGCCATGTGGTCGCCAACTCACATGCCTCTTTCTGTCCTTTAGAGACCTCATCCCATAGTTTCCATCCTACTGCTTGCCATGCGCTCACACTGAATGCAGTAACTGTGGTGGCTTCAAAGCCTTGCATCTTACTCCATAGCAAAATCTTTTCCAGGCTTTGCTCTGTGGTTTTAACCCCTTTTCTTTTCAATAGGGCTTTCCAGGTAGACAAAATCGTCTCCTCTTCCTTTGTTAATTGCTGCCCCATAATTACAGTCCCGTTCAGGGTGGCTCACCTTTTTAGGTGTTGAAGTTCAGGTCCGGACCAAGCAGATTCCCTCTGCTCTCAGCTTCACCGGGCTCTGTCTCCGCAGCTCTGCCCACCGCCGCTATACTTCTCCGCAGCTCTCCCCGCCGCAGAGTGTGTCGCCTTTAAATGATCGCTTCACCCGATCACGTCGGGGTCACCGTTTGTCACAGTAGAGACAGACACAACAAACATCAGATTGTGCAAAATGGCTACTTTATTGTTCTAACAAGCCTTTTTATATCCTTCTTCAAAGTATGTGTTCGTACAGGATCGGTTTACTTAGTAACTAACAGTTCATGATTGGGTAATAGTTTCCCTGCTGAGTCGTCAGGACAGTTCCTCTTATCTTTGTCTTGCAGTTCCTTAATCTTGTTTCCATGGCTCTTCTCGGGACTTTCCAGCCCCTCATGGATACACTGGAACTTGGTCAAGGCTAAATTCTTCTTCAGTCAGGCTGGTGGCAGACCTGCTGCCTCCCCCGACAATCTGCTATGTCAAATCCTGGTTTTCAGAGTATCTTAGAAAAAAAAAAAAAAAAAAGAAAAATACTTCATGAGGTCATGTTTCTCCTTCTTATCCAACAAATACCTGCTTTCCATAGCTGTTGGGAGGTATTAGCTTAATGTCAGTTTTCTGCTTGCAGGGTCGTAATGCTGAAAGAAGCAGGGAATGGATTCCAGATGAAGGGGGGGAAAGTACCAAATACTATCATTGTGTATGTATGATACCAGCTGGGGTTACGTTTGATGCAGTTCTCGAGCCTGTTAGTTTTGCCTTCAGAGTGTCGGACGCCCCGATCCTTTCCAATGGCGAGCTGAGCGTTTACCCTTTTCATCCTGACAGGGGCAGAAGCCACCGATCCCCGCAGCAGCTACGTTCCGAGGGTTTTTGCTGTCCCCTCTCTTTTACAGAATCACAGAATCATCTGGGTTGGAAAGGACCTTGAAGATCACCTAGTCCAACCGTTAACGTAGCACTGACAGATCCCAACTCCACCAGATCCCTCAGCGCTGGGTCAACCCGACTCTTCAACCCCTCCAGGGATGGGGACTCCCCCCCTGCCCTGGGCAGCCCATTCCAACGCCCAACAACCCCTTCTGCAAAGAAATCCTTCCTAAGAGCCAGTCTGACCCTGCCCTGGCGCAGCTTGAGGCCGTTCCCTCTTGTCCTGGCGCTTGTTCCTTGGGTCAAGAGACTCATCCCCCCTCTCTGCACCCTCCTTTCAGGGAGTTGTAGAGGGCCATGAGGTCTCTCTCCCCTCAGCCTCCTCTTCTCCAGACTAAGCCATTTAGGGGTGCACGAAGCCTGCAAGGTGTCAGTGGGGCCTGGACTGACCTTCCCGCTCTGCCCCGCGCCTCCCCTTGTCTTGGGGGGCTTCAGCGGCCGCTGAGGAGGTGGCGGGATGTCACTGCTCCCCGCCCCGTTCACTTTATTTGAGGGATAAAGTTGTGAGGGTTTGCACTGAAGGTGTTTACACGAGATGAACGACCCGACGGGGCCCAAGGGCCGGGTCTCCACGCCGCCGCCGGGCCCTGAGGCCATGGCGGTGGGGGGGGGGGGGCGGTGTGTTACCACGGAAACGCCGCTGCCGCCGCCGGCCAAGTGCTTCCGGGGCGGGGCGGGGCAGGTCCCGCCCCCTCCCCGCCGATTGGCGGAGCGGGCGGCGCACGCGCGCGGTGCCGTGACGCGGCGCAGAGGCAGCGGCTCGAAATGGTGGGTGAGGCGGCGGCGGGCGTGGGGCCCTGCCCGGCCGGCGGCACCGGGGCCTTGTCTGCACCGGGGCGGGGGCGGCGCGTCCCCTCCGGCGCTGCCCCGCGGCTAGGCGGGTCCGGGCAGGCGGGCGGGCGGACGAGCCCTGTGCCGCGGGGGGGAAGCGCCGCCGCTCTTGCCCGGCCCTCGGGGGCGCCCCGGCGGGGGGAACCGCCCGGCCCGCAGCAGGCGCAGGACGAGGCGGAGGGGCCCGGCCCTGGGACCTCCTCGGTCATAGGGGCCGCCCCGCCCGCGCCCCGGTGCCATGCACCGAGTAAAAGCGAGACCCAGTTGTGGGCGGCTGTTCCATCTCTCTCCGGTTTCTCTTCATCCCCCCGGTTTGGCCTGGGTTCGGTTTCTGCGCTGGGGACGCGCGGGTGGGGCCCTGGTTTGGTTAAGCGGGTGTTTTGGCCGGAGGTTTCCGGTACCGCGTGGCTGGCCGGTGCTTCACACGCCGGCGCCCGAGTCGGGCCGCTGAGGAGGCCCCTGCGTTGTCACGGAGGGGTTTCACCGTGATGGCGGAGCCCGGCCTGCCTGGTGGCGCGGGCCGCGGCCCCAAAATCCTTGCAGTGGAAAGCACATCGTTCCTATAAACCTTCAGTTAATTCTGTCAAGCACTGAGATACACCGTGTGATGGCAGGCTGAAGATACGTTCAGAGGAATATCTTTGCATTTCTTATGGCTACCAGGTTACAATTCCTAAAACTGAAAGCAATCGGGGAAAAAAAGCCTGTTTTAAGACAACTGTTTAACATTCTGAGGAACCTGGAACGTATTTATTTTATTGTAATTGTATTGGAGGTTGCTTCTTGTTCAGATGTGTTGTTGGCTAGCACATATTCATGAAATTGGGGCTCAAAATATGTGGAAAAGTTTCTAAAGAAACAGTGATATAAGTTGTAGATGGGCAATTGAAATGTTCTAATAAGACATTTTTAGGCAAACCTAGGAGTTAAAGCTTTGTAGATGAAAAAAGGAATATAAAGGTTACGGTTGTATATACAGCAAAGGTTATATAAGAGCAAATTGGTGATGGGGCAGTATTTACTCTGCTTTTCCAGAGTGCATCCTTCCTTCCCCATGTATTACCTCTTGTAGTTACTCAGCCTTTTTTTGTTTGTTTCACAAGCTAAATATATAATTTTTTTCTCAGTAATATTTTTGCTGGTCTGGCAAGTTGAACAGACTTGCGGAGGTGTTGGACAAGCACCAGAGCTAGTGTGTGTGAAGTGGTACATGTGTGCCGGGGAGTAAGAATGGGAGGAGCAAGACATGTCAACAGCAGTGAACTGTTAGAGCAGATCATCCCACCTTGTGAGTTCCATTATCTGTTGGTTGTTAGAAGAAATTAAAAATCGGTATCATCCTGCATGGATGATGCTTTGCATACAAATTTGTTACAGTCCAATAAAGAAAAGTATTTGATGAATCCGGACTTAAATACAGCTAGTAAATAGTCAGGAAATTTTCAGACTTAACAGTTTTCCACTGTGTTTCTCTCGGCATTTGTGCACCCTGTAGCTTGTTCTTTGTTTCACTTCCCTTGACTCCCATGTGAAAATAGTCCCAGCATTCAGAAATAATCAAGAGCTTTGTTGAAAAGACTGGTCTTTTCTGTGCTGGAAAACTTTTCTGTGCTGGAAAAACTCTGCTTCATGAAGACCAATTCAGGTGGTACCATCTCTTACCAGTTCATGTTACTCCAAGCTACCTATACCTACAGCGCTCTGCAGAAAGCTTGCTAGAAGTTCTGAGGTTGAGGCCATGTTGTTTTGTTAGGACAAGTCCTCTTCCCAGCGAACAAGGCTTATAACATGACTGGGCTCGTTTGCTGTGGGTGGGAACGGAGAGAGGGTTATTCACAGTGCCCAAGAAACACAACTGTCTCGGCCAGACGCCCCATACAGCTCTCACCTTTCCCAAGTTCAGGTGATTCTTGTTTTCCCTCCTAGACCATTTCTGTGGGACTCTTGCAGGATCTGAAAGATGCTGCATGTCTCTGTTTCCTTTAACCGGAATAAAAATATGCCAAATACTCACCCAGCTGTGGAAAGCAGCTCAGGTGCTGAGGTTTTATGACCCTGTTAGACAACCTACAGTTAAATTTTGATTGGTGTCTTGTAGCAGTGGAAGTTGTGCAGTAGGGTCTGAAAGCTCTTCTGAAGTTGAAGGTGATTTTTACAGAGAAGGCAAAGGGACTATTGCCTTGGCCTTCAGTTTTCATTTTTCCTTTTTTTAAGTTGATTTTGCAGAGTTGTAGATTATTGTTAGTAGTTATAATCTTGTAGCTATCTCAACATGAATCATAAATAAATAACATTCATTGTTTTCCCCCTCACTTTTCTTATTTATAATTGTTCTTAGCATTCATTTGATAAGAGAACATAGTCTTGCACACAGAATGTATCTCTTTCTACTTTTTTCATAAATTCCATGTATATTTTCATACATGATTTTCGCTTGCCACCTAAATTGTAGCAGTCTGATTAATCAGTCTTCCAGTTGCAAACCTAGAGTAAGGAACTGATGTGTGATGTTGCAGGAGGACTGAGGAGGAGGAGAAGAGGGGGAAGGATTAGAGGGGAGTTCTGAGTTTCCACAAGATTATAATCACAAATGAGAAAAGACTGATGGAAAACTACTGAGAAGGTCATGCAGAAAAGGTCATACCACAGTACGAACACTTTGCTGTATAGAACAGTGTGCGTAGTATCTGAATCACCTTCGTGCAGCTTTATTTTCAGACACATTATTACAAAGCTGTGGTGGAAAGCAAATAGCAGCTGTAATCTTCTATTGATTTGTGCTTTCTCCATTTGCAGGCTGAGGTGGAAGAAACACTGAAGCGAATTCAGAGCCAGAAAGGAGTGCAAGGAATCATTGTTGTTAATTCTGAAGGTACTGTGTCCGTCTCGGTTTTCTGAGATATAACTTATTCTAAACACGCACTTTAAGGGCCGCTGAGTGTACTCCTTGCCGTTCAGTTACACTCTGCCTTGAGCAAAGGTTTCCCTGTAGCCAAAGCAGATAGACAACAGTTAGGCTACAAGAGAAAATTGAATTCCCATTTCTGCTTTTCTGCAATCTCACTTCATTATTTTAGGAACTAAATGAAATAAATTGCAAAAGCTTAGAAATATTTGAGTTATGCCAGTGTTTGAGACTGTTCTGTCAAAATCAAACCTTTATCAGTAGCGCTAAAAGCTCTCATGGCATCTGAAATCTTGCAGACTCAGGTGGCTTAGCAGCTGCCTCGTGCTCGTGGCCTCGGGAGACCCATAAGCTCGTTGTGTCTTTTTGGAGTCATTGAAGGGTCTGACAGAGGAGACTTGCTCAGAGCACTCTAAATACACTGTGCACAGCCCAACTTCTTAAAATGGTGTGATTATCAATTTAAATGGAATATTTCCTGGAAATAATCCTTAGAAAAGATGATGGATAGCAGCTATATATAAACACTTTGAAGATCAGATCACTGTGGACTTGCATGGAGCTTGTGTTCCTGCTCGCTGCTTTTTCATGATACGGAATAACGGGTTGTGCTCTCCAGGCTGAAGCTGCACTTATTTGAACATACACCTGCAGCAGTTTTTCTGCCACGCCAGTATTGGGTAGTTGGCTGCTGCATTGTTCTGACACATGAGCTGAATTTTGACTGGCTTTTTGTGGGAAAACATACTTAATGGTGGCAGAAGTATAAGGGAGGGAAAGCCCTGGCCAAACAGTGTCAGTGTGTCTGCCCTCTTGGCTGGTGCACAGGAATTGAACCAGGGACCTTACAGGACTGCATCAGCTCATACGGCTGAATGCTGGCGCCTCAGCTTTGTAACTGTGTGATGCAGCAGCTGATGTCCCCTATAATCAGCGCCGATCCCAGCCTAGCTTACTTGAATATCATTTAACTCTGATGTTCAGGAGCCTTTCTGAAAGGAAAAGCTGTCCCTAGTCAGGAGAACAAAACTGAAACATTGGTATTTCCTTTCTCCCCCCACCCTGATCTATGTTATTATTTATTTCTATTTATAAATCTCATAAATAAATAAATGAAAAAGCAAAAGTATGTTTTGCAGATTAAGGATACCAACTAAACTCAGACACCACAGTGAAAAAGAGTAGGTGTGTTTTACTGAAATTAACTAAATAATGTAACAATAATACAGAAAACATACAGTAAGAAAAGGCAGAATAGTGCACTTAAACAGGAAAACACAGGGTAATGCATCACATCATTACTACCTGAGAGAGAGAACAGTGATTAAGGAAGATCCATCCCCACTCGCACCTGTTCCCACCATGCAGACCCGCAGGCGCTGGGCAGCCCCGGGTGCAGCGAGGATTTGTTGAGCCTGTCCCAGCGAGTGGGAAATCCTGCGCAGGGCGTCCACCTGTAGGTGAGGCATCCAGAGTCGCTGTAAGTGGGTCCAGCCTTATAGACCAAAAATCAGCAAGTCAGAATAGCTGGCACCTTTGTTTTCAGCGGAACATCTGGTTTCAATCTCACATTAGATTCCCCCCCCAGTGCCTGGCCAGGGCTCAAGGGAGAAGCTAAGGGAGTTTCCCTGCTTATCTAATTTATTTATGTTCTTTTTAGAACAAGGCCACACGTCCAGTCCCAAGGCCGGACAGCTGGCTTCATAGCTTTGTTAACTTGCCTCTACGCAAAGAAGAAGAAAGATACATTCAGGATAGACATGTTTTCATTACATTCATCATCAGTAATGAGCATGTGATATCTAAGCTACATCTTTCATTAATGAGCATACATATTTTGCTAATCACTACATACTAAGTTAGCAGCTTCAGCTTGGGGCCTGTTGTTCAGGCTTCAGTATTTCAATGCTTTAGCACTTTTTACATCAGCAGAAGTGGGTTGTTATAACTTAGTACAATACCTACTAGCACAGTGGTTATCAGTTATAAAATATACAGGATTCATCTATAGGTCAACTCTGGCTTGGGCCTATTGTCCCAGCCTTAGCACTTCAAAGTAAAGCACTGATGCTACTAGAGGTAAACAGTTATGTTCATGTTGTTCTTTTAAACCTTTAAAAAGAACACTCCTAATCCCTGGTGTAGTGACAACGTCTGCTTAGATTAAATAGCCACCCCAGTTGGACCTGATGATGCCAAGGCGGTTAGTTCTGGAGTTTTGCCCTGACCGTGTCACTGACGCTTGCTGTCCCCTGTTTCTTTGCAGGTATTCCTATCAAAAGTACTATGGACAACTCCACGACGATTCAGTATGCGAGCCTCATGCACGGCTTCATCATGAAGGCAAGGAGCACTGTGCGAGACATTGATCCCCAGAACGACCTCACGTTCCTGCGGATCCGCTCCAAGAAAAACGAAATCATGGTTGCACCAGGTAAAAGTGAGTGGGGTGAAAGCAGGCATTGGGGGATCCAGCAGAATTCTTTTCTTGTGAGATTGACACTGTCAGCCTGAGAGAAAAGTTCTGCCTGCTGTTTTTATTCATATTGTATAATCTCTTCCAAGAAGCTGTTTTGCTTTCTTCAGAGTGGAAAGCTTTTATCAGTGATCTAAGTTTGCTTTTCATGTTTGATTGTGGGAAATCACTTTCCTCATTTCATGTTCATCAAAGTAGAAGGTGTTAAATAGTGTATGAGAGCGTGTTGCAGCCTCTCATGCTTTGTGTTTTTCAGTATAAAACCACAAGAGTCAGAAAGGAATATGTTTTGAGAGCATTTTCAGTTCAGTGCTGTAGACTAAATGATAAGGCAAAACAGTCTTAATAGATTTTCCCATTCAGAGAAAAGGAATAGAGCATATTGTAGCTGCAGTCATGAACTGTAGACTTGCAGCAGCAACCTCCTTTTCAGGAAACGTCCTCAGTATTTCATCAAATTAGGAAACGGGAAGCAATGAGATGAGTACAGTTCACTAATGTGACAGGAACTCAGCTTTGTTCCTTCAGAAGGCATCGGCTCCGTGGTGGGATTGTGCTGATGGAGAGGCAGAGGAGGAGGGGATTGCAGTTGCAGTAGACTGCTCTGCAGGGACTGGTCAAGGCAGATCTTAGGACAAGGCTTTGGGGTTTATGCTGAGGCAGCCTCTGGTTTCCATATGAAGGATGAAAAGAAAGGAATAAGTGTTGTTCCAGCAAAAAATGTAGCTACAGCCACTGTAGCCCAGCAGTGTGGCTGTGAGATAAAGGAAATCGCTGTCTTGCACCACCTGTTTTGATTCCATCATTGCGTGTGCCAGTTGCTGTTATCTCCTAGGCACAAACTGAGTTAAATTCAATTGGCCTTGGGAGCATGAAATTTCTAAAGCTGAGATTTTTTTCTCAGTCAGACTCATAAAAATAAGCGATCTGACATGCCAAGCCTGTTTTGCTTATTGAAAAGGAATGTCAGGACTATATAGTTCCCATGTTGTATCAGTGAGATAGGAGAAAATCTTGAAATTTACTGTTGCTTTGAATAAATATTAGCAATGAAAGCGTAATTATGTTTTTTTTCTCTCCAGATAAAGACTACTTCCTGATTGTCATCCAGAATCCAACTGAATGATTACACTGACTTGGTCTGTTTTTTCCCCTTTATCCAACTGTTTTTTTTTTTTAATTTAATGGTGAAGAATAGAGCATTAGTGTTAACTCTGCTGTGCCACTTCAACAATATCTAGAAAAACAAAAGGTTTTGTTGTTTACAAACAGAAAAAGTGGCTTTTTTTTTTTTTGTATCACAAGTCATTTCGAGGAGGAGTTGGTGAATTAGGCAGTAAAAAATGGAACAGATTCTTTTACTGGTTAAGAAGATAATATAAAATTCTAATAATATTCTAAAATATTATTCTTTGTATGTTTCCATGCTTCTGTCACCACTGTTTGAGATACGCTTTTACACTATTACTTTTGAATGACTGTAAATATGAAACTTGCCTGTCCTCTAGTTCTGTCTTATTCTGTTGGTTTTACAAGTTACTTTGAAAAACTCTGACCATATCAAATTAAAAACTGTCATCAGTGATTGTTTGTCTTATGTGTTTTCCTTCTGAGGATTTTAATTATTCTTACGATTGATTGAGCTTTTCTTCAAAAAATAGAACCTTCCTAGGACTATTTTTACTCATCTGTTGCTTTCTCTAAACTGGGATTTAGTCTAAGCACATGTGCAATGTACTCACAGTTGCCTCGTATGTTGGAGCATTTCCCACCCCCCTTCCTTTTTGTTTCAGACAGAAGTGTTATGGCTAACTAAGACCACCAAGACGACCTGTTGGAGCTCTCATACTATCACAATTCACTAGCCAATTTGATCTGGTATCTTCCTTTAGTAATTTTTTTATTGATGGCCATTTGGGACAAAAAAAAAAAGTCATCTGGTTCCTCCAGAATAATAAAGGGGTTATTTTTGTGGCCTTGGAAGAGCCTTGTAATTGCATGCAGAGCTCAAGAATTTGAGCAAAATGTGTGCATTGAAGGTGTTTGTCATGTGTTTGACAATGGACACAACTCTGGCTTGTGCTGAAGAGTCTTAGTGATGTGCAGAACGTCACAGCCCAGGTTCAGAAATGATCCATTTTGTCTTGTGCTGCGTTTTCGTTGCGTACTGGGGTAGGTCAGTGCCCCGTGATTGAGTAACTGCAGTTCTGTTAGAGGATGCTGTTTCTTGTGCTGGGAAGGGCTCACTCCTGGCTCATGTATCTGTTAGAAGTGTATAGCCTGTGTTTAGACCTGCTCTTTCAAATTTGCAAGCAGTGGTAGGAACATGCGATACTGTCCAGTTCTACACTGAGGAACAGACTAAGAATTTATGGGTGATCTCAGCAGGTTAGGAAGTATTCCAGGCAGTTGGCTGCAGTGCATTTTTGGGAGTCTTTAGTAAAAATGTTGGTGTCGACGTGGACACTTTTCTGGATTTCAGAGCAGGAAGTGATGGGGTGAATAATGTGGTGACTTAAACACTTAACCTGTGTGTTCAGCATTTGTTTTCTGTGCATTTTCAGACTTGGGCATTAATTTATAGACTGTGTCTAATTTTTTTAGGTAGTGTTTATGACCATGAAGGTCAGAAATGCTTTTTGAGATCTGTCAAGGCATCTGGGTGAGGGTGCTTTGTGGTATTTTGGGTATCTCAGCTGTCACTGTGACTCAGTGTTGAATTGTTTCTGCCATCAGCGTATGACTAAATTGGTGTAGCCCTGGGATCGCATTTTGTGCAAAGAAGTGACTGACATAAGCATCCATCTCCTAGTCATAGAAAACTGACAGGTAACTCACACAGCACATACTCGGTGGCCCTTTTATTGTTGGCCCTTGGTTTAAGCCATGCCATCGAACCAATAACTAGGGTCTGAAACCATGCTCTGCGTTTGGAGTAGTTCCTGATACACAGCAGCTTACATAATGTGATCTGTCATCATTTAATTGAATGCTGTCTCCAAAAAAAATCATCTCCAGCAAGCTGAAGTGTCTGAATAGTGAGGCAAGGCAGAAGAAAAACGTGACTTCAGTTATCTCCCTTATCTTTTGTTGTTCGTAGCCAGAGAAATGTTTCCTTGGAGGTGGTGACCTGCTTATGCATTTTGACTTTCCCTAGCAGGTGGCAGTGTTACTCTTCAGAACAGCGAAGAATTTCTTTGGTGTCCTGCATTCTTTTGGAAGCTTCCTTAAGGATAGCTGTCCTGCGGTGGTTTTGTGTCATATCTGAGTTTAGGACAGAGTGTGTTGAGGTGCTTTTTTTTTTTTTTTAAACAAGCTGTAATAAATAACCCTATTGCAAAACAAAGTTCATGCCCATTTTCTGCATTGTGTTGAGACCATAAACTTGCGGTGAAATTACTGAGTTCCTTGCTATATGCTGATTGTTTGGGGTTTTAGAAGGGGTTTGCAGGTTGGTTGGGGGGGATGGGGATGAGTTTGGTTTTGTGGAGTTTTGGTTGGTTGGGTTTTTTTCAAGGACTATTAGCAGTCTGACTTGAAATAGAGTCAGGAATTTGAATAAAGGTGTCTTGAAGCTGGTTTTGGAATCTGGAGGAGCTTTTTTTTAAAAATGGGGAAGGGGTGGATGAAGCTGAAGAACAACAACTTCCATTTAGATACTTACTATGGAGAAGAAGTGTCTTGGATAAGGAGCATCAGAGTCAGAGATCTGGCTGGAAGCAATTCCTCTGTATGCAAGTTAGGGGAGGATTTCACTGTTCCCATGTTCTCTTAAAGAGGGTCAAGAAAGAGATGGGATGAAGCTCTGCTGAGTCGGGGCCTAGTCATTCATATGGTAAAATTATTGTCAAATTGAGGAAGAACAGAAAAATAAGCATGGTTGTCATCCTTTTTTGTAGCCAGAAAGCATGATAAGGCAGTTCAGAGGAGGGCTTGAATAACCTTTGTGATGTGTGCCTTAGAGCTGCTTTGTGTTGTGGTTGGAGACTGGCCTAATTTGCTGTCTTGGAGAAGTCAGTTTTGACAGATCCCTCTCTGAAAGCAGAGGAAGCATCTGCTGCTGAGATGTGGATACAAACCCTAATGCATTAAGAAGCTAATGAAAGGAGGTTTGAGGTGTGGCTCTGGGCTGTGAAGAGCAGCACTTGAGGCCCAAGGACGTGCTCTCTTGTGCTGACTTTGCTCTGAGATAAGGCTCTGGCAGAGGAATGGAGGTGATGACATATTAATACTGCAAAAGCTAGGCTTGTCGAAACTCATCTTCTGTGGATCTTAGAGCAGCTCTTTTAAGCTGCTCCAGCTTCTGTTTGCTCCAGAGCCCTCCCAAGTGACTTTGTCTGCCTGAGATGGCTGAGCTCTGATTGTGCAGTGCTGCTCTTCACGTGCAGGATGTTCTTGTCTTAATGCTTTTGCTGTGTGTAGCTACGTCTATAGGGGATGACAGTCTGGCATAGATAGTTACACCAATATAGGCTGGCCTTATGTTGGTAGAGCTAGAGCAGCTCCTTGAACCAGTAGAGTCTGTAGGAGAAGCTGTGGCAGCTGGGGTGTGCAGGGGCAGCGAGCTCTGACACACACCGCCGTGTCAGCAGAAGCCTGAGCATCAACACCATTTCTGTTGACAAAAATACACTTCCTTTAGCAGCGTGACAGCATTCCTTTGGGGAGATTTCCCTCCACTAGCATGGTTTCACAAGCATCCAGGGGTGCTTATTACCAGTGGTGTTTACTCTGTAGGAATGCTGGCACGTGTAAAGCTTGGTGTTGCTCCTAGGTGATGTTAGGGCTGTGCTGGGTTGATACGGCTGGTTCTTTCCATCATCTTTAAACCTTTGATTGATCCAGGGGTTTTTGGATCTGAAGTGCACCTCCTTAAACAAGGAGATCTGCCAATGACGTCAGTAAGAACAGACGAGAGGTATTCATGTATGCAAGATTTTTTATGAAAGCTGAGGGCTGAAGGAAGAAGTGTATAAATCATACTCTGTTATATTAGAAGTAAAGCTTCCTCGATCCATGCCCCGTTTTTGTAAGTACATTAACATGCTGAGAAGCACCAGAGCTTCCATGAACCGCTGTCTTTTCTCCCAGTCCGGGTGTATGGATGATCTCCTGTGGAGTTATGGCCCCAGTGCTGCAGTGAGGTCTGCATGGATAAAATCAGGGCTCTGATCGCTAAATTAGAGTTCCTCATGCCTCTCATCAAAAAGGGGTTAGTGCTTTATAACAATAGTAATAGAAAATCCCTTACCTGAGGGTTCAGTCTGTAAAGTTGACCGGCTTGCCACGTTTAATTCAACGTTAGTGCTTTCCCTTAGGTATTTTCTGATTGAAAGGACCTATATCAGAAATGAATGTCTCTACCTGCATCTTAATTATAAAAGTGAATCTGAAGAGTTTACACCTCCTTTACCAGTATCTCTGTGTTTAACTACTGCTACTGCTCGGTCAGGGAAAATCCATGATGTTAGTCATGAAAGTAATTATTTCCTTTCTTGGGTAAACTCTACAAGGAGAAAAGCATTTGTTCAACTGCAGTTAAATATACTTTTCTTTTAATTGGTGACACTTTTAATAATTGGAGCAGTTTTTTAATCGATGCATCTTTCGTGTCTTTTTTTTTACCAAGGCTGTACTTAATCGTTTAATATTTTGTGTTCACTTGTGTTCACGCCAGTTCGCTGTACACGATGCTTCAGCAGTTGCCGCTTTTGGTGCGGCCTAGGTTGGGGAGGAATGGAAAACGTGGTGCTTTGTGAAACGGTGACACTGTGTTTGCAGCCGGTTTTGGATTCATTTACTGTAGCTCCAGAAGCAGCCTGTGCTCTCTGAGACCCTCAGCGGAGCGGTGGCTCTGGAGGCAGTGGGGACACCAGCCCCGTCGGTGGAGCAGTGACAGCGGCAGCCGGGGCACCCGCGGACACCTGCCGCTCCCGGGGGGGCTGGATGCGTCCGGGTCTGGCGGCGGCAGCAGCTCCGACACACGCACGGTCTGGGCTGTCCCGCCCGGGATCCCCGGGCTTTGCTGGCGGGAGCAAAGCGCCCGAGCCGAGACCTCCCGAAGCGGCGGCGGAGCCGTGGCCGCCTCGGTCCTTCGAGCCCCCGGGACCGTCCCCGCCGGCGGCTGCTCCTGCTCGGCCGCCTCACTCCCTGTGCGCTCCGTGTGCTCCTCCGCCGCCTGCCTTAGTGCCTTCCCCGCACCGTCCCGCTCGGGTGTCAGCACCGCCGGGGCTGCTCGTGGCCGCCCGGCCGGGACAGGAGGCGCCGAGACCCCGGGTCCCTCCTCGGTCGCTTTCCGCTCCCGGTTCCGCCGGCGGGGCGGGGGGGGGGGGCGGAGCTCGGGGGGGGGGGTGTGCCGGGCCGCCTAGCCCCGCCCCCTCGGGCGTGCCGCGGTGACGTCACCGGCCCGCTCCGCCGCAGCCCCAGCGCAGGCCGCGCCGCCAGACGGAGCCGCCCGCCGGCACCCGCGCCCCGGCCCGGCCCGGCCCGCCGCCCCCCGCCCGGCCGCCATGCCCTCGGACCGGCCCTTCAAGCAGCGCCGCACCTTCGGTGAGCCGGGCGGGGGTCAGCCGGGGCGGGGCGGGGGGGTCCCGCAGCCTCCCCGCCGTGCTGACCTTCGGGGCGACGCCCCCCACCCTCCGCGGGGCGCCCCGGAGGCTCGGCCGCCGTCGGGCTCCGCCGTGCGAAGCCGCGGGAAGGGAGGCGGGAGGCGGGGGCCGGGGGGCGGCGGTGCCGCAGCCGCCGCGCGGTGATGTCATCCCGGCCGGCAGCGCGGCGGGGCGCCCACCCCGCACCGGGGCCCGCCCCGGGGTCTCTGGCCGTGCGGCGGGGGCAGCAGCCTCGGGGCTGCGCCGGAGGCGGCGGGAGCTGGAGCCGGAGGACGGGTCGCGCCCAAGCGGCCGGGAGGCGTTCGGAGCCCCCCCCGCGTGTGTGCGGGAGTCCTGCGCCTCCGGAGCTGAATAGCGTCACTCGTGGCCAGAGTATTTATATATGTGCTTTACGTATGTCAGCTTTACATTATATCTGCTCTTTATGTCAGCTTCGGGCGTTATCCCTCCATGGGGAGACGCGTGCTCCGTAAGCCTCCATTTTCTATAAAGCATGGAATAACGAACCTGCCCGAGCGAGCACAGCTGGAAGGGCAGTAGTTGAGCACAAGAAACCCGCGGGCAGCGTGTGCCGAGCCATCGCCCTCCTGGGTCCGTCTTGCGTGTCCATCCGAGCAACTGGGGTGACTGGGGTGGGGTGACGGCTGCCAGGGGCTCTGAAATCTACAGGGCGAGCGTAGTAGTCAAGAGGTAAATATTCTTTCATTCTTCGAATCTTTTGACTGTCAGAGCACAATGACCTCTTCAAAAATTACCTTCCATGCTCCCCATCTCATTAGCATTCGAGTAGTTGCTGTTCCAAGAATCTGATACACCCTCTCTAATTGGTCCTGAGACCCAGAAGAGTTAATGCTCCCATCGTACCCGTCCCTTTGTTAAATGTACATGGTGGGAAAACTCAGATGACAAGGAGGTTACCATAGAAGGTACCAGATTTGATTGCCAGACCTGATAGTGAAATCAGATGAAACATCAACTGCTGTTTCCCTTGACCTTTGCCAGCTGGCACTGGGAGAGGTGCATGTTTCTGGTGGGTTACATCCCGAGGGTGGAATTGGTTGAGCTTTACTGCCTGAATAATGCTGTAATCAGTGTGTTCATGCCAAACAAGGCCTCATTTTGTGTCAGATACTGTCCAAGTGCAGGTGAGGGTGTGTTTCTTACACGAGTTTTAAAATTGGAGCTTTTTCCTGCTGAACTGCTGATCCAACCCCTCGCTGCTCTCTTGGAAGCTGTTTGGTAATTTATTGGCACGACCCTTCCAGCCTTGAATGCTCACCCAGCCTTGTCCTGCCGCAGCGACCGAGCCAAGTGAACATGCACAAATGAGAATAAAATGAAGTCTGGGTGCCCTGGGATACTTCCCTGGGACCCTGCTGTGTTCTCCTAAGCTACGCCTTAAAAGCAGTAAAGTCCTAAATCAAATCCTTAGTAACTACCTACTGTTAAAACTGGTGAGAATCAGCTTATTATGGTCAGAAGGAGTCTGGTTTGCCTTTGCAGATTGCTCAGACTTTGTATGAGCCAGAAGGAAAACAAAATCCGAGGCTCAGAGTAGTTGAAAGAAAGCAGGATTAAAATAGCCCAGGATGGAAGGAGGGGGGTGAGGGATTTTGGTGCCGGCAACTGCAAGTGCTCCTTGTTTCTGTGTACTTTCCTCTGCCCTTTTGCTCTCTCAGCTGACTGGTCTGCAGAGCTCAGCCAGGAGGAGGGGAGGGAGGAGGAGGCCTGGCAGCCCACACAGTTGCGTTGGGTCAGGGCTGGAATTGCTCGGTTGGAGAAAGTAAATACAGCTTGTTTTTGTATTCGAATCATTACACAACAGGAGCAGGAAGTGATTGTTTACAATGCAGTTGGAGAGGGCTGATGGAAAACATTGCCAGTGACACTGTACCCCCAGAATGGCTTATTTTTTAAGGCTTCAAAACTTTATAGAAGTGGAACGGTTCCAAAAAAACAGAGAAAAGGCAGAGTCAGGAATATGACTGTTTACGAAAGGCACCCAGGCTCCAGTTTCACAGCAAGTGACTTGCTTAGGTCTTGGTCTGCCACCCCTTGCTGAAGATTCTGCTTTCCTCAATGCATGTTTTTTCCCTTCTTGTATTTTTGAGATTGTTTTTTCATGAATTTCTTTTGCTTGTTCATTTGCTTTGTCTTGGGTCTATCCTGAATAAAATTCCTGGATTTCTATTTATCATTGTTGAGGAACTGAAAAAGGGACTGGGTGGGAGATGCCAGGGGTTTGAGCCACGGTGTGTCGAGGGCACCGAGCGCTAACTTCTCCCATGATCTGGTGTGTTATTAGTGGTGAGAGGGTGATGCTCTGTGACCTGGTCCAGTCCTTGGCACGTCTGCAGCAGAGCATCGTTGGTCTGTGTGCATGGGGGTAAAATCTGACAGTAACCCTCTGCTTTCATGTGCTGAACCCAGCTGTAGACACCGAGGCGGCTGTCTTCTGTGTAGTCAGATCCATCGTAGGAGTCCAAAACAATTCCCAGAACAAAGCTGTGGTCTGTGTCAAAGGAACAGGGTGTCCTGGCTGTAGCGAGAGCGTGCGGCAGCCTGACGACACCCTTGCACTTCCCATAAAGAGCACGAGTCCTTCAGAGCATTGGGTAGTGCTCACACCTCCCACTGTTCTTGAAGTGGTTGTTTTGAATTGGCTGCTCTGCTCTTGCATAGCTGCCAGCAGGCTTCGAGCTTTGTTTTCAATGCAGTGCATAACCAGTGTGGTTATGGACATGGACCTTAAACCTAGACCAGTCGGGCAACTGAAAGTAAGCTGGCCTTGTGCCCCAGCATCCTGCCGGAACGGAGGCACTTCACAGTAAGAGACATACTCATGTGTCCTGTTGGTCAGCTGGAGCCCCTGGTTAGGTGACAAACACAGAGGTTTGACCTCAGCCCCTCAGGACTGAGTATTCCCATCCCAGGTTCAGTCCTCTGGGAGATCTGCTTGTAGTGCTGGGAAGCCACTTCTCTTTAGAGGAGAGGCAGCAGTAGATAAAGGCAGCGTGTCGAGCTGAATTCCCTCTCCTTTTGGCTCTGGGGAAAACTGAACTTTGCCTTCTCTGGGGACTCATCTAGTGTAAGCCAGCCGTGCTTGTACAAGTCTCATGCACCATCCTGTGCTTGTCATAACGGTTTTGCTTGGTGGTGGCTTGGAAAAGTGTCTTGATCTTGATCTGAGGTTGGTTAGTGAGTCAGCTTGTCCTCATACTCTGTGCTTGGGGTAATTGTGCTCTAGCAGTTGTGCTTTAAGAGCTGGGATTCCTTGAAATGAGGCTGCTGGTGCAAGTTGATGCTTAGCTGCCTGTGTCTAGTTGTATTAATTACTGAGGGCATTCTGTGACGTGATTTGATGAGGGGTTAATTATCAGCATTGAAGAAAATATTGGTACAAGAAGAACTGAACAAACATCCAGAGCAAATGCCAGCCAGACATGTAGACAACAAATATTGATTTTTTTTTATTATTATTCTTTTATATAACTAAAGGTCCTGACTGGCAGCCAGGAATAATAAAACCTGTATGTCCTTTGTTCATTGCTTAATACTCTATTCACTACAAAAACTTCAGATATCCCCTTGAGCCAGAAGGGTGGAGACTGATGAATGTGGGAGCTGTAAGACTGGTAGACTCTTGCTGCTTCTGTCATCGAGTAGCCACGGGCCACAGACAAGTCATCTCCCTTGGCTTCTGTGTTCTTTCCTTGGTCAGTCCCAGTGGGGATCACGGCCAGGAAGGTCACTCAGGAGGTCTGTGCTTGTGTGATGTTCTGCGGTCTACCTGCAGCGTGTAAACGCCTCTGGCTCTGCTGTCATGCAGTTGTTTGCTGCCTTTTGTCTTCAGAAGGCAGTTTGGAAATAGGCTGCAAGAGAAAATGAAGGAATAAATTCAGGATTTTTGTGTCTGGCACATCTCCCCAAATAGGCCCTGCAAACCCGTGCATGTCCAGGCATGTTTGTGCACAAATAGCAATGACCCGGGCTGTGCAAAGTCTCTTTGTGCATACACATGTGTGGGGTTCTGTATTAAAATACAGTTCTGGCAGGAGGGCCAGTTCTTTGAGCAGTTTGAAGTGTCCTGAGAAGTTCTGAGAAATTTGAGTGCATTCCTGCTGTCTTGGAGGTTTATAATTTTTAAGGTTGACAAGACGGCAGAAAAGGTCAAACAGAAGCTAGAGGGAAGCCCTGGCAGAGGACGGCCTCCTCCTGGCTCATGCGGAGGGAACTTGCTGTTCTTTTGACAAGGCTAGTGAAACTGTGATGAAACACTGAGTGAAAGACCCAGTTTGTTACCTGGAACTCTGATGTAAATACAGCAGACACCATCCAGACACGGCACAGAAGGTATTGCCTGTTTGCCCCCGGTGCTCAGGAGGTGTAGTGAGTTAGAAGCCCTGTTTTAAGCTCATCCTGCATGGCTCGTGGCAGGGGTGACACGGTACTGTGCAACCAGAGAACAAGTGTTCTGACATGAGTTCAGACTTCACAGTTGTTGTGTGGCTCTGCTTGGTCACGAGCTGAGCCCTTATCGTGGATTTGCCAGATAGAAATACTCATTCCTGGAGCCAGGATCAAAATCATACCCAAGTTAAATTTTGAAACTGCTAAAAAAAATGGAGGTGGTTCCTGTTTGTCTTTTAAAATCCATTTTCAAGCTCTGCTCTGGAACCAGGAAGGTTGGGAATTTATGCAGATGAACAAGACTGCTGAGATCCTTCTGCAATCACAGGCATTCAGAAATCCTCGCAGACATTACACATCTTGTAATGAAGCTGTGCCAAGGAAATGGATAGTCATGCAGACAGATCATCAGTTGCTCCGCATCCTTGTTGGTAACACCTTCCTGTGACAGTGGAACATCAGCCTCTACCTATGCTGTGTTGCAGAGATGCACTTTCTATCAGACATTAAGTTCAGAACAGTGTAGTTGTGGTCCTGAGTCGTTCGTTCTGTCTGGAGCACCCCAGCTTTGCAGACAGAAGTAGTAAAATACAACCAGTGCATAACCTGGGACAAGCACCCTTTCTTAGTAGTGGGGACAGCTTTCCCAGGGCAGGGCTGGCTTTGCAAGCTCTGCCCTCCTTTCCTGGATGTGGGAGTCTCCTCTTGCTCCTCCTGTGGTGCCACTGGCCTGAGAACAAGCTCCCCAGCATTGGGCAAGGCCAGGTCAGGTCACTGTTGTGTGAGCCATGACACATACACGGGGATGAATTTCCTGGTGGTTAGAGGTGTCTGGCCTTAGGGTGGTGTGATATTACAAAAATATTTATTGATGTTCATCTGGAATGACCTGCATAACTTGCCTGTGTCTTCAGCAGTTGCCAGCTCATTCCAGACATACCCTGATTTCAAACCATCCAATTCTTCCTCTCCTTGAAGAAAATCTCTTGGAGAAAGGACCGTGTTTTAGCAACCCTCTGCCCTGGGACTGCCCACAGCATTTTCTTGAAGAAACATGTTCCTTTTTGTGTCTGCTTCAGGTTCAGGGCAGATTGACCCCCAGACCAGCTGGCAGAGTGTCTTGTGGATGGCAGTGAGAAAGCCACAGGGCTGGCAGCCTGCTGCGAGTGGCAGGGATGTCTGCACGCTCCCTTTGTGCCGTGGGCATCTGCCCCCGGAGCCCTGGGACCACAGGGAGAGGCAGTAGCTCATGGATGAATTTCTACTCTCTACTTTGCTTTCCACACGTAGCTCTTGCTCAGCTCAGGAGCTGTTGACCTGGTAGCATGTTGATGATATTTCCAGGTGGTGTTTTTTCTTAATGGTGTTTTCTTAACAGCATTCCTGTTGGTCACAAGCAGCAGGGCTGGTTGTAGAGTCCATCTGCTGCCCTAGGGCAGCACCAGTGCCTGACCAGTGTTTGTCTAGTGTCTCCTGAAAAATGCTGTCCCTTACGCAACTGCACTGTTGGAGAACTTGCCATATGTTTTCCTTCTGTTCCATCATCTGTATCTTTTGTCTGATTAAGCTTTTTTGCATCCAGGGCTGTCCTTGCATCCAGTATCTGCATGGTGCCCAGCACAGGAGAGATCTGTCTCCCATAGCCAGGGTTCCTGGGCACTGCTGATAAAAAAGATTAATGCTCAGAAAATCTGGCTTAAAATTTTCTGCTGTTCTTCTTAACTGTCATAACGATCTCATCCTGCATTGCTATGGGATACATTGTGTGCCCAGATCTTTGGGAGAACAGCTTGGGAAGGACCTCAGTCAAGAAAACAGCTGAGATTCTAGTGTTTTGGGCAATTTGCGAGCTCTGCTGTTGGTACTTAACAGTTGAAACAGCAGTTTGAGGAGAAATAGGCAATTTTCCTGGCATATGCAATGCTACAAAAATACTCCTGTCTTTCATAAGGCCCTAACAGTGAAATTTTCCTAGGAATAACCAGTAAAAAGTGTGGTTTTTATCTTGCTGCCATCTTGAGCTCTCACACCCTGGCACTGGGGAGAAGCCCCGCTTCCCTCATGGCAGATGTGTGGTGCCCACACCAGGGAGTAGAGATGATGCTCTTCCCTCTGTGTGCAGTTCATTAATCTTAGCTCAGCTCCTTCAGGACAGCAGCTGACTGTAATTCATGTCCTCTTGCTTGAAGTCCCTGAGCTGCTGAAATCAGGTGTGGTGTTTTGCTTCTCCTTGCAGCGAGGAGGGGCCAGAGAAAAAAACGTAGATAGGGACTGGGTTGTGTAAACAGTTCTGGTTTGCTTTACATATAGGCTAAGGATTAACTATAGCCAGGTGCTAGAGAAAAGGGGAAAGTCTTAACCTCAATTAGCACAGCTATAATTTGGGAGAGCTGCAGGAGAAGAACAAGGCTTGTAAAATCAGACCTGTCAGGTGTGAAGTGTGAGTGTGCAAGCGCTGCCAGTGAAAGGGTGGAGGGAGCGTACCTGTCTGCAGCGCTGTACCTGCCGTGAGCTTGGGGCTGGGCTGGCATCTCCACTGGTGTCTCTCCAAAGTGCCCTTTAATGGTGTTCTCTTTATTCCTGTGATTTAGATTAGACTACATAGATATTCAGTTAAAGGTGGTATTCATAGCCATTCCTTACTGTGTGATGTTGAAGATGCTTTCATGAGACACAGGGTCAACCTCTAGCTCCCACTGCAGGTTAAGGAGGGTGTGGGTGACCATCACCTGTTTCTGACGGGAGATCTCTAGTGCCTGAACTATTGTGTGCACAGCAATTACCCTTTTGCAGGGTTTGATGCAGGATAGCTTCTCCCGATTCCCCAGCCTACTTGATTGGTTCCCCAAGGCTAGGATGGGACTGAGTGTGCTCCTTTGCAGAACTTCAGATGTCCTGGAAACTTCTGCCTGTATCTTCGAGCACCCGAACAGCTTAGGTGGGCCTGTTTCCAGCTGCCTTCCTGAATGAAGTTGCTGAAATGGGCATCTCCTGGGCAGAGAAGAAGTGCAGTGCGTGTAGTTGCAGTCACACGTACCTGCTGAAGGGATCCGGCAGCCCCTGGAGCAGAGCAGCACCTACTGTCATTGCATTGTGGTAACCTGCAAATCAGCCACCTCCCACAGGGTCCTCTGAGATCAGAAAGGCTGCAAAAGCCCTGGGCCCATCTGACCAGAGGGACCCAGGTCCTGGGCACGCAGCAGGTCTTGGAGTGAGGCAGGAGAGCTGCTGCTGCAGGACATCAGATTTGAGGCTAGTTGAGAACTTTATCGCTGGTGGCTCGTGCCCTTAATTGCTGCTGAGTGTGGAGTCAGCAAGACATGGAAGAAACATGCTGCAGCAGCAGCCTGGCCTCCCTCTGTCAGAGGCACCTGCAAGTCTGTACCCCTTGGGGGACAAAGGACTCAGAGGTGGGATCCTGAGACACTGATGTGAGGCTGGATAGATGATGCACCATTTTATTCTCTGTGTGGCTTCTATTTCAGTGTGATGGGCAGGGGGGCACCTTTAGCTCCTCGGAGGAAGCGGAGGTGTGATGGCTGCCAGCCTTGTGCTGGATTTGATGATGCTTCCAGGCAGCAAGAAGGGGTATCAGGCATGTTGCTGCCCTTTGGCACATGCAGCCTAGACTAGTTGGATGCTCTGAGATTATCTCCATTACAAGCTGTGATAACGTGCAAAGGCTTGGCAAATTGCTTCTCAAACCCTTCTCATAATTACATGCACTGTTGGGGCTTCCTGTGCAAACAGTGCTGTGACCTTACAGGGAAATGCATAACAGCTGGGAAGTTCATCCACATGGCCCTCTGATAGTATGGAGAGAGGTGCAGGGTAAGGTGGATACTGAAGCTGGAAAAACTATCCAGCCATGGGGACACAGCTTTGTGCAGGCTCTGTTAATACCCAGCAAGGCTGAGTTGACTGCAGTCAAGCTGCCTAAAGTACTTATGCTGGTAAGTGTTGTCCATTCATGCTCTGGATCTCCAGCCTTTCGGATGCTCTGTCCTGCTGAAGCTGGTACACGATGAACACGCGGGAGCGGAGCTCTGCAGGAGGGGGACACGCGCTTCTGGCTGGCTGCTCAGGTTGGGTGCTGTGTGTTGGCTGCTTGCGTCCTGGGTCCTTCTTGTCACTGTGTCCTTCAGCATTCCTGAAGAGGCGTTGCTGTGCCAGTGTCACATGCAGTGCTGATTTCTGCGTAATTCCTTGCTGATTTGGACCTCAGGGGAAAATTGTCTGTATCACAAGGATAACTCTGAATGCCCTGGGGCATTGGATAGGGTGAAAAGGAAGCATAAGGAACTATATCTTTAGTCATAAAACCCCAAATACATGCCCAAATTTTCCATTAAATCCAAATAATCTTGCTCTGTCTTGCTAGTCCATGGTGTCCTACAGAAAAAGGTCTAGCAGTTCCCAGCAGAGGGATAATTTCCTCTTGGAGGAGACAGAAATAGTGCTGAAAAGCTCCCGTGATCTGATGATTTTGTAGTCTTGCAGCCTCTAAAGAAACTCCAGTCTCTTCCCACAGTAGTGTCTAGCCAAATTCAATTTATAAGCAATAAGGTTTTATTGAGTGGTTAGATGAAAAATGCTCAGCATTTGTGGAGAGAAAACACACTCCAACACATCACTTATCCTGCCCTGCATGATCCTGCCGGGTCGTGCCAAACTGGGGCTGTGTGAAGCAGCAGGGGAGGGGACTCGGGCTTGGAGGGGGTGCTGCACTGGTGACTGTGTGTGTGTCAGGATGATCCCATGACAGATCCTGCGATACCCAGATCTTGTGTTTCTAGGCAATCCTTAGTCGTTGGCCTTTACCCACTGGCTTACCTACATGGAACTGCTTCCCCTGGGCGCTTCGGATGGGCCGTTGTAGGCTGTGAAGCACTTCCCAGGGTAATGGTAATGCAGGGAGGAGCGTAGGTCTGTAGTGTCCCAGGAAGAGCACGCACAGAGCCATACCAGGCCCTCGTATGGCTTCTTCCCCTCTTTCTGCTGTTTTGAAGTGTGGAAAGTGGAGGACCCTCTGGTAAAGCAGTGAGAGGACATTGAAATTCTCCTGTAAGCTCGAAGACCGTAGAGGCTTTTATGTGCTGCCTGTTGTGTGTGTCAGTAAACGTGAACTGTAGAGGAAAATGGTTTAGAAAGTGTGAGAAGAATCACAGAAAAAAATCTTTTAGTACCTGGGTCATCTCCTTGCTTAAGTTTTTCTTCCTGTTTCCACAACAGGTGTAGAAATACTTTCTGTCAGGCCGGTAGCTGTTGTAGCTCCTGTGTAGATCTAAGATAGTGAAGGAGTCCTCCTTGGCAAGGCGTGTCTCTCTCTTGGACTGAGGCACCGTGCCAGGTAGGGCTTGGAAGTGTGCAACAGTCAGAAGGAAATGGCTAAAACCCAGCCCCAGTTGGAGAATCTTCTCTTCTGGGGAAGCAGCCAGGAGACACAAAGAGCCTGAACTTCCAGAACGGAGACCTTTAAGCTGTGCTGCTGCCTGGCACTGATGGTCATGAGCTGCATTTGCTTAAGGTAGATTTAGAAGTACAGTTTTATAAGCCTTACCATCTCATTCAAGTAATTTGGTTTCCATGTCTGTTGCCCAGTTTTACTGGGCAGGGTAGCATGTCCCCGCTTTGTGGGATGATTGGGGTGGTAGGAAGCCATGACATCACTGAAGCTGACATCTGGCTGACCATCTCACTGCTGCAAAATGTTCAGAAAAGGCCTGATGAACAGAATTGCATTTCTTTTGCAATGTCCCTCTTTGTCAGTTTGTGGCCTGCAGGGCGGTTACCTCGTTTTTGCCTGGACCAGCACAGCCAGATGTTCCTAACTTTGTTTCTTTACTTCCTTCTTTCCAGCGGATCGTTGTAAAGAAGTACAGCAGATCCGAGAGCAGCATCCAAACAAAATCCCGGTAAGTTATCATTCTTGCTGTTCTGCATTAGACTTTGTTCTCATGACCCCTCTGTGCTGCTGGATAGCCTCCACCAGCCAGCCACAGAGGTTACAAAACTTTGCTCCCCAGAATCAACACAGGACACTCTCCGTACGCCACCAGTGCCTTGTGCGTGCCAGCTGCTCAGTAGTAGACTACATTCTCAGCAGTGCAAAATACAGTCTTAAGCTTCATACCTGCCCTAGAGTCAAGGAACTGATTTGATCTCAAATCTGCTAATCTAGTTCCAAGCAAGTACAGCAGGAGAAAACTGAAATGGCCTTTTTTTTTTTTCTTTTCGGTTGATTGCAGTAGCTACCTGACTTTTCCTGGATAATCTGGTAGGGATTTCTCTGCATCTGCCCAGAGGAAGATGTGTGAGATGATCTTCACTGTATTGAAAGCAAAGAGACTCTGTTAGGATAATTCCTACCACAGCCAAACAGTCACACCCGTTCTGTGCTTTCCCAGCGCTTGTTGTTGACACGCGTAGGTGAGACTCCATGAATTGCCTCCAGTCCTTCCTGCCCATGTCAGACCTAAAATGCTGTCTTGATCTTTGGCTGTGAGTGTGCTTTTGATATCCTAGCTGAGTATTTGCTTCTCTTCCTGAGAAGATGGAGAACTTAGAGAAATAGCATACTTGGGGCTTGCTCGAGGTAGTATTTGCAATGCCATAGCACGTTTGACCAAAAAATGGGACGTGTTCCTAGTTCAGCTCACTGTCAGTGTTGGATGGACATCAGCCTTGTCTTAAAATTGCATACAGTCTTGGTATTTAGCCTTCAAGGTTTAATGTCTCAAACTGCTCTTGGCACATACTAGTCCATTGCTGCCTCGCTTTCTTTTGATTTTAGCACAGCATCTTCTACCAAAAAGAATTCTTTCTCTTCCTTCTCTTCCACCACCACTGTGGTGTCCACGTGTTGTCAGCTCAGCAGAGCAGGGCTTGCCCCTTACAGCACACTGAATACCAGTATGCCACGTCATCTACACATTTATTGATCACTGCTCTTAACATGGTTTTCATGGCTCTGCATTTCTCCAGAGTTGTTGCAGAACTAATTACAATTCTTTAAGGCTCTATCAGTAAGGACAGGCTAGAAATAAGTTGTACATAAGATGTACACACATGCATATATGAAGTGCCTGTACACAAATGCATGTTGCCTGGGAAATGAACAGAAGGAGCCAGAGCTTGGCATCCACATGCAGGATTTTACCAGCATTACTGAAACGTGGTGGGAGAGCTTCCACGGCTGGAGTGTTCTTTGTGTTAGGGTCAGACACCACATGCCCTGTGCCATCAGGACCTGGCCACTGGGGTGCTTGTCCAGGGAGTTGTGTGTGTGTGGTGGTTTAGCCATGGCAGAGACCCGAGCCCTCCCACACCTGCTCCAGTGACCTCTTTGTTCAGTGCCTTATTGTCCTTGATAGTGTCCTGAGTGCCAGCACTGTGAGAGGGTGAGGGACTCAGCTGAACGCTCAGCACTTTTGCTTTCCTGGGCTGACTGGCATGACAGGGGAGGATAAGTTTAGCTGCAAGTTCTGCTGGAGCAGTAAAAAGAATCATGGGGAGAGAAGGGTGTTGAAGGCCTTGTGGGGGGTCCAGCTGTGTTTGTGTCAGTGATACCTCTAAAGGCCTGGTCCTGATGAGGCTCTGACACCAAGTTTGATGCTGTCTCTTCTCTTTTACATAGCAAAGTTCCTGCAAGTCACTGTACGTAGCTGTCAGTGCTAGGGCTGGGAGCAAAGCCTTGTACTGCGACATGGAGCGTGGTGTGGGGGGTGGCTGTGGGTCTGAGCAGTGCAGTGCAGGCAAACTGGCTGTAGGAAGGTCTTGGACTTCTGTGAAAGGCAGGAGCTGTGTTTGCCAAGTGACTGGCTTCCTTGGAGAGGGACTTGGAATTAGCAAAGGGGTTTGAGCCCCCAGCTCAGGGAATCAAGCAGAAGATGGCCCTTACTGCTGGCAGAAATCACAGCAAGCTGTGCTGCAGCTGCTGCCCTTTTCTTGCATCTCCAGTTTCCACTCAGAGCCCTTGGGCAAGTCCCCTTTTGCTTTGACAGAGGACCAGGAGGATTTGCAGAGTGCATGGTCTGGCTTTGTGCCCAGGGAACGGCATTCCTCTCCTGTTTCCATGAGGGTACTTCCAGAGGAGGCTGAGACAGGGGATGTGCCACACACACATGGGTAGACTGTGGGAGAGTGGGGTGGTGTGTCTGTCTGAGCCCACCAGTAGGTAACCTGGACTCTGCCTGAGGTGTGGCGTTCTCTGCACGTGTTTGAAAGGAAATCACATCCCAGAACACCTCACTGCCACATGTAATAAGGAGATAGGCAGGAACTAGGGGCTCCTCGTGTTTCCCTATCCATCTCGTGCCAGGAGCTCCTTTGCTGTCTGCATTCCCCAAAGCTGGCTGCACTTTCATGGTAAAAAGTGCTGACCACAGGAACACACAGCTTTTCCTGAGTGTTGGCACTGCTCACGCTTGGCACTGCTGGGAAGGAGCCTCCAGCTGCCCCTTGCAGGCAGGGTGGCTCCTCCTAGGACAGTCAGAGCAAGCAGAGAGCTTCCTGCCTTCTCGCTGGGACCTCCATCCACATCCTCAGCAGATGCTTCAGAAGTCATCTTCTGTCCTGTTAGAGGACAGACTGAGCTTATGCCTGCTGTCACCCTAGTGCTCTCTTTCTGGAGCCCATTGAACTGGGGCCTGTTGAGGAGCCACTGCGAGCTTTAAGCCAGCTGCAGTGAGCCTTGAAGAGTCTAAAATCACTGGGGAACAGCTTGTGCTGGGCAGCAACAGGAGCAAACCACTGCCCAAAGCACTGTAATGCTAAATTCAGCAAGGCCTAGTGAGTCACGGGCTGCGCTGCTGCAGAGGGTGGGTTAGGGGAGAGCCACCTCTCATGCTGATAGGGAAGGCTGAGGATGTGTTTGGGCCTTGCAGAGGTCTCTGTTAGGTTATGTGATAAAAAGCTTATCTGCACACCCACAGAGGAGCATGTAAAGGCAATGGCAGGTGGACCCAAATAATTCCGTGCCCTGGCACAACAGTGGATAGAAACCCAGATTATGAACTTGGAGGAAGGGACAACCTTCTCTGCGAGGGCTGTTCTGGGGAGCTGCAGACCCAGTGTCCAGGGCTGACATGACTCAAGATGGATCAACACCAGAGCACCTTTGGACTGAGGGGGTTTACTGTATGTATTCCCACTAAAGGACCTCCACCCTGCTCAGCTGGAGAGGGACAGGGTGAGGCTGTTGGTGCTGTCTGTGTGTGAGTGCTCTGCGTGTCTGTGTTGATCTCTGTGGCTGGCCATCTATACAGGTATGGATGTGTTAAATATACACATCTGTGTGTCCGTGCCTACTGGGAATACATTCTCAGCCTTTCTGCTTGTTGGACCAGGGGGACATAGAGCAGTGGCAGCCTTGCCTCTTTCAGGCTGCCAGATCTGGCCCCATTCCCTACCAAAATCCCTTTCTACCTCTTCATACTGGCCCCAGAACAAGGGTTGAGTTTATAAATGTGTGCTGGGTTTGTGTGATGGGGTTTTTGGTAGCAGGGGAGGGGGCTACAGCAGTGGCCTCCTGTGAGAAGCTTCTCGAAAGCTCCCCTGGCTGCAAGTCAGACCCGCCTCTGGCCAAGGCCGAGCCAATTAGTGATGGTGGCTATGCCTCTGCAATAATGTATTTAAGAAGGAGAATGTGAGAGGGGATTGAGACTTTGAGGATGAGTTACAAGAAGGACACCTATTCAAACACTGAGGTCAGCGGAGGGAAGGCGGAGGAAGAGGGCGAGGTTGTGCCAGAGCAGAGCAGTCAGCCTGTGGTGAGAGAGCAGGGCCACCCCCCTGCCACCCATGGGGGTCACCAGAGGAGCAGAGATTCACCTGTGGAAGACCCCCAGGACTGTGGGAAGAAGCAGCCCCCGCTGTTGTAGTTTGACGCTGGGAGGGCTGCAGCACGTGGACGTGACCCACGCTGGAGCATCTTGAGAAGACTGTATCCTGTGGGGAGGAGTCATGATGGAGAAGGTTTGGGGAGGACTGTCTCCTGTGGGAGGGACACCTCGTGGAGCAGGGGGAAGAATGCAGCAGAGTGCTTCCCCCGCCCTTGCAGGAAGAAGCAGCAGACTGACCACACCCCCCATCCCCTGCCGCTGAGGGGAGGAGGTAGAGATATTGGGAAGAAGGGAGGGGTGAGGGGAGGTGTTTTTAAGATACGGTAATGCTTCTCACTGTCCCATTCTGTCTGTTAAGTGTTGTTGTTAGTGCTTTGAATTAAAGTGCTGTTCTTGTTTTTTCTTCCCCTAACGAGCCTGTCTTTTGCCTGGGACCATAATGGGTGAGCTCCCCCTCGCTGTCGTTATCTCCAGTTTTGAGCCTTTTGATTCATTTTCTCCTTCCCAGCGCTGTGGGGAAAGCTGTGTGGTGCTCAGTTGCCCTCTGGGCTCAAACCATGATAAAATGCTGCCCAAGCCCGCTCTGCAGTGGGACCGGCACCCCAGGCTCTGCCCTGAGCCTTTCCACCTGTGCCCAGCTCGTGTTATTTCTGCAGTGAGATCTGTGGTAGGTTCCCCCTGAAAGAGCAGATGTCCCACACTAAAGAACCCCCTGGCCTGAGGCAGCAGCTTGGAAGAGGATATGGGAGGGGAGGTGGCTTTGTACACAAGCCCTGTAGCCACAGGGATGTCATATTAGCATTTGATCACGCATTTCCCTCCAGAACTAGTCAAGAATGTTTTGTCCATTGGCCACCTGTTCCCATAGCTGGCTTACCCAAATAGCAGCTCATGTTCTGGAAACAGAAACTCTTGGAGCAGTTCTACATGACAGACTCTCTGTCTGCTCAGGGCACGAGACAGCTGCTGCTTAAACAGCCAGGACATCCTTCTCAGCCCATTCTTGGACTAATTGAGAGGCTTTTCTTTGTGGGGTGGAAGTGGCTGGTAATTAGAGACGTGTGCCTCTGTTCCTGCTAGATGTGAGTGCGAAATGAGGCGTAGCCCAGGTGTACAGGGCCCTCTGCATGTAAAGGTATATGCACAAACAGTTGCTGCGTAGCTGCCCCATTGTGAAAACCACTTAAAAATTTGAGGTCCTGCTGTTGCATGTGTGTTTCCCTGTGGCCAGAGCAGCATCCCTGTATGTGGCTGTTGTGAGTGTCCAGCCCCTTAAGACTGTTAACTCCCTATAGCCAAAATACTCATCAGTTGAAGTCAGACCCTAATTAAATACAGTAGGGTTGTTCTGCTGGTCTTTGTCCTTCCTCTGCCCTCCTCCTGGAGGGAGGAAGGGACCTCAGCAGGTTGGTAAGGGACATCCTGATGCATGATTTAGTCTGTTGCAGAGAATTGTTCTTTCATCAGGACCCATCCTGCAAAAGGAGCCATACCTGGCTTTCCCTAGTTGTTTTCTCTGCCACTCTTGCTCAGTATCAAGAGGAGACCTGGTCAATGTGATAATACATTGGTGGACTCATGGGGGCCTTCATATGCTGCTTGGCCCTGGGGCTCCTGGGTTCCCCTTGCACAAGGTTTGTCCAGGATGGGCTCTTCAGAGGGCATTTACGTGCAGAGCTCTCACCAAGGCACCTTGCACTCCTTCCTTATCCGGGAACTGTCCGCAACGTAGCTTGGCACATCCTGGTAGACCTTGGGATAAGCCCTGCACTCTGGGGAACTCCGCAGACATTCCCAGCTCACTGGTGATACCGCACAATCCCAACCGCAGTGTCTGATTTGGGTTTGGTGTAGACAGGCCGCAGGAGTTACGCTGCTGCTGATAGAGGCTGGTGTGTCAACAAGTGATGAAGGGAAAGGCAGATCAGTGTGGAGGTTCGCCTGTTCCTTTTGGCTCGACAGAGCCATCTTCTGGGGGTCCTGATCTCTGCATGCTGCTCCATCTCTCCTCTGTCCAAAGGCATTTGCAGTCTCACGTATATTTTTGGAAAAGACCTGGGAAAATGATTTGTGGGACCTCCTTGTCTTATAATCAAACATGACGTTCAGTCTCAACTCGGAGAAGACGATGAACTGATTAGTATACAAGTGTTTCTGTTGAGGAAACAGCTACGTACTGGAGAGATGTGAGAGAGTGTCACTGTAATGGGAACATATTGAGCTTTATAAGTAATATCATTACTTATTTTAACTGCCTACCACCTTGAATACAAATAGTACATTTCCAAGCTGGTTTAGAATAGCAACTGTAGCTGTCAGTAGACACTCCTTAACAGAAGAAATTAATTAATTATAATATCAGGAAAACTGAACAGAAATCATTATTTAGCTGTTTCAGAATGTAGGTGTAGTAAGAGCTTTCCCAAGGAAGACCTTTTGCAGGGGACAGGTTGGGCTGTCCCCGTGGTGGCACTGTGCTGAAGCGCCCTGGAAGCTCACACAGAAGTGCCCATGGGTTTCTGATCCTTTCTGGAGTCAGTGTGTCTGAGTGTTAACATCAGGAGTGGGACTGGCGAAATCCAAACTCCCCCTTTCTGAAGAAATGCCTTGGGTGCCTTCCCAGTGATTTCTAAAAACTGCTTGTTTGGGTATATCCACAGCTCTTTCTGAGCAAGCAGGTGATGCTGAGTGGTAGCAGTCCAGAGTTGTGGCACAGAAGGGAAGGAAAATGTCTCTTGCTGTGCACCATGAGTTCAGTCCTTAGCTCAAGCCATCAAAACCTGTGGTTTTGGTCAGTCTGAAAATGATGTTAAAATACTCTTTCACATCTCTTGCATGGTGGGGGAGGTAGCTAAATCAACCCACTAACACCTGCTGTTTCTCAGCAAGCCAGAGCAATTGGTGCTTTAGTTCACTTGTCTTGGATGATCTCTACTGTCTGGCTCAGGCAAACTCTGCTCAAGAGCTGTCTGCAGCCAACCTGATGGTCACTACTCATGACCTTTGTTTTGTTCTCCTGTGAGGGTCTTACCTCAACTTTTCCACTTGTACTAATTTGATCGGTGTTTGACCTTGAGGCCAGTGCTTGGGGCACCGTAAACTGTGGTAAACCCTACCATTGACTTCCTCCCCAGGTCATCATTGAACGCTATAAAGGGGAGAAACAGCTGCCAGTGCTGGACAAGACCAAGTTCCTTGTCCCAGACCATGTCAACATGAGTGAATTGGTCAAAATAATCCGGTGAGTGGGGTGGCCCCAACTGGCGTGCTGGGAACTTGTCCTCACCCACAGGCCCTGAACACAGCGTGGTGGGGTGAGGATGAGGCAGAGGCAGCTGCTGAGGGTGGGGATGAAGACATGACAACCACAGCAGCCTTGAGCTGTTGGGGGTGGTCAAGGCGGGGGGAGGTTCTTAGCATCTGGTGAAGGACTGTGACCCCTCCCTCATAGGGACACTCCATGAGCTGATGAGGGGGACTCCAATCCCCTTCAGCTCAGATGGAAGAGGTCCCTCTGCTTTGCCCTTGCCAGCAGCACGTGGAGAAAGGGGCTTTGCAGAGTCCTGACTCAGGAGGCCTCGGAACCATGTCCTGAGCATGTGGGAGGAGGTCCTGGCTGTGCAGGCCTGGCCCCACATGAATAGCATTGCTGGGGGGAGGTAGAAGTTGCTGTCACCGTGCCCGCCCCAGGTGGGTTGACCCAGGTGCTCCTGCCCTTGCCTCCACAGGCGCCGCTTGCAGCTGAATCCCACCCAGGCTTTCTTCCTGCTGGTGAACCAGCACAGCATGGTGAGTGTGTCTACCCCCATCTCGGAGATCTACGAGCAGGAGAAGGACGAGGATGGCTTCCTCTACATGGTCTATGCTTCCCAGGAGACCTTTGGCTACTGAGGCCTGCTGAGAGGTGACATGTGGAGACAGATGAACTGTGGCGCACAGGCCCCCAGCCTTGGAAGACAGCAGAACCAGAGGCTCACGAGGGGGACTGTGATGACTCCCTTTGTCTCCCTCCCTCCCCTTCCCATCACCCTGTCACCAAAGAGGCTCGCAGCGTGTGTTGGACTCACACACCCTTCAACTCTGTGTAATTAGTCCCACTCCCTCCACACACACGCACCCACGTGCGCCCATACGTACAGACACCCACGCGCACACGCGGGGCCTCGGCTCCCATCCCCTCCCCTTCGTGTAACCCTCAGCTGCTCTCACTGTGCTGTGTATGTGTGTGTGTGCGTGTTTGTAGCCTGCTGCCAAAACAGTTCGGCTGGTGGTGGAGAGAGGACAGGACGCTGTCGCCTTCACTTTCAGCACAGGGAGAGCCGCCTCTCCTCCAAGACACTAATAAAGGGCAGGAGGTCTGCGAAAGCAGCAAACAGATGCTACTATTGCTCCCGAGTTTTAATTGATTTTAATTACACCCATATCAGATTCTTGGTGCTACTGAGTAGATGTAGGCTTCTCTATAGGACTGTGGATAATGTATATTCTTTAGATTTATTTTATTGGGGTTTTTTTTTGTTTGTTTTTTTGTTTTTTTAGGGATAGATTGGAATGGGGAGAGGGGGTAATCTTTCCTGTATTCTGTAGGTAAATAAATCAGGCTTCACTGCACTTTAAAGCATAGTAGATGTCAGAGTGGAATTTACTTTTAATTTATACAGGTTTGCCATATATAGTGCTGCTCCTCTGTTGACAGTTGTACCTAGATTGTCTTTGTTTCTTTTTTTTATAAATAAAATCAATTTCCCTTCTCTCTGTCTCCCCATTGCATGCAATTTTTCAGTCTCAGTGTGGCAAAGAGTTCATTCAAGGAATGTACTGATTTATATTTGCTATGTTCCTGTTCCTGTTTCTCATGTATTATACCAAAAAAATGTATATGATAAAATCCCACCCAGTTTAATCTATACAAAGGTATATATATATAAATATATATATATAAAATAAACATAAATTCAAGTCGTGTCTTGTAGGAATGTTCTGTTCCTATCTCATTTGTCTGTGTTAACGTCCCTCGTGTCAAGTAAGAGTGGTGCGTGTTCCCCGTGTTCACTGGTGCACTGTACGCCTGCCCAGGCTTTGGAGCTGGTGAGTCCAAGCTGTGGCAAAAGCAGCTGGCTGGGGTTGAGGGGCCAAGGCAAAGGTGGAAGCTTGGTTTAGAGGACAGAGCACTGGATAGTGATGTGGGAAACATGGTTCTCCTTGCCATACCGCTAAGTCTCTTGTTCTGTGACCAAGTTTCCTCATCTGGGGAAAAAAAAACCCTGAGGTGGAGGGCATTTGCAAAGTCACTGCTTTTAATGGAAACTTTGAGCAGTGCAGGAAATGTCCCTGAGCATTCAGTCAGAACAGTTTTCCAACCAAAGGTAGGGGCTGATGGCCATTTAACATTTCAGTGTGATTCCCTGCCCCTCGGCTCGCTCTACTTCGTTTGCACTGCCCAGCAGAGAGGGGTTTAGATACCGTTCGCTTGAGTTGCAGCTGACTGTCTTGTTTATGTCCTGTGCCTGCAGGGAATCTTCTCGCCATGGAAGGAGCTGGTGTAAGGGACAGATGCAGCAGAGTGCACACAGGTGGGTAGGTGCTGAAGAAAGATGGTGGGAAGCCAGCTAGAAACACAGCACCCAGCATGAGTCCTGGCAGCTGGAGCAGCAGTGGGGGTTGCCCCTTGTTAAGCACCAACCTCACAGTATTTAAACTCTAGTCCCTGAGCTAAGGTCCTCTTCCATCCACCTCCCTGTGGGATGGGCTCCTGCAGGTGATGGGGCTGTGCCTTGCGTCGGCGGCCCCTCAGCAGCGTCAGCCCAGCTGAGGCCTCTCCCTGTGGGAATTGGTAAAGGAGTAGCAGAGGTGCTTAAAAACAGTGAGCTGGAGCCCTGGGTGGGGGGGACCATGAATGCAGTCACCTGGCGATGTGCTTCACCACTAGGGCTCTCTGCTACATGGGCCCTCAGCCAGCAGAAGGATGCTTTCCAAAGGCAGAGCGATGGGAGAGGCAGAACTGGGGTTGTTACTCTGCACAAAAGGAGGCTGAGGGGAGACTATCACTCTACAACTATCAGAAAGGACGTTGTAGTAAGGAGGGGGTGGGTCTCTTCTCCCAAGTAACAAGTGACAGGACAAGAGAAAACGGCCTCAAGTTGCTCTGCAAAATGCTCCTGTCAAGGCACCTTGTCCCCAGGCTAAGCAAGCCATGCTCCCACAGCCCCATCCTACAGCCTGTGCACTCCAGACCACTCACCACTAGGGGGTCCACAGGACTCACTTCAGTTTAGCACCATATTTCTTCTCAGGACTAGGCTCCAATTGCACACACTATTGCAAAACTGGTGGGCAAGGCCTGAGTAAAGGGAACCAGTGAATATCCTGCATCCACTAGCCATGTTACCACCAGTGTCAGTGCCAGAGTACCTTGCTCCTCTGACCCTAAGAAAGGCCTCTGCGATGGCTGCAGCTGTCTGTTAGGCAGATTTTTCCCTGGGAAGCTCCAGAATTTTGGAATACTTGCAGCTAGACTCCCGTTCAAGCTGAGAAGCTACAAAGGATTCCAAGGTGCAGCAAGCACTGTCAGCAACTTCTCTGGTACCAACTCATTGCCCCCCAGTGCCACTGCCTGCCGGCCATCCGGAGGAGAAACCTCCGAGCACGGGCCTCTCTCTGGGGCTTCTCCTGCGGCCTCCCAGGTGCCATCCCCTCCTGGCTGCCCCCCACCTGACGCGCCTCCTCCTGCTTGTTTGCAGGCACAGCTTTGACCACGCTGTCTGCAGCGACGTCTGGCTTCCTCTCGGATTCAGCGTCGCTGCTGACCGTCTGGGGCAGCGGGGCACCTTCCTGTCCCAGCTCAGGTTGGGAGCAGGTTGGGCCTTTGTCCAAAGCTGCTTTCAATCTCCTGCATCGCCTTGATTTCAGGGAGATCCTCGTGCTCTTGGGTGCAGGTGGGCAGGATGGTTTCTGAGGCTGCAGCAGCCGCTGTGCTAAGCGAGAAGTGTCGATGGCTGCCGGCGCTTTGGGGGCATCCTTGAATTTGGCCAGGTGCTGCCGAAGCCTCTCCTGAAAGGTGACACCACGTTGTGGCTCGCTGTTGCCTGGACAAGCGCTCATGCCCTGCCGTGCTGAGGCTTCATGTGGCCCTAGGCCAGCAGTCACCCCCAAAGGGCCATGGGGGCCCGAGGGGAATGGGAAGGCCGACAGAGGGGCCTCGAGGAGGCCACAGTATGGCCTGGCTTGGACGAAGGCAGGCACAAGCAAGCACTCGGCCGTAAACTCTTTTATTGCACCCACAATCGAGTAAGGCCTGTGTTTGCTGCCTGCTGGAGCTGCCCGGGGGCCACACAACTCCTCAGGGCATCGTCCACGAGCCTCCCAGCTAACGCCCTCGTCTCTGACAGGGGCTGCTGGGGCCGGCCGTGGACAAGCTGTACGCGCGGCACTGGGCGCCGTGCTCCTCTCTGGGCTGGGGCCTTCGGACCCGCCGGAGGGACGGGCTGTCTGCAAAACTGCAGGCCCGTGGAGGGAAGGGTGCCCGCAGCGGGACAGCTCTCCCTTCCGTCCTGTGGGGCGGGCAGTTTTGCGACACCCCTTCGGGCGTCAGCGCAGGCCCACGTTGACACGTCCGCGTCAACGATCGCTCTTGCCGTGGTCCTTCTAGCCAACGTTTTGGCTGAGGCTCTTGGATTTGGCTGAATTTCTCTCTGTAACTTCTTCCCCGCGCCATTCCAAGAGCCTCGGGGACCACGGTTCCGGCATTGCCAGCCCGTTCTGCCTGGCGCTGCTGAACTCTGGAGACGCCATTTTGGATGCTCTCCCTGGCGATCGTGGGACTCAGTCGCCAGAGCTGAGCAGCGGCTCTATCTGGCAGCAGCGGTGGTGACACCGGCCACTTTGCGCCCTCGCTTGCTTCCAGGCTCTGCTGTTGCCATGCTCTGGGGAATCCTTGTCCTTCTCCCAGGCCCTGCCTTGAGAAAGGCATCTGGGATGGCTGCGGCTGCGTCTTGGGGAGATTTCTCTTGGGAAGCTCCAGGGTTTTGGAATATTTGCGCTAGAGTCTTGCTCAAGCTGAGAAGCTCCAAGCTCTTTGCCCCCCAGTGCCACTGCCTGCCGGCCATCCAGAGGAGAAGCCTCCGAACACTGTCCCCTTCCACGGGCCTCCCCGTGGGGCTTCTCCTGTGGCCCCCCCCGGCGCCGTCCCCTCGCGGCTGGCCCCCGCCCCACGCGCCTCCTCCCGCCCCCTGCCCCAGCAGCTCCACGCAGCCCGCAGCAACAGCGCCGCGCGCTCCTCTGATTGGTCGCAGCTCCGCTGCCGCGGGCTCCTCCCATTGGTCACAGCTCTGGCGCGCACGGCGGGGATTGGCCCGGGCGACCCCCACAGGCGGGCCCGCCCAGGCCCGGAGCCAGAGCCAGAGCCAGGCCCGGGCCGGAACCCGCCGGTCGTGCCGCGTCCGTCCCGCCGCTTTCTGCTGTGGAGGACAGGCTGGGAGCTGGGCCTCCGGCTGCGGCTGCGGCTGCTGCTCTCGCTTCTACCGCGTCTTCCGTTTTTAGGGGCTCTCTACCCCTTCTCCTTTCTGCTCCCTCTTGCCCGAGCTGTTTCCTGCGGAAGGCAGGTAGGAGCCTGGCTGCCGGCTCCTGCTGTGCTCACCTTCTCCCTCGGCCTCCTTACATAGGAAGAACCTACACAAAGCTCCTCCTAAGAGGCCTGTTCTGGGTACGGAACAGAAAGGAATGGCCAGTGGCCCCGTGACTCAGAAAGCAGACCAAGGCCTGGGAGCTGTGGCATATTACTCAGCGCAGCTGTCACCGAAATTGGGAATAAACCTCTTAACACCAATGTAGCATCAAGAAGCAGGCGTTCTCTGTAATGCAGCGCTGGGGGCAGGGGGCATCGCTCCACGTGACGTGCCGAACGAAAGACGAAGGCACGCTCACTCTAGACGATAAAAACAAAAAGAAAAGCGTGTCATTTCTGAGGAGTAGCCGCCTCTTTTCAGGGAACCTAGTGCATATGTTAATAGATTGCACAGGCGTACTAAAAGTTGGGGCAGGGTCTCTGAGGGGCTTCCGTGGGGGTTTCGGTGCTCTGTGGTGGTCACTAGTGGCTGTTGAAGAGGTGTCTAACCTTAGTGTCCTTTCCACGAACGCTGAGTCTTTCTTCATAGAAGGTTTTGTCTTGGCTCATCGCTCTGTCTGGAAAGCTTCTCAGGTTCATTATCTTTGGTTTCCACGGGGGTCTGCAGGTTTAGCTGCCCTGCCGGGGATGTACCCATCACAGTTGCAAGAATGATGGCCTTGGGTGCATGCTTGCCTGAGGCCCCTTACATGCTTGCCTGAGGCCCTTTACAGCAAAACTAGAGCCCGTAGTTTTAAAAAGAAAGCGGACTAACCACTATACCCTTGAAGAGAAACCAAAAGAGAGCTTCTCTACCCGGTTTTGACGTCCTTGACCTTCTCCCTCGGCTTTGCCCGGCTGAAAAGAGGCCTGGAGCCGGGCAGCAGAGGGATCCTGACCCCGAGGGGGACATCCAGCAGCTCGGGGTCCAGCAGCCCCGTAGCTCCTTCTCCCAGGTGCCGTCTTCTGTGCCCAGCCTAGCAAAACAGAGACACTCAGGCGCCAGCTCCGTTAGCCTCCTGCACGGCAGTTGCAAGGAAGGGCACGTCCCGAGGTCCCCAGAGCACCCGCCACGTCCCAGGCTCCCCGGGGAGGCCCGCAAAGAGAGATGGCGGGATTTGGGGGCACCGAAAAGCAAACGTACAAGCTCGGTTGCCCCCAAAGGCCCATGGGGGCCCGAGGGGAATGGGAAGGCCGACAGAGGGGCCTCGAGGAGGCCACGGTACGGCCTGGCTTGGACGAAGGCAGGCACAAGCAAGCACTCGGCCGTAAACTCTTTTATTGCACCCACAATCGAGTAAGGCCTGTGTTTGCTGCCTGCTGGAGCTGCCCGGGGGCCACACAACTCCTCAGGGCATCGTCCACGAGCCTCCCAGCTAACGCCCTCGTCTCTGACAGGGGCTGCTGGGGCCGGCCGTGGACAAGCTGTACGCGCGGCACTGGGCGCCGTGCTCCTCTCTGGGCTGGGGCCTTCGGACCCGCCGGAGGGACGGGCTGTCTGCAAAACTGCAGGCCCGTGGAGGGAAGGGTGCCCGCAGCGGGACAGCTCTCCCTTCCGTCCTGTGGGGCGGGCAGTTTTGCGACACCCCTTCGGGCGTCAGCGCAGGCCCACGTTGACACGTCCGCGTCAACGATCGCTCTTGCCGTGGTCCTTCTAGCCAACGTTTTGGCTGAGGCTCTTGGATTTGGCTGAATTTCTCTCTGTAACTTCTTCCCCGCGCCATTCCAAGAGCCTCGGGGACCACGGTTCCGGCATTGCCAGCCCGTTCTGCCTGGCGCTGCTGAACTCTGGAGACGCCATTTTGGATGCTCTCCCTGGCGATCGTGGGACTCAGTCGCCAGAGCTGAGCAGCGGCTCTATCTGGCAGCAGCGGTGGTGACACCGGCCACTTTGCGCCCTCGCTTGCTTCCAGGCTCTGCTGTTGCCATGCTCTGGGGAATCCTTGTCCTTCTCCCAGGCCCTGCCTTGAGAAAGGCATCTGGGATGGCTGCGGCTGCGTCTTGGGGAGATTTCTCTTGGGAAGCTCCAGGGTTTTGGAATATTTGCGCTAGAGTCTTGCTCAAGCTGAGAAGCTCCAAGCTCTTTGCCCCCCAGTGCCACTGCCTGCCGGCCATCCAGAGGAGAAGCCTCCGAACACTGTCCCCTTCCACGGGCCTCCCCGTGGGGCTTCTCCTGTGGCCCCCCCCGGCGCCGTCCCCTCGCGGCTGGCCCCCGCCCCACGCGCCTCCTCCCGCCCCCTGCCCCAGCAGCTCCACGCAGCCCGCAGCAACAGCGCCGCGCGCTCCTCTGATTGGTCGCAGCTCCGCTGCCGCGGGCTCCTCCCATTGGTCACAGCTCTGGCGCGCACGGCGGGGATTGGCCCGGGCGACCCCCACAGGCGGGCCCGCCCAGGCCCGGAGCCAGAGCCAGAGCCAGGCCCGGGCCGGAACCCGCCGGTCGTGCCGCGTCCGTCCCGCCGCTTTCTGCTGTGGAGGACAGGCTGGGAGCTGGGCCTCCGGCTGCGGCTGCGGCTGCTGCTCTCGCTTCTACCGCGTCTTCCGTTTTTAGGGGCTCTCTACCCCTTCTCCTTTCTGCTCCCTCTTGCCCGAGCTGTTTCCTGCGGAAGGCAGGTAGGAGCCTGGCTGCCGGCTCCTGCTGTGCTCACCTTCTCCCTCGGCCTCCTTACATAGGAAGAACCTACACAAAGCTCCTCCTAAGAGGCCTGTTCTGGGTACGGAACAGAAAGGAATGGCCAGTGGCCCCGTGACTCAGAAAGCAGACCAAGGCCTGGGAGCTGTGGCATATTACTCAGCGCAGCTGTCACCGAAATTGGGAATAAACCTCTTAACACCAATGTAGCATCAAGAAGCAGGCGTTCTCTGTAATGCAGCGCTGGGGGCAGGGGGCATCGCTCCACGTGACGTGCCGAACGAAAGACGAAGGCACGCTCACTCTAGACGATAAAAACAAAAAGAAAAGCGTGTCATTTCTGAGGAGTAGCCGCCTCTTTTCAGGGAACCTAGTGCATATGTTAATAGATTGCACAGGCGTACTAAAAGTTGGGGCAGGGTCTCTGAGGGGCTTCCGTGGGGGTTTCGGTGCTCTGTGGTGGTCACTAGTGGCTGTTGAAGAGGTGTCTAACCTTAGTGTCCTTTCCACGAACGCTGAGTCTTTCTTCATAGAAGGTTTTGTCTTGGCTCATCGCTCTGTCTGGAAAGCTTCTCAGGTTCATTATCTTTGGTTTCCACGGGGGTCTGCAGGTTTAGCTGCCCTGCCGGGGATGTACCCATCACAGTTGCAAGAATGATGGCCTTGGGTGCATGCTTGCCTGAGGCCCCTTACATGCTTGCCTGAGGCCCTTTACAGCAAAACTAGAGCCCGTAGTTTTAAAAAGAAAGCGGACTAACCACTATACCCTTGAAGAGAAACCAAAAGAGAGCTTCTCTACCCGGTTTTGACGTCCTTGACCTTCTCCCTCGGCTTTGCCCGGCTGAAAAGAGGCCTGGAGCCGGGCAGCAGAGGGATCCTGACCCCGAGGGGGACATCCAGCAGCTCGGGGTCCAGCAGCCCCGTAGCTCCTTCTCCCAGGTGCCGTCTTCTGTGCCCAGCCTAGCAAAACAGAGACACTCAGGCGCCAGCTCCGTTAGCCTCCTGCACGGCAGTTGCAAGGAAGGGCACGTCCCGAGGTCCCCAGAGCACCCGCCACGTCCCAGGCTCCCCGGGGAGGCCCGCAAAGAGAGATGGCGGGATTTGGGGGCACCGAAAAGCAAACGTACAAGCTCGGTTGCCCCCAAAGGCCCATGGGGGCCCGAGGGGAATGGGAAGGCCGACAGAGGGGCCTCGAGGAGGCCACGGTACGGCCTGGCTTGGACGAAGGCAGGCACAAGCAAGCACTCGGCCGTAAACTCTTTTATTGCACCCACAATCGAGTAAGGCCTGTGTTTGCTGCCTGCTGGAGCTGCCCGGGGGCCACACAACTCCTCAGGGCATCGTCCACGAGCCTCCCAGCTAACGCCCTCGTCTCTGACAGGGGCTGCTGGGGCCGGCCGTGGACAAGCTGTACGCGCGGCACTGGGCGCCGTGCTCCTCTCTGGGCTGGGGCCTTCGGACCCGCCGGAGGGACGGGCTGTCTGCAAAACTGCAGGCCCGTGGAGGGAAGGGTGCCCGCAGCGGGACAGCTCTCCCTTCCGTCCTGTGGGGCGGGCAGTTTTGCGACACCCCTTCGGGCGTCAGCGCAGGCCCACGTTGACACGTCCGCGTCAACGATCGCTCTTGCCGTGGTCCTTCTAGCCAACGTTTTGGCTGAGGCTCTTGGATTTGGCTGAATTTCTCTCTGTAACTTCTTCCCCGCGCCATTCCAAGAGCCTCGGGGACCACGGTTCCGGCATTGCCAGCCCGTTCTGCCTGGCGCTGCTGAACTCTGGAGACGCCATTTTGGATGCTCTCCCTGGCGATCGTGGGACTCAGTCGCCAGAGCTGAGCAGCGGCTCTATCTGGCAGCAGCGGTGGTGACACCGGCCACTTTGCGCCCTCGCTTGCTTCCAGGCTCTGCTGTTGCCATGCTCTGGGGAATCCTTGTCCTTCTCCCAGGCCCTGCCTTGAGAAAGGCATCTGGGATGGCTGCGGCTGCGTCTTGGGGAGATTTCTCTTGGGAAGCTCCAGGGTTTTGGAATATTTGCGCTAGAGTCTTGCTCAAGCTGAGAAGCTCCAAGCTCTTTGCCCCCCAGTGCCACTGCCTGCCCCCCATCCGGAGGAGAAGCTTCCAAAGGCTCTGCTCTTGCGGCGCTGCCACACAAGCTTCCTCTGCTCCCCAGGGCAGCCCTCCTCTCCTTAAAACACAGAGAGAGGGATCCCGAGGAGCCTTCACCCTCTCCAAGCCTTCCTGCGCCACAGTCTCAGCCCCCTCCTCTTCAGGCTCCCGGGCTTCTGCTGCAGTTTGTTTTCAGGCGCAGCTTTGACCACGCTGTCTGCAGCGACGTCTGGCTTCCTCTCCGAGCCGGCGTTGCTGCTGACCGTCTGGGGCAGCGGGGCACCTTCCTGTCCCAGCTCAGGTTGGGAGCAGGTTGGGCCTTTGTCCAAAGCTCCCTTCACTCTCCTGCATCGCCCTGATTTCCTGCTCCTGGGTGCAGGTGGGCAAGATTATTTTCGAGGCTGCAGCAGCCGCTGTGCCAGGCGACAAGTGTCGATGGCTGCCGGCGGTTTGGGGGCATCCTTGAATTTGGCCAGGTGCTGCCGGAGCCTCTCCTGAAAGGTGACACCAGGTTGTGGCTCGCTGTTGCCTGGACAAGCGCTCACGCCCTGCCGTGCTGAGGCTTCATGCGGCCCCAGGCCAGCGGTTGCCCCAAAAGGCCCATGGGGGCCCGAGGGGAAATGGGAAGGCTGACAGAGAGGCCTCGAGGAGGCCACAGTACGGCCTGGCTTGAACGAAGGTAGGCACAAGTCCAAACCTACTTGGCCATCGCTGGTGACGTAACCCCCCCGCTTCAGCCTCCTGAAGTTGCCTCTGCGTTTGTGGTACGCCTCTAGATGCGGGTCGTGCAGGCTGTTGTACCCTGTGCTCAGGAGGCCACAGCAGGGATCTCCCAGATGCCAATGGCCTGAGAGCAGGTGAAGCTCTAAGAGAGATGTTCCAGAGTATGAACCCCGGGGCAGGAGAGAACCGCAGGGACAGACGCGCTTTTCCCAGCTCCTCCCGCACGCAGCGCGCCATTTCCAAACCCCCGAGGTATAGCCTAATTCCTGGATGACTTCCCACCCAGAGGAAAGATCTCTCGACTTCAGAGACTCTCCCACGGAAGGTCCGACTGTCAGACTGAAGGGCTGCAGGTCCCGCTGGAGAGCGGGTGGCCGCAAGGACTTCTCTGAATGGCGGGGACCCCGTCAAAGAGGAGAGCTTCTCTACCCCGTTGCGACTTCCTTGACCTTCTCCCTCGGCTTTGCCCGGCTGAAAAGAGGCCTGGAGCCGGGCAGCAGAGGGATCCTGACCCCGAGGGGGACGTCCAGCAGCTCGGGGTCCAGCAGCCCCGTAGCTCCTTCTCCCAGGTGCCGTCTTCTGTGCCCGGCCTAGCAAAACAGAGACACTCAGGCGCCAGCTCCGTTAGCCTCCTGCACGGCAGTTGCAAGGAAGGGCACGTCCCGAGGTCCCCAGAGCACCCGCCACGTCCCAGGCTCCCCGGGGAGGCCCGCAAAGAGAGATGGCGGGATTTGGGGGCACCGAAAAGCAAACGTACAAGCTCGGTTGCCCCCAAAGGCCCATGGGGGCCCGAGGGGAATGGGAAGGCCGACAGAGGGGCCTCGAGGAGGCCACGGTACGGCCTGGCTTGGACGAAGGCAGGCACAAGCAAGCACTCGGCCGTAAACTCTTTTATTGCACCCACAATCGAGTAAGGCCTGTGTTTGCTGCCTGCTGGAGCTGCCCGGGGGCCACACAACTCCTCAGGGCATCGTCCACGAGCCTCCCAGCTAACGCCCTCGTCTCTGACAGGGGCTGCTGGGGCCGGCCGTGGACAAGCTGTACGCGCGGCACTGGGCGCCGTGCTCCTCTCTGGGCTGGGGCCTTCGGACCCGCCGGAGGGACGGGCTGTCTGCAAAACTGCAGGCCCGTGGAGGGAAGGGTGCCCGCAGCGGGACAGCTCTCCCTTCCGTCCTGTGGGGCGGGCAGTTTTGCGACACCCCTTCGGGCGTCAGCGCAGGCCCACGTTGACACGTCCGCGTCAACGATCGCTCTTGCCGTGGTCCTTCTAGCCAACGTTTTGGCTGAGGCTCTTGGATTTGGCTGAATTTCTCTCTGTAACTTCTTCCCCGCGCCATTCCAAGAGCCTCGGGGACCACGGTTCCGGCATTGCCAGCCCGTTCTGCCTGGCGCTGCTGAACTCTGGAGACGCCATTTTGGATGCTCTCCCTGGCGATCGTGGGACTCAGTCGCCAGAGCTGAGCAGCGGCTCTATCTGGCAGCAGCGGTGGTGACACCGGCCACTTTGCGCCCTCGCTTGCTTCCAGGCTCTGCTGTTGCCATGCTCTGGGGAATCCTTGTCCTTCTCCCAGGCCCTGCCTTGAGAAAGGCATCTGGGATGGCTGCGGCTGCGTCTTGGGGAGATTTCTCTTGGGAAGCTCCAGGGTTTTGGAATATTTGCACTAGCTGCTTACAATATTTTTTATCACTCTTATTTCAGAGAGATCCTCCTGCTCTTGGGTGGAGAATCATTCAGGTTTGAAAAGACCTTTTTTTATCATCGAGTCCAACCCTCAGCCCGACTCTACAAAGTTCTCCCCTACCCCACATCCCCCAGCATCTCATTGAAACGACCCTTAAACACACCCAGGGATGGTGACTCCACCCCCTCCCTGGGCAGCCTATTCCACTCTCTGACCACTCTTGCTGTGAAACATTTTTTCCTCATGTCCAGCTGAACCTCCCCTGTTGCAGTTTAAAGCCGTTCCCTCTTGTTCTGTCACTAATCACCTGTGAGAAGAGACCAGCACCAACCTCTCTACAACGTCCTTTCAGGGAGCTGTAGAGAGTGATGAGGTCTCCCCTCACCTTCTCCTCCTCACACTGAACAGTCCCAGCTCCTTCAATCTCTCCTCACAGGATTTATTCTCCAGGCCCTTCCCCAGCCTCGTTGCCCTCCTCTGCCCTCGCTCCAGCCCCTCGAGATCTCTCTCGTACTGAGGTGCCCAAAACTGGACACAACCCTCCAGGTGTGGCCTCACCAGTGCAGAGCACAGTGGGACTGTCACCTTCCTGCTTCTGCTGGTCACACTATTTCTAATCCAAGCCAGGGTCCTCAGTAGAAATGGCAGCCTGAGCTCTCCTTGGGCAAAGAACAAGAGGCCTGGCATCAGCAGCATTGAGGAGGGTGGGGGGACCTTTGCTGGCTTGTCTTGTGTCTTGACAAAGGGTTCCCCTCCAGCTTTTGCAGGCGGGGCAAAGAGGCTGTCCTGAGCACAGCCTCAGCAGCATGGAAGCCGAGCTGCTGTCAGCTTGAGTCAGCAGCGAAAAGGCCAGCACCGGCTGTTCACGCAGCAGAGCACGTTCACAAAGCTGCTTTGCCAAAAATGAAATCCCTGTCCCACATTTCTATAACCCAATGTCCTCACAGTTTCTCTGGGGGAGCAGCAGCACCTTCTGGCCTGGGATTGCCAGGCACGGTGACTCCTCCAGCTCCAAGCACGTCACGGGTGCACTGATGCCTGTTGCACTGCTCAGATTTGCCAGTCAAACCGCCCCGTGTGCCAGGCTGGCTGTGGGCACGGCGCTCCAAGATCCCCTTTTCAGCAAATATGAATTCAAACTTCTGGTGTCAGTATGGTTAAGCCAATGACAGAACAAGTGATTCATGTGGTGGCACAGCATCTCCCCCCACCCAAAATCCCTGATAAAAATAATCTAGAAAGTCCATGTGAAAGTACGGGCTACCAACTGCTCTTTCAGACCCTCTGAACAAAATGAGGCTGGGCCAGGGGGGGCTGTCACCCACAGCCACCTCCTCCTCCTTCAACCTGTCACCACGAGGCATCATTGCTGGTCCCAAGTGAGACAAAGGAGAGAAATGGAGTGTGACAAAGCCCTTGGGTCTCTCTGGTGACGCAGTGAAAACTCAATAACCGGAGTTATTAAGCAGGTATTCCTTTATTACGGCGCCGGGTGTGTGTGTGATCTCTCATAACACACACACACAAGTTAAAAGCCCCTGGGCTATATAGGCAGTATATACATACACACACATGAGTTTTACGAGAATAGGCTGGAGTATTCAGATGGTTTCCGGGTGGTCAGAACCAGTCTCCATATAATCCCATTGTCTTCCAGGCAGGTTTATCTTCAAAGACCTGCTGTTTTTATCAGTTCTCTGCAGCTAGGTGGGCAAAAGGCTCAGAGTCTTAAAGGTACAGATTAGTTATTAACTTTTTCCCTTCATCACTGTGGTAGTAGAGAAACCCACACCTCCACCTGGGTGCACAGCTCACAGAATCATCTCGGTTGGAAAAGCCCTTGAAGCTCCTCCAGTCCAACCATTCACCTCACCCTGACCGTTCCCAACCCCACCAGATCCCTCAGCGCTGGGTCAACCCGACTCTTCAACCCCTCCAGGGATGGGGACTCCCCCCTCTGCCCTGGGCAGCCCATTCCAACGCCCAACAACCCCTTCTGCAAAGAAATCCTTCCTAAGAGCCAGTCTGACCCTGCCCTGGCGCAGCTGGAGGCCATTCCCTCTTGTCCTGGCGCTCAGAAGCATGTCACCTCCTTTCAGACGGGGCCGGTTTCAGGGCAGGACCAGCGGCCGACGAGCTGCCAGCCCCTCTTCGGGGCTTCCACACGCGCCTGCTGAAGACCGTCCGGCTGCGGGCAAAGGCAACGCGAGGCAGCCCCGGCAGGGAGGAAACGACCCCGCCGTGAGATAAGAGGCCCCGGAGAAAGACCTCGGTCCTCCCGCATCTGCTCGGACTGAGGCAGGGCCAGGCGCCGCCGCGAGCCCCTCGGCGCCCTCCTGTGCCCGCAGCCAGAGGCGGGTGCGTGGAAGAATCCCCGAGGGACGGCGACCTAGAGCTGCCGGTGCCCGGCTCTGAGCCCTTCCCGCGGCGGAAGCGCACCCAGGGCCGGCCCGCGGCAGCCCCGGCCCGGCGCAGGAAGAGGCGGTGCGGCCGCCGCCGTCCCCTTCCGGCCTCCCCGCGCAGCCGCAGCCCGCGCCGCCGGGCCGGAGCGCTGCCCGGAGCCCCGCCGCGCTGCCATGGCGCCGAGGCGGCGCCGGGGCCTGGTGGCGGCGGGCTCCCTGCTGCCGCTGCTCTGCGCGCTGCTCCGCGCCGCCGCCGACACCAGCACCGGCCGGGTACGTCTGGAGCGGGGCCGGGCGGGGCGCTGAGGGGCGCGGGGCTTGGGCGGCTCAGCGGGGCGGCGGGGCTGCAGCTGGGGCCGGGGGAGCGGGCGGCGGGGAGCGCGGGGCCGTGCGCTGTGCTGGCGCGGGGGCGGGCGGCGGCGCCCCGGCTCCTCCGCGCCCGGTTCCAGCCCCGCCGCCGCGCCCGGGAGCTGCCGCCCGCCGGCAGCCTGCCCGCCTCCCCTGCAGGCCCGCGTCGTGCCGCTCTCGGCAGCTGCTGCCCGGCTGGGCTCAGGAGTGCGGCCGCAGGCGCTGGCAGCTCCTCTGCCTGTGCCTGGCAGGTGGAGGCAGCGTCCTCTCCTGCCTGCTCTTCCCTGAGCATCGGCCTCCCGCGAGGAGCCTCTTGGTGCCTGTGCGGGCCCTTCCCCCGCGTCCGAGCCTGGCCGGGAGGGGCAGGGGGTTCGGTTCGGTTGGTGTGCGCTGCCCTTGCTGCTCAAGGACGGCTTCTTTTGGTCAGACCACTGGGGCGTGAGTTCCAGCACGCCGTGTTTGTCAGAGGCCAGCGCTGGAGGCCAAGGCAGGGGTAGCAAATGTCCAGTTTCCACGCAGTTTTGCAGCTTGGCTTGTCCTGAGCCACTGGTGATGCCCATGTTGAATAGCGCTGCGCGTCCATTGACTTGGTGAACTTTAATATGCCCAGACCAGATGCTGGCTTATACCTTCTTTCTCCTGCTTTGGAAGCAAGCCCCTTCTCTCCTCCCAACGGATTCGGGTATCTTGTTGCCCTAAAGAAATGGGGATTGTTCTCCTTGTGCTGCTCCTGATTTGAGCCCCTTTCCTCTGTAATGTTACGGGACGACGTGTCTCTGCTCTCCCCCCTGCTCTGAGTGATCAGGCTGCGGGTGTGAGAGCAGCACACGCAGCTGTTTCATCAGCGTTTGTGTGTTGAGGACTGCGTCCTGTGGGTCAGATGAATTGTCCTTGTGGCTGGAAAAAGCTTACAGGATATCTGTCGATCTTGTAGTAATCCTGGTCTAAGTATTGAATCACAGGGCTGGGGTACTGGCCAGAAAGAGGAAGCACTAGGGTGTGTGCATGAAAAGTTATGGTGAAAAGTTTTTGCAAGCAAACCTTCATTCACGTTTTATTGGCACTTGCACTTAATGGTGCATTAATATCCCTTGTTCTCATGGTATCAGAGTGAGAGGGGGTGAAAAGAAGGGAGGAAAAAAAATATCCTGAATTAATGGGTGGTTTTGAAAATGCTGTCCTTAGTATTTTGACAAGTCTGACGTGGTTTTTATCTAAGGCTGCATTTTGGGGGGGAGGCGGGGAAGGAGACAAAGCTCCTTGAGGAGAGTTGGCTGTTTTCCTGTTCTGACAATTTGCTGGATATCTGCTATTAGTAGAGGAAGAGTCCATCTAATCAGAGTCCCTGCACACTTTCTAAGTGTGGGGTTTTTTTGTTTGGTTTGTTGGTTTTGGTTGTTTGGTTTTTTTTAAAGAAATACTCCTGTGCTCAGTGCAAGCATAAAGCTGAACTTGTGTTTGTGGGGATTGCCCAGGCCTGTTTGTTCAGCTGTTTGCTTGGAGTGATGGTCCAAAGGCAGGAGTAGGTGTTGGGCTGTGGGTTACTGGAGGCGTGCTGCTATGGGGACTGAGGAATCTCGTAATAGCGAGATGACAGAGTGCACAGGAGGTCTCTAGAACAAGGACAGAGCTTCTTGGGCATTTCTGGTGCTCCAAAGACCTAAGTCTGCCCCAGTTACTTATTAGTGATGACAGCTATTTTTAATTGGCAGGTCTGCATTGTCAGGACAAGTGATATTAAGTTGGGTCTTCAGCCCTTCCCAGGGATCAGATGATATTACCAAACCTAACCAAAAAAAGAGAGGTGCTTGAGTTTTTTGCACTAGTCCGTCACTTTTCCTTTGGAGGAAATGTTCTGATCTGTTAAGTTGAAAACTTACCGTGGCATCTTACCATCTGTTTCTTTCTTTTTCAGGGTTGGTTAAAAACTTACGGCTACTTACTTCCATCTGACAGCCAAATGTCTGCCTTGCAGTCAGGAAAAGCTGTGCAGTCTGCGGTTGCCACTATGCAACAGTTTTATGGGATCCCAGTAACAGGAGTTTTGGACCAGACAACTATTGAGTAAGATTAACGTAGGCTAATTGTCACATTACACGCTGTAATATTGTACACATTGTCATATTACTTGGATAATTATTTAAGCTACAAGAAGCCCTCAAAAGGGATATATTTGACTGACTCAACCAGAACAGTCTTGATTATGAAAAGGTGACCCTAACAAAAACGTGGACAACTCCACCTTTTCTTTTTGCCAACAGTACTGTTGGCAAGTGTGAGGAGAAGCTCTTGTTAAATGTTGTCCTTTGTACATAGATGCCCATTGCCAGTGCACAGGCAAAACATGAATCCTGTGAGCTTCTGAAAGCAGAGAACATCAGGGATTTCATTTATTTCCATCTCCATCTGGATTTAGGTGAAAATCTGGCTCTAGAAATGGCTTCTAATGTATTGCTTGCTTAATTGGAGTTGTGGATCTCCATAGATGCTATTTGTGGAGATCTGTAATTCCAAGTTGAAGTGAGTGGTTGCAGTCTTATGATGATAGTCAAGACTACTTAGCTGTTGATAGTTGCCATTTGTTGCACATGAGATGTTCTCTGCTGTATGTTGACCGTGTGTTATTTGTTGTTTGTGATCAGTGTCTTGATAGCACAGAAGCATTGGTATAAATCACCTAGGCCAGAGGGACTCTGTTCTTTGAAGGCTGTTGCCTTTAGTCTGCTGCTCAGCGTGTACTGCGAAGCGTGGTGTGGAAGTGGTGTTTGTTGCTGCTACTTGACTGGCTTCCTGTCCTCTGATTGCCTGGATGTCGTGTATTGTCTGAATCTTTCTGCTCTTGGTCTGGACTAGGGGAGCATCTGTTGACTAAAGCAGAATGCAAATAAGGTCTTACTGATACTTTCTGGGAAGAAGCAGCATCTTGTGGTGAGCAAAAAAAAGAAAGCACAAATAATAGAACTTGTTTAGGCCCTGCCTAAGAGTCTTCCCTTGACCTTTTCTTACTGTATTAGCAGACCCTTTTAGAGTGTGTTCTGCCTAGTTTTTCATCTCTCCTGTTAGGGCACTCTGCTGGCAAAAGGGACACAGCAGCACAAAAGAAGGGGACGCAAAGTAACCAAATAGCATGAAGAACAAAGGGGGTTGGTTGTATGCCTTCCAGACTATAAGAAGAGGGAGAAACAGAAGAAATTAGTGAATTAGGCAGGAGGGGATCATCCTGGACTGGGAGTGCCTCTCCAGTGAATGTAATGTTCCCTCCTTTAGCTCACAGGAAAAGCCCTTTGTTCTCCATTAAGGGATAGAGAAAATCCTGTTTGTTTGCTTTTCAAATAAGTTGAAAATGAAATGCTTTGTAAAGGTGGGGATTTCCCATCTGAGATCTCTTTGCCGTTAATAATACAGTTTGTAAGTGAATGCTGAAGCAGAGCCAGAGAGCAAGGTTGTGTATGTGCAGTTGCTGTGTAGAAGCTTGCAGCTGGGATGCTTTTGAGTTGGAAGGGGGTGGGGGAAGAAGGAGCTATGATATTGGGATGCGAGTTTGGAAACTTAGGGAGCTGCTTCTGCTGCCCTGTGGGTGACAGGGGAAGGGAGCAAACTGCATGTGGGAGTCCCTGCTTTAGTAAGGAAAAGTATTTTTCTGGACGAAAGGAGGATGTTGCCCACGTTTTACTGAGTTTATATACAGTCAGGGCTTGATGGGTGCATGAATACCCAAAGGCTGATTGATGGGTGTAACACCTAGATGGTTCTCTCTTCTGCAATTCGAGCCTCCAAAGGCTTGAAACCTCAGCTGCAGCCAAACGCGGGTGTGCTTTGCTGGCAGTTCAGTTGCTCTACTTCCATCTGTCCTGCATCAGTAGGTCCATATGTTGTGTGGCAGGGTGGAGCAGGAGTACCTACCTAGAGATTACAGGAAAAGAAAAAGAGATCCTAATTGCTGTTAGCAGTGAGCCTGTGTTTTGAGTTGGAGGGCATGTCTGGCTGGGCCTTCTTGGGCTGTTGCTTCCTCAGACTTGGTTCTGGAAGCTGAGCAAAAGGAGAACTGGCAAGGCAGGCTGGCTGTGAGAGCTCTGAATTACTTGGGCGTTTGCTAAGCTGTTATTTCAGTCTGTGTTACGAGTTTTGAGACTGCAATTACAAGTTTTTCTGTCACTTCTGTCAGTGTCATAAGCTCTGTCCCTTTGAAGTGACTTTAGAATCAGTCAGAGTGCGAAGTTATTATTTTCCATGGTTTCTTTGTTAGGCAACAAATTCTGCATATTCTGTTTACACTTACTATGGGAGCCTGAAGTTTTTCATCTCTTTCCCCACACGCCCCCAAATCCTGAGCTTGTTCTTTCCTCCAAGAGTGGTACCCAAGTGTGTGAAAGTTACCCTGCAGGTGCTGCCGGTGGGAGTGGGAAATGGGAAGGAACAACACCATTGATGTTGCTTACTGGTACCCGAAAGGCAGGTGGGATGGGAGTCTGTTCAGCAGAGGGGCTGCCTTGAGGTAGCAGGTTGAGGATGTTTAGTTTCCTGTAAGGAGATCAGGGGAGAATATGTAAAATGGCCTCCTCATACCCTGCAATTGACAGTGCAGCAGCAAACTTTGTGTCTGCCTGCAGCTAGTGGGTTGAATTGTAATTTTGCTCAGCAACTAGGCGAGGGTATAGTCCTGGGAGCGAGCTGGGAGAGAAGGCACGCTAGCACCTAACAAAAGCGGTGGCTGTTGCGTTTGTCAATCATGTGGCCCTGGAGGGAACCAAGAAATAGTCTTGCTTGTGTTGGAAGTGTCTTGTGTGTATTGTGCTTTGTCTGGAGCTTGTTGTGTAGGTCCCTCACCTTGGGATGCATGACACAGATATTTAAAAATACCACTTCCACCAGCTCAATAGTAGGTGATTGAGAGTGACAGCTTCCTCTGTTTAGGAGAGTTTTGTGGAGGGCTTGGAGCCTGAACTGGGGAAAGCAGCTGTATCTGAACAAGAGCTGTATGTCACTGCTTTTTGAAATGACCTGTTTGCTGCATGCCGAGCAGCTGGAGGAATGCAATAGTTTATGTATAAACAATACCAAGTATAAATTTTGATGATCCAGTGTTATTGGTGCCCCCATTTAAAAACAAAAAAAAAAGTGGGGTGGAGGGGGCAAGCCACCATAAGTTTCTGAATCCTGCTTCAAGTGATTGTCTTTTGTTGTTGTTTCTGATGTGGTGTGTTTTTATAAATCTGCTGGAACACAGAAAGGGTTAATCCAAACTGCTCAGTAGAGAGTGGCTGTCAAAAAACTCAGATAAAGAAGGTCAACGGCAGCAAGCTACAGCTTTGTGATTATTTTGCCATAGATCTGTGTTGTTGAGAAAAGAAGAGATGACTGGACTTGTACCCTGGCCCATGTGATTAGATGAGGGCCCATATGTCTGGGAAGTAAGTTGAATCAGGGAACTGATCCAGATTCATTCTCAGCTTGACATTAGCACAGGCTGTTGACAAGTTGAGTGCTGCCTAGCTCTAACCAGGTAGTTGGGCTTTTTTACAAAGTCTATTTCAGAAAGCGTGTAGCTGAGCTCTGGAACAAACTGTGGTAGAATATGGGGGTTCAGACAGGCCTAAGTGGAGCGGGGTTGGAAGAGGAGTTAGACAGCTGTGTGTAACGTAAGTCTGTCGCAGCTCTGCAAATGCTGATACCTTGGAGGCTTTGGCTCAAGAAGCCCTTCAAGCCCAGGGTGCCGGTATTACAGCTTGCTTCTGGAGCAGCCCCATGCCCTGCCCCGTGTCCATACATTGTGATGGAGCTGCCGCAAGGGCAGGGAATTTGACTGTTATTGAGGGAATTAACTTTTGGTCAGGTCTCTTCTGATGGGCTTTGACAGCATGAGGCTGATCTGTGTGTGGGCTGATTTCCTGCAGCCTGCTCGGCATAGGGCAGGTGTTGGGAAGGTGCAGCTGGTGTTCATACAGGAAACAGATGTTGAGGTGTGAGGGACTGGGTGATGTATTGCTACTGTGTCAGCACAGCCAGCACTGGCCTGGAAAGTCCTGGTGACTTGTCCTACACATCCACGTTGGTTTGGTAGTACTCCCCTGTTACCTTTCTGTCTTCTAGATGATACTAGTAAAGATAAAACAGAAGGTCACTTTCTGACTGTAATCAGGGCCTGATGATGGTGATGTTCAGAGTACCGGAGTTCTCATGAAGCTCAAGAGATGAAAACCTGATTCACACTACAGTTTGTGTAAGGTTATGCTAAAAGCTCTGTACCATATCATATGACTGGAAATGTAAAAAAAAAAAAAACCCTTGGGAAATATCTAGGAGAATACAGGCTACAGGAAGCCTAACATCTCTCTAGAAAAGTGGTAGAAGCAATGCAAAGAACACAAATAAAGGACACTTGGAAAAACACAGTGTGTTGAGGTTGAATTAATACGGCTTTTCTAAAAGCAAACCTTAGATGTACCACTTTTCTTTGAAGGTGGCAGCAGTTGTGTGGGCAAGACAGATCTGATTTCCACAGTTTGCTTAGATTTCTGAAAGACATACCATACTGATAAATGTAAAGTAATGTAAGTGGGGAAGATCTGTGCTAGCTTTATATACACAGCTTGGGTTCTTGTTATATATGTTGTACTGTACCTGACAGCTCTCATTTGCTCTGTTCTTGGTGGGCAGAAGTTGACAGATGACTGTACTGAAATTTGTAAGCACCCGTAGTTTTTGCATATAGGAAGTGGACCAAGGAAAGGTCGGCTGCTTGGCCTGAACTGTGAGCAGGTATGGGTGCTGTGAAAGAATGTTCTTGTGAGGCTGTACAAGGCAAAGTGTCTGTCTATTTGTTTTTTATTTAAAAGGTGTTCCAGAAAGAAGTCTTGCAAACCATCTACTGGTGTTGGGAAGACACTTCCTTCCTGAAGGTGGGGGGCTAATATTTTTGATAGATAAGATGTACATTGTTTAGGCTTAGAGGTCTTCCAGTCACCCCCTGACTTCTTTTGAATCTGATTTCCAAGCTCTTTGTTAGCTTGCTCTTTCTTTCCTTCCCTTCCAGGTGGATGAAGAAGCCTCGCTGTGGAGTTCCAGATCATCCCCACCTACGCCATAGCCGGAGGAAAAAGCGGTATGCACTAACTGGACAAAAGTGGAGGCAGAAGCATATAACCTACAGGTACAGCCCCCTCCCTGCCCCTTTTTGTTTGGGGAAAAAAATGTTCTGTACTTGTTTGGTATGCAAATTTTGTAAGTACTTTTAAAAACTGGATTTTCCCTGTGATGCCTTGAGGCTTTCATTCTCAGAACATGGTGGAGGGAAATACTTTCAGAGAGCTGAAGTAACTGAGAAGTCTATTCTTAATTAGAAAATAACTGATCAGTAAAGACTTCTAATTCCCATCCATCAATTGTGTAATTTTGGCAGGAAAATCCTAGTATGCCCCTTTCTGTTCCCTTAGAAATCTAAGGCTCTAGCCCTTAGATCACGTGTGGTCTTTAACAAACCATTAAAGCAGAAGGAACATCTTTGTCGAAAGGTGTGATGCTTTCTCCCTCTACTGATTTGCAACATGTTACTGAAAGTTTATTTTTGCAGAGGTTTTTCTTTTGCTCGTGTAGTAGAACTCTTGCTTTTGTCCAGACTTGGTTGAGGCAATATGCTGAAGTGAGCTACAGGTGTCAAATGATTGTTACATAATGATGATAGTTTCTCAGAGATGTGTTTTGTTTGTGTCATTTAGGCCCTTAGCTTTTGAAAGGCAATTGCAGAATAATGGAAGTTTCTGACAATAAGAATGTCACTTAAAAATAAAATTAAACACCCCTCTAGTTCAAAGTATAGGCTTCTATTTTTTTTTTGAAGGGGGAAAAGAGGTTGCAGAGGAGAAAAAATTAGGAGTGTAGACATTAAAGAAAAGATACGGGTGAGCAAAGCTAAGACAGAAAGAAAGTGTGGTGAAGAGGTAGAAATATGAGTGACCATCATGGGGAAGGTGCCAGAATGTGTAGGAAGAGGTATGATGGATTGAAGGGAAAGAGAATTAGGGGCTGGGGCACCCTGTTGCTTCTGCTGAGAGCTCTGAGAAAGAAGGAGAATTCTTCAGGTAATAGTGAGGGACTGCAGAGACTGGGAGGAGGGACTCATTCAAAACTTCCACCAATAATCATTCCTTTAACTCAGATTGTAAAGGGACATTTCCTGTATGTGAAGATCTGAGAGTCAGATCCTGATTTTAACCTTTTCTGGACCTTGGGGCAAACTGGTATCTAATCATATAAATAAAACATACCTTAAGTTTATGCTTAACCACAGGAAGCAGGTTGGCAGATGGCTTCACTTCTGCCATTGTCAACTAGTAGTTGTTTAACTTTCCAATTTCAGTATTTGTAGTGTGCCATTGAAGTGATAGATATCTTGTTTTACCACTGAATGTATTACAGTGTCTTTCCTCTGTCAATCATTGTATTAAATTGAACCAGTTTCATTAAAAACTGAAAGTTGTTTCCATGACATAGATATTTCAATATTCCCCAAGACAAGTTTAACAGATTTTGAGTCTGTTATATGCACACACAAAAAACACCCCATGAACAGCACTTTTTAAGCTAAAGTTTACAATTATGGGAAATTTATGTGCACTTAATCTCCACTCACCACTCCCCATAAACTCTGTATCACCAGCTGTCATGGACTGGGTTGCACAAAACTGGCAGGTCTGTCGCTCCTATGAGCTCTTAAGTATTTTGAGTAGTCCTGAGAATGAAGCTACTCATATAAGTAAGGTTGTATAGTTTACTGAAAGGTTTGTTTCTCAAAAAGAATTTTAGTAGTCAGGTTTTTTCATACATTGGATTCCATTATAGCGTGATAATTTCAGACAAAATCTGAAGTAATTTACATTTTTAAACTAAGTTACACCAGGATTTGAAAGGTTGTCAGGTTTTTAGGAATTGATGCAAGATCAACCAAAGTATCAAGAAGATTCTTACTAATAAATGTAGACTTCAGGGCTGTAGTTTTGTTGGTAACTTTATTTGTAACAGCAAAGCTTTGCATGCACAAAGTAGTGTCTGCAAGAAATAAAGACCCTTTGGAAACTGTAGATGTGGTTATGTATTGAAAATAAAATAAGAAGTCTCAAATGTATTCTGCAAATTTAAACAACCCTTCTTTTTCATTCACACAGTGTACACAACTATACCCCCAAGGTTGGAGAGATTGATACAAGGAGAGCCATTCGTCAGGCATTTGATGTTTGGCAGAGAGTGACACCACTTACCTTTGAAGAGGTCCCTTACCATGAAATTAAAAATGACAGAAAGGAGGCAGATATTATGATATTTTTTGCTTCTGGTTTCCATGGAGACAGTTCTCCGTTTGATGGAGAAGGTGGATTCCTAGCTCATGCTTACTTTCCTGGACCAGGAATAGGAGGAGATACTCACTTCGATTCAGATGAGCCGTGGACCCTGGGGAATTCTAATCATGATGGTAAGAGCGCAGGTCATTTTTTTGAAACAAGGATAAATTGAATGTGGATACATTGACAAGCTTTCAGTTAGAAAGTATTTGGTTAGTGGAGCTTTTGCCTCCCATACAGCGGTTCCAATGTTTTCTAAAACATGTATTCTATCTTAAATGGGTAAATTTACTAGTAAGTTTGTGACTTTGCGTGCCTCTGTGCACATGTGTGAGTGTTGAGGAGTGAACAGAAGTATGTGCTGGCTTTTTACATCTCAAGATTTGGACCATAGTTGCTACAGAAACCACATCTCTGGGAGGGAACAGGTGAACAAGAGAGTGTTGAAATGTAAACTCTATCTCATGGAATGCTTAACAAGGGCTATTAGAGTTAGTTGTAATGGTGAATAGAAAGTTGAGAGAGTGAAGACATTTGTATGTTGTCAAGTCATTTTGATCCATATTTGTTTTCCCACAGTCTGAGTATGATCATAATCCCTCCCATCAGAAGTTGGGGATGGCAGATTTGTTGAGGAAGACTGATGATTAGGACAACTCTCTGTGTGATACTAAGCAATGAAGAGTTTCTGCATCTTTCTAGCTTTATTTTACTCTCTAATGGCAATGAGCACTTTCTGATCTATCTTCAAACCTTTGCTTGAGGACAGTGATGACTTGTAAAGTGTTTAAGTTGGAAAACCAGAATTTTATAGTGGTCTCGTAAAATATCACTCCGATTTCCACAGTCTTAGTGATTTGGGAAGGACAACGTGTCTTTAAACCTTTAGAGGTTCAAAATTATGTTTTGAAACATTTTATAAGGATTAGAAGTTTCCTTGGAATGTAAATATGGCTCGATTTTTAAATTGTGTAAAAACATAGTAGTGTTGTTCTGGCCATGATGTCTAAGGACATATGCAGAGGTAATGTCTTTCATTAGACCAAACAGTGTAGGTTGAAAAGGAGAAACACTTTCAGTCATGCAAGCCATCTTCAGGCCTGACCTAAAAGTGACAGCTTGCTTTCAGAATGGAATGCAAATTGAGAAAATCCCTCAGAGTTTTGAGTCAGTGTCTATCAGATTATCTTTGAAAGGAAATGGAGCTGGCAAGTTCAATGTGGGAATGCTAATTTGTAGGAAAGCAGAAATGATATGGTACTTGTCTTCTCAGGGAAAGAGATGTAATGTTTCCTGGCATGTTTAAACGACTACATTAGATGTAGGCAGAGAAAGAGAGAGGTTATAGCCTGTGGGATGTGGATAGTGTGGGAGGTTATGGTGTGGCAGAACAGCAGTGTCTTGCTATCCTGAAATGTTCTGAATTTTTATTCCTAGGTTTGTGGCTGGAGGGCAGTTTATAGGTTTCTCTTGAGGATCAGGATTGACAGTCCAGAGACTGATTATCTTGTGAGAGCTGCTTTTGCAGCAGTTAAGTGTGTTTGTGCTTTATCAGTGGTCTGTGCAAGTTCAGTCTGATCTTGGTAGTTATTTGATCTCGACTATGGGGTGTGAGGGTGGCTTGTGTGCTGGATATGACTTCCCAGGTAAGCCCATGTATGAGACCTGGGAGTGCTGGTGTCTGGGATAGAAGGTCTTTACAGGAAGATGGAAGGGAAGATTTTGACAAGTTGTACTTGTTTTTTTCTTTTTTTCTTTTTCCGCACGACAATCTTCCTTCTGATGATAAGCTTACCAAGGTTGGGAGGCAGTTTAAAGACTGGCAGGGATGCCTCTGAGGACAATTTTCCACTGGGTAGGATGTTCTAACATAGATTATAACTTTTTTGAGGGTTTTTTGTGTAGTTTTTAGGATGGTCTTGGAGAGCAGTGTATACAATGAGTAGAGGGTCTCTTTTTTTATAAAAGCTATTTCTTATGCAGGATCCACGTGGCCCTTTCAAAAACATGATGTATTTCTGGGGTGTGCTGAGTGTCTGTCATGAGCAGTGTCCTCGGAGTGCATGTAAGTGGTATTTGACAGGCTAGTGTTGGTTTTGAGTGTAAAAATTGATAGAAGAGTTGAGATTTCCATTCTGGAGGATACATGTCATTTGTGTATTTGTTTTCAAATAACCATTCTGCATAGACTGAGTGGCACGGTTATTTGAAAACTCTTTTTTTAAAAAGTCACCAGCAAGGATGTTGAGAATGGTGGGGTCATATTTGTCCCCTCCACCTGGGGGAAGTGCTGATGATAGAAAGGGAATTTCATGTGTTGAGGATGACAGGGGTAAGCCTATAGTCAGAGCATTATAGATGTGAGTGTTAAATGTGAGGAATTTGGTTTTGCCTGTGTTCTTCACCTTGGTATGCAAATGTGAACATGGCCTATCTCCTCATTGGATGATCCAGGCCTTTTTAGGAGGGTTTTCCCTTCTGTTTCACGATTTCTTGTCATTGGAGCTCTCACTAGCTCCAGGTTCTCACCTCTGATGTGTTTTATTTGAAATGCTGTTAGCAGGTCTTAAAGAGTTTCTTCTTGGTCAGAGGTTTCCTGCACTAATCAGTTCATTACCTTTTTTCATTGGAAATAAGGTGTTAGTAAGGACAATATTATCTTTTTAACAGGAAGTATTCAAACATAGTCTTGCTTGTCCTTGTATGTATTTTAGGGCGGTGGGGTTGTTCTGGCTGGAACTGAGTAAGTCTATCAGTGAAAGGATAAAAATACCCTACCAGTAGATCAGTAGCAAAGCTCTCATTTGTTCACATGCAAAAAAGGAACTGTTTTGGCCATTCAGCATCCATTCAGTGATTATAGAAATCTTAAAATAGCCGTGAAGTAACAATAGTATCTTTACATCAACACGCAAAATATCACCATGTGAAATGTTCCATTCCTGACAGGAATGTGTATTAGTTGAAGGGAAAATTTGAACAATCTGCCTCAAAGCTCTCTTAGCCTTGCAACAATTATAAAGGTAAATCTCTGGTCTGCAAAGCAGGATACTGAAACTGGCACTGTAGGTCCTCATAATATTTGGCTGATCTGTTTAGTCCCTATAGTTTTGTAACAAACCAGTACGGTCTGAAGCTTTGCTTGTGTTGGTGTACATTTGTCTTACTGTGTGGTGGCACCTGAAGAGTTTCAGTAAGTCCATGTTTGGATGCGGCTGTCACCCCACAGAACTGTTTTGGAGTCCTCGCTAGCAGTGCAAATCATGTGGATAAAAGCAAAACATTTCAGATGAAGTACTACCCAGTCAGAAAAAATGAAGAATGATTTGAACAGATCTTTCTGTGAAAACAGATTTGTACATGGAGAACATGATATATCCTGTTGATGGAAGTGTCTGTTTTGTAAAGATACCTTGTGGTAATCTGCTAGGGTTCATGAGTGATTCATCACACCAGCTAGTCGGTTGTTAGTTGGGATTTATTATTCATTACCATTTTGCATGATCATTATTATACTGATTTTTGCCCCTTGTGGACAGCATGACCATTACCATGTCCCTTAAAATTATTAGTATAATCATAAGAGCTGTTGGTTGTCTTTATGAGACTGTGGTAATAGGGGCACGTGCACCAGCACTTCTGTTATCTGCTGCTGTGAAGAATGATCCTGCATAAGCTTTCAAAGTGAATGCAAAGTTTCCTTCCTCCTGAATATTAGTTACAGTTCCACTCATGCATACAATTCCTTTAGCTGAGTAATACTGTACTTTCAATTCAAGATTGCTGATTTATCATCTTAATTGTCCTGCCTTCTCTGACATTCCCGTAAGCAAGCTGTGGAAGATTAATTTAGATAATACTATGATGAGGATGTGCAAAAACAGATAGGAAGTTGACTCCTGGAGCAGTCCTTATTAACTGGGGTCATGGGATACAGAATTCATTTGTGAAGTTTTCAGATGAGATGTCAGTGGGAGCACCTAGAAGCATGAAGCAGACTACTGGAATTTGGAAGGATCAAGGCAAATCAGAAGTGATATGGCAAACAGGATGCAACAGAAAAAGAGGAGGAATGTGGTTTTACATTTAGAGATAAATCATCTACACAGCCACACAATGAGGAGCAACTGGCATGGTCACGGTTGTGGGGACTGCCCATGTTTTTCCTGGAAGGTGCTCCTCAATAGAGAGGAAAGCAGCTCTTGGCCTTTAGTTTATCCTGGACTTGTAGCAGTAAGGGCTCCAGTTTATCAGACTTTGATGTATAGGCACTTGGAGTGCCTATTGAAGCTGGTTGGAGTCTTTTAGTGGTACGTTGTGTGTAGCTGCTTGCCAGCCAAGTGGCCCCTTTTGGCTGCTTAGATGCAGCGTTTGGTCGCTGAGTTACACGTCAGTGCAGACATTCTCCGTATCCCAATTGCTTGCGTTACCAGAAGGGACACCAAAGGTGACTATGTTCTATTTTCTCCAAGTCTTGGGCTTTTTTTACTTGAAATGTGCTGTAGAAACAGCCAAGCAAACTTTAAACTGCCCATCTCACAACTCGCAGCCGCTGACATACGTTGCTCACTGTAGGCAGCCAAGCTTGTGCCTGAAGGAGGACAGACAGACTTGGCTGTGCTGGGATCTCTCTCCCTTGGCTGCCTCAGTATCTTACCTAACTTGGCTCAAGCACAGAGGTGCTGCATCAAATCTTTTATTAACTGGCCAAATCAAGGATTTCCTAGCCTTTATATAAAAATAATAATGATACTTATATATTATCTCCAACAATGGGTTGAAAAGGAATCCTGAGTGGCTGAAAGTAAGTTGTGTCAGTTTAAATATCCACATTACACATAACTGCTCTTACACCCCTCTGACAACTCAAACGTTTGTTTAATCCAGGTTAATTACAGAAACTAAATTTTAATGTCTGGTTTAACATTGAAAATAGTATCAATAGTAATCCCAGGTAAATCTTCTTTACGGTCTTTTAAAAGTAAAAGACCATTGCTGATATGCGTGTTTTCAGCACTATACCACTAAGTATTTGGTGTCTGCCAACCCACTGCAGATATTAACTTTATAGCTATATAGTTATAGCTGTATATAGCTATGAGCTATATTCCTCTGTTGGTAGTGACAATACTTGCTCTGTCACCATCACTGCAAATAGCAGTACCTGTGTCTTGCTGTGCTGGTGCTAGCGGCACGCACCTCCGCAGTAACTGCCCGTGGCTGTTGCTGCAGGGTGGGTGACCAGAACTGCCACTGCTGGGGCTCTGCAACAGTGATACCTGCTGTCAGTCTTCCTGCGTGATCCAGATTTCATTCCAAAGCTTATGTGTACCAGGCACCGCACTGGTCAGGAGATGCACTGAAGCAGTAGTAGAAGGCTTAAAGTGGAGCGGGATTGATTTAGGGAAGACATTAAGAGAACTGTTTTAATGCTAAAGGAGCGTAAGTACTGAGGTATCCATGCCCTGCCAGGGATCACCAGAATTTTTTTCCTTCAGCATGCCCAGAGTTGAGCCCTAAGACCCGCTCTATCATCTGCTCTTGTGTGGCATTGTAAGTGAGAGTGTGCCCAAGGGCAGCCACTTCAGCTTCTTCAGGAAACAATCCCAGCTGACAAGTTATTCCCGTCTCAATTTCACATCAAGTTTGATCATTTTGCAGTTCACAGGATTAATCTTTCAGTATCCTCTCTCACAGGGACTCTCCCACACTGCACAGCTTCACACCTGTATCAGGTTCCCTTTGTAAATGTAGGATTAACGCTGTGACTGCTCTTAAGATATTGGCAAGAAATGCTAAGCTTTGCTAACAGCAAGTAAACAAATATTGTAGTTGTTACAACAGACATGTCCTCATAGATCCCGGTGGGTTCCTCCAGAGGTTTCTTTGGAAAACATTTTGTTCAGGGCTTCTGAAGAAAAGCCAGGTTTACAAGGCACTGCCAGAACCAGTACAGGAGATGAGACCTCGTGGGTTGCTTTCAGTGCCAGAACACTGCAGGATCTTCTACAGAAGTTCTGGAGGAGAAGGGCCTGAACCACCTTCTGGGAAGGCTTCTGTCAGCCACAGAAGAGAGGAACTGGACAGATTTTCCTCTGTGATTCCACCACAGGGACTAGTGTTGTTTCAGTGGGCGTCTGCCTGGACAACAGAGCAAGCACTCCTGAAGCCACCATCTGTACACCGCATATGTTCAGGAACCTGAGCAGGTTTTTCAGGACAGCCAAATACTAAGCTGACTAATCTGAATGTTCGGCAAGGATCTCCAGGAGAAAGTTATGATTAGAGTAGCTAATTTTGGAGAAGAATCTTGCTGATAGCCAGTAAGTGTGACAGCCTATTGGACCTGTTGGTGGGGTCAGGCGTAGCTTTGAGCTGATGCTTAATCTGCTGGTCAGCGTGTTCAGAGTGGTGTCTTCACTGGAGATTTGTTGTTTTCTATCATGGCAGCACTAATATCACAAACCTTCTTGATTCTGTTAACATTTGTAGTCCTGTTTCTAAAGCTGGGATTCTGTCTCTCATCTCTATGTTTACAGTGGAATTCAGTTGTACAAACAGGCATTTAGCCAAGCTTTGAGGGAGCCACTCTCCTATCACAGCTTGGACTGGTCTTGTTATGAAATCAGGTGCACAAAATTAATTTGAGCTTGAACTTGAATGTCCTGGTACTCTTTTTTTATTCCTGCTACGAGTACAAAGTTCTTAAAATTGCCCAGGCACCTGCAGATTTTCTCCCACAGTGGTGCCTCTGCTTGGAGTCTGATCACTGACCTTTATCCGTTTGGTCCATCTTAGGTGTCTTATGGACAATGTCCCATGCTTCTGATACTTGTCTTTACCATCTCATCTGAGTACTTTAACCTGCTCACTTGTCTTGAATACTCTAGAAGCCATTACAGATACAATATGGAAGGTTTCTTCTAAAAATGCAGTTGCTGAGCAATATCGTTACACTTTATGGACTGTGTCTGGCTAGAACAGGTTCTTCTACAGACTGTCTTCAAGGAATAGGTGTATTGGCTTTCCCTGTTCAGATTCCTGCATCTTGGAGGGATGAGGGTCTTTCAAAGCCCTAAATAATTTGACCTTGAATGAGAAACAGAATTCAAGTACCATGCTTTTATTCCTAGCTTCTGGAACTTGGTTTGCAGACTAGTGCTCTAGGTCTCCAGTCAGATGCTTGAGGTCTCCGCTCAGTTTAAACTCCTGCACGAGGGATTCTGCACATGCTTCCTCCCATCACTGTCATGTTTTTCCCAGCATTTCTTTCTCTCATCCCCTTTGAACCAGGGGAAGGTTGAAGTGGCCACAGTGTGAACCAGATAAGGGAATGGATGTAGCCAAATGTTGTTTGTCTTTCTTTTCCTTTCTCCTGATTTGGTTTACCTTAGAGCCACCCCAGCTCTTAGGCCCAAATGAAAGAGTAGGTAGAGGTGGGTGGCTGGGGCAAGAAAAAGGGCTATTGCCCTTTCAGCTGCAAGATGCACATCTTGATAATAGAACCACAACAGAACTATTGCCTGTCTACGTTCTGGGTAGAGTTTTATTTCTTCAGACTGATCTGTTAGTCTCTGCCTGCCATTTTCCTTGCCTTTTTTCTTCCTGTTCTTTGTCACTATTTTCATCCAGAAAGCTTTTCTTGTTCCTTCGCTGGGTCTTTCTGCAAAGCCACCTTCACTTTTGTCAGTAGTGCATGGTTGAAACCAGTGATGTTTCAAGTTTAACAAGAATGGAGTGTGGTGTTTGAGCGCCTCCCGTACACGAAAGGTGTCAACAAACTGGGAAGAGTCCAGTGCAGGAGCGCTGAGGTGATAAGGGATTGGAGCAAGAAGAAACCAGGGGAACTGGGCTTGTGTAGTCTAGTGAGGAGGAGGAGGAGGATGGGGTGGGGATGAAGCATCTAATAGCAGTCTTCCACCTGGGGAGATACTATAGAGAGAACAGAGCTGCACTCTTCCTGGAGGTGAACAGAGAAAGGAACAAAAGGCAATGGGCACAGGCAGCAACAAGGAAAACTCCATCTGGGCATAAAGAAATAAATTCTTTGCTAACAGAGTGGTACAACTCTGAGGCTGTGCCTGGAGAGGTTGCAGAGACTCTCATCATTTGACACTTTGAAAACTTGGCTGGATGATGCCCTGAACAACCTGATGCAGTTTTGAGATTAGCCCTGCTTGAAGCAGAACATTAAACTCTATGACTTCCAGACATGCCTTTCAATCTAAATTTTTCCATAATTCTTTAGCGTTGCCAGATAGAATTTTTGTTCCTAGAACTTAAGAGCAAATTGCAGTTACTTCTCATGGCAACTCTGAGCTGTAACAAGGTATTTGGCTCATAAAACTCTCTTTTCAATCACCAAATTCCCTGCTAAAACCAGAAATCTTTTAATAGTGAGGTTCCTCATGAAGGAGAGCTGGTGATGCTCATACCTGCATAAAAAGATTGCTGGCAATATTTTTTTCCCAATATTTGATGTTTTTGAAGTACCACCTCTTACTGTTTTTTTTTTTTTAATGCAAAAAAGTACAAGGTTTCTGTAAGCATTCACTAGATTAATCATATAAATATTGAATGTGTGTTAGGATGCATTATATAACAGATCCCCTAGTATTAAGCAGTATGTGTAAGCAGGTTTGCCTTTTTTTTCACCTGGTAGTTCTTTATTATCAAAGACTTCCAATCACTTTGGCAACATTGCCAACTAAACATTCTTTATCCTATTTAATTTGTTTGATTACAATCGTGATATTTTAGGTGGAGGAAGTAGACTAAGAGGAGTGAAGAATACCCAGTTGTTGCTTTTTTTTTTTTTCTTTGAGATTTGTATTGGTATCCACTTTTCTAGGCTGACTCTTTACTACCTAGTCCAGCCCACTTACCTAACTTGTACAGGTACAGTGCACGCTTGCTTAAAAAGAAAATACAGCTTCCCTTAACCCCTGTACATTCACCCAGCATATTGCCAGAACTTGGTACTCTTTTCTCCTCAGTTCCTGTTTCCTCTGCGTTTTGCCTTGCTTTCTGCCTCATTTCTCTCTTTACCAGTTTTTTCATGTTCATTTTCCATGGAAATGTTGAGGCCAGCAAAGACAATCTACAAAATATCAATGTAATGAGCAATTTGACAGAGCGTGCATGTACACCCAACACAGTACACATATATTCTTTGTGCTATTTGGCTGTTAAATACTTTTAAAATTTTCTTTCTCTGATTTCTCAGGTATAGAACATCTCCACATCTAAAGAGTTTTGTTCTAACAAATGGCATTTTGAATTCATCATTATTTTTCAGGCTTCTGACACTGTTGTTGAAAACGAGCATCAGTATTTTTCAGAGCGAAAATCAGAGCTGCTTTGAAGTTACTCATGTGTCCTTTAATGCAGAAGACCTGTTATCTGAAAGACTTTCATCTAGATGTTGGAAGTCAAGTGGGACATAAGTTGTATTAAAATTTTGATTTATTCTATCAGGCCTTTTTATGATACTTCACCAGATCATGCTGTTGGTCAGTACTTTTGTTCGTTGAAGACCAGTTCAATATTTAGTCTCTAGAACATACCTACTTAACATTGGTTTCATCCTGTAGCTGCTTAGAGAGACTTGTTCTCATAAGCCAGAGTTCTCTAAAATCATATATTCATGTTGAACCAAATTTGAGCAAGCATATAGACACGTGGTCTCAAGACAGCCAGCCACAGTAAAAAGAAATCAAATCAGGAGGCTTAAATCAGCAACAGTTTGAGAGTACCCCCCTGTCATGTCAATCCAAACATAGAAGGCCATAAATAGAGAACTTGCAAATTAAAATTTTTTACAAAAGTGAAGAGAGAAAGCCCACCAGCACACACGAAAGACTTCTGTCTTCAGATTCTTCTTCTTCGCTACTGGACAGCATCTCTGTAAGTAGTGCTTTCTTTTGTTGTATATGCTGTCATTATACAAACATAGAAGTGGCATTACAGTAGTGCTGTGCTAGTGCAGTCTGAATTTTGAAGCTTTGCAGTATTGACAGTGCTAGTTACTGATTACAGCTGAAATTCATTAATAAGAATCACCTGCAGATTCCACTTTCAAAACAGTGTACTTGTAAATACACCTGATGTTCACAGTGTTCTATGGAGAAAACTATTATCTGTTGCTTTTGTCAGTAATTGTTTAATACACAGAGTATGAATACAGTTATGTAGGTGTTTGGAATCCTATTGATTTCTGTATAATCAAAGTAAAATATTTTATTTCTTTCCACAGAGAATGAGGTACTCTGAGATTCATAGGAAGGAGCCAGTAAGGATCAAAATGATGTGTTACTCCCTTAAAAAGAGAGAGGAAAAAAAAAAAAAGGCAGGTCATGAGAGTCAAGGTGAGCCAAAAAGTCTCTTTTTGCTGCGTTCCTTTGTAAAGCAGAAACAGATGATGTGAAGTGAGCCAAAACGCAGCAGTATTTAATAAACTTGCTGCATTCCTCTTGCTGAAGGGGAGAGGAGTAAAATAACAGGCGTTCAGGAAGAGGAAAAAATGAAAAATAGATGAATTCTTGAAGAGAGTTTGCTGGTCATTGCAGTCAGAGGTGGATTGTGGCATGAGTAGTGAAATGACACCTAATACTCTAGATTTTGACATCACAACCAAGCGGCAAACTTGGGAGTTGTTTAAACTACTTTTTTTTTTTTTCCTCCTGTTTCTGAAGAGCACAAGATTTGAAGACGGTTGAACTAGTATTGCCTTCTCTACCCAAATCCACCAAGAATACCACTTTGAGCAGGGAATGTCTCTTACATCCCAGTTCTCTTACTTCTCAGTCCTGCTCAGTCTTTGCAGCCCCATCAGGAATCTCTGTGTCAGGGGAGGACAAAACCAGTAAGTCTCCTGTCCCAGGTAGAAAACACCCTCTTTGAAGCAGAAAGCTACTCTCATACCTTGCAGAACAGCACTTTCTCTGTTGCCAGCACCAGGAGTTAAATATAATTTAAACTTGACTGGCAAAAAAGATTCCCAAATAGCACAAACTGGGTTGTATCCGCACTGCTTATGCCAGGACCTGTTTGGAACATGCTGGGCCAGCCCTCTAACTGTTTCAAAATATCTTTTTTCTTTTTTTTTTTTTTTTTGTAGTTACCTTCCAGTTGTTTCATAGCTGGGTCAAGTACTAAATTCTGTCTGTAGACCCTGGTGTATTTAAATACTTAAAAAAAATAAAACCAGCAGCATAACTTCTTTTCAAGACTGATGGAATGAAAGTCATACCTTCATTCTCCATGTTTTTATGAGTATTTTTCTTTTCTTTACCATTTGTTCTACCAAATTAGGGAATGATATAGGCAAATGTGAGTTTTCATTTGGGGATTGGTAATTCTTTGGTATTGAATTACTTATTGAATTACAACCTACACTTGTGAAAGATAGGGGAACGTTTTTCAGCAGAATGCTCTTACTCCACTGAATGTCAGGCTGCTGAGCCAGCTGAAGCCGTCACGACTTTCGCTCTCTCTGACTGCCCACTCTTGCCTCCACATCACTCAGTTTTGGTCTCTAAAATATATTTTACATTTTTCCTGTGAATTTCTACAGGACATTGTCCTCATAGTGCCATCTGTGCCATGTCAGATGAAGCACAGCTTGCAACATGAATCAGGTCTGTAACACAGCAAAGAGACCTGGTTTGCACACTGACTTTCGGGGACAATAAGGCAAACTACCTGTCTTTCATGATGATTGGTGACATTATGCAGCTCTTTGTCCTTCTGCAGTCACTTGATCTGGTAGAGATCAGTTTGCTAAGGTGGCTGTGGTACAGTTTCTGTTAACACCACGTATTGCTCATTCTTCTTTCTCCAGTGAAGGTGTTTAAAGACACTCGTAAGAGTTCTCATGAAGTCCTTAAGATGCATTATATTCATTGCTACATTTATAATGATAATAGTTTTGAACAAAATGAAACCTATATTTCTTTTTACATGTATTTTCTTCCTTTCTAGATTGAAAAGCTGTTTTCCACATCTCATTTGAAGCAAACAAATGGAAGAGCAGTATTGCCACTTCTTCAGGGTCTTCAGAAGATTGAAAAGCTTTTCTTGAGCAGAGCATGTTGTGGAGGTGAATGGAGGAGAACAGACAAACAACATGTTCTTCTGTTTGACAGTTCAGATCTACCAGGTCTGAAGATGCAAGAGCCAAGGCATAGCTTAGAGTAGCCCTAAAGCTTCTTTAAGTTGTGCTTGGAAAACAGTTGTCTCTACATGGCTGTTGGAGTGGAAGGGATCATTTTAGTGTATTTAAAGCATGTTTAGTTCACACCATCTTTTCTGTAATTACCCTAGGCATGCTGTTGTCACAACCAATGGTCTGATTCTTCAGTATCATTCTTTAATAAAATTTCAAAATTTAACCTTTATATGTCTTTTTAATTATGTCTGAGTAAACTGCAGTACATAGATGTGTTAACATGATGATACAGTTCATAAAGTTTAAAACTAATAGTTGAAAACTAATATGACAAAGATTGGAGATTCACAATCAGATATATGATATTATTTGTACTTTTGTTGTCTTAGAAGCTCTGTCCTGGATTTACACTCCACTGTGCTAGGTGCTCTACAGAGTCTACCTACACTCATTGCAGCTATATATACAGCTACTGTTGCTCAGGAGTAAATGCTGATGGTAATATCACAACATTGCCATAATAGTATCCCTGTGACCTATTACTGTAGAGGTATTTAAATCAGTGTTTTCGCTGACCTACAGCAATTGGATACCCTATTATGCAATGAGTTACCCAACCAAATAAAGAAAAGGGTTTGATATGGGTTTTCATCATTAAAATGGATGAAAATGTGCAAGAAGGCATGTGCTAGCAGTTTCACAAAGAAAAACCTTTCTCAAGATGCCTGTTACCTGATTTAACAGTTGTTTTTCCAGCTGAAGATAAAAATCAAAAAAGCATGGGTGATGGAATACATGACTAGAAGGAAGATCATACATAAATCAGTTTATCTGTGACTGCAGTGTTCTCTGTGTTGTTGCAAAAAAACCATGTGTTTCTTATCTCTGCAGGGAAAGTTAGTATATTGTAAACAATTTGAGAGTACTTAACCAAAGAGCTGGTTTTGATGTGATTATATTGCAATTTATCTTAAGTAAGTTAGATCAGCTGGGAATACATCAGCTAACAGGAGGTTTATTGAACACAAATTTAGATTACTAATACTTTCTAGTTGAATTTTTTTAAGCTTCAAGTTGTGTGTATTCTGTGTCTGATGTGTGCATGGGGAGTATAGAGCTATTAAACAATGTAAGATAAGCAGTGTATTCACCTCGTTTGACATCATGATAATGGGCAATGCTTTTATATTGTTATAGGTGTGTCCCCAGTTATAACTCCTCTGGTGATAACATTGTTTTGGTGAGGACAACACATCAGCGACTTTAAAGCTGAATTAACTGTGTTTCTTTATGTTTTAGTGTAGCAGGTTAAACTATTTCACTCAATGAATCAACTTACAAAACTACCCCCGGTTTTACAGGTCATCCTCTCTCTGGTGCTTATTGGTGGACTTTTGGATGTGTCCTGAGAATCGAGAAGGAGGAAGCTCAGGCAGGTCTCTGACCAGACCTGCTTATTTTGTACAGATGGTGCAAATGAGCAAAAATGGCTGGATTTCTCTTGGGACCTTTCCCTGCAAATACAAAGCAAGGGTGGTCAGTTCCTTCACGATACTGTCTTACCCACATGGCTGGTATACACTGAATATAAGTTTTACTTGGTCTTGGTCGTGGGGAGGAGGGTTGAACAGGAAATTAAGGAGCTTTATCCAATTGCCTGACCTTGTTTCCGTATGAGTAGCAAAGTATCAAGCTAGGTTATTGGTTCTCCCTTCTGAATCTTGATCCAAGGAGATGGGCGTTATTGAGTGCTGTTCAGACAAGAACTGTGGAGAACATGAAGGTCAGAGGCCTTACTGCATTTTCGAGAACTAACAGAAGCAATTTGAGAGTTACAGGCTCCGTTCAAGACTCCTGCAGATCAGCTGAGTGGACAGTTTCCAAACAGCAGCTAAACAGCAGTGGGTAACAGTACACAAAGAGCCATCACAGCTCCAAACTAAGGGCTGTGGGATGACATAAGTACGCTGTCAGACTATAGTTTTATGCCTTGATACTTTCTTTTCAGAGCAAATCCTAGCCCACGCTTTGAAATGAAAATGAATAGTGTGTTTTCTTCCATGCTATGAAACTCCCTACCATTTGCAAAAATAAAAGGAACTTCTTCCTTAACAATATTATTGATATAAACTGACCCCTCAAGAGAAGTAGGATGATGAATCCAGAGCTGGGTTTTCAAGCACTCTGTGCTTACAAAATGATCTTAGACTTTTTTTTCTCCTGTCTCCACTTCCTATGAAATGCATGCTGTCCACTTGCCCTCTGAGAATGACTTAGCTGCTTTCAGACTTGGGACCCTCTTACAGAATACAGCAGGGTGGAGAAGACATGACGTGGGCATGTTGGGAGAGAACTATGAATGTGTCTGGGAGGAGGCTAGAACAAAAAGAAGGGTGAGTGGATGAAACTGGTGAGAAATCTTTGGCCAAGGCAGGGAGCAGAAGGAGAGGGAGCTCTGCTCAGTCTACTGCCTTTCAGCAAAGGCTTTGAGATGAGAAGCAACCACAGCACTGAGAACCAGAGTATTTGTTGAGAACCAAGAGGAGCTTCTTGTCCTACTTTCTGTGGAAGTCATTTTATTTCCTAGAAATTTTCATTAGCTCCACTTCATCTGCTCCAGCCACCACCTCACAGCACACTGCTGCTCTGGTTCGAGTGGCCTCCTAGCAATGTATCCTCTCTTAGGAGGATAGCTTTTCTACTCCAGTGTTGACCTGTCCTCTGTGGCTGTGCTAGAACATTTCACAGTGAGTCCCTTACCTTTAGATGCAAGGAAGCAGAGCTCCCCAGCCAAATTTTCCCATGCTCTGTGGCACCCTCACACACTGCTGTCAGTCAGAATGGTGTTTTAAAACTGGACAGCAGTATCTGTTTTCCTCAGTTGTCTGTATTTCCAGGTATAATTATTTCATAAGGATAACTATGAAAAGGTGCATTTCTGTTCAGTAGTGGAAGAGCCGGTTGGCCTGCCCACCATGGTTGGCCTGCTTCCTCAGGTACGAACTTTTGTCTTTCTGATCATCTCAGAACTCTTCCTAGTTGTCTCACTGGTGATCAAGGAACCAACAAAGACATGATCTGCTGAACCTGATACTTAAGAAGGAAGAATTGGTGGGTAGTTGTGAAGATCAGTAGCATCCTTGGCTGCAGTAACCATGAGATGGTGGAGTTCAGGATATGTGATACTGAGGTCAATACTGTTCCATATCTTCATAAATTACCTCAGTGATGCAGCAGACTACACCCTCAGGAAGTTTGAAGATGAGACAAAATTCAGAGAAGTGGTTGATATACTAAATAGTGGTGGTATCACCTCGAGAGGCTGGAGAAATGGGCTGGCAGGAATCTAATGAAGTTGAGCAAAGACAAGGGCAAAGCCTTGCACCTAGGCTTTACTGGTGACCGACAGACTGGAAAGCAGCTTTGCAGAGAAGGACCCGGGGGTCCTGGTTGACACCAAGTTGGACATGAGTCAGCAGTGTGCCCCTGCAGCACAGAAGGCCAACAGCATCCAGGGCTGCATTAGGAAGAGCATTACCAGCAGGTCAAGGGAGATGATCATTCCCTTCTACTCAGCACATCTGGAGGGCTATGTACAGGGCTTCCCAATGCAAGAAACTTGAAATTCAAAGCCTGACTGGATACAGTCCTGGACAACCTGCTTCACTTGACCTTGCTTGAGCTGAGGGGTTGGACTAGACAATCTCCAGGGGTGTCTTCCAACCTCAACCATTCTATGAATCTGTGTGACTCTGTTTTCCAGCTGTAAAGTGGGCTGGCATTTGTTTTGGGCAGAAACAAGCTATTTAAAACTAATTTAAATTAGGATAGTGTCTGATCTTATGCTCCTGATAAAGATTTAGCACATAGAGGCAAGTAACTTAACAGGTTTATATGTAGACTTACATAGAGATAACTTCTAGACATGCTGTCAGTACAATGGCTCTTCGGATGCTTCAGCAAGGAGGAAAATGCCACCAAATTCCTGAGGGAAAAGGTCTCCAAGCACTTAGCACAGGCACAGCCCATGAGTCTGTGGTAAAAGTCACTCAGTACAGAGTGACTTACCATCGATTTCCATGTGTGAGTAGCTGTGGTAGCAATGAAAACCAGGCTTCCATGAGCGTTTAAGTGACATAGGAGAGTCCATTTAATTCTCAACAGGACTTTGTATCTTTGAATCCCTTTTGAAAACTGGGTGCATCTTCTAAGCTTAAGTGTTTTTGAAAGCCCATGAAGAGTGATCAGTCCTCCGGACTTTACCATGAAACTACTTAATGTATTTTATACTGTGCTGTTGGACATTTTATTGGCTTGTTCTGCACACACCAGATTTTTCAGCAACAGATAAGAAAAAATTACTATGTAAGTCCCCATTTGGATTTCCTGAATACAGAAATTCTGGAATTTTAAATACATATATGGCTAAATTTTATCCCACATATGTTTTCAGACATTTGTATTTGAACAAATGTATTTGAATATTTGTTTGAAATGCATTTGGATATTTTAACATGTCTTGCATATTCAGGTGCTTACACCCTCCGACTCAAATGTTTAGACAATTTAACCATTTTGGTGTGGTATGTATGACCAGTTGAGCACTGTTGGTTACTGACTTTAGGTATCTTGAGATGCTGGTAAAGCACCCTACTGTGAAGACTTGCAGACCCCTGAACCTATGCTGTCACATTTTTATGGGTAACAGCGAAGCAATAAGTATTTAAAAGGTGGAGATAGTTCTACATGAATCCCTGTTGCAAGTCCTGTCCCAAGCAGATCTCAGCTGTGTACACAAAACTGAACTTTGTTACCTCTAAGATAGGTGCAGTTTGGAGGTGTGGGGAACAAAGATACACTGCTTGGAGATGCTGCAGATCAGCCACTGAGCTGCCACTGCCAACTGCTTTCTCCCATGTCTGATTGCAAGTGCTCTTGGTTTGTGCCTTGCCAGAAAAAGCAGAGAAGCCCTATTCAGGCAGAATTGAGGGCTCATTTTATTGACATGGGGAGATTCTTATATCTGTCCTTGCTGGCTGCATCTTCATCCCTCTCACGGCATTGCCTGTGTCACCTCCCATGTCAAGGTGCCCTCACGGAGTAGGACATCCAGGGACCACACTAGATCAAGGAGATGAGGGTCCCAGATCCATGGGACTGAAGAGGAGTGTATGCCTGTAACATAGAGTTGAAGGTACCCCTACTTTGCACTCCTACCAGCTTCTGGACCAGAGAGGGCTCCTCAGCCCTTTCTCTTCCTGGCAGGAGCATGTCCCTTCTTTCCTCCTTCCTCCTTCTCCCTCCTGCCATTGGGATCCGACCCAACCTTTCCCTGTGTGGCTCTGCCTCCTGCAGGATGGTGCTACCTGTGCTCACCTCCTCCCGCAGACATGGCAGTGCCAGGAGTCCAGCAAAGTAAAAGCATGTTGAGGAGCCTGTGCTAGAGGAGATGGGGTTGTGTCAGGTACTACATTGCTACGGTGGGTGTTAGCCCTGATCTTCTCTGTCCTTCCTCCTGCCTTGCCAGGTGCCTTACAGATCTCCCCTAGGATATGGTGATCCAGGTCAGCACTGGAGGACCCAGAAGGGGGACAAAGCTCCCTTCCCACCATGTGCCCTTGTTGCTAAGCTGACTGGCAGTGCTCTCACCTCTCCTGGCAGCACTCAGATGAGGAGGCAATGGTATCGGGGCAGCCTATTTTGTTGGCCATTTTCTGTAGACTCTCTACAGAAGAGTCTACAATCAGTATCCTTTCACTCCAGGCAGCTGCCTGTTTTACTTGGCCTGAGGATGCTCATGGCCCTGGGTGGTCATGGACTAGGAGCCTCCTGCCCATTCTGTGATAATGACTGTAAAAGCTTCACAGACCTTCAGGACTAAAACCATCTCCAGGAACTGACCCTGGCACTGTGACCTGCTGTGCAATAGGATAGCAAAGCATTTGCTTCCTGCTTTATGAGTAAGTGGGGCTTGGGATTGCGTCAGGCTGTGGCTGTGTACTAACCTGGCTGTGTCTTCCTTCCACAGGGAATGATCTCTTTCTGGTCGCAGTCCATGAGCTGGGACATGCGCTGGGTCTGGAACACTCCAATGATCCCAGTGCTATCATGGCTCCTTTCTACCAGTACATGGAAACACACAACTTCAAACTGCCCCAGGATGACCTCCAAGGAATTCAGAAAATCTATGGTGAGCAACGCTATCCACTCATCTGTTTACACTGGGCTCGAGTCTAGCGAGTATTTTAGAGCCACAGACAGGTAGCCCCCAAAATGCTTGCAGCTGGTGGACTGGATTTCCTGCCATAGCTGAATGGGGAACCACGTAAAGCCCTTGATCCACAGCCAAATGTCAGATGACTGTCCCAGTGGCAATATCTTTGCACAAGTCAGGATAACCAAACTTCTGTGATCTCGCTGCTGCTCCATCCCTCACTATATCCCCAATATCAGGAACACTAGAAAGGGAAGAATAGGCAATTGCTGTGCCCAAGGTTTGTCCATTAGGAACAGCCAGTGCAAATAGAAGGGAAGAATGTGAAGAACATGGAACATCAAGGAAAGGTATGCACTGGTTTTTTTTCTCCATACATAGAAGGTAGGGAAAAAAGTTTGGATCTGCTTAGGGAACACTTTACTTCTTTTAATCTCCAGCTGAACGTTGTTGTACAACATGTGCCACAAAGATACGGGCTCAGGGAAAAGAGATAAAAGGAGGCAGAGAGATTATGGGAGAAAACCCATAGGGAAGGGGCTGGAGATGATGTGGTACCATGTGATGGGATCATGGGTACCAGGGTGTGAGGACAGGGAACTTCAGAGAATTATTGGCTGAAGAAAACCTTGGGAGCAGAGGGAAATGCAGGTTTTAGAAGCCACAGTCAAGGGGAGGCTGAGCTAGAGGATGCTAATGGATACAGACTATGGCAGCCCATGGAAAACAGGTTTTGTCAAACATCCCTGATTTTGTTCTTTGAGGAAAGTACAAGCTAAACAGAGAGGTTACTTAATAAATGTAGCCTAGAGCAACTGTGCTATGTAACTATGCAACATTTGCCGTTGCGTGACATCTTGCGTGACATCAAAAATTAACTCCCAGTGTGAACAGAGCAGATATTATATGAATTAGACCTGAAAAAACACCCCTTATGAGATGGTTGTCAGTGTTTCTAAGGGATTGCTGCTGGCATCAGTGGTAGACCTGACACTAGTCAACATTTGCATCAGTGATCTGCCAGTGGATTTTAAATTATTGCTAATAGAACTTGTGCCAAGACCTATAAGACTCTGAAGCAGTACAGCAAGACTTTAGAGTTCTAAGCTGTATGTCAATTGTTTGAGTCTGATTTTTTTTTTTTTTTTTGGTAACTGGAATGAGATTCATTTGTTCAAACATAGATGCCTAAAGAAGAGAAAGCTCTTTCTGGGCTAGTTTCCCTGATACCTGTCTGGGCAATAGGAAGAAACAGGCATTTATAGAGTGCAGTTCATCCTCGGTGTAAGGCAGATATCCAAGTAAGGTCCAACATTTAAAATAAGATGGCTTGAAATATACCCAGGGGGAACTGGCTCTTCCTATTAGTGCATATGAACTTTTCTCTTTATTGTTCATTACCAGGATGAAGTTGCATGGCAACTGTCCTATGGTATCATTTAATTACGCATACTTTAACTTAGTGTATATTCAAATACTCAGGATAACAGAGATTCTGGGTGATTTTGAAATAAAGTGCTGGGGTAGTAAGTGTTAAATTTTCATTAAATAATATACCTAAGTTTTCCTTTTTTAAAGCTGCTAAAATGCCATTACGCTGTTTCTATTTTGGAATGTTGATTTAGTTCCTGTGAACTTTGACTAATGAGAAAGAAAAAAAAAATTTATCACTGACAGTGAAAGTGCAGTCAAGAAAAAATTACTGGTCTCTCTGTTTTCAGATACCTTTTTTGGAAAGGGAGCAGATAAGGAATTGACACCCATGCTTCTTCACATTTGTGGTTCAAGCCAGTATCAGCAGTGGCTGAGCTGAGGACCAGCACTCCCCCAGTACAGCTTGGGCAGGGACCCAGTGCCCAGGGCTGAGCTGAAATGGGGCTCCTGGGCCCATGGGTGGGGGTGGAGGTACCAGGTGGTGCTGGTCAGGGCCATTAAGACCTATTAGTGCCCTCAGGGCCCTGGCAGTTGGTGAGAGCACTGCACGATGTCTTGTGCACAGCTGTGACAGAGCAGAGAGCTCAGGATTCTACTGCCTATGGCTTGGTAGCAGCACCACTACACTTCCACTTATTTTTTACTTAAACTTCACTTGACATTAAACTTTAGCCACATACTATGTTAAGATTCTCTGTATGCAATATAATATGCTTAAAATTTTAACTCTGCTCGAAAAAAGCAGTGTGAGCGAATTACTGCCTGGTGCAGTAGTAATTAGGAATTAGTTTGGTGACTATTCATGGAGTTGTGCAAGGCTCCTCTCTGAGGCCTTTGAACTGGTTGGGGATGGTGTTGGTGGTTGCAGAGATAACCAGTCCTGTGGGGAGAAGAAGGAGCAGCTTCTGCAGTAGGAGCTTTGATTCCCCCAGGTGGAGATTTCAGCCCTTAGCACAGAGTTACCGACCAAAAACTAAAGTTTAGTTTAAAACTAGGTTTTACTCTTATGGTTCACAAAGAAAAGATGGAGAATGCAGATTATGTTTCTCCCTGGAACTGGAGATAAGAGAACAGATCCTTTTATCTGAGCTTCTTACAACTGAGAAGGGTCTGAAATATCCTTCTTGTAGCTTTAGCAGGAACATTCAACTAATGTGTTTTATTTCCACAGTGCCAGTCTGCTTTGTTGTGCCTTGGGAATGCCAAAAGCCCATCTACTGGAGCACCTGTCCAAAAATCAAAACCTCCTGCTTTCTTGCTGTTTTGACATTCTCTACAGTGCAGCAGCATGTGCTCAATACGTATTATTTAGGAGCTTACTATGCAAAATAAGTCATAGAGCCAGAGCCACTGCCTTGCCTGTAGCATCCTTTTTAAAAAATAAATCCAATTAAAACTTCCAATTTTTCATTCCGCTGAATTGCTAGAACAAAGAAGAGAAGCTCTACTAAAGTTTAAGTCCATTTTGTCTCCTTCTTTTGAGAATGATGCATTTCAAATGTATTTTTAGGTTGTATCTGTGTTTACCCATTAGGAAAGAAATATGTCTAAATCTGTCATATAATGATTTGTTGAATTACTAAGTTATTTTCTGCTGGATTTATTTCAAAACTCACCTAAAGAGAGGCGATACAAACTCTTGTTTGTGCTTCATGCTGGTTAGTATAAGGTCAATGTTTAAAATGTTATTTCCACTTATGAGCTAATGATGAAAAGGCCAGCAGCTCACTGTGTGTGGCAGAGTAGACTGTATGACAATTCAGCAGTATTTCCATCTTCTGATAGGTGCTTCTTGTAGCTTGTTCCTTGACACAATGAGGGAAATATCATCACTGTTCTTCACATGTCTTTTTCTGAAGGATCTCTCGCCTGTACTCGTACCCACGTCACAAGTGACATGCCCAGAAAGGAATTAAACTGGAAGTAATACCATTATGTAGGTCCCCTGGATACCCTCTTAAACTGACTGTCTCTTAATTTTGCTAGTGTTGCAGCCAGGGCTGCATGCAGCTACAGTGCAGATGGAAAGGGGGGACATACTCAGCCAGCCATGGCCTTGTCACACAGCCTGAACTGTTCTTCACATCCTGCTCTAAGTACCCTTTTGCAGTAGGCTGTGAAACATCCTCCCATGTTAGGAGTGATTCTTCTGACACTGTGCCTGGGGAGCAGAAGGGTTGACATCATATGCAGGAAGAACTCGTGTTCACACAGATGCTTGGAGCTGGTAAACCAGGCCATTACCTTCAGGGCCCTTTCAAAGCCTCAGGTCACAAAGGAAATGTCTCCTTATCACTCAAAGACAGACCAAATCATTAAGCCTGGAGAAAACCTTAAGGATCTGGGTCGTCCCAGATCTCACTGAGGACATGTCAACCTCACACATCCTTTCTGCAGCTCAAGAGAAGAGCTCCCTGTCAGCGTACATGCTGCATCCCATGAGGGCTGAGGTCCAGGGTGGTCATGAAACCACACCAGCCCCTCGCCAAGGAACTAGACACCAACTCTGACATCCAGGAACAGGGGATCAGCAGGGCACAGTGTCCCTGAGCAAATAGCACCTTCTGCCGGCCTCATTGCTCCTGTGCAGCAAGCACGGGTTTCATAACCTCCCTCCCCTTTTCCCAGTGGCAGTCCACAGAGCAATCCCAGATCCTTGTAACCCACATGTGTGTGTGAGATGGCTTGTGATGGAACAGCAGAAAGACCTGATGCAAAATGCTTCGCGTGGTGACACTGCATTGTGGGTGACCATCAGAGATGATCACTCAAGACTCAAAAATCACATCAAGATTCGCTGTCATGCAGCACCTGGAAATGTTAGGCATAGGACTGTTTTCTGATAATGTCCTCTTGAATGTGGAAGAAAATGGAGTAACATGCAAGACCTTGTCTATAGAAGCTGCAAGATCTGGGACTTTTGGATCCCTGCCCCATGGTACTGTGCTTGTAGGAGGGTGGGGAAGGAAAAATGTGTGGCAATAAGAGAGCTGGAGGGACCTGCCCTGGTGCCATATCTCTGGCACGTTGCAGAGATACCAGACTCACTCTCTATGTTGCATCCCTTCATTTGCACCTTTCCTCCTGTCCAGAGACTCTGTTGGACCCAGCAGGAAATACCAGACTCCACCTCCGGTGCATCCACTGAGTCTCACCTGCCCTGTGCCAGGTCTGCATTCCTGTTCCTCTGAAAAACAGGCAGGGAGGAACCACCTGGTTCCTGGTGCTGTCCTTGGGGTCCACCTGCCACGTGGAGGACTCTGCCATGACACAGGGACTCACCTGTGCCCACATCAGCCCTGGAGCTGCGCACATGGGGTGTGAGAGGAGGGAGCTGGTCAGCTGCCTCCTGACGAAGGAGGAGCTGAGGAGGAGCCCACCTCTCTTGGGAGGTTTCTGAGCTGATGGAGAAACACTGCTTTATGTTATGGCTGTGCATGAAATACTTACCCTACAGATCCTTCTGAGTATAAAAAAAATGTTCTGTTTTGCAGTGGAGCAGATGTCAGGCTTCTTAAAGTTTTTCCAGAGGGGAACTGGGCTGCAAGCACCACCGCTGGAGCATCTTGCAGAGCCCCAAACTTTCATCATTTGCCTGCCTAAGCCTAGGAATTTTGGACCCAGTTTTCTTGCACCCAAAGCAGAGAACCCAACCCAAGGTGAATCGCCTCGTTACAGAGCCCAGGAGAGCATTCCCTCTGGCTTAGAGCAAGGATTTCAGCCACGGACACTTGTCTTCCAGGTGAATTCTCTATCACCTGAGTGGCAGCTGGTCATTCAGAGGAGAATGTCTGTGTGAGACGGGCTCGAGAAACCCTTCCTGATGATCACGAGGGCCTTGACTGCCCAGCTCTTGGGTAGACTGTGGGTGCTGGGGCTTGTTCTGCAGACTGTAGCACACTGGGGCAAGAATACCCAAACTAACTGACATGTCTGACCCCAGAAGTGCAAAGTGCTCTGTGGACAGGTTTACCAAGCGGGCAAGGAAAACGAGTCCTTTCTGAGCTCTGAGCTGTTGTGGATGGACCATCTCTCATCCCTGAGATAGCTTGTTGACAGCTAGCTTATTTAATATGAACAGGAACCACTCTCCACTGCCCTGGAGTCTGCAGAGCAGCCAGGTGGGTTTCTCTCACTCTCCCTGGCTCATTTGGATCATACGTTTTGATTTGAAACTGAGGAGCCTTTCCAGCTGGTGCAGTCCTGCAGAAACATGCAGGCAGCTCAGCTTTGTGCAGCCAAAAAACTCCTGTATGTTATTCAAAAGTGTAACTGCCTGCCTGTGGTCTGGATGATAGTTTTATTCTTGGAGTGAATATGAAGGAGATAAAGACAGGCCTTTGTTTGCAGGTGGATCGTTACCTCCCCTGATCTGAAACAAAGGGCGTCCTCTGCACTGGCAGGCTTGGAGAGCCGCCTGGCTCACGCAGAGTTGGCTGTGACGGACGCTGAGCCATGCGAGATGCTGAGCCTCCAGGCAGGTGTTGTGCAGTTGAGGGAACACTCTGTCCATAGCCAGGAGGACAGTACAATTATATTTTGTCCTCAACTATCGACACAGTGGCTCCTAAATGCCTCCTCTCTCTGTGTTATCTTCACAGGTCACCTTGGTATTCAGATGGTCTGCGACAGAGGAAGCATGAAGGGAGGAGGCTAAGTGCCAGTGGCGGGAGTCACACTCTGAAGGTGATCTGCTGTGACCCAAAAGCTTTCTGACATTCTTTGCCTTGGTTGTGCTAGAGAGGAAGAAAGTCTTCTTCTCCACACAGTGTCTGTAAAATCCCTGCAAGTTGCTTCCCTCCAGAACCTAGAGTTTCCAGCTCCAGCAGGTTTCTTCCCTGCTTCCCGTGTGGAAGTGGCTGCAGGTTCAGCCCTGGGGGTGGGTTCGTCTCCGGTGCTGGGATCACACCCAATAGCCAGGGTTCAGGCCCAATTGCAGGCCCATGCAATAGCCTCTCTCGCTTAATTTTTCTCTCAATGAGAGTTGCTCTGACTGATTCTCTGAAGTTGCTTGGAATCGTAGTGATAGAGGCTGTGATTTGCATGCGATGCTGCCTGGTTAGTTGTATCGGTGGTGGGTGTAATCAGCTCCTGTAATAAATACCAAGGTGCCAGCATCTCTCGAGTAGCTCTTAGTTCACATGGTCATCTCTGCTGCTCATAAACCTGTTGTATCCTGCCTTTACCTGTCTGTTCTGGAGGCAGGTTACTGTGATGAGATTCTAGAAATAGTAATGACTGGCAAACTATATCAGGTCTATTCATTCTGCTTTCATGCCAGGTTGTGCTCAGAAGTGGCTTAGGTCTTACGAGACAGCATCTTTCTTCAGCAGTGGAAAGTCTGTGCTTCTGCTTCCCATCCCCCTAACTATAGACCAAATTCTGCCCACTTGGACCCGAGGATTTTCATGTTATATGTGTTCTGCTCTGCTCTTTGCATGTGCATAACTGTAGGATTACCTTCCACCTTTAGCTGTAAGTCCACCCTCACTCAGTGACAAAGTGAAGGCAGCAATTAAAAATAAAAATGCAATCTGTATAACCATAAGAGGAGACAAGACTTTAATCAGGATAAATTAGAGGGCCCAGAATACATAAAAACAAGAAGAGAAGCAAAAGATGACAAGGAAAAATCCATGGCTGGCAGGGAAAGACAGTAAGAGGAATATTTGAAGTGAAATGACAAAGCCTGCGTCCCAGCAAGTTGCAGTACCTCCTGCAAAATGTTTGGGAAGCCTTGTCAGTGCTGGGTACCTCCTTCGGAGCAATCGCCAGCACTAGTTTGGCCATTACAAGCAGTGAGTATATACAGTGGCCCAGCTCCCGTTGTTAGTCCTGACCTGTGAGCTCTTTGCACAGCTCTAGCAAATGTTTCAGTGGATGCAAATCTGGGGTTCACCTGAATCGTTGCTGATTTGCACCATCCTGACCACAGTGTGTACAACTGCTTCTGCCTTGCAAGTTTACTGCATTTTGTTTCATCTTAGGGCTCATTAAAATCAGTCCCCTGGGTTGCAGGTGCTGTTTTAACTTTCCTCTTCTCCATGGAAGACTCTGACAGACTTTGGGCACTTAAGTTGAACGTGAGAGAGTTGAACACGACTGCTGTCCTGCAGCAGGGGCAGAGCAGGCTGTAACCTGGTATACGAGTGGTCCTCACTTGTGAAGAGAGAGTGAATCTTTAATAAGTCCAATCATGCATGAGATGGTAAATTTTTAGCATATAACCACAATCCTATAGTCCCTGTTCTGCACCTTACTACCAGATTCTACGTGTCTTTGTGACCCATCAGGCACATTCATCATAATTTTCTTTAGCTGGTACTCCTGTCCTGTCTCATACTTTTTTCTTTTAAATGAGAGGGGGAAAAATTAATGTCATGTCCTCACCTTACTGCTCATGGTCATCTCTATAAAACTCTATTCTTGCTTTCTTCTCCTCTCAAAGTGTGGAGTTTTTGGCTTGTGATTTCTGGAAATCCAGAACTGCTGTTGATTTGAGTATCTCCATCTGTTTGCTGTGGCTGAGAAGCAGAACCGCCCTGACTTGGCAATCACTCCCTTCCGTACTCTTGTGTCTTTCCAGTGAGCAGTTTGAATACGTAACATACAGTGACTTCTTGTGTCACTCCCAGAGTTCCCTCTGACAGCAGGTGTGCTTCTGCATTGCAGGTTGCTACACGTCTCACCCTGTTTAAAGGCAACAGTGCTCCTTGGAGTCCTCCTTACAATCACGTTGTGAATTTCCTTCTAGCTGCCTCTCACAACGCTGGGGTCTATCCTGTGCTGGAGCTGGTGGCAGTCTTCCACAAACTACCAAATAGCTGTCTGATGAAATTGCTCCACTGTGACAATTAAACTGACCACCAAAGAGGCTTTTCTGATCCATACATGGCAACAGAAATGCGTCTCTCATTGGTCAGCGCACGGCAGCGTGAGCCTCTTGCAAAGAGGAGGGAATGAACAACGACACCTCCCTTGTGCTTCCGTAGCAAGATGCTGTAGTGTCATTTTGAAAGGTGATCCTTGTATCAGTTGTTGGCAGGGGAATCCTATGGTGTAGGACATGCATTAGAGGTTTTTCAAGGTTATTTACCAAACACACGCACTACAGCCGTGTGGATGGCAGCACAGGAGTGACAAGATCCCACTGCTCTTTAATGAGACCTGCAGCTTGCAGTGAGTCACTGCTTATTGTTTCCTGCTTAGGTCCCAGTCGAGACTTACCTTTCCTTAATGCAAGCATTTCCAGTCTTCAGCAAGCATGTAAACTGCTGGTTTTCGAACTTAATTTATTCAGGTACTATAACTGGCACCAGGTGCCATTTTTGGCAGCCAAAGCAGGTTACCAGTTTCCTGCTCCTTTAATTCACCAAAGCAGGAGCTGAACACTGCTCCCACATCCCATCTCAAAAAAACAGTGTAAGATCTGCCTGGGACCTATTTCCCTATTCCCATCCCTTTCTCTGCAGCATATCCCACTGTACCAACTTAATCCTACCTCTGTGAGCTTTCCAGCCTGAACCAGAAGTGTCAGCTAGTGTAACGCTTGGAGGAGATGCCTTTGCACAGCCCATGTGCTTCACACCACAACAAGTTAACAGTCAGTGTGAGGTTAATGGTTGGACTGGATGATCTTCAAGGTCTTTTCCAACCAAGATGAGTCTGTGATTCTGTGAAGTTGCCTATGGCTGCATTAGCAAACAACGTCTGTGGCTGCTAGCAAGAATAATAGTAGCACATCTGTAGATAGAGCAGTATTTAGGGATGGTTTTAAGTAAATAGAAGGCTGAGTACTTGACAGCCAGTCTGTGTGCGTTTTGGTGAAGGGGTGGTTATTGTGGGTTAGCTCTAGCTGTGCCCTGTGATGCCTATTTGCAGCTGCAGCATGCTTGATGCACTCCAGAAGTGCATCTTCAAGTTGAGCTTTGTCCAAAAAGAATGCATTTTGTGAACTTCAGTGTGAATCAAAGCACAGAAATTGCAAATGATGGAGCAGCTCTTCAAAAGCAGACTCCTGAGCTGTGCTGAAACATGAGTGTGGATGCACCCATAGTGCCTGGCTAACAAGGGGGTCCAGCCCTGTTCCTCCTGTGACGGGCAATGCCTGGAGACCTTTGCTGCACACCATTTGGGGAGAATTCACAGATCACTAGCAGCAGCAGTATCACAGTTTGGGAATTTTATTTAAAAGAACTTTATGGTCTGCTAAGATTCTGGGCACTGAACAGCTAAGAATGGAGGGGGATGAGAAGTATACAATATCAGTAGAATATTTTTATCCATGTCATGTAGACAGCTTTCCAAGAATAATTATCAACAGAGAATCCTTGTCTAAAGGATTTCTGTGAGCAGTATTTCATGTCTTTTATTAAAATTCTAGAATAAAAGTAAATAGAAACAGTTGCAAATAAAAATAGTTGCTAATAAAAATTGCATATGACACAGGATATCACATTATGAGGATGTCACCTTGAAGAAATATAGTGATCCATTTGAAAAGCTTTAGAAAAGAGCTGTAAGAGTAAGTGTCAAGATCTTAAAACGAAAAGACACTGAAGCAACAGACAGAAGGAACTGGTCCATGTAGCTCCTTAAGGAGAATTTAAAAAGCATCTTCATCAAGGTCTGTAGATGATTAAATGTTGAGACACTAGAGATAAGGAGAAAATATTGACTCTAAAGCTGCACAAACTCAGACAGTAGGTAAGACACAGACTTTAGCAGTGACAGGGCTTAATCATTGGAACAATTTGCTGTGCATTATAGAGGATTTTCTGTGCCTCGAAATCTGGAGAATGTGCTGTATCTGCACCAGAAGCACTAGGCTCATCACAGAGCTCACAGGTGGAGGTTTCTGGCCTGGTACTGCAGAAAGTTGGACTATGTTATCTAAGTGGCACTTTCTGAACATGATAGCCATGAAACCTACACACCAGATTCTTCCTGTTACAACGTTAATAACAATTAAGTGTGATGGCTTTGATGACTATTGTCACTAGCTGCGATGATTTTGTCCAACCCAGTCACCGCTCCAGGACGTGGTAAACACATTTGTTATTGGAACCCTTTCAAAATGTAACATTTAAGAGCTAAGTTGACACAGGGACTTGAGACCTAACCACCATTTTAGGCAGCACAGTTCAAAATGTTTATCTGCAGAAGTCCTCTTCTAATCCCACAGGTGCACAGCCTCCGTGGGTATCTAAATCCTTACTCTGACATTCCTCCTCTGGGTATGGGCACGGCAGTCACCCCCACACAGCGTAACCCTCCTGCAGCCTGTGAGGATGAGCCTTGTCCAGTGCAAGTGGTCAGTCATTCCAGCGGTTGTGAAGCGCATCAGCAGTGCTGTTGAACCCATAAAACAGTGAGACTGATAGAGCAACTGCAGAAGTCAGCCCCCGTTCTGCCCACTGGTGGAGGTCTGTCCTGCAGGCTCTCCTCATAGCCCCTTCAAAAGCACCGTTCAGAAAGAGATTGAAGCCATAATCCATGCAAATAAACAATCAAAGCCCATTTGATTACATCAGATATAAAACTTGCCAAAATCTCTTGCTTCGAGTAGCCTTCTGCTTATTGCCTTATGAACTTGTGGCCTTCTCTGAGAAGCAACAAGAAATCTATGACTCTTAATTAGATTTGGTCCAGATTTTATCACTACCTGTTAATGAAATCATCCTGCGGCAGAGTCTGTTTAAAAGCAGACCTCTACTCCAAGTCTTAAGAAGTCACTTGTCTTTTTATAGCTCTTTACATTCCAGCAGCCTTGTCAGATCTCAAAGCTGAGCTGGGTAAGGCTCGAAGGGGAGAGCTGTGCTTGTGGGGGAGCATCATTTGAATGAGAGCATGGTCCCTGACACCATTGTTGGTCAGCAGCGCAAAGATTCCTGACTAAACTGTAACAGCTTTCTAATTTCTAAATTCCCCTGCAGTTCCCCTTAGATTGTAGCATTGGTTTTCACACCCTAACTTTTTAATGGTTTTGCTTTGGGGTTGGTTTTTTTTTTTTTTTTTGGCCTACTAAGCATTTCTATTCAAGGGTTATTAACTTTCATTTCAGTTGGGAACGTGATTGGTGTGGCTTCTCCTTCCTTTTAGCTCCAGCCTCCTCAGGAAGACCTACAAAAACATACTGGCTCTTCTCCAGTTCTTATCACTCATCTGTTTTGGGACATCTTTTACGTGTGGATGCATCTCGTTCTGCTCCTCATTTCTAGGGAATCAGCTCTGCACAAGGAGTATGTAAATTCCTCGTAATGCTATTCATCCAGCCTGTTGCCTTTTAAAACCTACGAGGGAAGCACAGAAAATCCAAACCTGTCCACTTTGCTAAACGTTTTTCTTTTCACTTCTAGGTCCTCCTGTTGAGCCCCTGGAGCCAACCAGGCCTTTACCCACTCTTCCTGTTCGCAGAATTCACTCCACTTCGGAAAGAAAACACGAGAGACAGCCAAGACCTCCTAGTCCTCCTCTGGGTGATAGGCCATCTCCTCCTGGCATGAAACCGAATATCTGTGATGGCAACTTTAACACCGTGGCTCTCTTTAGAGGAGAAATGTTTGTTTTCAAGGTACTAAGAATTCCTGCTTACCCATGAATCTTTCTTTAGTTTTATTGCTGGAAAAGATTAATAGAAATGTAAGGTAGTAAGATTTGAAATGTCTGTGAAAATAGCTCTGTTCCAAGGCTGATGAATGAGCGATATTAGAAGGACATGTAAGCAGATTGGCTCTGTAATATTTGGAAACAGCGCCTGAGGGGATTCACAAAATGCCCAGGCAGCCTGTGCACCAAAATGTGAACTGGATGCACTGGCAGAGACTTCAGACACCATCAAGCTCAGAGAGGAGCTACCTGTAAAGCCAGAAAGCAATACCAGTACTTAAGCAGGAATTAAGCATCGTTGCCTCCAGAGATGGCATGCAGTGAACCCTGAGCTTCTGGGAGCACTCAGCTACCTGAAGCTTTTGGGGAGTTTGAGTCAACCTTGCTTGCAGACTGCAGCCAGGGAAGAAGGAGAGGCTTTGCACAATAACCCACGTCAGAGTGCCTTGAATATGGAAATCCATGGTCCCATTCACAAAATACCTGTAGCTTTCACTCTGCCCAGTGGGTGTGAATGTGGAGAGGGATCTATTGAAGGTCATTAAACCACATCAGTTGCAGAAAATGCCTGAACTGAAAATAGTTGAAGGCAGGGACAGTACCTGGGAGAAGGCTCACAGGCTCACTCTTCCTGGAGCATCCACTGTGGCTTTAACTAATGATCTCATATCTAAAGGGATATTTGATAACTCCTTTGTGCCTTTGGACACCATGTGCTTGACACAGTCACCAGGTATTGTTAAGGCTGTACAGCTCTCCTGGGGTCCGATAGTTGAGCACCAGTTGTACCGGGACAAGTGTGACACACAGAGAGGTCGCTCACAAATGAGTTCATAATGCTTATAACTGTGGACTTGCTTCCCCCTGCTCCTTTTTCCTCTCCTTCTTTCCGCCCTTTTTCACAGCACCAGCAATCAACTTCTCACCCTTTTGGCTGCCATCTTCCCCATGAAGCGCTTCCCTCACTGGAGACAGTGTTGGGCTGGGTTGGAGCTGTCATCTGAACCAGAACTGCTGTCTTTAATGGTTAGGGGCCTAGGCAGGGATTAGTAATGCTTGATGCTGGACACCCAGCCTGATTTGACTGCAAGATAAAAAATACTCAGTCTGAAGACGCTTCTGGTTTTCTCAGGATCGCTGGTTCTGGCGTCTGCGCAACAACCGAGTGCAGGAGGGATATCCCATGCAAATTGAGCAGTTCTGGAAAGGCCTCCCCGCAAAGATTGATGCAGCCTATGAGCGGTCTGATGGAAAATTCGTTTTCTTCAAAGGTACAGTACATTTCAGTACAAGCCTACCACACCTGCCTCACATCACACTGTTATGGCATGAAGAGGGTGAAAACAGGTACGCTGCATCCTTGTCCTTTTCCAAGGGGACACTTCAAGCAGCCACTGATCCTTAAAATAGTGGGGCTGACTTTGCCAGGACAATCTCTGTATAAAGCTAATGTTGATTAGTGGCAGTTGGTTTCCATGGGATAACAAGAAATAGCTCCTATTTCCCAGAGAGTGTCAGTCTCTTGCCCATCTCCTTGAACGTGTTTTGGCAGGGCATTAGGGCCTCTCCAGGTATAGGGCACTCCCAAACCACATTTCTGGACAATTGTCCCCTAAAGAGACAAAATGACCAACCTTATGCTGGGGCCCACATTAGCTCCTTGCACTGTGACAGTGTCTGAACAGGAGCCTGTAACTGGAGAGCAAGTTGTGAGCAAGGAGGAGTGGCTGGAAAGCATCAGCCTGTACAAAAACACACTACCTGCTCTTCTGAATTTCTGTCTGCAGCTTCAGCCTCTCAGCTCAATAAACTGTACTGAAACTTGAGAAGGCTCAGAGAAAGGCAACAGAAATGATTGAAAAATAAGGGCTGACCTCCTGCAAGGAACTCCTCAGCCTGAATGAGGGATGGCAAAGAGCAGGTATGAGAGAAGTCTTTGAAATCATGCCTAGCCTAGAGAAGGTGAATGGGGAGGGGTTGTTTAGCATCTCTTCCAAAACAAGACCCGAGGAGCAGCAAATGAAATCAGGAGGTTTGAGGTTCAAAATGGAGGAACAGCTTTTTCACATAACACAGTTAAGCCTGGAAGTCCTCACCGTGCTGTGGTTCATTGGAGCTATTTTACATTTATATCAGTTTAACTACTAATTAGGCAAATCTGTTGTTTGTGTCCCCATTTATCTTTAGGAGATAAATACTGGGTTTTTAAGGAAGTGACAGCAGAGCCAGGCTACCCACACAGTCTGGTGGAGCTGGGGAATTGTCTGCCCCGGGAAGGCATCGACACGGCTCTGCGCTGGGAGCCGGTAGGCAAAACCTACTTCTTCAAAGGTGACAGGTACTGGAGGTACAACGAGGACAAGAGAGCAACGGACCCAGGATACCCAAAGCCCATCACCGTGTGGAGAGGAATCCCTCAGGCCCCACAGGGCGCATTTATCAGCAAAGAAGGCTGTATGTATCTGCAGTCGTTACGCCCGTTAGATCGGTAATAGCTTGTCCACCTTGGGAGCTGGGTTGTTGGATGGGGGGAGTTTTGAATATCTCCTGAGACAGGAATCAAGTCTCTGAAGTCCTGGGGTCACACCGGCACCTGTGAGCACTGGCAGTCTGAGATCCCTCCTGACCCTCAGCCCAACCCATGTACCCCCTCAACTGCTGAACCACGTTACCGCAACGCCAGCTCTGGGGGATGGGAAGGGAACTTTTTCTACTTTTGCTGTCACAACAGTCCCTACCCAAGTTTCCCTGGGCCCTGATTGTGAGGACGCCAAGACTTACATTTTCCTCAGTTTCTTCCCTGTAGCTCAGTCACTCTGTTACAGCTCCAACCTGCCTGGTGTACTGCAGAGCTAACCATGCTCTGAGTAGGGGGTTGGACCTCCACAGGCTCCTTCCAACACATTCCTTTCTCTGATTTGAAGATTTCTTCCTCTTCTTCCAGCTGGGGAAAGAACTAACAGAAGGAGCTTGTGCTGTTGAGGCCATGTTTAAATTTGGGGCTGTGGTGTGAGACGAGGGCTGTAGGGCTGGGCTAGGCTGGAGGAGCTGGAGGAGCAGTGAGAGCCAGCCAAGCGGTCCCAGAGACCCAACGCTTTCACCACTGCTCCCTTCTCCTTTTTTCTTTTTTTTTTCTAATCACTTGAGAGTGGTCTGGGGAGATGAGGGGTACTTCAGACATGTAGCAGAAACCATCAGCCTTTTACTAGCAGCAGGACAAGACTGGTCCTTAACAAAGGCCAAATCTGGATTCTGTGCCTGAAAGGACTCATCTTATTCAGCATCAACTCCCTCAGGCTGGGTGAACAGAAACCTCACATATTCTTCCAAACACTACTGCACCCAGGCACACACTGTCATTCCGCTGATTATGTTAATTGCTTGGTAATGACGAGCACATATTTACAGATGCTTTAGTGAAAAATAACTCATTGCACAACACTTTAAAGTTAGTTGGGGTTTTTTTATTCACAGATTGTCTTGGCCAAGGGAATGGTGCTGTGTGGGCAACGTTGCAACCACAAGCCAGGGTTATGGCTTCTCCTTTGAATCCTGCCTCCCAAACCACCTTGACTGCTCAGTGGTTTTGGGATGCCCTGGATGAATGTGTTTTATTGGCCCAGGCAGCCACCACCTCCAGCCTTTCAGGCTCTCTGCACGTCCTCACACAAGCACAGCTTATCAAGTTGGAAGCGGTGTGGTGAGAAATTTTCTCTGTTTTGTCTCCTAGTTTACACCTACTTTTACAAAGGGAAGGAGTATTGGAAGTTCGATAACCAGAGGCTGAGTGTGGAGCCAGGCTACCCCAGGTCAATCCTCAAAGACTGGATGGGCTGTAACCAGAAGGACGTTGAACGAAGCAAAGACAGACGCCTCCCCCACGACGATGTGGATATTATGGTGACAATAAACGATGTGCCTAGCACTGTAAATGCCATTGCAGTTGTGATCCCTTGCATTTTGTCTCTGTGTATCCTTGTCTTGGTATACACGATCTTCCAGTTTAAAAACAAAGAGGTGCAGCAAAATGTTGTGTATTACAAAAGACCTGTCCAGGAATGGGTATGACACAGCCCGCTGCACATCTCAACTCATTGATCTGATGAGGACTATGGACAAAAACAAAAGAAAAAAAAAATGCATTCAAAAGCCTACCAAACAAAACTACTTCAGTGACCTACAAGTTTTGGACAGCCTGGGACTGAAAGAAGCAGGAAAACTGGAAAAAAATACAGGCAGCCTTGCAGCGTGGAGCCTCTTTCCTTCTTACTGCCTCAGTCGCGTGTCAGTCTTGGTGTGCCATCCTCCACAGGCTCACTCTGCTAACATCAGTCTTCAAGACAGGTTTCAACTGACCCGGGAAACTTCCTTCAGTTCCCTGCACCAGTGCTCCCTGTTAAACCCAGCATTCTCCAGTGTAGCTAAACCACCTCTGAACAGAACCATTTTTTTAATAGCTGTCTCATAAATGAATTAAGATCATGAAATCTATGAACAGGAACAATTCAGTATCATAAGCAGAAGACATTCTGATGCTGAACCATTCTAAAAGATCTTCTTAGTTTATTACAAAGTCCAGGGAATTACCTGGATACAATTTTCCAATACCTGCTGGTCAGATGTTTTGTACATTCATAACTAATCAACGCTGCCACTCAGCACAGTGCATGAGGAACCACTAAGCACTCAGAGAGGTAAATGAGTGCAGAGCAGAAGCTCAAGAAGCACCAAACCAGACACCATAATGTCACCTGGCAACATCAAGCCCTAGATTGGGACAATCTGAAGACGAAGTAATTGGGTCTAAAAAAGCAATCATGGGAATACATGTTTTTGTTTTGGGAGCCATTCATGAAAGAAATATTTAAATGTCATAGGATGTTGTTTTAAGCTCCCATCAGCACAAACCAACGAACCAACGGTTACAGATATACTGAAAAATATGTATAGATGTAGACTGCACTCTGCCCCTGTTAAGATGCTGGGAAAAGATGAATTGTTGTTATGTGGCATGTATAACTAGATTGTGGAATTTGTATGTTGGGTTTCAGGAAAATGGAAATGTTTGTTTGGAGTGAGATAATCATTATATTTTGCTGAAATAGTCAAGATACAGTAAGAATTAGGCCTGTTTATAAACTAAATCCAATCCCCATAGATGTTACAAACATTGTATGCCTTCGAAATTTGTTCTTTGTTTTTGCTCACTTCTTCACAGGCAAATATTTGGCAAGGACCAAAGGAAGCATGCCACACAGTAGAATGAGTTCATCACTAGCCACATTTGACAGAGACATAAAAATCAGGTAAAGGCTAGGTCAGTATCTGAGCTTCCGGCTAGTAACTTTTCACAAGTCTCTTCCTACAACAGTAGCTTCTGCTTATCCCTCTTACAGTTGTGAATGGTTGAGGATGTTGTGTCCTAACCACAACCCTAAGTGTTGATGCTGGTATTTCTACCACATGCAAGAGTGGAAGAAGAGTTTCTTGCAGTGCAATGTAATGGTGAAGTCCAGCCCTGTACAGAAGTGCCATTCACGTAAGTGTATGAACTGCTTTGCACACTCCCTAAGGAACAGGGATTAGTGTAAGCCCTCTGCCTATAACTGAATTTTATTCAGTGCAATGGAAGTGCAATGCACAGAATGTCCAGTTAGTATAGAAAAAGTACAGCTCTATAACGTCAGCTGTGAAAAAAAATCCAAGGATGAGAAACACGCTAAAAATATTCCAAATTACAACGATGAGGAATGAAGAAGCAGAAAGCTTGTCAGCATTCTGAATTTCTAACTAGTGCTCAAATATTGCTATGGTGAAGCAGGATAGACAAATAGATACTTCTAGTGAAGCCCACTAGGACTGCATAACACATGGTCTCAAACTGTATTTTGTCCTTCATAATTGATTTCCATAGCCAAGTTGTTTATTGTGTTTAAACATAAAAAAAATATTACAAACATATAACAAAGTAAGTGAGAAGCTAGTAGATGCAAAACTGAATTTTAGTGAAAAAAATGTGATAACGTCTCATGATGGGTGAAGGAGTGCAAAGGACCAAATGAAATCGGAGCTACTAATTAGACACCCCCCCACATGCTACTCCGTACGTTGCTATGTGTACTCTGTATGTGGTAGAATGCACACTATGAACGCCACAGCCACATGGCACATCGAACTCATCTGTACGCTGCCATCTCCTCTGGGACTGTGACAGCCCAAACCTTTGAGCAACTTCCAACAGCCATCATTAAAAAAAAAAAAAAAAATTTACAACCTACAGAAATGTCTGGTTTTGTTTGTATTTGTTTCCTCCTGCCCAAAGGTAGATTTTTTTGTGGTCTGTTCAAAACCTTGCACTGAGTAACAAGCTGTCCTGGGTCTGTAGCCAGCTGAGCCTGAAAGACAGTGTTTTAATGGCAAAAAACACCTCAGACAGCTGTGTGTCACCTCGCGGAGCCAGGCGCCCCACGGCAGTAAGCAAGCTGCCTGCCCTGTACTGCCAAAGTTCACCTTCCTCAAGGAACTGCTGCTTCAAAGAACCAAAGAAATAGTTTTGTGCCTTTTCTAACTGCTTCATAACCAGCTCCTGGTGCAGATGCTACATATTTGAGCTTGCCAGGGGTGAGAGGTTTTGTGTAGGGGTTTAAGGGACGGAGAAGCAGCCCTCTACAGTTACAAGTGCTGGTGGGGCTGGGAGGTGAGCAGCTGACCCACTTTCCCCAGTACAATCCCATTCATGCTGCTGTCATCTCTCTCTTGTCAAGATTAGCACCTCTGCAGTCCCGGGGTGACCTGGATTTGGGCACAAACATCAGTATTCATGTAAGGGATAGTTCCTTAATATTCCCACACCTCAGCTCTTCGCTGGGATCCTGTATTATGCTACAGCAACACAGCACCTGATCAGCAGTGTATCGACCCCCCCTGCCTCCCCTCACACAGCTAAAGCATCTCCACGGACAGGTGGCCATGCTGCAGTTCCTGTTCAGAAATGCAGCGCCAGGACGTGTTGCCAGGGCAGGGGAGCAGGGAACAGCAGTGAGCAAGAGGCTCTCCCAGGCGTGCTCCTGGCGCGGGACGGCTCAGCCAGAGGGGAGGCCTGGCCCGTGTCTACCTCCAGCACAGCAGCTGCAGCCCCTCCAGCGAGCGGCCCACTAGTACACTGCACTGCACTCACCATTCCACATCATGGTTTTTTCAGTTTTTGACTCCTTTGAGTAATTTCACCACCAGTAAGGTAATTCTTCCAGGTAAGGTAGGAAGATGCTGGGATACGCAGTCACTACAGTCAGAACAGAGGTGGTCCTCCACCATAAAAGGGATTAGCTGTTCCTAACATAATCAGTTATTAAACCTCAAGGGCATCTCCCATCTCACACCATGAGGACTCAGGTTTTTAAAAACATCTGTGAAGGATTCTGGCAAAAGTTTCTGGACATTAAAGCACACTATGGCAGCCAAAGCTGCCCACCCCACAACTTCTTCACTGAACCTTGAGTTGCAAGACATTAATTCCTCCCTCAAAAACCTCTGGACAACTCTTCTCCACCCTGTGACATTCATCCCAGGGCTTGATTCAACCTTTCTCATAGTATCAGACTTACTTGTCCAAGCTGGAATCACCTCAGATCATTCCTGCAGCCCTTCCTAATATCTGAAGTCACGTGTTGCCTTCCACTGCCCGATAGCAAAGGTGGTATATAGCTGTGGTAGGGAACCCACAGCTTCCTAGTTCAGCAATTAAATTTTCAAGAATCCCGAGATCTCATGTAGCAATACCCAGCACTGGGAATATAGAACTTGATTTACTGACTATTCCTTAACACCTTCTTTTGGCATCACCACTGGAGAATGCCACCTTTGAGATAAAGTACATAAAAAGGGGTCAGTGAAGTGTTGCCCAGTGCTTTATCTGCCTCAAGCTGTGCAATGCCAAGGGCCTGCCACTTGGAATTCTGCCTTTCTGTAACCCTTCACCGTTGGTTTCTCCCTTACTGTTTCACTGTTGTTCTCAGTCTCATCCTCGTGGCCCTGCACCTGCAAGCTCTGACACTGCTGGGCAGGTTCTCATGGGAAATAATCAGCAATAGCATGAGAATCTCACTCCTCCTTTACCCTGGCTTCTTTTGGAGTTCGTAGTTTACAGAAGAACAAAGAAGTAGATATGCATTACCCAAAAATTACATATTTGCAGAAAAACTTGGCAACCACTGTGCAACACTTGCACCTAATCTACACGTAGTACTCAAGATGAAGATGTGTCACAGATTTACAGATAATGATGCTTTGGGCTTGCCTTTCCTAATTAACTCCAAACATTCAGTTTGGTTTTTTGACTGTTACTGAAGACTGAGCACATCCTTGTTCAGATACATACCTTCAGGCCAAGCATTTGCTCTTGCACTGCTCACAGTTCGTCACTACAGGTGTGAAATCTGGATTCTTAACCACAACATGCTTCACTTCACGTTCAGCTGCACTGAATTTACCTTTCTATCAAGCCATCAGCCAGTCCTCATCCTTACTAGTCTGAGTCAGTGAGCACGGGCAAACCTCCCTGCACTAATCCACTGCCTCTCCTAAACAGGACACAGTAACGCTGAACCTTGTGGCTCCCAACGGAGCTCCCTGTGAAACTCCTGGAAAATCTAAACATTAACTCTTTTTTCCCCCCATCCTCAAGCATGTGAAAGGGCTTCCCTCTCCCTCTCATTCCATGGGATCACTCACCCAGGGTGTTCAAAAGCCTTTGGCACAAAAACCTTCAAATGTCTGTTGGAAATACAAATAACAGACCTTCTCCACATCCCTGTGGACTCCTTTAAAACTCCACAGGTCTTGCAAGACATGACTTGCCATTAAAACACCAAGTTTCTACACTCTCATGACATCATGTATCCATGTTTCTACTAATTCCATTCTTTATTACAGTTTCTGTTGTCCTTGTACAGAGGTCCATCTCACTAATTCAGACTTCCCCAAACCCTTGTTTAGCATGGGTATCATGTTTCCCACCTTCCAGTTCCCAAACCTCAACACAACTTTTGTAACAGGTCACACACCACAGTTAGCAACACCCTATTCTGCTGTCTGTCTTCAATCCTCTTCAGCATATCACAACCCCCAACAGCGTACCAGTATCTTTTCTATTTAAGGATCTGGATTACACAGAGACTGGATCATTTTTCTTGTTTACCTCTAAGTAATTTTTAACATGTAACACACATTGAGGCCACCAATATAAACCAGGATTCCTGCCTATCAACCAGAATGGAATGAGTTACAGAAGTTGCAGAGGAAAACTTCAGCCTTACTCGTTTCACACTTGATGAATACACGCTAACACCAACAGCAATAGTCAGACCTTTTGCCATTTACACCCAAGAACAGCCCTGTGTCGTGGCCAAAGGAAAGCAGCTTCTCACTCTATGCTACGAGGAGACCTGGAGTCAGTTCCAAGACAGGTAGTCCACAATAGCAAAGGGGCCATAAACACTAAAAATTGTTAGCTGTAACAGCAAGGAGCTGTGAGCTGCTCACAGGCTTCCCCAGCAGCAGCAGGAAGGTGAGATGTCTGGAAATGGCAGCCCCTGGCTCAGCCACCATTCCAGACAGACCAGATGCGAGGGCTGCTATGATCAGAGAAAATCCTATGGCAATCTTCGTCTAAAAGGTTAAGGAGCAACTTTTAATCAACCCAAACTTATAAAACCTTCCCTAAACATCCAGACAGTAAAACAAAAAAATGGAAGTTTATTTGATTTTTTACAAAGCCTGAAGCACCAGGGTCAAAAAAGAGCCCTGCCCACCCTGCCTTCAAGACAGCACTCCTCAAGAGAACCCAGCTGACAGTAATGCAGCCGTGTGGAAGCAAACGAGGAGCTTCCACATACCCTTAGGATGGGAAGTGGAGGCATTTCTATGCCTTCAGTACACCTTTAACGGGCAAGCAGAAGAAAAGCAACTGAAATGAGAGATCAGTGAGCAACAGCTCTGTTTAGAGCAAATTACTATCTTCTACCTGAAAGCAGTATCTACAGCTCCTTTTTGTCATCATCACTCCCTGGCAAAGGCAGAACTCTTACTCAGCAAGCTCCCAAATCTCTAACATCTGACTGAATGTTAGAACCATGTTACTTAACCGTTGTCTCCAAGATAACTCAAGATGAGGTGGGTTAAATGTTTTTTGATTTGCTGACTTCTAAGAGTTTCTAGCATAGGTGGCTAACTCCTGTAGAACAAATTTAAGCCCACTGGCCACAGCATGCTTTTCTAAGCTCTCTCTTGCAGATGCCTCAGAAGCAGCACAAATACCACTGTTCCAGAGGCAGTCACACAATGTTGCTGTTAGAAGCCCCTGGACTGACTTTGAGAAACTCCAATTTTAATCAGAGAGAATTGCTTCAGAATCATGGGCCCTGTGGGAACAGCTGCAAGTCAGGGCCAGAGAGCAGGTGATGACTTCTGAATTATTTTGTGGCAAGTAAACTACTATATTTTTGGTATTGGACATACAAGGGGCTCTCAAGTCTTCCTGAAACACCACTCTTTAACAAGAGTGTGGAAAGGGCAGTGCCAAACAGACTGCTGTGCAGCAGAACACCAATGCATTATTTAAGGCAAAATAATCTCTAGTCATTAATATTCAAGAGCCAGAAGAGTAAATACTGTGAACTAATTTGAGGGGCTCAGTCACCATCACAAAACAAGAAAGCACAGCCGAAAAAACAGAAAATGTCAGCAAAGGGATAGAGAGCATTCCTTATTTGTAACTTGGGTATGTTATTTGTCAGTTTTTGTAATAGTACTTAGTTTACAAAACACAGAAAGTTGGTTTTGTAGCCTCTTCCTTGGGGCAGGCCTGCAGAAACAACATCAGAAGGTCTAGATGTCTGTAATCCAAAGTGCAGCTTGACACTTCACTCCTTAGGAGCTTTCTGGAAAGTAGGAACCAACACTGCTCATGTCAAGCTAAAAAGACAAAACAGAAAGGAGATTTAGCAGACGAGTGCCAGAGAGTGCAGAAGGTATTTCAAAACACCAGTACTGTCAGTTCTCAACCACCAATTACAAAGGCCCAGTAGAAATTTCCCTTCCTAGAATATACATGTCTATGAAAAGAGGGAAGCAGACCCGACAGCTGCCAACAGCCAGTCACGAGAACACACTTGTCAAGCTGGCAAAGGCAAAATGTACACTCAGCCTGGCCTGGGTAGTTATCAAAAGCTCAGAGCAAGTTTAATTATGGCTCTGTTACGCTCAGAGGCATCAAGCCTTTACACAGGAACTGAAAAAAGGCAGCAAAGAACTGTCTCAAAGGGTTCTTCATTCCAGAAATTGTTTCTCCCATGCCATAAACCATTCCCATACGAATGAGATAACTGAGAAGTCAGCCACTAAGTTACAATGGCCTAGGTAGCTCAACACACCCCTAGCACTGCAGCAACGATGCTGAGAGTTGTAATCAGATGAAAGCCCAAATGAAGTTTGCATAGGACGTTCATCTACGTGTATGCCTAAACCTTGTAAAGAAATGGGCATACATTAATGAATGGGGAAGGTCCTACATCACTGCCACTCCAGGCAGAGAACAAGAAAACCTGCCTCCCATTAAAAGTCAATTAGGACAAAGCCTTTGACAAAAAGGCTTAAAAAAAAAAAAAAAATAAAATAAGGCAGCAGCCTTAAATTAAAAAGATTTAAGGCAGCAGCTGACAAGCTCCAAAGTCTTTTTGGCTCCAGAAATGGTTGTAGCAGGCATTTGGAATAATAATTTTATGGGTTACAACAATCAAAATCCAAGATGTCAAGCAAAGTCATTGGCATTTTAACTTTTAAAACAAGATTTGTTTAAAAAAATCTATTCATGTCATAGCTAAGCACTGACCAGCTAGGGAAAAGAAGTATCTGAAAGCTGAAATGGATACTATTTCTCACAAAAAGTATTATAACAGCAACAAAACCCCTTACACTTTCCATACAGGACTAAGCAGGCTCATCGTCTACAAGGAAACAAACCCTTCTGCAACGAAGTAATCGCTGTCAGTAACCCAGCGAAAGGAAAGAGGAAGTAAAAAAAAAAAAAAACAAACAAAAAACCCACACCTAAAAATTTAAGAAAAAGATAAATCAACTGTGAAAACAGCTACTTTTATAGTAAAATCTTGCCTGGTTTGATCCTGACTGTACACAGACCTGGATCCTCCTTACCTGTCAATCAAGGAATCCCTCATGTTGGTAGCAATGGTACTTGGCTGAGCTTCGTTCAGCCTGAAGATGCTCTCGATGACGGAGAGCTCCGTGCTGGTTGTGTCCAGCCCACAGAAGGCACACCAGTCATTTACAACCATTCCTGCTGCAATCACCTCGCTGCCACGATTCACCGTTCCAGCCTAGCAAAAACAAAGTGGGAAGAGTTAACAGGGCACGCTGACAGCAACACATTTTGTTACGCATCCTTACTACAAGTCTTTAGTGGAGGGCCTCAACTCAACACTCCTGAAAAGATTAGAGCTTCTGCCATCAACAAAGGTGTAAAGACTTCAGATGAAAAGATAAAAAGGACAGACTTCAATCTCTGGAGAGAAAAGTGTGTGACACTCAGTGAAATGAAATCTAACAAGTAGGAAGCATAAAGGCACAGCAATTGTGAAATTCACAAATCCAATTAGGCAGGCACAGGATTTTATTACTTAATTTTTTTAAACACTGCCTTTGGCCAAATGACAGACAATTCACATTCTGTATGAATCAATCAGTACAACTTGTGTAGTCGCAGCAGAGCAATGTTTTAGAATCGAACTAGAAGCGCTAAGCAGCTTATTCAGACTCAGAAAAGACAGGGAAAATGTCTCATAAGATTTGTGCCATTCAAGGCTTCTCCTCATCTCCCACTTGGAACAGCTCTGCAGAAAAAACAGTGTCTAGGAGCCCACGAGATGCAGAAACATTAAAACTGAGAACTGGGTTGGAAAGGAGCGGCAAGAGAAAACAGAAACCCACAAATGCCTTACCACGAGTGGGACCTGAAGCAACGAAGACAGTTCATCCTGATCATCAATTGAAGTTTTGGGGTGGACAATTCCTCCTTGATTACTAAAAACACAGTAACTTCCTACCAGCACCTGATCTGCTACCGTTTGTCTGAAAACCTCGACCTTCAGTACATCCGCCAGGATCTCTTCCGTCTCCTGCAAACAGAATGAGAGGATGAAGTCCTCAGCAAAATGGTATCATAGAATTTGAAGTCAGGCTATTCCTGCACACAACCATCAGCTGGGATCCTCCCCTTTGAAAGCCTGCCCACGCTTTCACCATCCAGTGCAATCCAATCACTATACAACACTTACTCAACCTCTAGACTCCAGCTGTTCCCAGTTACCTGTGCATACTGAGCTGGGCACTCTGACTGAACACCCCACCCGGCCTTTCCTGAGGAATGCTCTTCCTCCTCCCCCGGAGGATGCTGGCAGTACATCGGCTGGGTCAGTGCCTGCTCCCTAGCACCCCCTGGGAACCCGTCCTCTTGTCCCAGACCACCGGGACAAAACTGCCTTATCCTCTGCAGAACTCTACAAACTTCCTTCCCCACCACGTTTCCACTGTGAATTATTTTGATTTCTCCCTCTCTGTCCATCTTGCCTTACTTCTTACACTATGCAAAACGTAATATGCTGCAAAGACCACTACCTTTCCCCATCTCCCTTTTTTTTTTTCTTTGCACACCAAGTCCCATTTCTTCATCACCTTTAGCACAAACTGAAAGCAAACACTGTAAGGACCTTCACTACCTGTAGCCACACAACACACCTCTCTCTCATACGAAGATATCAGTTCTCAAACATAAAGGAGAAGAAGCTCTGCCCTTATTTTAAAGTTTCATACAAGAATCTTCATTTTTCTTTCACCCCTCTGTAACCATGCACACCACCACCACATCCACGGCCTCTTTCAACTATTACAAATTCCAGCTAGCTCAGCAGTAGCTTGTAACTACTACTGTAGTCCTGACTAAACTCTTCTTTACGCTCTCTTTATTACACACATGCACACTCTCTTTAATTCATTCAATCTAACACATGCAAAGCAAATTGCACCCAACAATATACTTCTGTATTCCACTCCCTCCCTTCTACAAGAGCATTCACTACAGCATGCTGAACAAGAGGGCTCACGCTATATTGGGGCAGGGTCCACACCCACAAATAAAGACAAATACAGGAAAAGAGGCAGATCAACTGAAACCAAGTTAGAAGTCCAAAACCCAATTCTGAGACTTCTCTCTTCAGAAGAAAGGAAACATGAGGCAGCACAGCCTCCTACATGATGTTAGCTCAGCTGTTAGCATAGGTCTTCTGATCCCCATGCTACATACAGCAACCCTCAACAACTACAAACCCAAACTGCAGCTTGGCAATCATTTCACATGCATCCACCGGGAATTCAGAAGTATTATAGAGCCATGTACCCTGTCAAGATCTGGATGAACAAGAGCTACATAGTCATTGCAGGTAGTGACATTGCCCAGCGCCGAGAGACGCTCTTCTACTCGTTGAATTCGTACAGAATCTGGAAGACTATTGCGGATATGTTGAAGCTCCTGGTCTGTTGTACTGCTTGGGACCAACAATCCATGTCTGTTTCCTAAAGTGACATTAAAAAAAAAGATAAAAGACAAAAAAATGTTTCCACAGGGCTTCCTACTTTCCTGATGTTCATATAATAGCTTGAATTGTCCTTGCCCTGTCCACTCCTCCCAGGCCCAGAATTCAGCCCAAGAGAAAGAACGTTATGATTTAAAAATAACACAGCACCACAGGTAAGGGAAAACCAGGATGAAGCACACTTATCTCAGAGCAGAAATGGGTGAATGGCACTATCTTTAATCAATTTTCTTTATCAACAAAACTAAAGGAAGACCAAGGTTCTCAGTGAAACACTTTGACTAGGAATTTTCCCTATAGATGCCAATTACCCCACAAAACACACAGATGCTGCTTGTTTGTGTTATTTTACTGTGGTGAAGCTGTAAGACAGGATGGACAAAAACATTCTTTTCACAGAAACAAAACCCAAGGAAGAAGTTCGTCTGCCTGAATAGGGTCTCACTAGCCTGAGACAGATGAAAGACTTTTCTTTGACTTTCACATTTGTTAATGCCTCCCCCTCCCCAGGCTCTGCCCTCCACTGAACCATTAACCTTAAGAAAAACAGAATTCCTCCCAGTTTACCAGAAAGCCGACTTACACGTGTCTTTAGCCCATCTTCAGACCCCGAGAGGCAAACACTCCTCACTACCCCAGCTCTTTAAGCTTTAGTTTTTCTGCTTTCGTTCCTTCTCTTCACACACTTGAAGCGTTGAAATAAAAACTCTGAGGATGAGGGGTGCTGCCCGTTGGACTCCCCGCCACGGGATGTCACAGCGTGCACCAACCCATCACGGGATCCCTCCCGGGCTCCCCTCACCCCGGGGGTGCGCTCCGGGGGCGAAGGGCCGCCCCGACACCTACCCACACACATTCTGCCGATGATGCGGCAGCCGGCGATGGACGCGTGCACCACCGGGATGGTCCCGAAGAGCTCCCCCTCGAAGACGCTGCAAGGAGAAAGCGCCGTCAGGGCACTGCCGCGGGGCTCGCCGAGCGGCGGGGCCGGGCCGCGCCCTCGGGGCTCCCTCACCTGTAGAAGTTCTCGGAGCCGCCGATGGCCACGAGGCAGTAGGCGTTGGTGAGCTTGGCGAAGCAGCCCAACTCGTTGTTGTTCTCGAAGCTGGCGCGGACAGCCATGACCGGGCCGGGGACAGGCCGCACCGCGGGGCCGGGCCGGGCGGGCAACGGGCGCCGCAGTCTCTGCCCCACGCACGCGGCGCCGCCGCTTCCGCTTCCGGCGGGCGGGACGGGCGGGGCAGAGCGGCCCCGGCCGCGCCTGGGGGGGACAGCGCCCCCACCGCCCGGGAGGGCCGCTCGCCCCCGCCGCCGCCACCGCCGCCTTGAGGGGGCGCGCGGGAGCTGCCCCGGCGCCGGCCCCTCGTGACGGCAGCGCGTCACCGTGTCACCGTGTGCCGGGACCAGCACCGCAGGCTGAGGCCACCCGAGCGCCCGCACAGGCCGCCTGTACCTGAAGATGCCACCATGGGCCCAGGCCAGGCCGGCGCTGCCTGCGAGCACCTGGGGCCTGCAAATTGAGGCCTGTAACAAGTAGTGACAAGAGAAGCGTTCCATTGTACCTTCTGTGGGCATGCTGCATACACAGCTGAAGTCTCAAAGGGGGAAATATTAAGAAATTCGTTTACCAATATTTAACTTAGCGTTTAACTAAGCATGTCCAGCGAAGAGCAACGGAGCTGGTGCAGGGTCTGGAGCACAGGTCTGATGGGGAGCGGCTGAGGGAACTGGGGGGGTTTAGTCTGGAGAAGAGGAGGCTGAGGGGAGACCTCATGGCCCTCTACAACTGCCTGAAAGGAGGGTGCAGAGAGGGGGGATGAGTCTCTTTAACCAAGGAACCAGCGCCAGGACAAGAGGGAATGGCCTCAAGCTGCGCCAGGGCAGGGTCAGACTGGCTCTTAGGAAGGATTTCTTTGCAGAAGGGGCTGTTGGGCGTTGGAATGGGCTGCCCAGGGCAGGGGGGGAGTCCCCATCCCTGGAGGGGTTGAAGAGTTGGGTCGACCCAGCGCTGAGGGATCTGGTGTAGTTGGGATCTGTCAGTGCTGGGTTAACAGTTGGACTGGATGATCTTGGAGGTCCTTTCCAACCGAGATGATTCTGTGATTCTGTATTTAACAAGGCCTGAGTGATTAAAGCCTACAGAGAAGACATCCTAACCTTGAGAATAGACACATCCTGGCAGAAATGCTCAAATAAAGCGGGTAAGAGAGAACAGCCTGGCTGGACAACAGAGCTGGGAAACATCCAAGGAGAAGAAATTGTCCTCAAAAGACTCGTGACCATAAAAGGGAAAAAGGAGTAGGGGGTTAACTCCCCAAATAACCACCGACGACCACCCGAGACCCCCACGCATGTGCAGTGTAGTTTTGCAATGCCAGCGTTATGTAAATGTAGTAGACAGGCAGAAAGGTGGAGACTTCTTGGAAAATGTATGAATATTCGTGTCTTTAAGGTACACAAGGGATGAACTTTTGTTTTAGTGTGTGCACGTTAGGTGGAATGATCCCCCGTGCACCCAGCGCTGCAATAAAGAACGCCTGCTTTCTAAAACTTCAAACTAAGTCTTAGAGGGTTCTTTTGAGACCAAATTTACGGTAACAACGCTGCCGCGGGCCGCCGCCACCTGTGCGCAGACACAATCCACAGCCAGATGCTGCCCACCCACGTGCAGACACACCATCCCTGTTCAGCCTGCGTCCAAGCACCAGCTTTGCGCTGGCACCGTCTGTGTACAACAGCACGCGGCTGTACACCTGTGTGCAGGCACACCGCCCGGGATCCAGCTGCCACCCCAGTGCCTCAGCGTGCCACTCGTGTCCAGGGGCCACCCATGTCCAGGTGCCACGTGTTCAGATATGACCTTCGCGCCGACAGCACCCGCGTGGTGATCCCACCCCTGTGCAGACACCGCTTACGTGCCAATGTCAACCACAGGCAGATGCCAACCAGGTGCCCAGACACGCCACCCGTATCCCCTCCTGGCAGGGCACAGCTCAGCACAGAGGGGCCCTGGCCACGCCCAGGGAGCTCACCTCCCCACGAGGGACCCAACACAGCTCTTTCCAGCAAAACAGCTCCTTTATTTTTAACATTACCCTGCCTTTGACCATTTAATTTTCAGCACATGCACACAGGGAGAGGAATTGCACAGTACAAAGAGAACCTGGGTTCACCCTGAAGACCTCAGCAGCCAGTTTCCAGCTGTAGCCGTGGTTTTGCTGTATGTTCGGGGGGGAATGGTTCCTTCCCAAATGGGTAAAAAGAACATAGAAGTGTGGATTGTGTTTATGTCATTTTCTCTCTCCTGTCATGATCTTGTAATTGAAAATTTGAACAGTACTTGCTAATCTCATCTGAATCAATTATCTGCATATATTAGAAACAGCACAGACACCTTTTAATAGGAACAAGATTAATTTGCCACCCATATTTTGATTTCAAGTCCCAGATATGATGATTGGTGGGGAAAAGCAACCACTTGAAAATAAGACCAAAGGACACTTCGAGGCCCGGTCAGAGTTCAAACCGACTGTGTATATGTTTAGATTTTAACTTGTTGTACTTGGTGATCAGATCCAGCTTACTGTGCCCGAGAGTCATTCTCTTCTCAGCCCCGTATGCGCTGTTCTTTTCCATCAGCATGTCCTCAGGGAGTTTGTCATAGCAAGGAACTACAGGCTTTTTATCTCGTTTTAGCTGGTTGTATGGGGACAGCAGGTCCAATTTTCCTTGTCCAGGACTCCGTCTTTTTTCCATCCCATCAAAAGTGTTGTCATTTTCTGCTGTCGGTTCCCTGGAGGTAGCAGCAGGCCCTATCTGCTTCATGCTTGTCCCATTGCTACTGGCACCCTCAGAAAGGGACTGCAATGTCTGCTCCTGCTGTCTTAGTGGGGAGCAGTGGCTGCTGTTAGCCTTACTGTCCCCTTGATAACTAGGTTTATTGGAGCTCAGGGCAGGGGAAGGCTCTGGCTGCAAGAATGTCCTTGCTGTCATAAGATTTGATTTGTGATACAAGGCTGGGGTGGGTTTATTTGGAGGACTGTTCGCTGAGTCCGGTGGCTCTCCTGGCTGCTTAGGGCAAGTGGGCTTCAGAGATATGTCTTCCTTCCCCTTATTACCAGAATCAGAGCTTGAATCTTGCTTTTCCTGGTGTACGTTGCAGCTGGAGTTTTTCAGAAAGGGAGACACTTTTACGCTTCTGATGCTTAGATTGGAAAGGCTGCTGGAGGGGCTCAAGGTTTCAGCATCGTTCACCTGTGGGGGTTTTAAAAGGGAGTTGGCAGCTGTAGAGGTATTCTGAGAAGAGGAGCTCGGTCCAGGATCTGGCACACAGAAGCTGGTCACTGCTCTGGACTCTGCATACAGGTACCGAAATTCCTTTTCAAACTCCGCAACAATTTGACCACGGAAGTGGGTCACCAGGCTGGTGTGGACTTGGCTGCAAAGCCAGGTGAAACTGCAAAAAAAAGCAAAAAAAAGGCAAAAAAAGCACATGTAACTTTAGTTCACGGAGTGCCAAGACACCTAGCATTGATTTTAACATTTGAGTGATGTATTGCTACCCAATTTATGTCATTAAAACTTTCTCTGAAGTATGCAAGTCTGAGATTACTAGTAGAGATGAACGTACTCATTACATAATTACAGAACAACCCTAAAACGGTCATTTAATTTCAGCTCAGTGACATAGCAAACTGTATGAAGATATAAACAATGAACAAGAAATATCAGCTGGTTTTCTTCAGCCTTATGAAGGATGTAGAGCAGCAATTGGTCCCTGCCTAAAAAGCATAGCAGCATGTTTTCAGGCCTTTTCTTCTCCAGCTTCCTCTTGCCAGCGTGCTCTGCCCACAAGCAAGGAACCATTGTTTCCCGTTCCCTGTTAGGTCCGTGTGATGGAGAGGAGGAGCTCACCCTCTGTGGGCAGGCTTGTCAGTCCCTGCAGGGCAGGTACCGTGGTGTGCGTGGTTCCTATTAAGCAGGCAGGGGCAAGCAGAGCTCCGACTGCCTGGAGATGGTGTGGTTATGGGACAGTGAGAGACGAAGCACGGGGCACTGAAGGGCTCTTTCTGCCCAACTTGTATTGCAGACTTTCTAGCTCAGCATTGGCTAGCACAGTCCACTGCAACCACACCTTCCACAGAGGGCGAGGAGACTGTTTGGGGGCATCTCAAGGCATGCCTGCTCTCCTGCTCTCTTCCCTTGCCTTGGCAGGAGCTACCTTCTCATGTCTTTAACATCTGCAACATGGGATGGACTTGAAGGAGCCGCTTAGACAGACAGGAGGGTGAGGAATGGAGATCTTGGGCACTGCCTTGAGGAGCAGAGGTCTCCAGAGCCCCACAGGAATACCTCAGGACAGGAAGGGTGATGATGTTTTCCATAAGTATTGCTGTGAGATTGCCCAGCCTCTATCTTTTCCTTGCCATCCAGTTAAGAGATGCATGGTGTTAGAAGTTCACAAGTATATTGCTCAGCAAGTCCAGTCCCTGCTTGTGCAGTACTTTGTCTTGAGATCTTTTACGGGAGGATGTTATGTTCCACCTTAAAACAAATTAGGTTTTGCCCCAGCTGGGGAAGAACTTTCACTGATTGCCACTCTGCATATTTTCCTTATCTGTTTAACCCTACCTGTTGTTTGTGTCAAAACTATAACTTAATTAGCTCCCCCCCATATATCTACAGATAGTGGCCACATTTCTCCTCCTAATCTTCATTTTCCTAGATTAAACAGGGAAGCTCCTTTTACAGAGTTGGCTCCCCAGGCTCCTGGTCATCCTAGTCATCAGCTGCTTCTTTTATTCTTCCTATAGTCAATCCACATTAGCAGACTAATTGTGCTAAATAAAAGAGAACCTACAGCTTAGGGCTGTACTAGCAGCTGCTAAAGCAAGATACTGGCTTTTCAAGAGCAGGATGAAATCACAGAAACTACAGGACAGCAATTGTAATGGGAGATTCCAATTATTCTCAAGCAAATGTAATTTCAGGACAAGATACTGGCACTATGCTTTGGGACCTCATCAGTGTTTACTTCACAAGACAGCTCTTTGGGAACTTTTATCAGGAAAAACAGCTCTTGGCTTGTTCCTGAGCAGTATGCAGTTGTTATGGTTCACAATGTTGTTCTGAAGAAAGTAGTATACTTACACTCAGCATACACACGCCCCAAAGAGCAACATCAAATGAAAAGATCAATACTATTCTGCTTAATATCAAACCAGGTAAATTAAGTAAGAATGAAGAAGTAGTAAAAGAATGAAAGACCTTTGCAAGTGGCATGAAGACTGTTCAGAAATACCATATCAGAGGCTCAAAGTAAATGCATACAATTTCACAGAGAGACATGAGAAAGAGAACCAGAAAATAGCTGGGATGGCTAAGGGACAGAAGAGAAGCTATTAAGACCAGAAAGCTCATCTTTCAAAGAGGTTGGGTCACTCATTGCAAAAGGCATAAGAAATAATATTCAGAGCTCTGTGGGGCCAGCACATGGTCCCTGTGTAATAGGAGCGCTCAGATAATTCCTCTGCATCAGTGCTTATTGTACAGGAGCTTGGGATGATCCCTGCCCTGAACCCACCTTTATATAAAGCATAAGGGAGGATCAGTCTCATGTTGAAATCTCTGTAGAAGAGATTAGAAAACATATCAACAAAGCAGATAGTAACAAACTGGCAGGACCAGGTAATGTTAATTCACGAGTGCCAAAGGAATGCAAGGATGAAATAGCTCAACAACTAACCAGGATGTGTTATCTCTCACTTGAAAGTGCCTTGGTTATCAGAAGAGTGGAAGGTAGCTAATATGCTATAATTTTTTTAATGTTCCAGACCATTAATTCTCATAACTGCACAACACAAATTAGTAGAGACTCTTCTAAAGAATACAATTAATGGCCATATAGGTAAATATGATATAATAGGAAAGACAGCTTTTGCAAAGGGAAGTTATCTCTCACAAAGCTGTGAGAGTTCTTTGAAGAAATCCAAGAGTCCAGACAGGAGATTTTGGGTAGCCTGTATCGACACTTTCAGAGGCATCTATCCCAGGGGCACTGCCTGGCTCCCAGGAGTGCTGGTGTTCCCATCCACGTTCCTTACAGCTATTACCCTTCCACACAGGAGTGCTGCATCTGCACTGCACAGTGCTCAGACGTACCCCAACTCAGGACCTACTCCTGAGGACACTCACACATACGCTTGTGTTCACTTCAACTCCTCAAAACCACAAATGTGCTCAGAGGGCTGCGCACCCTCTCCTCTGGAGGGGCAGGCTTGCATCCCTCACACTGCCCACGTTGTCCCAGGAACTGTGAGAGGCCCCTGGGCAGCCGGGTGGAGGATGATGCCTGCCATCCCTTCACCCAGCCTGGCACTGCTGTTGCCAGCAGACCTGGAAACAGGCTGTGTGAATGGTCACGTTTGCCTCCTCGTTCTGGCTAGGAGGTCTCACGTCTCAGACTCTAATGGTCTAGCAGGAACATCACAACAGCTACCCATCAAGGCCTCTAGTAGGAAGTGAACAACAGGTTTTGCTCAGGTTTTCCTTCCTTCCCCAGACTTCCACCTTCTGCCTTCTCGCAGCACCCTCTGACCCCAGTACTGCCTCCTTAGGGAAACGCACGAGAGGTTTCCACAATAGGATGATGTGGCCTTGGCAACCGTGGCTATTCCCATCACTACAAACTGACAAAGGTCCATGAACGGCACGGAGGAAATAGCCAGGAAGTGATCATTCTTGGTCTTTTCTGGTATAAAAATCACAGAATCACCGAATCCTTCGGGTTGGAAAAGCCCCTCGGGATCATCGAGTCCAACCCTCAGCCCGACTCTACAAAGTTCTCCCCTACCCCACATCCCCCCACAGCTCATCCAAACGGCCCTTAAACACCCCCAGGGAGGGGGACTCCACCCCCTCCCTGGGCAGCCTGTTCCATGCAGCACTGAATGAAGTTAACAGGTTACAAATTCCATACAGACAAGAAGAGGGACTTCCTTGCACAACACAACACACAGGCGAGCTGGGCAGCTGCTCACCTCAGGCCACTGCGGACGCTGGAAGCTCACCCAAGTTTCTAAAAGCGGTAGGACTTTCCTGCCATTATTTTTTCCGTAACAAACTGCTGCACGCAGAGATCCCGCACCCAGTTCTGAATCACCCTGGGGCACAAATTCCAGGAGTAGCTGTAGGCTCGGAGCCCTGCCCTGCTTGCAGCCCCCGCGGGGGCAGCCCCTGCAGCTCAGCCTTTGGCCAGGAGATGGAGCCGCAGCACCCCCGCACAGGACTGGCAGTTCTTACACTCGGCTTCTCCGCTTCCCCTATTTCCAACTGAGGAGATACCAATTTGCAGCAGAATGTTTTTTGCTTCTTTCAGTAGTTTCTCTTACTCATTTTTATTGCTTTTCTGTCACTTTGGCTCAAAGCCTTTCTTTTCTTTCCGTATGCCAATACAAACCTCTGTGTACCATTTTTGTCCATTGCTAAATGTAGATATTACTAGACCTTTAACTTCAAGTGACATTTTCTTTGATAAGATGTCAATAATCTGACTTTATTATAGTAAGCTCTTTAAGCTTGCTTCCAATGCACTTGAAATCATTTCCACGCCTCATTTTTCATCTTCATCTTGATTACAAACAGTGCAATGTATTCAGTTAGTTTGGGCATCCCATCTCAGTTCTCTCTTATCTCTTATTCATCCTTACAGCAGCATGCCTTGTCTCTGTCTTCTGGATTCATTTTTTATTTATACACCTGAGGACTTCTTCCTCTCTGCTTTGGTGTGCTCTGCAACATTATATATAACTTTTCTTCTGGCAATGCTCACTTTATTGCTACACTTATCAGCCTGGGGTTTCCTTGCTGATACACTACGCTTTCCATTCCTTATGCATTCACTTTCTGCTTAATTATAATTTCTTTCTTGAGGTAACTGTTCATCGAGTTAGATCTGGAACTTTCTCTTAAAAGCTCTTTCCTCCTCCTTGGGACATGGATACCTGAGAGTATGAGCACTTTTCTTTTAAAGAAATTCCACGCCTCCTCCAGCTTCAAACCCATGTAGCTTTACCTGTCCATTACCAAATACTTATGTAGTTATTTTTTCTTCTGTACTGAGGCCAGGTGCAGAGCTTTTGTAACCCTCTCAACTTTCTTCTCTCATTTTTCAGTTGTGTCAGCTTCAACCCCAAGTCTTGAGTTTCTTTCACTACAATATAGCAATCAATGAGCTCCTTCCTCTCTGTGCCAGTGGCGGGACACATACTGATACTTTGGCCACCTTCCATTTTGAGCTGAGAAATTTAATCTCCTCTAAGGCAACTCAAACAGCCACGTAACACCTTTTCAGGCTGACAATACCACCTCTTCTCTCTAGTCCTAGCCTGGCAAATGTTTACTCTAGTTTTCCTGTTCAAGATCCTGTTTATCTCTAGCCTCATTTGCCCTTAGGCTCATCTGCTGCATTAGTAAATGCCTTGATATCCTTCACTCTGTTAACGTATGTTAAATAAGTGCTCAAAGAAACATACTATTTCTTTTGGTGCCCAGAATAATACTAAATAACTAGATATATCATGATATTTAGGATTTTAGATTATTGCTTTTCCTAGATATCTCCATAAACCCTGTTTTCTCCTTGTCTTCATTTAGAGGAAATATAAAGATGGAAAACACAGGGAAATACTTAATCAGTAAACACATAAGAGTTGAGGGGTCTAAAATAATTTGCCTACAGATGTTTAAGATAAGAGCAGTGAGCCTGGTTCCCATGTTTAGAAAACTCTCCAAAACCACATCTGATTCATAGCAATAGACAGTAATAAATCAGAATGAGTTCAGCTTGCCAAGAGTATTTTGGAAAATAAGAAGGGCTTTTGCAAAACTATCAAGGAAAATGTCAGCATAGAGAACAACAGTATCAACATATGGAGTTCAAGAAGAAAAGGTCAGTTCATATACTGCATGCGTGTAATACTGCATATAGGACTCACAGAAGAGAGAATCTGATGACTAGAGACTAAAAATGGATTTCACGCATAATTTGAGCATGCATTTGAGGAGAAAAGAGTCTCTTCTTACAGCTGAGAATTCAAAGACACTCACTGAATACCTGAATAGTCAAGGATAGAGGAGGACAATACCCCTCTGCAAGAGAGGATGCAGAGAGACTAGACATCTGTCAACACAGAAGGATGTGCTGAAACTCTAAAGGGATCTAGCATCTTGGCTCTGGTGCTATCTACTATCTTCACGAGCAGCCTAAATAACAGAAGACTGTACACTCATTAAATTCACAAATCATATCTAATGGACCAATGGAGAGGACTGCACAGAGTTTGATAAAGGTTCTGAAAAAAATGGATACAATGGATACAGTGGAAAATACTAAAAGAAAATACATTCCAGGCAGTCACAATCAGGTGCACAAATACAGGCTGGAGAATGAGGAGGCAGCAGCTCTTGGGATTAGAGTATGTCTTAAGGAAAACACACATCTGTAGTGTCACAGTGTTGGGAAAAAAAACCCAAACATCCTGGGGGTGTATGAACTATATTCTGGCCTACAAGATGTGTAATCCTTTCACTCGACTTGAATCCTCTGAGGAACAGGAGATGCTGAGTCTGGAAAAAGAGACAACTGACGGTCAGCGTGGTAACTGTCCCCAGGTTGTACAAACCAAGCTATACGGAAGGTGTCCGTGGGAGACAGCCAGCACACAGATGTAGTCCTCAGGCAGGATGACATCAAAGAACGAAGAGTGAGGTGCTCGCTGGGATGAAAGATAGGAGAGACATTTGGAGCACTACAGAGAAGCCACTGGTCAATGTCTGTATAGGTCCCATTAACATAAAAAGAGACAGGAGGAGTCTCAGGGGTAGAATAAAAGCACCTAAGTAGGAAGCTAAAAAAGATCACGATTTTATCGGTAGCCTTATAAAATGCTCCCTCTTTCATGCTTAGACTGGGGCAGAGAAGTAAAAGAGCATTTCAGGACATGGTTATGGAAATTATGTTTGCGGAAACGATGGTAGAATCATAAGAAAATGGAAAATTGTAGGAACATAGTAGCTCTATAAAGAAAGCTGGATTCCATCTTAACCTAAATGAAACCTGGCCGCTGCACAATCTATTGCAGTATAGGGAGGCTTTAAATGAGAATCTGGAGCAAAGCTGTGATGTGTAGAAGGCCACGCAGTTTGAGATTGCCCACTTTACCTTCGGAATAAAAGCAAGAAAACTGTATTCTGATATAAGGGCAGGATGGAAGTCATTGACACTTAGATAAGAAATTAGAATTGATTCTAAACTGTGTTTAGAAAAGTACATGGTGGTGAAAAAACAGATCAGATCGAAAGAAACAGACTGATGTTGTGAAATACCTGAGCTGAAAATGATGACTCTGACACAGGAAGCAGCTCAGAAACTTACTGGGTAGAAGAAAATCAAGGAAGAGTATAACAACAAGGGCAGGAATTATACATAAAGGACACATAGAGGATATATTGCTGGGACAGTGGCACAATACATTAAAAAAAAAAGTCAACTAAGGTAAATGATATATCAACAAATTCCTGTTGGATTAAAATTCCACTCCTAAATAGGAAAAACATTGTATTAGGGCTATACTGTAAACTTTCTGAGCAGAGTGCTGAGGGTAAATATGACATCCCAAGGAAGTGCTGAGAGGCTAAGAATGCAGAAAGAAAAGGAATAAAGGGAGATTCAATTATAGCCACGTTGAATGGAGGCCATTAGTAAGAGAGTTGCAGAAACTGCATTTTAGACACTATAAATGACTGCTTTTTGGAGAAACTAACCAGAAAACCAACAAAAGGAGAAATAACATTACTAGTTCAGAAAGTTTCTTTGGAAAGGCCACTCGGCAAAAAAATAACCATGACGTACCCATATAAAATATTCTTTCAGGACCGAAATAATCCACAACAGTAATAGTTAACTTAAAAGAGACACTGAGGAATGCTATTAAAAAGAAATTTAAAAGAGTAGCCAAAAAGGTTAAATGCTTGAGGCAGCATGAAGATTGTTTAAAGATGCTATATTAGAGTCTCAGAGAAAATATACCTATCAAAATAAAGACATTTTAAAACATCCAAAAAGTCACCATAGTTAAAAGGTGCTTTAAAGGAAAATATTAAAGTAAACAGCCTTCAAAAACTGGAAGTCAGCAATTTTCCAATTATTAACCAGTGAATAACCTATCATTTAAAATTGAACATAGTAGCAGAGGACTGGAAAGTAGTAAATGTGAAGCTTTTAAAGAGCTCCTGGAAAACTCCAAACCAGCCAGTCTTATTTCCATACTGAACAAACTGGTAGAAGCAAATAGAGAGTAAAATGATTAGATGCATAAATAACTATAATCATAATGCTGAAGACTCAGCATATTTTTGTGAAGGAAGCCATGCCTCAAAAGCCTTTTGCAGTTCTTTGAAGGAGGCAGCAAGCACACAGATGCATATGATCTGCTTGATGTTAGATACTTGAATTTTCAAAGCGATTTTGACAGGGTCATTAAGCAAGGACTCTTAGAAAAATTAAGTGATCATGGAGTACAAAGAAAGGTCTTCCCGAGCAGTAACAGTTGATTAAAGATGGGATGCAAATGCTAGCAATAGTTTTAATTTACCCACTGGAATCCCACAAGTTTTGTGCTGGGATTGCTGCTGTGCAACATACTCAGAAAATGGTAGAAACAGTCCATGTCAGAGCTCATGAGAAAATTATGGTGGGTGGTCAAAAGAAAACTGGATAATCAGAAGCTGGAAGAGGATCTTATGGTATGGGGTGAATAAGTGACAAAATGATAGACAAAATTAAACATCAACAAATTCCAACTGTTGCAAAAGCCCTGACGGTCTCTGTATATTGATGAGTTCTCAGATACTAACACTTAGGAAACAGGTCAGGGGTCCCATGGACAGTTCAGAAAAATGATCACTTAGCACTGGTCAAAAAGGAAAACAGCAGACTAGGAACTGCCACGCAGGAAAAGAGGAAAAGACAGAAGTTGCCATTATACTACAATACCAAAGTGGGGGTTATCCTGACCACTTCACGCAGTTCTGGTCAATTCGTCCCACAAAAGACAGACATTCCGATTAAAGGCCTGAAAGTTCTCCTGCACGAGAAATGACTGAAGAGCCGAGGATACTTCAGCTGGAGAGAGATGATTCATATGAGGGATTATAATGGAGGAGGACAAAATCATGGATGCAGTCAAGAAAATTAATAGGAAACTGATTTACTGTGCCCAGGTTATGGGAATTGGGGGGCATCAAATATAATTATCTAGCAGTAGGTCTAACGTAAATACAATGGATCACTTCTTCACACAAAACATAAATTAAACTGCATAACCTATTGCCAGAGGGTATTGTGGAGGCTAACCACGGTGGGAAAAAGTCTCCTATGGCAAACTGAACATAAAGAAGCACATATAACACATAACCCTGGAGGTTCTGAATCCTCTGATCCTTGCACACAAGATTGTTGAACTGTAAAACCTGCCACTGTATCATCCTGTATCTTCCCTGTATCATCCCAAGACACCCCTGGATCCATGCTGAATCGTTGGCTTTACTCAGTAACTATCCTCATCCTTTGAACCTAGCTTTCCCATCTGCAAGGAGAGTAACCTAAATACCTACTATACTAGGTCCAGTACCAGGCTGCAGTATACCCAGTAGCAGACTTCCTGCTTTTCTCCTGTGGAAGTGTTTCTGACCACTGTTGAACAAATTCCACAAGAAGAGACTGTTTCTTTTAGGCCAGAACATCATGTGCTTACTGGGACAGCAGAGAATTAGATATAAGACCCTATTCAACTGAATAATTATCTTCCAGAACTCAAGAAGTTTCAGCTATACAGAGATCTATAGAAAGAGAGCACATCACAGACCCAAATCCCTGTCCCAGATCAGCAGAGGGAGGAAGTGACCCAGAGAACTGAATCCATGTTTTCAGCAATACCCTGACTCTGGGCCACAGGGAAGTAAGATGCTCCTCCAGCTGTGGAGTTCAATCCAGCTGACACATGCTCAATTTTAGTCATTCATAAATGAGTGGTCTCAGTTATCTAATCCCCACCCCCTGCAGTCAGTGGAGATGGATAGATGTTTCCAGTGATTCACTCCATTGTTCCTAGAGACATGTCTTGGGATGCTCAGAATGCTGCCAGACACTGCTCTCCATATTGTTTACATAGAAACTCTACAAAACCAGTTTCAACTGGGTACTTGTATTTTTTACTGCCAGAGTTTGATAAGGTGAGACCTCCACACTTGGAGATGATGAAGTCAGAAGCAGAGGAGAAGGTGCAGCTTGGAGCTACAGCACTGATGAGGACACTGGTAGACTGAGGGTCCAGCACGTGCTGGGTGGGAGACGGAAAAGAGAGAGAAAGGGAGAGGGAGAGGGATGTTCAAGGAGACCTGGTGGAAGGAGAATAAAGTATTGCCAGGGCACCAAATTCACAGAAATATCAGAACAATCTGTCCTGGGGAGCTGTACTGTTTGTGAAGGGTAATATGATGTGCAACAGTGTGAAAATACTGTGGGAAAGATCTGTAGGTGGAAAACTCAGGTCTAAAAATAAAAATACAGTACAAGAACAGTACCCCTGCCCCTCTGATCAGAACAGTGATGGTGATCAGACAATGTTCACTGAGATTACAGAGGCTGCAAAATTAGAACAGGTAGTAATAGTGGGAGAGTTCATCCACTCATATACATACTAGGTTAATGCTTACTGGGATGAGCTGTGGATTTATTGGAAGCAATAAATGATTACTTGCCAGAATTAACTAGTCTAAATTGTTTGACCCACAAGAAAAGATGTTATTCAGGATGTGGTCTGGAATGATGCATAAGACTCAGTTCCAGAGGTAGAAGTGTAAGAGCCCATTTGTAATAATGCTCACAACACAATTTAACCCTGTAGTGGGAGAGAGCAATCTAAATAAATGCAGCATGTGGATATTAAATTTCAAGAAAGGTAACTATGTAAAAATGCAGCAATTAGTCAAAAAGAGCTGAAAAGCAGCTGTCCAAAACACCCAAGATGACTACAGCTTGTAGGTTGTTCAGAAATGCTGTTCTGGCAGTTAAGAAATGGTGGGCCCATTTGAGACCTATGGGTCAGAAGGGGCATTCAGTGATGACAAGACCACAGCAGAGAACCTCAATGAATTTTTTGCACCCATTGCTAATGGTGGTGACACTAGATGTGTTTCACTTCTGTGTTCCAGGGCCACTGCAAAGGCTGCTTTGCTGAGGACTGGGAGGTTTCCAATATGATCCCATCTACAGAGAGGGCTCTGGGCGTAATCTGGAGGCCCACATACCACTGGAGCTGACCCCCACCCTGGGACGTGGCAGACTGTGCTGTGAAGAACAAGATTATTGATGGCACGGCCTCTGGGAAAAAGGTCAACAGGACCAAAGGCAAGCCCTGCCTCACAGACCTGCTGGAGTTTGGTGAGGGAGCCAGTGAGCACAAGGATAAAGGGACCACTCAAACTACATATTTTTAGGTTTTCAAACAGCCTTTGACAAGGTTCTACACCAAAGCCTTTTAAGAAACTAAGTGGCCATGGGCATGGAGAGGTCTTGTTATGGACCAAGAGCTGGTGAAAGCACAGGATGCAAAGGGTAGGGCTTAATGGTCATTTTTCAGCGTGGGTAAGAGTCAGCAGTGAGGCCCCAGAGACTGGGGATGGGACTGGTTTTCATCCTGTTGGTGACCTCAGGCATGGAGGGGCACAGTGAAATCCCCAGGTTTGCAGAGGATCCTCAGTTCCTGCGGGTGGTTGTATACCTCACTGAAGGTGAGGAAATCCAGAAGAACTTCACAGAACTGAGCAAACAGACAAATATGTGGCAGATGAACTTCAGCATACGAAAATGTGGTGTACCCATAGGAAAAAAATTATCTGTATCAGGTCTGTGTGATGTTGAGCCTGGAACAGCTCAGAAAGGAGCTCAGAATCGTCGTCAGCAGTTCTCTGAAATCATCAGCTCAGTGTGCAATGGCAGCTAAAAAATTCAATGAATGTTGGCCACTGTCAGCAAGGGTGATAATCACACAGCATGGAGCATCATTTTGACCCTCTAGAACACCTTGGTGCAGACATGTCTTGGGGGCTGCGTGCAGTTCTGGTCCCTGCATCTCACAAAGGACATAGTGAGGTTACAGAGGGTGCGGAGAAAGATAATTAAAATGACTGAGGGATGAAGCAGCTGCCATATGAGGAGAGACTGAAAAGGCCAAGATCATCACTTTAGATAAGAAAAGGGCAGGGAGGGTGGATAAGATGAAGGCTTGGAAAATAGTGAAAGCAATGACTTAGCTGAATTTAGGACAGCTATTTTACCAATCTGCAGCAGTAGAGCTAGGGGCACTTCATGAAATTAGTAGGAGATTGGTTGAGAACAATGAGTTAGGGCAAAGTCACGGACAATAGGTAAAGAACAGGTACTGAGAATAAGTAGGGTTGTATGCAACGATTGTGCATGCTGGGGGATGGACCATGGACAGAAGTTTGTGCTGCTCTCCCCAAACAGCATCACCTGGAGACAGAATCTAGGCTAGGGGGAGCATCAGCTGACCTGGTAGAACATTTTTTACATTTTTAAGAAATGAAGTGATACTCATAGACAGATGTGTCCAGGAGGTGTCAATGTTGGCGGACAAGCAGTTAATGCTATCTGAAAGCTAAACAGCAAGGTAAGAGCAAGAGGATGGAGTAGAAGGTGGTAAAGCATCAAAATGAAACCTGAGCTTTATAAGAGGAAATGAAGAGGAAAACCAGTGTATCATCATGGAGGAAAAAACAAACAAAAAAAAGAGCTACATTATTCAGTATTTTGGCAATGAATATTTCTGTGTCACTAGTCTTTGTCACAGTAGTTGCTACTTTTTCTTACCTGTATGTACCAGCAAGAACTTGGTCACAATCAATCAGGATAAACTTCTCCAGAACCTGTCCTGCAAATTTCTTGCCTGCTTTGCTGTAGTATGTGTCTCCACTCAAACACCTTACGCGCATGTTCTGAAACCAAAGAAAGCAGAGTTGGTAAGGGGACAAGTATTGAACTAAACTGAAATGTTCCCTTATGCATCCCTGATGGACTCCCTCAAGCAGGATCTCTGCTCCCAGAGGCAGAACGCAGCAAGGCATTATGTATTTCTTGGCTTCTACGTACCAAATATTTTGTCACACAGTATGCTTCTATAAGATAAAAATACCTATTAACAAGTTGCACTTAGGTACAACTACTGGTTTGAAAAAAATTTGAAGAATCCTATGAGCCTACAGATCATTTCTGAAGTATGTACGACTATACAATTTTTTCCAGATTACTGATAATATTCAACTAACCACACTAGCTGATGGCTCTGCATTTAAACTAAATTTTGACCCATAACAAATAGCTGGTTTCTAATCAATTGAATATGCTGTTCTATTTTTATACAGTGACAGGCTTCTTAAAACCAAAATATCGCTCAGGAGAAAAGACTTACAGAAAGGTATATCTATATTTTAAGAATTGCCTTTTATCAGTATATTTTAAAATTATATTAAAATTTTCAGCTGCTGTACTCTAGTGAAACAGACCTGATCCTCACCTGTTTTAAAGACTGCAAAGAACTTCAGCCTGTAAAACCGTACAAAATAGGAAATAAGGCCCTCAGTATTTATCGGGAGCCTTTTTAATAATATGAGGGTTTTGCCCATAATAAAAATTATTTGCACCTCAGTTAAGGAAGCAGAAGAGGACAACAGTCACTGGAAACAGTTACTGGCATGGTCTGTATGATAGATACAGTGCCAAACAAAACATCTCGTTTGCAAATAGACATCCCTAAGGCTGCACCTGTGCTGGCCTGCCAGATCATCCCTTGGTGCCCCTCCAGACCAGCTCCCCGGCCACCAGCAGTGGCTTTAGCACACCAGGAGTTGTCACAAACTGTCACCACCTGCATTTGGCCTGTCAGATCCCTTTGTGGGCAGCTCATACCTGCCTAGCACCAGCCCCACAAAAGATGGAGACCCACGGCAGTTGGCATGGGCTGCACGCGCTGCCGGGGCCGCTTTGCCCCTTGGCAGAGGTGGGTGCTGCCCGTGGCCAGTGGGTGCTCCTGGTGTGGGTGGCAGCCACCCCTCCGCCACGCAGCACGGTTCAGTCTGGTCAGACACAGCAGTTTGTAACAGCCAGTGCTGCAGACAAACGACAAGCACGAGCAGTTGTGATTTGCCTACAGATGCTCTCCGCAGGGTGCAGACCCCTGCCCCTGCCACCCCTGCAGGAGCTGCTCCTGGGCATCGCTGCACCCCCTTCTCCCCCTCCTCCTCCTGGGCAGGTTGAGCACTCGTGGGCTCCCCAGGCCGCCCGTACGCAGCCTGGGACCGGCTCGCCCAGTCTCTGGCCTCACGTGGGGTTCACGGCAGGGAAGTTGTGCCTCGGGGGTGAGGAGCAGGAGGCAGTCACCCTGCGGCGGGTGACTCCACTCCTGACAGTTTTCCTCTTCCGCCAGAGTCCCTGCGGACAGGAGGTGGACTTCCCGGAAACATCTGCTGGGGAGCTCATGGCAGCAGGGCGGGAAAGGCTTGGCTCTCACGTCGCACTGAGGAAGTCTGCCCACCTACCCAAGGAGCACCACTGCCTTCAGGGCTTCAGAACAACAGCAAATCTCCTCCAGCCCGGGGAGCATCTGACCCAAAGGTCTATGTCTACAGTGGGCAATAGCAGCTGGAGAAGAGCAGGAAGAAGGCAATCATTTATGATGCTGCCCCCTAATAGTGCTGCTGACTCTGTTTTCTGCTCAGGGGATTTCCTTGGGGTTTGTCTTAGTGGGAAGCCCCCCTTGACCTCTTCTCCAAGTATTTGTCCAGTCTTCTCTTGAGTTCATGGAAACTTTTAGCAGGGACAGAGCTAAAGCTTCACAGTCTTTGCATTGCAGCTCTCACTTGTTGCCTTCTTGTGCCCAGAACATGTCCTCATCTCTCACCTATGAGAGGGGAGAAACTTCTTCCCCGTAAGGACACTTATGCACTGGAACAAGTTACCTAGAGATGTTGTGCAGTCTCCATGCTTGGAGATTTTCATGACTAGACTAGGTAGGGCCCTCAACAACTATGTCTGACCTCACAGGTGACGCTGCTTTGAGCAGGAGGTTGGCCTTGATGACTTCTTGAGGTCCCTGCTAACTTGCATTAACCCGTGATACTCTGAAATGCCACCGCAAGTTGATGATATAGTGCAAGATACGTTGGATGCTTGGGGAGGTGTTCACCTAATCCTCTTGCCAATCAACACAGGGATTTTTTTCTTCCAGTGCTGAGGTTTTAGTAATACTAGTTCTCACCGGGAGGAGCTTCCTCTCCCTGCCCCCAGGGAAGTTAAAACCACCTCAAGTAAGGGATATCCCATAGATTTGTCACCACGGTATTTCTTCATTCCCTCTATCCTTTCCAAGACTGGGTGAGTTTCTGATATCTGGCTCATTTTTTCCATCCTCTTCTTGGCAATCCAGGCCCTGAATTGTCCAAACAAGATGAGAATCCTGCAGTCTTGCACAAAAGCAAGACTGCCAGGTACCACTCTCATTCAATTTAGACAGTAATTTTAGGTTCAGCAGACAGTCATTTGAAAAAAATCTAACAGTTAAGTCCTCTGCTGTGACCGCTGCCAATGCTCGATGCACCACTACAGGATTTGCTGATGTTCAGCACCAGGATTTGACAGCCCTGGGCTCACACAATGTTCTTAGAAGTAAGGAGCTGGAGGGGCAATTGCCCCAAATTCCCCATTAAGCCCCAAATTGTCAGCAATTATTCCAAACGGAGATTGAGCATCACATCCTGTTGCAACTCAGAGCCAGGAATAAAATATGTACACTCATTCCACTTAGATGTGAATATCAAGCGTGTATGTTAATGTCCTGCTTGAGATGCATCAGCTTTAAGAGGTGCTTCACATTGAGACCTGCCGATGAGTCACTGAATGGGGGAGGCAAGTGTTAATTAGCCATTCAAGTACAAGACATGACGTCAGGCCTAACAAAGAAATGCAGACGTCACCATGGATGTAAACTCATTCTAATTTTAATTAAAAACGATAGCCAGGCTCTTGGATAAGAAGCAAATAAAATAAATTTTGGAGAAATGGAATTTATCTGGATCCACCAGGTGACTTCAGTGATGCAGTTGTTTATGAAAGCAAACACGCTCCAGCATGAAGCAGTTTTCCCTAACGGGTGCTGTCTCAAGAGGAGGCAGGATGAAATGGGTCTGGCTTGCGAGAAGCAAGAAAGGACAGAGCATCACCAACATGGGGGAAGAAGGAAGCCTCTCTAAATTAACCTTTTCGCAGAGAGGTGAAAAACTAGGGGAAATTAAGACATTTGTAACTGCATCTATTATGGATGCTGTAAAACATTATTTTTGCATTTTCCCTAGCCTGTTTTTTAGTTAAGACTGGTTTTGAGGGAACTGGATAACTTCCAAGCATTCCCCACTGAGATGAAGGGAAAACCTATGAAATTAGTGGCTGGAAGAAGATCAGTCCTCCAGGGAATCCAGTAAAGGAGCACAGCCAGGACTGCTGGCCTTGCAGGACTAACAAATGACAACAAAAAACCAACTTCCATTGATAGGTGGTAGCCAGAAAGGCTATATGGGGAGCAGCAAGATTCTGGGATGCAATTCTGAGTCTGCAAGCTCCCAAGAGAGCTTGTCGCACTGACACATTAATTTTTATTCTTTACCTGCTCTGGGCATCACACACCATTGCTGATGGGCACCCCACTGAGTGGCGAATCAGGCTCTTCACAAATCCCTCATGAACCCACAACTGAATTGCAAAGCCTAAAAGCAGATCTTAACATGAGATTTTTAACATGTGGTTTTACATTGAGGCAGCACAGCTAGGAGGAAATGGTGGGTTTTGCATCAGGACATCTGAGGGGACCCACTGCTTCCCTTCCCCACGCAGCTACTGCACTACAGCAGCTCTGGCCAGAACTAAACTGAGCTCAGGGATCTGAATTACGAGCAATTTAAGTATCACAATTCTATGTCCTAGAGCAAGGGCTGAGAGGGGACAAGGAAAGGAGATGATACAGGTCCACATGAACATAAGTTTTCTGGTCTAACTCCGCCTATCTGCACCAGCCCAGCAAAGTGTTCAGTAATGCACTGCATCTTATTGGCCTTGACTTTACACTTCTTGTGTGTAAAACTGAAATGAGGACCACAAAACATCAAGATATGGGCCTAGGAGGCTCCTCCACTTCTTCCCCTGTGCTTCCAGGCAGATCTTGATCTCCCAGATCAAACAGTCATGGTCTCTTAGCCTGGGACAGTGGGAGAAGTGGTAAGTCCTAGGGACCAGGCACATGGAACAGAACAAAAGGTACATGGTTTTTACCAATTCCAAGACTGTTTATCATGTCCAGTGTGTGACTGAAAACTTACTGGGAAGTTGTCCTGAGTAAGAGCCATTTTATTGCACATTTCCACAAAATGCTTCAAGTACTTTTCATCCAGGATCAGGTAAACGGGGACGTGCCGTCTGCTTGAGGCCTCCAGCAGGTCACACAGTATTTCCATGTCTGTAAACAGATCCATCACAATTGCTATCACCTAGCCAGGAGAAAAGAAGGGAGCGGGGGGGGGGAAAACCAAGAGACTGTTGAAATCTCGTGCCCAAGTGGACTGTGCTTTAAACTATGAATTAAGCATTCAAACCTCCTGAGTTACTGTCTGTGGCCACATGAGTGGAGATTGCTTCTGGACCTTTGTATTTAACAGCCCTTACCCCTCCATGGCAGATAAAATCACTTTTAATAACTATGAAGACATTCCCCATCCAGCTACTGTCTCATCTGTCATTTACAGAAAGAAACAGCTGAAAGGGTAATGCATATGCACAAACTCTGAATATCATTGATGAGACAAGTATGTATTGCCTTAAGCAAATTGCCAGAAATATAGTATATAAATGGATGAGCTGAGACTGACCAAAATCATTATTCAATCAGCATGAGTGATTCCATAGATGACTAGCATATTAATATAAAGAAATATCGTTTTTCACAGGAAGGACACACTGCCAGGTAAGGGATAAGGCATCTCAATCGAGTATGTACATGTCCTTGTTCCAAGATTACATCCTAGGGGTGACTAGACAAAATCATAGAATAACGTGTAGGAAGGATCCCTTCCCTTTCCCTGCTGGCAGCACTCCTGCTAACGCAGCCCAGGATGCCAGCGATAGTTATGAAACCTAACAGTAGGAAGAAGGAATAACATTATTTTAAAAAAAAAGAAAAATCAAGAAAATCTATCTCAATAAACTGAAGACTTGCAAGATAAGGTCTCCAAGGGAGGGGTTTTAAAAAGGAAAAGAATTTTAAGGAGAATTGCCAGTTCTTTAAAGAATGAAACTGAAGAAGGCCATGGCAACCCATCGCACTGTAGAAATGGAATTGGAGGCAGCAGACCATCTTGGCTAAAGGAATTCTCCAAAAACTGGGAGGAAAATACAGAAAATGGAAGGTAGGTCATGACAAGTACCTACTACAACTGAGGTGACCCAGAATTAGAAAATTCAAAATACAGTATGACCTGCAACCAGAACAATGGATCAAGGGAAGTCAACCATAAATAGATTAGGATGGAGAAGCTGTTCTACTGTTCCTCACAGAGTGAGGCTGCCAGCAGACAACATCAAGGCAGCCATTATTTGGATCAGGAAGGGACTGCTGGGATCCATCTGCTGGCCATCACCATTAGTGACAGGAATCAGGGGGACATCTTGGAGAAGGAAGGAACAGGCAAGAGAGCACTTGCTGAGCTTGATGATTTGTCAGGCCTGATGCACTTCATTTGAAGATGCTTGCAGATCAATCTAGTGACTTAGACCTTGAACCCTTAACAGTTAACACTGAGAACTCACGGAGGATGGCAACACACTGGGGGACTGAAAAAGGCAAAGTGGTGAAGGATTTACCGACAGCCCAGCTTCATTTCAAAAGCTGAAAAAATAATGGAACTACTGACCAGGTACTTCTGTCTCAGTCTTTACCATATCTTAGCCATAAATAAGTAACTGTTTGGGACTTTTAAGTTCTGTGCATAACTCTGATTTTGAGTTTCTGCACTTAGTAGAGGATGCCCAAATAAAGATGACCCAAAAAGCACTGAGTTTTGGAGTGAAGCTTCAATGGCCTACTTCACCCTTGCTACTCAGTTTTCATGCTCTGTGCTACACCTTGCACATGAGATGCATGACAGAGTTTGCTCTGCTGCTCATCCTGCACCCTGTGAGGAGGCAGGAATCATGTTTTCAAACACCTCCTCTGCCTGTGTTAGAGCAAGGCCATGAATGTAATTCTCCACAGTCCACATCACCCTGCGGAGCAGACCATGTAGGGTGAGCTTTCCTCTGCTGCTTCTGTTCAGCCGCTCCTCTTTAAACAGAGTTAAATGCAGAGGACAGCAGTGAGGTTGACTTTTACATGTGCAGTGGTTCAAGCTTCAAACAGGAACAAGCTGAATCACACAGATCTGACCTGGAATAGCTTCAGAAAAGAGTAGAGGAGCTCCATGGATCACTGTCCTTGGATGTGGGGACAGGCTCATGTCTGCTCCAGACTGACACGCTGGCCCCAGATCACTCACTACCCAGTAACTCTTCTGCTCTGTTTTCATTAATAAACTGCCTCTTTCCAGGCTCATACTCATGGCCTAGGTGCTGCGTGGAGGCCGCTGCCATGGGCAGAGTGGGGCCCCATTGGCCTCCCCATGCTCCCCTGCCCAGTCTTTTGCTTGGCAAGCTGGCTCCTCTCAGTCCCGCTCCGCCCGCAGGGAGAGACCCTCTGCACCAGAGCCATGGCAGAGGAGGGCAGCGATGCCATGAGGTTGTTTCCTGCTGTCTCGGGGATTTATCCCTTTTGCAGATGGACAAAATTTCTTGTCTCTGATTTGTCTCCAAAGGCCATCTCTGTGGTGATGCCTTACACACTGTCATTGGTCCTCAACATCTTGCAGAAGACCCCAGGCCTGGCCCACCAGAGCAGGGTTTGGGGAAGAACCTTCCTGGAGGCTGGTGTGATCCCAGGCATCCACATGGGATGCAAGGCAGCTGTCATCAAGAGCTAAAAATCATTCCTACTGTCCAGGCCAAAACCACATCTCCACCCTCTCACCCTGGCCCTGGGAGATAAGGCTTCAGAGCCTGACACCAAAGGGCACCTTTTTTGTAGCCCTTGTCGGGCTTTGGCAAACTCTCCTCCCCTCCTGAAATGCGCCCATCTGGCACAGACAGCAGAGTCAGCCCTGGAAGAGCTCTGAAAACAGTGAGAAGCATCTTCAACTTCTCAAATTAATGTTGCTGCTGGACTATCAGCATTAGGTACCGCTGAGACCCACCCAAAAAAGCAGGACTTCACCATGTCATTCCACATCAGCCTTCAGCCAAAGACCAAAGGCAATTTAGCCAAATGACTTTGATGGGCCACCCATCCTCTAATGATGAAGCACCAAGAAAAAACTATAGCCCAAACCTTGTGTAAGGCTTCAGGCAAGTCCCTCTCAGCCACACTTGCCTCATGATATCCCAGCTCATCTCAAGTTTAGGTCTGATGCAGGCTTGGCCCTGGAGACAATCTAAACTTGGCTTGGGAAGTCAATATGATGGAGTCAAGAGAGACCGATGCTCCTTCATCCCCAGACCCCACGTGCTCAGAGGCACTGCTTGTGCCTAGTGTGCACGGAAGGTCCACACCATCTCGCTTTTCTCTACCAGTGCTCACAGGCTCTGGCAGAGTCCAGGGCTGTTGCTTGCCCAAAAAGGGCACTGCCAGTCTGCAGCGCCCGCTGTGAGAGGGATGGGGCTGAGCAGGCAGGAGCAGAGCTGCGCAGGGCAGCGTGTGGCACAGAGTCACCCGTGGCACCCCGTGCCCTGGGCTGGATGCAGCTGGCTGCCAGGCAGACCTGCATCTCCTGGCAGCCTCGTGGCAGGGCTCTGGCGTCGGCGCGGGAGCGAGCGCCCCAGGCAGTGGGACACCAGCTTGTGCAACCTGGGTGGAGCCCGGTGTGATAGTCAGACTCATGTTTTCCAAAGCGGGTCTTCGCTTGGCATCAGGAGGTGGAACAGGCTATAGACCGATTCATGGCCTCCTCACAGGCAATGCCTTCACAGGAGGGATTTGGGTAGAGCTTCTCCTGGTGGTGCTGGCAGGCACCCACAGCTGATCTTGGGCAAGAAGCCTGGTAGCCCCATGTGCACTGCAGTCTGCAGAAAGGAGCGTTGCCATGGGGAAAGAGGGGAGGTTGTGCCCTGCCACAGCCTCGTGTGGTGGAGATCCAGGCACCCGTGGTGGGGCAGCTCATTCTAAGCACGGGTGCCACAGGACAACCGTAAGGGCCACTCAGGTCACCATATCCTCTCGGTAAACAAAGCAGACAGCTCTCATAATAACATCAGCTCAACCCCAAAGCCAAGAGGTTTTGGGGGAAGACCCTGGAAGCCTTCCCCTTGAAGCCTCCTAAGGACGTGTTGTCACAAAAGTGAGGTCTAAAGCCTCAAAGATAATTTCCAGCAGCTCTATAAAGCAGTGGAAGTCAGAGACCTAAGTACCGTCTGCAGTTCAGGCTCCCAACAACTCGTGTCTCACATTTAAAAGCCTTGGGCGATTAAGTCAATCTGTCCTTGCAAACTTAAGCAATGTATGTCCAGTGCCTCCAGCCCCTCGGTTTCAGTGGTGGGAGCTGCAAGGCTGGGGCTGGCTCAGAGCATCCCTGTTCCTCACCATGCTGATCACAGCCTCCAAGCCCATGGCACAGCCTTGTCGGATCAGGACATTGTAAAGACACGGCTGCCCCACAGGCTCTAGAAAATTCACACCTTGTCACTGTAGGGTTAAATCATGACATTTCTAAATCCACTTCTGGAAACTCGCAATTCAGCAATTACTGCAGTCATCACTTCGGGAATTACAGCACTTACCAGCACCCCACCGGGGTTGCCATCTGTCTGGTTTCTAACCAGCACAGCTGGTTTTACTGGTATTTGCCAATAGCAGTGTGGTTTTGGTCATTACTGTAGTGTTGCCATTTGAAGAGATACACTGCTTCTCTGCGGGACCATCAGGGACCCTTCTACCATCACACCTAAACGCAGATGCACAGCCAGTGTCAGAGTTGTACAAGAGAGGCAAAAGGAGAAGCATGGACAGTTCAAAATAGATTGGAGCTCATCCAACAAAAATAAAATTGTAATAGTATTATCAAATGAAGGCTAAGGTGTGGCTGCGCTGCATCTTCTTACGTCTGCAAAGAGAAAAGCTCAAATCTGAAAATACATCTTCAAAGACAGCTGGTTAAATACGGCAAAGTAGAAAGACAAACCGCACCAGCAAAAGGTACCAATAAAACAAGTGTCTTTTTTGCTGATTTGTCAGTACAAATATGCTGTTGCAAAATATGTCAGCTGATGTTGTTCTGTATGACTGTACAGGAGAAAACAGCAAACAACATTTCAAGACACACGCCTTCCTGTCTACAGGACCCAGGAAAAGCATTCAGGGATCTCAACATCTTTCCCACATCCCACTAGCACTGTGTCCCCCTTCTATGTTAGCTGTAAGCCCACAGGAGGAAAAACACTCTAAAGGAGGGATATATGACAAGGGCTTAAAGTCTAGTGGAGGCAACATCTGAAATGCAGAAACAGCAGTTGAAAAGCAAAAAAGCAAGTGGTTCTCCACGCCGTTGCTACTGGAACTTCAAGCAAAAGATATTTGTACCTCTGGTTGCTGTTTTGTCATTAAAAGACATACAGGTAACATCCTTTTGGATGGTCTGATGAGCAAAATGACTCAGTAACTACTTAAAGATGCGTAACTGGGGTTGTGAATGAGAACTGCCGTCAATCATAGAGTTAATCATGGGAAGCACTGGTCAGAGCTGCTAACCTAGAAGCCAGTAGAACACCAGTAATAAACCAGCAAGATGGTTGAAAACTCATTCTCACATTTCACACAACAATTAAAAACACTGTGTGAAGATCCCTAGCTTGAACATAAAGGGCTGAAGATTGTCAGTGCTTTTTCAAGCCAAGCAAAAAAAGTAAAAAGCTCAAAAAGTACAATAAAGCACCCACTGCCTGGGCAACCTCCCTGCAGCAATAAAGAAGTTCCTGTGAACTGAGAAAGCAGCAAGATGTTTGTCGTGTGGTTTAAAGGATCATAGTATCATCAGAGATCCGGGACACGTGCTAAGTGACAGGGGACATTTCTTGGTAGTCATTTACTTTGTGCATTCTGCCATGACTGTGTCTGAATCCACATTGCTGAAAAGGACTCAGTAAGTGTCACAGGACTTTTCAGATCATTTAAGATATCATAAATCAGCTGCCTGCAAGGACAAACAAAGCTTTTTGTCACTAACTTCCTGGACAAAACTTCCCGTATTTGCCTACAAAGGTGCAACAGAAGTTCAGGCATTAAGCAATGGCTGCTTACAACTGAGCAGTAGCTTACGTGGCAAAACGGTCTTCTTTTGGACAAAAGAAAAAAAGATCCTCATTTACCTCATATCATGCCCAAGTTTCAATGATACGTGGTTCTTTGATGATGTTATGATGCTGCACAGCAATGTGAGCTGCTGCATGGCCCCAGTTTCATCTGCTGGGGACAACATAACTTTGCTCAACTGTGCAGACAGTGACAGAAAATAACACTTCCGCTCAGACTGCCTTGTCTCTTGTGCTCTTGACACAGCTGAAGTCCAGGCTTAACAATGCTTTACCTCCCTCTTTCTGCACTAGGCAGTAATGAATTTAAGGAGTGACTGTAAAGTTAAATAAAAAACTACTGGAGTGATAAGAGAAATTGTCTAGAAGCTGACTGGTTAAAAGTGAACTTTGCACTAAAAGTTTACTCAATATCACCACACTATTGAAACAGAGTACTATAAAAGAAAATTAGCATAGAACAGATGAAAAGAATCATAAAGAGGACAAAGACAATAAAAGCTGAAAATATGTCTGAGATACAACTGTCCAAGCTGCTGCTTTAGTACACAGTCAGTGGCAAAGTAAAAAGAAACAAGGAGCATAATCTAGTGAGTAAATTCAGGCCAGGATTGTGCTTGGTAGGCAAGTATTGTAGTCATCCAGTTTTTATTACATCCAAGGGTTGGCAATCTCTACCAAGCAAAAACTATGTGACCGGGGCAAAATGGGCTGATTTCACTCATCCTCAAAGAGGCACAGACATCAAGTCTAGAAGATATGATGATGTATTCTAACCTACTTCAATACCACAGGCAGGGATTTTCAGTCCCACAAGTTTACTCAGGTCCCACGTTCTCCCACAGCAACTCACCGGTGGTACCCTCTTGTCCTGCTTAACATGATGTCCAGGGGTTGAGAAAAGCCCTGGCTGTGCAGACTCCCTGGCAGAGGGCAGCAGGGCTGGCCGGTGCACGATTGCCAGCTGAGGAGAGCTGGGCGTTAACGCTGCACGCCCTGCCACTCACTCGCTCCAGGCTTTGGTACTGCGCTCTGCACACCCACAAACACCGACACACAGTGCCTTAAAGGGCACTGCCTGTGTGACATGAAGTCCCAGGCAGAAAGAAATTACAGGAAAGGAAAGGAGCAGGAACAGTTACAGATCTGCTAGAGAAAAAGCAATCATATGCCAGACATCTAGAGAGCAGCAACAGCTGTCCAGTTGTGGGACCAGCCACCAGGACTGAGGTGCTGTGGCACAAGACCCCACTCTAGGGACACAGCTCTATACATACCGTCCGTGCCCGGCTGATCAGAGACCGTAGCAAATCCTTAATGCTGTTAGCTTTGTTTCTTTGGAAAATCACAGTGGCTTGAGTCAGGCCAGACACCGTGAGGAGCGGCATCCCTGGCCACCCCAGCTCCAGCTCTGGAGGGTGCACATCAGACATGAGCGGGAAGTAGGTGCCAGACGTTAGCTCAGAGTTGACGGAGGACCTGTCTCCAGTGTCCGCATCGCCAGGGTCAGCCTCTTTGTCTTTCATTGCATTGGGATCTGGAAAGCTTTGGTTTCTCTGATGGCTCATATATTCCATGTCCAGGGTGGACAGAAAAGGCAGCTCCCGTTCCTCAGTGATGGCGCTCAGGTAGCCGCGTTCCCCCTGCTCAAGAAAGGCGTCTATAGCAAGCCTGGCTGTTTCACTGTGCTGAAGCACCAGTGGCGTGGGCTCCCTCCACCACGGCTTCTTCAGCTGCTCTAGGCGGCTCTTCAGTGGCCCAGACACAGCTTGCTGGCCCCCATAGCTGCGGTGGAACTGGGGTCTCACCTCTACTGCTAGGTAGTTAAACATGACCAGAGCTGTTGATGCTCAGAAGTGCCTCTCCAGCTGGATTAGTCCTCTGCCCGACTCCAGGTCTTCTCTGGCCCTCTTGCACTCCTGAGCCCCTCCCAACAGGTTCCTTCAGGACTCGGCATGAGCTCCACTCCTCTGCTTGGGAGTTAATCACCAGGTACAGCCTCCCATTCTGGGGGAGGAGCTGGCTTTCCCCAGCTCCCTCACTTAGCTTCCTCAGACACACACCTGATACCTGGTGCTTAGAGTATCCCTTTTGCAAGGGGAGGAAGATCAGCTCTTCAAGCTGCTCCTTCCCCTTCCTTTAACTGATTCATGTACTGCCCTCCCCTTCCCTACCGAGAGGTCCCCACCCTTGGCCAAGCAGGCTCTAACCTGTTTTGTCCCTCATTGTGCTCACAGTGGAAATGCAGATGCTGAAACTTGTTCCTGCTTGAAATTTGTTCCAAATCAAACATGCTTCTCAGTGTCAGTTATAATGAAATACAAATATCCCAAGTGGGTAATCAGACTCGGCCAAGAAACTTATTCATCCCTGAATGATAGCTAATGCTCCTCCTTAGCATTTCCTAGGAGCCCTGGCTCTGCTAGGCTGGCACCCAGCAGAGAAGCCAAAACACCATCTTTTTGATATCACAGGATCACAGTGTTTGTACGAAGTACAGCAGGAATCTCAGCACAGCTCATGTCATGAGACTACACGTCATGCTACAAGAGCAATAGCTCATGTGGTCTTTTAGCATCTCACTGGAAATCCTTCAAGAAAGGGACATTCAAATTTAGGAGTCTGGTGCTCTGTGAATGACAATACTGTCCACATGCTGTGTATTTTGGGATTAGTTAACTCCAGTATCCCAAAAGCATCATGGCACTATTTTTTGAGAAACAATACAGGCGGACATTAATATGCGATCTAAAACGCCGTGTTGGGAACACACCACCCAGAACACAATGCAGTACATGAAAAATTGTGCACAGGAGGCACACAGGAGACGCCAGACTGCAACACAGACCTCCCCCACCCCATTCAGCTCCCTTACCCTGGAGCTACTAAACTCTGCGGAGGCTAACCAGAGAATGAAGAACTGGCTGGATAGTTGATCTAATCAGCTAGCCTTTTATCTACAAGTTACAAACCCCCTGTAGATTAAATTCATCCAGCCTAAATTAAGTCGTCTAAAAGCTAAATGTCTCCTCTCTAATAATCACTGAGCTATAGTCAATGGAGAGAGAAAGCCAGGCCTAAGTGTGAAGCAGCACATTCAGACACGAAATTCTGTATCAGCTGGGATGAATCATGTCCCCAAGGGACTGTCACTCTCCATGGGCTACAGCTGGAGTGGGATGATTAGTTTAGATTATCTGTCTAGTCTAGATCCCTGAAGTCAGAATCAACTCTTACCAGGACTGCGCAAACTGCAAGAACAGAAGCAAAGGTACGCTTAATCCAAAAATTTCAGTTGCCTGCCAAAGCTGTGCTGCAATGCAGCAAGCAGGTGTAGAGCTAGCAGCTGTGGACAATAGATATGGGACAAAATTATAAGAAAGCTGCTGGTATAGAAGTGTTACAGGTGTAAATAAGTGTTAAAGCATCTTAAAAAATAACATAAACTTAAAATGTGAGGTGAACAGCCAAACACAATGTAAGGAAGTTTGGGGAAAAAACAAAGGGAAGGAGCAATAACATGATGGGCCTTTTTCTGGAGCTGCTTTGCCAGGGTGGTAAGGTCACCTTGGTGATAACATAAAAAAGGGTAACATCACCCTACTTTTTGCCTTCCTAAAGAGGTGAAAAGAGTGTGAATTTTAAAAAAAGTCATCAAATGCATGTTTTCTGCCAGATAAATAACTGCTGCCGATTCTGTAAAGTAAAGGGATTTCCACTATCTCTGGCTAGTGTTTGGTAACGACCAACTCTCCTCCAGGAATTTCTCATGGACCTCAGCACATGAAAGCACATACCACGTAAAACATCTGCAGCTGAGCTTCTTCAGCTGAGCTGCAGGCTGGCCTTCTTCACTGCTGGTGGGGAGAGGCAGATTTCTAGAGAATCAGTTACCTCAGCCTGCAGCACAGCTGAAACAGGTCAGAAGAAATGCGCCTAGAAAGTGCTTATCTCTCCACTGAGCAGAAGGAGAACTCAGGCTGCCAGTCAGTGACAGAGGTTTACCATGCAGACATCTAAAATTAGATGAGAGGTATTCTGTCCCTGCTGTCTGGCAAAGAGATAAATGTCTATAATTGGCACACCACAGACTGATTGGCCAATGTAGGATGTGGGAATCACATCGGCCAATTTTTGCCAGCTAAAAGCAAGGACCTTATCTGGAAGTGTTGTCTATGCAGCTTCTGCAATCAGCAGAGGAAAAACAAGGGGAGAACTCCCTCTGGCTAAACACACACACACATCAAGTCCTACTTCCAAGTCAGTGTCCCTAGGCAGCTATACCCTGGCTGATACCTGAGCTCAGTCAGGATCCAAGCATTAGGCAATACTTCATTCTTGTGTCCCACTACAGATGTTTTTGGAGCTCACCAAACACAAACACATCGCCTGGGCTTTCCACAAAATGTACCTGCTGCTTCCTCTTCAAGCAAAAATGGAAGGAGCCTGCCAACTTGTTTCATGATAGTACAGTTCTTGGAGAGCATTCACCTCGGAACACAAGAAGCCAGATTTCCTTCTTTCGCCTTCTCTTTTATTTCAGGCTGAAATCCACATCTTCCACCATAAAACATCATGGTGTTCAAACACATTTATCTACAGGCATTTCTGGAAGGTATCCGCATGGCAATGTTCTACTGTGCAGAAATCCCTGGCCAGATGTAAACAACAGGCACAGACTTGAGAAAAGTCCAAATTTTAGTTACTGCACTGAAATCTGTGTCAGCACTGAACTCAACAGACAGAGCAGTGCAAAGTCAAGTCTCCCAGTTGCTTGTCCAAGGTTCCTGACCGTGGCATTGCAGGATCATTTTTCCAAATGCAGCAGCAGCACACAAATTCCTTGTTTCATTTTTTCCATTTGTATGTTAAGACTCTTCCAAATCAGGGGCGAGGCAGCTTTGTACCCACTCAGCTGAAGGAGGGCACTGCACACCAGTTGCCAGCTACAGGCCAAATGATCTAACCACTAGTGACGGCAGGGGAGGCAGACAACCCTACCTCCTCCGCTGGCTCCCTGCTCAGTGCCCAGCACACAGGTTCTTTCCAGTTGTCGCTCCAAGGTCCCTACAACCCACGTGCCATGTAGGGAAGCCAATGTGTGGCCATGGAGTCGCTCTGGTGGCCCTTCAAAGTCCAGCCCTGAGCTGCCCGGGGTGCCAATTCACAGCTGTCATGAGAAGGACCACAGTGTCCCTTCCCTAAGCTGCTGCCCTGTACTGAACACGCGAGAAAGCACTTTCAGACACCTCTTCCTTCTCTCCTTCCAAAGGAAATACATAGAAATAGAACTGGGCATTGTAACATCAGTGGGTTCAGTTACCAGCAGGAAGAGGGTATGAAGGGAAGGATGTGGGACAATGAGCAAATCCTCATACGATGCCTGGCTTTGACAGGATGTGGAGCAGCCCATGAGGCTGGCAGGTGGGATGAGGAATGAACGAGCCCAGCTCACTCTTTTAGTCAGTGACGTAATTGTTAATGAAGGCTTTGAATGTGCAAGACTCCTCGCTTCCTAAATAAGCATGAAGGAGCTCTTACCTCCTGGGAGAGCTGCAGTAGCACAGCAACACCAACAGGATCCAGTCTCAGCAACAAGTTGCAGGGTCCTCCTACATGAACATACCTGCACAAGACAGTAAGAACAGGACAGTAGGTATTTCTGGTTCCTGCACTTGTGCGCAGGAAATTGTTTACACTAGTGTGCCCCAGGTCCCTCCAAGCAGATCTACTGCCACAAGACCTAAACTCCCTGGCTGCTCCCAGCACATCACATCTGGAGCAGACATTGAAATGTAACAGCAGAAGGTGGAATCCTGCTCATGTGAGCTCCTGCTCTGCATTCCCAGTGGAAGGACGAGGCCCAAACATCTGTCCCACAAATGAGCAGAGCAAGCTGTTGAGCAGGTTGAATGACTGTAAGCAAAACAAGTACTCCCTCAACATGTTCAGCAACTTCAGGAAGAACACATGTAGAATGCACAGGACAGCCACAAACACCTGAAGAAGGGCCAGCGGTAAAGAAACCCTCACCAGAGGGGTCTGGGAAGGGTTGTGAGTCTATGGATATGTAATTGCCCCATGACAGTGCAGGAGGCCAGGCTGCCCACAGCACCAGTGGGTGATACTCCCTTTGCAGGCAGAGAAGAGAGGTGGATACTACACAAGCACAGCACAATTGCCTAAGCAGCAGAGCCTACCACTCACTCATGTTGAGCCTCAGGGTCTTTCCTATGTCCTTGCCAACTTTCCCAGGCTCCTGTGTAAGTTTCTGTCCTTTCCTTGACTTCTCAGAGCTTCAAGAAAAGACAGATAGCACTGAGGGCCAGGCTGTGCAGACACAGTATGTCCAAAAGATGGAGATATTGCTCCCTAAGGCATGCCGCAGAGTGGGAGAAGTACCATCACCCAGACTGCTGGAAGAGGTGTTAATCTAGCCTTAGGACACCAAAGGCCCAGTCAAGCCCGATACAGCACTGTTCAGCAGAAAGAACGCGGCACAGGTTTATCACAGTCTCTTGTAGAGAAAAGAGCAAAAAAGTCTTGATCAGCATTTGTTATGCAGGAAGAAAACAGAGATCAGAAAAGCATGGCAAATGTGAAGATGCAGTTGGGGAGGGGAGGGATCTACCAAGAAATTAGCTGCCACCAGCATCATCCAAAAAAACCCCATGTACTACGCTAAGACCACAACCAAGCATCTGCACTGGGGCCTGAGAAACCGTAGAGCTTCACACCAGATGACCACTGTATTTGTGGCACAACTCTATTAGCAGAAGAGTTAGAAAGACACTCGGTAATTCCTGGGTATTAATGTAAACATTTGCGACTCCCAACACTGGTATTTCCATCTTCCTGGAAGAAAGCATGCACAGTACAGTTTTGGAGCTCAAGATGGGCAATGAATTGTTCAGCATACCTGTAGAGGGGATCAACAAACTTCTCCAAAACACTTCTCAAGCAGTACTTCAGCACATCTCTGGGATGCAGACAACCTTTGCTACACACTCAGGATTAAACTGGTCCCACAGAAATGCTACAAGTAGACTGCACCAAGTCAATGTTGGTTTGATTTCTGAAGGAAGACCTCCTTTGGCAGGGTTTTGGAAGTAGGAGAGTGTGGAAAAATATGAGAGTGGATCACAGGGTATGGTACAGCTCTCACTGCTCCTCAAAGTGCTGTCATGCAGCAGCACACATCACAGGGACCACGCTTGCAGAACCCATCACCATCGCCTCCCAGCTGATGCTTTCCCTCCCATGGCCTTGCTATTCTTCATCTACTCTACATTCATCTAATTTAAAGCTCTGGTGGAAAAATTTGCCTTTACTCAGTCTCCAGCTTCTGCTTACCTTATCTCCAAGCCAAAGGCAGGGTAAGTGAGACAGGTCAGTAGTTAAGTCCAACTGCTATATCAGGAGCAGCAATTCTGACCCGGAGGCTTGGTGTGGCAGAAGCATGACTAAAAACTTCACTTTGTGGAAGGCGAGGATAGAGTCAGAAATCTGGGAAGTGGTAACTGCACTTTAACAGGGCTTAGGCACCTGGACAGTACAGGGAATGTGGAGATCACCAAGGATGCCTGTGCTCTTAGCACTTCAGCTGTTTAAAGAAGCAGGAGAAAACTGTTAGATATAAATACCAAAAGGCAGTGTGAACACAGAAGCTGACATGACACAGGAAACATTTAATCACCTAAAATACAGAGTCAGCATCGAAGGGTATCAGATGACTCCTCCCCCACTCCAAAATGTTTCAGAGTATCAGTCTGAAGCAAGAGACTTCCCAAGTTTGACCCTGTGGGCAAAACATGCACCTACTTTCCCACTGGTGCAAAACAGCAGAGAAGGAAGGGAAGACATTGAGCATTGGCCCTTCTTTTCTGCTTACAGAAAGAAGAAAGGCAAGATCTAGCTGAAATGATGAGTGCTTCCTACGGGCTCAGGTCTCTTGATTTGAAGACACCTGGGAAAGTTGGGGGAACAAGTCCTTTGGAATAATAAGCAATGTCCAAATTCCATATATGAGCTAGGAGATCAGGTTGGATGATAAAGTGCTCAACATAGCTCATTCCAGAAGAAATGTGCATACATACATTCACTTAAAATATAGTAAGTGTCCCCAAGCCCATGCTCTGAGACCACTGTCAAAAAACCCAGCAGCATAAACAAAGAACTGTCCATAAGCAAAACACCTTCAGTCATTCCCTCTGCAAAACCTCGAAGATGGGAAAAGATGGGCTTTACAATGTTTGGTGAAAAACCCTGCATTCTGCTGCACTTGAAGCAGTACTGTACATAGGCATCACTTTTAACTGCTAACCATTGCTGCTGCAATGCCTGCAAGGTGCAGATTTTGCTGCTGGAAATGTATTCTCAGGGACTCCAAATACTGGATGTAAAGATGTCTTTATGTAAGATACTGGCTACGGCAGCCACCTCTCAAGAGTAAGAGGGGTCATATTCTACATCCATATCCTGTCTCCAAGTAACTAATGGCTGGGAAGCAACGTCTTCTCTTGTCCTGTGTAGCCTCCAGTGTATTTTTCCTCTCTAACAGATTACCCTTTCAATTCATAGACAGTTTCTGCCTTATTCTCTTAACAGGCAACAAACTTCTGTCCAAAACACACCCTGACTGCTGGCTCAGCTCGGTAACAGCGGGGTGGTTGAAGGCATTTTATGGAACAAGCAGAGAGCCATGATTATAGGTCTTTATTCTCATATTAATAAAAAGTGCAAAAGCAGATGCCAATGACCACAATCTGGCACCAGCATGATTTCTGGAGCCTCCTGCCCATAAACATAGGAAAGGGTTCAATTTTGAACACATGGCTGCCCCATATTCAGAGTACAAAAGGCATTGTCATCTCCGGACTAGTGGTCCCATGAATTCTACTGGCTTCACAGCATCAGCACCACAGACACTACACGATCTCTGACCTGTACGCAGCACCAGGTTGGATGGTGGTGTACTCAGTCCTGTGTTCCCATGGCATGGATAACATGAGTCCAGGTTTAAATTACATAGCAGGAAAGGGGTTAAAGTTTAAATGACTGTTTTGTATATGAATTAATGTATGTAGCTTTGAGCCAAAATATCTACCATTAATTTTTCCACCTATTTCAGGAGCAGTAAGATACACAAAGTAAAGTTTATTTTGGTACTTGGTATACTTCACTCTCATTAAAAATAAATTAATCAGCAAATTCCTACACAGCTCAGCCTTCTTTTATGTAAATACAACCCAGCTGTAATGAATTACAAGGTGTTATTATCTCACACACACTGTATAATACTTCACACATAAGAGGTTTCTCTGCTTAGCTCAGCTTTCAACAAAAGCATCTTAAATAAACTGCAAGCAAGTTGTTTGGTCTGTAATGTTTTCACAGAGAAGGGATACACCTCACACATAGAGGGTTTCTTTACATGACTCATTTTATAACAAGTTAAACTGAGGAAGTTCGCCTTGGAAAAAAAATAACAAAATGCCTTTTTTATACACAGAAGGCTCCCTAAGAGAAGATTAAACAAAAAAAATGCAAGCCAGTGTTTGGGAGCCTATATTCTGCATCCCACTGCTCTTTACACAGAGAAGGGATGTCAAATACTCCTCAAAACACACAACGTGAAAAAAGCAACTTCAGAAGGAAGAATAGTCACAGCCAGGCAGTCACACTTTCACCAGATTAAGGATTAATTTCACAAATTAAGGGTTATCACCTTTGACTTTTGTTTAGTAGTTTTATTAGGAATAAATCCTGATATTATAGGGCTTATTCTTATCAAAAGCGCACATGGCACAGAAAACACACACACATCAGTTTTACCCAGACTGACATTTATTATTGACTAGGATTTTAGACAGGAGAAAAATGAAAACTGTTTTTGTCACTGACCTGGAAATAGCCTGGTGAACCATCCACCTACACAGTACACCTCAGCCTCTGCTTATTTAATCAGTGGAGCTCTTGCTTCTGTAATTACTATGTTGGCGTAATTTGCCTGCACAGCCATATAAAGTTTTCACTGGGGTTGATAGGTCTTATTAAAAAACCGTGGACCACTGCTTTGGGGGATGGAGGATAGCATAGTCCTGTTCCACTAAGAGCCATGGATAGAAACAGAGATGTTCTTTTCATAAATAAATTCTTAGACCACAACTCTAAAAAGAATATGGAAATATCAGCAAGGCAGACTGAAATACCAAGTACTCTGAGGCAGCTTTTAGTGACAGTCCAAACACATTTTTGAGTTTATTCTCATTAAGATGGCTAGAGTCATAGAGGATTACTGGGGACTGCACATTATTCTTTGCATCCTCCTATCCTGTGCAACAGAGCAGAGAGCTCCTAAAAAGGATTTTCACAGAAAACCCTTCAGAATCTGTTAAAGCAATTCTTAACTCCACTAAAGCAAAAATGGACCATTCCATCTTGGTATCAGGCTTTTAAAATACATTAACATCTAATATGCAAAGCTCAGATTTGCATTCACAACCATTCAGTGAGCGAGGAACACCGTTGTGTCTCTATGTAGCAGCTCTCCAAACAAGGCAAAGGACAGAAATGTCTTCTTGAGATAACTCTAAGTCACGGTAAAATATCTGCTTTTCTAAAGACAGAAGGCAGGTCTTTCAATTTGTCAGCAGGGATCACTCAGTGCCATAAAAAGGACAGAGGTTCTCAAACCAACTAGAATTTATTCAGAAGAGTATGGCTGTCCAGTTTGCTACTGAGGCGCCACAGATAGGATACCTCATTAAATATTTTCTTTTCAACAGCAGTTTCCTTCCTGACCTCACAGCCTCACCCCAGTTCAATTTCAGGCTTGCTTCCCCAAGCTGATCTGACAAATTGATAGAAATGTCAGGCGCTGGCACTCTCAGAGTCCTTCGTCATTGTAAACAGGGGAAAGGGGCTTGAGGATGCTGCGGGCGTTGCTCTCCACGAGCGGCCGCCAGCTCACCTCACCCGTCAGCAGTAGGTCCTCCCCGCTCAGCGCGTCCAGGTGCTGCACCTGCAAGGACAGGGCGTTAGTGCAAGGTGTCCCATCACCCGTTCAGGTTCCTCAAGAGCTACGCAAACATGTCACTGTCCAGAAAGCAAGCAGAACGGGGAGATTTTAGCGTACTTTGCCATTTGTGTGAGGTAGACCTAAAAAGATAATTTAGGACTGCTTAAGTGGCATGGAAAGGCCAGGAGATAAGTATCTGCAGATCCACTGGAGGTAACTGCGTAAGGTCTTCTACTGACACCTTAGCTAATGCTTCCTCAGAACGTGTGGCAACAGGACAAAGAAGAGCCACACAAAGCTAACATGAGTCAATTTATCTTCCCAGCAGTTAATTCAGATGACACACTGCTAGTATCATCATCTACATGGAGTGCTCTCATAGAAGTGGTTTCACGTAGACCAAGGCTTTTCACTACGGAAAAAAAGCCTGAGCAGCAGGGAACACCTGAGATTTATAATATAAAAGCACATGAGCTGGAGGGGGTGAATATGGAATGAATGCTCATTTTCACAATGCAAGAAACACTTGGGATCAAATGAAATTTTAAGGTGCAATGTAAGCAAAATAAAAACCTCTTGTCACACAACATCGGGTTAAGTTGCTGCCACAGGACACTGTAATGGTGGGGGGAGGTTGCGGTGGGGGAAGAAAAAAAAGAAAAAAAGTCCATCAAGGGTCAGTAAAAGACAAAACCACCATTTCTGACTCAGGAGGTCTGTGAATGCACATTGCTAGGAGTCTTGACCAGGGAAATAGTACACATGCTTGCCCTGTTTCTATATTCTTCTCTGGCATTCATTGTTAAAAGGCAGGATCAGCAAGAAATTGTGGGAAAGACCTGTACACAATGCTTACTGGAAACAAAAGATAATTGGACAAGGAATTTCTCAACAGGGGAAGGAATACACCAATGACCACGGAGGGTTAGACTGAAGAGCCACCTAAGCACAATATCCTGTTGCTGACAGTCACCATCAGCAGATTTCCCAGGAGGAGTTGCGTACAACGTGTGCATACAATGTTATCTTCCTTGTTTATTTTCCCTCCCTCTCAAAATCTGTTAGCTCAGGGATTTTGAACCCGAAGTGGTTGCTGTGGATTTCATAGCCCTGGACAGACTTCTCTTCCATAAACCTTGCCAGTGGCTTTGAAACCCATGTGCAGTTGTGGCATCCCAAACAACCTGCAGCAATGTTATGTCCCCACAGCCTTCTCTTGCTCACCTTTCATACGCCTTCAAGATTTTCCAGAGCTGTCTCATATTCTTTCTCAGCTGTTTTTCAGGCAGAGGATCCTACTCATTGCTAATAAAGGAGCTGTTTCATGTCACCCTTACCGCTCTTCTCTGAGGCTTCTTCAGTTCAGTTTTTAATCTTTCTTGAGGGTCGGAACCCAAACCATACACATTATTCAAGATCACAAGGGTAGCATGAATTTAAAAAGTGGCACGACAATGCTATTTTATTCTCTGTTTCCTTCCTTAGTAGTTCTAAGCATTTGTTTTACTTTTTTTAAACACCACAGAGTGCTGAGCTGACATTTTGATAATGCAATTATAATCTCAGGGACTCATTTCTGTATGGTAACAGACAGTTTAGAGCTCATCAATGTCTACGTAAAGCAGGACTGTTTTTTGCAAATGCACCACTGTAGAGTTGACTACAGGAATGACCTGTCTTCACAGAAGCTGTGATGATTCTTACCCAACGTGCCACATTTATCTGTGTGATCACTGTTTCCTATTCAACTGCCGATAGATTCTGTCCTATCCTTTGCTTGAATATACAGAAGTGCAACACTTGGCAGCAAATTGTCCCAAATTACATACTTTTTATACGTGTTTGCTCCCTGTCAATCTTCAGTTTTAAACTTTCCTTCAGCCTCACTTATGGTAAGCATCAGCAACCTTACACATTAAATTAAGTCTGTCCCTCCTGATAAGCCCTCTAGCATTCCAAAAGTGTCCTCGGCCCCTTAAAGTTCAGCCCTTTACTTCCCATACCATTTTCTCAGACACACACTGAAATACCATCTCTCCAAATCTCTATCTGGTCCTGAATACAGTATTGGAAACATTACATAAAATGCTCTTGAGGAGGTTCTGGTCTTCAACTCGCTGTCCAACAGCCTATACTCTTCCTCCAGAACCTCTCTCACCCCTCTTCTGTCTTTGGTACCCGCCTGGCGTATATCCTACCAACATTTCCTAGAAACCTGGTTCACAAACCTCCTAAGGGTTGAGAAGACAAACACTACTTAGTATTGTTTCCTCCAGGTAATAACTGAAAGAAACAGAAATAATTCTGGAAAACAAAACCTTTTACTTGTTTCCCACAAAGATCATCAGGAGACTTTCAAGCTCTGTGTGCTATTTCATTATGAAGAGGATCCCAACTCCCCAACATCAACTGTAATTCCACAACAAGTTGCAGCCCACTTCTGACACATTTTGTGAAGCCCCTCCACAGCATAGGTTCAGAAAAAGATGAGCAGGATTGCTTTCAATATTCTGTGAACTTCTCTGCAGCCATTTTTCATCAAACTGCATTAAATATCAGACAGTTTTTATATTTTTGCCTTTTCCCCCCTAAAAATAATCACTGAATATAAAAATCAGTTATATTTATGAGAACTGAGCTACATAGTATGCAAGCAATAAAAATAAATATTTAATATTCTAAACAAGAGAACGAAGAGAATTCACACCATGAGCTGTAGTGTACCTGTTTGCGTACGTATTCTACAAGTAACTCCAAATGTCGAGGGTCCTCACAGTTCTTGTTAAAAAGGTTTCTCCAAAGAGCTGCTGCCAGAACATGATCATCAGACAAGATTCCCTAAAGGAAGTACAGAAGGGATTAAAAATTGCACGTGAAGAGGGTCTGAACACAAGACAACATGTTACTCTACTTGGCAACTGACAATATCAGCTGTCTCAAAGCCCACAGCTGGTATGGACTGTACGTATGAAAAGGCATCAACATCACTCTTTCCCAAAACGGAAGAACAACCCTGGCCTTCATTTACAGAGCAGCCTGTAACAAATATTCTGGCAAGTTAATTTGGAGGAAAAAAAAACGCGTCAGGGTATTCCTAATATAGGAGTCGATAATTACATTTCTACGTTATGAAATATTTACTATAAAAATTCTGGCCTTACAGAGAAGACAGCATCACCTCACAGAACTGTGTGAAGCCCATGACACTTGGAAAAGAAAAATTAAAGGATGTTGAATACAATGTTGCAGAAACATAGTCAGGACTTTGCTATTTTGCTTTGCTTTTCTATTTTTCATTCTAAATGAGAAAGAGAGAACTCCTCCTCATCAAGAACTATCTAGATATTTCCAGTTAAATCTAATATTAAATTTGGCTTATACAAGAATCACATCCACGAGTGCTTTTTGTCTAAATTCTCTCCCACTTTTATTGTCTTTTCAGATTATGTGGTGTTATGACCATAGTCTCATAACTCTTGTCTTCTGCTGACACATTTGCCAAAGGCAAGAGAGATTTTAAAATATTCAGTTAAAAATAAAAAAGGTCAACATTTGTCTTTAATTTAACTAGTCATTTTGTTTCCAAAAAGAGCGTCAACAAAAAGAGAAAAGAAAAGAAGACAGACACAGGCAGACATAGCCTGGCTGTACTTAAAACTAGATTACAGACTTGCATGCGTAACATTGTCCACAACTCTATGAAGTTTACATTTACAAGATATTAATAATGCAAATCACCGTGCAAAAAATACTATCACCATGTGAAAGAGCAACACCCACTAGAGCAAAAAAATAACTACTAAAAGAGATGATGCAATTATATTTTCTTCTTGAAAGTCCTGCAGGCACTTGTGCACAGTGGTGCTTTTGCCTCCCCATATTATTAGATACTTCCTATAAATACCCTCTCACGTAGACTCCCTATAAATAAATACTCTCTTCGCTTTCAAACTATAGCTGAGCACAATGGGATTCAGAGGGACAAAATGATTTATTGATGGTCAAGTAGTGATGGTGAAGTAGTACAAAGAACATCCCTCCTTCCGTGTCTCATGGTTTAAATCAATATTCTGTGTGCTTGCTTTCTTCTTAAAAGCATGTTAATTCAAGGCATAACATGATTGCAATAACTAAGAAGTCTGCTTCCATAATGTAACATTTCTCCAAGGATATGTACGGCAAATGTTTTACCCATCTGGAGTATTCTGTGTTCATGAATTAGATCGTCTACTTGTTCTTGCACATCCTCTGAAAACATCCTTCTTACCTCATCATATCCAAATAGAGCTGCATAGAAATTTTCTACCATAGTTCTTAAATCTTCCTTTAGAACAACAGAATTAATCTGAAAAATAAACCAGAAAACCATCTGTACAGGCTCTGAAAGGAGGTGATGAGAAAATATTATCAGTTTCACTGAGTAGGCAAAGAAGAAACAGTGCCTTGGCCCACACAGCTTAGGATTTGGCTGTAAGAGATGATGTTAATGCAATCAAAGATTTTAGAACAACATGCAATACAGCTCTGTTAATTCTGTACACAAATGGAAGCCAGTGTTACTCAGAATATATGAATGGCAGAAAAATCCTCAGCCAACAGCACAGACATACAGGCATATAAGCAGAGAAAAAATGCAGCTGGGAAAAGAGTGAAGGCAAGGCTGTCCTTTCAGTGGCAGCATAGGCTAAGATAACGAAGACTCCTCTGTATTTTAATTAATAAGTAGGTTTTCCAGATTCATTCATACAGGTCTTTTAGACACTCGGAGGTTTTCAAGGTTTTTTTCTAAAGCATGGACTGTAGAGCTGGATGTGCTATTACAGTAAAAGCACTGCAATGCTAAAGATAGAGGCACCATCCCTACCACTACTCCTTACTTACTTATCAATATTGACCTTCTCCTTCAGGAATCACATGAATTCTGTTTCTACAGCATCTCACTAGAAGCTCAGACTTACTAGTTTTTGACTACAACTAAATTTCTTTCAGAGTTTGTGATGATCCAGCTACCTCCTCCTATGCTGTAAGCGTGACTCAGTCCAAGTTCCACACTGACTGTTAACTAAATGTAACAGTTACTTAAGTATTTGCTGGTTTGGCCTAAGCTACCTGTTGCTTGCAGAACTGACCCCATGTCAGCTTAAGACAGAACCAAAAGAGATCAACTGCTAGATCCAGAGTGATGGCTGAAATACCCTGCATGCATCTCCCTCATACAAAGGGTCTATTCCTTTCGCCTGTACTTTTTACTTCTACCAAACAAAATAATTCAATGACCAGTTCCTCTCCTGAGGGCTAAGCTACACTTCAATTGGTAAAGCTTTTTCTCTGGATTGACTCTCATGAGAGATCTAAGAGATACCAAGCATTTCTTTTCTACAGATCTCACATATGACATAAGTATATATGACAAGGATAATTGTCTTCGTACCCACATACTCGCAGAACACTTAGCTATGAGACTGTATCTTGGAGACAGGTTTTACAAAAAAGAAACTGCCAACAGGAATACAGGGCAGGACATCAGTTCTGCTACAGAATAACCACTGCTGTCTTTGATGTGCAGCTTATCACACTTATGACAGTGTGAACCACATGTCCTAAATACTTTCTTAGTATCCTTAGAAGTATTCACCTTGGCAATTATGCAACAGCTTTTCTAACAAAATATGAATTAGTTTTTGCTACACTAGCAAATCTCCAGTTCAAATATCCTTCCATTAAACCACTATCTTTTTTCATCTGTTGATTTTTATAGAAATGCATACAGTGCAAACACAAGGAAAATTCCTTTTATGTCAGTTACTCATATTTTCCCATTAATATAAACTATTAAAATTCATGCAGATATTTTATAGGCTATCAAGATTTGGAGACTGGTTATTACTGAATGTTTAAAAAAAGAACTAAACATAAGAAATCAGAGGGTTAAATGATGACTGCAACTTCTGTAATGACTTAATTAAATTTTTATTGAGTACATAAACTATGATGTCATTTCTACCCAACCATGCTCAAACTTTCTATGCATGTCAGAGATCGTGGTTTTTCTCAATAGAACATACTTCTAAATAAGCTGCACTTCTACAGCTCTAATAAGGGGGAGCAGGTCTCATGTAACACACTCAATAAATTATCCTTCCATTTTAAACAAACAAATTCCATGAGTTATTATATATTTGCCACGCACTTTTTATGACATAATAAAAATGTTACCTCAAGGATTACTTAACACATACTACAAATGTTACAGCAGGCAACTGCAAGGGGCAAAGAAAACAAATAGTCCCATTACAGAGACAAGTCCTGGACTATACATCCCTAGGGACACAGCTTTCTATACTAAAAACAAAGAGCAGCAGCTTTAAGTTAGCAAGAAATAGATTGATGAGGGAGATAACCAAGTTAAACAAACATGGCAATAAATACATCTTAAAAGACAAACAGTTTAAAATATAAAATATGACTTTGGGGATGGAGCAGTATCTCAGGCAATAAAATTACATTTAAAGCAATATTGCAGTTTCTGAAGAATACAACTGGCATTAGTTAAGTACAAATGTTGCAGGAAGAAAATCCTTCTTTATAAGACAAGAAAAATGAGTAAATCCAAATCAGCGTTTGTTGGAAACGCTTCCTCTTTTTATGCTTGTACATGTTCTTACCACTGGCAAGTTTCATGATCTAGTTGGTCATGATTCTGCTGACTCTTCCACAGTTTGTTATTAAGAAGAAAAACTGCTAGACAATTCCAAGTGAGTAATTGCTAATAACAAGAAAAAAATCAGTAACATCTGGAGCTCTTCTAGGGACTTAGCCCCTTTGCCTTCTTTGGAACAACCCATTGCAGAGCTGTCACCAGAATAAATTTATATACCACCGCCTAAAATGACACACAGAACTATCTTAGTTCAAAACAAGGAATAAACCTTTGGTGCATCTCTCACATTTACAAGACCTTTAAAAAAAAGAAACTTACAGCTAACATACCTTCCTGCTACATGTCACAGCTTCTCATTGAAACACTCCACGATCCCACATTCTGCCTGCAAGACAACTACAGCCTATGACTACTGCATTTTCATTATTATATTGCCATAAGAAACCTCATCTTCAGCCTCAACGAGTTCAATATGCATCATTCAACAGCCAACTGTGAGGCTTACTGCTATATCCAACAATTTACAATATCATGTTAAGGTTTTGTATTCTAACAAAATTTCTAGGAAAGTAAGAGCACACTACTTCATTGTATGTGCTAGACATGTATGAAAATATCTTATGTATGGGCAGTTTTTAAGTGAAAGCTGCTATAGGATTAATCCACATTAATGTCTTTTGTTGGAATGAGAGCATTCTTTTGTAACGGATCTCCTCCTGATCCCCACTCACCATGCTTTGGTTTACACTGCAGAGAAGTCTCAGCATGCACAACCTGGAAAATGTTCTCTCATGCCCTCTACCTGCTAAGAGACATTCAGCCCACGGGATCAGCCTAGAACCAGCACAAGGTAAAGATCATCCCCGTGGAACAGGGATGCTGGATCGTCAACTGTTTCACTCCACAAATGTGCTCCTGTCAGATCACACTACATGCTAGTGTAGACGTAGCTGTGATGTCCATGAGCTACACTATTTGAAAGCACTTTAACAGAAGTTTCTTTCTGTTACGGCTTTTGCCAGCATGTGCTGCACCCTTAAGCTACTTTAACACATGAATCCATCCATAGACTATAAAGCCAGAAGGGACACTTCTAGCTGCACCTTGTACAAGCGCTAGTCATTGAATTTCATGCAGCAATTCCTCTCTTTAGGCCATAAGTTATGGTTGAACTGGTTTTTTTTATGAAGAGATTTCAGCCAGAAGAAATGATTAGATCATAGAACTTGACCCTCTGCATATCACAGACCGTTACATTTCACTGGGTTCCCTCTGTACTAAGCTCTGTAAGTTGTGTTTGGCTAAAGCATATCACCCTCACAGTTGAACATGTGTATCCCATTTCATATTTGAATTTTCTGGCTTAAGTTTCCACCCCCTCATTCTCATTATACCATTCCTGCTAGAATGAAAAGCTTCTTCTATACAATGTATTTGCTCCTGTACCTGTACACAGTAGATGTGTCAGCACAGCCATTGTTTCAAACCAAGCCTAGGCTCTTTAAGGTAATGTTTACACTGACATACTACATCATCAGCGCACTCCTGGAGCAGTCAAAGTTGTAAGAGCAAAGTAGTGCTTTATGTTGATACAGTACAAATTAATCCATCTCTCGAGCAAAACAAGTTACGCAGGTATGAGTTCCCTTTGTTGTTATGAGTGAGCCTGTTCTGGGGACTTCTGTTAGCCACACTGCCATGAACATCAACCGACTCTTATTGACACTTCAATTACTGGAGCATTCAATATCAGCAGAAGTTCCTGAAGGAGGTACAGGACAAATCTTTCATGATAAAAAATGTCACCCCTCAAACATTTAGGCTTTTTTATGCACCTTCTCACAAGTTGCATTAATGCACAGTTTACATTAGTTATAAATAACATATAACCACATATAGTTATATATGGGCTTTTTAAGTGTTTGCTGCCCTTTTAACAAATGCACATGACATTAAATGGGAAAACCTGCATTCAACCCTTTTATTTCCTCCAATAACATGACTAATACTTGTAGGACAGTAATTTCGAAAATGACTGAGACTGTAGCTAGGATCAAAAAGATTAAATTAATAAAACAGATTAAAAATATCTCTGTAGCAAGGGGCCAAAATGCCCAGTTCCTTCAGGCAATCTCACATAGCTGTCAAATGACAAAGACATTGCAGAAATTATTTTTCCAATCTACAGTTTTTGAGTCTTTTATTAACCACTCTGTTACTTTGTCTGCAAACAAGCTTACTGGTTTGTAATTAGCTACAGCTGTGAGTCCCCATATACTTCAGATTATTAACTTTTCTGATAAATTCTCTAACTTTCTAATTAAAAGTAACTAATTTTGTAACGCACCTCAGTAGGTAATTAACTGCAGAGAATAGTCTTTAAAGCTTTCTTCAATGTTCAGTGACAACCTACTTCAATATTCTATTAACCTAGACAAAAGCTGAATGTTAGATTTTATCAGAACCAGTTCCTGCCAAAATCTTCAATCCATAAAAATATTAATGGAAAAAGACTTTTGCCTGCTCTGCTACCTTTACAACAATTGCATAATCATCAATAACACTCCTTAGAGCATTTTTATTTCAAGCAGACATAGAAAAGCAAGTTATACAACATCATCTACGTATTTCAGCAAAAACAGATGGTCATCCCCAGCTGTCTGGTATCAAGAAAACGAGGTACGTTTCTATCTTGTAGTTATTAATTTGGAAACTCTGCCATGGTAACAGTTAAAGATGCAGAGTAGATCACAGTACAACCCTAACTGCATTAAATATACGGGGGCTTATTCCAAGTTCCTTTTTCTCTGTAGTACGTGGCTGGCAGAGCTCACTGACCACCTCTCAAGAGAAAGGATCAGGGGAAAGAAGTCAAATCACTCTGCTCTCTGTCTAGTTAATGCCGAGTCTCTGGAAGGGCGAGCAGTTGTAGAGGGTTTTTCCTGTAATACCTCTTAAAAAACTATTTGCTACAAGACTAAAACTGATCATGAACGTGTTTCTGAACACACCAGAATCAAGAATTTAGTCTGATAAACTGAAAGGAAGTTACATAAGCAAGTTTAAAAGAGGCACTTGGAGAAGACAGTAGTAAAGGTAAATAAATTGCTGAGGTAGACACTTACCATGAGCACTTAGGAGATCCTGTAAAACTCAATCTCATTACTGAGACAAACCTCAGTAACTGTCAGAAAGAGTCATACAGAGAAAACACTGCACTGGATCAGTCCAAGGGTCCACCTAACATGGTATCTTGCCTTCAACAGTAGCCAATACATTGAGAAAAGTAGAAAGACTATATGCTTCCTCCAAGTATTCTCCCAGCCAGTTTCAGCTCTGGACAATTCTCAACCCTTGATATTTGTTTATGTAGTATGTTGGGTTTGTGTGTAGCGGGGTTTTTGTTAGTGGGGGAGGGGGCTCAGATGTAGCTCCTGAGAAGCTTCTTGAAGCTCCCCTGGCTCCAAGTCAGACCCTCCTCTGGCCAAGGCCGGGCCAATTAGCAATTAGCGATGGTGGCTGCACCTCTGTGATAACCTGTTTAAGAAGGGGAACCTGGGAGGAGGAGTTGGAGTTGTGAGGGAAATACCCCTGCAAACACCGAGGTCAGTGGAAGAAAGGAGGAGGGGGGGAGGTTTGCTGGTGCAGAGACCCCCCCCTGCAGCCCCTGGGGAGAGGGCAGGGCCGCCCCCCGCCACCCATGGAGGTCACCGGGGGAGCAGATGCCGACCTGCAGCCCGTGGAGGAGCCCACGCCGGAGCAGGGGGCTGCGGCCGAAGGAGGCCGGGACTCTGAGGGCAGCCCGTGCTGGAGCAGCCCGTTGCTGGGAGCCCTGCAGCCCATGGCAAGGACCCACGCCGGGGCAGTTTGGGAAGAGCTGCGGCCCGTGGGAAGGACTCACATGGGAGAAGTTCATGGAGGACTGTCTCCTGTGAGAGGGACCTCACGCTGGAGCAGGGGGAGAGTGTGGGGAGTCCTGCCCCTGCGGAGGAAGGAGCAGCAGAAATTACGGGTGATGAACTGACCACAACCCCCATCCCTGCCCCCTGCGCTGCTGGAGGGGAGGAGGGAGAGAAATGGGGAGCAAAACTGAGCCCGGGAAGAATGGAGGGGTGGGGGGAAGGTGTTTTTGAGAAGTATTTTCACTGTTCTACTCTGTTTGATTGGTAAATTAAGTGGTGGTGGTGTTCAAATTAAATTGATGTTCTTTTTCTTCTTCCCCAATCAAGTCTGTCTTTTGCCTGTGACCATAATTGGTGAGTCATCCCTTCCTGTCCTTGTCTCCATCCCAGAATCTTTTATTTTCTCCTCCCCATCCCTGAGGGGGAAGGAGTGAGCAAGTGACTTCTGGTGCTCAGTTGCCCTCTGGGCTTAAACCACAACAACAGTGACCTTCAAAAGGTCTATGTCAAGCAACTTGTCCAGTAAACTTTCTGCTTCAGCAAGAAGTACCCTGGTCTACTACCCATGACGAGAACCAGCACCTCCTGGTTTGTTTCTTCTGAAACTGGCTCCTGCTAGTTTCATCTGGTGGCCCAGTTTTTTCACTGGATGAGACAGTAAACATACAATGCTCCATCACCTTCTCCCGGCACTCAGGATTCTGAGTGTCCATCATATTCCATGTGATATGATCTGCCCATAGAAAAACACTTAAGATAACTTAATAAAAGTCAAGAGCAACAAAATCCCTGGGATCATAAAGTACTAAACTAAATGAAACCTATTAGGTGACATTTAACAGGACTGCAGAGCCATGAAAGGTGGCATCCATTTTGAAAAGTACTTCAGCAGAACTAGGTAAGTACAAATTAGTAGAAAATACAATAATAAATTAAAATAACATTCACAGATAATTATAACCAGTAATATTCAGTGCTGATAGAGTAGCGTTAAAACCCACCCCCCCCCAAAATCTATATAACAATGCACACACATTTAACAGCTACAATTCCAGAAATGGATCTTACAAGGGAATTTGTGGAGAAATTGAAAAAAAAAAAATTCAGTTCAAGAAAACAGTAGTGAAGAAAAAGACCAATAAATTTTAGGAATTATCATAAAAGGAATATAGAACAAAAGAGGAACCCTATTCTGCCAAACATCTATAGTGTACCCACATATAAAATGATGCACATGTTCATTACCTTTTCATCTCAGAACAGGCAGAAAAGAAATAGAAAACACACAGAAAAGACCAAGGTGATTAGCCATATGAGGAAACACTAGTTATATTCAGGGAGAAATGAGAAGGAAGATGATGAAGAGGTAAAATCATGAGTGGTATCAAGCAGGTAAACAAGGAATTACTCTTCACTGTTTCTCATAAAAAAGATTTAGAAAAAAAGCTGAATAAATGACCAAATAATACTTTAAAAATAAAATACAAGTACTTTCTCATTCAACACAATTAAGTGGCAGTAGTCATTGCCCCAGGACATTAAAGAGGAAAAAATACGAAAGGGGTAAAGAGGGACTGCACATTCATAGAGGATTTCTGTTAGTAGCTATTAAGTATGATGGTCCCCCTGCAACTCTCATATTACTTGTTAGTGCATGACGAGAGAATATACCAGAAGAAATACTGATATACAGTTCTGTTTCTTGCACTTTTTCCCAAATATCTCTGGTCATTCCTAGAAACAGTACCCTGGATCTTCATCTGATATTAGAAGAATGACTTCTGAGTATGTTCAGTTTTGTTCATTTTTTGCTGATCTTTGCAGATATCGACTGGTATCTCTTCTGTCTGTAATATCTCTTCCTGCCCTGACTTGCAGCAAGACAGCTACAGCTCAGCCACAGCTCATTAGATGATCCTGGATACCAGTCATCAGGCCACTTTGCTGACTTGATAGGAATTTCACCTGAAATATGCTAGTACAATTTTTTCAAAAAATGCTACCTTTACCATAGCTTTTACTAACCTCATGGGAAGAAAAATTTGGGACCAGAACAAGTTTCTATTGCATAGGAACAGCAAGTCACCCATCTCCTCTCCTAAAATACTCTCCATTAAAAAAAGAGTTTATTTCATTTTAAAATGAAGTGATAATTGCTAAAGTACATACAGTTGATAAGCAATTAACAAGCTTAATCCTTGATGCTAACGCCTAGTACTGCTACAACCTTTATCCAGTGATTAAGGCCAGGACAAATGCAAATACTCACTCTTACTATCTCACTTTCAAATTCATTTTTGTAGTGCCTAGCAGACTGGTGTATCTGTATTTGCTCCATCAGACTTCCCACTATTTCCTAGCACAGCCCTGTTCATACATGACCTGTTTGACATTCTCCCATCAGTTCCACATTTGGGTAAAATTCTAATTTGAAGTCACATTGCTTTCACCTTCTACCAATATTCTGCACCTTCTGGTTTCAATCATAAGCTGAGAAAAACCCGATTTCCCCAAGCACTCCTCCTCCCCAGGGCTTCAAACACACGCATGCCACAGAATAGTTAACAGTTAAATATTTTCTTGCCAATATTTTAAGAGTGCAGAAGGTTCCAAATTGCTGGTAAAATAAACAATGCCAGACTGTGAAAACTCCTGCCTGCCATATACTCTGATGTTAACAAGAGTTTCTTTATTACTGTAACCTTTCAGAAGCGAACAAAAATTATTTCTCTACCCTAGTTCTGCCCTCAAGTAAAAGGCAAAGGAGGAAAGCGAACCATGAAAAAGCTGCATGGTAAGATACTGTGAGTTTTCCATCCTACTTCTGTATTTCATTCAGACTTGATGCTGCTGTGAATAAACAAACTTCCAGAAGATCCTAAAAGCGTGGGCAAGGACTTTAAGCAGCCAAAAATTTCCTTACACACTGCTTCTTGAATAACACAGATTAAACCTACATATGGGGCATCTTCCCTCTTGCATAATAAAACAGGAAACAGAAAAGGGCAAATTTAGGATGCTCTCAATGGGACACATTACTTTCAAGCTTCTCAGCACATAGCTCTGTCATCTGGGCTTTAGTCATGGACTTCCATCAATTACATGGTCTCTGCCATTTCCTCACTTTTAAAAAAATGAAGTCTTCAAACAGCATCTACAAATAGAAGGAATTGGTAGCACTTTTAGCACAAACGAGACAAATGACTATATGGTTCAGGTGACACCCCCTAAAACCACTGGTCATTCACAGCCCTGCCAGCCTTCTGCTACCTCCCAAATATATTTGGAGTTATGGAATCCACACCCAAGCCATCTGAAGACCAACTCAGATCAGTGTTGCTCATTTCACATAAACCAAGATTGTACTGACCCCATCTTCCATCCACGATACCAAATACCACTAGCTGAATCTCCCCTTTTATGTGCATTCTTGTAGCCACAAGGCCATCTGACTAACTTGAAAATCAACATGATGTACATTTTGCTAGCAACAAACAGAGATCTCTAAGATCAGATACACTGGCACTTTGGTCAAATCTTTTAACCTTTTGCATAATTTCCTGCCCTTTGAATATGGAAACAACAACATTCAAGTTCTTACAGAAGTGTAGTGATAATTAACTTGTAGAGACACAGCAAGTGCTGTGTATGACCAGAAACAGAAGAGGAAGACAACAACTGAGGACAAAGGAATAGAAAGAATCTATTGAGATTCCTAAACCAGAATGGAAAACAGAACAAGACATCAGTTTGCCTAAATGTGCACAAAAGTGTCATATGCCATTGCTTATACTAAGGTAGTAAAAGAAACCAAAGAAGCTAGCAAGCATGAAAGCAAGCATTGGAATTATTGAATGCATTGCATTTGCACTTCCCAATCATTATCATTTATTCTACTGTGGGAGCTGTTAGCAAAAGCAGTCAAAAATAAGGGCTTTATAAACGGATAAAATGGGCCAGAGAAATCAGAAAATGAAGTAACTGAGTTCTAACAGGAAAATACAAACGTTTGCAACCCACTTACCTAGCCAGGCTACAAGGCACTGTAGTATGTGCATTATAAACATGAAGACAATTCTGTCTGCAGCAGAATTTAAGACTGGCCTTTGAAGGAGTTTGACAATTAAACTGGCACAGAGCTGCATGCAGGGGAAGCTGATTCAGACTGTCAGCACTGGCAGATTGCCCACCAACTCCCCAGTACATACTACAAGCAAAAAAACCCACTAGTGGAGACAGTCAGGACACATAATGTCAGTGAGCCACAAGCCAGAGCTGATCCTTGCAGCAGTTTTCAGAAGACATACGAGCGATGTCTAGGTCAGAGAGAGAGAAAAAGATGAGGCACGAGGATAATAGCAGAGGAAAGCACTGACGATGGCAAATATGCAAAGAGATTTAGGATGGGAAAGGAAGTGTTCAAATAAAGAAATAAAGGAATTGAAGAAGACAGATCTGGAGCTGAAAGAAGCAAAGTCACGAAGACGCTTCAACATGCAAGGGTGGGTTTGAAGCAAGCAGACAAGAGGACAGATCCTGAGCTTCCATTGTGGACCTTTGCAACAGGACGTTGCTGGATGAGCACGTTGAATAAAGGCAGCACGTGGCCACTGACTCAGTGAAGCAGCATGCCAGGGATGGAGAGCAGGCACAGCTGGCACTGATGGTTGTACAAGGATTCACTGAACACGAAGAAACACAAGGGAAGGGAGAGATGTGGTAGTGCCAGTCTGACATACAGAAAGGGGTCCTGCAAGGAAACAGAGACTTAACAAGAGGTAAGAAAAAGTAGAGAGAGAAACTAGTATCTCTGCAAGATAAAAAGTAGGAAGGGAGAAGTGTGTGATGTACTGACAGAAAGGAACTGTAAAAACAGGTGCACACCCTGAAAAGAGAATCAGATACAAGCTCCAATGAATTCAGGCATTAGGGTAACACAAGAACGACCAAGGACAAGGAGGGGAAAAAAAGCACTGAGAATGGGTGTGATTAATTAAGACCTTAAGTAGTTGCTTATGTACTGCAAGTAAATGCCAAAATTAGGCATACCTGAGAACAGTAATACAGTCAGTGTACCATAGAGCAAAGCAATCAGTGGGGAAGTAAACTTTCACTGTACCTGACAAAATGGAAGCGTCAAGCAAGGAAGGCAACTCAGAGTAACAGGACCATGCTCTTCTAACAGGATAGCAGGACCGAGAGAGAACAAGACTAATTACCACAGTTGTACAGATATAAGCTTGATGAAGATGGCATCAGCCTGAATGCATTGGCCGTCACAGAGAAAACAAAGAAAAGAAATTCTCTTGCAAGCTGTGCCTCTTTCTCTCCTGGAAACAATCACTCTAGTCTGTAAAGCTGCACTCATGTTTTGCTCTCAGAAACAAAGAAATAAAACGTCACTAATCTTTCCCCAAAATAAAGGTTAGAGAAGACATCCCAAGTACCAAACAGACCTCACTCGTGCTATCTGTGCCCTATGAAGACAAGTCCAGAATTTGTGTAAAATACAGCACTTCAACCACTCCTTAGTTTAGCCAGAATTAGCATTTGGAAGCATTCAGTGAAAGTTGGATGTGTAGAGAAAACCAACGAACCTCTCCTCGTCAGCAGCAGTTACCAAACACCACCTGGTACCATCTGGCAACTAGAACCTCCTGATCCAGGAGCAAGGGAATAGCCAGAGATGCTACAGAAGGTGGCAGTGGCAATCGGTGAGCTGCCAAGAGCAGCTGCATACTGTTTTAATCAAAGCCACAACACATGGGTGCTGCTGAGTCCGCCAGAGACATGAAAAGAAGTTGTGTGAGGGCAAGGGAATGAGCAGCCTCTCAAACCTCTGCAGCACCCCCAGACCATATCAGAACCTTAACTCATGCTTATGTTATTGTCTTTCAAGACAGGCAGGCACCAAAAACATAAGGAAAAGTTACCCATTCCTAAAGAGGAACCAGAAGATACCAGCGACATTCTACCAGCAGCGAAAAGTGCAAGCAACAGTAACCTCTTCATGGTTTGTTTGATTACTCTGATTTAGAAGAGACATTGGTCTTGGCATTTTTCTGTATTTACAAAGGAGCTTAAAAGTGCATTCATGTTTTCACTGCAGCAGCTTAGAGTTGTTAAAAAAGAATTACAACCACAACACAAGATACCTCGCTTCCAAGAGTCTCAACAGGCTTAGCCAAGCAGACCAGCTGATCTCAGTTGAGGAATTCTGGGGCAAACTCCAGAAGGATGGAAGCTGATAATGTATATGCTCAAAATACATAGTATAAGAGCATGTTACTTAACCCTGCGCTGACCGCAGGCAAATCCCAAACTGGATCGTGAGTGATACACAGAGCACTGGCAGGAGCCAAACAGTGACAATACAGGTGCTACCCATTCCGCTGAGCCTGGAGACTGCAGCAGGTCCTGTAAGGATCATTTTCCTGTTTCCACCATCATCTCTACACTGTCAAAATAAAAATTATGCAGTTGTAGTGAGCAGTATTTCATTGCTCAGCGTTTGAATTTTGGCAACTACACGATGTTCTGGAGAGTTTGAGAAACACGGGGCAGCACTTAACACCTACAAGCACTCCATGGTAAAATCGATTTTGGCATGTGAGCCTCACTGGCACAGAACATGGGGAATAAAGGTGCTACAAGGCACTTTCCAGTGTACTTCTTGCAGGCACCAGAAGGAGGCACAAAATAGACCAAGGACACTACCTTACAGTATCAGGATCCAACACATCTGGGAAATTTAAATTGATTTTTTTTATGCCAGACTCTATAGAAAACTGAGGCAGGCCAGTTGAAAAGAACCCAAGCATATATTATACCTGGATTTCAACACCAGGTATCCTTGGCACGCCCCAAACATGCCTATACTTAAGATAACCGGGTGTGCTAGTTCCATGGGCACTGGTTCTAGAACAACTACATTAAAAACAACATAAGAAAGAGACCCCTATTTCAAAACTCCATGACCTGGTAAAGTTAAATTTGCATCACCATGCATATTGTTTGTTCCAGACCTCATCACAGTCAAGATATTTGCAAGGTAACATTCCAGACACATGCATTTTCCTGCATATTTATTAAGATTTCCAGAATCAAATTTACTGAATTTACTCCAGAACAGTACCTGATACTATTATTCATTTATGAAATGCCAAAATACTGGAAATTTACTGTGAACTTTCAAGCTCTTTGAGAAAGGATCAAGGGTTGATGACCTATTTCTTTTGTGATATTCTTAAAACACTAAGTTCAGTTAAAACATATCACACAATGCCTAGTATCCTATTAAACAAAACAAGCACAAAACACACACATAGCAATGTTGATCTCAGTACTTTGGCAAGTAAGTTTGTTTTGTTTTTAAGAGGGAACACTAGAAACTGGTAAAGTGTTATATATTATGTTTTCTAAATAGTCATTAAAAAACTCATAACAACTTTCTCCTTAAAATGTACTAGTAAAGTCCATTTCAAAATATACACAGACCATTTGAAATGAAAACTTTTCCTCTTTAGTTTTATAGGTTTTAAAAAACCGTTCTCAACTGTACTGAACACTATCCTCTATCTCATATCCCAGTCCATTTCCTCAAACAAAATCACTACCTTCTCTGTAATACTTTGCTTCAGTACACTTCCTCCATCTCAACTCCCCCTCCACTGCACTGCCAGAACACTGCACACACTCCCCTTCTGCCCCAGCTCCGCCCCTGTTCTCCCATGATAATGTAGTTTCTCTTCTGTGCATCCCAAATTGACTCCCTGACTTCCCATCAGATTTTAGAGACAGGCCTGAAAAGGAGCCCCTGAGTATTCACGTACAGTAGCTTCCCACTGTAAGTGTATCAACTGCAATAGTTCAATTCACACACAGAGCAAGTTCTATTTTAAAATTCTATCCATTTCATGCCCTGTCCTCTCATCTTCTAAAGCCATTCTAGAATCTTACTTGTCTTGCTCTGACCATGATTTCTGAGTTTTTAGTTAGAAGTGTCAGACACTTTTTTTTCCACAGTAAGAATAACATAAACTGAACTCTATCAAGTTTAGGAAGTTTTCTAGCTACTGTAAGGTAAAATAGCATTTTTAATCATCTGAAGTCTTCTAACTGTGAGAAGAGTATTAAGACAGAAAATGGTGTTTAAGTTCACGAAGCTAAATTCTGCTCTCAGTTACGCTGATGTAAACTATGTTATTGATTCTGATGGCATTACTTCAGATGCACAGCAATGTAACTGAGAGCAAATTATGGGTCACTGTATATAAACAGCTCTAGCCGAAAGTATAACAAAGACTGTATTGTGCTATGCACAGCAGAGCCAATAAACGAATTCAAAAGACACCTAGATGTGTTCCTGGAAAAAAAAGGGGGCAGGGGTCTAAGTGGTCTGGTGGGAAAACAGGAAAGTGAGATTAAGATAAATTAAAACAGGCTTGGCACACTGGGCTTGACAGCCCCTCCCATGCTTATCTCTTTTGCAGCTTTTAGAACATGTATCGTTATAAAATGAAGTTATTTTGCACTGAAAAAAACCTTCTGCGTTTCAGAAGCAGAATGCCACCACAACACACAAGACTGACACTGTTAAAATGAGCCTACAACAATTTACAGGTATTCAAGTAAGTCTGATGTATCTTTCTTAGACAGCATGTGACTTGCACCCAGAAGTGTTAGTATGGGGTTCTTGAAGGAAGGGGACATGGGCGGGGAAGGGGTGTTGGGTTTTTTTTCATGGGTTTTTGGGGGGGTTTTGGGGCAGGGGAAGGGGACTTGTCTTTTTTTAACCTCATATCTATTGTCCGATTACCAGCTGAAATCCCATTCCAGGGAACTCCAGCATCTACAAGTCCTGATCAACTCTGCAGCTTCAGCTAAGGGTATTAAAAAACACTTAAACTTATAACAACTGCTTTTATATACACACAGTTACTAAAACACAATACTCAGGTCAGTAAGGTTAATATTGAGGGTGCTAAAGAACTCTGTTAGGAAGACAAATCGCAGCAACTTCTAGCACTGACTGAATTCCCCTTACAAACTGATTAGGCAGCTGCCAGTTTGCATAGTATAAATCTATTCACTGCAAGCCACAAGGTGGAGATCTCTGGCAAAGTAGGATCGAAAGGAAGTCTTTTACCCAGCCTAATGTTACTATTAACACTTTGAGCCATTGCATCAAGCCAATTTTTCTGTTTGTTTTTAAAGTTTGATAGAAATGTCACTAGTGGAAAAATTAAGTCAAGAGCACTGGTTAGCCACAGAACTGGACACACCTGGCTGCAAACCCACCAAAAGAAACTGACTTCATTAGTACTAGGGACAGCAGAGTAAAATTTATATCTGAAATATGCCTGCACCAGTAGAATTTGCTGAGGCCACAGGCTCTCTGTGTGTTTTTACAGCTGTGTCAAGTTTTGGTTTCTGACTCTTGCCGACATTCAGGAGTGCTGAAGGAGCTCAGGCTAACAGGTCCCAAAACTTTGTAGCTGAGATTTAGATCTCAGCAGTTTTAACAACCAGGTTTTGAAATAATACAAACTCCATTTGGAGTTGGAGCTGATGTAAATTAGTAGTTAAAATGCCTTACATTCTATCACTTTCAGCTCCAATGAACTTGTATATTTAAGAGCAGATGGCATATTTTAATAAACCATCAATATCAATTCAGGAATATAGTATCCATTTTCTGCATCAAGTGTTGGAATTGTTGCTAGATGTGGAAACAAGCTGAGGAACTACAGCTTTGTCTGTCAACAAGTTAAACTAATTGCATCCAACTAGCAATTTTACAGAGGTGCTCTGTCACTTATACCACAATAGAGGAATGTACCAATTGGAGTTAAATACTGACCTTTGATACCCTCCATGAGAGAAAAAGTAAGAAATGGAATATCCTAGGCACTGACTTAGTGCCGTAGAAGTATTCAGTAAAGTTTTTTTTCATTTAACTTATTTCTGAGAAAGGCTCAGATTCTGAAATTTGAAAGCATCAACAGAGGAACATTAAGGTTGTCTTCTTTTGGAGGTAGCATATATACTGATTGCAGGACTAAATTACTTGAAAATAAATAGCTGTTACACATATTCCTCAATCAGCTCACAAACCTTTTGTCATTATGTCAGCTTCATTTGAGAAGAACCATTAGGGACAAATATCAAGATTAGTAAGTAGATCCTAACACTCAGGCTAACTGCCCTTTACTTATTTCTCACTTAAAACTCCTTGCTGCTGCTAAAGATGAGATGAGAGAAAGAGTTCAATCAGGGCACATCTATGTGATGGGGAGGAAAGTAAGTGAAGAAGAGTGAACAAGCATGGAAGAAACAGGAACTGCCCATTCAGGGGCATGGGTGAAGTGGCATATTAAGCTGGGATCGCTAGCACCAAGGAAGGAAAATAAAGCAGTGATAAGAAGCAAGGGAACAGCTAACCTCTTCAAACATCAATGCATAAATTATTTTCATCTAACATATAATAAATACTACTAGAAGAGACAAAAAAGTTCATTCATCTTGACAAAATAATGAATGATTAGGAATAATTAAAAGATGAAAGGAAAAAAAAACCACTAGAAGATTATGAAAGCCCTATGCCTTCACAAACACTATGGGGAAGAGAACAGTTCTAACTTCCAAGTTTACAATCTATGCTTTCTTACACACCCTTAATGCCTGGTCGAGTAAGCTGTTACCTCAAGAGTTCACGTTCTCTCACAAGGAGTCTCATTAAAATCAATGGGCCTCTGTGCAGCTAAACTATATTAAATATACACACAGATGTAACTGTTTTTGAGATCAAGCCTTTAAATGTGTACATACTTCATTTAAGCATCAGCTATTGCCACATAAAAGCTATGTTAACACTAGGTTACAGTCAAAAGCATATTATAGGAATCATATTATTGCAAACTAAGCATGTTCATTATTACATTGCATGCTCATTACTACAAACAAAGATTGCGAAATTTAAATTCAAGGATAAACTGAAAAGATGCCTAACCTGCCAAGGCAGAGAATGAATGGCATTCAAACAACCTGAGCTCTCCTTGCAGTTGCATCATACAGCAACCATACCATTATAATATGCATGTAATAACATTTGAGGCTCCAGACTGGATGAAAACATAAGGATACTGGTGGGTTTTTTTACTCTTTGAGGAATTTTGGGGAGCAATGGAATAGTTTAGTTTGCAGAAATGGAAACCCTTTGCTTCCCTTTACAAAGGGCTGACTGTAAGCACTGTCTTTTTTTTTCTTAGAGTTTACTGAAAAAAAATCTTGATACAGGTCTAACTTAGACCATGCTTTATTTTTGAGTTCTGCATCCTTGTAAGGGTAGCAAATGACTAGCTCTGCTTCTCTTTGCTGCTGCTTCAGATCCTACAAGGAACACTACAAGATGGCATTTGAGGTTAGTTCATATAAGGCAAAATGAGGATGAAAAGGAACAGAGAAATAATTTCCTGTTTCAAAGCAGCATTCTCTCTGTGCACAGATGGAATCAAAAGATCTCTGAAGAGATTCTGGGGGGCTCTGGGAGGCGGGGTGTTTGGCTAGGTGGTGGTGGTGGTTTGTTTTTTTTTCTTTTCAAGAAGAGCACCCTTAAATTTATACCCAGAATGAAGATCTGAGCTGCCTCCGGTTCCTACAGAGAGCAGAATCAACCACTGATAGGACATTGAAGACATCGGATAAGGACAAAAATGCATAAGCTGTTTGATTCAAACTTCTCCTCTAGTACTATCATCTAATTTGTCTAGGCTCACTCACACTGCCTTATGGCATCTGACCAGGACAGTGAAGATTCCTATACTGGAATTTATGTAAACCCATTAATGTAGAAAGAAATTCTAAAATGCCTGAATTTAGATTTAATCCAAAAGAAGATTAAGAGTATGATTTATCTTTAAAAGCAAGCTGTAACATACTAAAGCTATGAAATTTCCAACAATTATGAAAAGAGAGCCATTGCTGATAGAATAACTCAAGTTGCACCAAAATCAACACTTTCTAAAACCACATACAAAATAAAAGATCAGAGAAGCTTCTTGAATTACTAGCAGGATCGCATACCAAATCCTAACTCACTGGTTAACTCCCTTGTTTGTCACCAATAGGGATACTGTAGCAGCCTCTCCAAATATGGCTGACAACTAAGACTTGACAATATGCCATTATTGCTCTATGAAAACTGTCACTTCTCTAACAGACCAATTTGTTTTAATCACAGACAAACCTCTATTTAATCACTGAACAGTTCTTTTTCCACAACACAGGAGATCTTTCCCAGCCCTATTCTCCCACTAGAAGTGCCCTGAATGTAGGCACCCTCAAATGTAGCGGGTCCCCTGTCACCACCGTGATACTGGGGTTATGAAAACCATCTCCTCCTCCGATCGCTTGGGCACTGCCTGCTCTGAAGACCAAGGCTGGAGAAACGCACTTACAGACTTTAAGGCCAGAAATGACCACTACAACTAACTAGCATCACCTTCCTCAGAACAGGCCAAAAAGATGCAATCTTGTTCTTCCTTCAAACTTGCAAATGAACTATCCTTGGAGCTACTCTCTCCTTACAATGTTTCTTTTGTGATAAAGACTAGGTATACTGGAGAATCCAAATGAAAAATAAACTAATGACTAGTTATAGTCATGTACAGGAACTTAACATAAAAACCTTGTCTCTTAACTTTCCTTTTACTCAACATCCTAGATACAGAGAAAACTAAAAGCTCTGCTGGAACTACTTAAGTTGCAGTTATACATTTGGCACCAGTCACGTTTCTCCCTAACTCATCTGCTTATTTCTATCCGCAAACGCCCATTCTGCTACAGCAGCATCCACTTCTACAATCACATGGCAAACCACATGGAAAATTAATCACTTTCAGACAAAGCAGTATCTTCACCCAGGCCATGGTGCAGTTTCAGAAACAAAGTCAGTGGCTCAATACAACAGGCAGTACAGCTGCGGGAGTGAATGGTCAGGAGTAAGGGCTACATACACCAGCTTACGCTAATAAATAAGCAAGCAGCTACAGGTTGATTCGTAGGCATTCTTCTAAGATATGCAAAGTTACAAAAGCATTGAAAGATGTGAAATCATCAAGATTATCACCACCAAAGATGACTTACCCCCATCACCTTACCACGCTGTTCAACATCCTCCCACATGCAGTGAACTATATAGCGACACATGTATTTTCCTGAGCGACCCTCCTGCTTCATTCGTAGCAGACACATCCTGCAAGAATATAAACACCAAATTCATCGCTTCTAGTTTTTCTTCATATGTAAAGAGTGAATTAAATATATTTAAGTTCATTTAAGATTCTCCTTACAGTTTTGTTTTTGTGATCAGGAAAAAAACCCCAAAGATTTCTATTTTTAAAAGAAGTAGACTATCACAAACTTTTCTGTTCTGTACTCAAGAGCTCTATCTGATGGATTTTGGCCAATTTAGCTATGGAAGAGTGACAGTGGACTCTATTCTGGCTGACAGTACTGTAATCTAGTTAAACAGTACTGCAACCTAAATTCCTCAGCCTTAAGAATATCACCCTTTGGAGCAGGAAAAAATGTCTTGTCTAATCCCATGCTACAAGCCAGCTGTAATTCAGCTTGGCATACTAAAGTGCTCTAAGAGTCCAAACTAGCCAAGCTGTGAAGATTTAAGCAAGTTACAGACTTCACCCAAGTTCACATTAGCATTGTCCTAAGTTATTCAACTAAAGGGGTCTTTGGATACATCTCCAACCACTTGGCAAGCCAAGTACATGCTAGAAGAACTCACAAGGTTGTAAATGCATTGTGGGATCTTAATGAGAATATCAGGTTGAGTTGGTTTACTTTTTTTTTAAGCACTAAAGCCACTTGAACTTCATTGCTGCTGTTCTGTCTAAAAAATAAATCATCAGAAAAAATTTTATTTTGCCTCTTTTACAACATCTGTAAACAGCATGAATTGAAATACAGGCTAATCCCTCACTAAACTAAGAGAACAATCCCATCACCATCCCACCTTCTCTACCTCGCTAATCAGCTCTACGCCCGTGTTATGAGTCAGAAGTGCCTGTCCAGGATAGACTGAGTTACTGGAGATGAGGTGATGCTCAAACACTGGAGCTAAAAGAGGTCACTGCTTTGCATAGAGACAAGCTATAGGTGGGAGGCTGCTCACAGGAAATTCTTCTCACAGCTTATGTAAAAACAACAGAGCAGAGCTGCTGGAGGCCACTTTGAAGCAGTTGCATACTAACAATAGTGAATGTGCCACAAGAGTTAAGAAGTGAAAATGATGATTTTTTTTTTTTAATCTGTTCTTCAGTGGACAGAAGTTCTGTAACTCCCTACAGGCATTAAAAGTATTTGGTGATCTGTGAATGCCAGCTCAACAGGGAGAGTCATAAACACTTGAAGCTAGTCTGTTGGGCTGACCTGTAAAAGGACAGATGCCAAACTTTATGATGGTTTCTATCTTGTCTACTGATTAGTAAAGGAAAGATATTTTTTAGCCTGTAAAGGAAGCAAAACTTATTGCCAGCCATGAGTCACAGAGACAAAACAAACTGAAGGTAACAAAAACTGCATTAATCCTATATTCTTTTTTCTGATTATAACCATACATCTAAGTCATATACAAGGGTCATTCAACTGAGACACCAAAATTGAAAGAAAAGCCCATGGACCAGAATCTGATTTCTAGATGGAGAGCTTCTGAAAATGACACTGGCCATACAAGGGGCCAGCTCGGGCTCCCAACACAAGCCAGGCGGAATGAGGTCAGAGATGGAGAGAGGGACTGAGAAGCAGACCGATGATCAAAGGGTGGAGTGACTGAGAGAAGATGGGTAGAGGCTTCTCTCAGAAGCTGGGTAGAAGCTGGATAGAGAAGGGGAAGGGCAGCAGGCAGCAAAGGGAACATTGGGAAGACTGGCAATTTCTGTCTCAGGAAACAGAGCTGTGTAAGGATTCCCAAGGTTTATAATGTGGCAGTGACAACTTGGTATCTGTCCAACAGCACCACTGTCCCAGCAAACAAATGCAATTAAGACAGTATCAAGAAATGAATCCTCATCTTGCTCACAGAAAGATGACAAAGCTTTCTGCTAAAACAGTGGTCCAGAACCCAGAGAACAGCTGTCCAGTTACCAGTCCTTCCACAAAACAAATGCACAAAGAGCTCAGAACTTTTGTGTCTTACTTCCACCAGTTTCAAAACCTTTGTTCCTCTTGTGCATTCACATAACTGAGCTGTATGAAAGTGTTACTGTATCCCAAATTTTTACCCACTCTTAACTAGCCAAAGAGAAAAAGACTCAGTTTAAAAGACTAATTTTGGGCTAAGAAAAGCATTTTTAAACTTCTTTTGCTGAATACACAAGCTCAGGGGGAAAAAGTAAGACTGGCTTGGCAAGAAAACCTCCTCCCGAGCATAAATACTGGTTCCTATCCAGTCTGCCTTCAGTGGTGGTGAAGCAGGAGAGAGCAGTGCACAGACCAACAGCTAACAATTGGTCACTGATGAGCAGGACTGGAGTGGTGTTCAGAGTAAAACCTGCTACCCACAAAGCCTAAAAGGCAGCTCTGTGTTTGGATGCATAGTGCTGTCACAGAGCTGTTCTGCAGCACCGTGAGTGAGATCATGGAATTTTGCAGTTTATTTGAAAATTTGGTAGTTTGTTACTACACCTGCCGTCTGAGGTTTAAAAGACACAGACTCTTTAAAGACTATAAACCTTCTAACTAGATCAACAGAGTGTGAAACATTTTATCGTTTCACTACAGAATCCGTTCTGTAGTTTAGTCAAATACTGACTCATCTTCATCAAACCATGAAAGAAAAATTATTCCAGACTATCTTTAGAAAGATGTCTACCTGACATTTGTTGCGTTGGATAATTTATGCTGTATTTAAGTTATGCAGAGAGATTATGTTAGAAGAAAATTATATGAAAGGCTGCCTGAAAAGGAACAGGAGCCTCTATAACTCCACCCATCTTAGATGAGATGTCGCAGTTTCCCACAACAGCCCCAGCTATAACTGCTTCTGTCAGTATTCCCACAGTGCCAACAGACTGGCTTAAACACCAGAAGCGGTAGTTGACACCACCCTGTCAACTGTTGTGAGGTGGCTCAGTGCCATGCAGTCAAGGTGTGATCACACATTACACTTCTAAGGCCAAAGCCCACTCAAGAGCTTCCTGCCATCCCCTGCAGCTGCCCACTCACTCCTGCTTCCTCGGTTGCTCCAGAGCAATTATTTCTGGGGCTATGTTATACTTGTTCAGAGAAGTTACTCTGGCTTAACACCACAAGTATCAACAGCGATTTTGAAAGGGTTTATTCTGTTTAACCCATTCATGAATGGCCAGCAACTTAGGGGATGGGAGAAGGAAGCTCCTGAATCTACTCTGTCATCAGCTATATGTTGTGACACACACTTCTATGAAAAATGGTAACAAGCAGAATTCTGAACATTTCATGATTAGGTCTACATGTTGTTCTGTGCCCCAGCCTAGCAAGTTCACCAACTACTGCATTTACAGCCACATACAGGTCTTTGCTGGGGCACAGACTAACAGAACCGAGCATGGCTGTGCAGTCTTCCCCTCCCCCGGTGCCTTTGCTCAAGCCATGCAGCCCATTCCTTCATGTTAAGGCAGGATCAACTAAATGCCTAAGACATCCCAGATAAACTTGTTCTTAAAACAAATCTCCAGCAAGATTCCTCTGATGTAATTTAAACACCTTTCTGCCTGCCCTCTCTACCATGAAACAGTTTATTCCCTTTCTTCTGAAGCAGTACATTTCAAAACAGTATGGTATCCCCAGTCTTCTCCATGCAAATCTGAGAAATCTTTTCCTGCAGCAACTGTTTTCTACATACTTGGTGGTTCTTATTCTCCTCTGGACTCTCTCAGACTATCAACACTTTCTCAAGTGCAGATTTCCTTATCAGAAACAATGCTCAGATGAATTCTTGCAACATATCTTTGAGTCTTTGGTAACAGGAATTGTACCACCTCTCTATTTTGATCCTAAATATTTTAGAGATGTCACCGTACTTGGTGTGCTAATAATACAAATGGAGCTCTAGGTATCTACATGATACATCCTGCACCAAAACATTTCTTAGTACAGTCACAAAAGTCATCTCTTTGGGCAGTTTCATAACAGCTCTGGACACAGCCAATATTCCATTTAGACTGCCACCGCATGGGAAAAGGCAAACCCAGCAGTGGAGATGAACAGCTTGATTTTCTGAAAGGTCTGGACTTCTAAATGTAAAAGAAAGAGTCCTCCTGACATCAAAGGTATGAAGTAGCAGAGACAGCCTATAAAACCATGACATTCAGGAAAGAATATTGATATGTAGATTTTCTAAAGTATCATTTTAGCACTGCACTGGAAGGCACTGGAGTGTACCTAAAGGAACATTATCTTGAAAGAAGTTAGCAAAAGCAGAGGCTAAACACGAGAGCCTGAATTTCTCCCCTTTCTGACTGGAGGCAAGTAGGAAAACTCTATTCACAGGCAAGAAAAAATAAGAGCCAGATTCAAACAGAGGACTTGTCAGAATCTGTAACACAAGAACGTATGCTCTGACAAGCATCTTAAGTCTACAAAAGTGGGATGCATAAAGCACAGAAACACAGCTGACTAGAACATGACGGGCAATGACAACAGTAAGGAGGCAGGGTTTGCCAAACTAGGAAAAATTCTCATCTTCTCCACCTCCAGAAGACACTCTGAATCAGCTGAAACTAAAACTCTGAAGGAGAGGGAAGAAGTACACCAGAAAGTGATCCAGACTGCACTGCAAGGTGGAACAGGAACACTTTAACAGATGGTGATCAGAATCTACATGTTCAGGTCGTTGGCCACCAGATCAGGAAGGTTTCCAGCCTCTTAGGCAAAAGGTCCAGCAGGAAAGACAGAGGTACTGCAGCCTTCAGACAGGGGTAGGATGTCCTTGGTCTTCCCAGAGCTAGCAGAATCAATAATGTTCCGCTCCCACTTTACTGAGGTCAAATGGATTAAAGAAAGAGAATCACAGAGAACATAGGTTTACAATAAACCTGATCGTGAAAGCAAAATTATGTCATGGCAAAATCCTGGTCACTAAGCTGATCGCAAGCAAAGCCTGCATCATTCCCCAATGACCCAGGCAGTGAGCAGGCCTATCACAGGCTTCTCTGTATCCTGGAATATCAAAATGGATCTCTCATTTGTGGTTCAGAATGACAGCACTCCTTAGGTCAAGCTGCCAGGAACACAGAGGACCCAGGCACACAGACCCTGGAAAAATTAACCTTTAGTGCTAACCTCCACACTCGACATTTCATTGCTGTTATACAAAGTAGAGGGATTTGGTTCCTTCCTGCTTGTGTAGTATATTGCTGTCAACCTGTCCACCGTATCTTAAACAGAAGTACTTCCATTTCCCTCATTGGCTCCTTAACATCACCAGCTCAAAGGGTGGCAACTCTTGGCCTTCTCCAATGATCTCAGACTTTTTGTGTCTATCCCATACCAGTTTCATCTCTATCATAGTCCCCTTGTTTATTTTTATGCCTGTCATGAAAGAAGACTACGTATGTTGAATATGATGCTGTGTATCACAGGGTACATTTTCCTGTCAATGTAAAATCAAGATGATGTGAAAAAACATGTGTTCTTTGCAGATTCATGTCACCCCTCTTTGTTTTTCCCCGGATACTTACTAACAGTTTGGTTTTGAATGTTTATTACAGTAGTTTTCCAAATATTGATATGAATGACTAGCTTATCAAGTAATTTTTTTAAGCCTTTTTTCCCCAAACTGCAAATCTCAAGGGTTTTCCTTATTTGATTCTACTGATTTCATTAACTGATTATAATTTCAATGGTTCTGCTGATTTATTCATTCTTTAGTGAATGAGTTGCCCCATCTTTCAATGTATTGAGGAGACAGGAAATTAAAAGGAGGGAAGGGGAAAAAAAGGAGGCAAGGAAATAAGGGGCCTATGCTTAAGTGCAGCTATTTCAGTACAAACTTCCTTTCAGCCTTTGGATAACTGAACGTTAAGTCTACGGACTTCAGTTTCCTGAAAGATCTGGCACTTAACAAAAATTACTGTACTCCCTTGTGCATCCCTCTGACCTTTACAAGTATGTAATGCTAGATGAAAACCTGATTTTTTTGGCTACTATTTTCACAAATGAAAAAAGGAAAAATCTTAATGTTTAAAGTGTTAAATATTTTTAGATGTAGCCAAGCTGGCATTCACCAACCTGTACGCACATTTCAGAGGTGCAAGAATAAATGCCAATGCTATAATTTGTTAAATGCTTCTGACGAGCAGCAACTTCAGTCACCACAAATTCTCCAATTTAAATGACTTTTACATAAATTTAAACTTTTCCTAAAACACCCCAGTAAGATTTTTCCACATAGGCTGAGCAAGGCTTTTAGAAAACTCATGGCAAAGATCATTCCACTACTGAGGAGTTTAGAGATGTAAAATATGTTAGCTTCTCTATGGGACTTTTTTGTTCTTTAGTAGAAAACTGCTAAAATTCAGTAATTAGTACATTGAACATAACCACTATTATCAATAACCATGGAGCCTACTTTTTCTCACATTAAGGTACATTATCACTCTATTTCCTGAAAATAGTTATATTACTATTTTACTTTGCACTTACCAGACATGAAGCTGGGCTACTAGAAACCATGAATTCAAAGTATCAGGCATTTGGCACCCTTGATGGGAGAGGGAAAAAAACACAAAAACAAAACTAAATATTAATTTAGTCACATTTTGCACCTAACAGAAATTCACTGAAAAATCTGGATACATTTTAGGAATTTAATTTCTGGCCCTAAACAGTAGATACATATCAGAAACAAACATCATCTACTGTCACATTTGTGCTTAAACTCTAGAACACGCAGCCACAGGACGCTGTAGATTCTGAAAGATTTCATGTGTTTAGAATTCACTTTTTACATTTATGGGGGGGAAAAAATTCCAAAATGGAGAATTAGACAAATGTGGCTTCTAGCTCAGGAAGTCCCAAGGCAGTAGAGTGTAACAGGGAAGCATCAACAGATGCTTTGCTCCATTCTTACACTCTTCCTTTAACGTGTGCTGTTGCCTCCTGCCAGGGACAGAATAGTGTGATAGCTGAGCATGCCTTGCCTCTAGCCGTTCTACGTTAGGATTAAAACCACCAACCAACCACAGAAACAACTTCCGTCTCCAGATTTACCTCTACTCTGATAGCCACTGGGTTTTCCAGAGGTGGTTTGTCCATATGCATGTTCACACTATGGATCTGCATGTGTCGTTAGGATGTGATGCTGGAGATTTAGGCTATGTGGCACAGAAACCATACTCCTCTTCCTCATGCTTGGAATGTGCACATTAAGTCCTTCAGTTCCTGTCATTCTTAAACTTTCATCCTAGGAAGTTACCTCTACATCTGTTTCCTGGAGAAGTTTTCAAGAGGGGTACTTCTAATGAGAAGGATCTGACACAGTCACCTTGGCCTACCCAGCACTTGGGTCTTGTCTTGTGGAGTGTTCAAACCTAGCTGTAAGAAGGCCAGAGAGCATTCAGAAATGGACTCTCCAGTCAGATGTGCCCCAAGGAAGTCAACCTTATTTTTTCTGTGTGGAATATATTCCTTCCTGACTCCTACACTTCTTGGCTCTCAAGTACTATCAAGGAGATTCACCTAGACCATGAAGCAATACTTTTCACAGATTCTTTGATTTTATATGCCAACTATGGTCAGGCAGCCACCAGAAGAACCAAGCAAATCATCACTATTCCTCCCTCCTTAGAGAGATGACTTCATCAGAGCCTAGGAGGTGCCAAGCTTCAGCATCAGTGCCCATACATCACCTATGCCACCTCTAAGACAGTATAAAGACACTAACAGTCTATGTTTGGAGATTAAACACAAGTTTCCCTCACCCTTCTCCCCTTTTGGCTCTCTCATTCCTATTAGAAATAGTTCATGTGCCTAGAAATAACTCCTTAGACCTGAAGGCATGCCAAGGCATCTCTAACTAGGACAAGAGTACACAATGCTTGCATTAATCAAACCTTTTAATTAAATGAAGGTTCCACAGACAAGATTCAACAGACAGAGGTTTCTGAAGTAGAAGTTACCATGTATCACTCTCCCACCACAGAAATCACTCTTCAGTGGAAAGTAAAGCTCGCACCTCTACTACCGGAAAGTTTTTAAAGACCTATTCAGTACCCAGGAGGGAAGAATTTTTTCTCTAACTTTCCAAGTGTTTCACTTCTATTTTTATAATTCATTTTTTAACTTCTATATTAGGACTGTCTACATTGTAAATTTAAAGGAGGGATGGCTCCTTTAAAGCAACAAGCTTGCCCCAGATACCAGCTCTTTAAAAAGAATGCAATTCTAAAATTTGGGATTTTAGAACACCTTATTCTGGGAAATTAATTGGGGAACAATTAATTAAACACAAAATTATTCCCTTCAGAATACAGTTAGATACAGATAAAATGTCTGATGGTAAAGCTACCTATGAAATTACTGTGATTATCATCAGCTGGGGAATAAATCCATTCTGCCCACAGAATACATCCTGCTTACACGTCTGCATATGATAACAGACATGAATGTTCAGCATTACGAGGACATACCTCCTCCTCCAGTCATATTCTGTAAAATTCATCAGGTAAGGGATGAAAAACTTGAACATGGACTTTCTTTCATGATAGATCATCTTTGCCACTACCACAATTTTAGGAAGGACACAATAGGATAATATCCCCACATCCTGAAAAAAACCCAGGCGTATTATGTCAGTGTTCCCCTGAGCATGACAGATAGCTGCCAACAAGCCACCTGATGGGCTAAGGGAGACAGAAGAATCCAGAATCCTGCAGGTAAACTCCAGCCCTTTCAAGCTGCTTGGTAGCCCCATGAGGAGCCATCTGAAAGGCTGTTTCGACAGGGCCAGCTCTTTACTACTGCAGTTGCACAACAGTGGAACAATTAACAGTATTAACAGTTCAAGATGAATTCAAGGTAACCCTACACTCCATGTTCATCAGACAAATTTCAGCTCAGCTCTCAGTATCACCTACCTGATCCTAAAAGACCTTTCAAGTATAAGGTTAGGCATGAAACATGTTCCTCACAGGTGGCTACCTCCTTCATTTTGTTAGAACTACCCTAGCTCTGGAAGCTTTGTGTACAGAAAGCTTGGCACCAGTAATCTTGCTATTCCCTCTACTACTTCTCTGTTCTCCTTTAAAGAAGAAACAGCTGGAGTCCTAAAACATCTCCACCTTCCATATAAGCAGCACAGCACAGACATCTGGGATGTAGGCTCTAAAGCAGAGTTCCCGAAGTTTTGTCCATGAATGATCACAAAACAGAGACAACAGAATGGCAGGTGTAATAAAATGAACTGCAGTATAATACTAGAGAGTGTCAACTAAAACACCTCCTTTATATACTACAGCAGCCTCATCGCTTGCATCTCTATGGTCTATATTTTGGGAACTGCAGTTCTAAGGCATTAATACAGAGAAAGGCAGTAGTTCACAGGGCTCATACTGCATAACAGAAAGTCTCAGAAATTTTGCTAGGTATCAGCAGAAATGCACTGAGGTAGCAAAACAGCCTTAAGGCATGAAACACTATCATTGTCCTAGTCCCCAACACCTTACTATCCACTCTTTACACTCTATGCTAGTTTCCAAAATGCAAGTTTCAACAGATTCTGTAGGATTAAGGGCACCTTTAAGAGTAATTCCCCATATTTTTAGGGTGCCAAATTAATGTTCTCTGTCAGAGAACTACCTGACAAAACCCACATCCCAATCCAAGTTCCATAAGGTCACATTGCAGTTGTTATTCATGCCACAACGTAACCACATCACAAAAGCATGTCCAGAAACACTGAGGAAGGCTCCATGAAGAACTGGTTCTGATCACACAGGGTTAACGAGCCCACAAGTGGTTTTACACATGCATGGATGTACAGTTCCCAAGGCCAGCTCAGTAGGATAACAACTCTCACAAACGGCAGAGAAAAAGCTAATAAGCTCTCCAGAGACCAGAGCTGACTCTATGCAGTTCACTTGGATATCGCAACACCATGCAACTAGAGCCAGAAGTGCTGGGGGCAGCAAAGCATAAATACACCGCTAGGTCTACAGACAGTCAGTATGGACACATACACTACATACAGCTCTAGCTCAGGCAGACCTGGGCCGGGTCCATGTAGCAGCTTTACTACTCTTAGGGTTCCTAAGCAGTGCAATTCATCATGTGGTGGCAGCACCCACATCAGCATAGTCTCAGGCACACCTCTGCTTGCTGCATCAGCAAGGGAAAGAGTTAACGAGTTAGTTGCTTCCTGTTCCTACTAGACCCTAAGGCTGCTCTTCTGGGACTGTGCTGTAGTCCTGGCTTAAGCAATGCCCATCTCTATTTGAAAAAGGAGTAATTCAGAACAGAAGAAAACAGCTCCTGACTGATGTAGTTTGATGAAGACATGGTGAACTGAACTGAAAGTTGGATACCTTGCTTCATGCCATGTTCCCCTCTCTGTGTACTCCTCACCACCTACTTTACGCCACAGCTGTTGTCCATCAGACCGTTCATGTGCCACTTCAATTCACTAACACAGCAAAACAGTAAGTCAGTAAAAAAACCAACCATTTTCTTTCAGTGACCTAAACAGTTCACCAGAGGACATGATAATTGTTGTGTCCACAACACAGGCAGAGGAAGATGGAGAAGAGAGCCTTTTCCCTTTGGCCACTACTTCAAGTCAGCTGCCCATGGAACCACAGCCTAAAGCTTCTTCATTGGCAAAACCGATTTAAAAGGTTCCTGCCCATTCCACACACAGTCTGTTTTAGGGGAACTACTTTTTAAGCATGGATCATGTGTCTGTCAAATTTTAGAGCTAATCCCACAAACAACTGAAACTGTAAGTAGACAGAAGTAACAGAAACTTCTTATATCTGTTTTTATATGAAAGCAATGATTTCTTTGGAACCACAACCATAGACCCCAACACCACAGGTGTTCTTATAACAGCAACAGGTGCATCACACACTCTGTCAATCTCAGCAAAACAAAATATCTTGTTCCTTACCTAACAACAGTCTCAAGTCAATGCAAACATAAGTTTCCCTGGGTGTAAATTCAGAGCTGGACTGGCTACAACTTGTACTATAGAGCAAAAAGACAAAAGGAGCAATGAGCACATTCTGGAGCAAATGGTGAAACTTCAAGGAGAGGCTGCCTGCTGTTTGAGATATGTTTGAAGTGAGGGGGAGCTCTGGGAATTCTCTCTTCAAAACAGTAAGACAATATCAAGAACACAACTGAAGTAATTTTACTCAGTATTGAACCTGAAAATCTGCGCCAGTATCATCTTCACAGACATGTTTTGAAATTCCTTTACAATTTAATCTAGGGCAACATTTATGTATCAACATTTATACAAAATTAACCTGTTAAGCAGAGACAGTGAAACACCAGCTCTCTATTTGAGAGGCCTCTATTCTGACAAACAGAAGAGATCTTATATGACAAAGCCTGAGAGGGCACACAGCTGGGGAGAGGTGTGTGCACAGGAAAAATGAGGTTCTAATTTTTTGATCACTAATGATGAATCCTGCTGCTCACAGAGTTCTCTCACTCCTGCAACTGCTGAAACCACATCACAGTTTTGGAAAACCTCCTGAAAACCACTGGAAAATCTTGCAGCAGCAACATGATGTACCAAACCACACTCAATAAGCTCTGCACTAGATGAACACACGAAGATGTCCCTTCAGCTGATCTCTCAAGAGGCAGCAGCAGCAGCCCCAGCCTGTGCTGGTGCACTGTAAAGTCCTAAGAAAGCATTTGGAAGCTCAGGAATTCAGGTGACAGGCCAGATCCAGGCAACGAGTTTACTACCAGCTAAATCACACTGACATAGGAAATAATCCACATAAGAATAAAATATTACTGAAGTTTATGTAAGTCTCAAGAACACATCTTCACCATTCACCAGCCAGATTAGATACTACTAAAGCAGCAACAGATTTTTTAGCTAATAGCTAAAAAACTGTGTGCCACATGGAAAAGCCATCCCATTTCAAGCCAATATTATTCCTATATACTTGAAGGAGGGACTTGTGTCTCTGTTCTAGTTGTACTTTCTACCCAGTCAAGAGATGTGTCCTTGTTTAATGAGGTTGTGGTCAGTAAAATGTAGAAAGTCTCTAAGTTCTAACCAAACCTTCCCCAGCCATAAGGAAGAGAGACAGGTAGGACCCTGTGATCAAGCTAACCCTGTATTGAAAAAAAAGTCGTGCATCAGTGGATGGGGATGGTTCTCATATCTGCATCCCAGTTATACTGGACTTTCTCACAAGTGGACATGAGACAGAGTTGAACAGAGACCATGTGACCACAGTAAAAAGGGAAGAGATATCTGGATCCTTACATTACACCACCCCTGGTAATAAAAAAGGCAATACCCTCCAAAGTCCAGGGCATTCTGGGTTTTACCTATCCCACCCTTGCTCTTGTTCTCCATTGCAGTGGGCAAAATGTAACAATCCCAGACTCCAGAGTCTGTACTTGAACCCTTGCCACTTGAGAGCATAAGGGAACACTGTAGTACAGTCAGCTTCTAGTTAACCACATGCTATTAGGGTCTGAAAAGTCTTTTTGCTGTCATATTTATTGGTATAATTATATCTAATGAAGTTTCATCAGAGGTTCTCTCACCAAGGCAGTAGTCCAAATACCATCAAGTACTTACTGTTAAAAAATTCCTCATAGTCAGTTTTCTCCACACAGCATGTGTACATGCGCAAAGCTGCTACCTTAATTTTCTAAAGAAAAAGAAAAGACAATACTTAAAATATTCATCATGAGAGCTAGTGAACACTACTGTTTTTATAAAATACATACACTATCCTTTTCTGAAAAGACTACTTCTGAGAATCACAATCACTTGAGATTTTCAGGAGCACATTAAACTATTGTATATCCCAGGAATGACACAAGTATAATCAATCTTGCCCTGAGGGTAAAAAATTATTAAATGGCTTCTTGAACACCCTTCCAAATCTAGTTTAATACAATACCATCATTACAGAAAAACAAATGAAATGGCTTTCCTTCCAGAGACTCCAAAGATGCCAATTCACAATTCCCGATTTCCTCCAATAACTTTAATTGATGTATACCACTCACAGTGTTTTGCATAATCTAAGTTTTAAATATTAAAGAATTGACATACCAGACATGTCCTAAAACTATCTTTTTTCCTACAAAACCAAAAATTGACCAACTAAGTTTCACAAGTGAGAAAGGAATCCCAAATGATGAATGACATGAAGCATACTTAGGTGCTTTGGCACTTCTAATTTTGTTCTTGGCCTGTCACTGTACCAGAAACACCTCCAGTGCATCATTTATAACAAAAATACATGTGCTGAAGCTTCAAAAAGCACGATAACTGACAGCGAAGACCTTAAAGAGAAGAGCTGCCAGCCATTCCTGTTTACCGACATCAAGGGGAGACAATACATTTTAAAACTCCAGAGCCCACTCCCCTACCTAAGCCAGGAAGCAGCACTGGGTTTGGATTGTGGTTTTTTGGTTTTTTTTCTTTTTTTTCTTTTTATTTTCAGGGACATATACTAAGGATCATCTCAGTGCTCCCTATACTACAGAGATAAGCACTATGCCTATCAAATGGCACTTCAAATTACCAAAGTAATTATTTGTGTCTCCTCCAACCAAAAGAAAAATAATGACGTTGTAACTGATCTCCTGCTGTGGAAACACAGGCACCATTATTTTTCTTATTCAATAACCTCAGGCTTCTGTCAAAAATCAAGTATACATCTAAACTTCTTGCAGCAAAATAATTTACACTACTTACTGGAGTTCTGAAGGTTTCTTTTTTAAAGGAAACGCTGCCTGGCCTGGGAGTAGAGATCTCCCCAGTGAAAGCCACTGCCCCAGACCAGGCATTACTAGACATTAAAAACATATTGTAAAGAACAGTCCCTGCAATCCAGCCCTTAAATAAGGCAGGTAACACAGGAGAAATTGGTGAAATTTAATCATGGAAGTTTTAGGGTGTAGAAGAGGTGTGGGGGAAGGGAAAGGAATATGGAAAAAAGAAGAAATATTAAGAAACTTCCCTAAGATCTCATAGAGAGCACTGGCAAGGCCAAAAATGAACTCAGGTCTCTTGGGCCTTAACCACAAAATAACTCTCTCCAAACCCAGGTTCCCTAGCCAAAAGCAGGCAGTAAAGAGCACCAATTAAGGAGAACTCTGAATCAACACTTAGAGCTAACAAGAATCTTTATTACAACAATATGTACACAAGCACATGGGAGAGAAACTACTCTTGCATGAGGTTTAGCATCACCTGATTAAAAGCAACTGATTCTAACCAAAATACCTAACCCCCTTAAGTGTCAGTGGTTGTATTTTATTTCGGAGGAGTGAGATGCAATCAGTAGCAGTTTCAGATCAGTCTTGGAGGAGGTCCACTCCGCCCTGCAGATACTCAAAGCACCTTCTAGGTTTTTAATTCCTGCACACTTGGGCTCAGCCCTTCCTTTAAGATGCCTTTTCCTCTCACTCCTTTATACTGTGTCCTAGTTCAGAGAAAAAAAATTATGAATTTCATCCCTTTTTCCTTCTGCATAAGGAACTGAAAGTGTCTCTTACAGAACTGCTCTCATTTAGTCAATTTAAAAACACAAAAGGACCTATCTGTGACTCTGCCCCAGTTACCTACTACCAAAGAGCAACTCCAACAGCAATCGTAACATATCTCACTACCCTCTGCTTGGGAGACCCCCCTGTCACAGAAATACAGAACACTGAAAGAGGTTCAGAGAAGGGCAACAAAAATCAAAACATGAAAGAGCCTCAATAACAGAAACAAGTTAGACTAAGTCTCCTCAGTCCAGAAAAAGACTAAGATATTATGGAATATATGAGTTTATAAAATCATCAGTGGAAGGGAAAGTGTGAACATACACTTCAAGGAAAGAATAATCACCATTATTTTAAGCACAAAATTAAAAGGCACCAACTGAAAACAACTGTACTTCTTCCCCCAGTGTGCATTCAAGCTATGGAACTCCCTGATACTGAATAGTATGGATGCTATGAACGTAAAAGAGTTCAAAGTGCTACTGGACAAATTTATAATAGAAAAATCCAACCATAGATATTACAGAAAAACGCCTAGTTTCATGCAGGAAGTCCTGAAACGGACAACTGTTGTAGGCTGGAGGAGCACACGAGACAAATATCATAATATGCTTTTCCTGTAATTAAATTCTGTCTAGATAACTGCAATTATTAGAGACAGGATGATGGTCTAAGTGGGTGTTTGACTTAGATAGTAAGGCTGTTATTGTGGTCTTTGGTGCACAAATGAAGTGTAAAATAAAATATCTGAAGAAATTCAGGAAGGCTTAAGACTCTACAGACTTATGGCAATGATGGCAATACATAGATCAAGGAAGGTTCAAGCTATGAGTTATTAATCCTCACATAACAAAACAGGAATTTACATGGGTAATAATTAGAACTTTTCCATTAAGTACTGCTCCTATCATAAGAAAAAAAGTGGGTTTTTTTTTTGTTTTTTATAACTCAGAAAGTATCAAACAACTGAAAGAATTCTTAAACAAATGCTTTACCCATCTGCTATACTTCAGTGGTCCTGTGAAACCCATTGCTTCTATTATCCTTGTGAAAGCCCCCACTTTCTCTTCAGACGGCTGCAAGGAATCTTTTGCAGAAAGATGCTGTAAAATTGAAATATCACATATTTAAGTCTTAGCAACTAAATCAGACAAATCATCTCAGAAAAGCTACAAGTTTAAGAGAAAATTATATGTTTTCTGTTTACTTTCTTTGTTCAACAAATCAAATAAATTTGTCTTCTCTGTAAAATATTACACTGTTTTTCCTATGTGACATTCTTCTGTTTATGAATGCAAACACGGCATAACCATTTAGATAAAAGTATCCCACTGGAAGCTCAGACTCAAATAGTTTGTACAGAAACCCGCTGTCCAAAATATGGCTCCCATTCTAGATTCCCATATTCTTTCTAGATATGTGTCTTTACTTGGGCTTAAATCTTTTGCAGATAAAACAAGCAAACAAATCACAGAAAAAGAGTAAATAAAGCTAACTTTTCACATTCCCTCTCTTACTCTCAGAGGCATATCATATTCTAATTATATAAACCAATCAGCTCCATCTTCAAACTAATGAAGCTACATAAACTCACTGTTCTTACTGAAAAGCTCCCCCAGATTGTTATTCCCTTTACAGTTAATCTAAATGGTACTTGCACAAAATCTAGATCAGGGAAGTATTTAGTCCCCAATGATTTGCAGTGCCTGCAAACATGAAGATAAATGTTCCCTTCCAGATTAACTACACACTTTAAACACCATTGGACTGATAAGAAATCTTCGTGGCATTCTGCCTCTAAGCGTTCCGGCAGTAGCAATCAGCCATCAGCAATTACCATTTATACTCCAGCAAATAGGAAATGTGTGTTTCGCAGTTTTTTCGCTGTTTTGCTTTTCCCACACTCCCAACAATTTTTAATGAATTAAGTATGTAATATAAACATTTTGTTATCAAGAAATTACTTTTAACTCATCTAACCAAAATCTAATGCACATGAATCTCCTACATATACTTGAGGAACACAGCTGAGAACCATTATAATCGGAGAAAGTTCCCTGACGAAAGCAATGTTAAATTGCTTTAAGTTGCTGGAATTTTACCTTAAACACTTCCTCCTAAGACATGAACATACTAAGAAAAGAATTTTCCTTGTAGGGAATCAGTTTAGCAACATAAGGACTGCCATACATGGCCAGAACAAACACTTCAACCAGCACACCATCTCCAGTAAGGACCAGTAGCAGACACTTGGACGAGACACAAAAGCAAATAAATATGGCACATCCCCCGCAGTTTCCTGGGGGGTACCTGCCCAGCTTTTGACAGTCATTCCTGCACTACAACATGCATCCACACATTCATTTTTGGCAGCTACAATTGGATGCACCTTCAGCACCCAGCGTTTAACCTCCATAACCCACAGAGTTGTGGTACATGGGTTTCACAGTTTAGTTATGTAAAAAAAATTCCCTTGAGCCTGTTTTAACTCTAACCTTGCCATTTCATTGGATGCTCCCAAATCTCCTATAAGAAGCCACAAATAACCATTTCCTATTTCCTTTTTCAGCATCTTGTATGACTTTTAGAGGGCAATATCATACATATGCCCATCAGTTATCTCTCCTTAGTTTAGAAGGGTCTTAAAATAGCCTCTTCTCATACTGAGAGTTTTTCACATTTCTGATCATTCTGGCTGTATTATCTATAGCTTCCCTAGCACTAGTATAGTAAATTTTGAAATGGCATGAATGATAAATAAATACATATTAAAATACAGATATATATCCTGCAGAAGTTGCTATACTTAATTAAAAACTAACTGTAAAGGTGACAAAAACTGTAGCTTTGAGACATAATCAATCCCTATGTATATCCACACACAAGCTTTAGCATTTGAGATAAAATGCTTTGCACTTGTGTACTACCCATAGATGGCTATTAATGCCTTGAACCTCATGTCTAGTCTTCAGGTAAATAGGAAGAAACATGCTCAGTGACATTTTAATATCTATCAGTCACCTAGTAAGACAGCATAACACTGTCCACGACCTCCTTTAATACTCAGATCCTTGTTTTATATGTAAAACCTGTTCACCAGTTCCCCTATGATCACCCAGAAGTCTTCAAAGGCACCTTCCCACCCTCTGCCACGTGATGGACCCAGTAAGTCTACCAACATATATGTGAATATTTAAATCAATTTTAAGTACTTTCTCTTCAAGATTATCCCATGCAACACTCTTCTTCTCTACACTAAAAATGACACCTAACCTCACATCATAACTCCATAAGCCCCCTCCAGCCAGGCAATGACAGGACATGCTCAATGCAGAACTTGTCTCCCAAAAGCCACTGCTGTACCAAACTCACAAAATCAACTTTCACCTCCTCCAAAGGAATTAAAATCAGAGTAAACCCCTAGAGAATCTAGGCAGATTAATTTTACTACATGCCTCTTATCCACACATGCATTATGAAGTCTACCTCAGTACAGATTTTTCATTATGCAGAAGAAGTTAAGTTAAAAACCAAAGCTATCTCAATTCAACTGTTGTTAGCTCATCATCAAAAGAATGACTGACTGGAAAACAGTCGTCTTCTAAGAAATGCCATGATTCTTGCTTCATTCTTCTGCAAGTCTGCCTGGACTAGCTCAAGAGATGGAGAGAGGATTTAAGCAGTGAGTGTTTGGTTCAACCTATGGATAGAGGTATGCAGTTCATCTGGCCAATGCTAGGAGCACAGCCAAACACAATTAAACAGCCCTATAAGCATATATAAAATCAGATCTAGAGGATCTGATACATATGGAGGAAACTTCAAAAATACATTTTTTAACTCACTCAAAACAAGCTCATCAATACACTGAAAGGGACATAAGCCCACTTCAGGCTGACTTTCTGGCTCAACACCTGAAATTCAGTGCTCAAAGCAAACAATCCTCTTAATTTTGACATCAAATATAAAAATTAAACAATTGGAGTTCACTATTAATTCTAAACCACTTTCCCATAAGGACTGCATAGTCAAGTTCACATTTCAAAGATTAATAAGTACTCCTCTATTCAAAATAATGAGGTTGCAGTCCAAAAACTTACCTCAAACCTTACCTACTGTTGGAAACGGTTTCCTCTCTGGTCATAAATCCTGCCTGGCTTCTTATACTATGGCTGTTTTAACCAGGAAGTTTCCCAATCCATCTTTCAACCTTTGAACCCCTCTCTTAGCCCTTTCCAATACATCAAAAGCAAGTCTCTGACCCATGCCTTGAAGATTTTCACGGCACTGCTGGCTTGTTAAATTTACCATCTTGTCATCTGTCGCTCTCCCAGATCTGCTCTGCAAATGATGCTTGTTCAGGTATAAGAGGGGTGGCTCAGGCAGGCACAGGGACTAGGGGCATGCACCATGTTTGAGAGGCTGGATTAGCTCTCTGGATTCTACTCTTAGCTCTGGCCATGGTAAATTGTGCAAGCCATTTCATATGCTTCAATCTCTTTGTCTGCAAAATGTTTGGTTTACCTCACCAGCTGAAAAACACTGGAAATTTGACTAAAAAAAACCCTCTAGTTAAGATCTAGATGCAAACAGCAGCCAGGGGCTCTCTCCTTCCACACATCTTGTTTTCTTTCATTTTGTCTATCCATGTCAAAATAACCAATTTAAAATACTTCTTAGTATTTACCTCTAACTCTACACCAGCAAAATACAGTTAGGCAGATAGCAAACTGGGATTGTTGCTTTTATACAAGATTTACCCATTAATCCCTAACTTTCTTTTTCCTTCTGTCCTCTTATTTCTCATGCACACACTCCCTTTTGCCATTTTCTTCACGCTATGTTAACAAGAGGAGGATCAGGATATTTATTAGCTGAGAGATGCTGACTCCCTTGGATGAAGTGCTAAACTAATGGAGATGATTCATGGTCCAGAAAACTTCTATTCCAAGACAAAAGACAATAAATACAAGAGGTGCAGAGACCACAAATTAACAAAATACTACAGATGAACAGTAAATAAATTATTAGTCATTATTAGTAGATTGTATGACAATTTTCAGTGCTTAGCAAATAGCAAAACTGTCGTTACACATTACTCACAAGCTAAAGAATCAGGAAACATCTTGTCCCTTCTAATATGTACAGGCAACTTCTGTGTTTCCCTTTTTAAAGGTAAGAAAGGAACACCTGCCCCTCACCCCAATAACTACTCTCCTTAACTTAGGTTCTTTCCTCACTGGAAAGAAGCCCTCAGGCTTATCATTGGAATCTCCACCCCAGATAACCCAACTGTCACTGCACCCCTATGCTAGCTTCATTTCCTGGAAAGGAACAGAGAGCACTTGGCAAATTATTGTTCACGCTATACTAAAACATGTTATATAAAAGTTGAATCGTCTCCTACATGTTTTGAAAAGTGTTGTGTTACCTGTATCTGTACAATCCCTGGCACAATGTACCCTCTGACAATAGAAACATCAAACTCTTCTAACCTGATTTGTATTGTAAAACGATCTGTTTTGCTGTGTAATGGCTCCATTGGCTTGAATCAATCCACCACAGGATTTAGACAGTCGGAGCTGGCCAGCCTTGCGTCTCTGGTAAAAATGGTAAAAGCAAAGAAAAAAATTAAGAGACCATTGACTAGTAAACGCTTAACTTTACACCAATTACCCTTAGTTTGCTTCCAAGTTAATTACAGTTCAGTCTAATGCTGAAAAACTTTATATTACAAAAAGCACAAATTTATTATCATAACTGTTACAAACAAAATGGTTGTCCATGCTTAATGCTCCTCACCACACATTTTCTAGCATACTCTAAATGTACTGATGGAATGGACTGGCAGAACACTCCACTCAAAAACCACAGGCTACATGCTTTGATTTTCTCACACGCTACTTCTAATTATGGGGTTTGCCTCTTAATAAAGAATAATTCTTTTTCCTGGCCTTGCAGAGAAAGAGAGTTTATGCTTTTTTTAATCTATAACTGTCCATTCAATTGTCTTTGTGGCCAGGACTTGAGAAAAACAAATTACAGGGTAAAAGCTAGCACTACAACCACTATAACTTCACAGCATGTGTTTTGTACTAGAGACCTAATGCTCAATAAAGAAAACTATCAAGTAGGAGTAAGTGGGATCTCCAGGTAAGAAGATGCACACTGAACTGAACAGCAAGCATAGCCTCCCAGCACACCCAGATTAGCAGTAAGCTGTTTATGAATAAATTCAGACAAAGTAACTATGCTGGTTTGTTCAGAGTAGTCAGCCCCAGAAGTCTACTGAATCTACTGGTGGCTCAGAGTAAGCCCCAGCTTTATCAATCAACTTCACAACTGCTCATTTCCCTCTCTACTTCCAACATTGTATGTTACTTGATATGGACTAGTGCTTTAATAGTATGGTTGTGTCACAAAACCATGGGCAATTTTCCAAGGCCTGGAAGGTCTTATCTGAGAAAAGATATCCAAGCCAAAGAGCTTACAGGTAAGTTTCCAATTCTGTAAGTCATGGCTCTATCATACAATTTCTAATATATAAGAGGACAAAGAAGAGGCTTAATCTCCTCCCATTTCACTGTACATGAGAAGGAAACACCAAGATATACTCTAATTCTGTTCAGATAGCCTGCATCTACCCATTTTCTACATGTTTTTCACTTCTATTATTAACTGCTATTACATGATGTTCTAGTTAATTTACAATGTATAGACACAATCTGACACTATGCATGCTATTACAGAACTGGAAGCAAAACTGCAAAGCAGTGCTTTCCACTGAAACAACACTACTTAATGTTATGCTGTGCTAGATAAACATACCATCAGTACAACAAAGTCCAAGGTTACTGTACAGTGGAGACATTATAAAGTGTTGGAAATTACATGCAGTTGGGACTAGCTGCTTTGAAAACATGACACCTACATTTGGACTTCTGCATTTAATCTACTCATGACAGATCATCTGGATCCCTGAAAAGACTGCATAGCTGGCATGAAGATAACTGTGTAATAAAGAGTGGGAGCTCACCCTTTTAGCAGCAGAAAGCTTTTAAGTTGCCTTCATATTTCAGCAATACACAGGCAGTGAAGACATCACGTTTGGAAGCCTCTTTATTTAAAAAACATTACTTTTTCTTACTAATTTAAGCTTATCCCATTTTTTACACACTTTAACATACTCTGATATCCTACCTGGAAAATACCATAGAGCACCCATCTACACTGGCCTTGGACTGGAGTTGTCTGTAATAATCCACTGCATGCGGTTATCCATTGAGGTACTCCAGTTTGGCAGCTCTGGAACAGAGAGACTAGCAATGAAGGACCCTAATACTCAGAAACAGTTTAACTCTCCTCCTGCTTCCACAGGTTTTATTAATTTATACAGCAATCCTCAGATTAAAGCCCCGACTTGCACTTGACAGAAGTATAAATTTTGATTTTAAAAACAATCTTGCCTTCCAGTAGAAGCATGCAACCCAAGTTTGATGGCAGAAACAGATCAGTCAAAGGAAATGGTGGGCTGTCTACATCATAAAACCACACATTTTTTAGATCTATACAATAAATTCAAATCCTTAAGAAGCATTCTTCATTTTACTGAGTGATCCCTAAAAAGCCCTCATCCAACTCTCTCAGCTTTTATGGATCTTTGTCTTACTCAGGCACAGCTAAGAATTTTAGTATTTCAAAAGCTTATATTGTCCCCATAAATTTCAGTGAAGATATTTTCTGTAATGAAAATGTCAGGTAATATGGAAAAGAGGTGGGGTTTTCTTTGCGTGCACTTTCTTTGCACTTTTCATTTCCTGCAATATTCAAGTTAGTACAATATTTGCCTCCTTCATACATGTTCTATATTAATACTGGAAATAACATGTTTATTATTCAAATGGATATGCTTTTTTCTAATAAAAATAGCTTCATTTTCAATTGGCCACAATGATCATTAAGAGATCGAAGCATCCAACATGAGGAGAGCTTTAGCTTTGAGAAAAGAGACTCCAGGGAAATCTTATCAATTTGTATAAATACCTGATGGGGTGGGCAGTCAAACTCTTCTTTGTGGTGCCCAGGGGAAGGACAACTATGAGACTAGCAGATCTGCCCCAAGGTTAGGAGGAACAGACACAAAACCAACTTCCCTGTAGCCGCCAGTTGCTGCTGTTCCTCAGGTGCAGTGTGCAGCCTCCTCAGGCTGTCCCTCCTCAACTCCTCAGAGCTGGAGGGAATTGGTTTGGGTTTTTAAAAACTGCAAGGGGAGAGGTGCACTACCATGACAAGTGTGACTAGTGTTCACTACTACTATAGCTTCCCACTTCTACTCTAGTGATACTACTTAGTTTCTGCTCTTTCTCTATAACATCATTACCCAGCAAGTAATATTATGAAAATGATACGTTTCTACCCAAAAAGACATTTCAGCTGAGTACCACAAAGTACTTCTTGAGGTAATCCAATGCTCTGCCATAAACAGTTTAAAAAACACTTAAGTGAGAAAGAAAATTCACCATTTTTTACAAGTAATTACTACAAGATTCCAAGGCATCCAACTTTTTTTTTTTGAGGTTTTTTCTTTATAAGAAGGAAAACATGCCTTAAGTTGTGATATGTCTTAGAGCTGGAGTTTATAGCTGTTGAAAAGCACTACTGCAACAAAACTGGACAGAGACATATGAAAACATAAAATAAGCATACACACTTAGAGGTGAGATGTGATAAACAATCAAGTAATAAAGAAAAAGACAACAGCAGAAAGTGGCAGAGCAACAGAAAGGGAACACCAAGAGCTAAGGAATTTTCCCTAAGCCAGCATCACTGTTTGCAGATCATAACCTTCCTTTCAAACTACAAGTGCTTCTTTTACTTCTCCATTTGCCTGAAAGAAAATGTACAAAGCATAAACTGAACAGTATTACTCAGGAATAGCCTGCAGACAGGGCAAGCACCTCCTGTGGCTAGCTGCCTTGTCAAGATACAGGTGAAAGAATATCACTGTGGTCTTCTAAATCCTCCTGGCAACCATTAGGTAAGCCTTAGGTAGCAGACAACTATTCCTCAGGATGTCTTCTTAGGTGAAGAACAGCTTTATCATAATGGCAGTATTAACTAGTGGAGCTGAAATGTACGGACAATAATCAGGGCAGTATCATAAGCTATGAGCTCCTGAGAAGGCTTGAAGACAGAAGAAAAAAAACATTTTCCTTATTTCCAGTACAGAGAAGACACACTGAAAGTTTGAAGGCAACTATTAAATTCTAAGGCAAAAGCAGATGCTGGGAGACGCCAAGGATCAGCAAAGCTTGATCTGAAGCATATTGACTGTCAGAAGTCCCCTGCCTCCCAACCGTGTACTCCCACCACTGGCTGCAGCTCATGTGCTTCTCTGATTACAAGGTCAGGTACTTCAGGTCACAAAAAAGGCAAACGGCTACACCTCCTCCACTCCAAAAAGAAATTTTCCTGGCCAGGCTGAAAAGTCAAATCAGCTTACTTTGCCAGCTGGCAAAGGAGTTGTGCAGAAACAGGTAAGCCTAGGAGACAAGTCCTTCGCCTTCTGCAGCAGGTTTTCATTGCAAACCACACCCTGGGGTACAGCTCCACGGACAGCTGAACCCACCTGGTGACTTACTGCTTCTCTGTCACTCGCCCTGCTCCCCTCCTCCCTTTTTGCTAGTGATTGCCTCTTTAACACATTAAAACTGCAGGAAACTTTTTATGTTGCCACAGTTCTGCTGTTCCAGCATTTAGAGCATAGGAGCCAAGAAAAGTGCTGGAGGAGGCAATGGCAGGCAACAGTGCGAAGACATGAGCGAGGTGTGGGAATGGGAGGAGAAGCAGGAACTCCAGCTCACTGCAGTTCAGCTGCTCTCGGGCAGGTTTGCTCAGTTGCTTTCAGCTTGAGAGCTGAAAGGACAGGGCTCACCATGCTTGTAAAAGCCACACCCTGAGACATCAGTTCCAAGAACTTAGTGGATTAATTTCGTAAGTGGTTATTGCCCTCTGACTAAAGGTCTTTCATGTTCTTGACAAATATGTCTCCACCATGCAGCGCTGGCCATCCATGCATTTGTGGTGTGACAGAATATCTGACCCAGGCACAAACTTCCTTTTTTTAGGTTATCTGGTAAAAAGTGCTCTGCTCCAAAGAAAGGCTAGTAGAAAGAAGAAAAAAAAAAAAAAACACACAAATGCATGAGACAGAAGAAAGGAGTTGCATGTTTAGTAACTCTCATTCACAGGAACCCAATCTCTTCCACTTAACACAGAAACTGGAATTTTTATATTACTCTTGCTATCAAACACCTCTAAAGTGATAAGGGAACCTCTAAAAATGGCAGTCCTCATCCCACAGGACACATACCCTGTGCCCAAAGCAACAAGCACCAGCCTGAAAAAATGATTTCTCAAGCCCCAAGCAGGAGCACTAAGCCCTTGCAGAATTCTTATGTAAATACAAACTCTGAAGGAAAAGCTCGACCGGCTCCTTCACCTGAGAGGGGCCGGGGGAGGGGACCACGGGGAGGCGGGAACAGTCCCGGGTGCCGCAACCCCCCGCAGACACCCCCACGGCTTCACAAACGCCGCCGAGCAGCCTCTTCCTCACACCCGCTGTCTGGGGAGAGGCCGCGCCGCAGACAAGCCGCGCACAGGGCAGCCCGCCGGGACCGCGGGGACAGCCCTGGCACCACAGCGGCAGCGGCGCCGTTCCCGGCCGCGCACGCCGCTCGTTTCCTCGGCGTCGCGTCGCGCCGCCCCAGAGGCGGAGAAGGCGGCCCCGGGGCGGAGAAGGTGGAACCCGGCCGCCGCCGCCACTCACCGCGGCTCGCGCCAGCGCCGCCATGGATCCTCGGCGCCGCTTCCGGCCGCGCGGCCAGCCCGGCCCCGCCCCTTCCGGCCCGGCGCTTGCGCATGCGCGCGGTGGGCGGGGCGCGCGGCCGGCGGGCTGTGCCGCGGCGGGGCGCGGAGGGGCGCGGGCCTGGGCCGGGCTGCGCTGTGGGAGGCGGGAAGGTGGTGAATCGGTGCTGCCCGTCATCGTCCGTCCCCTCCTCTGGAAGGCCCACCTGTAAGGCGCGTGGTGGCTGCGCTTTCGCTCCGAGCAGCCTGAAAGCAGCGATGGTTTCCTCTGGCTGAGGTTGAGCCAACCTCATTGGATCGGTGGCCAACGTCAACGGGATGAGCTTCAACAAGGCCGAGTGCCAGGTCCTGCACTTGGGCCACAACAGCCCCCTGCGTGGCTACAGGCTTGGGGAGGTGTGGCTGGAGCTGTCTGGAAGAGAAGGATCTGGGGGTTCTCACTGACAAGCAGCTGACCATGAGCCAGCAGTGTGCCCAGGTGGCCAAGAAAGCCAACGGCATCCTGGCTTGGATTAGAAATAGTGTGACCAGCAGAAGCAGGGAGGTGACAGTCCCCCTGTGCTCTGCACTGGTGAGGCCACACCTGGAGGGTTGTGTCCAGTTTTGGGCACCTCAATATGAGAGAGATCTCGAGGTGCTGGAGCGAGGGCAGAGGAGGGCAACGAGCTGGGGAAGGGCCTGGAGAATAAATCCTGTGAGGAGAGATTGAAGGAGCTGGGACTGTTCAGTGTGAGGAGGAGAAGGTGAGGGGAGACCTCATCACTCTCTACAGCTTCCTGAAAGGACGTTGTAGAGAGGTTGGTGCTGGTCTCTTCTCACAGGTGATTAGTGACAGAACAAGAGGGAACGGCTTTAACCTGCAACAGGGGAGGTTCAGGCTGGACATGAGGAAAAAATGTTTCCCAGCAAGAGTGGTCAGAGAGTGGAATAGGCTGCCCAGGGAGGGGGTGGAGTCACCATCCCTGGGTGTGTTTAAGGGTCGTTTGGATGAGCTGTGGGGGGATGTGGGGTAGGGGAGAACTTTGTAGAGTCGGGCTGAGGGTTGGACTCGATGATCCCGAGGGGCTTTTCCAACCTGAATGATTCTGTGATTCTGAGCTGGCCCTTCCTGCGGCCCCAAGCAGCAGCAGGCAGCATCTGTGTGAGCCTGCACAGGTGCCAGCACAGTGGTGGTCCCAGGAGAACATGGCAGAGCCCCTCATGCCAGTGTCCACACAGGCCCTGGAGCCAGCACCTTGCTGCCAGGAGCGATCCCACCTGTCCCTGGTGCGTATTCCCTGCTCCTTGCTTCTGCTGGCACCGGCTTTCACGAGGCCGCAGAGTGAACCCGAGCAGCAACCCAATGGGTTGAAAAGAGCTGGCTTGTTTTGTCAGGTTAGTCTTAAGCTGGATCACATCTGCATCACCTCACAAATGTTAGTCCTGGTACATGGGAGGCTGGTGCAGATGTGAGCAAGAGCAGCTGGGGAAGAGAGCGAGGCTGCTTGTTTCAGCAGCAGTGCTGGCTTAAAGGGCTTGGGGAACTATAATATTCTACTACTCTCTTTCCCAGCATATTTACTGGGATGTCAGCTTCTCAAGAGGGCAGTAGCAGCTGCTTTAATGACCCTGAAACTCCACAGTAGTCCTTAGAAATCTTTCATATGTTCTTAAATGTCAGGCCTCAGGGGGCCAATGGAATCACCTGCTTGGCCTTCCTTTCCACAGGCATCCCAGATCCCTGTGCCTGCAGTCGATCTTTTCCAAGATGTTCTGACTCACCACAGCTATCTGCTGAAATAGGTTTAACTGTATCTGACAACAGGGTTAGTGAACAAGGTGTTCTGATGCAGAGCTAGGTGTTGAACAACACAGGGAACTGTAGATCTCTGTCAGGGAAACGCTTCATTTCATTTCATTCTTGTGTCTGAGGCTAATTCTAGGGAGGAAGGTTAAAGCTAGCTCTGCTTCTTTCTATTTGCTTAGCTGTCCTCTGTGTATTAGACTCAAAGCAATATTAAATAATATTGTTAATAGCAAATTTTTTTGTGTGAAGGCAATGGAGGAGAATGTGCTTTCATGAATGTGCTAAAACATGCTGGGGAACATTAACAATGGCCTTAGGTGTGTTGGCAACCAGGTGACTCAACAGGAAAGAAGAATGAGAAAGGATATGATGATATTTATTTATATAATGAATTATGAAATAAGTTTCAGATTATTATAATAATTAATTTATTAAGAACATTCTATTTAAGGGGCATGTCTTCTCTCTTACTTGCAGGCCTGGAAGCTGGCTTCAAGTTTGCCATTCCAAATGGCTGGAGGGAGCAGCTGTTAGAGGGAGGAGATAAGGGGCCACAAATCATGGGCTGAGAGAAAGTAGTCTAGAGGAGTTTAAGTGAAGGAGAAATGGAAAACAAAGAGGGATAGAGGAACTTCCTTCCCTGAATGTGCTAAAATGTGCTGGAGAACAGCAGTGGTTGGGCTGGATGTATGTGTTCGTGGAGAATGAGAGAGGATACTAATCGGGCACCGGTGCATGGAGACAGCAATGAGCACAGACTCAGAGGCCGGGGGAGGGAAAAGGCACAGGAGGGAGAGAGTGAGGAATTGCAGAATCCTCCAAATAGGTGATGTTTGCCATTTTTTAAGTGTGCCCGAGAAGGGATATGGGACTGCTGCATGCTTAAGGCAGAGAAGCAGGGTGCAAAAAGCAAGTGAATGCCAGGTGGAGAGATGACTCTCTGCTATCTACCCACAAAGTCCTCTCTTTAGGACACTGGTGGAGGAGGAAAAGCCTGATGACAGCAGGAATGGTTGCTTTGGGTGGCTGGGGCCGTGCTGTGCAGTCCTACATGCTGTGTCCCTACAAATGTGTGCAGTGATGATCCACACATGTCAGGATGGTGGGAGAGGCCTCCCTTTGCTCCTGCATGTCCGCTTAGATGGAGCTGGCGGGTGAATTAAGGATATAGTTTGACAATACAACTAAGCAGATAAAATTACTAATTGCTGAAAGGAGAGGTCCTGCACTTTGCTGTGGTAGGACTAGCATTGGTGTAATGAATGCTGAGCCAGTGAGCTAGTTGAAGGAGCTAGACCAGCAGAAAATTGTCTTCTGGTTGTGTTTAGTTGGATTTATTTTCTGTGAGCTTAGCTACATGAACCAGCTCTCCTCAGGATCAGAGGAATGCCAGGAATGTGTATCTAGGGACAAGATGGGGAGAGCAGATCAGCTGTTTTGGCAGCAGCCAGCTCTTCGGTCAGCTTAGCTGTATTGTCAAACTGCCATCCTGACTGTGGCTGCTGTCAGCAGTAGTCCTCGTGATGGTAGTGATTCCTTTCCCGCAGGTGATAGAAGGGGTAAGGAGAGAAGTAGTAACAATCACCCTGAAGCCCTGTCCCCAAACAGGCAAGCACAGGCAAAAACCTTTTTCCCCAGGTGGCCATTTTGACACCAGGATGCTTGAACTGCTCTTGATGAGGTCCTGTGCTGGCATTTCCCAGCAGAATCCAGGCAGGCCCCAAATGCCTTCTCAGGCCCTTTTGGGATAGTTCTAGCCTAGATGTGGAGAATGATTAACACTTTCCTGAAGCTGTGCAAGAACAGACACTCTGTTGGGGCCTGCCTTGGGTTCAGTTTGAGTTTCACTTTGGCTCTGTAGAGCATAAGCTTTTCTAGAGCACGCTGGTTCTAGGATAAGGCTGTTGGGGTGGTTGGCAAGGCTTCGTTTTGTCAAGTCAATTACTGTGCAGAACAGCAAGGGAGACATAATTCTAGCCTATTAGTTAAAGCCTATTGTTCAGTCCAGTGAGCATCCAAACACAAAGGGCGAGTGTGAAGCTTATCCAAACTTAAAAAAACTCATGGAGGAAAAATTCCACATCCACCTGTTATCCAGATATGTGAAGACAGGGTAAGAGTCCAAATCCCCTCATTACCAAGAACAGAGATGACAAGGGGCTGTGATTTTTTTAGCCCAAAAGCAGGAGGGAACTGGCAGTGAAGGGCTGCATAGGCATTTCTTCAGTGTTAAAATACTACACCAAAATGAAGTGGATTGACAGAACTGAGCCCTTTGAAACAACTGACAGATCCAAATTGTCTGTAACATTTATTTTTAAAAATTTTGATTTGGTTTAGCACATGCAAACCAGCATAGGAATTTTTATCTTATTCTTACTGCTATTTTGCTCCAGTCTCAGGTGGCTTTCTACTGACTTAACTGTTTTTGAGGACCACAGCCCCATTCAATTACAGGCAGCCTATTTGCAGAGTACGTAAGGAAAGAAGAGTTTCAACAGAAGAGTTAAGTATTATCAGCTGGGAGACTGGGACACCTGATAATGAAACATTCATCGGAACAGAAACTGACTTTCTGATTCAGTGAATTGCTAATTAATGATATAAAGTGCCACAAGAATGGAAGAGAGGCAGAGGCCTCTCTAACATAATTGCAATGACCACCCTCAGCGTGAAAAATTCTTATTAATATCCCTTAATCAAGGCAAAGCTTGAAGATTGATAGTATTGCGCAGACATACCTCAGCTTATGTCACCAGCTGCTCTCCATCGGGAGAGTGGGCCAGAGGGTCTGTATTTTGTCCAACAATTCTATGCTGGTTTCAGAATGCCACCTTGTCAAAACTGGGTATTTATCCACCCTCAAAACTTCAGTTTTGAGAAACTGTCATTTTTACATGAAGAAGTATTGTCAAAATGTTCCAGGCTGGCTGTGATGCTTAGATGATTTGCTAGTTTTAAAATGTTTGTCCTCACTTGGGTGTTCTAGGCTATGGTAGAGACTGAGACTTTGATTCTGGGTTGTTATATTATTCCTTGATTGGCATAATTAATTACAGACATTTGCAAATCCTGTAGGTATGTAGCTAAAAAGATCATCTAGACCATCCTCACTTCCAGAACTAAATGTACTTAGACCTCTCTGGTGCATGTTTCTCTGACCACCTAAAAATTTCAGCAAGGGGATTGCCAATTTCCATATGAAGCTCCTTCCAGTCTTTCTCTGTGAAAGTTTTCTCATACCTAACATAAAGATGCTCAGTATGAGCCCCATTCTTCCCCCTTTGATGTCAAGTTCCTAAAGGTATTAGCCAAGAGCAAAGTTGACTAATACTTTAAGAAATCAGCCTCAGGCTATTTGCTGTGAGAAGCATTGTAGAGATGTGTAGGAACTCTTGGCTGCCTATTCTGGAGATGAGGCTTCATATCACATCTCTGCAAGCTTTTCCTTACATAACCATTATCATATTTCACCCTGTTAACAGATATACATATATTTCCTCATAATAAAAGAGAATGAAACAGGTTTGATTTTTTTTTTTAAAGTAGCTTTTTGTAGTGCCATCAGAAATAAGAAGCACAAAGAGGCATGTGGAGACTATTGTCAAAAATATGAGACACAGTGTGGTGAGCCAGTAATCCAGGTCCAGTGTGGCCTCTGCTTATCTCTGCCTTGAGGAATGCTTCTGTCTTTCAGAGTGAGCAATACAGTACTGAAAAGACAAAAGGGTTTCACCCAAGAATTTTGCACAGTGAGAACTGCCTGATCTGCCAAGCTGGAATCTCCCGGTTAAATCTTTCCTGAATTTTCCACTTTTTGGACTTCAGAGACAGGCACCTCTATGACCTCTGGTATTTTTTACTTGCCACATTTCCTCCTCTCCAGCAGCGATGATGTTTCATGCAGACCACTCTGCAGTCAGACTTTCTGTGTGTAACTTGCCAGGAAACAGATTTTCTCTGTTTTTTTAATCTGTGTATTTCTGTCCACTTTCAAAAGACTCTCCATAGACTGCAAAGAGGTTCTTGAGCTATTGCAGTCCTGAGATTACTTATGCATTTAACCTCTCCCAAACTGGTTCAGTGGTCATTACTACAATTCTATTTCTTTTTTGACTTAATTAACAAGGAATGATAAATAACTTATAAACAAAGACATTTAAAAATATATGATGTTCCTGTCCTCCTAATTTCCTATCAGCACATAATTTTATTTCAAGTGTTATCACAGAACATGCTTTTTCTGTTTCACACAGAAAAGCAGACTGACCATTTTTATGTAGGCCTGTGTTCTTGTATTTTAAAGTGTAGCTATGCAAGTTAATCAACCATTTTGAAATATTCTAAATATATAAAGTCCCATGACAACTTCTTGTATTTTTCTCTTCTCAGTCACATGAAGAATCAAAATCAACTTGATAAGGCAATTTTTAGCCCAACATTTGCTAGGGAGAGCTCCCTCCTTCTGAAAAACAAACATACTTTAGACTAGGGCAAAAGTACAGGTCTTTCAACTTCAATCTTTCCTCTGCTCAGTCTAGAATTCCTGTCTAAGTGCAGATTTAAAATTATATTCATTTTCCTTCTTAACCACCTGCTCCGGCTTCTGCAGAAGAAAAGTCAAAGGAAATCTCATGATCATATGGGGAAACAGGATCTCTTCACATTACCTGGGGTAAGCAGGGCCGGGGCACTCCAGATAACAAGGAGAATAGTCCATATGGGTATTCCAGGACGCTCTGGAGATCATGATAAAGAGAAACCCAATTGCAAAAACTCAGTTCAGGTCCAGCAGGTCTTATTAACTCTGGTTCAGTGCCAATACTGCAAGACTGCCAGCTGGCCCCTGCACTATTTGAGTGTCTTTGCAGCATACTTTCCCAGTGCTCCAGGTTCTGAAAGGGCCTTGTATGTACCAACAGAGCCAGTGCAGGTCTGGCACTACGTTCTGTCTCATGCACTCTTTTAGGACCTGAAGTGTAGATCAGTGATATCAGGCCCTTGGAGCCCTGGTGTATGTGGATTGACTTCTTCCAGAGCTTACTTGGATGTCTCTGCACTGCTCTTACCAGAACTGCAAGTTCCAGAAATGCAGTGAGGGGCCATCTGACCGCATGGGGAAACCCAAGTTCTGCTGGATTTCTAGCTCTGGCTGTGTGCTGAAGGGAAATGGCATTTCTAAGGTTGAACTGGTAGTTTATAACAAATTTGTCATACTTCATCTTCGCAAAATTTTTCTCCCTTGCATACAGAGTAAATCTGGACATTTTGAGACCAGGTCTGCCCTTAGTATGACATCACAAGCTGGAAAAGGACTTTTAATGGAAGCTAATTATATTTTTATCAACTTAAAGATGCTTAGTCCTCTCCGTAAGACTGAATACTGTTTGGGGTGTCAGTGTGCATACATTCAGTACCGCCGTTTCCCAGGATAAATGCTGTTTAAAAATATGAAAATAAGATAATTTTTTGATAAAAGTACAATCCTTACAATGCATTATGGACCTTGAAAGGTTTGGCAAGTATGGAGATCGATTCCCTGATCTGGAATTCCTTGGCTAGGGGTGCAAAGTGGTCCTTGCTCTGGTCTCCGGGAGGGAGAGTGCTGTGGGAGGAAAAGCAGATGTGAAACAGAACAGGCTCCTCAGTGCTGCACCTCACTGAGTTTGGTGAAGCCTACCAAGCAAAACCTGAACTCCATGGCTGAACTGTTCAGGGGAAGTAGAAATAGAACCTGATTACTTTTTCCAAGCTTCTATATCCTAGTGGCTGCTGCTACTGTTAAATATGATAAACTCCTATTTGTTCACTTTAGCTTGCCATCAGTACTCACTGTTTGCTGGGGCAAGCCCAGGACGTTTCCCTCCCCACCTGTCAAACCTGGAGTGTGCTTTGGCACCCTGCCACTGCAGAGTCTCAACGACTTGAGCAGACTGCTTCAGAAACAAGACATCCCAGTACTACGCCGCCTCTACTTCATGAGCTTTTCTTCCCATCTGTATGCCTTCTGAAGAAGAAAGTGTTTGCTGGTCAGAGAGGTTTTCCACTTGCGCCTTCTTCAGCTTTCCATTACCGCTCAGAGGTTATATGGGGTGCAGTGCTATACACTGTACTGTACTATATGCAGAGGTGTTCAGACTTAATTTATTCCCTTCTCCTGGATAAAGATTATTGCAGCTGTGTGTTTTGGAAAACTATCAATGAAGGGAGTTCAGCTCATACAACACACTTTCAATAGGGTACTGTACTCTATATTTCCAGGTTCTGTTTTAATTACACTTGCATATTACCTTGGAGGAAGCTGAAATCTGGAAAATGTTTTCTCATATACCATGTCTTAAACCTTCCTGACCTTCTGTTTTATACCAAGTACATTTATGTTTGTGATGAAAGCCATATAATATGGGGCAAGGTTTGGCTATCCGGGATAATCTATCAGAGGCATGCTGTCAGTCCCTCCTAGCAAAGACTGAGCAATTTTCACCAAGAAATGTCCCCATCATCCCTCACCCCACCACCTTCCCAGCAGTCAGTCCCTCTTCCCTTCACGTGGCTCTCAACAAGAGCCAGAGGAGTTGGCCACGTGTTGTGAATAGGGCAGAATAGTGGCCCTCTCCTGGGGCAGCGAGAGGCTCCTGCTGCTCTGAAGAATCCTTGAGGGCCTGAGCAACAGGATGGCTCATGCAGTGGCAATATATTGCCCATATCCCCAAAAAAACAAGCACAATCCTCATTTAGAGAGGCTGTGTCCAGCAGTGCACCCCCAGAGCTTCGCAGAGGCTGGTGAGCAGGAGCAGCACCGGAGTCCTCAGTGTGCCACGCACCACTCCTGCCGGGCCAGGGACGTGAGCACTGCTGGTGAGCTTCTTTATTGTCCGTGCTGGAGACCACTGGAAAAAAACAGCCCAATGTCCAGAATTAAACCCTCCTCAAGACAGCTGGCACTGTGCAGGGAGAGCAGGGCACCAGGGGGAACTTCTGCATGCCACATACCCTCTAGCCAGGAATAAGCGGTTACAAGCAGGTTACAGAAGTGCCCTATGAACTCGCAGCAAGAGGTACAAACCTTCTTCAGCGATCGGAAAGTGTGTGCTTCTCAGGGCTGACAGCAGAACAAAATCTGTATGAATCAGGCATCTGCTCCAGAGCATCTTTCAAGTAAGCTTTAAATCCATGCCAAAGAGAACACATCTTGATCTTCACATCCTTAGGATGTCTGGAGAATGTCCTGAGAGAAAGGGTTTTAGTGAATATGTGTGAGCACCAGAGAGTCTGTCAGTCCTCTGCCCAGCTCTTGGAGCTCAGCACGTCAACATTCAAGAAGTGCAGATTGCTGTCAGCATCTTTCTTCTGTTACTTCTGGAAGAGTTCACTCCTCCTGGAGGCAGAGGTACGTGGTGAGCCCTCCAGCCTGGGACACAGGTCTCTGCTCCTGAGTCTAGCACTGACAGAGCTTGTGAGGTTGTGCCTTTACTTGTCTCAATGCCTCACCCTAAAAAGCAAAGTAACTTTTACTTCATAATGAGTAAAGGGAATTATATAAATCTTGTCAAGCAGGAACCTTTTAGTGGGACTAAGCTGCTTTTTCACTTGGCTGTAAACAAGGATTTTCAACTATGGGGCAAGAACTTATAAAATGGAAAGTTTTTCATTAGAAAGCAGTGATTATGGAAAACCAGCGTTGGTCATATAGAAGGCTGAGTTTGAACTCCTAATGTGATGGTGTAGATGAGAGGGAAAGCTGAACCCTGAACTGTAATGAAGGTCAAAATCCAGTAAAAGTACAGAGTTACTAGTGTCTCTGTGGTACTGATGAGACTGTTACTGCAACATTAAAGGAGTTCTGGTGTTCACACTACAGAAAGTATTTGGAGTGGGAGTCTAAAGAAAAACGCACAAGAAGAAGAAAAAAATCTGGTAAGGAAGGTGCACAGCAAAAGCATAACCAAGCTGATCTACCTCTTCCATAGAAAATAAAAGAAAAAAATTCATCATAGTCCGCCTAGGTAGAACAATGCCCGTGGGAGTAAGTTTTTTCACGTAGCAGACAAAGAAGCCAATTCACTGATTCAAAGTGGAAACTGGACAGTAGGTAGAAATAGCTACTTATTAAAAAATGAAGTGCTAATATTCACAAAATTAGCTTAGAGCTGAATGTGGTGAGCTTTTTAAAACTTTCGGTCTTTAAATCAATCCTGGATCTCTCTTTCCAAATACTTCCAAATACCCAACTATTACGTAGCGTCATTTAATTCCAAGGAACTTTAAAAATAGTCTTCCTTTAAAAATAATGGTGGGTAAAGAGACACCACATCAGAAAGCCATGCTTCTCTAACAGGACAGTGGCCAAAGCCCTGGTAAGCCCTACTCAACTGATTAAGCCAGGAGGTCCCAGTGTACTAGTTCACTGCAAGTTTTGGGCTGCATACAGAACATAAGAATGGTTTTACCAAGTCAGACCATGGATCTGTCTAGTCCATCTCCTATAGACAACAGCAGACCCCTGAAAAGAAAATAAGGACAGGACAAATGTGCAGCTAGGTTTTCCTGGCACAGCTTCTCAGCTTCCATCTACCAGTGGCTCAGAAAGTCCCATGGACTTATGTTCAGCAGCTTTTCATGGATTTTTCTTCCATGAACTTATTCAGTTTTTTAAACATATGTAGACTTTTAGCATCCAAAACAGGGTATGCTCAGGAGTTCTGCAGCTGGGCTACACTGTAGGAATCAGTATCTTCCTGCTTGTTTCAAACCTGTCCTGAACTGGTTTCATTTGGCACATTGTGGTTCTTGTGTGGGAGAAAACTTGCTCCCAGTTCACATTCTTAGCCCTCATCACTTTTCCTTCTTGCTCCAGTCACCTCTCACTGAAGGGCTCCAGTCTATCTAATTACTCCTCTCGCAGAAGCTGTTTCATACTTCCAGTCATTCTTATTGCCCTTCTCCAGCTCTACTGTATCACAGAGTGTTCAAGAGTCATGTAAACCCCTGGAGTGCCTGCATATTGTTTTCTCATTTGTTCTCTATTTCTCTCCCAGTCATTCCTAAAGTTGCATTTGCTGCCTTGGTTGCTATAAAAACTGAACTGACATTTCAAGGACTCAGAGGTAAAATTTTTTACCTCGGGTAAGCAGGGCTCATCGGGCTAAATCTTAATTGTTCTTCCTGCCCTTATCGCCTATGAATTAAACTACCATTCTTCAATCACATTATAAGATTCAGTCAGTATCAACAGTCCCATAATTTGCTCATAATTGCCAGGTCAGCACAGTGACCCTTTATAGAACTGAATTAAATTCCTTTTCTCCTGAGTCTCCCAAACCTCTGGAATTTCCCCAGAATTCCAAGATTTATTAAAAATCAGTAGGCTTATTGGTGCGGGTTAAATGTTTTAAAACTGACAACGCCAGCACATGCTCCTCATCACTTTCTTATCTTACTGGCATGGGGGATATTTCATTACTGTTGCAAGAAGTGAATTATTTCTTATGGCTTTTTCTCTTACCAAAAACATTATAATGTTTTGGGAGACAGATAGCTCCACTGTGTTTACATTTTGAGATAAATAGCAAATTATTTTGCCTAGAACTCCAAAGAATCAATCTGTTTCTAAAGTTTCTATGCCTCAGAAAGATTCCAGCTTACATTTTCTGAAACTTATTGAACAAATATTCACACAATGTTATTCTATAGGAAAAAAAATGAAGTCATCAATAAACTTGTCCCATTCCTGTAATATTTCTGCATACATCTGAGATTCATCTTCCATCACCGACCCACACCAAGTGGGTTTAAATTCCAGTACAGACGCTATGAAGTGAAGATGTGTGGACTGCAGGCACTAGATGTTCAAATATGTCAGCCTTGACCAAGCCTGGGCACCATGCTATAGCTCAGGGATCTGTAAAAATACTGTGACATGTATCATCACTGGTGTCAGTGACACCTTCTCGCAAACGCCTTCATGTGCTAGAGTAGCTGCCTGGATGCATGCCCAGAGCCTGAGTATCAGCTATGCTGCTGCCAATCGCTCAAGTCCTTTCTTTCTCTCCTCTCTCCCGCCTCACACTCGGTATTTCTTGCCTGTAGGACTCATACAGCAGCTGTTCTCACAATGTACCTAAAGTATCAGGCTGTCTGTAATACAGCTGTTTACCTAAGGGCCCAGCAGTAAGAGGAATCAGTTGAATGTGGAAGCATTTAGTACAAGGCCTTCCTCTGTGTGATTCATATCAGAAATCTAGGTCAGATCACCTGTTCCCCAAAGGGCGCACTCCCTACAAGGGGTACCAGGGTAGATGTCTATCTCAGCCCTCCTTTGCAAGCTCTCCAGCTTCATACTGCAGGGTGCAGGCAGGAATGTGACTTTCCCAAGTAGCAGTCCGCATGCAGCTGCGCAGTGGGAGACATGAAGAGTTCCCACCTCCTGGTGCCTCCAGCCAGGTAGAAGTGCAGCAGGGAGAAGGAACTGAGCCCAAGCCCTCTGCACTCTGGGCGAGTAAAAAGAAAAAACAAAACCAGAGACTATTATGTTTATCGGGACCCTCTTCACTGTTTTTTCTTTCTTAGACAGTAAGATGCTCTCATGCCTGCAGCTGAATCCCAAAGGGACAGAGGGACCCAATCTGCAGGTACATTGCCCTCTACAACTCCCTGAAAGGAGGGTGCAGAGAGCTGGGGATGCGTCTCTTTAACCAAGTAATAAGCAATAGGACAAGAGGGAATGGCCTCAAGCTGCGCCAGGGCAGGGTCAGACTGGCTCTTAGGAAGGATTTCTTTGCAGAAGGGGTTGTTGGGCGTTGGAATGGGCTGCCCAGGGCAGGGGGGGAGTCCCCATCCCTGGAGGGGTTGACGAGTCGGGTTGACCCAGCGCTGAGGGATCTGGTGGAGTTGGGAACGGTCAGTGTGAGGTGAATGGTTGGACTGGGTGATCTTCAAAGTCTTTTCCAACCTAGACGATTCTGTGATTCTGTGTACCTGTGCCCAGAGAGGAAACTTGTTTGGGGCACTGTGCCTGGTGTTGCCCATCAGCTCCCTGCTCAGCACACAGATGCTTCAGTTTGCTCTCCCAGGGCCTGGTCTTCCCTCTAACTGTCTGTGAAGCTGCTTACTTTAGTGCTCTGAATCAGCCTGCTGCAGCCAAGGGCTGTTGCAAAAAGCACAAAAATGCCAAAGTTAGGCACCTGAGGTAACTGTCCAGGGCTGCACGATCAGTCTTTTTAACCTCAGGTTGCACATGGCCTGGAGAAGACAGACTGTGTGGCCAGCAGTGAAATTCGTGATCCATCTGAAAATCTCGTAACCAAAAGTGCCTCATCATCCAGACTCAGGTGTCTCAGTTCTGTTGCTTTGGACCTCCCACAACAGCACACACGGCCACAGTCAGTATTGTGCTAAAGCTACCGCTGTTTCTGGCTGTTCAATGCCACTGTCAGAAGCTATTTGCCTTTGCTGGGCTTCAGCAGCCTGCTCTTGCTCTAAACCCTCAGCAGCTTCTGGGCCAGAGGTCTGAGTAAAGCCCTGAAAGCCACTACCATGAGAAGGACAGGCAAGTGTAAAGGAGAAGAGTTGCTCACACCAACCTCTCAGGAAAAGGTTTTTTTTTCCTGGTAGGAATGTAGACACGTCTATTCCCACCAGCAGCACTGCCAGCCAACCCATCTCATGTTCTGTTTGGGTGTACATTCACTCTACAGTCGCTCCTGCATTCAGTCCATCTTGTTATTCAATCTTTCACCCAGTCCCCAGCCCCTGCTGTCCTCTGCTGCTGTGGGACTGCCTATCTGCCTCCCCCCGAAAGCCGCTTCTCCCTGAGTCCTTTCTCCCAAGCCACATTCCCTCGAGTATTTCTTTAGAGCACCTCTTCCTGTGGCATGTGCTGCTCCATGCACTACCATTAGCCTTTTACCCTCTCTAGCTGGGTCCCTGTAATCTGATCACTAACCATATGAGTTAATGACTTCTTTGACATCTAGATGTTATGAGTCCTATTGCGTCTTTGCGGAAAAGAGAGCTCCCGTGAAGATATACAGCCCCTTCTCTAAGCCCGTGGAGGACCCAAGTTGTGTTTCTCTTTCAACATTTCTGGAGGAAGATTAATGTTTTGAAGCCATTTGCATGAGCAAAATGAAATGTGTCTGGTTTTATCAATAAAAAGCTTATTTCTGACTTTTTGCCATCATAAATGGCACCTTGTGAAAAACAGACAGACAGTAACTGAACGTGCAGAAGGAATTCCCTCATTTTAATGGCATTTCTCTGGCAGTACAATGGGCAGAGTCTGCTCAGCCTGGATTCCTGGATGGCAAAGCCTGGCACAAGATATTATAGCAAAGAGACCCTCAGAGAAAAACCAGTGAAAAGAGCATTTTCTGTCCCCTAGCAGAAGGTCAGCCAATTAATCACTATTATTATTAACAAAGTCATTTTTTCTTGACAGCTGTGCCCTTCAAAATGACATCAGGGAAAACTGAACCCATTTGCATTACTTCAGCTAGCCAAATCATTGCAGAAAGTTGAAACTAGTTCTGAAAAAAAAAACCCCAGCAAAATAGGGACATCAGTGAACTTGGGCTGACAGAATAAATAGACTATTCTGAGCAGTCAGCAAAGTGTATTTACTGCACCGTGTTTACTATTTTTCCAAAAATGTTAAGATTTCCTTGTTTATTAAATTTGTTGAGAAGCAATGAAATCTCATGCAATTTTATTTTTAAATATCATTTTACTACCCAACAGCAACAGTAAATTCATAAAATAACACGCGACTGACCAGGACTATGGAGTAAAAAAAAATTGTTTGCTTTGTACATTCTTATTAGTCTTGGCTAAGATGTTATAAAAGCAGTATCTTTTAACACCTTTTATTATACAAGGGTCAAGGGGTTTTTATGTTTCTTAAAGAAAGCTTCAAATAGCCCACATAGTGGGTTACTGCATCTTTCATATGGCTGCTGTATAAACAAGCACATTTTACACAGGAAATGACATAACCATGTAAAAGTGTACATGGAGTTTAGGCACATATTCAAACACTAATGGGAATGCATTGTTTTAAATGGCATACTTTTATGTTTACCTATTGAGCTTAGTACCCATATTTTAGCCAAATACAACAAAAATTATCCACACATACCTGTCTTATAGTGTACTGTTTATTTGAAATTTGGACCTTCACAAAGACTCTCATGGGACAGATAATGACCCTAAAAAGTAAATACAAATGAGGCATTCTCAGTGAGAGAGTGAAACCTGCCATCATAAAGGTGGAAAGCTGAACTTTTAACCTGTATTGCTTTACAGCTCAGGTTTCTGTGCGTTTCTACCATCCAGTTGCTAACACCAACTCACCCATGGGAAGAAAGCTGTAACAATAATTTAGGGTGTCTATCTTTGCACTTTATATAATGACCAGGGTAAAGAAAGTAGTGCCAAACTCCTGCAATTTCAAGGTCCTCTGTTTCTTTCCAGTTTCTTTGCTGTGTGTCAGCCCCAGCCTGTGCCCTATCCCTAAACCTCTGTTTGCAGAGAGCAATGAGGGTTGAGTGAAGTCCACCTGGGTTGTGCTTTTGTGCTTATTGGTGATAATGAATGTTTGTAGTGGCCACCATTTACATATCTTAAGAAGTTTCGATACATGTTTCTGTTCTCACACCAGATAACTGAAATTGCAGATTTCCATGGAAAGTCTTGACAAGATTTGCAATGGTTTGTGAGTAGAAATGGAATGGATATGTGGAATTCAGAGAAAAAAAAAAAAAAGCTCACTGTGGCAGCATCTTTTTGTTGCTACTGAAATTTTGGGTGAACTAAGAAACTGCTTTGAGAAGAGCAGTGAAAGAGGTCGCTCCCTTCGATACTGTAGATTGAAGTGATCATAACCATTCATTAAGTATCTTATAACTAATTACAGAGGCAGAAGGTTGTGCCAGATGATCCCAATGGCTCAAACAATACACCAATAAAGCACCTATCGGCTGGTGGACATTTACACCATGGTGAAAGTCAGTAAGCCACTCCAGCATAAAATAGCATTGAACTGGAATTCCTTGAGTTATCAAACAATCTCAGTAACTGAAATGCAAAAGCATACTTTGGACATCACCAAGAAAATTCAATTTGAGAGTTAAAAGTGAAAAAACTACCTTAATCCTGCCATCTACTAAGGCCACCATTATAAACTCCTCGCTTTCAGCTGGACCAAGCTTGAGTAGTGCCAGGACCATCCCTTCTGGATGTCACCACATCTGAGCTACCACCTAAGCAAAGTGAATGTCATGTTACCTCCTAACCTGAATGCTTGGGCTGAAATTGCTTCTGTTTAGGCCAAACCCAATATCTGGCAATTTTGATGCAGTAATAATCCATTATAATTCTAGCATTTTAGTGTCTGTAGTTTCAAATTTGTTTAAATTGATTTTAAAGACCTACGAGTGTTTTGGTTTTTTTTCCCCTTCAAGGTATAACTACAACCCAGCAGAATTTTGGTTTTTGAACCATTACCAAAGGGTGTTTTTTAAAACTTTAGTATGTCAGTATTTCTTTTAATTTTTCCTCAGTTCATACTGTTTGCTTTGGGATAATTGCAAAATCTTAGCAATTTTTTTCCATTTTGATGCTGATACATATTTAATTTCATTTTACCATTTACCTGAATCTTTATCATGCTTTATTCATGTATTGTGAAATTCATATGAGGTCAGGAAACAAGAACTGCAGAGAGATACCTACTAAGTTTTAAAAACTTTTTATCATGACCAGCGTCACCAGGACCCTCAGGCTGATCAACAGCTCTGCAGTGTGAAGTGTATAGCAATTTTCCTCCTCAGATTTCCAAACTATCATGCATTGCATGTAGTATCAATGCTACCTTCCTCCAAAGCTGTTGCAGCATCTCACGAATCCAGCTGGCACTGAAGAAAACTGCTCTTTTCAGGCAGTTACAATCCCAGGAGTTAACTTGTCTGTTAAGACAACTTAGGTTTGCTTCAAGTGAATTTAAACAGGCGATTTTAAACTGATCACGCTTAGCCATTGAGGAATGTGCCTGTCATTAATAAATGGCATGTCACAGCTGTATCTGTCATACTTGAGAACAGGGATTTCACTGGGAATGTGCAGACAGGCATGTGCATGGGGAGCAGCACTCTCATGCAAGGAAGAAAGGAGATGGCCCTTTCTCATGGTCATCTAGCCAAGCTCTCCAGAAGGTAGCTGAGGTCAGTGCTAGAGCATCCTTAACAGCTGCAGGACAGTCACCTAGAAAACAGCCAGGAGCAAGAAAAGAACTGCTTGAACAGAATGGGCAAAAAAAGTCTGAGATGCCCTCTTGGCTGTGGACTTGGCAGGAGAATGTTTGTAGCGATGGTAAATCATATCTAAATAAGCTTGTAGTAGTCCTTGTTGTTTTGGAAGTCATATGAGACCGGCTGGTGATAAGCAGTCAGTGCAGGGGACAGTGACTGCTGGTCCTGGCCCAAGACTTCACTGGGATGAGGAAGAGCAGGACCTGGGAAGCACACACGCTTAGAGTCCAGGAGGGAGACAGAGGAGCCCTGGGAACAGCCCTGGCCCACAAAATAGATCCCTAAGATGCCAGAATTTCACAGAATCACAGAATCATAGAATCGTCTAGGTTGGAAAAGACCTTGAAGATCATCCAGTCCAACCATCAGCCTAACATTGACAGTTCTCAACTACACCATATCCCTAAGTGATATGTCAACCCGACTCTTAAATACCTCCAGGGATGGGGACTCCCTGGGCAGCCCATTCCAATGCCTGACTACCCGTTCTGTAAAGAAATGCTTCCTAATATCCAGTCTAAACCTTCCCTGGCGCAGCTTGAGGCCATTACCTCTTGTCCTATCACCTATTACTTGATTAAAGAGACTCATCCCCCCTCTCTGCACCCTCCTTTCAGGTAGCTGTAGAGGGCGACGAGGTCTCCCCTCAGCCTCCTCTTCTCCAGACTAAACCCCCCCAGTTCCCTCAGCCGCTCCCCATCAGACCTGAGCTCCAGACCCTGCACCAGCTCCGTTGCCCTTCTCTGGACACGCTCGAGTCATTCAGTGGCCTTTTTGTAGTGAAGGGCCCAAAACTGGACCCAGTAATTGAGGTGCGGCCTCACCAGTGCTGAGTACAGGGGTAAGATCCCTTCCCTGTCCCTGCTGGCCACACTATTGCTGATATAAGCCAGGATGCCATTGGCCTTCTTGGCCACCTGGGCACACTGCTGGCTCCTGTTCAGCTGGCTGTCAATCAACACCCCCAGGTCCCTCTCTGACTGGCAGCTCATCTGACTCATCTGACCGACTTCTCATGCACATGTTACAAAGTAGCTTCAAGTGCTCCTCATTCTACACGCCTGTTAACCTGTTAGTTAGTGATTCGCCTTCCTGTCAAGTAACAGCATTCTGACCCACCTTCTTTTGTGTCATCACATGGCCTGCACCAAGCAGGATCAATTCCTGCAGGCAGAGACCGTGGCGCTGAGCTATTATGAAGAGATCGTACATACGAAAGCTCCCTGCAGTGCTTTTTCTGTATCACCACGCTATAGGTTATGGTACCGGGCAGGTCTGCCCACACAGGGGAACTCCATGTGTCTGGCAGCAAGGCCACTTAACCAGGTATTTTAAGCTGATTAAAGGCTCAGCTGCCTAGAGAGTGCAGGAGGAAGGGCAGAGCTCTTGGTCACTGTTTCACTACAGCTGTTGACCAGGAATTGAGGATGGTTTGTCACTAGTGTGAGCTAGAGCATGTCCAGTCTGGGGTACCGACCAGGAGGACCTCAGGGGCCATATTCGGCTCCCTGCCACTACCCACACCAGCGATGCTGTGCAGAGTTCAAATCCAGGAAATTATGTGACTTGATGGTTTAAACTGTGATGAAACAACATAAAACCTTAGCATTTATATTTTATACTATTCATAAGCTACTTCAACAATTTCTGATGGTTCTTATGGCCTTTCTGATCTGTCTACAGTTGAACATCTGGTAACCAGTTTTGTAGGTGGAAACATACACAGAATAATCGCACAATAAATTTATAATCCATGTCTAGAATAGATAAAGCAGATATGCAAACACACAGCCCTTGGAGGTTGGAATGGAAGGATACCAGAGCTCTTTTGCAATCATCTGCATAACTCATTTTTGCCCCAGATACATCAAGTGATAGTGTCATTCCCCAGCAGATCAAACCATGCCATATTTTCAGATCTTTCTTCCAATGTTTCCACAGTTTCTCCCTGTGGCAGCAGAGTTAGAGGCAAGCAAAATACATGGACGTGTTTTGCATACCACTGGTATTCTGCTGCACTGAAAAATCCCTTTCACTTGTATTTATTGTACAAAACCATTAAAAAACAATTTCTTAATAGCATTGTAATTATGCAGAGTTGGACAGCTAGACACAATGTAGCACTGTGTCAATAATTTATTACATCTTATGCCATAATTGAACACTTTTACTATGAGCATTTGAGAACAACTTGGACCTTATACAGAGTAATATATCTTGCTACATAATAATGGAAGGGTGGATACTTAAGAAAGATATGTAGCTCGGAGGAAAACATACATGGAAGCAAATACCTCCTGCATCATCTATCTCCATGTAAAACTTAAAACTAAATCAACATATTATATTTAATGACTCCTTTTTTATATATGCATAGTTTCAAGAGCTAATCAGAAAGAAATCATATTACAGTGTAACTATTTACACCAAGATGGGAGCACACCAGAACACAACCTTCTCTTCTAGACATCAGGACTCTTTTCTTACATTTCTTAATGGACAAAGCACATGGGACTCAGACATAAATTCAGTGTCAAGAACATTGTTCAAAGGATCGAAGAGGTCATATCCACAGCTCACTGATACCATCTTTACCCACTGCCTCGAGGCTAAAAGCAGGTGATCTAGAGGTGTGGAGGTATAATCTTCTCTGTCATGGACTTCAGATAGAGCCAGTCTCATGTCGCTGACACAAGGCCTTATATCAGGTTGCACGACAGCATCCCAATGCTACTGAAATATGCCCATGGTGGAGAGACATACAGAAGCACTGGATTTATTGCTACATCCTTGTAAACATACTTACCCTAGAGGTAAGAAATCTAGTTAACCTTGTTTGAGGAGAGGTTATGTTCAGTGTGTCATATTACCTTTCATAACATATTCATGTGAGCAACTGTTCTGCTACCTACAACCACATGACTCCACCACCATGTCCTCATATTGCTTGTACACCACGTTGTTTGCAGAGTCAATGAAAAGAATGCTAATAGGACTCAGCCTAGTTGGGACACAGCAAGTCGGGGGTGTTGATTCTGGGTCCATTGAGTTCATTAATGTTTGGATAACTGCATGATTGGTGGGCTCCAGATGGGATCGAAGGGGGAATTCACAGAGCCCTTCGCAGTGATAGGCTTCATACTCTAGAGGGGCTATGATCCAGTCATCCCAGCCCATATCCTTAAAGTTCACATGGAGGGCTTTTCTGCTACACCTTGCCTTCAGATTCTTAGTGGGCCTCTTCCCTTGCCGTGTTGCTAGAGGAGCTCTTCTCTTCCGCCTCTGATTGAATAAGTACTCATAAACAGTCTTGTCATCTTGGCCAGATCTAGCTTTGATTTCATTGAAGAATAAGTCTCTTTTTTTTGTCCTCCCAAATACCAAGAAGAGAGCCTTTTCATTGACCTGTCTTCCCGTTCTATTAAATCCCACACTCCTGAGATCAACAGCTCTCCCCCTGTCAAAAGTTTCCAGTTCAAAACACAAGTTAACCAAGTTCTTAAAGTTCCTGAAAAGTTTCCAGATGTCAAACACTTCCCACTTTGGTGTATCTGTGATACTGACAGGACGAGAGTCCAGGAGTGTTGCTGCTTGTCTGTTTGTAGAGCAACTAAATAATTTCACTTGGGAAGTTTTTCCAGAAGAATGAGACTTCCATGTATCAGAAGGCTTCTTCCTCAATATTCGAAGCTCTGCTCCCAGCAAACCATCTTTTTCTAATGCACTGATGTCAAAAATATATTTTTGTTTTCTTATAGTTGGCGCTCGCTCATCTAAAAAAAGCACACACATTTTTAAATGTATATCAGCACAGATCAAGATCAGTTATTCAATTCTTAATGGTTTTCCTGAAGTTTGCTCATAAGTCTGGAAGTTTCCTTAATTAGCCCACCAAACAGAAAGAGCAATTTTTGTCTAAGGGATCAGTTCTGTGCAGGGACCCAGAAGAACCCAGTGACTCAACAGGGAAATGAGTTTCTGAGTTTGCCTTGTAGAAATCTCATTTCTTTCACTGGCGGGCATTTTCTAGCTTCAAAGCAGCAATTAACCAATTGAAAAATAGTCCTTTTTCAGGGCTGAGCACTCACAGGGCCTATTCACCACTTATATCCTACTTAAATTACTGAAACAGAGCTTCAGTGGTGCCCAGGCCTCATGCTGGCTCCAAACATGAGCAAATTTACCCTTAGACGATACAATAGTGAATTAGTCCTTTAAAACCAACATCCCCCAGGAACTGCCAGACACAAGGATAATTGCCTTATTAACTTAACTCCACATGATTCACAACTTTTTCAAATTGGGCAGAAAAACATACCTCCCTTTAACCTGAAGTTACATTTGCTTGGTTAAGCTCATAAGCAACGCTAACAAGGAATATGGCTGAGCCAACGTTTTAGCGACATTACATTAACAATGCCTTCCACTGGCTAGCTGAGAACCTGAATGCAGCGCTTGTGAGCAGCGTGCCATCCCTTCCCAGAAGCCAAGCTATTCATAATTAATTGGCAAACAAATCCAGTCCTGGCTGAGTCTTCCATCACTATTACTTTATCAGCTGTAGCCTGTGTTGCTTCCCTAAGTACATGACAAATCACTGGAAGCAACATGGGGCTCTCCAACCAGAGCGGTGAGGTGAACATCATTCTTCAGGAGCCTGGTTATTTCTTGTGTGAAAGCAGACACTAGTCCAAATTTCAAAAAAAGTTTGCAACCAGAATGTTGAACAGCAAGTTCTGGAATCCCAGAAGTTATTACTCTTGTTCATCTGTGCTTAGCTGTGGGGCTTCTGTGGACAGAAGTTTGGTGGAACCTGGAAGCGTGAGCTCCGAGCTAGCACAGATACACCCACCCTACGCTGTAATGACTCTGGGTCTGCAGTGTAGTTCCTCATGATTCTACCTTGAACAAATCAAGCTGACCCTTTGATTACTGAAACTTGTGGGTTTTTCACAGAATAGCCCCGTTCTTAGCGTATCATGTGTTTTTAGACATACTTTACAATACAATCTAATGTCAACAGCTTCCAGGAGCTAGTTATGGAAAGAAAATAAGGCAAAAATTTAAAAGATTTTTAAACGCCTAAGCATGCAAAGATTGATTGACTTTCAACAATATGCATCTAAAATATTTTCTAAATGTTTTGTTTGGCTGCCACACAACCATCAAGTGCTGCCTCTAAATGAATTTTCTAAGATAAGGCAGGAGGACAAAATCTGCAGCAAAGATGTACGATTTAATTTACATTAAAAAAAGCGATTTGACTTTAACAAAGTATGATTATTTTCTGATACTCTCTACGTGTATAAACACTCAGACATCTCTCTGTCCACACACACACACACACACACACACACGAGCTCCTTTCTTACCTTGTCCTTTGTCTATAAAGCTGGTTATTGTATTGGCAAGTCCAGCCTCCAGTTTTACACTTCCATTAACACCTTTTCTTTCTGCATCTGAGAGAGTCCTGTACAAAGAGAGCATGTATTCATGTGGCGTTATAGGGGGATGTCTGAAAGTTTCCTTAGTTTCCCTCTGGGTTACAGGCTCTTTAGTCTTTTTGGTTTTGAAAGAATCAGTGTCAGTACTGCTTGTGCCAGTTTTTTTCAAAGCCACCTTGCTGCTAAGATTTTGAACCTTTGGAGTCACTGTCCTTACTCCAGAAGGTCTGCTGGGGAGTTGTCCTACCTTGCCCTCCGTGGCTGCTGTTCTTGAGAGAACCTTCTTTGATTCATCGTTCTTGGCCAGCAGAGCTCCAGCCTGAACAGCACTGCTTTTAGTCCTAGCCTTTGAGGTCCCAGTACTATATCCATGGCTTGCAGTCCTCAGTGTACCTGCCCGTGCTGAGGGATTCCTCTCTTTTCCTTCTGCTTTTAAAAAACCTAGTTTAGATCCTGGATTACTTTGACCTGCTTCAGAATTACTCAGCGCTCCAGGAACGAGATCCAGAGACAGCCAAGTCAAATGCCAAAGCAGTAAAGTGAGAAAATGCAGGATTTTCATCCTCTGGTCTTCCTCTGAATGCCACTAAAGAAAAAATCAGAAAAGGTTCCTCCAGTTTGGCAGAAGAAAACATGAAAGAAATTAAAAACCAAAGTCATCAAAAAGGGTTTTCGTTTGAGATTAAAACATTTCAAATCTCGTTGTTCAATACTTGTATCCAGTCCCATAGTGGAAATGCTCATGTACTCAGATACGAGCTCCCCTGACTTCAGTCAGCAGCTATAAAGAACTTGTTCTTGAAAAGAGAAAGTTTACCACCTCGTTTTCTTCTGTAAAACTGACTGAAAACTTGAAGGAGTCCTGTTTAAATCCAAGGGGTTTTTTTTCCAAGAAGGAAGAATGGCGTAATGCTGCCTCTGTGTTAAAAGGTTTTTTTAAAGTTTTGAATCCTTTCCAGTGAAAATATTTCACACACAGAGACCTGCAGGTGCTCAGAAATCTTTTACAAACCTGAACTCAGGAATTGGAAACGGAATTCCAACAAACCTATTTAATTACTCTCTGATGTCATGCTGTCTAAACTAATTTAACTGCGATATATTTCTTTAAAAAAATCTTCTTTACCCTTTTCATTAGCATGAGTCATACTCTGCCTCATGTGAAACAGCTCCACAGGCTCAACACTCCAGAGGATGCCTTTTCAAGTGGCAATACGACCTCTACCTTAGCCTTCAATGAACTTCACATTTAAACGGGACAAACTGCAAGATCAACAACTGAGACCTGTCATACAGTCCACTGGACACATACATTAAAATATTTAAGTATAATTAATTTAGCTCTTTTCCAGAGAACTGTAACAGTGGCTTCACTTTGTACTCCAGTGACTGAAGGGCTGAGCTGGTAACGCAGGCGCTTAACAAGGGTAAAGTTTAATTTTTCACAAACACAACTCGGCCATGCCCACAGTCAGTGTATTTTGGCATATTTATTGCTATGCTTTAAAAAAATGCATGTAAGCCCAGTTGGAGAAGAAGCTTCTGCGGGTGGGGATGCCCGCAGGGTGGGCGGCGGAGCAGTGCGGGGCAGCAGTGCACCCTGCAGGCAGGCAGCCTCCTCCTCCGGCCAGAGCCACTCTGGAGACACCCCGAAACCCCAGTCCTTCCTCCAGAGGCTGCTGAACACCAGACTTTGTTTTAAAATTAGATGCACAACTTCCAAGAGCCGCCTACCTCATGGCCACAAGGCTGGTAGTTAGAAATCAGCGTTACTTACGTGACAAGGCTATCCTGCTGCTTTCAGCGGTACAAAAGAGCGTGTGGAGCAAGCGAGTCTTTCATAAGCTGCAAAAAATGAGCTGTTGTTGTTCTAAATGAGCCTTCGGGAAATGAGGCACTGGGCTGGATTGAACAGGGATTAACGGGACCCTTCTCTCATCTTGCACTGATGCTAAACCCAGTCCTCCTCCTTCAGTTGTTTTTATTTCTGAGGCAAGCAGAAAGGGGAAAGATACACCACTTTTTAGCTTGATTTGTGCGTGCTGTAGCATTTCCTACCCTGACTGGTATCAGAAACACCAAACTACTTTCATGAATAACAACCTGCAGCCCTTTCTACATGAGGAGCTCTGAATGCTTTACCTTGTTTTGATGGCGGATAGAGGAATTTACAGATGTCACAAATAATGTAGATCCAAAAACTCACCCTCCTTAACGGGCCTTCCTCTGATGTCAGTTGTAGTTTTGATATTCCCCATCAAAATAAAGCAGCTTTTTGCTGAGTAAGTTCTGACAAAACCATTCTCCAGCAGTTGCTCCACGCCATCGCCATGGCTGTCCCAACCATGCCATCCTTTTACCCCTCCCATACTCCTGGGCAGGAGGCGGTGTGCCGTGTCAAGTTCTGTGCTATTGGAGCATTGATTAGCTCGCCAGTAGGCCACAAAACCAGCTAAATTTTGAGCTCCCACTTTTAACCAAGCGGGAGACCTGAGATTTTCCTGAGAAGGACCCTGCTGCTGCCTGCTGCAACACTGGGTAGGACTTTGGTTGGCCAGAGTTCAGTGGCAGTGCTGCATCCAAATGACAAACATCTATGGGTGCCAATGTGATCACAAGGTGTGTGCTTCAGGTGTTAGTGTGTGTCTGTGGCCAAGCATTAAAGAAGAGTATAAGCAGAAGTGCACGTTGCTGGCTCACAGTCAGTTTTCCACCCACTAATCCCCCCAAGTCCTTCTCCTCGGGGCTGCTCTCCATCCACTCATCCCCCAGCCTGTATTTGTGCTGGGGATTGCCCCAACCCATGGGCAGGACCTTGCCCTTGGCCTTGTTGAACTCCATGAGGTTTGCACAGACCCACCTCTCCAGCCTGTCCAGGTCCCTCTGGATGGCACATCCCTTCCCTCCAGCGTGGCTGCTGCAATGATGCATATCTGGTAGGTCCAGAAAGCCAGGCACAGCATGAAAAAGGAAACAGCATTTTTGGATGTCGCTTGGAATCAATGGAAAGCCAGTTGTCTTGGGATCTGAGTAGTCTCAAAACAGTGAAGATCTGGAACAAGAGTCTCAGGAGACCTTATGCAAGAAGTTCACCTGAAACACTACAGGTAAGAATGAAGCTGGGACACTGGGAATCAAGCCCGATGATGACAGCCCAGCTGAGGCTGCAGCATTTTGCTAGCAAGGCTGGAGAATTCTTGTTTCTGCTGTAGATCTAAGGATACAGAAGCCTTAGAGTGCTCCGAGCTGCCCCCACCATGTCCCACACCCCAGGCACAGCAGGCCTGGAGAGGTGTGAGAGAACATGGTTGGAGCCATCCAGCTGTTTGCTGTGACTCTGACAGCCAGTCCCTTTGGAGACTGAGTCTGACATGGTGCTTACACACAAGTAGAAGCTCTGAGCTCTTACAGAGCAGCAGTTTAGTTCAGGAAGATATGAAAAGTCGAGACAGCAGCAGTGCTGTATATGGAAGGGCATCATATTTATAGGTTGAACTTGTCTAGCTGCAGTTTCAGAAATTTCTTTTCTATCTTTGTCTCATTTGAAAGGAATTTATAGCTTTAAATTAACCTCTCTCTTCATCTTCTGATCAATAAGCTAGAGCTCCTACAGCCACTTCATATAAAGTAGGTTTTCAGAGCTCATTCCTGAAATGCCTTTTTGTAATCACTGCTTTGTAAGATGCTACCCCCAGTTCTGAGTATTTTCGGTTTTGCATAGATTTGTAATGATGCTTTAGCTATGTTAGAATACATCGAGCTGAATCCATCTCAATTATATTTAGGCTTCCACTGTGTTGGAGATGATTATCTGGACAGCCTTAACAGTCAAGAGAGAAAAATAAGATACGAACTAGAACTGTAGGAAGTCCCCCATCTGGTAACTGGTTCACCACCTTGTGCCATCCGCACGCTGCCACACTTGTGACTGGCTGCGAGGTGCCAGTGAAACGGCTTCCACCACCCCCTGGGAGGGCAGCAGCAGCTGTGCCTACCTGTGCTGCTCTTTACTGGACTGGCTTTGCTGGGAAAGCCCTGAGAGCTCTTGGCTTAGCAAAGCCTTCGGCAGCTCAAGTACATTTGTCCTTCTCCCAGGAATTGCTACTGGCGCTCGTCCTATCACTGGGTGAGCGGAGGGTGCGCAGGTATCTGTGTATTCAGCGCGCTTCACAGAATCACAGAATCATCTCAGTTGGAAAGGACCTTGAAGATCATCTAATCCAACCGTTAACCCAGCACTGACAGTTCCCAACTACACCAGATCCCTCAGCGCTATGTCGACCTGACTCTTAAACACCTCCAGGGATGGGGACTCCACCACCTCCCTGGGCAGCCCATTCCAACGCCCAACAACCCCTTCTGCAAAGAAATCCTTCCTAAGAGCCAGTCTAAACCTTTCCTGGCGCAGCTTGAGGCCATCACCTCTTGTCCTATCGCTTATTACTTGGTTAAAGAGGCTCATCCCCCCTCTCTGCACCCTCTTTTGAGGTAGCTGTAGAGGGCCATGAGGTCCCCCCTCGGTCTCCTCCAGACTAAACCCCCCCAGTTCCCTCAGCCGCTCCCCATCAGACCTGTGCTCCAGACCCTGCACCAGCTCCGTTGCCCTTCTGTGGACACGCTCGAGTCATTCAATGGCCTTTTTGGAGTGAGGGGCAGCTGAGCTTGCCCTCCTGCCCAGCCGAAGCCCTGCTGCAATGGGCAACCGCCCCCCCCGCTGTGCTGGTCCGACTCATGGTGGGCAGGCTGGGGCGGCTCACGGGTCCCACTGCTGCCGGGGTGGCCTCTCCCTGCTGAGGTTGTGCCTGTCTGGGGGAGAAGAGCTCTCTGCCAGGCAGGACTCTATCAGTTTCCTGCTGCACCAGCACAGGCAGCAGGAAGAGAAGTGCCAGAAGCTGCAGCAAAGCCTCGAGCAACTGGAGCAGGAATGCCAGACGGCCAGCAGCCACCAGCAGCACCTGCAGTCGCTGGTGGAAGCACTCAGAAGGTGAGTGTTCCCTCCTCCTCCTGCGGTCTGGAGGCAATCTGCTTCCAGTGCTGGGAGTTCAGAGGTGTTATGGGCAAAGAACTCGCCTGCCCTCCCCATGTATGCCCCTGTTTGGCACTTCAGCATCCTCCTGTCACTGCTGTTCCTGCTCTAGTGTGAATCCTAAGGCTGTCCTGGAGACTCAGAGCGATGTTGGAATACAAGACGCCTCCCTCTCGGCATGCTGCTTCTCTGAATTCTGTTCTTTGGGGCCCTTTCCTAGCCACGGCTTCTCAGTGAATGAAGGCAAAAGCCTGCCTGCCTTCCTCTGTCCCTCTCCAGTGACCTTGTGAGGGGAAGGGCAAGTTCTTCCTTACCGTGCTGCCCACAGCGCCAGCCTGGAGTGGCTGGAATGGCATCCGTGACTCTTCAGGCCTGTTCATTCTTCTGACTGAGCCTTGTCTCTGCAGTGACTGTGCAAACCTCGAGAAAACCAGGGCAGAGCTACAGCAACAGCTTGAAGAGACGGAGCAAGACGCCTCGCGTCTGCGTCAGAGTAACACTGAGCTGCAGCTGAGGGAAGATGCAGCCCAGGGGGAGAGGGTGGAGCAGCAGCAGAGGATGGAGAGAGCGCGTCGTGACCAGGAGCTCCTGTGAGCATTAAAGCTTCCTCTGGGCAGGGGTGGGCGCTGCCGGACGGTGGGAGGCCCCCCTAAAAGAATGGATTTTGTCTGCTCAGCATGTGTAGCACAGACTGGTGAAGGGAGCCCGTGGGCAGGGCTGGCTCCCTGCTGACACACAGCAGAGGTGCCTCCTTGTACTTTCTTTATGGCCCTTGAAAAAAATCATTCCAAAGCTGACCAGAGTAGTTGATGACAGGCCTAAGGCGAAACAAGGAGGTTCAGGCTGGCTTTAAGGAGAACAAAAAATGGAACCATGAAGGCAATCCTGCAGCAGAACAGGTTGCTCAGAAAGGTTGTGCAGATTCCATCCCTGGGAATTTGGAAGGTCCAAGTGGATCGAGCCTTGAGCAACCTGGACTGATCCCATAGCTGACCCCAGGTGCTTTGAGCTGAAGATTGGGCTAGAGGCCTCCTGGGGTCCCTGCCAGCCTGAATCATCCTGTCATCTTATGGTTATTGGATTGGAAATTCATACAGATCTTTGTGTTTGTTCTGGACATGCTTCCTGCTAGTTTTGTCATTATCCCCCATTCTGGTTTTGAGACAGACTGGAAACATTCAGCCACTTAATGGTTTTACAAATGTCTTTAGTATTTCCAGGTCCCTCTCTCTTAACCATTTCTTGTCCATCATGAAGACTTCCACATCTACATGTTCCTCTCAGGGAAGCTATTTAACATCTTTGGTCATCCTCTTTGACCTTCACTGTATATTCTCATTTCTATAGTTCTACTTTCCTTGGATAACCAGACAATATACAAGATGTGGGTGAAGCATGTATTTCTGCAGTGATAAAATACTACGGTTTTGTTCTCCATTCTTTTTACCTGTTATATCATGATTTCAGAGCTGCTCTTTGAAAGAAACCACATTATCAGCTAACCCCTGTGCATTGTTCTGAACCTAGTCATGAGCCACCTTCCCTGTCATGGGATTCTTGATGAATTGATCCTTGAAGCAACCTCTGACAGCATTTATAAATATAGTCTGGATATCAGCACTGTACCGATCTATACGGATGTAACTGCATTACCTGAAATAATGCTGTGGCATACCTGATCTATATGGATCCAACTGAAATCTCCCATTGTTTCTATTTTTTTTGCCCTTGTCACTTCTCTGCTTCCCATCAACACATCACAATCCCTGTCATCATCCTGATCAGGCTGGTAGTAACATTTCTCAAGTAATGTATCAATGTATAATACATAAATATAGTATATTATTAGTAGCCTTTTTTATGTGCCTGTATACTAAAGTAATGCTAAAAGTATTGGCAGAATCCCAGGCAAGTTTGCAGCTGCTCCACTAGCAGTACCCGAGTCAGATCACCATCTGCCTTAGTGCTTTTTGGAAAGTGGCACAGGTACATCCTGAATGCGAAATGAAGCCTTTAACCAGATCAGGCAATGGGACAAATTCCATTCTTTTCAATACAATGGAAAAGCTGGACCTCAGAAATCTACATCTCTGAAAGCAGCCTCTAAGCACCATCAGTGTTGCTGCTGTTCAGCCATCGTGATACAATTCTACTGAGTTTAGTACGTTACTCTGGTCACTGGTGCCCCTTCCTTTCCATGCCAAATCCTAACCACAACATGTTGGCCAGGCTCGCCCAGACAGGAGAGAACCAATTACCCATCCCCAGCTTTTGCACCTGAGGTAATTTTAACAGCAAGCTCCGTAGTTCCTTCAGTAGCTCTGGGCTTGACTGAAAACATTCCAGCAGGTGAATGGTCTCCGGCTGGAGCTATACAGACAGGCAAACCTGCTGGCTGCAAGCATGGCTTCTCTGGCCAAGCAGGTCATGTATTTATGGGAATATTCCCATATCTTTATGGGAAACATCTTTAGAATCCTTCACAGACATTTTAGTTGACAGATGATCAATCCCACTGCCTACCTGATGATGAAACTGGTCTGTGTCCCTCTCTGAAACCATACTCTGCAGGATGGCTATTTCTTCCCTCAGAGTCCCACCGGCCGTTTCACTCTTGGTAAGGGCAAGAGTCAGTGCTTGTGCCTTCTCTTTCCATTCCATTTCTCTGCTTTTGCTCTGCTTCAAAATAGCCATCACACGCTCCAATTCTTCCCCCTTTGCTTTAGACTCATCCTTCAGTTGTTGGGTTAGCTCCTTCTGCCTTTGCAAGAGGTGGTCTCTCTCCTGGAGAATCTTCCTCTTCTCTGCTTCCTCTTCCTCCCATTTTTGGAGTTTCTGGATTTGTTTTTTTAGGGTCTCCCCTTCATCCTTCCACCGCAAAGCTGATGTTAGTTGTTTCAGGAGTTTACTCTGCCTCCCAAGCTCTTGTTCCCTCCCCGTCAGAGTCTTCTCTAAATACCTGACTCGGTCTCTCTGGCACTTGATCTCTTCCTCCTTCTTTGTCAGAGTCTGCTGAACGTGCTGGAGATCTTCCCGAAGAGCTCTTATTTCCTCTTCTGACTCTTTCTGATCACTGTGAGCCTTGGTCTCTCGTTCCCTCTCAGGCAAGGCTTCTTCCAGGAGATTCTCTTGCTCTCTGGGATGTCTAACCTCGTCATTCTTCTCGGTTAGCCTAAGCTGGAGATTCTGCAGGGTCTTCAGTTCTTCTTCTTGGCGCTGGAGTTTTTGCCTAAGAGTTTCATTCTCTTCACCTCTCTTCCTCACCACTTCCTCAAGCAGATTCACTTGCTTCTGGCATGATGTCAGTGCTACTTTCATGCTTTCTTCACGAAGCTGGAACATGTTCATTTGCTCCGTCTGCCTGAGAAACTCCACATGCTTCTCCTTCACTCTTTGGCTCATTTTGTCTAGATCCTGCTCTAGACTCTTGGCCTGCTTGCCTTCTAAATCCCTCTGCTCTCGAAGGCCCTGGACGTGCTCTTGCAAAGACTCTATCTCTTGGTCTCTAGCTTCTAGAGAAGATTCAGCATATTCTAGTTTTTGCAGTATAGCTTTAGTCTGCATCGCTGCCTCCTCCTTTTGCTGTTGAAGCCTAGAGACAGCCTCTTCCAGAGCCTCTATCTTTTTTTCTCCTTCTTTCAGAGTCTGTTTTGTTGCTTGAAAATTGTTTTGCTCAGCTTCGTGCTTTTTCTCCTTTTCCTTGCATGCCTCACATTGCTTTCTAAGGGATAGAATTTCTTGCTCTTGTTCCTTTAGCGTCACTTGAAGACGTTGCAGAATCTCCTTCTGCTGTTCAGAGTCTCGTTTGTGTTTTTGCAAGGTCTCGATCAGTTCCTTCTGAGATTCAACCACGACATCCTTCTCTTTCAGTATTGCCTTAGTGCATTCTAAGTCTCTGTGTAAGACATTCACCTGTTCTTCTGTTTTTTCCTCGTAGTTCTGTGTTTGTTGCTTTTGGATATCTATGAGTCTGTCCTTTTCTCTTAAGGTTTCTAAGGCCTGCTCCAGTTGGTCACGGACAGTCCTTAACTGCATCTCCATGACTTCTTCACCTTCCTGGATTTGCTTCTGTTGCGACTCAAGCTCTCGATCTTTTTGAGATAAAGAAAGTGTCATCTTTTCTACTCTACCATGAAGCTCTTGCAGGTGCCCCTCTTGCTGCTCCTTGTACTGCTGCAAGAGTCTTAACTGATCCCTTTGAGAATGGCACTCGCTCTCTCTGTCCTTAAGAGCTGCCCTCAGGTGTTCAAGGCTTGTGTGCAGAGACTTCACCTCTTCTCTCTCCTTTTCCAGTTCTTGGATCTGCTGAGTCAGAGACATAAGCTCTATGTTTTTCTCCTTCAAGTTTTCTTTCATATGATCCAGATCCACAAGCAGATTTCTCACTTGTGATGCACCGTGTTGTTCTAGAATCATTATTTTCCCCTCCTGGCATTTGATCTCCTGGTCTCTCTCCTCCAGCTCTTTGCTCATCTTGCTGACAGCAGTGCTCTGCATCTCTCGCTGCTTCTCCAGCTCCTGTATCTGTTCTTGTTGGGATCTGATCTCTTGGTCTCTCTCCTCCAGCTCTTTGCTCATCTTGCTCACCACAGTCCTCTGCATCTCTCCCTGCATCTCCAGCTCCCGTATCTGTTCTTGCTGGGATCTGATCTCCTGGTTCTTCTAGGTACCTGTTGATAGACTCAGTGTACTCTCAAATTGAAGAACTAGAGTCCTTAATTACCAGCTATGAAAAAGCTATTACATAGCAAAAACTATTTCTGTTGAGCACAATGGTGGCTGCATTCGTAGAATCACAACAGAAATCGAACAAACTGTTGGACATAACTGGTATGACATTGTTATGGAATACGCACCATCTGTAAGTGGCATATGCACCTTATGATATTGTATTGTGTTATATTTTATAAGTTTTGTTATTAGTATTCTTGTATGTCTGTGTTTATTGCTTATCTTGCTGTGTTGAAAACACACACCATCAATTGTTCTCTGATTATGAACCATGAAGCCAGACTTCAGTGAAAGGGTTCAGAACTTTCCCCTGTGCTCACCCCCTGCAAGGCAAGAGGAGTAACTACCCCCACTTGCCGAAGCAAGATGTTTGACCATGTCAAGGGGTGCAGCGTCAGTATTCACTCAACTCCCGCTCAGGTTTTGGCTAACCTGGCTCATGCCGAGGCCTGACATATGCTGGGAGCCCTTAGGCTGAAGCGAGAGCAGCCCGCAGGCAGCGCAGGTGGCCAGCAAGGGCTGAGGGGCCATGATGCGGCCACCATTTCCTGCAGCTGCCTGTCTCCTGCAGCCACCAGCTCGGTCTGGCAGTATTGTCAGAATCTGCCGACTTTTGGAAACGGTACAGACCAGACTTCCAAGCTGGAAGGTACGAAACATCAGCTTACCCAAAAAGCCTTTGAGGCAGATCCAACAGCCGCTGGACTGCTGAGGCTTTTGTGCCTCGCAGTGGGATACAGGGGATGCCCGCACCATGACAGAGGAGGAAGGATGAGCACTCTCACTAGGGAACTAGTTTATTTTTTCTTTCTTTGCTCGTAAGTGCACGACTTAAATGTTACCAGTTGGAAGTTATGAAACCTCATGGCTTGAGTGGTGAACAAGTGAATTCATGCAATAGTCCCCTTTGCCCAGACTAGTCTGAGCCCTATTTGTCATGTTGGATTGTTGTATTTCTTCATGCGCTCATGAAATACAGCTTAATTCACAGAGTACATTGTCCTGTGAATTTGAAGTTTTCTCTCCCATAGTGGTTTCTCTCTAGCTGCTTGCAGTCTGTCCCGTTCTTGCTGCAAAACAGGGAGAAAAAGATTCAGCAATTCCATCTATGTCGGCTGGGGTTTGGTGCTAGACTGGAACTCCTGCTCCAGCGGCAGCCAAGGGCTGAAGTTGCAGCTTGGAGCAGCAAGTGGCAGCTTCCCTGTGGGTCTCTTCTCTGTCCCTTCTTGCCCCCGTGTCCCCACACCCCCCCTGTTTCCTCCCGCTCCCTCTCTCCCAGACTCTGCCACAGCGCCTTTTGCCGCCGCCGCTCCCCGGGACCGTTAACGCGGCCCCGTCAGCGAGGAGCGCCCAGGGCAGCGCTGCCGCCAGCGGCCCCGAGCGAGCCCGGCTCTGCCCCCCGCGGCCCCGGGGCCTGGCAGGCGGCGGAGCCCAGCGGGCGGCGGGCCCGGCGGGCGAGCGGGGCCATGGCGGCGGGGCCCGGGGAGGCGGCGCGGGGCCGGGCCTCTCTGCGGCGCCGGCTGCAGAGCTCGCAGGAGGCGCAGCAGCGGCAGGCGGGGCTGGTGCGGCAGCTGCAGGCGAAGGTGAGAGCGGGGCCGCCGGCCGGGGGGACCTGCCCGGGGCGGGGGGGGGGGCCGGGCCGCGCTGAGCGGGGCCTCGGCGGCGGCCATTTGGGGGACGCGACCGCGCGGCCTCAACCGGGCCCTCCGCGGGGCCGTCCCCGGCGCTGCCGCGGGCGGGAGGACGCCGAGCCCGGAGGAGGCGCCGGGAGCCGCCCGGCCCGACCCGACCCGGTGTGCTGGGCCCTGCCGCTGCGCCCCCACGAGCCTCCCGTGAGGGCTCTGGCGGGAGGAGGGTGCCCGAGCTGGGCGCAGGGTCGGGGCAGGCCCAGAGCCCGACGGTGGGCCCGGCGCTGCTGCCAGGTCATCCTGCTTCTGCCCCTGCTGTCTGCTGCAGCCGCCAGGGATCTGCAGGGGCTGGGCAGGGCTGGCTCGGAACTAACTGCACTTGCTAAATATTGAAAAGTGATTCTGAAAACTCATTTCTCCAACTTCGAGGGCCCGCTGGACTTCCCGCCCATTGGGAATACTAGTTTGGGGTCCACAGGGGCCATGGGCCGGGCACGGCTGGCTGGGCCCGTCTCCTCATTCTGCTGCCATCGCTGAGCAGGGAGCGCCACGGGGAAAAGAGACAAGTGATAGGACAAGAGGGAACGGCCTCAGGCTGCGCCAGGGCAGGGTCAGACTGGCTCTTAGGAAGGATTTCTTTGCAGAAGGGGTTGTTGGGCGTTGGAATGGGCTGCCCAGGGCAGGGGGGGAGTCCCCATCCCTGGAGGGGTTGAAGAGTCGGGTTGACCCAGTGCTGAGGGATCTGGTGGAGTTGGGAACAGTCAGTGTGAGGTTCATGGTTGGACTGGAGGAGCTTCAAGGGCTTTTCCAACCTTGATGATTCTGTGACTCTGAAACCCTGTCTTAAGTTCTTTAATAATAGACAAGGTGAAGCTTCCCTGTATCATAACGGCTTCTTGCTGGCTGTATCGGCAGCACTGGGGAATGTGCTGTGCTGGGGCTGTGAAGATTCAGAGAAAAGCTGGTGCGGGAGGAGCTGAGTCTGTTACAAGCTGCATTTCCTCATCTTCGTTCTCTTTATTCCCCCAGGTGCTGCAGTACCGGACTCGGTGTCAAGAGCTGGAGCAGCAGCTGGGAGCAGGAGGGGTGAGTGTGGAGGTTGCTAACTACAGATAGCGTGCGTAGCATTCATTCACACAGACAAAAAGCTCCTGAAAACAATGACAGAGGAAACCAAGATTTTGCTACCTGGGGATTTAAAGAAGCGCTGTAAGTTTGCCCATCAGTGTTTTGTCCAGTTGCCATTCTTACAGCAGCCAGTAGTCCCAGAAATGCCAGTCCAGAAAACCCATTGAAGAAGGATTTTAATTTTGTGGAAGAGTGCTTTATTGCTGGAGTGACATTTGTCCTAGGTCTCAGGAGAGGGCTGTACTGCCTGTTACATTATATGTCTGCCTCTGAAAAAGAGTCAGCTGAAACATAGCATTTTGGAAGGCAGGAATGGTGGCGTTCAGCACACAGAGCCGGCCCTCTGCTTTTTCTGCTTGACAGCTAAAGTAAACCGAGGAAACAAAGGACAGGAGAGTATTCCCAGGCTTCAAGTCTAAGTGAGCACTCACAGTCATGAGTTAAGGATACCCAGCTGTGAGAGTGCAACAGTGGGAGGCTGAGGAGAGCCACTCCCACTGAGTAACACCTTTCCCCTGCCTTCCCCTCCATGGTCACGACACTGTTATGCCTGAAAGAAGCCACGAGCTCCTGAGGTGCCAAAGAAATGGAGGGGAAAGCAGTGGATGCTGACACTAGTGAAGGGAACACAAGAATTTGACTAAACCTTTGCTTTCTTCTTAAGGGATCCCTTCCAGGCAGGTGGGAAGCCACAGAAGACCACAGCCTGGAGAAAGCACTGCTTCAGTTGGAAGAGGAGCAGCAAAGGTAAAGAGAAGAAGTGTTACCTTACACTTGGTATCCTGGATGCTTATGAAAGTGAGGGAAAACCTGTCAGTGCTACCTAGTCTCCTTGAGAGAAGCGGCTGGGCAAGTTGTTTAGAAAGGAGAAAAGTCCACAATCTGTTCTATGGTGCAGTAATAGTGTTGCGTGCTGAATGGCTCTGTTTTGAGCAGGGGGTTGCTCTGGGTGACCTCCAAAGGTCCCTTTCCAGCCTAAATTAATCTGTGGTTCAGTAGGTGAGTGATTTAGGACAATGCTAGAGAAAGGTGATGCATCCAGTGATCAGACAGCACGAAGGGGAGACAAGACGTTAACTGTGGGCATCATCAAAGTTGAAGATGAAACCAAAATTGTAGGTGGAAATTGAAGGCTCAAAGTAAGGAGAAGCAAATGAGTGTGCCATCACAGAGAGATCTTAGTTAATCCTAGAAGGCACTTTTGCTTCCTCTCAGTTTGACAACAGTCGGCGTTGAGGAGTTGGAAAGTCACGGGGGTGCTGCCTGTGGACAGCAGTTGTTCCGTGACCTCGTTGCTGTTTTTCCCTTTCCAAGGTGTGAGAATCTGGCAGACGTGAACACTCTCCTGCGGGAGCACCTCGATAAAGCCAGAGAGGTTAATTCAGCCCTTAAAGAAGATGTTGGAAAACTGACGGCAGATTGGATGAGGGCCCGGGAGGAGCTGGAATTGAAGGAGAGCGAATGGCGCAGTGAACGTGAGGTAGGGATAAGGCTGCGGGAATGTCAGACGTGATGCCAGAGTGGAATGCGTTTTATTTTTTGGTGTAGGTGACTTGCTGTGTGAAAGTTGTGGCTCCATCGAGGCTGTGTTGGTGCTGACTGCAGGAGGCAGGGGCGTGAGATGGAGGAGTGTCAGCAGACTGTGGGGATGGGAGATACCCCCTGCTGTGACTACACTGCTCGGTCTGAAAGGCAAACACTTGCTGTTGCTGGATGTTGTAGGGCAGTCCCACATGAACAGTCGTTGTTTTAACGGTTCCTAAATCTATCTACAGCAGTGCAGAGCAGAGAGGTCTGTGTGTTTTCAGACTCAGAGTAGCCAACAGCAGAACAGGACAGGCCTCCCTTACCAGTAGCCTGTTGTAAGCAAACAGGCACTGGCCTTGGAGGGGCTTGTTTTTGTCTTCTTCCACCAAGACTGTTCGACACCTCTGTGAGGTGAGGTGATGAATCATGATCAGTTTGCTTTGCTGATCCCCACTCCTGCAGGAGAAGTGTGGATGTTCCCTTCTCTGAAGTCAGGTGGCAGGTCCACCGAGGATGCTTCTGTGGAACCTCTTCAGTCCTTGATGCCCCTGTTGGAATTGTTATTAAAGGAGACCTGGTGATGATGGTTGTACTCTCTCCTATGTGGAAGACTCGTACAGTGACAGCAGAGGCTGAATTGGCATTTCTTGTTGTCTTTGCATGTTTAGCTTTCTGATAACTACTTAAGGGGTGAACGTAACCGTCTGCTCAGCCTGTGGCGCCAGGTGGTGACCTTCCGCCGTCATTTCCTGGAAATGAAGACTGCCACTGACCGGTGAGTAAAGTTCAGGCTGGATCTCGTGCAGAAAAAATGTAGCTTCCCTTCACAGCTGCTTTTTCAGCCTTGATGTTACTTTAGTTGCAGCTAAAGATAGGATTTCTTCTTTGGTAGTCTGAAGCAATGCCATTAAGCGTGCTTTTGGCTATTTTCAGAATATTTTTTGATGCTGGTTTTCCGAGCACACTGCGGGGCTCAGGCTATAAGCAGTGCAGAGGCCCTGAACAGATGAACTTGACTCTGTTGATGTTTGGGTGCATTAACACAGACAGGGGCACGTGAGGACACCTTGGAAGAGACTCAGCAGAGCTGTGCGTGCAGCACGTAGAGCCGTCCCCTTCACTGCCTTAAATCTCACTGGCTTTCTTCTCCCACTGCTCCTGATGGAAAGGTCATTAATTTATTTTTTTTTTTCCTTCTCATTTCCAGTTTACATTTATTCTGGTCAGTTTGCATCCGTTTATTCCTGTACCAACATTGTTGAGAGAAAGAATAGCTTCTTGACCCTGTTATTGCATTTATCCAATGTATTTTGCTTAGTTTGATACCTTCTTTTTATGATTGTTTTCTTGTTCTTGGTCTCTCTGAGGTTCCTTTCTCACAGTTGCCGTCTATGCAAACAAAACCAGTGTAGCCATAATAGTACATTCTTCTGCTGTCAGCATGCAATTTCAAACTCTGCGTTACCGTCAGCCATTTACCTTGCTTGACTGTAAGCTTTCCTCAATGTGCAGGGTATGCCCTGACCTACTAGTTAATTCTTGAAGCCTTCTGACTGTTCCAATACATTTCTTCTTATCTCTGAGGAGAAAATAGCCTCACTCCTCAAACCGTCAAATCGACCCATTGCTCAGCTATCAGGATGTGTCCTGATCCCAAAGTGTCAGATGGATGATTTGTCCCCAGCAAAGATGTCATCTCTCCTGCCAGCTTTTACTGCTGCACCATGAACGTGCTTTGAAAGTGGGTCAGCTGATAAAGATGGTGGTGTGAGTATGATCTCTTTCTTGATCCTTCTGCAGAGATTTGTCCGAGCTGAAGGCAGAGCAGATGAGGCTTTCTGGATCTATACTTGTAAACTGCTCCCGCCTGCACTCTGGCGTGCAGCTCTGGGAGCCCGTCAGTCTGGGCAGACCTGTCCTAAAGGGTCAGGCACAGCAGCAAGCGGAACAGGAAACAAGCCAGAAGACTTGGGAAGTGATGCACTTACAAGTCAAGGGGGACCTGGAGAAGAAGGAGCTTCAGGACAGGTAAATGTGTTTTAAACTTTGCTATTACCAACATTACCTTTTGTGGCTGCTTCTTGGATTCGTAGCTGGGCTGTGTTCACGTTTAAAACCCACCCGTTCCGCACAGCTTTGTTTCTGTCCCTAGCCAAGCTATGGCCTTCAACAGCACGGGTAGAAAAACACGTCTGACCCACAGAAGCTTTTGTGAGACAAGGCTGGAAAAGAGATTGTGTATAACAATGTTTTTGCTGTTACCTGATTCTTGGTGAGAAGTTGAGACCAGCATAAAGAGAGCTGTGTCTCTTGTACAGCCCTTTTGCTACCCAGGGCTGTGCAGAGGAGTTGGGAGGAATTTGCCCAGGGACATCTGTGCCTCTGTACTGACAATTCCTTGCAAGACTGAGTGCAGAAGTCCTTTGGGGCAGGAAGTGCCATTTTGCAACATCAGGCATACTAACCTGTAGAGATGAACGCTGCCTTTGCTGTATTTTCTGGGCTGAACTTTCTCTGCTGTGCTTCTGGGAGCTGCTTAGCTCTTCAGCGGGTGCTGGTGTGCGATGCTTTTGGAATGGCACGTGGACCTTCTCTTCCCAGGGTGACGGAGCTCTCAGCCTTGCTCGTACAGTCTCAGAAGCAGAATGAGGAGAAGGAGAAGACAGTGAAAACACTTAACGACACTGTGGAGATTCTAGTATGTTTTACCTTTATTTGGGAGATGGCCCAATGGTTGTTCTCCAGCTTTAGCACAAAGGGGTGTGGTTTCCTCAAGAGAAAGAGCGGTGAGGACGCTGACTGTGTGGGAGCATCAGGCACGTGTGAGTCAGCCCAGGGGCAGGCAGTGGCGGGGAGCTGCAGACAGTTCCAGGGGTTGCACCGGTGCTATTCTGCCTGTGACTAAATCTCTAGGGATCAAAGTTCCTTGGAATTGACAGCTTCATAGCAGCCTGTGAAAACCAGCTGTTGGTCTTTCTTGTCTTAAGTTTTAGCAAAGAAGGAATTCAATAGATGTGGGAAGGAACATACTGGAATCACTAGGGCTGAGGCTTGTCAGCACGATGATCCTGCTGAGGCTGGGAATGCTGCAGAGGGGAGCAGCTCTTCCCTGCCCACCCTTTGCTTATTCTATTCTCAGGAAGCAAGTCGGTTAGAGAAAGAATATGAAGCTTCATTGACTAAAAGTGTCAAAGAAGAGAATCTTTCCCTGCAAAAGCTGATAAAAGATATAACAGAGGTGAGTACAGAGTTGGGACATCCCTGTAATTTGATTTAAAAGTACTTGAGGAAGGCAAACGACTGGCCCAGGGAATAGATAGATGTGTTTTATACTGTCTGTGTTAACTGCTACTGGCTGTTTAATTGTTATACCACTTTTCTGCCATCAAACCTGCTATAACTTCTGAGTTGGCTGTCCTGTGACACTTGAGCTAAGTCACTAGAAGTTTCCGTACCTTTGCCTTTCCTGTAAGGTCTCTATTTGACTTTGCTTTCTGAGTTGGCTACTTGACATTCGTATTCTAGTCTTGCCTGGAGGCTTCTCCCACCCTCCTTGAGCAATGACTCTGTTGTTCTTTAGATTTTTATAAAAGGTCACTGACGGAATCAATGCACTTGCCAACTCTGCTCCTTTGCTCTGCATTCACTGACCATTATTATCTCCCCAGAATTACAACTGATCTAACTGTTTAGGGCTAACTTTAGCTTAGTCCTAAACCTCACTCTAGGGAGGGGGGTTTAATCATCAGATGTTTTACACAGCTTCTCACAAAGTCAGTTCTTTCCCCTTATGTAGTCATTTTTATCCTCTTGTGCTACTGCTCAGAATAATTATAAACATTAGCTTTTTCATTGCTGTTTTCCAGTATTCATCAGCTTCCTTCTTCCCTGGGTAGCATTAATATTTCCTTTCATTGCTATTTCCAGTGTTGATCTGGTGCTCCTAGTGTCTGTGGCTCTAAGAAGCTGAAGGAGACTAAAATCATTCAAGAAACTGATCATTCAGGCAGCCTCCAGCCACTTCACACTTGTTTTTTCTTGTTTGTAGTAGCTGTATTCAGAAACCCCTGGAGCACTTGTGACCGCAGGGACAAAACTTCTTTGTTGACTGAAGAAATGAGAGAATTGAGTTTTTAATGACTCTAGGGTGAAGTGGGGGAAAAGGAGAAATAGACAAAATCAAGTAGAATGAGCAGAGAGTAACAGCTTGATGTGGGATTTCAGGTGGTGTTAGATGAATGTGACAGCATGGTCAGCATTATCTGCACTGACAGCTCCCAGCAGGCAGAGTCTGGCAACGTCCTCTCTTGTCTGAGCTCCGTTGATGCAGAACGTGCCTTTGTATTGGTTCAAGAAGCACTGGCAAGGAGGAGAGGAGCAACACAGGTGAGAATTTCTCCTTGCCTTCACCACTGGCCACAGGCTCAGCTGCTGATGCCTTGCTTATCTTGAAACCTTTCCATTCACTTAGCCAGTTTCTTTCTAGCCATCCCACTCTTGGTACTATATCACCTCACCAGTCTCACCAGATCTGTGTTCTGCTGCTTTTCTCTCTTTGATCTCCACCCCCTCATCACAACTTTTGCCTTCAGGTGAGCTGTCTTGCTGCTTGCTTCTCTCACAGCTATCAGGAGCCATCTTCCCTGCTCCTTATTGCTTGTTTGTGCTTTTCCCTGCCCATTCCTTGCAGGCCCTAAAAGAAGAGCTCTCTGCCAGGCAGGACTCTATCAGTTTCCTGCTGCACCAGCACAGGCAGCAGGAAGAGAAGTGCCAGAAGCTGCAGCAAAGCCTCGAGCAACTGGAGCAGGAATGCCAGACGGCCAGCAGCCACCAGCAGCACCTGCAGTCGCTGGTGGAAGCACTCAGAAGGTGAGTGTTCCCTCCTCCTCCTGCGGTCTGGAGGCAATCTGCTTCCAGTGCTGGGAGTTCAGAGGTGTTATGGGCAAAGAACTCGCCTGCCCTCCCCATGTATGCCCCTGTTTGGCACTTCAGCATCCTCCTGTCACTGCTGTTCCTGCTCTAGTGTGAATCCTAAGGCTGTCCTGGAGACTCAGAGCGATGTTGGAATACGAGACGCCTCCCTCTCGGCATGCTGCTTCTCTGAATTCTGTTCTTTGGGGCCCTTTCCTAGCCACGGCTTCTCAGTGAATGAAGGCAAAAGCCTGCCTGCCTTCCTCTGTCCCTCTCCAGTGACCTTGTGAGGGGAAGGGCAAGTTCTTCCTTACCGTGCTGCCCACAGCGCCAGCCTGGAGTGGCTGGAATGGCATCCGTGACTCTTCAGGCCTGTTCATTCTTCTGACTGAGCCTTGTCTCTGCAGTGACTGTGCAAACCTCAAGAAAACCAGGGCAGAGCTACAGCAACAGCTTGAAGAGACGGAGCAAGACGCCTCGCGTCTGCGTCAGAGTAACACTGAGCTGCAGCTGAGGGAAGATGCAGCCCAGGGGGAGAGGGTGGAGCAGCAGCAGAGGATGGAGAGAGCGTGTCGTGACCAGGAGCTCCTGTGAGCATTAAAGCTTCCTCTGGGCAGGGGTGGGCGCTGCCGGACGGTGGGAGGCCCCCCTAAAAGAATGGATTTTGTCTGCTCAGCATGTGTAGCACAGACTGGTGAAGGGAGCCCGTGGGCAGGGCTGGCTCCCTGCTGACACACAGCAGAGGTGCCTCCTTGTACTTTCTTTATGGCCCTTGAAAAAAATCATTCCAAAGCTGACCAGAGTAGTTGATGACAGGCCTAAGGCGAAACAAGGAGGTTCAGGCTGGCTTTAAGGAGAACAAAAAATGGAACCATGAAGGCAATCCTGCAGCAGAACAGGTTGCTCAGAAAGGTTGTGCAGATTCCATCCCTGGGAATTTGGAAGGTCCAAGTGGATCGAGCCTTGAGCAACCTGGACTGATCCCATAGCTGACCCCAGGTGCTTTGAGCTGAAGGCCTCCTGGGGTCCCTGCCAGCCTGAAGCATCATGTGATTTTATGATTATTGGATTGGAAATTCATACAGATCTCCCCAAATAGATTGCAGGGTCTTTCATCGTTTAATTGTCACAGGCAAGAATAATGGAGAGAGTTTAAAAGTCTGTCTTATGGAAAGAAGAACTTTGGAAAGTCTGGTGTCTGATGTATCAAAAAGGAGAGAGAGAGCTAACAGGCAGGAAGCTGTTGGGAGCATCTGAACTTTTTGGAAACCTGTGATTTCTGGAAGCTTGTTTTACTTTCTCAGTGATGAATGTTTCACCTGGGTCAATGACAAAGACTGATGCAGGGCTAGGCAGGAAATTACAGCATTCTTTAGGGTAAATAGAAAGCTGTTGCAAATCATTCAAACTGCCATATCTTGGAAATAGTATGTAATCTTGGTTTTGGAAATGAGAATGTTTTTAAATTAAAAACTTGTTTGTCTTTCCCCTTCTCATAGGCTGAAGGACTTAGCTGCACTTGAAGAAAAACATTCTTTATTACAGAGCGAGCTGGTAGTTGCAAGAGAGAAACTGGAGGAATCGCACCTTCAGAGGGATCTGCTGAAGCAAGAGAAACATGAGCTTACCATGGCCCTGGAGAAGGTGTGATCACCTTATTCCTAGGCAGCACTGGTGGGAGAGGGAGTTGTGATAGCAAGACCAGCACAGGTGCCGTTTCTGTCAGTAGAAGACAGTGACAGGGTTGTTCTCCTTCTTGGAAAAGGGAGATCAGACCACACAGGCTCCTTGGTGCAGTCAGTCCCCACGTGGTTATTGGGAGCGCTGGGCTGGGGGTGTGTCAGAGACACCAAAGGGGATCTGGAGTCGCTGCTTAAAGTCAGGGATTTTCTTGTCTTTGCTTTCATGTTGTTCTTTTGTCTCTTCAGGCAGAGCAGTCAGTAGCAGAGTTGAGAGGGGCTCAGAATAAGCTGAGTGCTGAAGTAGCTGATCTACACATTGCAGCAGCGAAGATGAGCGGCATCAATGAAGCTCTTGCACTGGATAAAGTGCAGCTGAACAAACTTGTGTTACAGGTGAGCAGTTGCCAAAGATCTTGCCAAGTGTTCGTCTGCAGCTGCTGCTTCTTTTCAGACTTCTTGCCTTCAGACGTATGACTGCCTGAATATGGAAATGTTCCTTTTTCTGTCCAAGCCAAACCTTCTACATGGTACATCTTACTGTATTTTCTTTCATCTGTGCTTCTGTGACTGCAGCTGGAGCAAGAGAATGAAGTTCTGTCAGGTAACGTGGATGAGCTGGAGAGAGTAAGGAACTCTGACCAGGAGAAGCTGAGCTTGTGTGAAAGAACAAATGAAGAGCTCAGTGCAGAGAAAGCCCACCTGGAGCAGCTGCTGAAGAAAGTGGAGGAGCAACAGGAGGGGCTGCAGGTAGAGCTGAGGATACTGGCAGAGGAGAAGGCAGAAACCCAAGAGCAGCTCAGTCAGGTGAGACCAAACACCTGGTGCTTTCGGGGTGGGCTTTTGGCTGCTCGGCTCAGTGAAGCTCAGTCTGTTGGATCCTGCGGTGGTTTTGTCAAGGAGACACTTGGTAGTGCTGGAGGTCAGCAGCTTTGTTTACTGCCTTTTGGAAATGTGTTGGTGGCTGGCAGAGCTGTTCTGCAGTTCTCTCGGTTGTCCTCTGCTGCTACAGATGACTTCAATCCACCTGCCTGTGGTGGCCTCTCTTTTGGCTTTTGATAAGCTGCAGAGAGATGATTTGTCTTGCCCATGAATCTGAGTGAGGCTGCTACTCTCCCAATGTGGCAAAAGAAGCAAACAGCGTAGCTCCTCACCCTTTTTCTGAGTCAAAAAAACCCGGGGCTGCATGTTTCTATTCATGCTTTTTGTTGTGAATCTGCACCTTTCAAAACTCCATTTGTTCGAGCCTGGAGAGTGGGACAAAGCTGCAAGTCAATGTCTGCTGTCTTGTACTGCTAAGAACGGGAATAAGATCTTGAAATTGTTGAAATTGTATTTTAAGACATACATGCAACTTTGTGCCTGGAAATTTGACTGGGGGAAAAGTACCTGGGGGTGCTGGTCAGCAGCTGGCTGATTATGAGCTGGCAGTGTGTCCAGGTGGCCAAGAAGGCCAATGGCATCCTGGCTTCTGTCAGAACTAGTGTGGCCAGCAGGGACAGGGAAGTGATTGTCCCCCTGTACTCATCTCTGGTGAGGCCGCACCTCGATTACTGTGCTCAGTTTTGGGCCCCTCACCACAAGAAAGACATTGAGATGCTGGAGCGTGTCCAGAGAAGGGCAACGGAGCTGGTGCAGGGTCTGGAGCACAGGTCTGATGGGGAGTGGCTGAGGGAACTGGGGGGGTTTAGTCTGGAGAAAAGGAGGCTGAGGGGAGACCTCATGGCCCTCTACAACTACCCAAGAGGTTGTAACAAGGTGGGTGTCGGTCTCTTTTCCCAAGTTACAAGCGATAGAATGAGAGGAAATGGCCTCAAGTTGCACCAGGGGATGTTTAGATTGGATGTTAGGAAAAATTTCTTCACGGAAAGGGTTGTCAAGCCTTGGAACAGGCTCCCCAGGGAATTGGTTGAGTCACCATCCCTCGAGATATTTAAAAGCCATGTACATGTGGTGCTTAGGGACATGGCTTAGTGGTGGGCTTGGCAGTGTTGGGTTAACAGTTGGGCTTGATGATCTTAGAGGTCTTTTCCAACCTAAATGGTTCTATGATTCTGTGAGTTGTTGGAGCCTCTTCAGGCTTTGAGGAAGATGAGAAAGAGGTGATCACACAAGACTCTTCACTCTGGACTAACTGATTTTGGTACCCTGGAAAAAGAGCTTGGGAGAATCATGTCACTGAAGGAGACCAGGGAGTTTGTCATCATTTAAATGTCAGTTTCATAACGTACAACCTTGGATATTATGGGATAACTTTGACAGAATTGTTTGTTTCTGATGGTCTGTTCTCTGTTAGATAGTCAGTCTTGGAGTCCACAGTATGTTTGGCAAATACCCAGCAGAGGTGTTATATTGAAGAAAAAAGCTAAAGAATCATGGTTAATCTCAAGTTTGAATACCAGCAAGGTATATTAGACAACTTCTTTGTGTGAAACAAGCAGACAGTGTTGTTGACATGAACTACTGTAGGAATAGAGTCTACCATCTCTTTGGCTGCATCAGCCAGACATTCATAAATCACCCCAAGGACTGTTTCCCTGCCCAGCATCACCTCATTGCAGCCAATGCACTTTGATCTTTTTCTTTTTTTCTAGAAGGAGAAACCATGTGTATTTTCACTTTCTTCAGCCAGCAAATTTACTTTTGCTCAAACTTTTCTGAAAATTGCCAGCACTGGGATAGATTCTGATAGAACTCCAGTTTGCAAGGTGGCAGTTCTGGAAGACGCCGTATTTTTGCGTGCAAACACGTAGTCTGGCGTATTTATGTTTGCTGTGAAGGAGCTGTGTGGTCCCAGGCAGCCCAGCGTGGCCTTACTCATCACTTTCAAGTTAACAGTCCCAGTGCCTTTTGGCAGCCCAGGGTATTAGCGTGGTATGGAGCAGATGCTCTTAAACTTCCAGCCCGCAGTACAGGAGCTCTTTCTCCTCCAGCTGAGGCAGAAGTGGCACTGGCTGGCTCTGCACAGAACTCCAGAGAAAGGGCTCTAACTGCCTTTTGTCCTGCTTTCAGGTTTACCGCCAGCAAGAGTCAGCTCGCAGCGGTCTGGAGCAGCTGCGCCAGGAGTCCTCTCGCCAGGGGCATGCACTGGCCACGGTGTCCAAAGAGAAGGAGTTCCTGGTGCACGAGAAGGCTGCCCTAGAGGTGCGCCTGGCAGCCCTGCAGCGGGACAGACAAGGCCTGTCAGAGCAGCTGGCAGAGGCCAGGTAAGGGCGGGGAGGAAACCCTAGGCAGGACATTATATAATGGCTGTAATTATAAAGGTGGTAATCATGCCATGAGGATTTATGGCATCCTGTGTGCTTTTCAAATGTTTTCACCTTCCACGGGCAGAAAATGAAAGAATCTTGAGCAAAATGAAAAAAAGTATACTATGATTTTAATGTTGTTTTCCTGACAGCTAAAACTAGCAAACATCTCCTGGGCCTCAGGCTCATGTTTATGCCCTCTTGCCCATTCCTGTGTAAAGTCCAAAGCAAGGCAGCTTGGCTCTGAATTGAGTAATAATTAAACCCTGCAGACGTTTACTGAAACTGAAGTTTCTCTCTGGTTTTGGTTTCTTGTTCTATGCATTTGGAAATAGATCTGTCCTTATCAAGTAGTTTGACTATCGATGGCTGTTCCATGCAGACGTTGTGAGTAGGACACTGCCATCTAGGGTGGAGCCAGAGGCTGGTGCTGCAAATCTTGAGGGTCTTCTGGTTGGAAGCTAACTCTTGTTACTGTGGTGCAGGACCCAGGGCTGGTTACACCAGCAGCTGGGAAACCTCTTTTGAATCCTCACGTCTCTGAGGATTCTTGCCCATCACTGATGTCTGTGTCCTGTACTCCTCACCACCTGCTGTTTAGAGACAGATATGGTGGAGAGGTTACACAGGGAAGGAACAAGATTCTGTCCTGCCTTTCTAAGGTCATATGTGACAAGTTCTGCTCAGAAAAAAAATAATAATGGAGTTGTTTCTCCTCCTTGTAGGTGTTTTTTAGAAGACTCCTGAACTTGCAGAGCTGTACAAATGATGTTTTAGGCATTGTTTCTCATGTTTCTTGACTTTTGCACTTTATTACTCCAGAGTATGTCGTTAGGATGGCTGATAAACACCCATTTTGACTCAGTGTGTTTCTTGAGAGCTGCTGCTTCTTCTGAGCTCCAGCTTCTCTTATTTGATCCAGCTGAGTTATGTTTGGTCAATTATTGGGCTGTTACTAAACTATTAAATGTTTAGCTCCCTTTTAAAATTTTTTTTTAAAAGGATACATTTTTTTAAAAAGAGATAAATTAGTTGTGAAGAACCTTTGACAATAGATAAAAATTCAGCAACTGTTCTTGCCAGATGTTGTTCTCAAGAGCCTTTTGTTGCACAGTTTTGGACTCTATCTTTTCTGTTCTATTTTAGAGACTGATTCTATTTATCCTAAAATGGAGCATATTTACTTTGGACTGCCAGAGATTGGCATAATCAGAAATATGTGCTTGTTCTCCTTCTTGAAGATACACCCTCCATTGTCCATCCAAGTAGTGAAATTCTACTGTTGCGGTTTTTATTGCATCCCTGTCCTAGTGAGGCAGTGCTGTGTGTTGTGGGAACCTGGCACACAGGGCGCTGTGTTAGATCAGGGAGGTCACTTCAGCTCCTGGTTCCAGAACCCTGCGTGTCATACGCAGCAGTTGGTTGAAGTCTGTGGCTGTAAGAATTTGGCTCTGCAGTACTACAGCTTCCATTTTAAAGAGCAACAAGTCACTTGGGCTGCTACCTACTTAGTTAGCAACACTTAGAGAAAAGTAGCAAACTTTTCTCTTGAACTTTCAACAGTTGAAACTGAAGGCTGCCATCTCTCCTTTCAGGTGGTCCTTGTTCAGAGAAAATCTAGTTCAGGTTTCTTACGAATGCTGCTCCAAGCGAGAGATCTTACTATATCATCTGATGTATTTCTTGAGTCCCTTTTAAAATACAGGGAGTCTGGAAAGTTACTTACCTATAGCTACACTGTGAACAGCATTCAAAAAGTCATGAGTCATCCAGGGAAATACTCTTATTCTGTCCCCCTGCAGAGCAACTTGGAAGCGCTGATGAGCTGAGGGCTGTGAGCAGAGACCGGGCTTTTGCTTGTTGGCACAGACTTTGTGGGCACAGCTACCCGTGTGTCAGCCAACAGCAATTTCAGATTTGGCCATTGAGATCAAATTCGGCTGGGCTTTCTGTGTTATGCTGGGTCATAAGCAAAGCCTGGGCATTCCCCCGGAGGGGCCTGCATTGCTATTTTAAATGGCAGAAACATGCTTTCTGTACACAAGTTTCCTTGCAACCCATTTTCCGTACTCAGGGGTAGGGATCTCGAATGACTTCTTACTGGAATAACTCTCAGTGGGTGTCAGGAGCAACAAACTCATTTCTCTCTGTATTCACAACTCACAGGTCAGTGAAGGAGACGCTGGAATCCAGCCTGTTTGAAGCTCAGCAGCACTTATCTCAGCTGGAGATCACCAGGAGTCAGCTTGAAATCCAACTTCACACAGTCACGCAGGCCAAGGAGGTGATACAAGGTGAGAGCCTCCTGTCTCTGGTGATCCCCCTGCCTAAGGAAGATGGTATAAAAATAGCTCTGTGTCCGCAGTGCTTCTGAGGAGTGAAGGAGATGGAGGCAGATCTCTCCTGCACTGGAGTTCAGAAGGCGTAAGGTCAGTGAAGTCAGAACCATTGTGTAGACTCTGAATCTTGCCGTTTGTCCTGTTTGCAGGGGAAGTGAAGTGCCTTCAGTGTGAGCTGGAAGCAGAGCGATCTCTAATGAGGCAGGAACGGGAAAACATGGCACAACAGCTCCTGCAGACAGAACAGCAGTATAACAATACCCTCAAACTGCAGCAAACTGATCATGAAGTGGAAATAAACCAGCTCCTGCAAGACCTGGTAGGAAACAATATGCTTCTGAATTCTTCAAGCGAGCTTTGTGGGCTGGCTTTAGAAGTGTAATAGCCTGAGTGTGTGAAATGGCAGCAACCATCTGTCGTAGGTCACACCTTGCTAGGCCAGGCAGCAGAGCCAGTGGCTCATACTTGAAGGCATGTGAAGACCCCCGGGACTCTGCCAGGACAGTAAAGGCAGCCACAGATTCAGTGTGGGCCTAAGGCGAGTTTAGCTGGAGGTTGGGTGCTCCCCACCCAAAGCCTGGCAGGAAAGGGGTAGGATCTTACCAGACTCCTGTCTGCCATGAAGTAGACCCCTCACATTGCTGCCAATTGCAGTCACGGGAACTTTCTTCCTTTCTTTCTGTCCTTTCACTGTCATCAGAGGTGTTATCTCTGGGCTTGACGCATGTGGAACAGGCCCCTTGTTCCTGGTACTTCAGTTCGTGGCCTGTCTTGTAACTAGGGCATCAGGGTACCGGTCTCTTTCTCACCCTGCAGTCCATCTACATCTTTTCACTGATGGAAAGGGATGTGAGCTTTGAAAGCAGGCTCTTAAGAATAGAGAGAAATCCTGAGGAGACGGGTGCTAGGAAACAGGCAGCCATTGGAGAGAGGAAGGTAACATCTCCTTTTCATAATGGTTGGACTCAATGATCTTAAAGGTCTTTTCCAACCTAAATGATTCTATGATTCTTCCACCTGCTGACCCGCCTTTTAAGCTCCTTGACAGGACGTGATTTATGGAGAGCACAAAGCCATTGTTGTGCACTGTTGAGGTGGGGGGTTGTGGGAGGGATGAAGCTTCACATCTGTTTGAGGAGCATGGCTGGGACTTCACCTTGAAGTCTTTCCCTCCACTCATCAGGCAAGCGAGCAGGAAGGGCATCATTCAGAGCTGCAGAAGATACTGGAGCAATGGGAAAAAGAGAAGGCGGAGACAGAAGGGGAACACGAAAAGAAGCTGTTTGATATGAAGCAGAAAGTTGCTACCATGCAAGCTCAACAAGAGGAGGAACGAACCAGAGTTGAAAATGCCAAGCAAGAGGTAAAGACTGTGAAAGGAGAATTTGTGTAGCTTTTTTGCAAGGCTAGAGCCATGGGAGATGTCTGGATGTCGGGCTGTGTGGAGCATGCCCTACATGTTTTCTACATTGAATTTGGTGAGGTGAAAGACAAGCAGGGTTATCTTTGGGACTAGGAATGAGACCTGTCAGAGGAAGCCGGGCAGAAGCATCACCTTTCAGTTGAGATTTTTGTGCTGCTACTGTTTGGCTTTTTTAAGACATACCTCAGAGTATCTTCACAGTTCTCTTAACGGTCCTCTTTTGATCTTTACTGATACATGCTTATAACCTTAACTCCATTAAAGACCAAACTGAATTTGTAGGACTGAATCCCCATGAGGATGGGGTTTTTGTTTGGGGGGGACAGGGGGGCATGGCAGGATTGTTGACAAAAGAAAAAAAATTTTAAAGACTCCTCTGAAATATTTCTGAGCAGTAAAACAGGGGTGTCTTCTGGGCTGTTTTAAGTCACTTGCTGGTAAGCTATTTTGTGCCCAGATCTCCTGTGCAACCCTGTCACACAGTGAGAGTCCTCCTTGTGTCCCACCCAAAGTCCTCTTCACGGAGTCTGCCTGGGGACAGCAGTACCCCCAGCTGTGTCTGCAGGTATTGAAATGCCAGGGCAGTGCTCAGAGATGACAGTGTATCCCTGTAATGTTAGTACTTTACCAAAGTCTAATGAATGCCTTAAAAATGAAGTGATTTTCACCAAACCCCACTTGGAATACAGGATTTTTCTGAAGGAGCTGCTCGCTTCAGCCCTCTGGCAGCCCTGCATTTTCTCTGCTGCTAACTAGGAGTAAAAGTCACTATTGAAAGACAAACAGGACACAGCAGAAGATGAGGGATACCCTCACCAGCAAGGCGAGACGTTTGAGAAGTGCCACACATTTTCCTGTTAGATGTTTGTAGGAGGTTCAATCACAGGGGAATGTGGCTGGACCATGTTCATACTGCCAGTCTCACTTAGGAAGCTGTGTCTGCAAGTGGGCAGAGAAGGGCCTGGGAGAGCAGCAACACAGCGCTTTGAGAACGCGTCAGCCCGTCGGGGTTGGAGCCTTGCCACACAAATTCTGTATGGGAAGTTTAAACCTCTCTTCTCTTTGTTTCTGTGCAGGTCCTGCAAGAAAAGGAGCTCGAGAAGAATGCTTTATTAGAGACACTACTTCAAACTCAGGGAGAGCTAAGAGAAGCCAACCAGCAGCTGGAGCAGCTCAGGCAGGAGGTGAAAGAGCAGCGTGAGAATGGGCAGGTAAGTCTGACTAGTAAGGTGGGTTGAAGGAACAGGCTGTTGGCAACTGGACATAAGCTGAGAGAGGCTGAGAGACCCAGGTAACAGAGTGAAGGGCAGTAACAAGGAGATAAAGCCTAAGTGCTGTGACTGAGGAGGCAGGGACTGAAAGCACAGAGCCTGATGAGCTCTAGAGATCAGCAACAGGAAGGAAGTGTTACAGTGGAAGCAGAGCTGGGTAGAAAAGCAGAAGTGGCTGAATGAATGTGATTTTGAGACAGAAAGAGGAGAAAGCTGAACCTGATGACAGGTCCCAGTAGCTTGCTCTCCATTTGTGTTTGCAGAACATCACAGAAAAACTGCAAGCAGAGCTGCAGGAAACTCAGAGTAAGATCAAGGCAGTGGAGAAGAGGCACAAGGAAGAAATCAAAACAATGAAAGAAGAAATTAATGTCCTCCTTCAGCAGAGGGATGCTCTACAAAAGCAGGTGACTGAAACAGCAATAGCTACTCCAGCAGCAGGGGATGGGGTGAGTCCCTCTGGCTGCCATCACACTGTGGTCTCCATCTCAGCTGGGCTGAAGGAGACTGACCGGCCAGCTGCTGCCCTGGACAGATGGGCTGCTCTTTGTGCCTGTTTGCCAGCACTCATCAGAATGTATTTCTGCTGGCCTGTTACTGCTAGCCTTGTTTTTTAAGGTGCTTTTTCAGATGAACATGGTGACCCACTTAGATTTTTTAAACAAGCCATCTGCATCCATTGTGAATCTGGTACTTTCATGAAAGGTGAAATTGAAAGTTGTTCTTTCCCTTTCCTCACAGTATATGATATGGCTGATATGGCTGACAGTGGCAAGCTGTAGTCTTTGACTGCTTTGTTATGTTTTACTTGAGGTGGAAGAGTTGACATCTCAACTAGCAGCCTCTGAAGAATCCCAGCAAGTGATTGGCCTCAAAGCTCAGCAAGATCTGAGTGAGGCACAGGAACTGTCAAGGCAGAAGGTGCTGGAGGTTGTGCAGCTCCAGAAGATCCTGGAGGAGAAGAAGAGTCAGTGGGAGAAGGTAGAACATCAGAACAAGGAGCTGCAAGTGTGTCTGCAGTCCTTGGAGGGGGAAAGGAGTCGATGGGGAGAAGTGGAGCGTCACAACACAGAATTTCAGGCTTCGCTGAAGGTCCTAGAGAATGAAAAAGCCAGGTAAATGAAAGTCTGTTAAACTCTCTATTCTGTTTAATGGATTCCCTCTTTCAGATCTTCGCATATACAAGTGGCTCAGGCAGCATTTCCTAAAAAGCAGAGTTCTGAACTATCCATGCAGATATGCTTCATTCTCTTGATGTGGTGTTTCATTTTCTTTTCTTTTAATCCTTCACTTACAGTTTTTCTGAAGACAGTGGCTTTTGGAGTAGTCCTTTCCTTAAAATGAGGTGGTGTTTTATTAGGTCAGCATGTTAATGCTGTGAAATGAAACTTTCAGGGGTTTCAAACCTGAAACACACCAAAGGAGGCAGAACAAGCTGCAGTCTAATGAGCTAGATACATCCATCAGCTCTGCGTTGGGTCTAGTAAACTTTAAACATTTGGGATCTGTATCAGTCTTCCATCCTGATGCCTTTGGTTAAAACCATGATTTTGAACTAAGCCAGATTCCCCTCTGAGGCACCCAAGAAATAAGCATGTTTCTTATTGCCATCTGTTTCCTCATTCCTCAAAAAATCCCAACATGTGTCTGGAAGGGCTTGAGCAGGGTCCCTGCCAGCCTCAACAGTTACAGGTGTTACTGACTGTCCAAGGAACGCAAGAAAGAAGAGAAAGGGTAGGTAGGGTACTTCACCTGGTAAAGACTTGCCAGCCTTCAACACACACCTTCACTGAAGAAGAGAAATAAAAGGCCGTGCCCTCTTGCTTCCCCCGTGAGGGATCTGGCATCTTATATAAGGATCTGAGTATTTCCTCCAAAGCTCCATTACTGCTTCTGGCATCAGCCTTCATTTCTCTAGCTAAAAGTAATATGGGTGCTGCAAGTCTTATGAAACTGCCCAAAGATCACCTGGCTGTCAGTTGCTGCTGTTCCTACCAGGACATACAAGTTAGGGGAAGAAAATGTCCCTTCATTATTGTCAAAACCTTTCCCTTGGAATCTCATTAGTCAAAAGAAAAATTTTCCTCTGCCCTAACGTCTTCATTTCAAGACTTCATTGTGTTTCTATTCAATACCCATCTCAAAAAAAAAATAGGGTATTTAGCCAATAATTCCCCTTTCTTCTGTGGAAAAAAGCATAGTGGGCACGCGCTTGGGTGTGGTTGCCAACCTGGCTGAGGACTGAACAAGCAGCCTAGTTGTTCAGATAAACCTCAGCAGACAAATCAATTTTCCCCTTGGTGGTGGAAGTCCTAAGAGTTTATTAAATGTTATATACCATGTAGTAATGAGTTGCATGCTCTGACTTTCAGGCTGACTGTGTCTCTGGAAGAGAAGGAACTGAGCCTCAGAACCCTGGAAGAAAACAACCTTGCCCAGCACAACAAGGTGTCTCAGCTTCTTTCTGCTCTTCATCAGGCCGAGCAGCTCCATTCAGACCACAGAAGAGAAATACAAGAGCTCAACAACCAGGTGACCTGTGCACTAGCATCCTCTTCCCCAGGGACATAGAATACCACCTTCAGCTTGTAGGCCTCAACTTGTTTTCCCTCCCAACAACATACACTCCTTCTGTGTTCTGCCCAGAGACTGCACACTGAGGCTGGATCTGCTGTGTTCTGCCTGGGTTTTCCCCGGTTCTCTCATGGTTCATGGCATTAAATGTCTGAGGAGAAACAGAAGACTCCTTTGGAGCTTCTCAGTATCTCTGTTACAGATGTTGTCCCCAGATGGTGTTTCTGCCTCTGCCAGGCCCTGAGCAGTCTGGTGAGACAGCATTGGTTATGGCAGTCTGTGGGAGCACTCCCGGCTCGGCCGTTCAGCTGGCATTGGGGAGGTGCCCCATGAAGGATGCCGATTGTCTCCCCTTGGCTTCTAATCCCAAGTGTCCCTGGCAGCCCCACTCTCCATGCAGGAATGCTTCATCTGCCACCTCACCCTGCCAGCCAGCCCCTCGCACCCTCACAGAAACCTTCATTTCTGAGGTTGGAAAGCACGAAAACCTGACAGTTTGACTGTTCCTTTGGGGATGGGGAAACTTCCTTTAGGCCCCTTAGCCTCCAGGTACCAGGTAGCTTGTTTTGCTCAGTTTGAATCCTTGGCCTCGTGCATTCTGTTTCCAGTGTGGTTTTTGGCTTGAAGTAATTTCTCCTTCGCCCCTTTCTCTAGTCCTGCTCTGGTCCCTCAGCAGCAGCGCTGTCCCTGAGCGCTGTGCGTCTGTGTTACAGGTGCAGTCGCTGCAGGAGGCAGCGCTGCAGAAGGAGGCTGCCCTGGCAGCTCGGGAGGAGCAGCTGCTGCGGGATCTGGAGGAGTCCCAAGCAGGCGAACGGTGCTCGAGGAACTCTCTGCGCATGCTGGAGGCTGAGGTGTCTGAACTGCGTTTGAGGCTCTGTAGCACAGAGAGCAGAGCACAGGCATTGGCCACGGAGTGTCAGCAGGCCAACAGTGCCCACCACGAAGCCCGATCCCAGCTGGACAAACTGTACTTGGTTCTCCAGCGCACGGTCTGTGACAGCAGAGACTTAGTCCCTTGGAGTTCAGGCAAGTGTGGGGCTGGGTTCACAGGTCTGTAGGCGGGTATAGGGGAGCAGGTGTGGGGGGGTGGTTCTTTGTAATCCTGATGTGACAGACCTGTCCTTTCAGTTTAGGCTGATTCAAGCCTTGGGAAGTCTTGAAAGCCTGACAATCCTGCAGAGACAAGTCCGTGTTTGTATGTGGGGAAATGACCAGCATCAGAATGAAATAGGGCCCAAGTCCCAGGGCACGTGTGTCCTTCCTTGAGGCAGTGCTGACATTAGTGGTCATCAAAATAACGTTAGCCCGGGACACACGTCTTGCTGTAACACGAGCTCTAGGACGACATCAAAGGCACTGCCACCTCCTCCTGTGCATAAAGAGGCCTTGTTTGTTGGAGACCCTTCCAGTTAAAGCTTGCAACAGAATGGCTTCTCTCTCCAGAACAGGGTCATGCCTGGGGCCCAGCTGTTTCCCAGGCCAGGGACCTCCCTGCCGAGCTCACAGTGGACAGAGTGGCTGCAGCCCTACAAGACCTGCGTCAGCACCTGGAGCAGACGCAGCAAGATCTGGTAACTTGTGTCTAGTGCACCCAGAAATCCCGTCCTGCTGCTGCACTGAACTGACAAGCAGAGTGCCAAAGCCAGAATGGGTGTAAATTCTTGTGGGCCAGGTTGGCTTGCTGCCACAGGGAGAAAGGAGAATCCCCATCCCATGTACCATTACTCCAGCTGCCCCCTCCCACCTTGGCTGTTTCTGCCTGTGTGTTTGTACCTCTCTCCTGCCAGCAGTGGCTCTGTGAGGTGATGCTTCTCTTCTTACCTCTTCCAGAATGATGCCAGGAAGAAGATACAGGACTCAGAGCTGGAGCTGAGCAAGAGGCAAGCTGAGAAGGAGTATTTCAGTGCCCACAATCAAGAGCTGCAGAAACAGTTGGCTCAAAGCCAGGAAGGTACAACTTCCCTTTTCCAACCCACTGACCCCATCCTGTCTCACCAGTGGGGATCTCTAATACCGCGCAGAGGAAAAATGCAGTGCCCAGAGATGGGAAGTGGAGAAAAACAACAAGCGTGAGACTTATCTATAGAACTACCAGGGAAAGATTTCTGTAGAGAAAGATCCAGTGTCTGGCAGTGCATCTGGCTGTGTGACTGGTGATAATGTGCAGAGGTGGTGCCTTTCAGGTCCCGTGTCACTGCTAAGTATGTGCAGCGTGATGCCTCACAGTATCCTTCTCTGTGTGGTCTTTAAAAGCACCAACCTCAAAAATCCTTGTCTTTATTGACTTCCTTTTCCTCTTACATGGCAGACTCACAGAGCATGAGTTCAGTGTTAAGTTCCTGTGTTACTGCATCCTTTCTTCTGCTGCTTTTCCTCGTTCTCTGGTACCTCGTGCTTCTACATCCTTCTTACCTGTTTTCTTGCCGATATTGATTTGGTGTCTGAGCTCACAGCCATAGAAAACACAATTTCTTACTTCCGTAGCCACTTCTTATGCCTTTGGTAACATGTTCATATTGTGTTTATCTATAAACTGGTTTTCACATGTGGCTAGTTGCCTTTTCCTCTAATCTCCAGGCCATCCCAGAGCCTCCAGGGCTATTGGCCTCTCTATATTATAGCTGGACAGACATTCCTTCTCCTTTCTCTGTCATTGCTTTCCCACTCTCCACATCAGAATTGGGTTTTATCTCATTGTCGTGTTCTCCTTGTCCCAGACTACAGGAACAGGGAGGTGTGGGCATTGCTCGTTGCCTCCCCCATAGGCTGTCACCTGCTCATGTAGAGCCTTTACCTGTTCAGTATTTCTTCATGTTCCCTCTCTGAGATGGAACTGCTGATCATTTTTCAGACTCTTTACATGAGAGTTTTCCAGACCTTATATCATTAGTTTTTTTTCTGGAACATTCATAGTTTTTACTACATATGTTACATATGATAACAGCTTATATACTTGAAATTCTGCCATTGGATGGATCCTGCTTGTCCCACTAGTCAGTTCTTGCCATCTTTAGTTCCTGTCTATTAGTTTAGTGTATTAGTTCAGTTTTAGTTCCTGTCTATCTGTAGTCATCCTTGCTTCAGCTCTCGGTACTGGTGTGATGCTCAGTTGTTTTTTCCTTGCCATTGTCCTAGTACCACTGAATATTTCCTTTCTTCTTTTTTCTGCCAGTGCACAACATACTCCCCTAGCATTCTTTTGAACAAATACCGAAGTGCGTCTTCAAGCACAACGTTGACAGATCTGTTTTTTTCTGTAAAGTCTCTTAAGTCTTCCTGGTCAATGAACTGTGTCATAGTCAGTCTTCACTTTTGCTGCTTCTTCCTTTTCCTTTAGGACACCAGATCTGACTCTCACCTCCTGTCTCTGCCCGTGTTTCACTGATGTCAGTGCTACCTGCTTCTCACACTGTGGGTGATGTGCTGCCATGCCCTTAGCCCTGCCTTTTCAACACACAGAAGAGCAAGCACATTTTCATATTCTTCTGAACCTTGCCACTCTCATTCTTCTTTTATTCTCTGCCTGGAAGTTTCCTTTATTTATGTGTGCTTTGAAAGTCCTTGTGGGCTTAGGGCCTGGAAAACACAGACAGGCAGATAAGAAAATGATGTTTTCTCTGTAGGATGCAAATCAGTTTGGTTTTGCTTTGCTTGTCATCTTCTCCTTCACCTTTCCTGCTGCAGAGACACAGATGGCAGAACGCAAGAAGAACTCTCTACAAAGTGCCTTGCAGGAGGAGGCTGCTGCTCTAAAGAAGGAGATTATGACTCTACGTCAAGAGGTGGCATCTTTGGAAAGGAAACTTGAGACCACTGAGAAGCACAGAAAGGATGTCCTGGTGAGGCTGGCAGATGCCATGAAGAGCCATTTCTTACATATTTTTTGGCCTTCTGTTAATAATTTTAAGGAGCAACTTTTTCCAGTGGAGATCTGATTTTAGGTGGTCTTGTACAAGTGCAGATCTGAGAAGGTAGAGAATATGCAAATGCTCACCAAGCTTCCCTCATTTTCCCCTTCCATTCATCATTCCTGTTTCCCAGACTTGCTCTCCTGCCAGGCCAGGTAAGCTGAATTAGCAGGGTCATCACCTTGGGTAAGAGAAGACAGTCCAGGAAGGAGAGATCATTGAAATGTCTCACAGACTTTGTGGAGAGACCACAGACCACCATAAGAGCAGAAGAATATTGTTTATATCAGTGGCTGTTTTTTAGTTTAACTTTTCCAGTTACGTCCTTCTGAATAAGTAGGAAACAATGCTGTAGTCATATAAAATTCAGTTAAGATTCAGGGTGTTTATTTTCCTCTATTTTGACGATTTCTCCCCTTGAAGTTTAAGTCAAAGTAATTTTCAAACTTGTCTCTATTTACATTGCATGGCTTTGGGCTGTTATTTGTGTCCAAATCCATATTTAGATTTCTAAATATCTGGATCAGAAAAAATGGGTGAGAATACAAAAGTTTGCTAATAATAGAAAACTGTTCAACATTGCCATCTGTGAGCAGACAGTGGGGAAAAAATAGAGACATTTGAGAAACAAAAGTGCTGAGCCAGATAAATATGTGTGCCTGCAAGGGGACAGCTAGTCCTGATTTGAAACACAGAATGACAGTCTGTGCTCTGACCATCCCTCCTTTGAGAGGCCACAGTGTGGTTCTGGAGGATGGTACTGTGAAAACGCTACACAGTAGAGGTCCAAAAACACCCCCAACCCCCAAAATGGGAAATCAAATGTCAGGGTTGTTCTCTCTTCCCTTGCTCCCTGATAGAGAGAACATCTTTGTGCCGCTGCTTAAATCATGCTTAGTCTGGACTTTAAATCCTGGCTGTAGTTCTGGTGGCTTGTCCCCAGAAGAACATCCCAGAAGTTCAGAGAAGGGCAAAAAGGAAGATAGGACTGGCTGAGTAAGCTGGGAAAGACTCAGCCTAAAGGGTAGCCCAGGAAAGGTCTGCAGCATCCTGAGAGGCAGGGAGGGGGCAGCGGTCGTTCACTCTATTTCCAAGAGCCGTCTGATGAAGCGAGAGCCGTGCTGCAAGTGACGGGAGGTGGTGTGCTTACAGCAGAGCAGACCTGTGGAACTCCTTGGCAAAGGGTGTTGTAAATACAACAGGTCGATGTGGGGTCAGGTGGAGACTGTGAAAGGTCTCACAAGCTGGGACAGTGCTGGGGCTGGGGAGGGGAGGTGTCATCTAAGTCTACCCCACCGCTAGGCTTCCTGCCCTGGGTGCACACTTACAGCACCGGCACATGCAGGACACCAGCCTGGACACTGAGCCAGCGCAGCTGTTCTTACATGACCAAAAATGAGTCACAGAGCTGGATAAATACAATACGGTTCTCAAATCTTTTTTGAGTCACAGTAAAACATTTACATTGAACAGGGAAACCAGCTGAATAGCTTGAATTTTCTACTAAAAGCTCAAACTTCAGCCCTTGACTGGAGCAGGAGCTCAAATCTAGTATGAAAACCAAGTTATTGAATTTTTCCTTCCTGTTTCACAGCAGGATCGGGACAGACTGCAAGCAGTTGAAGAAAAACTGGTACAGGAGATAAAACTACTTCAGGAATCAGTCACAGCCTCTGAAACCCGAGCAAATACAGTAACAGATATGCATCACTGCCTTGAGCAAGAATTCCAAAGTACACTGTCTCTATTAAAAATTAAAAATGAGGAAGTGGAAGTGCAGTGGGAGAAAATCCAGATGCTCCAGGAAGAGGCAGCACAGGGAAAAGCTCTGCAGGAGACTCTTACTTGTATGACTGCCATCCTGTCAGACAGGGGGGGAGAAGTGAAGTTGTGCCAGGAAGAGAGGAGAATGCTGGAAAAGCAGAAAGAAATGCATAAAACTACTCTCGATCAGGTTATTGAGGACATAACAGAGAAAAAAATGAAGATCACGTCCCAGGAAGAACAGATACAGGAACTGGAAAAGCAGCAAGAAAAACAAAGGATTGCTGTAAGCAAAATGAGCAAAGAGTTGGAAGAGAGAGACCAAGAGATCAGATCCCAGCAAGAACAGATACGGGAGCTGGAGAAGCAGCGAGAGATGCAGAGGACAGTGGTGAGCAAGATGAGCAAAGAACTGGAGGAGAGAGACCAAGAGATCAGATCCCAACAAGAACAGATACAGGAGCTGGAGAAGCAGCGAGAGATGCAGAGCACTGCTGTCAGCAAGATGAGCAAAGAGCTGGAGGAGAGAGACCAGGAGATCAAATGCCAGGAGGGGAAAATAATGATTCTAGAACAACACGGTGCATCACAAGTGAGAAATCTGCTTGTGGATCTGGATCATATGAAAGAAAACTTGAAGGAGAAAAACATAGAGCTTATGTCTCTGACTCAGCAGATCCAAGAACTGGAAAAGGAGAGAGAAGAGGTGAAGTCTCTGCACACAAGCCTTGAACACCTGAGGGCAGCTCTTAAGGACAGAGAGAGCGAGTGCCATTCTCAAAGGGATCAGTTAAGACTCTTGCAGCAGTACAAGGAGCAGCAAGAGGGGCACCTGCAAGAGCTTCATGGTAGAGTAGAAAAGATGACACTTTCTTTATCTCAAAAAGATCGAGAGCTTGAGTCGCAACAGAAGCAAATCCAGGAAGGTGTAGAAGTCATGGAGATGCAGTTAAGGACTGTCCGTGACCAACTGGAGCAGGCCTTAGAAACCTTAAGAGAAAAGGAGAGACTCATAGATATCCAAAAGCAACAAACACAGAACTACGAGGAAAAAACAGAAGAACAGGTGAATGTCTTACACAGAGACTTAGAATGCACTAAGGCAATACTGAAAGAGAAGGATGTCGTGGTTGAATCTCAGAAGGAACTGATCGAGACCTTGCAAAAACACAAACGAGACTCTGAACAGCAGAAGGAGATTCTGCAACGTCTTCAAGTGACGCTAAAGGAACAAGAGCAAGAAATTCTATCCCTTAGAAAGCAATGTGAGGCATGCAAGGAAAAGGAGAAAAAGCACGAAGCTGAGCAAAACAATTTTCAAGCAACAAAACAGACTCTGAAAGAAGGAGAAAAAAAGATAGAGGCTCTGGAAGAGGCTGTCTCTAGGCTTCAACAGCAAAAGGAGGAGGCAGCGATGCAGACTAAAGCTATACTGCAAAAACTAGAATATGCTGAATCTTCTCTAGAAGCTAGAGACCAAGAGATAGAGTCTTTGCAAGAGCACGTCCAGGGCCTTCGAGAGCAGAGGGATTTAGAAGGCAAGCAGGCCAAGAGTCTAGAGCAGGATCTAGACAAAATGAGCCAAAGAGTGAAGGAGAAGCATGTGGAGTTCCTCAGGCAGACGGAGCAAATGAACATGTTCCAGCTTCGTGAAGAAAGCATGAAAGTAGCACTGACATCATGCCAGAAGCAAGTGAATCTGCTTGAGGAAGTGGTGAGGAAGAGAGGTGAAGAGAATGAAACTCTTAGGCAAAAACTCCAGCGCCAAGAAGAAGAACTGAAGACCCTGCAGAATCTCCAGCTTAGGCTAACCGAGAAGAATGACGAGCTTAGACATCCCAGAGAGCAAGAGAATCTCCTGGAAGAAGCCTTGCCTGAGAGGGAACGAGAGACCAAGGCTCACAGTGATCAGAAAGAGTCAGAAGAGGAAATAAGAGCTCTTCGGGAAGATCTCCAGCACGTTCAGCAGACTCTGACAAAGAAGGAGGAAGAGATCAAGTGCCAGAGAGACCGAGTCAGGTATTTAGAGAAGACTCTGACGGGGAGGGAACAAGAGCTTGGGAGGCAGAGTAAACTCCTGAAACAGCTAACATCAGCTTTGCGGTGGAAAGATGAAGGGGAGACCCTAAAAAAACAAATCCAGAAACTCCAAAAATGGGAGGAAGAGGAAGCAGAGAAGAGGAAGATTCTCCAGGAGAGAGACCACCTCTTGCAAAGGCAGAAGGAGCTAACCCAACAACTGAAGGATGAGTCTAAAGCAAAGGGGGAAGAATTGGAGCGTGTGATGGCTATTTTGAAGCAGAGCGAAAGCAGAGAAATGGAATGGAAAGAGAAGGCACAAGCACTGACTCTTGCCCTTACCAAGAGTGAAACGGCCGGTGGGACTCTGAGGGAAGAAATAGCCATCCTGCAGAGTATGGTTTCAGAGAGGGACACAGACCGGTTTCATCATCAGGTAGGCAGTGGGATTGATCATCTGTCAACTAAAATGTCTGTGAAGGATTCTAAAGATGTTTCCCATAAAGATATGGGAATATTCCCATAAATACATGACCTGCTTGGCCAGAGAAACCATGCTTGCAGCCAGCAGGTTTGCCTGTCTGTACAGCTCTGGCCGGAGACCATTCACCTGCTGGAATGTTTTCAGTCAAGCCCAGAGCTACTGAAGGAACTACGGAGCTTGCTGTTAAAATTACCTCAGGTGCAAAAGCTGGGGATGGGTAATTGGTTCTCTCCTGTCTGGGCGAGCCTGGCCAACATGTTGTGGTTAGGATTTGGCATGGAAAGGAAGGGGCACCAGTGACCAGAGTAACGTACTAAACTCAGTAGAATTGTATCACGATGGCTGAACAGCAGCAACACTGATGGTGCTTAGAGGCTGCTTTCAGAGATGTAGATTTCTGAGGTCCAGCTTTTCCAGTGTATTGAAAAGAATGGAATTTGTCCCATTGCCTGATCTGGTTAAAGGCTTCATTTCGCATTCAGGATGTACCTGTGCCACTTTCCAAAAAGCACGAAGGCGAATTTGCGTGGATTTCTCCAAGGTGATCTAGAGGAGGGCCCCTAGGAAGAGAGAGTGTTGTCTTGGCCTGTGGACCGGGAGGAGAAGGGACTTAGCACTGTCCATGCCTTGGGCCGGTCACTCTCCCCAACTTGTTGATTCTGGCCCTTCCAACCCTGATGTGGCACCAGCTCACGTAATCCCCTCTCTGTACCCAGCAGGCTGCTGCAGAAGGGGAGCAGCTCTCATGGCTCTCGGAGAAGAGACTCCTGTCGCAGCGGCTGGAACATCTGCAGCAAGCGGTTGCAAGGCTGGAACTTGAGAAGACGGAGCTGAAGCAACTCAATGCTGAGCTCAGGAGGACTCTTGAGCAGGTAAAACCGGCTTTCACTGCCTCTGCAAAGCCTCACGGTCCTCTGGAACACAGCACATTTCCACAGACAGCACTTTGGAGTCCTCTGCTTGTTTCCTTCCCTCTCCCACTTTCCCCTGTGGACACACACTTTGGTATTTTCTCTCTCTTCTCCCACCCCATTGCCTTCACAAATGCACATTCACTCCGGTACCACCCTTCTTGCCCCAGTGTCCCCATACGCACACATGTGTCACTCTCGTGTCAGGAACTGTTTCCTCTTCCGTAGTCTGCTTCGAGTGCTTTTTGCCCTCGCTGTTCTCTGGTGCAGTTACAGTCTCTGAGCAGAAATCTCCTTGCCATGATGTCCAGAGGTCCCTTCGCTCCTTGTTTGGTGGCAGCTTTCTGTGACCCTTTCTCCTGTCCGACGTGCAGGTGGAGCGTGAACGGAGGAGACTGAAGAGATGTTACAGCGGTCGGTCGCTGCCAGATGCACGAAGATTTTCCGTCTCTGACCAGCACAAGATCCCTGCTTCTAGAGAGGTGAGAACAGAGTCTTACTTGGTGGGAGGAGGGTCTGGCCATACAGAGCAATGATGGCAAATCCCAGTGGCAGCAGCCCCCCAGTATAGACCCAATACAAGTTGAGTACAGACCATGGCCCTGACCAAACTGGAGACTAAAAAGAAATCCTTGTGTTTTCTTCCCAGGAGGAGTCTCAGGCTCGCTGCAGTCATCGATTAGCTGAGTTGCAGAACCAGGTGAGTAGGAAAGCTCTCATCAACAGCTGCTGTGCCCATGCTGGTGGGCACAACTTTGCACGGTGCTACAGCCCCAGTTCTGTCTGGCTGTCAGGAGGTGAGTGCAGCAGGTGCTGGGAGGGCCCCGTCAGACACATCTGTTGGCCACGGCCAAATGACATCAGTCACCTGGGTCTAGTCTCTGACTTGCCTAAAGGTCAGGCATGGTGGGAAAGGGGTTGGAGGAAATTCAGAAAACTGGAACTCGACAGAAAATAAAGAATATTCTAAGGATGTTCCCCTTGAGTTTTACTCATCTTGTTGACTGTTTCCCTTTTCCCTTGACTCTGTTAACAGTGGTCTTTGCATCATATCAGAGCTCCAGGGATCTGAGGCAGTGCCAGAGCTTAGAGCCTTGAGGCAATCATTAGTCTTGTAGTGCTGTGCTGTGCTAATCATGATCCCAATAGCGGACTGAGTCAGAGTCCTAAGCACTGTATGGACATTCGTTTTATCAGTGTAAGAATGTACATTCCAGCTACTGAACCCTTTTGCATCCTTTGACAGTGGTGTTGGCAGTAGCAGCAGTCACCAGACTTCTCTTCCATGTACTTTTATGGGTCTGGTACACCCTGGTCTCCCTGAGGACGTGAATCTTCACAGGTATTCAGGACAAAACGTTTGTAAGATTTATGGGAGTAAAGTGTGTCATGCTTGGCTCTGGCAGATGAGCCGAGGATACTGCTGGAGCCATCAAGTTATCTCTGAGGGCTGTTTTCACCAGGAAGCCTCAGTGTCTGAAGTTCTGTTGCTGCAGCTAACTAACTGAACCCCATTCCCTTGTGTCTGCTGGCACTGTGGACCTGCTCGAGCAGTTCAGCAGGGAAATGGAGGTGCTCTGCTCAAAGCATCGTCCTCAGCTGGCTGGCTGGGGCACACCTCTGGGTCTGGGAAACAGCGCAACTGGAACTTGATCTCCTGCTTCCTGGGAGATGCTCTTAGCAGCAGACAGCCACTTCTCCCACTCATACCTCTGGGCTACCTACCAAAGCGTGGGAGGGTTTTTCAGGCTTCTAAGCCCAGTTTCACAGAGGTGCCCTTATTATTTCAGAGAGAAGGTCAGATCTGTCCCTTTCTTCAGTGGTGGTATTCCCTAGCCTATGCATATTGTTTGCTGTGAAGTCCCTTTGACATCTTACTTCCCGTGTGCACTGCTGGCTTCGCATTCAGCGCTGCCTGAGTTTCACATCTAGTCTGCTCTCGATGCTTAGCAGATTAGGGTCCCCCTCTTCATCTGGTTTGGCTTTATGTTGACAGACCTTGGTATTGTAATTCAAATGCAGCAGGTTCCATAAGCCACAGAACTCCTTTAGGAATTGCTTCTGTTGTTTGAGTTCACTTGCCAAGAGAATATTTTCATATTCCCAGCCTGAGGTTGGGGGTGGCATTCCCATGGGGAACACGGCCCTTGGCAAAGCACATGTCACTTTGTAAACAGAGAAGCCTCTGACCTGAGCTGTTTCCCCCAAAACAGCAAAGCCCCGAGCGCTGCCCCCGGTGCTGGCATCTCCCGCTCTCCAGAGCAGGCAGAGGGCAACATGCCAGAGCTGCTGTGGCTGCACAGCACTGCAAACCTACCGGGGGGTGGGAGCAGCGGGGTCTGTCCCACCAAAAAGCCCAGCAGGCACCACCCTGTGTTGCCAGGAAATGGTAGAGTTTGAGGATTGTCAAGGCCTCAGCAGCCCTTTAAGGCTCATTATCCTCTGGGCTTTGTTCATCAAATTATTCTCTGCTCATTTGTGAAATGCTCTAAGGTTAGGAAGAATGAGAGGCTGCTCCCTTTTCATGTACTAGCTGCCAGGTTTTTAAACTAGACCATAACAGAGCAGTTCTTCACTACCGTGTGTAACCAGTAGCCCTCCTGCTGAGGAAAAAACAAGTGGAACTAAGGTGTCAGTAGCCCAGATCTCTCTTTTGAAAAATAATTGGGTTACTTAATCCTGTAGGAACTTCTGCCTTTAATATGCATGTAATGTCTCAGCGTTGTACATGGGAACGGTACGCCAGAAAGAAGCTTGGATTGTTGATAATCTGAGCTCAGTTCAGGGTGACTCTGGGAACCTGTTACTCTCCATTCCACAAGGACAAAGTGTTTGTCAGGGCTGGAGTCAGAAGGTGTGTCTTCCCTGGCAGCTGGTACTGCTGTGCTACGGATGGTCCTGGCGGTGTGGGCTTGTCTGAGCTCGGCCTTTTTCCTCTTTCAGGTGTCCCTTCTGCAGACGCAGCTGGCACAAGAACGAAAATACAAGCAGGACTATATTGAGTGCTGTGCAAAGACCAGCCAGGAGCTGTCAGACCTTCACCAAGAGTTGTCTTGCTCCTTAGCAGCTGTGGTCAGGGAGCCCGAAGCTGCTGTGCTGGAGGCAGAGACCCGGAAGCTCGATCAGTCTCTGAACCTTAACTTGGCACTAATATCTCTAGACCATCAATTTCCTGAGAGACAGCCGCTGCATTCAACAGCCAGATCCACCAGAAGCGATGACCTGAGGTGACAGCACCAGTGAACAGCAAAAGGCCTCAGCAGGAGCCAAGTCAGGACCTGCTGTAGCCTGTAGAAACAGCTGATCATCTATTTCTCTTCTTCTTCCTCAAAGCGTAAAGAGGCTCTAGCAATTCAAAGATGCACATATGCCTTAAAATACAATTTCAACAATTTCAAGGTCTCATTCCCGTTCTTAGCAGTACAAGACAGCAGACATTGACTTGCAGCTTTGTCCCACTCTCCAGGCTCGAACAAATGGAGTTTTGAAAGGTGCAGATTCACAACAAAAAGCATGAATAGAAACATGCAGCCCCGGGTTTTTTTGACTCAGAAAAAGGGTGAGGAGCTACGCTGTTTGCTTCTTTTGCCACATTGGGAGAGTAGCAGCCTCACTCAGATTCATGGGCAAGACAAATCATCTCTCTGCAGCTTATCAAAAGCCAAAAGAGAGGCCACCACAGGCAGGTGGATTGAAGTCATCTGTAGCAGCAGAGGACAACCGAGAGAACTGCAGAACAGCTCTGCCAGCCATCAACACATTTCCAAAAGGCAGTAAACAAAGCTTCTGACCTCCAGCACTACCAAGTGTCTCCTTGACAAAACCACCGCAGGATCCAACAGACTGAGCTTCACTGAGCCGAGCAGCCAAAAGCCCACCCCGAAAGCACCAGGTGTTTGGTCTCACCTGACTGAGCTGCTCTTGGGGTTTCTGCCTTCTCCTCTGCCAGTATCCTCAGCTCCACCTGCAGCCCCTCCTGTTGCTCCTCCACTTTCTTCAGCAGCTGCTCCAGGTGGGCTTTCTCTGCACTGAGCTCTTCATTTGTTCTTTCACACAAGCTCAGCTTCTCCTGGTCAGAGATCTTTGCTCAGCTACTTCAGCACTCAGCTTATTCTGAGCCCCTCTCAACTCTTGCTACTGACTGCTCTGCCTGAAGAGACAAAAGAGAACAATTTCTGTGACCCGACATGAGGAATGAATAGCAACACATGCTAAAACATCTAATAATGGTGAAAACCAAGATAAAATTTGAACAAAGCCTATGCTGCAGAAATACCTTTAGTTATAAAGTGCTCAGCCTCCAGTGGTGCACTGAGAAGAACATAACATCTCCTTACTCATGAACCAGCCAAGAGGGAAAGCACAGTAGAAGTTGTATCTCTTCTAGATACAATAGGGGTTAAACTTTATCAGTTCTCAAGTCTTCCAGTTCAGTATACTAGAAATGTGACGATGGATGGATGGATAAGAATTGAATTAACCCAACAGAGCCTGACTTTTCAGTAAAGACAGAAAAACACCCTCCCTCAGTTTCCAAATTAACGTTTCTTTGAAAAACCAAAAGGAATTCAGAGTTGTGCTTAATGACTGGGCAGAACAACTTTCATCTAGGTGGGGTACGTACGTATAAATACAGAAGCAATATCAAAAGAACATGAGACTGAAGGTTACATACAAGCATAGAAAAACATTCATGCAAACAGCAATAAGTGAAGCGAAATAGTCTCACTGGGATTTAACATTCATGCAGGCAGAAATGGAACGAAATAAAAAGGACAAAATAACTTTTTTCTTACAAGTGGACAAACTTTTTTTTTTAACAGTTTTAGTTTTTCACCATTTCCACTGTTTCTTGTTCCTTCAGACACATGAATATTGCATAAAGACAGGGAGGAGAACTTGTGTTAAAACAAGTTATGTCCAAGATTGACTTTGCAAAAAAAAGATTCTCAGGAGACCATAGGTGTCCTTTGGGCATAAAGGTTACCATGGTATAAGGATATTTACGAAATAATTCTGGGATCACCTAAGATTTGGGTAACACATTTTTTTCTGAAAAAGTCTGTGATCCAGGGGCTTGATTTTTTTATGAAAAACCCTCAGGACATTTAGAATGCCAAACACAAGTGAAATGTGGTTTGAATCTATTCCAGCAGATGCTACCCTGGGATGGGGTAACGGACTTGCATCTCTTAAGAGCATGAGATTCATAGGCTACCTACTTCAAAACTGTGATTCCCAGTGGTCAATATACACATACACATACCATATTGTCAATAAATAACTCAGAATATTGAAATGTGGTTGTAACTAATAAAACCTGATATTCAGTAACTCTTAAGAAGGGCCTGCATGAGGTGTACGCACTCACACAGTATTTAAAAATGAAAAAAAAAATGGAGAGCAATTACTGATAAGCTGATTTTGGTGGCTACTCATTAACGTTCTCCTGATTAGGAAGGTAACTGAGTTTAGCTAATGTTAACAAACTTGTATGTAATTTGTATCTACAGGACCTCTGAACTCTGTCTTAATGGAAGGATTTCTGCCAAGCCAAAGACAAAGAATCAAGGCTTTTGGATGTGAGAAGTGGGATGAGCTCCTCTGGGCAAGGCCACTCCCTGCCTTTTCCCTGTATTCCTCTCGCATTCAGCAGGTGCTGTCAAACCTCCCCTTATGATGAATAGTAGAATCTACAAAGTATTATTTCAGGCAGATGATTTCTGGGGACAAAATATGAGTATGTGAGAACAAAAACATAGGTAAGGAGAGAGAACTATGTATGGAAAAGGAAATCCAAACAAGTAATGAATAATCCCTGAAAGAGAAGACTTTTTCTGGGACACATCTATCCTAGGACAGCTACTCAACCAAAGTAAAAGGACATAAAGATTGAGCTACACAGAATTAAAGCTAACATAACTAAACAAATGAAATTGCACCTTATGCAGTGCTGGTTCTGTTTTGCATATGTGTTAGTCCTGTGTCTCCTTCGTATTCTACTTTCTGAAAACAACAGTTTCAACTTGCTTCTACCCAGGAGAGAAGTTAAGAGTTTTGAAGATGTTAACACCAAGCACACGACAAAAAGTTCACAAGCTCAGATCGGGATTACATTGACAGTCAGATTTACAAAGTGCTTCTGAATGGGACCCTTCTCAAAGATGCCTGTGCAGATTCCCTGGCTGGAGATCGATTAAACAACAGTGACCCTCAGGAGCAGGAGAGAGAAACTGAAAAGCTGGTGTGCTAGCTTCAGTATTTGACTAGCACCAAAAAATAATAGTATGGACTCATGTCTTACCATCAGTTGTACAAATGTCATATAGCTACCCTGACATGAGGCAAGGAGAGCGGTGCAATGGAACAAACATAGTACTGACATTCTTGTTCACCCCCTCATCCTCTGCTGAGTCAAATCGGTACGGAATAGAAGTCACAAAAATACTGTCAGTCATCACAGTTTTGTGCCAAATAGGTCTACTAAAATTACTATTTTTATTGGATTGTTAACGTGGTTTATGATTATAACAGTTTGGAATATTCAGGCTTAGACATTCAACTTCATCCTGTGTGACATTGTTAAGTGTATCAATAGGACTGAGCATTAATGCAGACCTTGAGGGTGCGCTGGGTTTGTGTGTGTGGTGGGGTTTTTGGTAGCAGGGGAGGGGGCTACAGCAGTGGCCCCTGTGAGAAGCTTCTCGAAAGCTCCCCTGGCTCCAAGGCAGATCTGCCTCTGGCCAAGGCTGAGCCAGTTAGCGAAGGTGGTTGCAACTCTGATAACGTGTTTGAAAAGGGGAACCTGGAAGGGGGTTGGAACTTGTGAGGAGGGGTTAGGAGAAGGACACCTCTGCGAACACCGAGGTCTGGAAGGAAGGAGGAGCAGGGGAGGTGTGCCTGAGCAGAAAGCCCTCCTGTACCCTGTGGGGAGAGGGCAGGGCTGCCCCTCCCCCCCCCCAGGGGGGTCACCAGTGAGCAGATCCTGACCTGCAGCTGTGGAGGACCCCACACCAGAGCAGGGGGCTGCGCCTGGAGAAGACCAGGACTCGAGGGGAGGAGAAGCCCCCGCTGTTGTAGTTGGGCGCTGGCAGGGCTGCAACATGCGGGGGTGACCCACGCTGGAGCAGCATGGGAACGGCTGCAGCCCGTGGGAAGGACTCGTGGAGAAAATCCGTGGAGGATTGTCTCCCATGAGAGGGGAACCACCCTGGCGCAGGGGAGAATGTGAGGAGTGTGTGTGCCCTTCCCCCTCCCTTGGAGTAAGGAGCGGAGAACTGACTGCACCCCCCATCCCTGCCCCTGCGCAGCTGGAGGGCAGGAGGTAGAGTTACCAGGAGCAAAGCTGAGCCTGGGAAGAAGGGAGGGGTGTGGGAAGGTGTTTTGAAGATGTGGTAATGCTTCTCACTGTCCCACTCTGTTAAGTGTTGGTTTTGTTAGTGTTTGAATTAAAGGGATGTTCTTCTTTTTTTCTTCCCCTATTTGCCCATGTCCATAATGGGTCAGCATCCCTCTCTGTCCTTATCTCCAGTCCTGAGCCTTTTGCTTTATTTTCTCCTTCCCAGCACTGGGGGGGAAGGGGTGAGTGAGTGGCTGCATGGTGCGCAGTTGCCCTCTGGGCTCAAACCACAACAAAGGGATCAAAAATGACACGCACACAACTTCTTATGTGAATCATGATCCAAACAAGATATTTCCAGGGGAGCTCACAGAGCTTTGACCGATACTGGTCAAGATCTTTACTTGTAATTAAAGGTGAAAAAAACCTTCTCCCTTCTGTAAACTGAAAAACACTCGACCAAACCAAAACAAAGAATTATGAAGAAAGGTTATACTGAGGCACAAAAGAGTCTCCCCTTCATGTACAAAAAGACCAGGCTCTGAGCTGTCCATTTCCCTTGGGGGTCAGGGAAAACTCCTTGATTGTTGGTTGCTGCCATGAAAACATCGCCCAAGAAAAGAGTGGGGGGAAAAAGGGGGGGGGGAAATGAAATGTTAGAAATAGCTAGGAAAGCAATTGAGAACAAAAAGAAGAAAAACATTATGCCACTGCCTATGTCATGCCTAGCCCGGATCTCAACCCTGGGTGCAGAATTGACCTCCAGACAGAACTAGGGAGAAACCCAGCAGTGAAGCTCAGAGGTCAAATGGCTTCCACAAAGGACCATCTGAGTAAGCTGGGACTCTTCAGCAGGGGAAAGACAGTGGGTTGGCACAGGAAAGGTCTGTGACATCCTGAGAGGCAGGGAGAGAGCAGGCAGCAGCTGTTCACTCCTTTCCAGCAGAGGAACAAGGGCCTTCGGATACAGCTAGTGGGAGCAAGCAGATGAGGGGAGGTGTTTTTTCTTACAGCAGAGCAGGCCTGCTGAACGCCTCGCAACAGGGTGTTGTGAGTGCAAAATGTTTACATGGGTTCATGGTGAGATGGGAAAAGTACCTGATAGAGACCACCGAGGGCTTTCAATAGACTGTAACAGACTCAGGAGATCCCAAGAGGTGAAAGCAGTTGCACATGAAGAAAAGTATTAGGGGCCTTTTTTCCTCATTATTTAATGTGACAGAATTCCCAGAAAGTGGAAAGTCTGTCTGCCCATCACCCCTCCTCCTACCCCTTTTCACTGTCCTCAAAACACCAATATTCCTAACTCAGCCTCCAAAAGGTCTGCAGTAACCACATAGTCCTTTCTGGTTTTCAACTGTATTTTCCCCAGTGTAAACCCTTCATTTTTCAGTTCAGTTGTGCAAGACTTCTGGGGCACATGCAATTAGAGACCTACCTCACCTCACCTCACCCCCTCCTCTACACACACAAAGTACTTGCTCTCAGGCCAGCCAGCTCGCATTCATGCCTATTACAGAGAACAGATGCAATGCAGAGATGCTTCTTGTTAACTCAGGTACGTGCTGTGCAGTTGTAAAGCCTGGCTGTAGTAAGGTTGCTGTTGTCATGCTAGTTTAAGCACATAAAGCAAGTTCTGTGGGAAGAAGTGAAATATTTCATTAGAACAACTAATATTGTGGGGAAAAACAGGCCAGGTTTTTGCACGATAGTGCTTCTTCATTTCATCTTTAGAAACTGGGCTCAAAAGCTTGCTATTTTTTCTCCAAATACACCAGCTACTCCCACAAAGCACATTTGAATTCTCCCCCTGACCTTTGCCTCAGTGGTACGGGTTAGACTGGAGTGAGTGATAGGAAGGGGGGGACAAAAAGCAGGCTGAAACTAAAGCTTTTTCTGAAACCTTTACTACAAACTTCACACTTCAAAAACTTGATCAAGGGAACTGCAAACATTCCATTAAACCACAAATCTTTTAAATCAAGTTCCTGTTAAAGATACAAGACATAAACTACCACTATTAACTCTGACCACTGTGCATTTATATATATGCTTGAGGAAGTCCCTTACAACTTACATGTTACTCTAAAAGTTCTGAATTGCTTTAAAATTCTCCTGAGATACCTTCCAAAATATCCCTTCTAGAGATACTGATATTCAGGTGCTGGACTGAACACCTTACTTGAGGATGTTTTACAGCAGAGCAGCAAAGTTTGATGGAACAAGTGAGACTGTTTCTGGGCATTCTGTCATTCTCCTCCAAGTTCTTTCACATCCATGTGGCAGCATCTCCAGAAAACACAGTCCATCCAGGTTTTCCCATTAGCTAAGGAGAACTTCCCTGCTGCAGAGCACCCTCCCTGCTTTCCTGGGGGTCTGTGTGAGAAGTCAGTATGTGAGAAACTACCTGGGGTGCCCTAAGCCCCCAGGGCTCTGTGGGCACAATACTGTTGGGGTGGAAATCCATGACCTGGTTTCCCCAGGGAGTGGGATCACACTCTGAGATCCACATCAGAAAGGTGGGATGCTGTTTTAAGAAGGCTGAGAAGTTTAAGAGCTGCTGCTGTGTTCTGGAGAGCCTGCTGAACATGCATGCATTGGGAATTGCTTACTTTTGACTTGGCTTCTTGTGCAGGAATCCAGTGACTGCCTCTGGTTTCTTCCTGATGTCTTTCCTTGGACCTGCAGATTGACTGAACAGGTCTTGAATGCAGAAGTTTCCCTCTTGTGGATGGCAGAAAGCAGGTTATCCCCATCCAGCACCTTTCAGGAGTCTCTGTTTCTGCTCCACATCTCTCCTGGAGTCAGAATACGATCGAGGGCCTGAAGTCTGTGAGGAACTCGGTTCACAGCCCCTGTTGTCCCTGCATTCGGTGTGTAGGGGCCTTTGATTGCACTCGCATCTCTCATCTCCTTGGGCAAAAACATGTTGAACTAACTCAGGGCATGACATGTCTTTCCTTTGTGCTTCAGGTATTGCTAAGATTGCTGTGGCTGCTTAAATTTGATAACAGCAAGGTGTCTCGTGTCATATTCCTTCTCATACAGCCTGCTAGTTTTAGCAGTCCTGACAGCCCCATGCCAACAAGTGCAATTATTGTCCCCCCTCCTTTGAAAGCAGAAGACACATACCAGAAGGACACACAAGTAGACAAATGTCCCACTGAGCAGCTGCTTTGTCAGTGGAGATGAAGATAGTCTGGATCAAGTATGAGAATTCAGCACTTTCTGGGCCTTTTCTGCTCCCCGCTGCTGGGAAGACCAAGCAGACAGCTTGGTACAGCTGTCGGGGTCTCTCCTAGTTGTTGGAAATGCCTTGGATCTTATTGAGCCAAGGGATGATGTTCCAAATTCTGTCCCACAGACAATGATATTTTAACCATTCACAGACCCTTGTTTTCTCTGGCCAGGCTTCTTGCACTGACTTAGAAGCTGAAGCATGCTAACGATACTCCTGGTAAGGACACAGACTAAACCCTTGGCTTTCCATTGCAACTATTTTTGACATGTACACTAGCTGATGTAGACAAAGGGCTGCAAGAAATCTAGAAGTCCTCCAAAAGGTCCTGTGAAGATCTTCAGCTTGTCAAAACCCATCAACCTACCCAGCAGCAGTTTTTAGAGAGGACTCTCCTGGGCATTCTTTTTTAAAAATGCTGCCTATAAATATAGACTTTCATTCTTACCTGCTGTAATGGCTGACTCCATATCAGTTACCTGGATATAGTATATGGGGCTGGTCTATTTTTGCAGCATCAGACCTTGTCAAAAGCAGCCACTAGAGTTTACAATGGCTCTTACAGACTCCTTCTATCTGAAACTGGGTCTAAGACAGCTGCAGAGAGCCTTGAAAAAGAGAAGGAAAAGGCAGTTTGTAGAAAAATCCATCAGTGGCAGGATTTGCCATGATTTCTGGTCAGTGGTGCTATCACCACAGCTGACATTGTTAACAAGAGCCTCCCAAGAGCTCAGAGCTCTGTTTGGAGAAAGTCTTTTCTTTCAGATGGTCCCATCTTCACTGTCATATGAACATCAGTCAGGTGCCTGCTAGGGACAGGGTTCTGGCACAGAAGTGAAACCTTTGCTGATTGGTTTTGAGGATCCTGGGGTGGCCTGAAGACCTTAAGTAGTGTTGTGCTGTCCTCATGGTGTCCTTCTTTTGCAGATCCACTTGATAGGGCACAACTATGTCTTTTCAGACCAGGAGTGCACAAAGTACAGACCCAGGGGCAATGTCCAAGCACCCCCCTCGTTACCAGGTGCACTGGTCCCCCTCTACCTGAGTTGTTCTGTAATGTGTTCAAAGGCTGGAGGGCAGCAGGGAGCATCTGTGCATCCCCCCCTTCCCCCTCATTTTCAACCAAAATCCCTTTCAACTTTGAGGGGATTGATTTTGTGGGGAGACACAGACTGCAATCGATATGCATTCAAACACTTTTTAATAATTAAGCTAGTACCATTCAGAGATTCAAGCTGTTGTTAGTAGTAGAAGGTAACTTTACACAGCACATTCACTTACTCATTCACACACTTGTAGTTGCCCATTTGGGGCAGCAACAGGGAGGCCAATGCCCATTATGTACTCAGACACAGACATAGTGATGTGCCAGTGGCAGGGGTTTAGAAAGTCTTCAGAAGGTCCTTTTTCCATCTGCTTCGTGCAGGTATCTACCTAGCTACAACATATATGTCAACATATGTGTGTGTAGAGGAGGCTCTGCTGTTGTGGATGTTTCTGCTGTTTTCTGCTAAGTACTTATGGTTACAAGCTGCTATTTTCTGGTCACTGTTTCTCTGTCCACAGCTACAGGTACACACAGAAAAGTCCTTCATGCACACTTACAAGGAAGGGGCCTTGCAGGCTGTGGGGAGCACAGTTTCCCACCCATCCCTGCATGGCAGACGTCCCCCTGGCCCAGCACACACACTGCAGAGCAGCTTTGGCTAACTGTTGCCACATCAGTTCCTTTTTCCAGGAGCTCCTCCACTTGCCCTAGCCCTCGTAAGAAAGGAGAGAAGTGTGTTAAAGCTCCTCAGTTCCTAGTCCACTCTGCTCAAGTGTCACACCTGCTTTGGTTTGGGCATCAGGCCTGGGCACATGAAGAAGCACTGGCTTTGGAGGAGCAGCCAAGGCGTGGGAAGGGCAGGGGTGCAGGGGGAGGCTCACAGAGTGAAGGGGAAGGAGTGGAGAGATTGCAGCACACGTCTGTGCACATGTGGGGGCTGCCCTGTGTGCATGTTTGTGGTTATTAGTGCACGACAGAAGAGGTTCCTGGGGGAACATAGGGAGAAGAGATTTGTTACCATGTATGACCACATGTCTATGTGGGAAGGTGTTGCTGTGCCAGGAGAATCACCTGCTCTTGTTCTCATCATCTGCTGTGCCAGGAGGATCATCTGTGTCTGTTACTGTGCAGGGTATCTTTCCACGAAGGAGCCTGTGATGGCTGATGTGCCCTCACGTGTGTGTGAGGGACTGCATGGGAGGGGCAGGTTGCTGCACTCACAGAATCATTTAGGTTGGAAAAGACCCTTAAGATCATCGAGTCCAACTGTTAGCCTAACACTGCCAAGTCCAAAGTCCACCACTACTTGAGCAGGCTTACTACTCAACTGTCCACTCCACAGTCAGGAAGATCACACACCCACTGCCCGCTCCGACGGGAGTTCACAGCCACCATCTCTAGGATGCCTGCGCTCACCGTCCCATGCTCATTCTTCTTCAACACCCAGTGCAGCTCTTTGCTTCCTGTTATTTGTGACCCTAATGTCAGCGCTACTGCTCAGCTCTGTACTGCACAGACAGCACAGGCACCCACTGCCCATTCCAACTCAGGAGTTTCAAATGGAACTCCTTTAGCCTGCTCATTCTTGCCTTCCCACCCACCTCTCAGCCCTAACACACTGCTGCCCACTGCGCACAAACCTGGGCGCACAGCCCCTGCCCACAGCAGCTCGCAGCCACGCTACGCTGCGCTTCCCACTGCCCTTCTTCTCACACACCCGCTTCTCCACCCCACTGCACAACACACAGACCTGCTGACTGGGGAGGGATGGAGGTGCAGCGATGGCGCAGGCCCGCAAAGCACACCGGCGTCTGGTTTCAGCTGAAGATTCAAGCCTTTGGACACTTGAGTTTCAGAAGAGGTAATATCTAGCTTTTTGACCCATCGGCCTTTCATGCACCGATGAATCCCTGCCTGTATGCACATTCTGTAAAACCCGGGCACTACCTTTCTTCCCTCCTTCTCCAGAAAAATACTTCTACTTAATGAAGCAGGGGCTCCTACAGGCAGTTTGCTCCCTTTCCCTCTGCAACCCAGCTGGCAGCAGAAGTAGCAGCTCCCTAACTTCCCCATGCAGGATCTCAATATCATACTCTTTCTTCCCCACCCCATCCAAACATCAAGCACCCCAGCTGGAGAGCTTTACACACCCTTGCACAGGTACAACCTTGTTCTCCTCTGGCTGTGCTTCCCTGTTCTGGGTCAGAACTGCAGACTGCAAGCAAACCAGCAAAGCACTACGGTTTTGGTGCTTGGCAGCACCTATTTATGGTGGCCTTGCAGGCCCTGGCAGGCTTACAAAAAGAGGGGTTGCCACTGCTTCTGGGCTTAAGCAAAGGGTCACCTGCAAATTGTGTTATTAATGGAAAAGAAATCTCAGCCAGAAAATCCCTGTCTTTAAAAGCATTAGCAGCAGCTGAGGGAACCGGGGGGGTTTAGTCTGGAGAAGAGGAGGCTGAGGGGAGACCTCATGGCCCTCTACAGCTACCTGAAAGGAGGGTGCAGAGAGGGGGGATGAGTCTCTTGAACCAAGTGACAAGTGATAGGACAAGAAGGAATGGCCTCGAGTTGCGCCAGGGAAGGTTTAGACTGGATATTAGGAAACATTTCTTTACAGAATAGGTTGTTGGGCATTGGAATGGGCTGCCCAGGGAGGTGGTGGAGTCCCCATCCCTGGAGGTGTTTAAGAGTAAAGTTGACTTAGCGCTGAGGGGTCTGGTGGAGTTGGGATCTATCAGTGTTAGGTCAGTGGTTGGACTGGATGATCTTCAAGGTCTTTTTCAGCCTAGACAATTCTGTGATTCTGTGATTTAATTTTCAACACATTTAAACAGCAAACAGATCTTTCTCTACCCATTAACAGAGAACAAGGGGCTTCTCATGTGAGCAGAGGGAGGAAAACCTATATTGATCAGAGGGGTGTTCCCAGTGCAGGATGACTGCTCTCTGACCAATTCACTCTTTTCTTCTTTTTCTCCTTCTTGTCTTGAAGGCAACCAAAACCTGTTGATCTTAACACTGGTTACTTTGTGCCACCATGTCCCTTATACTGGCAGAGTGCCATAACAGGAGAGATGAAGAATTAGGCAGAGCACACTTTAAAAGGGTCTTTTAAACACGTAAGAAAAGGTCAAGGGAAAACTGCCAGGCAGGGCTTGAGTAAGTTCTATTATTTGTGCTTTCTTTTTTGCTCACCGCGAGATGCCTCCCTTCCCCAGAAAGCATTAGTAAGACCTTATCTGTATTCTGCTTGAGTCAATTGTTGCTCCACTAGACCAGATCATCCACAGACAGATTCATCTGACACACAACATCCAGGTGATGGGACAACAGGAATCCAGTCAGGCAGCAGAGCAGCAACCAACGCCACTTCCACACCACGCTACACACTGAGCAGCTGACTAAAGGCAACAGCTTTCAAAGAACAAAAGTCCCTCCGGCCTAGGTGATGTAGCTCAATGCTTCTGCTCTATCAAGATGCTTAATGCATATTTATTAACTGAGTTTGCACTATTTTGTTGCAATTTTGCTGCCTCCGGTCTGTTTAGTCTAGCTTCTTCTAACAGCACGGGCAAGGGCACTGTTGGTCAAACTCTCATTCACACTTTTTTCAAAGCCATCTTTACATTGTAGGTTTTTCTTATGTAACAAGCATGATACTCCTTATTCAGCTGGTTGTGATGTCATAGGTGGCTGAGTAGCTGTTAGGGCAGGAGAAGTCACCTGGGTTGTGCAGCTGCTTGTGATGTCACAGGGGGCTGAGATGGTGACTGGGCAGGAGCAGGCCTCTGGCTTCTGCAGGTGCTTTTGATGTCACTTGTGTCTCTGTAGCTGTGTGGCAGGAGCAAGGCTCTGGGTTTTGCAGGTGTTTTTGATGTCACTTGTGTCTGAGTAACCGATTGGGTATGAGAAGTCACCTGGCTGGTGCAGCTGCTTGTGATGTCACTGGTTCCTGAGCTGCTGTCAGGGCAGGAGCATGCGCCGGGCTCGCGGTGGTGTTTGTGATGTCGTAGGTGGCTGAGTTGGTAAAAGGCTGGAGCAGGCCCCTGACTTGTGCAGGTTCTTTTGATGTCACTGGTAGGTCTGTAGCTGTTCGGGCAGGAGCCTGCAGCTGGCTTGTGCAGGTGCTTGTAAAGTCCTGGGGGGCTGAGCTGGTGACAGTGACAGTGTTGTCCCACAAGCGGGGTCGTTCCCCCGGCCCGCACTACGCCAGTATACACACAGAGCAGAGCTGTTTGATTTCTTTCACGTCTGTGCCAAGATGGGTAATCCCACAAAGCTAGCACACCCCTCAGAAGAACCTGACTGTATTTATAGGTGTCAGAGTACACGAATACGCGTTTCCTGCAATGACCACGGGTTCATTTCTTACCCCTTTGTCCCTCACTGGTTATATTTAAATCAGCCTCGCTCGCTATGCACATTAGCACGCATGCTCCTTACAGGCGTGGGGGGGGGCAAGTCTTTCTGGTCTTGAATTGCGTTGGCGGTCGTGATCTCCCCCTGCCGCCTTTACCTTTCCCCTGGTTACCGTAGATTTTTTCTGACTTTCTGCTTCTTCGGCAATTGCTCAACTTTCAGCGCCTTCTGGGCAGGATGGAGCCTCTTTATGAGTCTTTTGGTTTCTTCAAGCATATAGTGGTTAGTAAGGCCTGCCTCATTTATACAAAGTAACCAGGCTCACACAATAAAACCTCGATTCCCTGTCCTCCTCAGAGGATTTAAATGCAGTATATCTAATTCTAACTTGAGTAGTGTCACTATAACCAGGTGCTTGTGCTGCCACTGGTGGATCTGTAGCTGTTGGGACAGGAGCATGCAGCTGGCTTGTGCCAGTTTTGTACTGCTAAAGAGCTCTTCAGAGTCTGACCTAAATTATTGTAGAGCTGATCTCCTAACCCAAAGGGGCTCCACAGGAAGTTTTACCACCCAACATTCTTTATATTCCCACTGGACTCAGCTTAAAGACTCTCCCATCTTAATGCACTGAGTCCCATCAGAAATGGCTTCCAGCAAGCAAGCTGTCACCCTGTTATAAAGCCACTCTTTCTAGCATCCTCTTACTGGCTTGCTAAAATGTAACAAATTGTTGGGTTTTTTTTTTCCCAAGTATGTTTTATTGCCAAAAGCTGAGCATCATTATTTGTAAAAACGTGCAATTGGAGTGTGATCTCTAGTACAAAGTACTGAAAAAAGTAGCGATCCTACCCTCAAAGCCAAAGGAGTGACACAGAGTATAAAAGAGACACAGTGCAGCTGAAAAGGAAGACTTTTTAAAGTTCAAAAGCTCATGTGCTGTTTGGGAAAAGGTATCATTCACAGTGCTATTTATTAAAGATAACACTACAAGAAGAGCAGAGCACGGACAATCTTACATCCCGTTGGGTGCTGGGAACCCTGAGCAGTGTAGCATCAAACAAGACTTCGATGAACACCCAGCACCCTGTGCAGACCCCACCCATAAAGAAGGCACCCCCTTTTCGTGGTTCAAGCTGTTGTAGGATTTTCTTGCAGGAGGACAGTTTTATTCATTGTTTCTACTGTCAAACAAAAAGAAGCTCTCATGAGAACTCCTTGCTGTGCTGTTAGACAAAAGCCCGGCCCGGTGGGTGGCATAATCACAGGTACCAGGGTCCTCAGTTACAATGAGCTGCTGAGCTTATCATGCAGGCAGGGACTTGTGTGTAGGCCATGCTTTGTGCGTGGCACAGCGCAGGCCTGGGCATGCTCAGGTTAATGTGATGTGGAACGCTGTCTCCTTGACATACCACTAGTGGTCTTCTGGTCAGGATGACTGCAGGTGGGAAGATACGTGTTGGGATCGGAGTGCAGGGTGGTGGGTCCGGACTCTGCTATAGCACACGGTGGGAGATGACCCAGACCGAGTGGCAGTGCTTTGGTTGGGGGTCTGACCTTTCACAGAATCACAGAATCACAGAATCAACTAGGTTGGAAAGGACCTTGAAGATCATCCAGTCCAACCATTAACCAAACACTGCCAATTCCCATCTACACCATATCTCTCAGCGCTATGTCGACCCTACTCTTAAACACCTCCAGGGATGGGGACTCCACCACCTCCCTGGGCAATACATTCCACTGCCTAACAACCCGTTCTGTAAAGAAATACTTCCTGACATCTAGTCTAAGTTAGCCCAGCAACAGTGAAATGGCACTGCTAGTCAGTGACCACAGAAACCACTGAGGAAGGTGCATAAATCACTCCCAGCTCCTGAGGAGCAGCTAGCCTGTGCCTTGGTGAGCTCCCGTTAACTTAGGATGCCAGGTGAGGATACTTTCCTTGGAATTGAGTGATTCCTATTAGGTAGATTATAAGGAATTTGGAATAGAAGCAGAATAATCCCCACTCTCAGGGTGGTGTAATTGTTATCTACCTAATAAGTGCCTTATCCTAATAAACCTTACCGTGTGCCTTGGACTCGGAGCCTCCTTCCTTCAAGGGGTAGATGGTGGCAGAGGGTCCGACCATGACACACACTCAGCATGATCAGAAGAGTCAGAGGTGGGTGCTCCTAATGGCTCAGTTTAACTTGCAGTCTGTCCAAGCCCTTGCCCAGAATCAAAAGAAGGGAGTTCTTCAAAGAGAGATTCACGGTAGTAAAAATCAAAGTTTTGGTCTGACTTACCTCTGAAAGAGACTGTCTCTCTCCCCATTGACTATAAAAAAAGCAGGGAGGTATGAGGCATATGAGCCTGATATTGGTGCTTGTGAAGGCCAATTGCTTGGCTGAATCAGCTTCTCTGAATGTTTCCAGTATGTTGAACTCCTTTGGGGATGTGGGGCTGAAGATATGGGCAAGTGGCTGCAGATGTCACCAGTGACAACAAGCTCCCTGTGCAGGAGATTCCTGTATATAGGGTTGGGATAGACCATCTTCCCTGGTCATGTTAGTGTATCATTAGGGGAAAAAAATCATAAACTGAGAATCAGATCAAGGTGGTAACACTCATAAAAGGGATATCCATGTGAATAAATACAAAAAGAATAACAATAAATAAGGCTGGAAGAGAGCTTGAGAGGGCATCTAAACCACACTGCCAGTCCAGAAACTGCCTTTTCCAAGATGCCCCTAAAAGTTTTCAGTTTCACAGCCTCCCCTAGGTTTGCTACTGGAATTTGTTGGGTTTGCTTTTTCCCTAACTGTTACCTAGATCTTTCTTTTGGCCTTTGACTTCTTGTCCCGTCTGTATTGGATCTTGTGAACAGTTCCTCCCATCCATCTATTTTTTAAACTAAATCTTTACCTGAGTTCCTTCCATCCTTTCTGGAAGCATTTTCTAGACCCCTGACCATGCTTGTTGCTTTTCTCTGGAGTAAATCCTGCCTGTCCGTGTGTTTTCTGAACTAGGGTCTCAGGACCAGACACTGTGCAAGCTGAAGTCTCAGCAGAGCTGAGCAGACTGAGGAAGATGATGGTGTGTGTCTGACTGTCGGTACTACTGGTGATGCACGGTGTTTGCTTTCTCCACAGCAGTAGGACACTGCTGACACAGGGAAGCTTGCAATCAGCTGTAATCCCCAGCTGTTTTCTAGGGATTGGATCTCTAGCCTGTCATTGGCAGTGTTGTCTTTGTGCAGCTGATGGAGAGAAATACGAACCTCTAGATGCCAGTTCATCTGACCTGCTTGTCCTATCTGTCTTTAGATAAAAGGACTTTTCCTCTGGAAGTGTCTGTCTTTCTGCATTGATTATGCAACAAGCAGAGTAATAACTCAGACAGAGACATCTAACATTAGCCACTTAGGTGAGGGCAGAAAAATCCTCCCATGTGTGGCACTTTTTAACTTGTCCTTATTAAACTGCAACCTATTTTTTTATAGAATCACAGAGTGTTTGAAGTTGGAAGGGACTCCAGAGGATGACTTTGTCCAGCCCCCTGTTCTGTGAAGACCACCCAGAGCTGGTTGCCCAGGACCATGTTCAGGCGGCTCCTGAGTATCTCCATGGGTGGAGACTCCACAACCTCCCTGGGCCGCCTGTGCCAGCGCTCGGTCACCCTCACAGTGGAAAAGTGTTTCCTGATGTTCAGAGGGACCCTCCTGGGTGCCAGTTTGTGCCCACGGCCTCTGGTCCTGTCCCTGGGCACCACTGAGAGGACCCTGGCTCCGTCCACTCTGCACCCTCCCTCCAGGTCTCTGTACACACTGGGGGGATCCCCCTGAGCCCGCCCTGCTCCGGGCTGAACAGTCCCAGCTCTCAGCCTCTCCCCGTGGTGGATGCTCCAGTCCCTTCATCACTTCATGGCCCTTCGCTGGACTCTCTCCAGTATGTCCCTGCCTCTCCTGTACTGGGAGCCCAGCACTGGACCCAGCACTGCAGGGGTGGCCTCCCCAGTGCTGAGCAGAGGGGAAGGATCACCTCCCTCCCGCTGCTGTGACACTCCTCCTAACGCAGCCCAGGACACCGTTCGCCGCCTTTGCTGCGAGGGCACGTTGCTGGCTCATGGTCAGTGTTGTGTCCACCAGCACCCCCAGGGTGTTTCTGTCAAGCTTTAGCTTTCCAGCTGGGCAGCCCCCAGCATATATTGGTGTCTGGGGTTGCACCTGGGGGTGCAGGACTTTGCACTTCCCCTTGTTGAACTTGATGAGGTTCCTGTTAGCCCATTTCTCCAGTCTGGCAAGGTCCCTCTGGCTGGCAGCGTGTCCCTCTGGCATATCTGCCACTCCTCCCAGTTTTGTGTCATCAGGAAACTTGCTGGGGGCACACTCTGCCCCATCATCCAGATCATTAATGAAGGTGTTAAAAAAGACTGGACCCAGTATTGTCCTCTGGGGTACACCGCTAGTTACTGGCCTCCAACTAGACTTCGTGCCACTGATCACCGTGTATTCAAGGAGGCAGTGAATTTGGGAGAGCCATGTTTGCGTGTCTGGTACATATTCAGGAACGTTTGGCAGGATTTACAACAGTGATTTCTGTTCCATGTCATACATGGGAAAAAATGTAACGTTCCATGCTCCCCCTCACCAGAGGTGGGTAAAGAAAAAGCAGTACTGTGTTGGTGACAATGGATGTCATCTGAATAGGGACCATGCTAGACTGGTGCACCATATTGTGGAAAGGAATACTCCAAGAAAGTTGAAAGTTGGGGTTTAGAGATGATTTGAAGACTATTCTTCAAACCATATAAGCCCATATTTTGTGGAGACCAGGAACAATTTACTTTCTCCCTGGGCAAGGGCTGAAACTGTGATTCTGTGAGATAGTTAGGGAGCTCCTGAGCCAGTTAGACATACAGCAGTTCATAGGACCAGAGGGTGCTAAGGCAGCTATCATCATTGGAAAATCATGGCAACAGAGGGTGTCTCCTGAGAACTGGAAGGACCATCACACCAATCTTCAAGATGGGCACAAAGGAGGGTCCGAGGAACTACAGGATAGTCAACTCCATTGCAATCCCTGGGAAGGTGATGGAACAAATCCTCCTGGAATCCACTTTCAAGAACCTATGAGGGAAATAAATTTACCAAGAGGAACCAATGCCTGACCGACTTGATTGGCTTCTGCAATAAAATGAATGCCTGTGTGAATAATGGGAGATCAGTAATGTTGTTTACCTGACATTAGCAAGACATTCAACAGTCAAATAGTCTCCTTATAGCCAGACTGGTGAGATATGGGCTGAATAAGTGAGTGGTGAAGTGAGAGCAAAACTGACTGAACCAGTGGGCTCAGAACTGGTGGATCAGTTGTATGAGATGGCCAGTGTGTAGTGGCACCCCTCAGGATTCAACACTGGAGCTAATATTGCTCTTTATTAATGATGTGGATGACAGGACAGATCCAAAGTCACAGTCAGCATGAAACGGGAGGGAATGGTCAACACACCAAAGGGCAGGGCTGCAAGTCAATGGGACCTTGACAGGTTGGAGAAGTGGGCTGGACTAAGAGGAGCCAGGAATCCTTGCTCTCAACCACCTATCTTAAGCCTACAAAAGCCCCCCCCTCTCCCAGTGGAGGGATAGACTGTCAGAGTTACGGCACCCAGCACTCTCTAACACGTCATCTTTCCTTGCTGGCTTTTGCTGGGAACACAAACACCATTAATGACTTGCCCTTCATTGTCCAAATGAGAGGTTTTGTTGCACTTAACGACCATTTTAATCCTAATTCTTTACACTCTTTTTCCTGGCACTGCTGACTTCCTGATTGGTCAGCAACCTGCTTTTATGTTTTTGTAATAAAGGCGTTCTCTAGCTCTTGTTTCCAGAGCTGATGTGAATGTATAAACCACTTACTAAACGGACAAGCAATTAGAAGACTGACCCTGAAGAAGTGCTCAGCAAAAGCCTTTTCCCAGGTAGAGGGCAGACCCATGGTCCTTTCCATTAGCCAATTCCTTCTCCCATCAAGCAATTCAGTGTAGATCCATTTTACATATCAGAGTCTAAAATGTTTTTGAGAGAGCTCTAGAACAGTTGAGATAAAGGTCACACTCTGTCTTTGTCTTGAGTACAGCTGCTTCCCGTTTGGCTATTCCGAGGTTTAAACAAACTGCCCTTTCAGGGCAGAATCAGCAGTTTCAGCTCCTGGTAACAACATATTTTCTCATGAAAACTTTGAACTCTATATGAGTCTCCACAGAATAAATTCAATAAAGAAGAAAAGGGTGAGCGGAAGGAAAGTTTACTCATTTCAAACAAAACCTAAACCTGTAGTTTGCAATTGTTAAAAGCAAAAATAATAATAATAATAAAAAAAGAGTAGTGGTGAAAAAAAGATGCTGGGAACTGAGTTTTAAAGATGGGTGGGTGATGGAGAATGCTTTTTTTTTTTTTTTTAATAAGAGTTGATTTCAAAATCACTTTCAGAAATAGTGACCTGCAGCTGATATCTAGAGCTGATGTCAGATATTGACTGAAAATTTAGGCAAGAGTTATGTCGGGAGTGGGGGGGGGTGAGGGTGGATGGGAACCACAACAAAAGGAGAGGGAGAGGGAGAAGACGGAGAGGGAGAAGGAGAAGGAGAGAAGGGAAAGGGAACATTGTCTCCAGAGAGCAGCCAAGAAGAGCAGCAACTAGATTTTGAGGTGAGTGTCCTCGCACAGGCTGCTGTGGCAGGGGGTTCCCAACACTTCTATGAAATGACTGCATGCTTCTCCTCAGGAGCTTCTCAAATGCCCTATTAGCCACTATTCCTATGGTGCCTTTCTCAGAGGGAGGTGCAGTTTGCTGATTAGCTAGAAGAGGACCCAGATATCCAGAGCCCTGGGGAGAACTCAGGTGACAAAGGTAGGACATGCTCCCTGCTCTAACTCCTGGACTTCCACTAATGGCTGACAAACACAGGTGTCCAGGTTTGCAGGCACCCTGCCCTTCTCTTTCTACTCAATGCTTCATCCACAAACTGCAGAAACAAACAAACATCCAGGACATGAGGAACATCCTTCCTGCAAGCTAGAGGAGTACCCAGGTGTTCAGGACTCCTTCAAACCCCCCATTTTCCTTTTACCCATGGGAGGACAAAGGCATGCACCCCCTTCCTGCTCTAACCTCAAGGTTCCCACCCATCTGGCAGGAGCACCTGGAGCCCAGGGAATCCTGTGATGGACCCTGTGGAAGACCCCAACCTTCCTGCTCCCACACCAGCCTCCATGGGAAGCCACAGCCTTGGTGCCCATCCTGCTTATAGAGTCCTGGTGCCACCAGGGCAGAAGGCCCCACTGAGTGGCAGCACTGCATCTTCCTGATCGGAGCCACCCCTCATTTCTATGGTCCCCAGAGGCTCACAGGCACGCTGCCCACTGACATCACGTCCAGCCTCAGCTCCTTCTTGCATCCTATGATCGCCACAGGAGAGAACCACAGACAAGAGAGACAGAAGCCATGTTGTCAGTCTTCCCAGCCTTCAAGGTATATAAGCCTCCACCTTTTACAACTGGTCAAGGATCAGGACACCAGACAGTGAATCTTCAGCACTGAGAGATGACATCCTAGTTGTGTAGTCTTGGCCCAATTAGATGATCTAGTCTCCCCAGGAACTGCCCTTTGACCTCATGGCAGGTACCAGCCAACACTTGGAGATGATGCCTTGGCAGCCTGGCAATCCCTGGACCCATGATCCCTATCAGGACGTTTCACCTCAACATACCAACACAATCCAAGTTTGACTTTGGTGGTAGCCTCTGAGCCAATGGCGATGACTTGAGCCTGTTGAAACTTCGAGCTCCTTTTACTATTTCACCTGCCTCATGCCCTCTTGAGTCCCCCATGCTCCCCTTGACACCATCTCATCATCCTTTTATTGGGTTTACATGGGTAGCAGCAGGGCTGCAGGGGTGTCAACCAGAGACAGCTGCAGCCAGCTTCAAGATGGACCTGCCACTGGCCAAAGCTGAGACAATCAGCAGTGTTAGTAGCACCTCTGTGATAACATCATAGAATCATAGAATGGTTTGGGTTGGAAGGGACCTTAAAGATCATCTAGTTTCAACTCCCCTGCCACGGGCAGGGACACCTTCCACTAGCCCAGGTTGCCCAAAGCCCCGTCCAATCTGGCCTTGAACCCTTCCAGGGAGGGGGCAGCCACAGCTTCTCTGGGCAACCTGTGCCAGTGTCTCACCACCCTCAGTAAAGAATTTTTTCCTAAATCTAATCTAAATCTAAATCTCCCCTCTTTCAGTTTAAAACCATTACCCCTCATCCTATCCCTACATTCTCTTATCAAGAGTCCCTCCCCCCTTTCCTGTAGCCCCTTTAAGCACTGGGAGGCCGCTCTAAGGTCTCCCCGGAGCCTTCTCTTCTCCAGCTGAACTCTCCCCCCAACTCTCTCAGCCTGTCCTCACAGGGAGGTGCTCCAGCCTTCGGATCATCTTCATGGCCTCCTCTGGACCCGCTCGAGCAGGTCCGTGTCCTTCTGATGTTGGTGGTCCCAGAGCTGGAGTCTCACGAGAGCACTGTAGAGGAGAGGAATCCCCTCCCTCGACCTGCTGGCCACACTTCTCTTGATGCAGCCTAGGATATGGTTGACTTCCTGGGCTGTGAGTGCACGTTGCTGGCTCATGGTCAGTTTTCCATCCACTACTACTCCCAAGTCCTTCTCCTCAGGGCTGCTCTCCATCCACTCATCCCCCAGCCTGTGTTTGTGCTGGGGATTGCCCTGACCCATGGGCAGGACCTTGCCCTTGGCCTTGTTGAACTCCATGAGGTTTGCATGTCCCACCTCTCCAGCCTGTCCAGGTCCCTCTGGATGGCACATCCCTTCCCTCCAGCATGTCAACCGCACCACACAGCTTGGTGTCGTGGGAGAACTTGCTGAGGGTGCACTCGATCCTACTGTCCATGTCACCAACAAAGGTGTTAAACAGCGCCAGTCCCAATACTGGCTGCTGAGGAACATCGCTCGTCATATTTAACATATTAAAGAAGGAGTAAAAACTGCTGTGCAACAGCAGCTGGGAGGGAGGAGCGAGAATCTGTGAGAAACAACTCTGCAGACACCAAGGTCAGAGAGAAGGAGGGAGAGGAGGTGCGGGAGCAGAGATCTCCCCTGCAGCCTGTGGTGCAGACCGTGGTGAGGCAGCTGTCCCCTGCAGCCCCTGGAGGGTAACGGTGGAGCAGATATCTACCTGCAGCCCATGGAGGACCCCACGCCCGAGCAGGTGGAGATGTCCTGAAGGGAGCTGCAGCCCACGGAGAGCCCACACTGGAGCAGGCTCCTGGCAGCGGCTGCAGCCTGTGGAAAGGAGTCCACAGAGGAGCGGGTCTGGCAGGACTCATGGCCCCATGGGGGACCCACGCTGGAGCAGTCTGTTCCTGAAGGACTGCACCCTGTGTAAAGGACCCACGCTGGAGCAGTTCTTGAAGAACTGCAGCCTGTGGGAAGGACCCACATGGGAGAAGTTAGCATAGGACTATCTCCCATGGGAGGGACCCCATGCTGGAGCAGGGGAACAGAGTGAGGAAGAAGGAGCAGCAGAGATGAAGTGTTACAAGCCAACCCCAACCCACATTCCCCATTCCCCTGCGCAGCTCGGGAGAGGAAGTAGAAGAGTTGGGAGTGAAGTTGAGCCTGGAAAGAAGGCAGGGGTGGGGGGAAGGTGTTTTTAGGTTTGTTCTTTTTCTCATTATCCTACTCTGCTTAACTGGCAATAAATTAAATTAATTTCCCTAAGTCGAGTCTGTTTTGCCTGTGACAGTAATTGGTGGGTGATCTCTCTGTCCTTATCATGACCCATGAGATTTTCATTATATTTTCTCCCCCCTGTCCTGTCAAAGAGGGGGAGTGAAAAGCAGCTTGATGGGCACCTGGTAGCTAGCCAAGCTCTCCTCACCACAGTGCTCTAAACCCCTTCATCACCGCCTTCACCTTCCACACACACCCAGTCAGCCATGACCTCTCCATGTCCCCTGACCACCCTGTTTAGTGAAGAGTCTACCAGCACTGAAACATTTATTATTGTACTTTATTTCACCCCCCTCAAGGCATGCCAATGGCACATGCTACCCCATGACTTTCAGTGGCCTAGGCCCCCCATCTGCTCCCAACCCTCCTGTTCAGTCCTGCTGCAGGGCTGGTCAGTCTGGTATTGTCTGTGACAAGTCCATGGTGAGTCCACGACAGGTCTGTGGTGGTCCTGTGGCCCAGCTGGCAATGCCCCCTCTGTGGGGACATCCTCACATTCTGTCCATGTGGTCCTGCAGCCTCCCCAGCACTCCTTGCATCCGCTTCAGCACCTCCTCCTCATCCACACTGTTGAAGGCCTTGTTGGGAGTGATGGGGAAGGGGTGGTAACTCGGGTACTGGGTGGCCTTGCTATCCACACCACAGCCATGCAACCACTCCACCTCCTCTGTCAGGCCCCTCAGCTTTGGCTCCACTGCCTCCAGCCATTGGGCCAGTCCCAGCAGCCCCACTGGAGCCTCAAAGACCTCACTATGGCAAAGTATGGCAGCCACCAGCGCCTTCTCCAGGGCCTGGTGCACCTTGAAGAGGACCCAGTTGGGGCAGCAGTGCCTGATGTCATTGTGGGCTGCCTGCAGGTCACTCTTGGCCTGCTGCAGCCACCGCTGGGCCTCTGGGATGGATGGAGTCATGGCCATGGCCTTGGAAAACCAAGAGCCATGGCCTTCCCATCCCCAGCAGTAGCGCTGTGTTGCCAGGCTGTGACCCACATTGCCATTCACCTCTGGCACCAGGCTGTGCCAATCCTTCCATGGCTTGCCCTCTGCCACAGCCTCCTCCTGCAGCCTCTTCAGCTCTCGCTCCAGCTCTGGTGCCATGACCTCCTCTGTCTCTGGTGCAGCACCCACCAGAGCCACATCATTCTCCTCCAAAACAAAGGCCACGTCCCGTGGCTCCTGGCAGACCAGCATTTCACGCAGCACTGACAAGGCGGGTGCATCCAGCTGTCCACCCAGGATGATATTGATCTCCTGCGCTAGTGTCTCCAGGATCCTCAGCTGGTGACGGTCCAGCACCATCTCTGCATGCCGGATGTAGAGGAGTCGCTGGGCTCCACCAGCCGAGCACACATGGATGACCCGTGGCTGGGAGCTGCCCTCCACCTTTGCACCACGGTGGACCAGCATAGTGCAGATGTCCTCGCAGCACTGCACTTTCAGCTGCTCCACTGCAAAGCCGCCATCCCCCTCTATTCTCATCATAGCCCTGTGGCTCTGCCACCGGAGCAGAGCCTTCAGCCCCATCCTAAACCATGGTGATACCAGCAGGGTCTGCAGACGCCTCTGCCCAGGACAGTGAGAACCGTAGCGGCATAGCCGTGGACTGCCCTCCTCCAGCTGCTGCTCTGTCACCTCTGAGAGTGCCCGTGGCCGCAGGTGCTGTGGTAGCATTTGTAGCAGCTGCCAGGTATTACACCCGGTCCCTGGCAGTTCAGCCATAAACACAAAGGTCTTCTCTAAGGCTTTAGAGATATTTGAGGACACGCAGTCATTGAAGTACAGCTTGTGGGATGACTCTAGGCAGTCAGCAGTGCTCAGCAAGTACAGCTCATCCACAGTGGAGAGATGAGGGGGCTCCCGTGCCTCCTGCAGCAGCTTAAAGAAATGCCTTGTGGCCAGCAGGACTGTCTTCTTCTGGATAGTACTGAGAATCCCACTGGCATGGCTTTCCTGGTGGATTTTGGCCAGGACATGGCTGTAGTGAGTCAGTGTGGGGAGCAGGACCACCCCAAGGTGTTGCAGGAGGTCTCCATAGGCAGCCACATGAGAGTCAGGCGTGAGAAGATAGGGATAAAAGTCAGCCTCATCCGGGAGTGATGTCACCACTTGATGTGGCATGGCCATGTCCCCTGACTTGGCAAGCACCACAGGCAGCTCAGCAAGGTGCCCTGTGTCCACCTCCTTCAGATGGGTCTGCAAGAAGTTGTACACCTTCTGGAGCACACTGGCCCGTGTGTTCACCTGCTCTTGCGTGTGGCAGGCTGCCCTGCACACCTGCTCCAGGTTGGCCATCACCAGGGAAGTGGGTATCTCTACAAGGACTCCCATGGCCTCCAGGAGGTCCTGCTTGAGTTCAAAGGACTTTGGCAGGATGATGGCTGATGTCCACACGAGCTCAGCCACATCTTCTTGGCAGTGGTAAATGCTGCCCTTCAGGGCCACAGGCTTAGTGCAGGCTGCAAATGGGGGGTGGAGGTTCATCAGGCATGGGGGGATGTCCAGTGGAGGCAGGAAGCGGATTGAGGCAATTTGCCCCAGGAAAGCCTCTGACACGGGCTTGCCCAACAGGGTGCAAAGCTCTTTGAGCATCTCCTGCTGTTGTGACAGCAGGTCTTCAGTGTGGCACCCACCCTGAGTTGCTTGCTGCTCTATCTCCTGGGCCAGTGCCACAAAATCCTCCACAGAGAGGCTGGTGCGGACACCCACCTGAAGCAGGAAATCCTTAGCAGCTTCCTGCTTGTAATCTAGCTCCACAAAGAAAGACTCGGGCACAAAGCGGTGTTGGAGCCGCAGAGTGCGGAAGGAGAACGTGTTGTCATAGAAGTAGGAGGCTTGGCACAGCACACCGTGGGTATTGGGTATAAAGGCCACAGTCTGAAAAGCTGCCACAACAGTTTCCTTGAACTTAACATCACAGATGGGTTGCAGAGCAAAGAACAAGCGCAGAGCTTCCATAAGCTCTTGCACTGTGAGCTGGGACAGCCGGGGCAGCACCACAGTCAGGAAGAGCTGCTGGTCATCTGTAAGCTCCCACTGCAAATCCTTGGCCAAGTCCTGGTGGATCTTGTCTGCTGTGAGCAGCAACATGTCCTTCTCCAGGTTGTACAGGGCTTGGGCACCCCGGGTCAGTTCTAGGAAGTGGCTGCTGAGCACCAGCACCTTGCGGTAGGGTGCCACAGGTACATAGTCCCCACCGTACTTCCGGAAGAGAGGCAGGAGCCGGAGCTGCTTCATTGCCAACGAATCCACTTTTCCCCGCACAAAATTCAGCAGCATAGTAACTTCCCAGTTGTTTAAGTCCTTCCAGTGGAGATCAGCTCTGGCGTTCGCCAGCTGGGCCAGCACAGCCCTGGGCTCAGTGGCCTGCAGTGCCCTTGCCTTCAGGCAGTGGTAGGCAAAGTCAAAAGGCAGCAGAGACTGTAGGAGCATAGGGATGCCCAGTTTGTGCAGCACCTTGGCCACCTCTGTGTCACACTCATAAAGAACACTGGGGAGGGAGGATAGTGGTAGTAGGTGCTTTGAGCCTCTCTCATGCCCCTGAACAGGCAGCACCACCACATCCTGGAGATGATTCATGAATGACTTCATGTCCGCCTCCAAGTTCTTTTTGGCCTTTATGGGTGTGTAGACCACAGTGCTGAAGAACTTCCACAGATCCCTGAGCCACTTCTCTCCCTCTTTGGTCCAGTTCAGCTGACCCAGTGCCTTCTTGATGAACGGTGTGGCCTCCAGGAGGCCAAGTTTCTTCACAAAGCAGGGCAGGGTCAAGTCAGAAGTGAATTTGTCAGCAAAACAGTGGTGATGGTGGGGGAAGAGGTGGGCAAAGGTGTTGTCGAAGACTGGGTGGTGGATGCTGAGGGCATTCAGGCAGCCATCTTGTGTGGCCAGCAACGGCAGGCCTTCCAGTTCTGCTTGGTCCACATCCGTGGGCTCCAGGCAGAGTTTCAGCAGGATGGAGCAGCTCTCTGGGGTCCTCAGGGGTGTCTCAGCCACCATGCGGGGCACGGGGATTGCCAGGGCCTTGAGGAAGCGCCGGAGAGAGTGTGGCTGCAAGACAACAGCATCCACATGGGCTTCGGAGAACTCCTCATAGATCTTCCGCAGGTGGGGGAATGCTGGCACCAGGTTCATGTTCAGGCGCTGCAGCACATTCTGGAGAGCTTGCTCAGGCATCACCTTAAGGAAGTATGGCTCTGTTAGCACGTCCCCACCACCTGGAGATGCCCAGGTGATTGTCACCATGTTTTTAGGTGGCTTCACGTGGTACACAGGCACCAGGGGCAGACGTGCATGACTTAGGTGCCTATAGACATCCCTCACCAGGTCCTGAAAGACAGGTAGCTCCTTTCTCACAGTAGGGAAGAACTGGAGGTAATGGGAGGCCAGGTGCTTCTCGCAGACCTGCAGGGACTTGTACTGGAGCCCTTCAGGTCCCAGAGCTTTCCACTGCCTAGTGAGAAAGGCACAGTATAGTGGAGCCACCAAACGCTGGAGCAAGAAGCCATTCCAGGCTGCTTCTGTGCTGCCTGGGTCCTGGCGGAGATTGCGCCTGGCTGTATCCACAGAGAAGTTGGCATTGATGTGCACAGGCAGGCCTGTGGTCAGCAGCAGTGGGAGGGTGCAGAAAGCTTTGCCCTTGAATTTGTCCAAGTCCAATGGCTTCAGGCGGGCAGCTACAGCTCCATAGGGCAGACGCTCAAGCACCGGAGACTCCTCCGCCCCCTCCTGAACCCCAGTTTGGGAGATCACCCTCCACACAGTGCTGGTCTTGGTCTTGCTGTTTTTGACTGCCATGGTATAGGAGACAGAGGTGGGGCTGTTCCCATCCACAGCTTGGCTCAATCTCGCTTGAAAACCCCGTCTCAGTTCTGCATCACGATCTGTCAACTCTGTGGCCACCCGCAGCCTCTCCAGCAGGTTCCTCCCATCTCGGGGGATCTCAGAGAAGACCACCGTGCGGAGGTGCCGGAGGAAGAGCACCAAGTCCTCACCTTCCTCAGCCAGTACTCTCTCCATGGCCATGAGGTCTTGGTCCCTCACAACCATGCCAGACACCTTGGAGGTAGCAGCCCCAATTGCAGTGCGGAGGGGCAGCCGGAAAAGGACACCCTGGTTCAGGTTGAAGAAGGAGGGTAGGAAGGTGCCATAAATGTCTCGAAAGGTTCTCTTGAATTCAGGGTTGACAGCGAACATCCCACCAGGACTCTCAACTGTGGCTACGGGCACATAGTAGAGATGGGGATCAAAGACACACAAAGCACTGTCTCCAGTAAGGAAGGCTGGGCAATCAGTAAAGTGGAAGACAGTGTTGAAGCCAAGGCCGTATTTGCCTGTGACATCCTGCCGGCCTCGCTTGCCACCCACCCCCAGACGCTGAATGCCTTCAATGTCCTGCTGCTGGAAGGGGCTGTCACTGAAGATGCAGAGGGCAGGGCCCTGCAGGTCATTCCATTTCTCACTGAAAGTGGCAGCCACTGGGTGCTGCCGGCGGTCCCACACAAAGTGCACAAGACTTGCACCAGCATCATCTGCATTCTGGAGCAACTCTGTCACGATATCACGAGCAGATGCTGGGTACTCACCCAAGATGTTCTGCAGTCGTGTAGGCAAGTCTTCACGGGCACCAAATGGCTGTGCCCAGAGGTTCAGGTCTGCAGTGAGCAGTTGGCTCCTCTCCAGCGCCCGGTGGCGTGTGGTAGGCACCCCACAGCGCAGGGCTGTGGGTCGGGACAGCTGTTCATGGCACAGCAGGACATTTCTGTCCACTGGCATCCATGGCGTATCATTGAAGTGGAGCTTGTCCCGTGGACGCAAAATGCCCTCCTGATCAGGTAGAAAGAGTTGCTGGGTCTGGTAGGCATCTGGCTCTTTGTCATCTGCCATCAAGCCAAAAGACACCAGCCGCAAGGCCAGAGCCAGCTCCCTGTCTGGCAGCGGCTCTCCAGCATGCATGTCTGCCAGGGTGCAGAGCACTTGGGCATAATCGTCCCAGGTGAATGTGTGGCGCAGCCCCACACACTCCCAGAGTTGGCTGTAGAGGCAGTACTGCTCTGGGAGCTGGTGAAGATATGGGACAGCCTCAAATGACAGCGTCTCAGCCACAGCCGTGACTGGCACAAAATGGGAGCCTATCAAGATGAAGGGCTCCTTTTGGGCCACCGCAGAAGCCACCTCATCCCAGTTGGAGTGATCTCTCTGGAGCAGCCTGTTCAGGTACTTGTAGCAGCAGTGGGCTTTGTTCTGCAGGTTCTCCAAAGGGAGAGCATTGGAGCTACAGGTCAGTGCCTTCAGCTGCTCAAGGACTGTCGCTGCTGGTAGCTGCCGGTCCAGCCCCAAGAAGGATGCAACCTCCTTGGAGAGGCTGAAGTTTTCCCCCAGCACTTCAGGAGCCAAGACAGGGTGGATGAGCCCCACTAGTGGGGCACAGTTGTGATGGTAGAGCTGGGCAGCTGGCAACAGCACATTTTCACCAGTGGGCAGTGTACCAGGGAGGAAGGGCACAGTCTGGAAAGCTGCCTGCAAGGTGTTGTTCACCCTCTTCTCCACTGCATCCTGAAGCAGCTCAAGGATGCAGGCAGCCCTCCGGTAGCCCTGGGCACGGTCCTTGGTCCAGATAAGTTGCACTGTCTTTGCCCGTTCCAGTAGCTCTGCCAAGGCCATTGTGTCCTTAACCATGCCCAGCCTCTCCAGTCGGCTTAGTCTTTCTGGGGAAAGGAAGGCATCCCCAGTGGGGAAGCGCCCGTCCTTAGGGTCATATAAAGAGGCAGTGCGGCCTCTGGGATGCACCAGGCAATTGATGAGCTGCAGGTGACCATGAGGGGTGGCAGGAATGCAGGGCACTGTCTGCAGCACTTTGTCTACCTCATCATGGGACATATCCAGTGCATGGAGAAGCAGTGAGTCCCGGTCAACAACAGAGAGGTCTTCCAAGTTGGGAAGCACAAGTTCACAGTAAAAGCGGGGCCAGTCATAGGTGCCAGCATCCACTGCCCGCCCGAGGCCCCTCTGCACATGCTCTGGCAAGGCCACAGCTAACAGGGGATGCGGCAGGATGGAGGCAAAGACACGCTTTGCCACGGCACCCAGCTTGGGGTGTCTGACCACAGCCTGGTGCAGGAAGCGGGCGTCCTGCAGTGAGCACCATGAGCAGCCATCAGAGAAGAGCCTGGGGCCATTCTTGGCTGTCACAGCCTCGTAGAAACCAGTCACAGCCTCCGTAAAGGGGTAACGGGCAGTGTTAGTGTCCGGCCAGAAGACATGATATTCATAGCTCTTCAACTCACCTGCCTCATGCATGATGCGGAGGTGGTCCAGCGCCCGGAGCCAGGCAAGTGGCACAGCATTGCGGAGCAGTGCCCGGTTCCACTCACCCCGCTCCGCTGTGTCCCACAGCCCCTTGCGGTTTGAGAGGATGCTGAAGGCCCCATGCACGTGGATTGGCAGCCCTGAGGCGATTGGCATGGGAAGGTGGCAGAAGACTTGTCCCTTCTCAGCATCCAGACGTGGCACCCACTTGCCATCTGCAGTAAGGGCAAGGGGAAGAGCCACACCAGCCACGGGAGACAGGGAATGGAGCCCTGCCTGTCTGTTCTGGTGAAACAGTTGCAGCAACTTCCCATCACCCTGACACACCAAAACTAGGTAGTGCCATGTGGTCTTGGATGCCTCTTCACAGGCTGTGAGCCGCTCGATGGCTGCCCAGCTTGGGGGGTCCCCAGGGGCCCCCAAGTCCTGAATCTCCTTTCGCCGTAGCATGGCCAGAGGCATGGTATGCTCTGCAGAGGTGGCTGTGTCTGGCAGCATCTCCAAGGACATCTCCCTCACCTTCTGCAGGAAGAGCAGCAGGAGCCGGTTAGAGCCAAGGAAGCCAGTGCCAAGGGACTGGATGCGCTTGGTACCAAAGGCCTCTGAGCAAATCTGGGATGTCACAGCTTCCTCTTCAGTGCGAAAAGGCAGGCGGAAAAGGCTCCCTGGAAAGGCTCCTGGCTCAGGCAGGCGGCACCCAAAGATACCATGGTAGGGCCAGAACTGCTCAGCAAAGGCACGGAGGATGCGTGGTCGTCTGGAGAAGTCCAGGCGGATGCCAGGGCAGCCGGTCTTGGGGATGTGCTTGCCCAGATGGGTGCCATTGGGATCAAAGATGAGCATTGTCTCCCCACTCAGCACTGCTGGCACATCTGTGACACGGTAGACAGAGCTGAAGCCCAGTCCAAAACGTCCGATCTGGCCTGCCTGGCCCTCCTTTGTAGCAGCCCCAACTCGTGTGATGTTACGGAGGTCATCCTCTGTGAACAGGGCATTGTTGTAGGCCCAGAGGGCTGGGCCATGGCAGGCAAGCATGTCGGGGTCTAGCAGCCCAGACGTGGCCTTTCTGCAGTGTCGGAGGTCCAGGAGGAAGCGGCACACAGTAGCTCCAGCATCCTCTGCATTCTGGACCATCTCTGTGAAGAGGTCACCTTCCTCACCATACTCCCGGAGGATGTTGCGGAGCCGTAAGGTGATGGGCTCCGAGGGGCCACAGGCCGTGAACAGCTCTGGCCCTAGCACCCGTGTACTGAGCAGCTCTGCCCCGAGGAATATGGCTGTGCTGGATGGCACTGACTCATGCACCACCTCTTGAACATCCTCCTCTGCCTCCAGCTCCATGTCCAGGTACACGGTAGAGGCAGCTGGGCGGAGGGCAAAACCTGAGCCCTCCGAGATCCTCACAGGAACTGGCACTGTGCCCTTGCCCTGGTGCCCCCGACTCTTAAGCCACTCCAGGACAGCTACAGCCACCTGCAACTCTGCTGCAGTGCCCTCTCTGGAGCTGCGTGTGTCTATGTCTTGCCCCAGGCAGCGCAGGGCTGCAACCGCCCTCTCCTCACTCACCCTCGGCTGCACCCCCCAAGCCTGGAAGAGGCAGCTGTAGGGCAGGAAGTCAGGGGGCACCCGGGGCACCAGCATCCCCAGCTCCAGCTCATCAGGATAGCCCAGTACGGCATCACATGGCAGGACAAATCCAGACCCGGTCCACACCACTGCATCATTCGGGGCAGCCCCAAAGGTCTTCAGGTTTTCCTGCATGTGTTGGTAGACAGGCCGGAGTGCAGGACCTACCTCACCCATGTCCCTGCACGCTGCCAGCTGTCTCAGCTGCTCCCACACTCTCTCTGGCGGTGGGGTCTGGCTCAGTCCCAGCTTATTCTCTGCCTCTGGCACAAAGGCACCAGTCAGGTGCATGGCAAGCCCCACCAGGGGCTGGTGCTGGATGGACCGCAGCTCCCTGGGGGGCAGGAAGTGTTGCCTAGGACTTCCAGTGCACTTGGAACGAGGCACCCACGGCAGGGCCTGGAGCTCCCTAAGCGTTGCAGTGCTGAAGCCAGCCAGTGCCTTGGGGCGGTTGCAGACCTTGATCAGTGCCTGAGCCCTGTTCAGAGCCACTGCGTTACCCTGACGCACACTTGCTGCAGCCTTTAGGATGTCCGAAGGTGCCAGGCAGTCTTTACCGTGCCGCAAGCCCAGGGTTCTCAAGGCACGGAGGACAGGTGGACTGCGGAAGGTGGCAGGAGGAAAGTGTTCAGGGCCCAGCAGTGCCTGCAAGGTGCTCTCGCAGGGGTCGTAGAGGTCTCGTGGGCACACAGGGCCATTGGGAGTCTCCAGGAAGGCCAGCCTGCTGCAGGCCTGCTGCAGCGGGGGACTCTGTGCAAAGAGGATGTCTCCATGCTGCAGTACCCAGAGCAGCAGAGCCTGTGTCTCAGCCGCTCGCCCTGCATAGGCACCCTGGTCCACGGCTCTGACAGCCTCCAGCATCACGTTGGCTACACTGGTGAAGGATGTCTTGATCCTCCCAAGGAGCCGCCGGTCAGCTTCATCCCGGCACTGCAACATGGCCTCTGGCAGCACCACATCTCTGAGCACCTCCAGCTGTGGCTCCAGGGCAGGGGTGGCACCAGCTGGTACCAGCTCCGTGGGCTGTGGGGTGGCCAAGCAGGGGAGTGGGGTGAAGAGGGGCAGAGCGGCCAGTGTGGCCCTGTCCTGCTTTTCCAGGGAGGGGAGGTCTGCCAGGTAGAGCCGGAGTGTGTTCACATCCGCAGCAGGCAGCGAGGCCAGGCAGGGGGCCACAACTGCGACTCCCCGCCTGCCCAGGGCCCGCAAGGCATTGAGGGGGGATGGAGGCAGGACATAGAGGGACAGGGAGCGGTGCCACATGCCTGGTGGCACCACTGGGCAACCCAAGACCTCCAGCACAGAGGCCACAGCAGGTGGCAGGCACTGGTCCTCCCATGCCTGGAAGATAAGACTGGACTGGGGTAGCAGCGGAGCCAGACGGATGCTGGGGTCACCCAGTGGGGTCAGGGAGATGAGAGGGAGCCCCTCCAGAGGGCTCAGGTCTTCCATGTGGTGGGCCAGAAATTGCCACAGGGCTGGGAACCAGGAGGCTGGAGGCTGGGGGGGGCCTCGCGCCGGGCACCAGGTCACTGGGGTTGAAGATTGGGACGTCCAGGCAGGGGGAAGAGCCAAGCGTAGGGTCTGGGCAGTCACAGTTGGGTCCAGCAGAACCAGGTTGGGGAAGAGACCTGTGTGCGGGAGGCAGAGGCTGGATGAGGACTACATGGGACCTAGGACCTGGCAGGAGGACCCAGGGGAGAAAGAACCTGAGATCTGCAGGGGACTGGGGGGCCCCCCATACTGGGGATGGGAAGACCTGGGCTCTGGAAGGACAGTGGATACCCTGAACAGGGGGAACAGTGGAACCCCAGATTGGTGGGGATAGAGGAGAGCTGAGAGGGAAAAAGGTATTAGCAGGACCACTACTGGGGGGCACAGAGGTCCTCAGATGGGGAACACAGGGAGACCCAGGATCCAAGGGAGCACAGAGGAGACAGAGAAATGTGGCAAGGACAGGGGACTCCCCAGAGACACAGGGAGATGCAGGATAGGAGAGGTGGCCCTGGGCTCAGACAACACACCCCAAACTGGAGACAGTGAGACTTGGGATCTACAGTTCTGTTGAATGAATGGGGGAAGCCCAGAGCAGGGCCTCGGACAGGGCTCAGGGGCCCCAGGTATGTATAGGGAGTATCAGTGTGGTACAGGGAGATACTGGGGCTGCAGAGGAGCCCCAGGGTGTACAAGGGTGCCTAGGGCTGTTGAGGTTTAGAAGAATATGAGGGGACCCAAAGGAGGTCCAGGAACCCCCCTGTCTCTTACCCGCCTTAGCAATGCCTCGCAGAAGGCTGTCCAAGCCTGGCTCCAGGTCTGAGGGCAGGAATGACCCAGTCAGGCCAGGCAGGAGCTCCCTGTGGGGACAAATGGAGGTTCTGGAGGACTAGAGGAGTAATGGGGGGCAGGCAGCTTCCCGGACACCTGGCTCAGCTCCCAACCAGTGATACTGGGGGAGAGGAGGGCAGTGAGGCACCCAAACGTTCAGGTTTGACTATGGGGCCATTCAGCTCAGGAGCGGGTGCTGTGCCCTGGGTAACTGGCTCACCCGCCCACTCCTGCAGGGAATGGGGCTGCCTGAAGCCACAAACTCACCTGGGGCAGTCTGACGTGTCCACGTAGACAATGGCTGACTCGGTTCCAAAGGCCACAAAGGTCCCATCGGCGCGAGGCAGGAGGGGGAGACCCCGCAGTTCAGCATGGCGCCCATCCCCAGCCACGTAGCGTAGCAGGGAGAGCCGGTCAGTGGCAGGGAGGCCTACGGTCCCATGGCGACGCAGCACCTCCCGCACGTGGCCCGCCGTGGCCTCCCGTACACCTTCCACCATCCCCAACGCCAGTGCCCTCCGGACATGGGCTGGGACCTCAGCCACTGGCTCCCCGGCTGCCACCAGCAAGGCCTGCACCACCCGCCGTGTGGCCATGTCCCCTGTGGCCTCCGGCAGCAGCACAGCCTCAGCGGCCCGCAGCCGCCCCACGGCCCCCTTTGCGGCTGGCACCAGGGTGCGGGCAGACGCCAGTTCCCGGCAGACACGGGTCACCAAACTTCGGATGCGGCCACCGCTCGGCGTGTGCTCAGGGTCTGGCCAGATGCTGTAGGTGTCTGTGTCAGGCAGAGCCATGGCCACAGCAGCCATGTGGCTGTAGACCCGCGGCAGGAGGTCAAGGAGCAGCAGGGCATTCCAGCGGGCATCGTTGCCGCCCTTCTCGCCCTCCTCAGGCCAGCGGAGGTGGCGGCGGTCGTCAGAGAGGGCGAAGGGGGCACTGGCGTGGACGGGCAGCCCTGTGGTCATCTCATCTGTGGCTGGCAGGGGTAGGAAGCAGCACAGCCGCCCTCGGCAGGGCCCACAGAGGGGGTGCGCCAGGCTCAGCTCAGGGCAGCACCCCAGCCCTGAGCCCAGTGCCACCATCGGCCCCTCTGTGGCCCTGCCCGTGGCCACCAGCCACTTGCTCCCATCCCCCACCCCAGCCCCGTGCAGGGCCACCAGGCGCCACGCCAGACTCAGTCCCTCATCCCCTAATGGCCCTGGCACAGGGAGAGGCTGAGGGGATGCCACAAGGGTCCCCATGAGTGTCTGTGTTCCATCAGGGGCCACGTGGTGCACGGCCACGCGACAGATGTGGCGGAGGAAGAGGAGGGCGAGAGGGGCCTCTGCAAGGAAGGTCTGGAGGAGGTTACGGAGGCGCTTAGGATCGGAGACCGCTGCAGTGATTTCCGAGGGTTGCCGGCGGAGGGGGAAGCGGAAGAGGGTGCCCTGGGCAGAGTCACGGTGCTGTCCCACAGCTTCCAGCCCAGCCCAGAAGGGCTCGAAAAGGCCAGGAAGGCCCTGGGCTGCAGAGACATCCCAGCGGGCACCACCACCTGGCAGCACCTGGCATTCAGGATCCATCACCCCCAAGGATGGGGGGCTCAGCACACCTGGCAGGTCTGGGGACATGAGAACCATGAGGCCACAGGGATGGCATGGACACCACTGCCTCCTCTGATCGTCCCAACCCATCACTGCCCCATGTGCCCACCCAGTACCCTCAAGTTTGACCCCACAGTGCCTCCCATGATCCCAAGCTTAATCCCAATTCATCAGTCTTCCCTCAGTTTTCCTCTGCAGCCCTGCCCTCCGCCACCATCCAGCCTCCCAGCCTCCCGGTGCTTCAGGTTTCCTCTGAGACACAGCCCTCCATTTTGCACCCCCTCAGTGCCCCCAGTACTCCCCAGCACCTGTAGTTCAGTGCCTCCAGTACAACCCCAGTTCAGTCCCAGCTGAGGCCCCCAGTGCTGCTCACCGGTGAGGTGGTAGACAGAGGTGAAGCCCAGGCCGAAGCGCCCCACAGTGCTGGGGTCCTCCCGCTTGTGTGACACCCCTGGGCGCAGGATCCCTGTCCAGTCCTGGGGGGACATCAGGGCATCATTGTAGGCCAGGAGAGCTGGGCCTGAGGAGTCAGGACCACGGGTTAGGGGGGACTTGGGACATGTAGGGGGGATCGTGACCCACACTCAGTATCCCCACAACCTCAGTTTCACCTCCAGTCCCACAAAATCCCCCTCGGTCCTCCCAGTACCCTCAGTGCCCACAACACATTCCAGAACACCTCACTGGTTCCAGTTCCCCCAGTCCACTGTGATCTTTCTTCAGTTCTTCACCAGTATCCCCCAAACCCTCCCAGTACTTGCCAGTGCCACCCCTGCGCTTTGTCCAGTTTTTCCCAGTGCCCGTAGCGCCTCTCACCCTGGGTGCCCTCCAGCCCTCCTCTGGTGATGTCAAACTCCCGCTCGTCGGACACAAAGACGACCTCGTTAGCACCAGCATCGTCCGCATTCTGCACCAGCTCCTGGGTTCAGGGATCAGTGTCAGGACACCTCCCCCCCACCACCCCCCAGCCCCCAGAGAAAAGCACCGATCCGCTCTCCCGCTGGCCAGCAAGGTCCAGGGGTTGGTGCTGGGCAAGGACCACCGCCCACCCCAGCTGCCTGCGGTCTGTCTGCCCAGCTGGGCAAGAAAGCCCGGGGTGGCTGGGCTCCCTGGGGGGTCTCACCTTGAGGATTTGCCCCCCATCGGGGTACTTCTGCAGGATACTGTGCAGGTAGTCAAGGAAGATGGGTGCCCGCTGGCAGAAGGTCTCCCTGCAAAGCGGAGAGAAGGGGCGGGGGGGAGCAGGGCAGAGCTCACCTCCACGGGCAGCCAGGACCCCCTTGTCCTGCTCGGATCCCCCAGGAGCGGGGAGTCAAGGACCCCATGTCCTCCCGGGACCCACTGAAACAACCACCTCCAGGGTCCCCCCCACACGTCCCCAAGGCCCCCATCTCTTCCTGGGATCCTCCAGCAACCCTGACACCTCCCCATATACCCCCTGCAAGCCTCCAGGTCTCCCCAGTAACCCTTGAGCCCCCAGTCCCACCAGTGGCCCTCAGTGACCCCTGGAACTCTCCAGCCATCCCTCACGTCCCCCATAAAACCCCAGTAACACCCCGGTGCCCCCCCTCGCCACAGCCCCACTCACGCTTTCGGCTCCTTGTGGGCCATGACGGGGGCTGTGGGGGGACACCGGCTCCCCCCGATGCGCAGAGTCACTGTGGCTCCGCTGGCCCTGGCCCCACCCCCTCACCCTGCAGTTTCGTTTCCTTGCTGAACACGCCTCTCGGCTCTTTTAACCCAAACATTGAAACTGTGGAGGGGGGGGTGGGGGGGTGGGGGGGGTGCTGGGAGCCAGTTGACCGGGAGGATACAGCGATAGGTCGCAGTGGGGGGAGGGTCTGAGGCCATGGCTATGGGGCAGGGACATGGGAATATGGCTATGGGGCAAGGACCATAAGGCCATGGTAATGGGGCTGTGGCTATGGGGTGGGGGCCACTGGGCGACAGGAGTATCTGCTCGAGGGTAGGGAGGCTCTGCAGAGATACCTGGCCAGGCTGGAGCGATGGGCTGAGGCCAACTGTATGAGCTTCACTAAGGGCAAATGCCAGGTGCTGGCCCTGGGCCACAACAACCCCCAGCAGCGCTACAGGCTTGGGGAGGAGTGGCTGGAGAGCTGCCAGTCAGAGAGGGACCTGGGGGGGGGTGATTGACAGCCGGCTGAACAGGAGCCAGCAGTGTGCCCAGGTGGCCAAGAAGGCCAGTGGCATCCTGGCTTGTATCAGCACTAGCGTGGCCAGCAGGGACAGGGAAGGGATCTCACCCCTGTGCTCGGCACTGGTGAGGCCGCACCTCGATGAATGGGTTCAGTTTTGGGCCCCTCACTCCAAAAAGGCCATTGAATGACTCGAGCATGTCCAGAGAAGGGCAACGGAGCTGGTGCAGGGTCTGGAGCACAGGTCTGATGGGGAGCGGCTGAGGGAACTGGGGGGGTTTAGTGTGGAGAAGAGGAGGCTGAGGGGAGACCTCATGGCCCTCTACAGCTACCTGAAAGGAGGGTGCAGAGAGGGGGGATGAGTCTCTTGAGCCAAGGAACCAGCGGCAGGACAAGAGGGAACGGCCTCAAGCTGCACCAGGGCAGGGTCAGACTGGCTCTTAGGAAGGATTTCTTTGCAGAAGGGGTTGTTGGGCGTTGGAATGGGCTGCCCAGGGCAGGGGGGGAGTCCCCATCCCTGGAGGGGTTGAAGAGTCGGGTTGACCCAGCGCTGAGGGATCTGGTGTAGTTGGGAATGGTCAGTGTGAGGTTCATGGTTGGACTGGAGGAGCTTCAGGGTCTTTTCCAACCGAGATGATTCTGTGATTCTGAGTATGGATGTGGTGGTGGGGGGGGGGGCATGTGGGTATGGCTATGGGTTGGGGACCATGGCAATGGGGCAGGGGGGGCATAGGGATATGGCTATAGGTATGGGGCCACCGGCATATGGCAATGGGAGAAAGATACATGGAAATATGTCTGTGGGGCAGAGTACCATGGGACCATGGCTATGGGCCTGGGCCCACGGAGTCATGGCCATGGGACAAGGGCTCTGGGGCCATGGCTATGGATCAGGGGCCATAGGGACATGTCTGTGGGTCATGGCTCCCAATACCATGGCAGTGGGATGGGGTCCACTGGGGTATGGCAGTGGGGCAAGGGCCGTGGGGATATGGCTATGGAGCAGGTGGCCGTGGGGCCATGGCAATGGGGTGGGAGCCACGGGTATACAGCTATGGGGTGATGGAGTTACATGGGACATAGCTGTCTATGGGGTGGGATTGCTGTGAGCAGGGGCACTTTGCTATGGCATGTGGGGACACGGAGACAGAGCTGTGGGGTGGCATTGCTACAGGTGAGGGAGACACTGGGATGTGGCTATAATGGTGGGGGCATGGAGGACATGGCAGTGGAGTGGGGAGAACATGGAGACATGGAAATGGTGTAGGGAGGATGTGGAGGATGTATATGGGGTGATGGGTACATGTGGGACATAGCGAGAGGGGCACTTTGAGACATGTCTGTGGGATAGAGAGGACATGGGGACATGGCCATGGGTTGAAGAGCTGTGGTGGGGTTGATGGAAGGGAAGGCTTAGCAGGTCTCTTCCAAATCCCCTGGTCAAAAGGAAACTCTGGGTGACCATGAGCCCACCTGACTCCTTCAAAGAGGTCACCTCTTAGAGGGATGTCCCTGCCTGGTGGACCTGGTAGATCCCATGCGGCATGTCCCCATGGACAGGCAGCTGAGGACATCCCCCAGTCACAAGAACTGTGTGGGGACAGAGGGAATGGGAGGATACGAGGACCTGGAGGGCACTGAGAAAGGCATCTCCAGGGACATAGGCAATGGGGAACAAAGGACATGGGCTGTCCCTGCCCTGCAGAGTCCCTGAGCCCAGGGGTGGTCAGGGACAGAGGGGCTGGTGAGGTATGGGGACAGCAAGGATCCCTGTTGTGGACTCAGCTGGGCACAGAGCTGGACCTCTGGCCATCTATAGGGGTTTCTGGGGGGAGGTAGAACCAGGACATGTGTCTGGGTGGGAAATGTGGGACAATACATGTGTCAAAGGTGAGGAGGGACCGAGACATATCTGGGGGCAACACATGGGAGCCGGACATATATCCAGGAAGATGTGGGACCAGGATGTGTGTTTGTGGAGGGCAACTATGTCAGACCAGGGCTTCACAGACCCTCTTCATCCCTCCCTCCCTCCCTTTGACTCTTACCATCTCACTACATGTTGTGGGCTGCTCAGGCACGACAGTACACCAGTGAGTGTCCACAGATTCTCTGGGGAGAGGTTACAGGGGGACATCAGTGCTAAGGACAAGGCTGGGAGGGACAGGGACCCCAGGGGGGTAGTTTCTGGTCCCCTGTTTATGACTGGCCAACAGAATCATCTGAACTGTCCTGGATCAAGGGGCTGTATCAAATGGATCATGGGGACCATATGGAGATCACTTCCACTGCATAAATTACATGAGACCAATTTAGGCACATGGACTGTTACAGACCATGTGGAGACCACAGGAAATCCCACTGATTGCACAGACACGTGAGAACCACTGGGACACCACACTGAGGCTGCATGGACCACAGCCCACAGAGACTGTATGAAGACCATAAAGACATGGAGACCACTTGGAACATGCGAAGATAAGAGCACCTATAGGACATGCTGCCTTGGGGTGAATGTAGGACAAATTTCAGGGGATGCAGTGGGACACCTCTTCAAGGAAGCCCCCTCACCGCCTTCCTTCTGTCACCTTGCTCCTGACCACAGTGGTGTGCAGGTCGGTGCCTCATGGCTTCATTCCCTCTCCATGCAGATTCACACTCTCCCAAACTCTTCATCTTCATGAAACTCAGAGCTGTGATGGGACTGGGGACAACCATGAGCACATGCTACATGTGCCAGTGCTGGGGCGTGATGTTCCTCCTCTGCAGGGATGGAGTCCCCCAGCAGTGCCAGGACGCACCAGCCAGCCAGGTGGACAGTGAGCCACATCCCTTCTGCTGCACCAGAAGGGAGGAGCCAGCTGTCCCACTGGACTCCAGTGGCCCCTAGAACTGGAAATTGTTATGTTACGTGATAAAAAGCTCATCTGCAAGTGCATAGAGCATAGACGAGCCATGGCATGTGAAGGTGTAACTGCTCAGCAACGGTAATTTGTGACCAAGGAATGATCTGGCATGGCAGGTCAGGATGTCCAGCTGCAGAAAGGGTTAAACTGGCTGGGAGCAGGAATGCCAGGGACATCAACTCCTGTCTGGGAGTGAAATTTTCCTTGCTGATGAGGTAAGAAGTGCAGCAGCCCTGTCTTGTAGCCATCATGCCATGCAATCCCTGAGGAGCCACCTGTGGTCAGTAGAGCTGGCGCTGGGGGATGAACCTGTGCTCACAGGATTGGTGCTTTGGTGCTGGTGCAAGTGTATATGAGGAATTGGCTCATGCTGCATCTTTTCAGACTCCTTGTAGAACTGCTTATGGCAGTAGGACTCTGCCCAATACATGGTTCATCAAAGCTTTTTGTATTTAAGCTCAAATTCACCTCAGAGGGTACATCCTGATCATCCAGGGAGGGGAGCAGGATGAGGCCGTTGGTGCTGTTTGTGTGAGCGCTCGATGTGCCTGTATTGATCTGGGTGGCCGGCTGTATATATGTGTGTGTACAGGCATGCCTGCGTGCCTGCCTGCTGGACATACGCTGTCGGCTCCACGACTGGCTGGACCTGGGGGCGTGGAGCTGTGGCAGCCTCGTCCCTCTCAGGCTGCTGGATGCAGCAACCCCTTACAGTGGTGACAGAGGGCAAAGTTCTTTCCATGGGCACATGCCCTGGGCTTGCACCCACAGGTAGGTGTCCAGCTGGGGGATGTGAGGAAAGAGTCCAACGTGCCTACGGATGGGCCCCACGGCAATGCCACCAGCTCTGTCCCGGCCTGCGTTAGCCAGGGCACAGCCAGCGGGGTGAGCCAGGGGCTTGTTCTCCACTGGGCACTGGTGAGGCCAGAGCAGTCTGGTGTCCCTCAGCCCAGCGTGGACAGTGGAAGCTGTTGAGATGATTGGGCCTGAAGGGAGATGCCAAGAATTGGTTGAGCCTGGGGGAGGCAAAGAGGGGGGGGTTAGACAGGAGACAGGGCCAGGAGAGGTGCCCCAGAAAAGAAAGCCATAGGACACCCTGCTGCAAAACTTCTCTTACCCCATGGTATCTCCAAGGGAGACCAAAAGGGCTGAAGGGGGAAGGAAGAAAAATGTAGAGGGGGTCTAGGGAGGACCACGTGGGGCAGCCGAGAGCCCTGGAGAAGTTCAGTGGCTGCTTCGCCTTTTCCCCCTAGATTACAGCCATATAAACACCATCTGCCGAGCGCTGAGCCCTGCGGTTTTGTTGCTGCTGGGGCCAGTCGCGGCAGAGGTTGTGCACAGTCAGAGGAGGGCAGGACGTGCCTGCCTGCAGCTTGCAGGAGGGCAGGGAGCTACAGATGCTGCAGCACTGTGGGATCCCTGGACAAGCTGCCACCTGTCCTACACAGCTCCAGTCCCACAACCCACCCTTTCCATGCCCTCCTCACTCCTACATCACCCAAAGGTGCAAGCGGCTTCCCCTGTTTGATTAACCCTTCGTTATTGCCAAAGGGAGCTCTGTCTGCACCACGGCCAACCCTGACTAGATGGCAGCTGAGGAGGCTGGAGGCCTGGCTCCAGGTGTGGAGGAAGCGAGCAGTTATTTGGAGTAAGGACCTTGCCGTTGCTCCAGCACAGGGCTGGATGGGTGAGGAATGGGGCCAGTTCTGTGGGATGGATCCAGACAGAATCACAGAATCAACTAGGTTGGAAAGGACCTTGAAGATCATCCAGTCCAACCATTAACCCAGCACTGCCAGTTCCCATCTACACCATATCTCTCAGCGCTATGTCGACCCTACTCTTAAACACCTCCAGGGATGGGGACTCCACCACCTCCCTGGGCAATCCATTCCACTGCCTAATAACCCGTTCTGTAAAGAAATACTTCCTGACATCTAGTCTAATAGACCTACAGGTAGGAGCTGTTGCTGTCCCTCCTCCAAAGAAAGACACAATAGGCCAGGTGGGATGAAACATCCCCTTAGGAGGCCAAAAGGGAAGCTAGGTTGCTTCCCTCCTACTCCACTCTGTGGAGCCACCAAGCCTGCCCCACAGCTGTGGGGAAGAGCCCAGCCTGGACACAGCCTGTGGCTGGACCCAGTGTCCCTTCCCCCTCCGCTACCTGCTCGGCACTGGGGCGGGGGCACCACGCAGGGTTTCTGGGCACAACAAGGGAGCGTGACACGGTGCAGAGGTCCTCCTGGACCTCGGTGAGAAAGGCCTGACAACAAATGGAGTGATAAAATATCTGTTTTAATGACATAGAATAAAAAGGATTAATATAGATCACAAGTAAATCTTACACCCCTTCAGATGCTGGACTCTTCTCTACCGATGGGATTTGCGCAGCATGCCATGGGAAAATCTCTGTGGGGTCCATCAGTGCTGCAGGAAAGTGGGGTGTCCTGCCTCTGAAGGGATGTACTTGCTATCTATAGTCCCCTTTTCATTCTGCCTTATTAAAACAGCTATTTTATGATGCCACTTGTTGGAGCTTTCTCACCAAGATTTAGAAAGAGTCCTGCACTGTCTCTTCTCCCCGCCCCAGCTGCAAATCATCACCCTATTTCGCAAGGGCTGAGAGGAAGCCATTGCCCCATCAAGTGACCAGAGCCAAGAAACAGAAACAAAAAGTCTCGGTAGCTTCTCTTCTAAGGTCCACAGGATCCTCAGAACAGGACCTCACGGGTGCCCAGGGCTGGGCAGGTGACTGGAACATTCTGGTTCCAGTTCAACCATCCCAGCCCTGCAGTTGGGTCTGCAGAAACCCAAGCTGTGGGACAGAAGGTGGTTTGTGGCAACGAGGGCATATCAGGACCCGCAGGAAGCCGCCCAGCTGCTCACTGCCTCCGGCCAAAGCCTTCCTCTGAAGAAGCCCTGCTCAAGCTGAGGATGGAGGGAGCCCAGAGGGACATGATGCTGCCCGTGACGCCCGTGCTAGCCTTCAGTGAGTGCCAGAGGCTGTGTGGGCTCCCAGAGGTGTCTGGGACTCCATCGAGATGTTACACGGCTGTTTCTCTTGCAGGTGCTTGGCTGGTGGCACAGAGCAAGGCTACACCAAGTGAGTATCATGAGGAGGTAGACACGGAGTTTGGATACATCTCTGGTCCCCCACCCATTTCCGAGGGCTCTTCGCCAGCCCCACAGAACAAAACTCACCCTTATGTGGAGATGGGGCCTGGAGCCAGCTCCAGGCCGACTGCAGGGCCAGGGGTCTGTCTGGCAGCATCTCTCTCCCTGTGCAGGTGCCCCCACAATCTCCATCTTCCTGAAGCCGCCTGGGGTGATCCCACCAGGAGGCTCCACCACCATCTGCTGCAGTTGCCAGTGTGACAAAGGGACCTTCATGCTGTACAAGGATGGCTGCCAGCTCCGTACCCTGGAGCTGCGTGGCAGCAGGGCCTAATTCTCCATCTCTAATGCCACCCGGGAAGAACAGGCGCCTACAGCTGCCATTACCTGGGTGGAGGCACCGTGCTGGCTCACAGTGAAACCCTGGACGTCACGGTGCAAGGTGAGGGATGTGCTGTTACCCCTTCGTGTGGGGTCAGATGCCACGTGGGCAGACCAGGATGCACATAGCCACGTGGCTTCCTTGTTCACATGATGGGCAGGGTTTCTCCCCTCTTCCCGAGCTTGGAGAGGTGGGACCATCGTCAGCTCTGCCTGAGCCAGCTGGTGTGATCCTGGAGATCCTGGTGGTTCCTGGCACCATGTCAAAGCCCTTCACATCTTCTCATGCCCTCTCCTCTCCCCACAGAGTTCCATCTCCCTCCACCTGTCCTCTCTGTCCTGCCTGGGCAGGAGGTGGCTGAAGGAGCTTCCATGATTTGCCGTTGCACCATCACACACTCAACACTGGCTGTTTCCTATACCTGGAGGGCCAGGTCAAAGCTCTCGACTTCCTCCCTAAGGAACGAGATGATTCCAACCTCTCCCATGTGCATCGAGGCAGTGGGGGCCGCTGCAGCTGCCGGTGTTTCACCAAGGTTGCTTTGGTCGAACGGTCTCCTGTCAGCCAGCCCGTGGATTTGGTGGTGAGAGGTGAGACATCCCCGCAGCCACAGCCTGCTCTTCCCTCCCTTGGCATCTGACACATCCTGGGGAACTAGAAACGAGGATGTGAGGGAAGAAAGCAGCTGTGCCAGGAGTCCGGGCAGAGGATTACAGCTTCCTTCAGAAGTGTCTGAGCCTCGCCAGCTCCTCAGAGACCCTGTGGTTGAGACCCTATAGGCACATGCTAGGCCACCCGTTGGGGGGCAGGGGGCAGGGGACGCCTCTGCCTGCACCTGCCAGCCCCAGGGGCAGTTTGTACGTCTCATCGCAGCCCGGTGGCACCAGCCGGCTGGCAGTGGCCGGTGAGGGCCAGCTCCATGCTCCTGTCCTCGTCCCCGTCTTTGGAGCCACTGGGCGGGGTGACAGGTCAGAGACTGTGAGGAGGGGGTGTCCCAGGCAGCGGGGATGGGGGAAGTAGAGCTGACAGGAGCCCCCGAGGCTCCCTTCGCTCCCTCTGAACTCCCCTTTACCCCTCTTTGGCCCAGGAGCTCCCCAGCGCGTCCCCGTGTGTCTGTTTGTCCTGGGAGGCCCATGTGTACCCTTGGGTCACCTGCTGCCCCCACGGGTGCCCTGTGCTCTGGGAGCTCCCGGGGGCTCCTCCCGGGGCCCCCAGTCACGGTCCCTTCCTTCTCCCCACAGACCGCACCCGGCGCACCGCGGGGCTCCCGCTCCTGCTGGGGCCGATCCCGGCCGAGGCCGTGCGGCCCCCCCGGCGCTCCCCGCCCGCCCTGGCTGGGACCGGGACCAGGACCGGAACGCCGGGATTTCCCTCCAGGGGGGATAAATAACCCGTCCCTGCCCCGCCGGCTGCCTGCGGGGGTCACTGCGGGGGGCGCCGGGCGGCTCCGGGCTGCGGCGGCTGCGGGAGCTGCGGGAGGCCGGGGCAGGGGGTGGGGCGGGGGGCGGGGCCAACGGAGGGGGCGGGGCTCGGCGGGGGTGGGGCCGGGGGCCGTGTGTTTGTGTGTGTGTGTGTGTGTGTGTCCATGTGCGTGTCCGTCCGTGTGTGTGTGTCTGTGTGTGTGTGTGTGTGTGCATGTGTGTGTGCCGTGTGTGTGTGCGTCCGTGTGTGTGTCCATGTGTGTGCACGCCTGTGTGTGTCCGTGTGTGTCCCCCCATGTGTGTGTGTCTGTGTGTCCGTGTGCATCCGTGTGGGTGTCCGTATGTCTGTCCCCATGTGTGTGTGTGTGCGTGTGCCTGTGTGTGTGCCTATGTGTGTGTCTGTGTGTCCATGTGTGTGTTCATGTGTGTGTCTGTGCGTGTCCATCCGTGTGTGTGTGTGTCTGTGTGTGTGTCCGTGTGTGAGTCTGTGTGTCTGTCTGTGTGTCCATGTGTGTGTGTCCCTGTGTGTCCCCCATGTGTCCGTGTGTGTCCATGTGTGTGTCTGTGTGTCCATGTGTGTCCATCCATGTGTGTGTCCGTGTGTGTCTGTGTGTGTGTCTGTGTATGTCCGTGTGTGTCCGTGTGTGTGTCCGTGTGTGTCCGTGTGTCTGTGTGTCCGTGTGTGTCCATGTGTGTGTCCATGTGTGTGTGTGTCCATGTGTGTCCATCCATGTGTGTGTCTGTGTGTGTCTGTGTGTGTGTCCGTGTGTGTGTCTGTGTGTTCATGTGTGTCCATCCATGTGTGTGTCCGTGTGCCTGTGTGTGTGCCTATGTGTGTGTCTGTGTGTCCATGTGTGTGTTCATGTGTGTGTCTGTGTGTGTCCATCCGTGTGTGTGTGTGTGTCTGTGTGTCCGTGTGTGAGTCTGTGTGTCTGTCTGTGTGTCCATGTGTGTCCGTGTGTGTGTCCATGTGTGTGTGTCCGTGTGTGTCCATGTGTGTGTGTCCCTGTGTGTCCCCCATGTGTCCATGTGTGTCCATGTGTGTGTCCATGTGTGTGTGTCCGTGTGTGTCCATCCATGTGTGTGTCCGTGTGTGTGTCCGTGTGTGTGTCCGTGTGTGTCCGTGTGTGTCCATGTGTGTCCATGTGTCTGTGTGTCCGTGTGTGTCCATGTGTGTGTCCGTGTGTGTCTGTGTGTGTGTCTGTGTATGTCCGTGTGTGTGTCCGTGTGTGTCCGTGTGTGTCCATGTGTCTCTATATGTGTGTGTCTGTGTGTCCATGTGTCCATCTGTGTGTCTGTGGGTGTCCGTGTGTGTGTGTATGTCCGTGTATGTCCGTGTGTGTCCATGTGTGTGTCCCCATGTGTGTGTGTCCATGTATGTGTCCCCGTGTGTGTGTGTCCGTCCGTGTGTGTGTCTGTCCGTGTGTCCGCTTCCTCCTGTCCCCGCAGGGACAAGCGCCTTTCCCCAGGGCCGAATAACCGGGCTCGGGCTGCACAGATTTCCGTTGCTCACATTCGTTTATTATTTTAAAACACTGACGAAATACATCACACCATGATCTATATATATAAATTTACTTTTATACAGATATAAATTTATATATATAGGACCTTTAAACCTCTGTATACTCAGGACACAAAGTTCCAGAATAGCTTCACTGGCTACAACAAAAGTATTTTTGTTATGAAAACACAAAGAGGTGCGAATATCAAAAAACGCAGAAAAAAAAAATTAAAAACGAGTGCAAAATGAATGAAAGTGCAAAAAAGCTTTTGTTATCATAATCACACTCCTTCCAAAATACGCCCCCCCCTTTCCTCCCCTCTGGCCGCCGAGGGCCGGGCAGGCTGGCAGGGAGGGAGCCAGGCTGCAGCCCTGCGCCGGGGGTCCCCTCCCCAGCGGAGCAGTGAGGGACAGAGGAGCAGAGGTGGCCACGTCACAACCCTCTCGTAGCCCCCTCCTCTCCTCCAACGCCCCTCATTGCACTCACATCCCCACGTTATCTCTGCAGGCGGCAGCCGCCCCAAGCCCTCGACCCTCCTCGACCATTTGGAGGGTTTCTGTCTGTTCTAAAAGTGCCTGCGGTGGCCGCGGGAAGCGGCGGCGGGAGGCCGAGGTGGGCATGGCCCCTCCGCGCTGAGCTTCAGGCTGGCTGCTCTCACGGGAATGGAGACCTTGGCTCGCACCATCACGGTGCTGCTCGTTTCCACGAGGGAAAACACCTCCCTGAGAGGCTCCAACCGCTCCCACGCACCCGGAGGCACCTGCGGACCAGCCACTCCAGAAGAGACCCTGTCCCCAAGGCTGGAGCATCTGGTGGGACATGTCCCAGGGCTCCAGCTGAGCCCTGCCAACACCACCTGCAGCAGCAGGAATGGCAGGAGCACAGGCTTGGGGGCCTCCACTCAAAAAAACCATTTGACTTAAAAATTTTGGCTGCAGTCACGTCTCTCAGAAAGACCCCAGAGAGGAAACTGTGGGGCAGACTCAGCCCCATTGTCCTCTCCAGTTTCTTAGTGACATGGCAGTGGACATCCCTGTAAGGAGTTTGGTCAGGCAACAGGGCAAGGGTGAAAACCTTTGGTGCTTCTGCCTTGGTCACTGCTGCCCTTGATCCCCACCGATGCTCTGTGGAGATGGAGGACCTGCCCAGGCCAGGGCTGCAGCAAACCTTCCTTCCCCTGGCTCCCCTGCTGGGACCAGAGACAACTCCTGCTCATGGAGGGCACTTTGCCTGCGACCCCGGGACCAGAGCCTGCCGCCTCCACAGCCACGGAGACCCCCACGCTAACACAGCAACACACCAACTGCAGGGGAAACAGCGTCGTGGTACTTCCACAGACATCCCTCCACACATACACACACAATGCTTTGGGTTTGGTTTGGTTTAAAGGAAACAAGAAGGTTTTAAGTTTTAACAGTAAATAGCCCTTGACCACCTACGAAGCCTGTAACTCTCACCCAGATGAATCCAGCAGCTTTGTACCCAAACGGCTGCTCAAGACAGCAGGTCAGTGTGTGCCACAGACCCTCACGTCTCCCATCACCCCTCCAGCGGGGCTGCTCCCGGCGCAGAGCCCAGACCTCTGCACAGCCAGACCCCCCACCCACGGGGAGCACCTAGGTAGGCCCGTCGGGTTGCATCTGCTCTCTCCGCAGGAGGTCAGAGGCGCCCAGGTGAGGCCGCAGCCCAGGGCTGGCACAGCACACACCTCTGCTGGTGGCCAGGCAGAGCACGGCCAGCCTGCACCCAGCACCAGGGCAAGAGCTAATGGCGGTGGGTGTCCTGCGGGCCAGCCATGGCCTGGCTCACGGCTCCTCTGCCCCTCAGCAGGGATCTTCTGAGCTCACCCTCACCTCTGCTCTCCAGGGCAGCCCTGGCAGGGACAAGGCTCCCCAGCCTCGGGGCTAGTTTCAGATCTGGCACCTGGGCAGCAGCTCCTCGCCCAGCACCCAGGGACAGTGCTTAGTCCCTGCCCAACAGGAGGAATGACAGCACGAGGGAGATGAGAACAGGGTGCTTTCACAAGATGTTTCCTTACAAGCTCAATAACCACGTTCTATGCAAGGGAGCTGTTCTGTTCCAGATCACACCTGGAGAGGGCTGAGCACTGCTCGCACAGAGTCTCACAGCTGGAGGTCTCAGGTCTCCTCCTCTTCTCCCCCAGCACACAGTGGCCCAGAACGAGACTCCCCATCAGCTGAAGAGACCAACTTCAGGACCATTTACTGCAGACCAAGGGTGACTTGGGGAGTGACTGTGGGACCTAGGGACACGGCTGTTCCTTCCCACTCCCCTCTCTCCACAGCTGGCCACATCGCAGTGCTTGAAGAGATGGAAGAAGATAAGAAAGGGAAGGGAGAGGGAGAGCTGCCTAAATCAAACCCAAGCATTGACAAAACAAACACATGGACTAGTTGCAAGTCCTGCATGAAAAGCAAGCAGCAGACGTTTCAAGAGCAGGTCAAATGTGACCCCAAATATTCAATAACAAAGAGTCAAAATGCTACATTTCCATGGGAAGCCTAGAACAGATTGACCCAGGTGTGACAGCGGCTCCCAAGGCAGCGCTGCTCCGACACATTGCTGGTGCACTTGCTAAGATCCCTTCATCCCTGTCTTTGGGCACTGGGGAAGTGGGAAAATTTGTTTTGCTACTGATATGTCATTCTTGGGAATGGGAAAGACAGTGGACGTGGGACTCGGATCACATCACTGCAGACTATGGAGAGCCCTGGGGGCAGGTGGCCGCCCTCCAGCACTGCATTGCCACACCACTGCGCCAACAGCACCCACAGCAGGCGTGCACAGGGTGACAGACACAGCAGGAGCAGCGTGGGGGATGCCAGGACACACAGGGACTACCAGAAGCTGCCTGGGACTCTGCCAGGACCCCCCAGGTAACGTTGGCTTTCCTGGCTCTGGAGTCCTAGCCTACTCGACCTCTCCTCCATGACAAGGGACAGTGTTACATGGGCATTCCCCAAGTGCCCGCACCCTTGTTGAAAAGGTGCTGTGTTACTGAAAGGACAGAAAAAAAAGTTAACTGCTGAATTTCTTTTAGCTCTGCTCCAGGGACAGAAGATGCTGCTCATCAGACAGCAAAACCCGGGGGCCTTGTGAGGGCAAAAAAGGGGGAGAAGGCAGCTTGGCAGGATCAAGTCAGACAACTCGGGAATGCCTTCAGAAGCGAGCCGTGGATCTGCCTACGGAGGAATGGATGCTTCTTGTCCTTGGCAGCTGTCTCTGCTCTAGAAAGGGACCAAAGAGGGCCCAGATCTCCTTTGCAGAGGGTTTTTTTAATTGCTGCAAAGGGATAGTTAATCAAGCATCCTTTCTCCCAGAGACGTGCTAGCCAAGACAGCCTGAAGTGCAAGAGGAAATGGAGCTTGTTCTGCACCCACCCAGCTCAGGCCCCGTGGGCCCCGGGGCTGCTGCATTACAGTAAAGAGGAATAAAGCACAGACGCTGGTCGTGGACAGAGCAGCAGCCAGGACACGTTGCTCCCTGGAAGGGGCAAGAGGTGGGTCACTGGTTCCCAGTGCAGCAAAGGGGCAGAGCAAAGTCATCATCTGGTGTTGAAAGGGAAAGTCAAAAGAATTCAGAGAAAAAGGCAAAGTGAGCTGAAGCTCCTTGCGACTGTCCTGTGGAAACGATGTTAGCACAAGCCCCCGCAGAGGAACACACTGAGGGGAAAAAACTACCTCTCAGCTGCTGAGCAAAGCCAAGACCAGCCTTTAAACGGGTGCAAGTACGTACGCAGACAGTCAGTCCCTTCCCTTCACTGGGTGACTTGAGTAGTGGTGTCAGCCCCCAGCTGCTGCACCCTCCGCACTGCTCCCCCATCCCTCAACACCCCCCCGGACCGGGGTAGTCACAGCAGGACATGGGGGGCGGCTGTCGTGCTAAGACAGACTAGTCCCACGCCCACCCCCCGTCCCTGCAGCCGCGCCCAAGGCTCGGGGTCAGCCTGTACCCAGCGCTGGAGGAGAAGGGCAGCGTGGAGGGGAGGGGAGAGGATGGGAGATGGACTGGTGGGAGAGCGGAGATGCGGCATCTGAGAGGACATGAGCAGGACATGACAAGCTGTGGTTGGTCGGGGGGAATCTCTGTCCTGACCAGTTAGTTTGGCAGCACCAGTGCTGAGGGAGGGTCCCGATCGGGCCAAGAAAAGTCACTTTAAGGTGTCATCAGCGTTCTTGAACATGAGGATGGCATTGTAGATCTTGAGTGCCGGGCCCAGCTTGACACTCATAATCTTGACGATGTCAGCCTGTGTCAGCAAGAGGAACGCCTCACCATCGATCATCTGGAGAGGAGAGCAGGGACAAAGGCACTCACTGAAACCCTGGGCTGTGACTTCCGAGGGACAGCCAGCACGGGCACAGCCTGGGGACATGCACAGTCGTGCTCACCCTTAGCCAGGTGCCGCAGATGATCCCAGGGAGTAGGGCAGGGGGCAGAGCTGGGAGCTGACATGCCCAGGAACAGGGCAGAGACGGGGAAAGGCCCTTCCAGGGGCCGCCCCAGGAGCTCACACTGCAGCCAGCCTGGGCTTCTGTGCCAGACTGCAATGGGCACAGCACACAGTCAGCAGGCAACCTGCTCTGGGCAAACACCGGTCCATTCCCTGGCTCCAGGCAGGCGTGGAGGCTGCCCCCAGCTCAGCTTTGTGTGCCTGAGCACCCTTAAAGCTCAGGGGCCGTTTACGAACAGGCTGGGACACTTGCTGTACTCGGCACGCCCAGGCTCAGCCCGCCCCGGGTGTAAGGCGGGTGCCGGAAAGCAGCCGCTCCGCGTGTCTGTCTACAGAGGGGTCTGAAAACGAAGAACCTGGCCGACAGACAGCAATGCCACCACACTGCTGTGCTGCTGAGAGAATGCAGGTGGGGAAGGATGAACTGGGGAGGAGTAAGCAGCTTCCCGCAGGAGGTGATGGTGCTATTAAAGCTGCAGCACCAGCCTCCCACTCCCCCATCCCAGCCTCCCCTCACTGATGCTGGGAGAGCAGGGCAGCACAGCTCCTCGGGGCTCAGCATCTCCCCTCCCGCCACCGTATCTGCACAGGCAGAGGGCGGAACACTTGCATGCAGTGGGGCTGCTGCCCCCAGGGCTGCAGGGTGGGATCACTGCCTGGTGCTGGACGTGCTCTCAGCATCCAGCAGCAATCTGCTGCAGGAAGGTCCCTGGCCAGTCCCACCCTGCCCTGTCAGCAAACAGCTGTCCTCAGCCACCCGCACTCATTCTCCAGCCCTTCTCACCTCATCCTTGAAGAGCTTGGCTTGGTCCTCGCAACCCGTCAGTGTCTGAACAAAGCTAAAGACCTTGGAATAAACAGAGAAAAACGTCAACACAGAGGCAATGTTTCCAGCTGGTGACCCCCGCCACGAGCCCACATCCTCACTCCCACAGAAGCATTTTGCACCCCGTAAGGTACCATGTGGCTGCTGGGGCAAAGGCGGCGGTTGCAGCACCCTCCCGTGCCTAGAGATCACCCCCAGACCAGGGCACAGGCGCTGGGCTCTGCCAGCCCCAAGCAGAAACGCTCCAGCAGCTCCATCTCCAATGAGCCACATCCAGCACAGCCAGATGATTCCCTCCGAGGGGTGGGGGCAGGAGAGGGGCACACAGGGGGTAATGGGGAAATCAGGCAGGGCTGGCTGCTGGGGCTGGTGCCAGAGTGCCAGCGACCCAGGCCTTAAGAGGGGCCACTGCAGATGCCCAAGGAAGTGAATGAAGGCGACAATGAAAAACCTGGAGATTTCTTCAGAGAAACAGGGAAGTGACTTCTCATCTGCAGAGTCTACAGTTTAATTTTTCAACTTGGCAAAGATAAAACTGATTTCTTTAGAAAACCGTAACATGTTAAATGAAGAGACTGCTGTTTGCCTTCACCTGCCTGCCCTGGGCTAGTGTCATATTCAAGCCAAGCAAGAACCTGATAGTTCTGCCTGTGTTTCCCAGAAGCTGCCATCAGAGCTCATGTCTGGCAGCTGTCCACACAGTACCCCACAAGCGTGTCCAGTGGACCACCTTCTCACTAGCCCAGTGGCCACCGAAGCACGTCCATGCCTGGTACATGTACCGTGGTGTCACACAGCCAGGTAGAGTGCTCCCAGCTATGCCAGGGGGTTAGGAGCCAGCATGCAGTCTTCAAAACCATCTTACCTCATCAATGGTCCACTTGGCCACTGTGGTTGCTGTGATGCCAGCCACCCCTGGCAGGAGTTTGCAGTGCTGCTCCCAGCAGAGCGACAGGGAGCGGTCGGGGTGGGCAGACAGGGCAGACATGAAGAGAGACTGGTGCATATTGTCTGAAGAAATAGCTGGTAAAAAAAATGCAAGATGTGATACAAGGTAGAAGGATGAAAACATGCCATCCCATCCTATCCTGCAAGCCTTGGGGAGGGCCCTGGGCTGGCAGCTGACGGTCTCAGGGGTCCAGGTATCAAGAGCTAGTGGTTCTCCCTTGAATTAACAGGACATCAGTGTATCCAAGTGCTCAGTTTGGTGGGACTGGGGATGGCAGGGGAAGAAGTTTAGAGGCAAGCTGGCTTTGTGCTGTTCTCAGCACCTTCTATCATTCATTTTCCATACTGAACTAGACTTCAATGTCAAATTTCACACCAGAATGCCATCCTGTATCATTCAGTTCATTTCACATTTTTAACAAAGCTTTTCCCTTGCTCTCTGCTCCAAGGAGTCAAGGATGGCTCCCAAGAAAAGATCCTCTTCATTCACCCCCAGCGCTGGGGTAGGCAGCAGGACAGTCCATGGTAAAATGGATACTGGCTGGAATAAACGTCTTATGTCAGTCATCAGAACTAAATGCCAAGCAAACTGTTCAGCATCAGTTTCTGTGCTGCAGCGAAAATTTAGCACTTCACAACCACACTGATATTCTGGGGGACAGCAGTCACAGGATGAAGGCAGAGCATCCCTGTCTGAAGAGCACAAAGCACTGGGGAAAATGCCCTGCTATAGAGAGAGGATCCTAATTCCCTGTCCTACAGCACTCAGAGATTCACAGTCAAACCAAGAGACGTGACGAGGGTCCCAGCAGAGCTCTGGTAAGAGGCAGGGACGTTTCGTGTCATATGGCCAACATTGGCAGGCGACCACAAGCTCCTCACCGGTGCTGACCTGCGCGAGGCCGGACTGAGCGAGCCAGGGGAGACCTGCCTCCAACAGCCCCCACCCCAGCTCCTCGAGCCTCGCCCCTGCAATGACACCGTGGCAGAGGATGGCACTTACTCTGGAAGTCTTCCTGCTGGATCTTCCGGTACTTTGGAGGTCGCCCTCTAAAGAGACAGGAAGACTGATTTCCAACTGGGTTGGGACTGGCCCGAGGGCCCTCCTCCACACCGCACAGAGCAATGCCTTGGCAGTGGGAGCAAGGATTACCTCTTGGACCCTGACCCAAAGGGTTGACAGCTAAAGACACAAAACACGGGAAGAAAAACCAAGAGAGGTGCCCAACAGAGCTGGAAGGACAAACGCCAGCTGCCAGCAACCGTGCTCCCCCGCGGTCAGGAGCCTCTCCGGCTTGACCATCCCTCCCAGGGATGGCAGTCGCGGCACAGGGCCCTGCGCGGCTGCACGGGGCTCACCGGGCTCGCCCCTACCTCCCGTGGTGCCGAGACTTCTTTCGCTGAGGGAAGCCAATCAGGTTTCTCTTGCGAGTTGAGGCCTCGGTGTCGGACAAGTCCGCCTTAAGCCTGCCCTGGTTCTTCTCTGCCAGCGGGCACCCTGAGAGGCAGTAATGGGCCGTGAATCTCCCAGTCACGTGTCCTGACCCGTCGCAACCCGGCGTGGGGCATTTCCTAGAGAACAGAGGGGAGGCAAGTGTTGGATCCGGCTCAGAGCAGCATGAGGGGCGAGCCAGCAGGGCCACCCCTCTGCCCCTGAGTACAGGAAGCCATAGCCCTGGCCACAGAAAGCAGAGTAAAGACGTGTTGAACAAATTCCCGGGGCGAGGACGCTGGATGAAGAGGCTGGGCACACCCAGTCCCTCAAGGTACAAACACCTTCTCCACTGCCATCACAGCGACCCTGCGCAAGTCACCACAGTCCTGATCAAGCAGGTCACTGGGGTTCACAGAGTCTCCATCTTCCTTTCCTTGACCCCACAGGCATTCAGACTAGTCTCAGAGTGAGGAGGAAGCAAGTGTCACAAGAGAAGGAGCCAGACTTGCCTTCCCCATCCTCACGGAAGCTCCAGCATACTCGCTCCTCTTGACACCAGCCTACTGTGCTGGGGTCAGCACTACACCATGCCTGGTTCCCCTCGGAAAAGGTCACACAAGTGACTGACTGAGCTGGAGGAGATGCACTGTTCCTTCTCAGGACTTCCCAGCTCACAACCTCACAGCGAAAGAAATCCATGACGGGTGGGAGAAACATCATCCTCAAAGCTGGTGTCAGTGAGCAGCATCTTAGAGGCATTGTCCCCTCCCAGCCCATACGTCCCCATGGGTAGGCAGGCACGTAGGGCACTCCCAGGGGCTCTGAGTGGCACAGGACAGGCGCAGAGTGGGGGCTCACAGGAGTTACAGTAGCCACAGGCTCCAGGCTGCCTGGGGAGAGCAAGGGCTGCCCCTAAGCAGGGTAGGAGGGCTGTGCATGGGGTGGGTGCAGGGAAGGGCTGGTCACTGGTGGGGGTGGCAGGGGGGAGCAGAGGAAGGACGGGCAGGGAAGCTGTGCCCCTCTGAGCCGCGCTGGGGAACTCACCTGTGGTGAAAGCTGTACTTGGAGCTCTTGGTGTGAGGGATGTTCTTGCAGCCCAGGGTTGGGCAGCCCCCATGGGCAGAGGAGGCTGGTTCCTTTGGCCCTACACCAGGAGGAGAAACAGGAGAGAGACTGTCACGGCTGCAGACCCAGGGCTCCGGCCTCCCTGCCTGTGCCACACAGGGAGGACTTTTCCAGCTGACAACTCCACGGAAAAGCCCTTCCTCCCTGCCCACTCTCGGACAGCATCTGCCCCCCCATTTCTGGGCGTGGCAGGCGGCAGTGACAGTGGGCATCTGGCACGCCTGGGCCCTGGTGTGAGGGACTGCCCCAGGCGCAGGACTTACTGAGAGGAGGCTGCAGTGGGTGTCCAGTTTTCGAGCACCAGCCTATGGGGTGGATGTCGGGATGATCTGCATCAATCCAGAAATCATAGACGTGGCTCCAGCCATCAAAATGGATCTGAGGAAACAAGCAGATAGGTCACCCTTCAAACCTCAGGGCACCTCCCTGGGGAGCTCTGGAGCCCTCCAAGCTAACAGCAGGGCAGAGCTGAACACAAGGGTCTCCCCCATTCCTGGAGTGAGGCACTGGGACCTGCCAACCTGTACACGATGTGCTTCCACAGACCTCCACACACTTTGCCACGGGCAGTGAAGCACAGGAGCAAGTCACCAGTGCGTGGACACAGGCTCAGCACTGAGACTCCAGCACCCACCTTTATCCTGTGATCTTCCACGTCCTCCACACTGGCCACTCGGATGAAGGAAGGAGTCCTCCTGTCTACTGCTTCCAGCTTCATGTTGACCAGGAAGCCATGGGGTGGGCGCTGGGGCCAGGAAGAACCGAGGTCAGTGGGGAGCAGGGCCTTGCTTCAGGCTCCCACGCCCCTCAGCAGCTTTCCCAGCAGCATATGCTTCCCCATCCCAGCTCCCAGCCCTGGCCTGGCCAGATAAGAGCCATCCCAGCTCACAGTGACAACAGGAAAGAGTGGGGACAGGCCTCCCGGATCTGAGCTGTGTTTTGACAAGATGGGGCAGCTGTGCCCAAGGGAAGAAGGTCTCTAAGAGAGACATTTTGGGGATCTATATTGCAGCCACACTTGGCTAGACACAGCTGCTGTCACTGCAGTTAGAGACAACAACAACTATAAATGATTCCCCATCATTCCCATCCCTGTCTAGCTGAGGGCATGGTCATACTTCCCATTTTTCCCAGTTTTGAACTATTTGCCCAAGATAGCCCTGACTTCTGAAACGTGAATGTAGATCTGAACACCAGGCCTGTGGCAGGAGCATATTGAACATCACTTGACTTTTCACAAAAGCAAAGACCTGACAATGGAGAAAACCTGAATTCCTGCCCAGGCACGTTGGACCAGATGATGTGGCACTCACCACTTTAAAGGCCCAGGCTGGGACAGCAGATGCTCCGGTTTCCTTTAAGTACTTTTCCCAGGTGAAGTTGTCAGGGTCAGGATAATCTAGAAGGGGGAAGATGCAGAAGGTCAGACAGAGGAAGATGGTAAGTACCCCAGAATGTTCTACTGCCCTGAAGGACCAATCAAGTCTGTGCCAGGCACACGGGAACCTGACAGACATCAAGAAGTGCTACTATTTTCTCATGGACCATGAAATCCAGGATACAAAGAAGCAGAAACATCTGGGCCTGCACAGACAGCTTGGGTCCTCCTCGTGTCTCCACTCAGCCTGACACAACCACCATGCTGCACCTGAACACGTGTACAGAAGCCTCAGTGGGAACATGTCACCTCCTTGGCTGTGGCCTTCCTGAAGGAAACTGCCTGGGCTTGCAGACAAGCAAGGGCCATGGGGTCTGTTCCCCCAGGTTCCCCACACCACCCTGAGAAGCCCATCTCCAGGGGGACTCACCACTGAAGGCTTCGCTCCCGGGCGACTGACTCACCTTGAGGAGGTGTGAGGGGTTTGCCATGCTCCTGACACCATCCAACTGGGTGGATGTACGGACTGCTGGGGTCACACCTAGAAAACACACCCAAATTCTTAGACAGGGCTGTGATACCTGGCTAATAACCGCAGTGCGGGCTGTGGGGGCCCAGAGCAGGCCGCTTAGCAGCACACCCAGGCCTGCACCACCGGCAGAAGCCCCGGCAGAAGCCAGGGTCTTCCAGAGCACACTTGTCCCTGAGAGACCCAGGGAACCACAGGCTCTGGAGAGGCAAGGGCTAGAACAGGGGACTCTAGCTCAGAGGGGCAGGACACAAACACCCCCCAGGTGCAGGCCCTGCCGCAGAGCAGCCCAGAGAACAGCAACCCTCTGCTGCAAGCGGGGAGACAGGCCATGCTCTTCAGAGCTCAGAGCAGTGAGAGCTGAGCAATCCGGGGGGCTCACGTCCTGGTCACGGCTCCCAGTAGGTCACAGCACACTCGGGTGTTGCTGCTTCGCAGGTCTGCCCTGGGACAGAGCAGGTAGCTGCACAGCACCAGCGCGGGAGGAGCAGCTGGGTACAGAAACCACTGCAGCCCCGCAGCTCCTCGGGGCGAGAAGTAAGAGAAGGTCAGAGGGCTTCAGCCACAAGGGAAACAGAGCTGCTCTCAGGACCCTGATTGTACTAACGGGCCATTTTAATTGGTCTCAACTGGGACATCTCCCTGCCCTGGCCACAATCCCCTGACACAGGAGCTCTTTTTAAGATCAGGCCTTCAGTCTCTGCATTGCAGGTGGCCCCACTCCCAGGTGGGTTTCAGGGCGAGCCCACAGGATACGATCACGCCTGTCTTTGCCCCATGTTAACTACAGGGCCATGGCAATGTGACATGGAACAGGTAAAGGTCTGTCCCCCAGCACAGGGGGGTGGCCCTCTGCCTCACTGGACCACTGGTGGCCTGTCTGCAGCAGCATGTCAGGATTGTCCCATGCCTTCCTGAGCACCCCTGTCCCTCTTGCTGAAGCAATGGCAGCGTCTCCCCAGCACTGGCACCTCAGGAGCCCCTGTGCACTTACCAGTAGTCATAAGTATCATCCCAGTTGTCAAAGTGCACCAAAAAGCGATTGTCCACCACGTCAGTCACTGTGGCAACACAGATCAGGGAAGGGTTCATGCGATCCACAGCTTCGAGCTTCATGCCCACCTCAAAGCCCGGGGAAGCCTCGTGCTGGGAGGAGAGAAGGGCAGGTTTCTTTCAGAGCCACGGTCCCAGCACCCTCCTCACCACTTCTCTCGCCTGCTGCAAGGAGGCACCTGCCCGAACCCTTCCAAAACCAGATCCTCCCTGGCCTCCAGGCAGGCCCAGGACCATTCAGGATCCCAGAAGGGCAGAGCCCTGCTGCGCATGCAAGAAAAGAGGCAGCGAGTAAGTAACTCAGCTTGACCACACAACGAAAGAGGAAAAGAAATCTTCAGAACCTCCAAGAGAAAAACAGGCTCCAACTTACACTGATTCAAATTTTGTCACAACACACTTGTTTGTGGTCACACTCCTCCAGTGTTAGCTGCGACTGATGCCCTAGGCTAGGCAGGAGGAGCTGGGATGGGGCCCTTCATCCTACCTTGCCTTTATTTCTTGGATCTGAAATCTGCAAAATGCTGCATCACGCACACTAGTGGGATTGTTGCAGCCATGAACAGGAGGGTTTAGTCACAATAAATGACTGGGAGAGGCTGATTTATCAGTAGGTTTGAGTTTCCTCTGCAGCTGACAAAGAAAGCATGACCATTTTGCTATATTCCCACTTTTCTTACCCAAGCTGCCATATGAAAAATTAAAGGCAGAGACAGAAACAATGAAGATTCAAAACAGAGACAAAAGAATTACACTTATGAAACATTAACTGAGAGTTTTGGGCAAAATAATTGCTGAGAGTAGCAGTTACTTCACCTCACCAGTACTTTTGCAACAGATTTACAGGTCCATAAGACCAAACTGGATGAAACAGTGCATCAGACCAATGCTAATTCTGGGCACACCAAACTAGTGTCCAAGCTACAGATCCTCAGCAGCAAAGCATACCACAGCTCATTAAGAAATTCCCACAGTACACTCTCCTGGCCATCTGCACTGTGGGCTTTGAGAAGTGTGGGGTGGACAGAGGAAAGCCCAGCACTGGTGGAGGCATTCTGCTCAGGGGGAGGGGAAGAAGTCACACCTGAACCTGCGGGCTCTGGCAGGAAGGAGAGGCTGCTACTCACAGTGTTTCGGACCATGAAGAGGTGCTTAGGAGCTGCTTGAGCCTTTGTTATCTTCAGGTAGTTTGTCCAGCTGAATTCTTCTTCCTTATAACCTACAACCCCTCAGGAAGAGAAACGAGAGCAGCAAGTTCACAGAGAGCAGCCAGGAGGTTGTGAGGCCGAGCCCAGCCATCCCTGACCAGCCCTCACCCTGCCAGGCGTGTCCTGCTGTGGGCAGACGGGGTCTACAGCAGCCCTGGGAAACCCAGAGCCCGTGGCTTAGGCCTAATGGCTGATTTTGAAGGGATGCTAGAAAATGTTAGCAGTGGAATGGAAATCCAGAGCTCAGCTCCTCCCTGGAAACCATCAGTCCCACCTGCCCTGGGGCACAGCTGCTGGCTCCAGCCTGGCACTGGGACATCCCAGGCGACAGGGCTTTGCCCCAAAATGGAAGTGAGCAGAGATCTTTAGCGTGACGGGTGCCTGAAAGGTTGTCCTGTGGAACCGCCCCAGTACAGAGTAACAGAATCATCAAGGTTGGAAAAGACCCTGAAGCTCCTCCAGTCCAACCATGAACCTCACACTGACCATTCCCAACTACACCAGATCCCTCAGCGCTGGGTCAACCCGACTCTTCAACCCCTCCAGGGATGGGGACTCCCCCCCTGCCCTGGGCAGCCCATTCCAATGCCCAACAACCCCTTCTGCAAAGAAATACTTCCTAAGAGCCAGTCTGACCCTGCCCTGGTGCAGCTTGAGGCCATTCCCTCTTGCCCTGGTGCTTGTTTCTTGGGTCAAGAGACTCATCCCCCCTCTCTGCACCCTCCTTTCAGGGAGTTGTAGAGGGCCATGAGGTCTCCCCTCACCCTCCTCTTCCCCAGACTAAACCCCCCCAGTTCCCTCAGCCGATCCCCATCAGACCTGTGCTCCAGACCCTGCACCAGCTTCATTGCAGCATCCTCTGCTGGGCCCCATGGAGTCACACTGTCCCCATCTCCAGCTCTACATTTGGGGGCCCACTACTCATCCTCCTCCTTCAACAGTGCCCACCGAGACTTGCTAACTCCTTACCTTTTGGGGGTTGGAGTTTGTGCCCTGTCTCCTCAAACCAGCCAGCAGGGTGGATGTCGGGGGAATCGGCATTCAGCCAGAAATCATGGCACTCCGAGTAGCCATCAAAGTGGAGGCGCATCCGGTAACCACACACCTACCAGCAGGGAGGGCAGGAAAAGGAAAGGACCATGGAAACCTCCTGCTGTCCCTGGCTGAGCATCACACCTCCCCTCCCGCACACAATCTCAGCATATCACTTAGGGAAGCCAAGAGCTAATCATAGGCAGTGCCCAAACAGGAGGCACATGCCAGTCCCAGAAGGTGTCCAGCATGGAACAGGGTAAGTGCAAGGCCACCAGAAGCCAGCCCTAAGAAGGGAGGTTCAGGCTGGGGCGTGAGATGCCGTGGTGGAGCACCTTGGTGGCTCCAACAAGTGCAAGGATTCCCTTTTCTGCACCCAGGGGAGATGCTGGTGCAGGATTTTGGCTAAATGCCATGCTGCTTTCGTGAAATGTCTCCAGCAGCAAAACCAGCAGTCACCGTTGTGTGACTGATCTCCCTGGCTGCACGGGGAGTGCTGCGAGGCAAGGCTGGTTCGGCTGCCACATGGCTGAGAGACTCCAGACAGGGCCACCACGGACACAAGGAAGAGCAGTGGCCTGTCTCCACACCCACCATCTCAAGGGGCATCAGCTCAAAGATAAGAAGCTGTTGCCACACCACAGTCTCTCCCGCCATGGCCCTGCTGTGTCAGGGTGATGGGGAGGCCAGCTAGGCTGGGGCACGGCAGCTGCTCCACAGCGCTGAGAACTGGAAGGAAACTCCCCGTTTGCTTGCCCAAGGCACTGGAGCACCAGCTCATCTCACGCAGTGAGAGGCAGGCGAGGGCCCAAAGCCTGTCTCCTCTGCAGGAGAGCCGGCAGCACCTCTGCTCCCACAGAGCCCCCCACCGTGCGGGTGCCAGGAGGAACCAAGGAACACGGGAGCCGGAGGCGCCTTACCTCAGCCACCGTCAGGATAAAGTACATAGATGGGTGCTGCGGATCGATGCCCTCCAGCTTCATTCCCACTTTAAAGCCATTCTTGTGCTGGGAAGCTACTTGGTACTGGAAACAAAAATAAAACTACAATGTAAAGAACAACACAGGTAGTTGGGTCTAGAACATCCCAAGGAGCAACCACCAGGCAATGGGAGCTACTGGGACCAGGAGATTGTGGGTGACAGGTTATGTTGTCGTCCGAATTTTAATTCTTTTCTCGTAGAAAAACACATTATTCCACCTCCGTGTAGGTTTGCAACTCTTTCTACTGGCAGGGCAGGTGTCCCTGGGCTAACAGCCACAGCCAGGGAGACTGGGGCACGGGCCTGGCTCCTTTTGCACCCTGGCAATCAGACACCTGGGAGCAGGGGTGCAGCACAGCAGCGTGGCCTCAGGAGAGCCCACACCTGGCTTTGAGGAAGGGCTGGAAAGGCTCCACCACCCTGCCAGAGCCACAGGGGTGTCCTAGGCAAATGTGGGGTGCTTGGGAAGGGGGACAGCACCCTGCTAGGGAGTGGAAATCAGGGCAAATCAAAACTGGAGGCTGACTGGTCACATCCAGGTGAAGATGGGAGCTTGCTTATTGCTCAGAGTCCCGCAAAAAGGGAAGCAAGGAAGTGAGGAGAAGGAGGAGGGGTGGGAAAAAAAAAGGGAAAGAAAAAGAGAAGATGAAAGAGGGAAAAAGACAGGAAAATCCCAACTCACATCCTGGAAGAGATCTAAAGGGGCAGCGACAGCTTTCTGCTCCTCCAAGTAGGACGCCCAAGACCAGCCTTCTTTCTTCTCCTCACTGGCACCTGAGCGCAGCACAAACGCACACACAAGAGGCGCTGCTGAGGGTCCGCTCCAGCCCCCCGCCTCCGTCCCTGCCTCGGGGCAGCGCGCAGGGCAGGTGAGCGCATGGGTCCTGCTGGGGCCACATCCCGCTCTCTCGCACAGTCCTGCACCCCTGCAAAGCTCAGCACCATCCTACCAGAGCCCCTTCTGGACACACCTAGCCGGTTGCCTGAGGAGGGACAGAGCCAACCGGCCCCCATGACCCAAATGTCCTGTGTCACTGTACAATGCTCTGGTAAGGCACCGAAGGAGCTCGAGGGCCAAGCTCTCCTGTGCAAAGCACCAGGACACCTCTGCAGCCCGTCCTCCTCCAGCCAGGCCATCCGAAATGGCCACACCACTGATGGATTTGGGGCAGCCAGCAGGACCCATCCAGAGGTCTGGGAATCACTCCCAGCTGCGAGGGACTCCCGGCCAGTCAAACCAGCAGCAGGCTCACATCCCACCGCCGCTCCAGAGGTACCAGCTCTGCTATCCTCTGCTCTGAGACAACCACCTGAGCCCCCCCTGGCACACTGGGGCCACCCTGATGCCCTAGAGATGCATTTACCCTTATGGTATTCACAAAAAGAAGACACCGTCATCTCTTCATAGGCAGTGAGGGGATCCTTCATGCCTTTGACCCCTTTGGGAAGGCCACAAAAGGCCTTGCCTGAGGCACACTGGACACGATCCAAGTCTTCTGCTCTCCAGCCACTTTCTCTCCCTGCTTCATACTGCCTGACGGGACTGACTCCAGGAGTGCTGTGCCTATTCCAGCACTGAGTAATTCACAGCTACAGGTCAGCCATGGCCGACAGCCTTGGGTAGGACAGGCAAGAAATGCAGGGGAAAAACAGACCAACTCCTTCCTCCCTTGGGCTCAGGGGAAGTGGAGATGGAAAAAACAGGAACTTGTGAAAGAAATTAAAGCTGAACTTCAGTGAGCAAGGTTACTAACCTACATGCTTTGCTAACACTTAAGAGTGATGAACACCTTTATTATTCTTTAGGACACAGAAAAAAGTGGCAGGCATGTTTGGGGAATGCTGAAATAACAAGGCTCAGCACTGCTTACTTATATGCTGCATACAAGCTCTGAGCATGCTCAGGGCTCAGACTGTAGAGAAAAGGACCTGGCAAGCAAGTATGAGTTCCCTTTCTAATAGTGGTTAACTCAGTGTTAACATCAGGGGTTAATGACATCAGGGGTTAATGACATCTGGCCCCTGCTACTGTCCCTACATTTGGCCATGGAGAGGAGGATGAAGCTGCAACAGTTTAATTTTAGAATTACTTTGAGTATGACCTCTCACTATCAAAGACAAAAAGTTTCCCATAAATGTTATTTTCAGTATTTTCCCAACTTTTCCTTCCCCCTTTCCCCCACCATATTGCAGGGAAAAAAACCAAACCCACAAACACTGCATCCCTCAGCTTGTCTCCCTTCCCTCTGTGTTGATGGCTCTGCATTTGAGATCTTCTCTGATACGGTCCAGGAATAGATCCCCATGAGATGAGACAACCCCAAATCACTCAGCTTCTGTGGGACCAGACCTACAGAGGCAGCTCCCAAACTTGTGAGCTCCCAATTACGTGAAGGAAGTTCCCTGTAAGACTGTCCAAAGGTGGGGCAAAGCCAGACGTGGCACAGAGTCATGTTACTGCTCAGGATAATGCCTCTCAGAGCAAACATGGTATCCACAAGCAAGTAATGAATTCAGCTCCCAAGGGGAGGGACCAGAAAGCACTGTACAATACGGCCCCATGCCTGAAGAAGACACAGCTGTACCTGTAAGGGTGCATCCTCCCACGGAGAGAAAGAGAGGAAAGGAGAGAAATGGAAAGAGACAGAGAGAGCAGGATCAAGCAAGCAGAGGAGCTCACAAGCCTTCAGGAACATGTACCAGTGTGTTGCACTGGGAGTTTGACTCTGCTGGAGCACCAAAATTCTGGCCCAGCCCCACAGCAGGACCCCACACCCCACCGCCCGCCTGGCCCTCCATACCGTGCTGACTCCCGTTCCATGCATCAGCCTCTGGATTGCTGATGGCCGAGTCTCCCGCGGAGTTTTTCCTCTCTTCCTGCTTTTCCTCCTAGACATGAGATCAGACAAAACAGAAACCCATCATGTTGGAGGTCTGCACAGAGGTTTATGCTGTGTGTTGGTGCCAAGGGCCATACTGTGCTCTGCAACGGCCGTGACTTGACTGATGCTTGGCCCAGAAATGGGCATCAAAGATCTGATGATGGGAGCTCGGGGCAGATTTTGGTGCTGAGTGGTAGCAATCACATGTGGAGTGGATCTGTTACAGTCAGGGCTGGCAAGCAGAGCTTCCTTGACTTGCCAGTCTCTCTCCCTTCCCCAAGATACACATCACACACACAGACACTCTCTTGCTTCAAAACTTACTTTAGTGGCCCAGAGTCAAGAGAGCAGCTGAGTGCGCTTGATACCTACAGCTCAATCAGGACGTGTCCAGCACTGCCCAATCTGAGAGCTCGGTGTGCCAAACAGCCAGCCAAGTGTCTAGAAGCCCTCATGCTCCACACATCCAAGTCTTTTTGGGCATTAACAGCCCAGAGGTTACCCCTTCAACATACAGCTGACGTAGCACTGAAAAGCACCGACAAGAACCGCGCATACAGCGGTGGCCCATGGCTCAGCCTTGACATCAGCATGGGCACACACATGCACTCCCTGCCCTCTTCCTACCATTTGCTCAGATTCATATTCTTCCTCCGAAGGGCTCTGGTAGTCCTTCCTCTTTCGTTTCTTCACCGGTTTGAGGATTTCGGTGGTATTGGTGCTGCTGGCAGAGTTTTCCACAATGACGGACCTGCACAGGGGAAGGAGAGTAACCACTGCAGCGCGGTGTGTGGCAATGGCTGGGGTCTCAGTAAGGGAGTGGCTGCTGGAGCATTCCTGTCACCCCATTTCTTACTCACGCATGCTCCCATCCCTGCTGACTAATGTATGTGCTCCTCTTAGCACAGGAGTTGGCAAGAGATTAGAACCAGGGTACAGACCAGAAACACCCTCACACTCTTGGGTGTCAGAAACCTGAACCCAGGGATGGATCAAAAGCAATCTAGTTCCATAGCAGGGCTCTAAGCTGCGTCACAGTCACACAGAGATGCTGGAAAATGAGTCCCAGGAGTCACGCATCAGTAAGCAGAGGGGCTGGAAATGCCCTTGTGACCCATGCCTCCCACTGCTGCTCAGCCTGGAAGCACTCACTGCAGCAACCTCCTGCTGCAGCCCTGCCCCAGCAGATACATATTTATGAGGCCACAAATTGGGCAGGAGAAAAATCTGGCTCCTGTGCTTGCTGCTGTCCCCTGGGACAAGTCCTCATCCCCGCCCCTGCAGCCAGGGCACTCTGCCTACAGGAAAGAGGGAAACAAGTGGGGTCCCCAGCACCTGCTGGAAACACATCTGCTTGCATCCCTTGCTGGAGCAAGAGAGCGAGGGGAGGGAGAGCAGACAGACAGATGGATATGGCTCTGCACAGAACAGACTGCCCTTCACTCACCTTTCTTTGAACTGCTGGTGGCAGTGCTCGCTGCAGAAGCCCCTGCCTTCCCGGGCGCCATCCGACACGTGTCTCCGGCCACAGGTATCACAGTGGCACATGCTTTCTGCTGATGGCAGCTTGGTCTGCTCGGGCACATCTGAGTCAGAGACAAGAGGAGCAGTGAGGCACAAAGCGCAGCCAGGAACGGAGAGCAGGAGGCAGAAGACATTTGCCTCACACAGGGCCTCCGCCAGACAATGCCTGCTGGGTGACGGTACCCGCCCCAGAAGTGCCACCACGGTGCCCTTACCCTGAGCCACGGTAGGATTGTCCCTGCTGGTGGGTGTCACCTCTGAGTCACCATCTTTCTCTGTGTGACCCTCCTTTATAGCTTCCACTGGAGGCATCTTATCAGCACTCACCACCTTCAGCGTCCCGTACTCATTTATTCGAAACTGTGTCATGGAACCAAAAAACAAGGAAAAATAGTTAACAAGGAGGATAGAAATGTAACTTGACTCTAGCAGGTGCATGTGAGCTCTGAGAATAAGAGGGACACGGTTTGGTCATTAGCTCTTCCGATGACAGAGGCGAGCACAGCAGCAAAGCCACTGCTGAGCCTGCCAGAGCAAGTACACTGCCTGCACCTGGGTGAGCCCAGCACTGGCTGGCAGCACGAGGGGCAGGGTGATGGCAGGAGGACGTGGTGCCCTGAGGCTCAGTAGCAGCTGAGAAATCGATGCATTTTGTGCAAGCTATTTCAGGGGTACACCTAAAGGTACCGCTGTCTGATGAGCACAAGGCCACTGTTTCCAAGGTGAGTGCTGGAGTTTGGTGAGAGCCAACTCCGGCACAGATTGGAAAGGAAAAATGCCCTGCACAGCACGTGGCATCCCTCTGCCTCCCTGTGCAGGGCAGAGCTGCTGCAGCCCCCCAGGCACCATGTGTGTGCTCTCTGCTAAGCTTACAAGATGAAGGGGCAAAGGGATGGGGCACAAGAAGAGCCTCGCACACCCGGAACAGCCAAAGCATCCTCAGCTGGGGCGCGGGTACTGCCAGGGGCCACGTCACATCCTGGTGGTCCCTGCCTGGCACACGCTGGGGCACTGCCACTTACACAGGCAGGCAGCTGTGGGGAGGGCTGGGGACAGGCAGACACGGGGGCTCGAGGCTACACTTACCCGCAGGTTACTCCCAGGCAAAGTGGCCACTCCATCCTTCCACTCCAGCACACGGACTGTGCTGCAGGTCTGCACCCCGCTGATCTGGGGAATGACAGTAGCTGTGATGGGCTCACTCCCTGCTCCCCTCTCTGGCCTCTCGGGCCCTGTGCTTCTCTGTGGTTCCCGGGGAAATCGCTGAATTTCTAAGGTGCTCGTGGGAAGGTTGATGGTAGTGGCATTTGCTTGAGAAGGGAAGAAAGGAAACAAACAACCAGAGGCATACACAGAACACTTAACTGATGCAAATAAGGCTCAAAGGCAGCACAAAATGATAGAGCGGACACTGTCTCCCAGCCGAGGGCTCAGTGCTGTGGGCTAAAGAACCCACAAGCAGGCAGCGTGACCCAACAACATCTGCAGCCAGCAATGGCTTCTGCTGGGGGTGGCACCAACACTATCCACATTCAAGGGTTCCTACTTCAGCCTAATCTCAGACTGTTTCCATGACCAGGATGCCCTGATGCGGCAGGATTGTGCTGGTGAGCTCCTGGACTGCATCCTCCAGTTTTGTTCCCTTTCAAAGGAACACACTGTGCAGCCCAGGGCCTCTCCACAGTGAGAACGAAGGCACTGGGAGCAGGAAAAAAATGGGAGACTTGCTTCTAAAGAACACCCCTGATCTGACCTCACACACATCTGTGCTTCGCTCGCACACCTCCTGTAAGACAGTGGTCAGCTGGTCTGAAAACTGTTGTTCCAGTTTTCCAGAAGGGTAAGAAGGACAACCCTGGTAACTACAGGCCTGTCAGTCACACTTCAGTGCCTGGTAAAATTATGGAGAAGGTTATTCTGGGACTTACTGAAAAACACTTGAGAGACAATGCAGTCATTGGTCATAGCCATCACAGGTTCACGAGGGGAAAGTCCTGCTTAACTAACTTCCCTTTTATGAAAAGTTGACCAAGGGAAGCCAATAGATGAGGGTTTTTTTCATTTTAGCAAAGCTTTTGATACTGTCTCTCGCAGTATTCTTCTGGACAAAATGGCCAGCACACAGCTAGACAAGTCCACAATACGATGGGTGAACAACTGGCTGATGGGTTGGGCTCAAAGATTTACAGTAAATGGGGTGACATCAGGCTGGCGGCCAGTCACCAGTGGGGTTCTACAGGGCTCAGTGCTCTTTAATGTTCTTACAAACGATCTGGATGCAGAAGTCAAATGTACATTAAGTTTGCCGATGACACTAAACCAGGAGGAGCTGTGGACCCCCTTGAGGGTTGAGAGGCCTTACAGAGAGATCTGAATAGACTAAAGAGCTGGTCAATCACCAACTGTATGAAATTTAACAAGAGCAAGTGTCAGATTCTGTACCTGGGACAGGGCAATCCCGGTTACACGCACAAACTGGGGGACGAGAGGCTGGAGAGCAGCCCCGCGGAAAGAGATCTGGGGGTTTGGGTTGATGGCGAGTTGAGTAAGAGTCAGCAGTGAGCCCTGGCAGCCAAAAGGGCCAGCCCTGTCCTGGGGCGCATCAAGCACAGTGTCACTGGCCAGTCGAGGGAGGTGACTGTCCCGCTCTACGCTGCACGGGCACGGCCCCACCTCGAGCACGGGGAGCAGTTTTGGGCGCCTCAGTATACGAAGGACATCGAACTACCAGAGGGTGTCCAGAGGAGGGCGACCAGGATGGTGAAAGGTCTCGAGGGCAAGACTTACGAGGAGCGGCTGAGGTCACTTGGCTTGTTCAGCTTGGAGAAGAGAAGGCTGAGGGGTGCCCTCATCGCAGTCTACAACTTCCTCAAGGGGGGCAGCGGAGGGGGAGGTGCTGATCTCCTCTCTCTGGTGACCAGCGATAGGACACGAGGAAATGGAATGAAGCTGCGTCAGGGGAAGTTCAGATCGGACATTAGGAAAAGGTTCTTCCCTGGGAGGGTGGTGGGTCCCTGGAACAGACTCCCCAGGGAAGTGGTCACAGCACCAAGCCTGTCAGAGTTCAAGGCACATCTGGACAATGGTCTTAGTCATGTGGTTTAGTTTTAGGTAGTCCTGCGAGGAGCAGGGAGTTGGACTCAATGATCCTTATGGGTCCCTTCCAACTTGAGATATTCTGTAATTCTGTGATAATGCAGCAACCCAGGAGCCCACAGACATTAGGGCTTTGGTTTAAAAATCAAGAAGTTTTGATCACTCACAAATTGTCCAAGTGATGGATAGCCACAGAGAACCTCTAAGATGGCAACAGCAGCACGGCTTTGCCTCCCAAGGTTTGGGAGAAGCACAGATATACAAGGAGTGGGAGGTACCAGTGCGGTGGGAGAAGGCTGGGGAGGCACCAGTTAAGAGTGCAGTTCTGCATACCTGGTATGATGAAGGCAGTTGTTGGCAGGTGGGTGCTCTGCACAGTGCTCTCGGTGGTGACCACGTGGACACTGACCTCCCCAGCAGCACTCCCCTTTGTGCTCCTCACAACCTCCATCTCTGCTCTGCTGTCCATCACCTTGCCTGGGCACAGAGCGAGACACTGGACAAGAAAGAAATCAAGTTGGGTACAAGTACAAACACAACAAAGGAGTGAGAAAGAGACCGTGGAGGACGATCCCTCCCTTTCCACCATCTCCCAGTAGAAACCCCTGTAAGATGTATTAAAGGCTCATTGAACCCAACAGAGAACAGCATGAAGGTCACAGCTGGTACCAACATGACCTAGTAAAGCCCCTGTTGCGAGATTCTAGCTCAGAGCCTGTAAGTGCTGAGGGCTTTTTCTTACCTGGCACCACCATAAGATGGTATCAGCACAGCAGGTCCACAAGCTATGGCTGCTCCTGGCTCCCGCTGGGGCCTACACCACTCTGACACAGACTGTGACTGAGGGTTGGCAAATCCCACCCTGGAGGAGATTGACGTCTCTGAAGTTCCCCTTCCAGTTCTCCCTTGGGCAGTCACCCTTGATCTTCTAACTGGCTGTAAGAGAGAATTTCACAAGTGACAGGAGTTAACTGGGGTGGCGGGGAACACAAAGTCCACTGCATGCAGCTGAGTTTCTCACAGAACTAGCAATGTCAACACTAGCCATGAATTTCAAGGAGTAGGCAAGGGGCAGGCCCTTACTAGCCCTGACCTGCCCCCCTGGGACCCCCACCCATGGGCCCAGGGGCTCCGCGTCAACCCACCCTCAGCCTGTCTATGCCATGCTGCAGCAGTGCTGGTCTCCAGCCAGGCTGGCATCCTGGCTTGATCTCAGACCTGAGCTCCTAAGCTGGACCTGGCCACAGCAGCCCTGCCAGCTGCCTCCCTCAGCTCCCTGTCCCTGGGGCAGCAGCTGGCCCCTGCTGCGTCCCAGCAGGCAGGATCCTGCCTACACCAGGATGTCCCCAGACCAGGGCCTGCCTGCAAGCCAGAGGGAAGAACAGCACTGCCTCCAGGTGCCCAGGGCACCTTGGCGAGGGAGGGCTCTTGGTGCTGCTCCTGCCTTAGTGAAAAACACAATGGACAGGCTGAGCTAAGCAGAAAACCAGCAGTATCATCAGACGTGCTCAGGGAATGGGGTGTCTCCATGCCTACTGAAAATGATGGTCCGAATGTCCCAGAGACTGCTGGAGTCTGAGCACACTGGGCTGAGGAAGGATTTTGGACCTGCCCTGTTTTCCACACCCTCTTCAAAGCACTTGCTGCTGGGATGGAGGCAGGGCTGCTATGGGCACCATGCTCATGTCTTGATTGCTTTTGATGCAACCTGAATTTGAAAGACAGCCATGTGGAAAACAGGATGATCATTTCAGTGAAGCACAGTTAAATAAGAATCTGGCTACAAAGGGCAAAGTCTGGAATTTTAAAACTTGAGACAGTAGGAAAAAGTTGTTACAACCAGAGGGTAAAGAGTGGGATGGTGTGCTCATGTTAGGGGGAGATCTACTCCTTCCTCGCTCTTACAGTGCTGCCAGGTTTGTGATCAGAAATACCTGATGTTCAACTGACAGGTGGTACGGACCTTTAAGGCCCCCCAGCTGTAACGTCAGAAAAGCACTGTTAAGTGTCAGGAGAACTGAAGGAACTGAGTAACTCAGCTGGACACTGGACTCCAACTGAAAGCCAAAATGAATTTGGCAGCCAACCTATCTTGGTGCTTCCTAATACTCACTAGGAACCTATCTGCTTTCTTAGGCACTTAAATCTGGTATTTATCCTTGATTCATCACTTCGGCCAAATGTTTCAAGGATAGCTCCTCATTTTGTGTGAGCTGTTGGCTGCTTCTTATTTAAACAGAACTTCGGACTGGAAATGCCTAGAAAGGAAGAGAAATAACTAGATCCAGTGCCCAAGCTGGGTGATGCTCAAACTCATCTCTGTACAGCAGTCTATGATGCGAACACAAAAGCAAATAATTGCACAGAAAATAACCAGCAGTAATTATGACGTGTCACTCTCCAAATCCTTGTGGGGCTGCCTGCCGATGCTGTCGAGACTGGTTCTCCTGTACCTGATGAGTTCAGGGTGAACAGAATTAATTTGGATTATAGATTGCAGCACTATTCCTTAAACTGGAAGAACTAAATAACTGACATTTAGGACTTAACCTCCAGACAATCTCTCTTCCAACAACCTCCTGGGAAAGACCTCACTGCAGCAAAGGGCACGTCCCCCCAGCTCAGAGGGTCAGGAGCCCTCTAAGGAGCTTGAGGGAGGCTGATGAGCCCATCCAGCCCATGGCCCTGCCCTACAATAGTCACTCCTGTTCCTCTTATCTGCCCCTCCACAGCAGTATCCGTGCTTCCCCTGGCACCTCTGGAAAAAACAACCTCTTTCTCGTTGGCAGAAAGCTTTCCTAACACCTTGCCTCAACTCCTGCCCTTCCAGCACATGTGGAGCACAAATTCTGTAAACAACCCTTCCAGCATGTGTCCTGCTCCATTCTGCAGGGGAGCAAAGGCTTTGAGGTCCTGGACACCACAAAACCTTACACTTACAGACATCTCAAGTCACATTTCTCTCCTTTTAAGATCCATGAGGGGAGAGACAGGCCCAAAGTTATTTCAAGACCACACATGAGCAGCAAGAACATTGTTGGTGTGAACTTGTAAGCACATTGTTGCCACAAGTGAAACCCAGCAACTCTCAGGGCTCTCCCTCCTCTTATCAAGGGCTTCCACAGTGTTAGACAATTTACCACCAACACTGCTCACATCAACCATAGCACATATCGTTCAATTTTTAACTAGGATTTTTGAGATAATCCCTGCACAGACAGTCCCAAGCCCCAGAGCACTGCTCTGGACCACTGCCTCGCAATGCTCTGGAGCCTTGCTGGTGGGATGGGTGCAGGCACGACATGGCTGCAGAGCTCCATCCCCAACCCGGAGGAGTGAGAATCAGGATTGGAGACATTGTTTGCAGCTCACAGTTTTCAAAACCCTGGCAGAAAAAACCTTGGAAGCCCAACCTGCTGTGAAATATCTCAGGTCAGGAGCAACATATGAGAAAAATGGAGCACAGCCACAGCTATGGTCTGCCCTAGCATCACTGTCACAGCAGGAAAAAGGCACTGGCACACATCTCTTTGGACAACCCTGCTCCCTGAGAGCAGGACCTCTGAGAGATGTCAGGGAGAGGATGCCCGTGGCTGGGACAAGTATGGTTGCTTCAGCGCATGGAGCCAGAGATGGGCAGATACTGCCACTCCAGAGATCATTTCAAGGGGTCTCCTGCAAGCTCTGGTATGACCCATTAAGGATCACAGCATAATTCAGGCTCAGGAGGTCTCTAGTCCAACCTCCTGCTCACAGCAGGGTCAGCTACGGGATCAGACCAGGTTGCTCAGGACTTTATCCAGTCTGGCCTTGAAAACCTCCCAGGATGAAAACCATGCTTCCTGAAAATTAGCACAACAATTAGCAAAACAAAGTAACACATTCCCTTTCTGGTGACTGCTCTAGACTATGAACAAAAGGTTTATTTATTTTCTAAATTTTTTATTTAGTTGGGATCTTAAAAAGCTTTTGGCCTACAGGTGCCCCAGTGACATCTGATAAAACTCTGCCTGCCCCAACAGGACCAGAATTAGACCAACAGTTAGCAGCTTTCAAAACTCCCACCATCCAGATTTTAAACTAGCAAGCAATTGTAAAGGTGAAAGCTATTTTGGACTTATTAGTGAGGCCCTGAGTTCTCCATTTTTCCTGGTATTGAGTGTAACTCCACATGCCTTACAGAGCATGTAGGTCAGTCTGCCTCCCCAACAAGCCTGCCATTTAGTCTTTCCTTTAGGCCCACAGGGACCTAAAACTCTGCACACCCACTCCTCTCCTCTGCCTTCTGCTGAGGGACAGCCAAGGACCTCGGGCTCCCATTTTGGAGAAGCCAGAAAGGAGAAAAGTCACCCTAGCAAACCCTGGCCACACATACACCCTGACCCACGGTCCCTCCAGAGACCACCACAACACGCTGGCTGGAAGGAGGAATGTTTCAAGGCAACTTTCACCCAGAAGCACTCTCTGTCTTGGCCTGCTTTGCTCCAGTAACGCAGTTCTTGCAATAACGCTCACCGTGTATGAGTATGTATGTGCCTATGGCCGTCTGTCTGCAGCCAGACCCCACCAGCTTATTTCATGCAGTTCTGACAGCAAGATTAGATGTCTCTGTAACAGTGGGCTCTACCAGAGTCAAACCTTCAAGTTTGGGAAACGAAGCATCTGCACAGAGAACAGGGTCTCTGCATTGCCCCTCACCTCGCAGGGGAAGGCACGAGCACTGAGCAGGGGCTGAACTTCCTGAGCACCAGAGAGGGGCTGGGCACAGCTGATCTGTGCACACATACTCACACATGCAGAGGAAGCTGGCTACAAACCACACGTTTTAAGGCAACCAGGCTTTACTGGTTCTGCTGCTCACAAAGTTTCTGCTCATCAAACAAGAAACGTTGGGTGTTGGCACACCAGCGCTCTGGACCAGTGACACAGGGGCTTGGAAAGCAAACATTTCTATGGCTGCTATACACACAAGCCTCCAACTCTGCCACAGTCTCACACCCACCCCCTTGCAAAGCCCCAGCAAATCCAGGGAATGATCCGCTGTTTGGAAAGAGGAGGGAAATGCTGCATGCAACAGGCCATAGAGGGGCACGGAGAAAAGCAGCTCCCAGCACAGAGACACCGTACAGCCCCGTCAGCACTTTATAAAGCAGTCTGGTCAAAATACGTGTTTCTTTTCATCACGAAATTGGCTTAAAATAACTGTATTTCAAAAAATATTAACATGTTTATTGGCTTTGTGGCTTCTCAGATTTTTAAACGTTCCTGAAATCCACAGTGGTTTATGCTGGGGGCTGCCCAGCTGGAAAGCTAAAGCTTGACAGAAACACCCTGGGGGTGCTGGTGGACACAACACTGACCATGAGCCAGCAACGTGCCCTCGCAGCAAAGGCAGCAAACGGTGTCCTGGGCTGCGTTAGGAGGAGTGTCACAGCAGTGGGAGGGAGGTGATCCTTCCCCTCTGCTCAGCACTGGGGAGGCCACCCCTGCAGTGCTGGGTCCAGTGCTGGGCTCCCAGTACAGGAGAGGCAGGGACATACTGGAGAGAGTCCAGCGAAGGGCCATGAAGTGATGAAGGGACTGGAGCATCCACCACGGGGAGAGGCTGAGAGCTGGGACTGTTCAGCCCGGAGCAGGGCGGGCTCAGGGGGATCCCCCCAGTGTGTACAGAGACCTGGAGGGAGGGTGCAGAGTGGACGGAGCCAGGGTCCTCTCAGTGGTGCCCAGGGACAGGACCAGAGGCCGTGGGCACAAACTGGCACCCAGGAGGGTCCCTCTGAACATCAGGAAACACTTTTCCACTGTGAGGGTGACCGAGCGCTGGCACAGGCGGCCCAGGGAGGTTGTGGAGTCTCCACCCATGGAGATACCCAGGAGCCGCCTGAACACGGTCCTGGGCAACCAGCTCTGGGTGGTCTTGACTGAGCAGGGGGCTGGACAAAGTCACCTCCAGAGGTGCCTCCAATCCCAACCAGCCTGTGATTCTGTCAATTATTTTTTCAAGAATTTCCTCAGCTATAACAGAGAACTTTCCCATCCTTAGCAAATTGAGATATGGACTATTAATTACCTCCAGTGGCAAAATTGGACCTTTAAGAAAAAGCACCAGCTAGTATCATGCTAAAACAAGTGGTGCACCAGAGCACTGGAGACACGGTGGGCTGGGAGCTGCTCCCCTGGGTCTTCCCGTCTTCTGGCATTGCACTGGGCAGGCATTTAAGAGACTAATGGCACTGCAGAAAGTATATGCTCCATGTAACGCACAGGAGCTCACTCAGCAACACCCTCTGCACAGGCAGGTGGTCCAGCAGAGAAAGGCAAACACAACACGCCTCTTCCCTTCCAAATGTGTCTGTTGCTTTACATCCAGGAGGCAATGCCTCTGCCTCCTCTGGAATGAACCAGGGGCCACAAAGTCCTCCTAGGTTCTGCTGCAGCATGGGGTGAGGTTTGGAATTGCCCATGGTATTTATCAACATCTCAACAGAGAATGACATGTCCTTCCACGCAGTCAGAGGCTGTTTGTGTTGCACATTTCAAAACAGCAAATAGATTCTGTGAAGACAGGGACTGGAGGGAGAAGGGCAAGAGAGCAGCAGGGTGCCTTCAGCTTTAGGGTCAGACAAAGCTAACAGAGCAGAGACCCAGAGGCTGGGTGTCACCTGCTGTCCCCAGGAGTGTCACTGCCACTGGGACCAGCTCTTGGGCCTGTGGGGCTCAGACCCACAGGTGGGGAGAATGAGCAGTTACCAGTGACCTCATATGCCACCCCAAAGGGCTCAAGGTGACACCATCCAAGCTCAAGGCCAGAAGGCAGCCTGAAGCCCGGGTGGCTCCGACTGGGCGCAGACCCCCAGCCACCGCTGAGAGGCACGAAGGGGACAGTCACATCCCACCTTCCACTCTGCCGCCTACTGATAGTGCCAGCCCTGCTGCAGCATCCAGCCCTGCACAGGGTTAGGGCACAACACAGGACATCTTTCCACAAGTACAAGTCACACGTATAAGCAGGCAGAAACGTCCAAAGAGGACTGAAACATGATCCCAAAATATTTTGAATGTCCAGTCTTTTATCTTCTTTTATAACTGGTAAAGAAGCAAATCCAGAACCTGGCCTAGACCACATGGAGCATCCTCTCCGTTGCCTGGGCTGTTTGTTCCGTGACCTGCTAGGCTGGACTAACGCCCTCCGTGCAGCAGGACCCTTCCAGGGGCTGCAGTGGCGCCGTGTCCAGGCCCCAGGGCAGCGTCTGCTCACGCGGGCTTTGAGAAACAGCAGAAGGAACATGCTCAGGTGTCCGCCTTGGAAAGGGCTTCCAACCGCCGTGTGTCCCAGAGAGGGTTCCCTGGAAAAGCCGGGCAAGTCCCATGCCCCGTCTCCACTGGGTCACACCCGGCCAGCGCCTCGCACCACGCACCCGCACCTGGGACCAGTCAGCCCAGTGGGACCCGCAGCCGCACCAGTACAGAGCTCGGCCGAAGGAGATAAGCACCCGCACGTCCCTTCTTTTTTTAATATTTTTTTATAAGCTGTTGGGCGTAGCGGCTTGCCTTGAGAAAAACACTTCGCTGCACACGAACGTTGCCGTCCTAAGCCGACGCGCAGCGGGCCCGCCGTCCCCCCGCGGGGCGGGCACCCCCGGGCACCCCCGGCCCGCTCCGCTCCCGGCCGGCCCGGCCCGGCCCGGCCCCCTCCCCGCGCCGCCCGCCGTGGCCAGGACGCGGCGCCGCCGGGCCCGGGCCGCCCCGCCCCGCCCGCCCGGGGTGGCTTTTGGTAAAAGGCGGCGATGGCGGAGCGTCCCTCCCCCGCCGGGCCCGGGGCCGCCCCGGCTGCAGGGGGCGGCGCGGAGCGGGCCCGGCCCCGCCGTCCCAGCCCCGGCAGGCCCCGGCCCCGCTCGCCCGGCCGCGGCCTCGCCTGCGGCGGCGGCGAGCCCGGGCGGGGAGGCGGCCCCCGGGGTGCGCAGCGCCTCCTTACCTCCACGGCGGGGGCCCGGCCAGGGCGCTGCTCCGAGCCGCGGCGGGGCTGCCCGGCCCGGCGTGCGCTGCGCGGAGCCGCCTTACGGCAGGGCCGCCGCCGCGGCGCCCGCACGGCCCGGCCCGGCCCGGGGCTGCGAGCCGAGCAGGGCCGCACCGGGCGGGGGGCACACGCGGGAGCGGGGCGGCGGAGCCCGCGGCGGGAGGGGCGCGGGGCCGAGTGTGAGTGTGAGTGAGTGTGCGTGAGTGTGTGCGCGGGGGGAGGGGGCGGTAATTGGGCAGGTTGAAAATGCATGCACTTAATGAGCGCCGTCGCCATGGCAACCCGTGTATTCCTCCACGCCGCAGTGGCAGTGTTTAATCCCGCCGCAGGATTTCGGGGAGCTGCCTGGGGGGGGGGGGCGGCCGAGGGGGGGGAGGTGGCCATGGCAACGCGCGGCCCGCGGAGCCCCCCAGCCCGGGCGCCCCAAGGCCGCCCCCCCCTCGCTCCCCCGGGCCGTGGCCTGTCCCCACAGCGCCGAGGAGCCCGGGGCTGGCACCGGGCACCTGAAGGCGAGTGTTGAGCTCCGGGGTGCCAGCGGCCCCCACCCTCACCTTGCCGGGGCTGCGAGGCGGCTGGAACGCTCTTTCCCACTGGTTTTCTCTCTCGGGTTAGGTGGGACAGGAGAGCGCGAGAGCCAGAAGCTGCTTTTTCTCTCAGTCACTGGTATAAACCGAACCCGCCGCGTAGAGCAATTGGGCTGCATCGCTGGTGGCAACGTGCCCTCCTCCAGCCGGGCGGCCCCGGGAACCAAACCCGCTCCCCAGGCCTCGTCTGACGTGGGCACGGGCTGCGGGGCAGAGCCTCTCCTCCTTGGCTCTCGTACCGCGGGTTAGAGGAATCACCAGAGAACGTGAAAACAAAATCCCCAAGATCACCGGGAAGCAAAAGGATTGCTCGAAGTAGTTCTCCAGAGGAAAGGCAGTGCTGGCCCTTGCACAGCGCCGAGCAGCACTTGGTGAGCGCTCTGGTCAAACACCAGGGCAGCTTCCCTGCCCACCCTTTAGTATTTTATGTCCACGCAAGACACGTGCCTTTTAGACACTTGCACAACGTCTGTCCCACTTACCCGCAGAAGGTGGGAGTGGAAGGAACCAAGGCTGGAAGCACAAGGACCAACAATGGACCAAGAGCCGCTGAGAACGGCGCTCGGTGCGTGTTGGACTCCTCACCGTGGAGGCCAGCTCCTGCCCGACCCAACCCAGGGCAAGGAGTGTGCTCGCTCGCTTCGGGGAGAGCAGGAACAAACTCTTTGATCTAGCATGAGTATCTGCCAGTTTTTTCATCACCTTGAGTTTTGTACTCTGAAATACATCAGAAAAGATGAAGTCAAAGACTGATGAAAGAATTAGATCCTGAAAATCAGGAAGTAAGTAACAGGTATCTCCTTTGCAGCTACTGCCTTCTTCCCCCTTTTTAAATAAACCTGAAGTGGCACAGTACAGAAAAAGGTCTTCCCATATAAATCCTTTATGCTGCAGTGCGAGGTTCAAATAGATTCACATCAGGAGCAGAGTGAAACTCAGCCACTTGAAAAGCAACCCAGCATTCAGCTTCTCCCAGCGGTTCCCTGTTCCTGGTTATGCTTACGATAAAAAAAACCCATTAATTGAGAATGATGAATCCCTGGGAAACAGCTACTTTAGGCAAAAAAAGAGGGGGCATCCCTGGCTGCCCAGCGAGCCTTCTGCCTGATGTAATACCAGACCATTTCTCCCTCCTGTGCCTCAACTTCCATTTCTGCAACCTCTGTTATAAAGTGTCTTGGGCAACAAGAGGCTGGAGAGCAGCCCCGCGGAAAGAGATCTGGGGGTTTGGGTTGATGGCGAGTTGAGTAAGAGTCAGCAGTGAGCCCTGGCAGCCAAAAGGGCCAGCCCTGTCCTGGGGCGCATCAAGCACAGCGTCACTGGCCAGTCGAGGGAGGTGACTGTCCCGCTCTACGCTGCACGGGCACGGCCCCACCTCGAGCACGGGGAGCAGTTTTGGGCGCCTCAGTATACGAAGGACATCGAACTACCAGAGGGTGTCCAGAGGAGGGCGACCAGGATGGTGAAAGGTCTCGAGGGCAAGACTTACGAGGAGCGGCTGAGGTCACTTGGCTTGTTCAGCTTGGAGAAGAGAAGGCTGAGGGGTGCCCTCATCGCAGTCTACAACTTCCTCAAGGGGGGCAGCGGAGGGGGAGGTGCTGATCTCCTCTCTCTGGTGACCAGCGATAGGACACGAGGAAATGGAATGAAGCTGCGTCAGGGGAAGTTCAGATCGGACATTAGGAAAAGGTTCTTCCCTGGGAGGGTGGTGGGTCCCTGGAACAGACTCCCCAGGGAAGTGGTCACAGCACCAAGCCTGTCAGAGTTCAAGGCGCGCCTGGATGATGCTCTTAGTGGTGTGGTGTAGTTTTAGGTAGTCCTGCGAGGAGCAGGAGTTGGACTCGATTATCCTTATGTGTCACTGCCACCTTGAGATACTCTCTGATTCTATGAAGTTTTATTTAAACTTAGCTCTTAGTAATGCTCTTATTATTTAATTTATTCTGACAGAGGCTTATCAGACTCTGCTGCAGCATTAACACCACTAGACCTAACTAGTGCAGACTGCAGCAGGGCTGTGCTTAACAAGAGATGCTCTGGGACACGTTAGGCCAGGATTCATCCCCACATATTCTGCTACTCACAGGTTGGCAGCATCCGCAGGTGGCTGTGCCTGCCACTCCTGTCCTCACCCACAGTCATGTCCCATGCTAATTTAACCCAAAAGCCTGATAGAGACCTTGCAAAACATGAAGCAACAGGAGTAAGTTTGAAGTACAAACTGGCATCCGTAGCTTTTATTCCCACTGGGCAAGTCACTGCAATTCTGTGCCTCAGTTTCACACTCTCGAGGGGACTTTTGTGTATGGAGAACTACAAAACAATTCTGCTCTGGGTTGTCAAACATACATAGCTGACACCTAAATTATGGCAAATGATGGATTACACTTTCAGCTCACAGAGCAATAATTCTTAATTATTAGCAAATAGACGAGGTAAGCGGAGAGGCTCTTTCAAAGTGTTTTCTCCTGTCTCTCCAGTTACTGTCAGCACTTACCGCACGCTGAGTGGCATGCTTGTACCAGAGAGTCGAGCAGAAGAGGAGATGCCACCCCAGGGCAGCTCTTGCACCCTGCCATTGCCCCTCAGGTTAATTGTACAGCAGCACTGCTGCGCCATGGTGATCACGAGAGACTGTTTGCTGTATTATTTTCTTCTCGTGTCGGTGCTGAGCAAGGATGCTGACAGCTGACACTGAGCAGAACAAGGAACACAAATGCTGCGCAGGGGAAAGCATTCTGCACTTTACCCATTTCTACATTGCTCTTCGACTAGCAGATCACCTGGGTGCAACTGCACCATTGTGATTACACCTGGCAGATCAGATGGATCTATTTAACATCTACTGACTTAACAGCACTAACTTTTCTTATTCATGTTTACAGGATAATCCTGCTCCAGGAGCTGCACACACCAGTAATAAATTTGCTCAAGTAATTCCCCCCATGACTCCATCCACATGACAGCACAGGCTGCATCTTCCAGTCACCTCCAACCCCGGCATCACCAACAGTTTTCTGCCACTATTTTCAGTATTTTGGACTGAAATCACTGTACTCAGTTCTTGTCCAAAGGCAAAACATTGGAACAAAAGTTAAGCATTTGCTTTTAAAATGAGTAAAAATGCTGATTTTTAAAAATGAGTGTTTGAGATATTCTAAATTAGACCCCCCTGCAGAAGTCACTTTCTGTGAACAAGAGGAAGAGGATGTAGCCCTCGAGTCAGAGAATCACCCAGAATCGTGTTCAAAACTTGAGTATTAGTGCAAACCATTGTGCAGTACACCCCGAAGCATGCATTAGCTGCAGACATTTTCCCATTGCCACTACTTTTTCCGTGGTATGGATCATACTAACTGCCGGGATCCATTCCCTCATGTTCATCCACCTGTGTTCATCCAACCAACTTAGACAGATCTAGCTAAAAGGGTAATTGTTTATGAGCCACTTCAGAGCAGTTTATTTCAATTTTTTATTGGATCAAGAAACAACCAAAACTTCCTCTCCAACATCTACATACACATTTAGCAAAAATAATAATGAGTGAAGAAGCTTTGAGAGTTAAGAGCCCACTTTCTGCTATTTGATTCTTTCCACCTTACCACAAAACAAAACATGGGGGGAAAGGGCTGATCACAACGTTAACAGATACCATTATGATCCCAAGAATAGATAGTTAAAATTCTTGAACCGTTAATAGCTGCCACTTCACAAAGCAATATTTCACAGACTCACGGAATCATCTGGGTTGGAAAAGACCTTGAAGCTCCTCCAGTCCAACCATTGACCTCACACTGACAGTTCCCAACTACACCATATCCCAAGCGCTATGTCAACCCGACTCTTAAACCCCTCCAGGGATGGGGACTCCACCACCTCCCTGGGCAGCCCATTCCAACGCCCAACAACCCATTCTGGAAAGAAATCCTTCCTAAGAGCCAGTCTGACCCTGCCCTGGCGCAATTTGAGGCCATTCCCTCTTGTCCTATTGCTTATTACTTGGTTAAAGAGACTCATCCCCAGATACTAATTTGTATTAGTTTTGCTTCTCACCTTTTAAAGTAATGCATTCCTATTCACATTAAATAGACATTACAAAGTGCAATGAAACACGGCAAAGATCTGCTAATTGTGTCACATGAACTTTACCTTCTGATCAACATTTGAACTGTGCCTCTTTTAAATAACCACAGCATTTTGCATCATCTGCCAAGGACATACCAAACACCAGCTCAGCTAAATTTTCAGGATTTCCAGGCTCCTGAGCCAAATTCCTACTTTCCCAGCTTTCGCTCTTTGCCTTATGTGATTGCTCTGTGGATGTGACAATGCCAACCCAAACTGAATTTAAGTAGGAATTGGAAACAGTTCAAGTTATTCCACGTGTGGATCTACAATCCAGCAATCATCTTTTAAACGCCCCTCCCCATGGCTCATGCAGAGACAGTTATAATCTCATTTGGGACAGAGTAATCCCCCAATTGTAAGTGGCTGCTAAAGCTGCACTGTTATAGTAGGAAAAAGGAGTGCCACCCATTCTAGCCACTCACAGTTCCACTCTAAGCACAGTAATATAGGGGAGATACTTATTTTGGTGTACATCAAACACAGAAGTTGTGCTCTTCCTTACAGCAAGCCAAGATACTGTACCTGTTTCCTCTCAGTAATGTAAATAGCTGTTTCAGAGGACATGTTTTGCAACAGCATGTTTTAAGACCTCTTGTTCTTAGTCCATCTCCTCTTTTATTAAGATTTTTGAACTCTCGGCATGAAACAGGCCTGCGTGTCTGCCTATTAAAGCATGCTGCGTTCCTCTTCACAGTGCCACAGGGACTTGCTGAAGCAGAACCACTTGCATGGGCTCGGCTAGTAACTGTGCTACCAGCTTCTGAGAATCCCGTGTAGTGGATGTAAAGGCTAAGGTAAGAATTAAGTACTCATCTGTCCCCACGACTGGCTTTGGGGACAATCAAATGACTCTCCTTACCAGCTAGATGCTCAGCGTAGTCCCCAAACCCTCAAGCACTACCTCATTTGCGCTTCAGGACTCAATCACCTACCTAGATCAGGAATAATCACATTTTGCAGCTTGCTTCCTCACCAGACCAGGTGCATTAGGGATTTGTTCTCTTCTCCATCAGAGCACTAAGCTAGAAGCCAAAGCATGGAAGAAAACACCTTTTTGAGCTGGGAACCAGAATTCTCTCTCATGACCTCCTGACACAGGCAGTCAAGGAGATTAAGTTCAACGCACACAAACAATGGGTCACCCAGAAACTCCGGGCAAGAGTGAATTTTGTTGAATAGCAGATTTCCCCGTTCGTGCGTGATAGTGTCACTGCTGTCCAAGGGAAATGGTGCAAGGAAGATTTCGATTCACTTCCAAGGTGGCTTCATGAAGAGCACTGACTCACCACCGACATGAAGTAGAAACACTTTCCTACTATCTGCCAGGGTTTAAGTGAGACACACTGAAGGGGAGAGGTGTTTTCAACATCTAATTTAAAGCAGGTATTGTACATCACAGGAATCATTGATTTAAGGACAGAACTTGCATTTATGTTGAACAGGGAGAGATGCTATTTTAAATACAGGACAAGGCTAGGAACAGGCTCCAAATTCAGACCCAGATTTCAAGTTTCACTTTTTTTTTTAATGGTAGACTGTTGATTTCTCCTTCACAATTTGCTATAGGACACTAACATTTTAAGTCAATCCTGCATTCCACATTCAATGAGAAGGTATGTTTCTCTTTTTTATTAAGAATAAATTTATATTGGTTATACCAAACGCAGAAAAAAAAAAGTCGGGATGCCTAATACTAAAGCATGTCCCTGAAAAGATGGCTCCACAGTTAGGTTAAAAACTGAGCTATGAGCAACACCAGATGGTTTTGCCATCAACTATTGCTACTACTGCAGGCCAACGCAAAACACACGCCACAGCTGCAAGCATGCAAGTCTTCTACGGTCTCTTACTCTTCTCTGAAGTTTAAGACATTTATCCAAACCACGCTTTTATAACACCTACAAGAGATCTCAGAAATAATCACACTTGTGATCACAAATACGCTCCAGACTGATAGTCTTCCACTCCTACAAAAAACGGTGCTGACAGAGCTGGAGGGATTACGGTGTTTGGGTTTTGTTGGTGGGTTCTTCAGAGTTATCGCAAGCCTTGCACTTCCCTGCACTGGCTCAGTATCTGGTGCTACTGAAACCCGACTGGCTTTCCAGAGGAAACAAATCCAGAAGGATGCAAGTCATGCCAAGGAATTCCTGCTTCATTTGCACAGTCAAGGGCCGTTTCTCTTTTGCATAGCAGCCAAGGGAGACATCGCATGCGGCTCCAGTAACAGAAAAAGAAATCTTCAATATTTAAAGGAGTTACAGGCGAGTTGGTTAAACCCAATCTAGGCCCTCCCTGTAAGTAATTCATGAATAAAGATGATTTCAAACATAACCATTGTCATAACAACCTCATTTCAGAAAGCTAAGAATATAGTTGGTAAAAGCCATCGTTATGCATCGTTAACCAAGACGGGTGCTAACGGTTACTGTAAGGCCAAGACATTCTCACACTGACACTGGAAATCAGTTTTAGAAACAAGCCGTTACTAGTATCTACAAGCATGTGCAAAAAAGTAGTTAACATCGTTTTCTTACAGCAAAGACATAGAGATGCTGAAAATTTGCAGATATACCTCTTAACCTACCGATCTCGGAGCTCGGTTCGTTTCCAGGAGTACGGCGTGTGTTAGTGAAGACCTCTGGAGGCCAATCAAAGAGCAGTTCTCCATGAAGTCTGACCTCCCCATGATCAGCATAAATGAAGCCAAAGGGACATAACGCTTTTCTATCAACAGTTTACGGGAAGTAAATATTTCCCCAAGTGTAGCTTATGGCTGTAAACCTGCACTAAACTATTCTTGCAGTCTTCTGCGGGGTCCCCAGTACTCATTTGGAATCCAGTGCCGAAGTCTTACCTGCAGTGATCACTACAGCATCTGATTTTTCTAGTCATTATGCTAAAATACACCTTAAGTGTAACAGCTTCAATTTGAAAAAAAAAAAAAAAAAAATCACAAATTAACTAAACAGAAGTCACCTCATTCCAGGTGCAGAGCGTAAAACTTTAGTACTAAATTCACCCTGCGGAAGCGTGGACTTAAGTCATGCCAGAAGTACCTGCAAGACTCTGGTTTTACGAATAATCATGGGGAAGCTTGGCTTGGCAGCTCAGATACAGCTGCTTTTCCACACTTGGGATAGAGTCTAGAAAAGTACACAACATAAAAGCAACAGCACCCCCATCTTACAGCAACAAGGCCACGTAACCACTTCCCATTCGGGTTCCTTTGGGAATGTGAGCTCATCAGGGAAAACTACTCCCCTGGGATCCCTTCTTGTACTAACACCGCTACTTGTACGCAAGAGGCAAAAGCTCAAGCTTTCTAGATATGACAAGGAAATGGTAAGAAACTGAGTATTAAATTTCAAGAGAACTGCTTAGATCATAAAGCAATTCTAGGAGAGAAATGTTGGCGTCAAGTCGCATTTGAACGTGCACTTGCTGTGCTCCTTGTGCCCCATCCAATTCACCTGAGCAGGTGTGTAAAATCCCGACCAGAGGCACTGCTTCACATCCACTCACCCCTCAGAGAAGGACAACGGGCTGGGCCAGACGGCGCTTGGCTGGCCAGCTGCTCCCAAGCACAAAACCAAGTGCACTTCAAGAGCTCCAAGTCTCTTACTAAAACAAAGTTACTCCAGCAAAAGAGGTAAGTAGGATAAATTGTGATTTCCCCAGCACGAGAGGCAGAAAAAGAATCCCATTACACTGCAATAAACACAAGAGTTTGAGTCACCAATTTAATTTTATACAAGTCAAACTACACGTTGTATAAAGAGTACAAGGCAGTTCTAATGTTTGCTATTGCATGTTACAAAAATCAATTTAGCTATAAAGGGGACTTTTTAGGATGAGTCCTATTCCACAATTTAAGTGAATTGGCAACTGTGGTTTAGCAAAGCCTTTGTTAAGACTAGAACTCTAGCTCAAAGAGATTACATTTCCAATAAAGTTCAGACTTACACACAATAGGATTATAGTTCTCCTAGTCTGAAGCAAAATGTTAACATAAGTGAGTCAAAAGGGAGGGAAGACAGTTTTATTTACCTAGTTTTCATATCCAATAGGTATTTAGAGGCTGACAAACCATACAACATACTAGTGACTTGGACCACACCCAGGAGACACGTTAGTGTCCGACAACAGTGACACTTGATATTCAAGCAAGAAAATGTCAGAAAGCTTTCATTCTTTCAAGTTTGAAACATAGGATTTTTCAGCAATACTGTATGATACAGGTTCCAGAGTACCTTTATTACCTTTAATACAGTCACAGTATGGGGGAGGGGTGGGGGGGAATGTTCTTTTGGCAAGTTAAGATACAACACAAATGCTCCAACTTGAGTTTATTGCTGGTCTAAAATCTCCCTAGTATTGTTACCGGTTTATACAGTTTGCAGCCTGCTTCCAGAAATTAAGATAAACCAGAGAACTATCTGACCTGCCCAGCAAGGCAATCCTGCCTTTGGTAGCAAGCTGTAACCTATTAAGCTAATGATACCCATAGTTCTAAAACAATGAAAAAAATAGGAAAAAATGATACTTTCAAAAAAGCCCAGATTTAAGCCTGTTTATATTGTTTATTTTTAATATAAAAACCACTTTGCACTTAAGAGTAAAGTTACTCCTGCAGAAATGCTATAAAATCAAACTTTTAGCTGAATTTCTACAAAAGGGGGACACTTCCTGCTTTGTACCACCATACGATCTTGTATTTTCAAATTTGGGATACAAATTAAACCTTTATGCCTCATTACTTAGTTCTTAGGCCATTCACTCCTGCAAGAGAAAAAAACCAACTTCTGAAGTACTAACATAACACTAATGGCCTGACAAGTAGGAAAAGGTTCCATAATAGTGTGCAATGTAAGAGGAGAGTTCTAGTCTTAATCTCTTGAACTAGATCTTGATCGTGAGCGAGATTTTGAACGAGATCTGGAGCGGGACCTCGATGCAGCTCTTTTGGGTGGCGACTCTGAACGAGCCTTGGCAGATGGCTGCTGCTGCGGAGAATTGGAACGAGACCTACTCCTTGACCTGGACTTAGACTTAGCATCTCCTTTACCATTTTCTTTGGGAGATCGAGACCTGGACCTGGACCTGGACCGAGACTTCTCCGACTTCTCCTTGGATCTGCTGTGAGAGCGTGAACCCCTGTCAGACTTGGGTTTCGATTTGCTCTTTGATCTAGACTTCCTGCTTTTAGATCTGGAGCGTGAGCGGTCTTTGCTTCGTGACCTGGATTTAGACCTTTCAAGAAGAGACAGAGTTTATTCTGCATGAACCAAAGTGTACTTACAGCAGTTGCAAACATCTATCAATTAGGAAGTAGCAATTCCTGTACCAACAGAAAACAACGTAACACTTACCGGGAACGGCTTTTGGAGACACTACGGGACCTGCTGCGGCTGCTCCTACTTCTACGACTTCTGCTTCTAGATCGTCTTCTAGATCGTGACCTAGAAACATTTAAAATGCAATTTGTCCCCTACTCTTTGTCTGGTGTGGCCGCTATGCTATCTAGCAGAGAAAAGCTGCTCAAGAACTCCTCAAAAATAAGTATGACCACATCAAGACGTACTATTAATCCACTTAGATGTGATATACTGTCAATGAATTGTATCTGATGCTTCATGTGTGAAAAACCCCCCAAACGGACTTTGCTGTGTTACATAAAATAATTCCTGCTACATTTTCAGGCATCCTCCTATTCCTAAACAGCATAAGTGGCCTCGATGCCGAGACTGACGTGTCCCAGAAGTTACCTCGACCTGCTGCCAGAGTAAGATCGCCTATGGCTTGACCGTGGCTTGTCTTCAACCAGCCTGATCTTCCTTCCGTTTATCTCTGTGCCATCCAGTTTCTCCAGGGCACGCTTCATGTCCGAGTAAGATCGGAACTCAATCACTCCTTCATTTGTACGTTCTTTGTGAGCATCTGCATAGGTCACCTCACCAGCTTGCCTCATGAAATCCTTCAGGGAGCAGATGAAGAATTATATAACCATGCCACATGCTTATGCTCTGCAAGCACATTAGCTTAAGACAAGTCTGAGCAAACGCAAGAAGCATTAATTGCGCGTAAACATTCACGCACAAGTACTTCTCAATTACTTCTACCTAAATCAAAATGAACATCGATATCAAAGGAAGTTAGTGCTTCCTGCTAGTCACAACAGGCTCTATGATAGAACATCAATACATACTTTCAAATCCTGCCAACTACAGCGACTGGAAAGGTTTTCAACAATCAGTCTGTGCTCTGTACGAACAGGCGGTCCGTATTTATCTCTTCCAGATTGTCTCCGACTGCTATATCCGCCACCACCCCCACCTTTATTGTACAAAGAAATAAAGTTAGATTGTCTCCTAGCATGAAGAAAACTAAATGTTCTGAAAAAGTTAGTTAAACAGTTATATTTACTGGAGTAGGACTTTATTTCTCTAAGCCTCCAATAAACTTTGCAATTTTGCCATAATCTATATTAATGGCAAATCAAACAGACTAAAATCCTACAAGTCTGAACTCCTAAGATCTGTTAGAGAGTGACTGCTCCTTATTAGATTCACCTTGCTAAGTTTTATTTTACAGAACATTGTAAAATATAAAACTTAACTGATTACATGCATTTCTACATTTTACAAAAACGTTTACTAGTTACACTAAGTACTTACATCACAGTATGAGGTTTTTGGTGGTGGTTTGGCCACAAAACACGCAAGGTAACAGTCACCTAGTTCAGTTTAACCAGTTTTGTCTAACCCTTGGAATCCTCACCATCACCCTGCGTCTAATGGCAAAAGGCTGCTGTCGTCATGGCTTCCGGTAAGGTCAGCCAAAGGGTCATAGGGCAAGGGTCACACAATGTATGGAAAAGCCATGGCCAATCAGGAAAGGCAGTCATCTTAGCCTCAGTGGACACAGCCTCAGCCCCACTGGTCACTTTTAAATTGAAACATCAAGGACTTGTTAAAAAGTTTGAATTGAACATGCAACAGTTTTAAACAACATACATTTGATTCTTTTTAAAAAGACAGATACCCACCCCCCCAAATACCAAGCTTCTAGAGATTACTGAAAGAGGCACCTCAGTACTTTTAATTACAGTACTAGGCCAGTTAAATTCTATATAGTTCAGCTCAAGAAGCTATACAAGTTAGCTGAACGTAGAAATATTTACAATATCCCCCACTTAGTACAACAGATTCCTGCTTGAAAACCTCCCCCCGCCCTTCCTATATATTCAACTGAAACATTCACATGAAAGTTCACAGCTGAGTGCTTCTACCCCAATTATGCAACGATATTTATTCATTAACATTAGTGATGCAACATCACTGTTTCATCTAAATGCTCCCAAGAACACTGGAGCCCTTAAATTAGGGGAGCATATCGTTTCTAATTAACAAGAAACCCTTTCTAGAAGGCCACAAATCTGCAGCCAGAATTACTTCGCTATTTGCCCTCTTAAGTTTCTTAGGGGATATCCGAGTGCAGCGCTGGTGCCAGGAAAAACGTCTGCAGCACTAAGTCAGCAGACAGCTTGCTCCCAGCGATGCACCCGCCATCCCCCGCCACCGTGCTCCCCGAGATAGCGACCCCCGCCCCCCCTCCGCCCCACGGGACTCGGTCCCAGCCGCTCCATCACCCCCGGCTCTGCCCTGCCAACACAGCCGAGCCGCCTCCCCTCCTCCTGCCCCTCGCCCGAAGCAGCCGAATAACCACGCACAACGATGGGCCCGTACTCACTGCGACTACTGTAGCTGTACCCGTCCCTGTCGCGGCGGGGGCCGCGGGCGTGCTCCACGATCACGCGTTCCCCGCACAGGTCCTTGCCGTTCAGCTCGTAAACGGCATCGTCGGCGTCTCGGGAGTCCTCGAACTCCACGAAGCCGTAACTGCGGGAAGGAGAAAGGCGCCGTCAGCCGCCCGCCCGCGGCTCCCGGGGCCGCGGGGCCGCGCGGGCCGGGCCGGGACAATGGGAGCCGGCCCCGCCGCAGCGCCCCCGCTCCCCCCGCGCCGCCGCCATCTTGAGCCGGGCGCCACGCGGCAGCGCGGGCGGGAGAGGCCGACAACATGGGGGAGGGGGAAGGGAGGGGAGCGGCGGGCGCGGCCCGCCCGGCCCCGGGGACGGCAACGGGGCGGGGGGGGGGGGCGAGGAGGGGGGGTGGAGGGGCGCCCGGCGGGCGGCAGCGGCCTGGAGGCCGCGGGACAGCGCTCACCCGTTTTTGAGGTCGACCTCGAGCAGGCGGCCATAGCCGCTGAAGAAGCGCTGGATGTCCTTCTCCCGGACGTGGTAGCTCAGGCGCCCGATATATACGCGCGGCATGTCCGCGGCGGGGGGGGAAGGGGAGGGAGAGGAGAAGAGAGAGAGGGGGGAGGGGAAGAGAGAGAAAGAAGCGGCGAGAGGGGCGCGGGGAGCGGCGCTGCAGGCCCGCACGCTGCCACCGCCGCGACCTGCTCCGCAGCACAATGGCGCCCGCCGCCCGCCGCCGCTTTTATAGCGGGGGGCGGGGCCCGGTGCGGACGTTGCGGCGCGGGCCGGGCGGGGCCGGGGAGCGCGGCGGCGGCGGCGTCATCGCGCTCCCGCCAGCGGGCGGGGGCAGGCGGGCGGAGGCGGGCGCGTGGCGGTGCGCATGCGCGAGGCTTCCTGCGTGCGTGCGTGCGTGCGTCCGCCCGCGGGGCGGTGGCCCGCGCTGCGCACGCGCTGGGCGCTGGCGCGCTCCGGCAAGCGGAGCGGGGCGGGGCGGGGCTGCGCGTGCGCAACGGCGCCTCCCGGGGGCGCTGGGACCGGCCCCGCGCCGGGCGGGCCGGGTCGGCCTGAGGGCCCCGGCCTGGGGCCGCACCGCTCAGCCCCGCCGCGGCCCCCCGCCCCGCCCCGCGGCTGCAGGCCAGAGCGGGCTCGCCGGGTGGCGGCTGAGCCGGTGAGGGCCGCGATCGGCTTTGTCAGCTAGGACCGGGCCCGCTCCCCCCCCAGGTGTGCGTGACGGCCGGGCGGGGCCGGGCTCTGGCGGGGCCGGCGGGCGGACAGCGGCCAGAGCAGCGGCCGGGGGCGGAGCGCTCCAGCTCGGCCTGCTGGCGGTCCGGGTACATGGGAGCAATCCCTCACAGCAGCCCGAAGTTACCGAGCGCTGTGTCCTGGTTCCCCTTTAACACATGTTCTGAATTAGAAAAATCCTCACGATATATTAATAAACCCACTGTTTCAGTCTGCTGGGCTTCACATTTTAACACTTCTATAGTGTATACTCTGATTTGTACATTGATACAAACCATATACTCTAGTACATATAACACTTTAATATTGTATACCATTCAAACATTTAGAGTGGAAAGGGCACGTTTACTCGTACCGCGGAGCTTTCCCAGCCACGTGGAGAGCAGCTCGCGTTCCCCTGATGCTACAACACCGTGAGCATCCATGTGGGAACAGCCCACCAAAGACACCCTGTTTGCCTTCAATTTTCAGGGTGTTGCCCTCAGTTAACCTGTAGCAAAGCAACTTCTGGGTTTGAGTTGAAGTGGGGGAAATCTCTCGAGTCTCATTTGTTCTCATTTAATAAAAGCTTGATTCATATAGTACAACAGACAATGAGCGACCTCTTCTGTTACAGTGGACAGTGCTTGGAAGATTTCATGAGTTCACTGTTTTCTATCTGCTTTAGAAAGACTTACACTAATTTACAGGCCTGATGTAGTTTTTTCATACAATATCACCAGGAGATATTTTGACTTATAGGTAAATTCAACCAGGCTGTAGTGTTCATCAGCTCTGTGTAGAGAATTCAAAAGGGTTTTATTTCAGTCTTGAATAGCCCGGCACAGAGGGGAACACCACAAGATAGGCTGTACCTTGCCCTGAGCCTACTGAAATAAAAGCTCTCCTGGAAGAGTTGGGATGTATCTCACACTCAGGGTCTTCAACTTTCAGCTGTTCTGTTTAGACAACAAGCTCTGAAGCACCAATGCTTTCTCAGAAACAGATAAGTGGGAAAAGTCTTATAACTATTTATTGCTAAAATGTAGCAGTATCTCTGAGCCTCTCCATGACAGCAGTACCACTGCGTTGAGTGTTGTGTACACAGAACTAAAGGGTGGCTTCTCCTACCAAAAACTTACAATATGAAAAAATCCATTCAAGTCATTTGTGTCTTCTTTGAGATAACTGCAGGTTATAATGTCTGATTATAAAGGTCTTCTCCCTGCTACAGTCATATTCTGTTGTTTTCCACTTCTGTTCTCATAAGAGGATAATGAGTCACTGGCCCAAATTTTGAAAACCTTGGGTATGAGCATTCATCTGAAATTGTCTGTGCTGACACCTATGGAGTAGGAGAGCTGCATGCTAAGACTTGCTGGAAATAACCCAAGGAGATAGTTCTTGCTAAAACATCTTGTGCTTGGTTGAAGATAGTGTGGATGCCTGGACTGAAGTTCAAGGAAAGGAAGGAAAGCTAATCCTGTTCTTAAGGGATTCCCTTCAAGTGGATGCTCTTCAGGATCAGAGCCTTAAATAACTGCCTTTCCTGAAAGATCTGCAGTTCTATATTTTCCTCACAGCTCATAAAAGCTGCTCTCTCATAGGTGATGACACTCATTTCAACATCTCTGCCTCTTAGTATAAGGAATTTCTTTCCCCCTTCCAATAGGGAAAATAAATTCTGCATGACAAAAGTGCTGTCCGTGCATCCTCTGAGCTCTGAGACCTCAGCTGGTGTTTATATCACTGCCTTTTCTTGGGAGAATTTCCCCACACGATGCCCTAGAAATGGATAAAAACCAGTCTGTTCAGCTAAGGGCCATATGGAGCATGACTGAGCAGAGGCAGTCCCTGCACTTTCTGGCCTGTTTTTGTGCATGCAAAGAACTGAGCTTGGGACCTACCCATCCTGAGCACTGGGATGACAAGCAGGAGCAAACAAAAGCAGACGAGTGAGTTGGTCCTCCTGTAATGAGACAATCAGGGAAAGCACTGCCAAAAGCAGTGTCGGGTTGGGAAAAATCCCTAAGCGAGTAAGGAACAAAGCAGTGCAGAAGACAGAGGGGTCGGGAAAGGGACAAATGGCACTAGGAATGCATTTGCTGTGTCAAGGGAGTGTCTAGGAAGGGAAAGGAGAGACAGGTGCCTGATTCTGTCTCTGCTTGGTCTGGCTCGTTACTAGCAACAGCACATCCTGCTGCTGAGGCAAGCAGAGCTGCCTGGGCCTGAGGCAGCGGGGACCTCCCCAGTGCCGGGCCCTAAAGCACACAGGCAGGACAGCTCTCCATCGTACACATGCTGAGCACATCCAGCGACAGGAGCCCCGTGGGTATCTCCACATGTGCAGTGCCCCATATGCTGTTTAGAAGCATACAGAGGATGTGGCCGTATAGGATGTGAAGTCCCATGTTCCATGGGATACTGATACACAGCGTTGGCTGGTGGGTCTTTCAGGCTTCCAAGGGCCCCCATTGTATGATGGCCCTCCCTGGGAGGACACCTCAAAGCTCTTGGCAGGTGGCAACAGAGAGAGATTTGCTGAGGCCACATGGAAAGCGAGGGAGGATTCACATTAGGATCTTGCAGCCTTGTTTCGTTTTCCTGTTCCTGTACATGAGGAGGAGTAGAGGGTCTTCAAGGTGCCTTCTCACTGGGTGTCATGCTCTGTGTCCCCCTCCAGTGGCCCCTCAAACCATTTTTAAATCCTTGAAATCCTTCTCACACCCTTGCCCTTTTTTCACTCTTTGTCCCCCATAATCAGTTATCTGTTTTTCACATTGTTTCTTCTTCCTCTAGCCTTCTCCCACCTTGGGGGGCTTGATGGCTGGGTTAGGACCAGCCTGGTGCCTAGAAGGAGAATGACAAAAGCTCCCCTGTTTCAAGGACATTTAGGGACCTATCTGACCAGCCATGGCTGTAATTAGAATGGCCTCAGCCCTGTGCTGTCTTATTCCTTTCCTTATGGTCTGTTGGTAACCCTGGAAGGCAAGAAGTGCCTGTAAAACAGTGACATAGTGACCAGAGATGAACCCTCACCTCTTATGCAGTCCAGGCAGGCTGCTGGATGTTGCTCAAAGGAGGTGCAGATAAGATCCAGTTATCTTCTTCATCCTCTGGATCGGTGGTCCCTGGCTGATTCCCTGATCTATCTCTGTCGTGTCCTATTATCTTTATGCCCTTGATTTAACAGTCCTATTCCTGATGTACATGGGCATACGCAGCAGCAGGTTCAGCCTCTGAATCAATAGCCTTTCTCGCACACCAAGGGACGTGTGTTCCTGACCTCTGGAAGCCCAGGATAAACATTTCAAATGCATTATTTTATGGCCTGATCCGCCAAATCAGCTGGTGCTGCAGAACTGGGAATTGCAACTCTGTAGTTCAGGCCTTTGGTGCTTTTTCCTGGGCACTTAAGACAATGGAGAAAGAAGTATTACAGTCTTTCTGTGCCACTTCCACAGTGGAAGGTGGGAGGAGCATCATAAGAAATTACAATTCATCTTTTTTCCTCCTAAGGGTGAAAGGCTCTAATCTCTCTCTACAAAGGTTTGAAGTCTGTAATTAATCATAATCTGTGAGATATGAAGCAGAGCACTGGTAACCTTTTATGGGTCTTTTATTGTTAGTCCAATAAAAAGTATCACATGTAATTTGTCTGTCTTGTTGAGGGCTAATATTTGGCTAGTGATTAGTTCCTATAATCTGTTGTCAGAGGAGCCCTCAGTGTGAAATTCATGTTCTTTCTCCAGTCTTGCCAGCAGCGGGTATGGCCATATGCGAGTGTCTCGTGCAAACAGTATAAAATATGCATATCATGAATTTGTTATGCACCAGCTGTTTGTTGCAAGACTGGCATCTCAGAATGCTGCTGTCAAGTGCCTGACTGTTTCTGTTACACTTCCCTCTCCCATCGCCTCGTGCTTGTCACATCTCTCTGACGGAGAACCCCGTTCTGAACCCGGGTGCTGCTCAGGAGGTAAAACAGGCAGGCTGGCAGCGTGGCTGGTTTTCTGATGTTTTCCCATAGCTCCTTTGTGTGAATCCCACAGGCACTGACACTGGAGGGCAAGTCTGGGTTCACATGCAAAACGTGGGCCGATTCAGCTCAGGTCTTTGGCAGGATTATCTGGGTACTGTGTTCATCGGGTATTTCGCTGCTGTGATCATACCCGTCATCACTGGATATTTCGCTGCGGACGTACCTGAATCTTCATTCTGTTTGTGGGGAGTGGAGGCTCAGGGAGAGGTCTCCCTGGCAGGGCCTGCCCACATGGGTCCTCCTTCTTGCACATGGCTCCTCCTCCCCAAAATTCAGGGTCAAGGAGCATTGCAAGGGATAAAATTCTCTTCCATAGGATGGGGGGACGAAAGCAGACTGTCAAAGAAGTGCTGTCTCAGAGACAGGCCATGCAAACCAGCGTGCTTTAAATGGATGATTTCCTGTGGATTTTTAGTCCTCCAGCTGCAACAACCTGTTAAAACATGAGAGCTCCAAGAGCTATTGTCATCCAGTCACGGCGCAAACTAAAAAATGTCTCTAAGTGAGCCAAGGCACGGGAGATGTTAACAGCTCCCAGGAGCTGTTGTTCAAGCAGCTCATTCATCAGCTGTGCCTTAGCAGCTCCTTCGGAGCCACCACGTGAAGTCAGCCCAGCCACTGACTCACAAGCACCAGTTTGGGCTTTGGACCAAAATAGGTCCTCTTGGACTGACCGTGACTGTTTCTGTGCATTAGTGGCTAGAATGTGACTTTTTTCTACTGCTTTTCTTGCAGTATGTGGGTCCCTTCTGGGCATGGTCTTTGAAGTGCCCGGTTCAGGACAGTAGCCAAGCACAGATACATGTGGGCTTTAGTGGCTTTCAGTCTCTTGCCCTCTCTTCTGAAATGGACCCTCCATCTGAGCAGGGGCACCCAGCATCAGTCTGAATGGGTGTTTATACACCTAGGGCTTACACATACAGGGAGAAATGGATATCCTTGGCCTCTGAAAGTGTTTGTTCTCCCCAGTAGCACTGGCTGATGTTATGTGGACTATTGCATCTCCTACACGGTCATAGACTCCAGCAAGAATTCCCTCTCCACTCCAGGTGGAGGAACTGCCTGCCCCTGAGGAAGGTCACAGGAGGAACACCATCCATTCTGTGGCCAGACAAAGCACTAATTACACCCTGAACCCACATTTCTTGTATTATTCAATTTGGGGGCTGTATATAAAGACCTGTCATTTCAGGTCATCCTATGTATATTTATATAAAATCAATTGATCCATCTGTATGAAGTGCTTAGATATAGCTGGGTTAATACCATGTGCTGGTTTGGGCTGGGGTAGCCTTGATTTTCTTCACAGTAGCTAGTATGGGGCTGTGTTTTGGATTTATGCTGGAAACAGTGTTGGTAACGCAGGGATGTTTTAGTTACTGCTGAGCAGGGCTTGCACAGAGTCGAGGCCTCTCCTGCCTCTCACCCCCCCAGCGAGCAGGCTGGGGGTGCACAAGGCGTTGGAGGGGGCCACAGCCAGGACAGCCGACCCCAGCTGGCCAAAGGGCTACCCCAGACCGTGTGGTGTCATGCTCAGCCTGTAAAGCTGGGGAAGAAGGAGGAAGGGGGGATGTTTGGAGTGATGGCGTTTGTCTTCCCAAGTCACCATCACATGTGATGGAGCCCACCCAGAGATGACTGAGCACCTGCCTGCCCATGGGAAGCGGTGAACGAATTCCTTGTTTTGCTTGGCTTGTGTGCACGGCTTTTGCTTTACCTATTACATCTCAACCCACGAGTCTCCTCACTTTTACCTTTCTGATTCTCTCCCCATCCCACTGGGGGTAGTGAGTGAGCAGCTGCGGGGGGCTGAGCTGCTGGCTGGGGTTAAATCCTGACACACAACACACGTGTCACAGAATGCGTGTGAAACCTTTGGCTGAGCTTAGGCTAAAAAACCTCTGATCTGAGATGTCTCCAAGTCTGAATCCCCAACCTGTGCTGCCTTACAAGAATATAAAAGATGAATGGGATTTTTTTATATATATGCTTCTTATCCAGAGATCTAGAAAAGCAGGGCAAGGATTCCCAGCTTATTTTTCATTCAGTGATTCTCCTGCTGAAAATCTCTGATTTGATCCTATCCCCCGCAGGCAGAACAGGACCAGGGGGACGTTAGCATGGACTCCAGTTTGACTGGCCATAGGACTGGTGGAGATCTTCCACACTGGAAATTTTGATGAAGTTATTTTTCTTTCACTGGCATTTTTATTTTAAAAACATGTTGTTGTTTTTTTTTTTTTCTTCCCTGATGGCCCTCGTTCCTGCCCACCGCTGCGATTCTTTGCCACATTATTTAGCAATTGTAGTGACTACCCAGCAGAGGGATGTAGAAACCAATATACAGCCCGAAAACTCTCTCCCATTTCCCCCATTTTGCCATCCTGCTCTCCAGTAGGCAGCTCCTGCCCTCACTCCAGCGTCGTGAGCCGTGGCAGCTGTGGGGCTGAGGGCCACAAGTCGTGGGGGGACCCACCTGCTGAGCCCCGGTGCTGGCGCCAGCTGTGGGGCCGCTGTGGGGTGGCGGGGACAGAGAGAAGGCAGGGAAGGGAGGGTGGTGGAGGCGATAAGAAGCCTGCCAAGCCACTCAGGAGCTTGCGTTGGTGTGGCCCAGTACCACTGACCTGCTCTGGGCACAGTGCCGGGGATGTGCCTTGCCCATCGCTGCCGTGCCGCAGGCAGCACGGGGACAAGACACCAGCCTGGTGGCTGCCGGCACGAGGGGTTCTGGCTGAGAGCATGAGGTGAAGGAACCCCTCAGGAGTGCTCTGCTGCTGCGTGAGGTGAAGGCGGGCTGTTTCAGGGGCTGACAGAGGTCCCAGCCTTCCCTGGCTTTATTTGCTTGGAGTGGTGTGAGCCGGATGCTTTCAAGAGCTGGGAAAAGCTGCCCGCACCTGGGCAGGCAGCGGGCTTGAGGCAAGGTTCATCGTATCTCTCGGGAGCTCTGGCCATCCTTCGACCCCACTGGTGACTGGAGCAGGATGTGACTTGCTCATGAATGGCAGCAGTGCTTTGCCTTCTTTAGCATCCTCTCCTTTCCACCTTTTCATTCATGGCTGGCTGCAGGCTGGTCTGCCGCTCAGACAGCTGCCTGTGATGTGTGTTTTCCTAACGAGACACTTCAGGGCCTTCAAATTATGTCCAAATTTCCTTCTCTCCATCTGCTTTCCAGCCTCTGTCCATCTGCTCTCAGTTCGCGTCAGGCCTGGCTGAAATTTGTCACTGCGGGACGGCTCTTCGGAGGCACAGCGCAAGGAGCCCGCTGGGACGCCCTGATAAGCACTCGCCTGCCCGTCCCTGATGCTGCCGGTGCCGCCTGCCAGATCTGTGGCCAGGATGACTATCACTGCCTGGCCACCACTGTGCAGGCAGGGTCTGCCCACACCCAGCCCTGCCTGTCCCCGCAGGCAGTCCCTGTGTCCCCGTCCTTGAGACGCAGGCAGCACTGCAGCCCCGTGGAAGGGCTCGTCCCCGCTCTCCCAGCCCCCCTTGATGTTGTCAGATGGTGTGGAGGGATCTTGGGGTAGAGGATGGGAAGAGCCTGGCGTAGGCACAGGTTTGTAGGTGGATGGGTGGGGCTCCAAAACCTCAAGTCTGGTGTGAGAATGGTGATTTGCTTTACATGGCATCCTGGGGGGCTTTCATCGCCTTCTCCAGCTATTGTCCTTCCCCCTGGGGTTCAGCACTTTTTATTCTGAGTAAAAAGCAGAAATTCTCTGGACTCCAGGAGCTGGATGAGTGGAAGGACTTTGCAGCATTGTGGCAGAAGTGTTGACTCATTAAACTGATGTCACAGAAAATGCTCTTTGCATTAAGGAGATTAATCACAGAATGTTGGGTTTTTTTAAAGGAAACCTCTTTAACTTCTGTGAATCCTTCTCTATGCTGCCCATGATACTTAGCCTCCTTGACTCAGGCTGAGACTTATTTAGCATTAAAAATCCCACTCCCAGCAGTATTAATAAAACCTAAACCCTTATGAGCTGGAAATTCAAAGAGATGATCTCCCTAAAAGAAGCAACCTGTCAGAGCTCCTTCCAAACCCCAGGGAAGGAGCAGGGTTTGCAACAGGGGCAGCATGAATAAAAATGTTTCTGGAATGAAGTACAGGGTTAAGGCTTGACGGCAAAACGCCTCCCCTGGTAGTGCAGCTGGCGTGGACCTGGTGGCATGTGGAGATTGTGCACATGCCCTTTGGTCTGCGGAACTGTGCTGGCCTGGTGGGTGGGAGGCTCTCCTTGGGATGCCCACAGGGATTGCAGCTGAAGCACCATGATGAAGCCAAGCAGGAGAGTGGGACCCTGCTGCCAGAGGCTCTGGAGAAGTATGGAGGAGCCCCAGCTCCAGGAGATATCGTGAGCGGAGCAGATGTGTTGGGGAAGAGCAGGCAGGAAATGGAATGGTGGTGGATGAGGTGATGCCACCCCTCTGGGACAGGGCCGGAGGGCAAACAGAGGCATCCTGGCACACGGGAGCGGGGCTGGACTCAGCAGTGGCTTTTAGGCAACGGCTCTTTACTGTCCAGGGAGGGGAAAGGTAATTCATTCACTCTGGTAGGACGTCAGAGCATTTCTATCAAGTCAAGAGACCAGCAGCCAGTGCTCATCTGCTTATCCTGAAAGCCAAACATCTCATGAATGGTATAAGACTTTCACACATGTTGCAAGGATAAACATTATTAAATTTATTCTTAGCAGAATACATGAGCAGAGATGGAGATTTATTCTCACCAGTGCAAACTGCTTTCCATGAAGGTTATGTCTTTGGGCTTTGAATTAAGATGTCTTGAGTTTATTTTTCTCTGCCACAGCTTCATGTGATCAGACTTTGGAATTAACCTGGTAAATCCAGCAAAACATCTGTGGGCTATGCCGTGTGTGTGAGAGTGCATGTGACTAAACGGAAGAGTGGCTCTGGTGCAGGTAACTGCTTGCACGATTGGGCAGCCCTGTTGTGCTTACAGAGCCCGGGATGGAAGGTGTTACTGAAACGAGAACATTTTTGTGCTTTTAAATGACACAGAGTAGGAAATCAGCGTGTTTGTGAATTTTTCAGGAAAGGGTAACCTCTGTAAGAATAGTTCATTAATTTGCCTTTCCCCAGATTTTATTGAGTTGATGTTTTCTTAGTTTCTTTCTGTTTTGAAAGCATTACAGATTTCCATACAAAAAAAAAAGTTTTCAATTCATGTCTTAATTTCACCCTTTTCCCATGACTTGTGGCTTGCTGACAAGCCTATTTATAAGAATGATTTAGTTTTCATTGAGTACAAACCTCAGTGGAAGATTGTTTAGTCATTTAAGTAATTTTTTTTTTTTTTCATTTCAGTAAAACCTAAAATGCATCCATTGCTCCAGAAAATAAAAAACTAGGTTATCAACCATGCCTGTAGCATTTGCCACGTGGTGTGAAGACACTGCAGCTGGCTGCCCTCCTGGCACCTTGGTGGTGCCGGCACACAGCGGCGCAGAGAGAGCTTGCCCAGGCTCCCCGGGGCCGCGGGCTGCAGATCTCTCAGTTTCAGTTGAAACCAGGTGTGGATCTGAGATTTTCCATGAGATGGCACAGAGGACCTTGAAAGGCTCTTTCTACGACCACGGTGACCTCACCACGTGTTATATCTGTGGTGGTGTGGGTGATGTGCAGGAGTTTTCCCAGTGCCTCCAGCATCTGATCCTGCTCCAACAGGGAGCTGTTGTAAGCTGGGCTGAGCCCTGGAGCCAGATATCGCACAGTCCTCTCAACTGGGGCATTGCATTGGTCATCACCATGAGAGCCCCAGGAAAGGCCTGATTACCAGGGGCAGAGACACAACCTTTTTGAAGAAGTTGGTATCTTTATCAGGGAATTGACCCACCAGCCCCTTCTCAAAGCTTCTTAAATGCCTCGTCTTCCACCTCTGCGTAGTGATCCTTGGGAATGAAGCCTTGAGCAGCTAATAAGAGATATAGGTGCAACTTGGCCAGCTGAATCTGAGCCTTCAAGTCCTTACAGCAAGTGTGACCTCCCAGGATGCACTTAAAGTTGCCCTAGGCCAGACTTTAATACAGCTCTGGTTTATAGTCCCTGCATGAAACATGCTGCACAGGTGGATACAGCCAGGCAGATACAGGGACATAAGGAGGAAAGGAGAGTGCACAGGGTGAGAAGTGATGGCATTAGAGCTGCCTGTAGGGGCTGTGGGAAAGAAAAGCTGATTTTATTTAGGCAATACAGGCACTGGAGTGGAATGGCTGCATTTCATCCCACGCCTGGACAGGGAGAGCTGTGGGAAGGCAAGTCAGAAAGTGGCCTGGACCCCGCGTATCATGTGGCCTCTCTGGGATAAGATATCCCTGAGGTGTAGTAAGGGTAAAGTTCAGCCCAGAGGGTGACACTTCACAAGCAATATGCCTCCCTCAGCAATATGAAAAAGCAATCAGTCTGTCTTGCAAGTGATTACCGGTGACCTTCCCTTGCAACTCCTCTGCTCTTGTTTATCAATCCAAAGACATCAGCACCTCCTAATAATGCTGGAACTGCTGGGCAGGGATGGAAAATAGATTGTTTGACCTGACACTGCCCCATTTGCAAGCACTTAGCCTCCTCCTCTGAGTCCTGCAGGCGCAAGGAAACTGGGCCAGCAGTGGCTGAAATCTGTGCAGCGTGTTGGGCTTCCTCCACATTGCAGGACTGGACCACTTTGAGTTGGGTACTAGGGCAAAAGAATTCACACTTGCAGATCTTGTCTGCACTCCCTCCGGGCCCCCTGGGTGCTGGCAGCATGCTGGAAGACCAGGCATGGGCTGGGACTTTGTAGTCCACAGTGCTATACAACCACAGAACAAAAAGATGTTTGCTGTGCAAGCTAAGTAGGAGAAAACTGACAGTCAGCTGGTAAACATGAGCTTTCTCCTCATAGATATATAATATAAGGCTTTCTTCAAATCCCTTTGCCAGCAAAAGGTTTTTTCTGTCAGGGACCGCGCCCTTTGTATTAGAGGGGTTGGGGTCTTCTCAAACTCTCTTTGGAGATCTCTTTGGAGTTCTTCTGTCCAAATAATTGTTGGCTGCTGAATCAGCCTCTGATTTAACCAGCTGACATGGTTTTTTCTCTTTCCATCCCCACTGCTCTCTCTTGCAATGGGCTTGGAGCTGCAGTCACAGCATTATCTCTGAAGCAATTTGCACCTTTTAGATTCTCCAAGAGCATCTCCCCAGGGGTGCAGTTTGCTGACAGTGAACAGCATTGTTTTCCCCAGGTGACTGAAAAAAGCAATGAGACCAGAGTCTCTCATGTCCCCAGTACCAAGCAGATAGGACCTGTTAGAGGAGCCTGTGGGCCCTCCAGCCACCAGCTGGCTGGTGTTGACCCCAGAACATCTCAAACTCTTTAAAGAGGTAGCAGCACATGTTAGAGAAGCATGTTTCTCATGAATAAAAAGCAAGCAAGACAGAGTAGCAGCCAGAAGATGTGACAATCTAAGAGTTCCCCTGTTCAGGATTCATGGATTGCCAGGCTTGTGACCTCCTGAGCATCTTTCCTATGTCTTTGCCTCCTGAGGTACGTGCTGAGGAGAGGATGTTGGAGAGTCCACTGGTGAGCATGATGGGCACAGAAGGCCACCGCCATGCAGACCTTCATATGGGACTGGGGGGACTGTAGCATCCCAAAATCCCACTGGACTGGAGCTCCAGCATGGAGCAGGGCTGAGCACCAGACACAAATAAATACAGAGGTCACAAAGGAGGGATTTGCCTTTTCCACAAACCAGGCAGGAGAATGAGAACCAGGGAAATACTTTCCCCTCATCCAGGAAAAGGGATAAAACTTGATGCATTTCTGCCTGCCATGTGCTTTAGGAGCCTTTGATGGCATATCCCCGTGAGTGGGGTTTGCTCTTGCTCTTAAGGTCTGCAGGTTGAAAAGAGCATCCTGGTTCACTGGGACTAGGGCAAAGCCAATAGGTCTCATTAATAAAACAAGGACAGTGGAAGAAGAGAGAGCTGTACGTGGTGGGAGAGAGGAGAGGTGCCAAGTGGGCACCGTGCAGCATCTGGTGGGATGGGATCAGCCAAGCACGCACTGCTGATCTCACCCCAGACACTCACTGCTGACTCCACTCCAGGTGGTGCAGAAGGTCCTGCTGGGTCTGTGCTGGGGACACTGAGGTGGAGCCAGAGGGAGAGAGAAGTCCAGACACCTCAGCAAGACCACAGGTTCTCATTGGGGTGTCAGCGAAGTCCGATACTAATGATCCCTTTGCCTTCCTGCACCAGAGGTGGACACAGCCTGCAAGGTGCTATCACCAGAGAGCTCCTAACAGCACCCTGGGTCTTGTGCCTCCAGGCACATGTTTGTGAGTGCTGTTCCTGCTGCAGAGAGCAGGTCTAGGACCCTTGTCCTGGATGTGTCTTACCCTCCCTCTAAGGAGAGGCTATAGTTACAGTTGTTCCATAACTTTTCCTTGGGAAAGGTATGGAACAAATCCTCCTGGGGGCTATCACAAGTGAAATGAAGCACATGATTGGGAAAAGCCAGCACAGATTCACCAAGGGCGAATCGTGCTTGACAAACCTGATCACCTTCTATGACAAAGTAACCTACCCGGTTGAGCGGTGGACATTGTCAAACTGGATTTCTCCAAGGTTTTGATACGGTTCCCCACAGCCTCCTCCTAGAGAAACTGGTATGTTACAGTCTAGATAAGTGTCTGTGCAGTGGGTGGGGAACTGGCTGACAGTCTGCACCTGGAGAGTGGTGGGAAATAGCTCCTTTTCAAAGTGGCAACCTGCCACAAGTGGGGTCCCCCAGGGATTGATACTGGACCCAATGCTGTTTAATATCTTCATAAGTGGTCTGGACGATGGATCAAGTGCACTCTGATGAAGTCTGCTGATGATCCCAAACTGAGTGGGGAAGTGGACACCGCGGAAGGGAGAGCCACCCTGCAGGAAGAGCTGGATAGGCTGGAAGAGTGGGCTAACAAGAACCTTATGAAATTCAGCAAGGACAAGCGTAAGATCTTGCACCTGGGAAAATATAATCCAGGAGTGCAGCACAGGCTGAGATCTACCCGGCTGGGGACCAGCTCTGTGGAAAGAGCCCTGGGGTCCTGGTGGACAAGAAGCTCAACAGGAGTGAACAGTGTGTTGCAGCGGCATGGAAAGCCAATGGAGTGCTGGGCTGCATCACCAAGAGATAAAGAAGTCATTATCCCACTCTACTCAGCGCTTGTCAGGCCACACCTGGAATACTGTGTGCATGTTTGGTCCCTGCTGTACAAAAAAGATGTGGCCAGGCTGGAGAGGGTCCAGGGAAGGCCCGCAAAGATGATCAAGGGACTGGGCATCCTGCCATGTGAGGAAAGGATGAGAGAACTGGGTTTGTTCAGCCTTGAGAAGAGAAGGCTTAGGGGAGACCTCATCACCATGTTCCAGTATTTAAAGGGTGGCTACAAAGGTGATGGAGACTGCCTTTTTATGTGGAAAAGATAAGGGTTAATGGGTGTGCTCTGCTTCTCTGTGGGCATCCTCAGGACGAGGTTGGTCAGGCAGCAGGTGTGGGGTGTGCTGAGCAGGGTGGGGCTCTGATACCCTGCCCCGACCTGCTGGTCCACCATTGCAGGGGCACTGCAGTGACCACTCTTCTCCTTTGCATTGCCCAAAACTTCCACGCTGTTCCCAGCAGGGCTCAGGGACTACTTTGGGAGCAGTTTCCCTGCAGTGGGAAGGAAGCTCTCCTCCTCTCCCAAGTGGCTCCATCCCCAGCCGACGGAACGAAGCCCATGGTGTGCTCCAGACGCACTTACCGTGCTGGCTGGCTGCCAGAGGTGTCCACAGAGAGGAGAAGCAGGCAGGCTCCCAGGCCATCCAGGGATGGAGATGAGCCCAGTACACTGCGTATGCTCTCAAGGGCTGCAGCATGTTTCCCACTCCCCGGGGAGGCTGCACGCCAGCCCTGTCTGAGCTGTCACTTACTCTTGTCCCCTGGACCAGTCACAAGCCTGAGTGCTCACTGCTGAACTCACCCCCGCTCTGATTGCAGTGGCTCAGTAAAGCTCTTTGCTCGGGGATGAGCACCCATGTAACATCTCACACGCTGCCCCTGCCTTGGGATCTGGAGGTGCCCGAGTGCAGTGGTGGGCAGCAGGCAGCTCCCCGCCATCCCACGGGCACTCCACAGGGTGAGGAAAACGCCCATGGCGGTAGCCCAGGGTCCTGCGGGTACTGGAAGCCAAGTGGATGGGCCAAGGGGAGAGGGGTGCTGGGGCAGGAGGTGCTCGCAGGGCAGGTGAAGGGGAGCGTAGCACTACTCCTGTCCTTCAGAAGTGTGGGTATCAATTCCCTGCTGCAGTGACTGCCAAATAGAGAAAGCAGGAAGAATTAATTGCTGTGTTGTTATTTCAGCTGCAGTAAATTTTCCCTGTGTAGAGAAGGACAGAAATAAACGACCAGCTTGGTCTGTCCCATCCCCTTGACACATTCAGGCCTCGCTGCTGTAGCCTGCAGATCCAGTCTCTCAATGAGTGATCACAATCCAAAGGATTTCCCTGGGTTTATTCTTGTGGATGGATCACTGGAGACGTCAACTTCTTTGGGAGTGATTTGGGATCAGGTTAGTTTTTCCAGTCTGCTTTTTGCCGGTTCTTTTTCACACCAAAGAGCTTGTCTGGTTGCTAAAATTAGCCCGGCTCTGTATAATCAGCTCTTACCAGAGACCCAGAAGTGCTCCTCTGACGTCTCACATTCAGCAGCACTTGAGGAGAGAGCGAGGCTGTCATCTGGGAGCATCCTCAGATGAGCCACTTCTCATCGGGCAGAGGTACGAGGACATGCCCTGCTCAAACTGCCCTTTGCCTCTCGCCCCTGGATCCATCTAAACCTGCTTCCACAAGTCTGGCTGGGACTTGTTCCAAAGCACTGGTTCCCCGGAGCTCGCCGTGGCCAAGGGCAGGTGAACCATTCTGCCCGTCAGGCCGGCAGCGCTGTGTGGGGGGTGGGTGAAGCTGGGAGCCGCCGGGCAGCACTGGGGGTGTGCTGGGTGTGCTGGGCGGCTCCGCTGGCAGCCCGGCACTGCGGGGCCAGCTGCGGGCACACCATCGGGCATCTTCTGAGAGCCTGGTTTGGAAGTTTAATCGTCTCTCATTAATGTAAAACCTTGGATAAACTTTGGAATATTGCAAACGATGGTTAATTTTGTGACGAGCTGTTGCCCAGGGGTTGCCGAGGCACAGGCCATGTCTGACATGGATACAGCAGAGCCCGGCCCGGCAGAGCCAGCGCTGTCAGCGCTGCAGATGGGAACTGCTGGTTGTGATGCCCAGCAGAGAGGGCATCTCACTTATTTTTCTCTCACCACATGAGGACCCATTATTTTGGCACGTAGCAAGAAGTGATGTTTTTACTTCCTGCCTGGCACAAAGGAGGCAGTTTCCAGTCTTGCTATGTAAGGGCTGCTCAGCCTGGAGTGCAGTATCTCTGGTGGGTTCCCAAGCGAGCTGTCCCCCACAGAGTCCCCATATCACTGCGCTGGGGCGCTGCACCCTCCCTGCCCTGGTGCAATGACTTTGTCAGCTCCATAGCGCTGGAATGTGCTGGGCCTTTCTGCTTTGCTCAGCGGTTCAGGCACCGATGCTGCAAGTTGCTGGATGCTTCCTACACCCAGCTGATGTCCGCTGGCCCTCCTACACTGAGGGACTGGATGGCGTTAGTGCTCCAGCATTTACCTGTTGGTCATGCAAAGTTAGCACAAAATTATCAAAGCAGGCAGTCAAAACTTTCTTTTTCCCTACGGATTATTGGTGGCAGAGATTTTGATCACCTTCAAGGCAAGAGCTAATTAGCAACTGACTGAATTAAGTAGAAGGTGCAGCATATGAACTGACTTTTTGCTGCTTTTGTGGCTGTCATGAAGATTACTCATACCAATGAAATAATTGTTTCCATAGCAACTAATGTACTTAGTCGGGGAAGAATTGGAGACACAAATAACAAAGACAAAGGCCAAATCTATAATGCTAAGAGGCATATGCAAACAGAATAAACCACAGTGCAGTGCATCGTGGTGGCTTCAGCGTGTGCCGCCTCTGACACTCTATGGGATGGCGTAAGGGGAGTTTCACAAGCAGAGGAGGGTGGGGAAGAAATTGGGCAGGGCAAGGGGCTGTGTGACTTGGTGCAAAGGCCATAATCTCTTCTGGTGAGTTCAGGTGGTTGTTACTGCAGGATTTCTTGCTCAGCAACTGTCACAGCTCCCCTTAGAAGCACCGTGATTTTAAAGCTAGCCCAGTATGTGCAGAAACAGCACAGCGTGTGGAAAATAAGGAGGAATTAAATCTTCCCTTCACCTCTGCGGTGGGATCATACCTGACTTTATCCAGGTGAGTGATCCACCAGTCTTTTGCCTTATTCTGGCTGCAAGTCTTGTTTTTATAGCCCTGGAATTCCAGTGATCCCATCCGCAAGAGCAAACTGCCTCGACCTGCCAGCACCACCCTCTCTGTTGTTTACTAAATTATAGGGACTGCAGAGGAATGTGCCCATGAGCAGCCTGGCCCCAGCCTACAGCTCATAACCCCTGTGCATTACTGCAGGTCCAAAATAGCTTTTATATTTCAGGCTGCCAAAGGGCCTTGTGGAGTCCTTTAACTACAAGGATCTGAAGAACAGGTTGAATGAGCAGCCACGAAGGGTGGCCTAGATATATTTATCCTTTGTCAGTGCGGAGAGGGGGATGTTCTGACCTCTAAGATGTCCACACTCCTGTAACAACCTATTATGCAACCGCTGCCCAAGAAGTCCTTGTTTTCTACACTACATTTCTGTCTTTATCTTTGTACCAAGAGGCATAAATCTGGCCAGGGAAGAGGATTTACCTGTGCAGCAGTCCAACACAAGGTCTTATTTAGTTGTCAACTTTTGCTAGAAACGCACAAGCACAAGGTCTCAGCTCAGCAGGAGCCTGGTTTGCTGTCATGACTTCGACCCAGCACCAGAGCATCACCATGGAAGGAGACAAAGCAAATGAGATCCAGGCAGGCATATTTGCAACCCCTTGGTACAAATGCAGACCAGGCACAGAAGGATTGAAGGTCCAGTTTCCAAAGCTCCCAGCATTGCTCAGCATCTCCCTGGTAAGAGTTCTGGGCCAGCCTGATGCCAAAGTGTCTGGGATTCCTGCTGGTTTGCCTGGAATAAGGTCAGACAAGAGGCCTGCACACATGAAACTGAGACTGATCCCAGGTGACCTAAGTGCTAGAACCTATAAACATCCTACAACCCATATTACCAGTCCTATAACCATAAAATACTCCTGCTCCACCACCCCCAGATCTGAAGTCCTAGGACATACCTAGAGCTTCTCCCAGACTTCTGTACCAGTGTCAACTGAAACACAGCAAAGATTTTATACTAGTTGTTTAATAAACCAGACAGGTCAGATAGGTGTTCTCCTCAAGTCCCACAGCCGTAGCTGCAGATGTGTTTATGGTTAGCACAGAGGCTACAGGGTTCTTGCTGCTGGGAAGGTGCCTCTAACCCAGCAGCCACGGTGCTGCCTGGAACATGTGGGAAGTTTGATGGCTGGGATGGCTTAGGGAAGGGAGGAGGAAGGAGACGCTGTGCTGAATCAAAATAAGCAAACCAGGAGAGTTGATACTGACTTCTGGCTCTGGACCCTGAACACCTCGAGCTGTGGACTAAAGGTCCTGTCAGGTATCAGACAGAGCCTGAGGTTTCGGGGCTGTGACAGCCCTCTGTGCTCTTGTTCACAGGCTCTCCTCTTTCAGAGGCAGTCTGTTTAAGTACAAGCTGGCAAGGAGAATGCCACCCCTGTTCTCTGTTTTTTTCTCTGGAGAGAAGGACCTAAAAGTGCCATCACAGCTCTGGGACTGGAGTGCTCACTCTTTCTTTGCATAAGCAACGTTCCTGCATCCTGGCCTGCCTGCACAAGTGTACAGTGTTACAAAACACACCTCTTGCATGCTCAAATGCCTTTGCCTGTTGCAAATATCCCTGAGGTCTCTTACGTAAGCCAATGCTGGTTTGCTGAAGCAGAAGAACATTTGCAAGAAATGTGAGAAATAGCATCTCTCCTTCCCGAGGTAAACCCAAGCCCCAGCTTTTTGGGCAGGAGAAAGAAGGAGGGGTAGATTAAGACTGATGAGTCTTAATGATGAGCCCCCCTGCCACAGCCCCAGCCCGGGGCTGCCCCATCCTCCCTCTCCCAGCCCATCCCTGCCTGCTCCCCCAGCCACCTTGCTGGCCTCTGTGAATCTGGCTCTCCTGGGCCCCAGGTTCTTCAGCCCAGGAGACAGGACTGCAGTTGCCCACAGCTGGATCAGGCCGATGCTCTTCAGCCTCCTGCTGCACATCTGGAGGCTGTGCTGGGGCTTGTGCAGCAGGGGCTGGTGCAAAGCTGGCTGAGGTCTTGCCATGGTGGGCTGTCTGTGGGCAGAAGGTCTCACAGGAGTGAGAAGCCTGCGGAGCATCCTGGCTGTCAGCTTTTGTTGAAGAGCCTCTCAGCAGAGATGCCACAGCAGAGCAGCAGGGAAGATGGTGCCTCTCCACCAGCCATGTCCCGTGTCAGAGGACTGCAGCTGACAGTGATCCACCCGGCAAAGTCCTTAGTTGTATCCAGAGTGTTAGAGGGACTCAGAGCGTGATGACCACAGCCTGTCTGGCTGGTTGCAGTTACCCTCACTTCTTTTTTTTGACTGAATATGTTGCTTTCTTCTGTAGAAAAAGCCTCTTCAAAAGAAAAATATATACTGTTTCTTGTGAGCACCCCTCCTGCCCTCCACCATCTTTCACTTGTGTCGTGGTTTTACCCCAGCCAGCAACTAAGCAGCACACAGCTGCTCACTCACTCTTCCTCCCTCCCAGTGGGATGGAAAGGAGAATCGAAAAAAAGTTAAACTCACGGGTTGAGATAAGAGCAGTTTAATAACTAAACTAAACTAAAATATAATAACAATAATAATAAAAAATAATAATAATTATACTATGATGAAAAGGAATATAACAAAAAGAGAGAGAAATAAAGCCCAAGAAAAGACAAGTGATGCACAAGGCAATTGCTCACCACCCAAGCAGCGATTCCCCCCCTCCCAGCCAGCTCCCCCCGGTTTATACAGTGGCCATGACATTCTACAGTATGGAATAGCCCTTTGGCTAGTTCGGGTCAGCTCTCCTGGCCATGCTCCCTCCCAGCTTTTGTGCACCTCCTCGCTGGCAGAGCATGGGGAACTGAAAAATCCTTGACTTAGGATAAGCACTACTTAGCAACAGCTAAAACATCTGTGTGTTATAAACATATTCTCACACTGAATCCAAATGCAGCACTGTACCAGCTACTAGGAAGAAAATTAACTTTATCCCAGCCAAAACCAGGACAACTTGATACAACCCCAGTGTGTGGCTCTCCTGTGTCCAGAGCATCAAGCGTGGGGGGCAAGGCCAAGATGTGAGCTGGAGCTCGATTACTTCATCTGCTTATCTCGGTCATCCTTCTCCAGGCCGTCGTGCAGAGCATCTGCCTTCGGCTGAGGACTGAGGGCAAATACATCACAGCATGTGATTTTGGGGAAGGCAAATGCTTCAGACGTGATTCCTCTCAAATCTTATTTACCTTTGGCCACCTCAGAGGTATCTGGGCACAGCAAGCTAGACCAGGATTTTCAAAAGCAGCCACTGATGCAAGGTAGCATCTCCTACAAGATGGCACCTGTGAGACGCTGGGATGTGAAGTGAGAGTGGGTGCTCCCAGGCTCTGAGCCAGGGTCCCTCAGCTGGGGATGCCAGCCTCCTGCATGCTGCCCTGAAACGGAGCTGGTTCTTTGTGGAGTCAAGGGAAGCAGCACCCTCCTACAGAACGTCAGAGTCATTTTGTGTTTACAAACGATACAGGCAATCATCATGGCACAGTGGGCTGGTGGTGATGTCTGTAACATGCACAGAGGAGTTTATAGCTTATTGGACTGGCTAGCTGGGCAATTAGTGGCCAGGATTTATTGCAGTTAAAAACTTGAAGGACTTTTCTACAGGAGTTGAACATGCCTGCTGCCAGGACGGGCTCGATGGCTGGGCCCTTCAGCAGTGGCACTGGATGGGCCTTTTAGCCCTGCCGTGGAGTGGCCAACCAGTGCAGGGCTGGGGTGTGCACAGGGGCCTCCCCAGCCACCTTATGGACACAGCAACCTTGGAAGAGCATCCACTGGTGCACGCTGGCTGTGTTTGCTGGCATGTTGCAAAACAGAAACTTGAAGGTTGGGTAATGCCATCATCCCAGATCTTGTGATGCTGCTTTTACCACTGAAAAATCTTTAATCACAGGCTAGCAGTTTCCCCCTCACTATTTCTGGGGACTGGGACATATTCAAGCAATTACTTTCTTTTAAAAACCTGTGGAGATTTGTCTGTGAAAGGTGAGATCATTACCACTGAGAAAAGGCCTGCCCTGGAGCAAAGTGCACTTTGGCAGCTCTGCAGCCACATGTCTGGGCTGTCTGTGGGGCTTTGGTGCTGGAGCTATGGAATGGGTATGGTATGGTATGGCATGGTATGGGTATGGTATGTACTGTCCTGCACGAGGACACATCTCTCTGCCAGGCACCGACAGCAACACCATGGTCCCAGGAGGTCAGTGTCCAGGCAGTTTAGTCCCTTGCCCTCATGTTGTTGCCTGAGTTTGGCCCTCCCAACGCAGCCAGCTCTGCAGGGGCCTGCTGGGTTTGACTTGAAGCATGACCTGGTCCCCCATAACCACCGGCCATGCCCAAGCAACACCTGTGGTGCTGAGCACAAGCTCCAGCTATTCCTTTGCTGGCTGCAGAATGTCAAGGCTGTGACTTGGCTCCTGGGCAGAGTCTGTCCCTTCTGGGTTGGTGGCCTCAGTTTGCGTCTTCAACATGGGGCCAAACCAGAGCTCCCACCCCCTTGATCAGCTGGAACACAAAGCTGGGCTTACAAACCTGGTGACAAAAGGCTGTTGGCTTTCATATCTCCCAGAACCTCTGAATTTGATAGTGATGTGACAGTCTCTTGGCACTCTTCATGAAGCATGAAGAGTGAATGACATCCAGCTGATATCACGGGGCTCGCTCAGACATCAGCTTGTTGCTATGTCATTTCCATTTTCTTTTATTTCCTCATGTTGATGGTCTCTCCCTCCCCAGTCCCCTCTGATAAGAGAAAGAAATGAACTATTGATTCACATGCGGCACTCGGCATTTCAGAGGGAGAGTGCTCTCCTGTCCTTTACTGCAAGTGGGAATAATCAGTCTCAAACGCTGTGGCTGATGCTGCATCTGAGGCTGGTTTGGCCCTGAGTGGGGGATTTAGCCCAAACAGCAGGTTCCCGGTAGCACAGCTCGTGGCTACACAGCACTGTGAGCCCTTCCTGCGCCCAGCTCCTCGAGGAAGCTCTGCCTGCCCCTCCGGAGCTGCAGGAGCTGCGTCCACAGCGCAGTAGAAGAGGAGACGGAGCCAGAGCAGCTCGTGCAAAGGCTCCCACCTGCCTGTGCCACGGGCTGAGTCACAGCCCTGTGCTTCGGCCACCGGGACACACTACCTCTGTGTCACTGCCCTCCTGGCACCCAGCTGTCTGGGTGAAGTCCAGAGCCTCGGGACAGCAGTGAGTCTTCTCTTTGGTGGGGTCAGGTCAGGTCTTGGACCACCCTTTACTGTCGTGTGCCATGCTGCTTTCCCATGGCCTGACACCTCGTACTTGATGCAAGGACCTCCTGGCACAGGGAGCTCTGCAGTTTAACTATTCTCTGGGTGAGGAAACATTAATTTGACTGTTTCCATCTTTCCTGGTCATCATCTCCATGCAGCCCTCAGGAGCATGGGACTCGCTTTTCCACTGCAGACCCTGAGTATTTCAATGATGTCACCTACTTTCCTCTTCCAGTTTCCTCATCTCCTTTCTCCCCAATGATTATTCTAGGAACATAATGGTTTTTTCCCTCTTCCCCAGTGGTGGTCCAGGCTCACTTCCTGTCTCAGAGACAGGCCACTCAGCCCACTTCACATGGGCCACTCGGTAGCCCTGGGCTTGGATGCGTGTAGCCCTGGGCTCGAGATGAGGTGAGCTGCTGGGCCTGGGTTCTCACCTGGGCTCTCCATCCCTTTGCCCAGACACGAACTTGGCCTTTGCCCAGCCCAGAGGGAGCCTGCAGCGCCCATCCGTGGGGCAGCTCTGCTCTCAGGAGACCTTGCGCAGTCTCTTACCCTGCAGAGCTGTGGTTCGGACAGAAAGAGGAGGTGGGAGAAGTGCGTTTTGCCCCGCGTGGGGACTGCACTGGAGGGTTGCTGGCCTGGGTGGGCAGGTGAGTCATTCTGCTGCTGAGCAATGTGTTTCCCCCCCTGCCAGAGACAGCCCATGATTTTGACCTGTAGGACTTCTCTGGAGTGTTATGGAGCTTCAGTTCCCCAGGATGCACAAGGTGCTTGGAGTGCCTGAGGAGGAAGGTACTTGAGAAGCAGCCGATTAGCTCAATATAATGAGTCTTAAATACTTCCCTTGTCATCCCCCTCTTATAGCTGTTGCCCGTGTCTTTGTGCTCAGGCGTGCATTCAGGTTTCTATAGGCATTCACTCCCATTTCTTTGCTTGTGTGATTACTTATAATTCCTGTTTAAATTCTTCTCATTTTCACAGTGTAATTAGGCAGAGGAGCAGCTTTTGTTCTGCAGTCAAAAAGCAATTAGCTGTGCTTTTTCCTTCATGGTTGTTTTTTAATTAGGACTTTGTTGATGGCTTTTGTCCTCAGCAGAAAATAAGGGCTGAAGCATCTATGGGCTGCAGCTGCTGCCCAGGATGGAGGGGCTGCCATGCCTGCCTGCCGAGGTGGCCCACAGATGCTCCCTTAGCTCCCCGCCGCGTTCCCATCCTCTGCCCACTGTAACCAGGGGCTTTCAGCTGCCCTCGAGTCAGAGGTAACTTGCAAAAGTTTTACACAGGTGGGGATTTGCCCACTTTTCCTTCTTTAGGATGCCGGTATTTGACTGTAAGCATTCCCTGGCACTTCCCTAGGGGTCTGAGGCATCGGCACCATCACCAGCAAGCCCTGTCCCTTACTCCCAGATGTCGTAGCCATGTGCCAGCCATTGAGCTCCTGTCCCGGGGTGTTCGCTCACAGGTTGCATTGTGCAGTTGGTGCCAGCACGGCCAAGGATGGAGACCCGTGCAGGAACGCACGCTGTGTTAGGCAGCTCCCTAGGACTGAGAAGATATGCTGTGAAATCCAATTGCTTTCAAAGCTGCTTGTTATTCTGTAAGTGATAGCAACATCCACACGGGGCTGTGAAGAAAATCAGTACAGGCCTGGCACTTAAATCGCCCAGACCAAGACACGTGGAGCTGCTCTGTCCTTTGCAGTTCAGGGAAAGCCAAGTACCCTGCATCCTATACAGAGACAGCTTCAAGTGAAGGGTTCATCTCAAATGAGGAATAGTAAAATGGTCCCCACTTGTGGCTGGGATAATGCAGGGGCCTGATACGCTGGGGAGGAGAGCACCAACTCCATGCAGCTGGTTCAGGCCACAAGGCACCACGGCAGAGCCGTGCTGAGCACCAGCCAGTCTCTTCTCTGTTGAGTTTCTGGGAAGGGGTGGATGCAGAGAAGTGGGGCATGTCTCTGGCTGGCTGCTCTGAGAAGCACCTCTCTGGATGACACAGCTTGGGTATCTTTAAGACCTTGATTTTGCTTGAATGAACCTTTTTATTGAGCTCACAGGGCCCTGCTGACAAGGGGACCTCCTGAGCGAGGAGGGGGGCAGGGGCTGGCGGGGCAGAGCTGCGAGGATCGATCACGCTGGACATGGCCCGTGCCTGCAGGTCGCAGGCTCAGGTCGCTCCTGCCCACAGTGCCAATGGCACTTTGCCCAGTGCTCACGTGGTGGGAACACTGATGTCCCACATGTCCCTGCTCCACCACACCTCCCCTCCTCACCTGCCTGGGGTCTCACGGCCATGTCTCACTTGAAGTCTGCTGAGCAGAAATGTTCCCCAGGACAGCTTCAGAGTTTTCCAGGCTTAAAGCTTCTGTGTCCTGCCAGCACGTTGACTTGTGTTTCTGTGTTTGCTGCTGAGCAGCTCCTGGAGCTGGCCTCAGCTCCCTGCCAGTAAAAATCACAGCTTTTTGCATGAGTTCAGGCCATTCTTGATCTATGCAGAGGAGATCAATACCCCCCTCTCCCTCTGCAGCCCTCATTTCTACCCTGGGACCTGCATCTCCTGCCCATGGTTTCCTTCCTTTATCCTCTGCAATTGGTTTAATTCTGGCTTCTCTGGGCCTTCATCATCCTGGAGACAGGATATTTGCTCTGTGTTTGGGTGAGCCCTTCCAGCTGGTTGAGGTTTAAGTAGCCCAGCAGCTCTCCTTAGCTTGGAGGTTGCTTCAGAAAAGAAAACTGGAGCACTCAGTCCTGTCTCTTTGTTTTTGTGGAGCAGACAGCATCTCCTATCAGTGCTCAGAAGGCTGCTAGATGAGTGTGAGACAAAGACACTGCATCTCATCTCACCACGTCTTTTGGGACTGCATGTAAATCACAGCAAATATTCCTATGGACAGATGCCTCATCAGGAACTAGATGTATTTTTACTAATCAGTAACGATACCAACCAATTAATGAGGTTAACCCCACTGCTTTAGGCCCTTTCTTTATTGCACCCTTCACTCTTCCTTAAACTCTGCCTTCCTAATGGCATTTAGGAATGGCCCCATGCCCCCGTGCCTCATCCATCACTGCACAGCCAGGCAGCCCTGGGCTCCCAGTGTTCAAACAGACCCTGAGGTGACCACTGTGACAGCTTGATCGATGCTGTGGATGCACACAGCCCCTGGGACTGTCACAGCATCCCTACCCTGGCCCTCCCAGTACCTTTCTGCCAGCTCTTTGGGTATTTGTTCCTGTGGGCGGGGAGAGAGGAGCTCTGCCCCACTGCCCCACGTCCCTGCCTCCAGCTCCCTGCAGTGCCACGGGGAGCTGAGAAGAGCTGATGGAGAGGGCACTGCTCCTTGGGGTGGGCACGGTGGGCTGGCACAGCAGGACCCTGTGGGGACGGAGTCTTGCGGCTGCTGGCAGCCCTGTGTGGTGGTAAAGGAAGTCGTGACCCTGTGGATGCCTTGGGGGGGGGATGTTGTGGTGGGGAGCAGGGGGCTCAACTCACCCAGCATCTCAGAGCAGGGTCCTGGGCTGTTCCCAGCATCACTTTGTGGGGAGACCACCCATCTCCTCCCTTGGAAGGCTACAGTGTGCCCTGCGGCCGGGCCACCTGTGCCCAGAGATCAGAGGGGGTGGGTTATACCCAGGAGGAGGGTGGCAGCAGCTGTCCTGGCTGATGGTCAGTCCCCAAGGCACCAGTGTCCAGTCTGCCTCCACCACCCTCCCCACACCCAGGCAGAGCTGAGGCTGCCTCCGAGTGCCCAGCAGCAGTGGGGGTATTTGCAGCAGAGGTGTGTGCACCTATATAGTGTGTTTTGCACCTGTTTCTCAAAGTGTTTGGTGAAAAAAAATAGAAGGTGCCCAGCACCCTCCATGGGAGCTGCTGTGGGTGCTGGTGGTGTGTTCCCAGCACTGCCGGAGGCTGCCCAGTGTGTGTCCCCACACGAGCCCTGGCACGCACGCCCAGCTCTGCCCGCAGCCTCTCCTGCTTCATTGCTGGTGCGGTGGGCAGTGAGGGTCAGTTTTGGCTTTTCACAAGTCCACTGGACGATGGGAGCTGCTTTACCTGCCAACAACAGTACGACCCTCCTGCTAAACCTGCCCTCCCTGGGTGTCTGCTGCAATTAACTGAATATTTCCCCTGAAGGAGCACTGTCAGTGCTGTTAGGCAGGACAAAAAATATGAGATGTCATGCCTATATTGAATCATAGAATCATAGAATCACAGAATCACTCAGGTTGGAAAAGCCCCTCGGGATCATCGAGTCCAACCCTCAGCCTGACTCTACAAAGTTCTCCCCTACACCACATCCCCCCACAGCTCATCCAAACGGCCCTTAAACACACCCAGGGATGGGGACTCCACCCCCTCCCTGGGCAGCCTATTCCACTCTCTGACCACTCTTTCTGGGAAACATTTTTTCCTCATGTCCAGTCTGAACCTCCCCTGTTGCAGTTTAAAGCCGTTCCCTCTCGTTCTGTCACTAATCACCTGTGAGAAGAGACCAGCACCAACCTCTCTACAACGTCCTTTCAGGGAGCTGTAGAGAGTGATGAGGTCTCCCCTCACCTTCTCCTCCTCACACTGAACAGTCCCAGCTCCTTCAATCTCTCCTCACAGGATTTATTCTCCAGGCCCTTCCCCAGCCTCGTTGCCCTCCTCTGCCCTCGCTCCAGCACCTCGAGATCTCTCTCGTACTGAGGTGCCCAAAACTGGACACAACCCTCCAGGTGTGGCCTCACCAGTGCAGAGCACAGGGGGACTGTCACCTCCCTGCTTCTGCTGGTCACACTATTTCTAATCCAAGCCAGGATGCTGTTGCCATTGTTTACTGCACACCAAACGCTAAGTCAGGGAGTTTTGGGGCTGATTCTGTTGGGAGGTGCAAGATAATGTCATGTTTAAAATCCTTTTGGGGGAGCTTGGCAGGAGGCAGCTGTGGCGGCGGGCAGGGAGGACAGGCACAGCACAGCCCCGCTGCCTGCCCCGCGCAGACAGGCAGCACCAGGACGAGGTGCTGGCAGTGGCCTTTGCAGCTGGGCTCGGGGGTCTCGGCCGACACACGGGCAGCCCCTCAGCACACCGGCCCCACGGGGCTGCCTGCAGAGCCGGCAGCCAAGGCCAGGCAGCAGTGCTTCCATGATCACAGAATCACAGAATTGTCTAGGTTGGAGAAGACCTTGAAGATCATCCAGTCCAACCATCAACCCAAATGGTAAACCAGCCTCTTGCCCTATGGCTTGCTTTGGGGTTTCTTTCTTCTTTTTAACGTTTGCAGTCATCAGTTGAACATTAGATTCAATGTTATGAGCAGCAGGTACTTTCAGATGAAGATTATTTGCATGTAATAACACAAAGATCCATCTGTAGATTGGCTCTCCTGGAGAATAATGACATCTTTCACTGTGCTGGGAGCCAGGACAAAGCCCACTCCCTGTTTGTAATCCCCTGGAAGCCACTAAATAGCACTTGAGCAGGGTGTAAGAGGAGCAGGGCTGTGTGCCAGACCTCTCCCTGCAGCGGAGGACGTTATCCCAGATGCATTATTCAACAAAAGGTGTCAGTCCAGCTTTTTGCACTAGCTGAAAGCGAAATCACAGCCATTTAAAGCAGGCTCTTTGGAAACTAAAATTATCTTCACATCATATTTCTTCTCCAGTAATGCCAGCATTAAATTTTCTCAAATTCTGAGTCAGACGTCAGGAAAAAGAGTAAAAATGTAACTGGCTCAAATATCATAAAATTTAGAAAAGGATCACAGTGTCAGGCTGTTTTTCTCCTTTCTGCTGTCTCTAAGCCTTTAAGACATTCTGGTGCCATGGTTTTGTGTGTGGGTTTGCACAGAGCTATAGAAATTTCCTGTTCCTTTATGATTTAAAAGCCAGTGCTTACCTGCTTCGGCGCCTGCCGTCATCGCCTGGCCAGCAGACTCTGCCGCACAGCCAGGCCTGGGGCGTGCCCCTGAACCCCTTCACCCCCATTTCTTAATGTATTTCGTCTAATGAGGAAGCCTGTAAGAGCCATGAGCCCTTAGTGTGATAACTAGCAGCTGAATGTGAAATGAAGAGAAGCAAAGCTGCCCATCCCCTGACGCTGGCGAGAGAAGCACCCGCCATTTGTGCAGGGTGGGGGTTTCCCCTCCTGGGGCTTTTTTCCATGCCGGGAAGCAGCCTGTTGTCCTCTTGCTCCTCTGGGTGCTGGAGCAGCGGGTGCCCTTGGTGCTGGTGGTGGAGAGCTGCTCCCTTCCCCAGTGCTGCCTCCTGCCTCCCCGCTGCCCACAGCCGGGACCACTTCAACCACCCTGCCCTCAGCTTCTTGGGGCAGCTGGCTCCTCACACTCAGCATCTTCTCATGGCAACATCTGACCATGGGCCTGCTCCCACCTCACACGGGAGCCCCCCAAACCTCTGTCCTCACTCCTGCAGCAAACCAGCCCCTGCCAGCCCTGATGGATGAGAGAGCTGACACCCACAGCCACAGGTTGGGGCTCACAAAAGATCAAACCTGCCTCTTTATTTGCTTGAAGACATGGCAGAAATCATAATGTCACTGTCTTTTCCAGAGCTGGTTTGCTGAACATGCCATCAGCTTTGGAAGCGTGCACAGGGCAGTCTCTCAACCCATGTGTGCTGCAATAGCAACGCAGGTATGGTGTTTATAAAACATAATACCATTTGATCAGCTTCAGCAGTTATGGATGAAACCATATCTGGCTTGACTTGCAAATGATAAGTCATGTTGAGGTGTTTTTTGGTTTGTGTTTTCTTTTTTTTTCCTGTTAAAAATGAAAAGGAAGATGATGTGATTGGAAATGTCAGACTTTGTGTGGCGTGGGCGGGATGCCTGTAATTTCTCAGCCAGAGTAAAACTGTGTTATTGAGAAGCTCTATAAAGACAGACAAGCTGAAAACATGGTTTTTTTAAACAACACACAAGAGGTTTACAATCTGTCATACGCATCTAATTGGCTTTTCTTATATGTGAATGCTGATAACCTCCAAATATGTGCCCAATCATTCATCCCCTGCTGCTGTGCCTCGAGTGTCACCTCCCCTGGCTGTGCTGCCCTGCTGCTGCTGCCCCCCAGCCCCCCAGCTCTGCTGCCCCTCTGCCCCGAGCTGCCCAGCCACCTCTTCTCATCACTCACCCTTTGAAATGGAGACCCTTTTCACTGGTGTTTCTCATATTGCAATAAGACTGAAAGGCCCCTTGTGTGCTCTGAAGAAAGAGAAATGATTGTTTCTGGAAGAACATTGATATTAGGCAAAATTAATGAATGGTCAGAGAAGCGATGTGAAGCCATCAGCAGCTGATTGTTGGATATGACACTACAGCAAGGGGAGGATTATCTGGCAGGTACCAGGGAGCACCTCTGAGCCAGCAACACTCAGCGCAACCCCCTCTGCGGCTGTAACCACCTTTCCTTACCCACACTGGCACGCCACAGCTGCAAAAAACAAGGTGCAGACCCCCTCCCACCTAACCTCTCACCCAGGGGCCAGGACAGCCCCCCCAACCCACCTAATGATCACAAATAACCCAGCTCACACAAGAGCCGGGTGAATATTTTCCTCCAGGACATTTCTCTGGAAGTTCTTTCACTGAAATCAGACGTTCTGTATGAATTGTCGATGTCAGTGACTTCTGGTTTTGAAAAAGTTCTTTAAAAATCCTTCCTTTAAAGCACCTTTTTATTCCAAAAGCATATTTTATACTGTGAATTATAATATAATGCAGCATTTTAAAGGATCAGAAGGAAATGTAGCAACTTTGTTGCAATATAACACTTCCAAAGTGATTTTTGGCACGTGAAAAGAAGAATGTGACCTTTTTTCTTTTACCTGTCTGACCTAGGAGGAATTTCAAAATGTCAGAATTTCCTGGAAAATTACAATCCCGCTTTCCTCTCCTCTGGCTTCAAGTGGGAAATCTCCAAGTGTCTCCTTGTGTGGGCTCTCCAGGTGTTGAAAGCAGCTGCCACACTTCGGAGGCCGATTACAGGATCCCTGTGCACAGGTTGCACGTCATCGTGTCTATTCTTTAGAGGTGATGTAAGATCACTGCCACGGGTGACAATCCACTGCCTTTGGGTATCTCAGCAAGACTCTTGGCATGCCCTGGGGGGGTGGGGGGCACCCCCCCCAATCCCCCTTTTTTAAAACTCTCTTTTTTAAAACTCTTTTTAAAACAGACTCTCTGCAGCTCACAGTCCTCATAGTCAGGTGTACGTCGTGTCCTCTCCTCTGTCTGTTATTTCCAAAGGTGGCAGAGCTGGGGACAGGCGGTGAGGGCTGAAGGAACATGCCCTGGGTGCCAGGGCAGGTCCCTGCCTTTGGGGAGAAGCATCCAACCACCCCGGGGCTTTGCCCATTAGTCACTGCTGCCTCCCTTATGCTGAAGAAGAAACCAGGAGGTATGATACTGGTTTTCCAGCCCTTCCTGTGCCTGTCTGGTTTTCCTCAGCCCCTTTGACTCTGTGTTTGCATCTCTCATAAATGGTGAGATTATCATATCAAAGGGAGCCCAAGCTCCCTCCACACTCCTGGTGCTGCCTGGGGACTTTGTGTCAGAGAGAGGTGAGTAACTGCTGCTCTCCCTCCCTCGCTAGACGTTGCAATTAAGTCTTTCACTAGCTGCTTTCCATCCTCCAGGACAAAGAGTGTTTCTCCTTTGATGTGAGACATATGAACTTGGACATGAAGAACTGTGTTTCGGTATCACAATCCTTGCTCACCTTGACAAGAGCCCAGAACAAAGAAAGAAAGGGAAGGGGATCTATGCTGCTCCTTGGAGAGAGGTCACCATCCACCTACCAACACAAAGAGGCATTTGAAACTCTGAGAGCATCTCACCTATAGCACCAAGTCCTGAGTAAAGGTCTCTGATGAGCAGATGTCACAGGTTCACTTTGCACACTGCTTTGTGCTATCCCGTTGTGCTGCAGACATGCAGTGTAAACCTTGATTATGTTCCTAAATCAGAGTTATTCACCCTGCTTTACAGGTGAAATTCAGCTTTTGCTGCCTGGGCAGGGAGAGAAAGCCTCCATCCTACAAGTCATTGCTGCTGGGGCATTCAGGTCCACATGGGTATATTCAGCTGTAAATCACTGTCCCATCCCACATAATGTCCTTTCAGTGTCCATAAAGAGCTGACATGCTGTCTTGTTTTCAGACAAGCTGATCAAGAGTGGAGCAAGTGTGCAGACCCAGCTGCACGGCCATGCACGCTGGCACTGCCGCAAAGGTTGCAGAAGGGTAGCAGCCCACAGCGAAACCAAACTCCGCTGCAGCTGAGGCAAGCCCTCTGCACCTGCCTTCCCCGGCAGCTTCTCCCACTGAGACTTGCTTTTAAAATTACAGTCTATTGATTTCTTTCCTGTCTGAACCTTCGCCTCAGCTCTCAGCATTTAGTGTGGTCCCTGCTGGGGACGGGCTCCGAGCATGATTCATGTGGCTGCGGTTGCTGCTTTGCTCTGGCCAGGTACAATTCCACCTGTCATGTGCCAGGTTTGTCTGACACCGAGTAAGAGGTGGCGAGGGGGGCTGCAGCCACGCGTCCGTCCCATCCACGCTGCTGCCAGGTGCTCCAGGTCCAGTGACTGGTGTCTGGGTGGAAGCAGGTCAGCTGTGTGGGACAGGCTATTTGTGACTTGTAGGGGTCCCTGTGGTGTTCCCCATTAGGACAGCACATGGACTCACAGCATGGGTTGGGTTGGAAGGGATGGACCTTTAAAGATCATTTAGTCCAACCCCCCTGCCATGGGCAGGGACATTTTTCAGGTTGCTCAAAGCCCCGTCCAACCTGACCTTGAACGCTTCCAGGGAGAGGGCATTCAAAACTTGTCTGGGCAACCTCTTCCAGTGTCTCACCACCCTCATTGTAAAACATTTCTTCCTTTACAAGGAAGGACATAAAATGAGAGAGAGCAGAAGCAGAAAAGGAGTTAACCCCAGCATCTTGGGGAAGCGGGGAGCAATGTTCCTATTCTCTAAGTGGGGAAACAGAGGCACAGAACATCAAGGAAAGAGATGCAAGGTCAGGCAGAAAGGAGGCTACTGCAGAGCTGGCTGAACAGCAGAGAAGAACAATTGGTGGATTGGATTTTCCCCTGGAAACATCCCTGTTTCCCCTGGTTTTGTCCATGCTTTGAGAGCTCCCTGTGTGGACTCAGCATACAGCTCCGAGCCCTTGGCTTGCCCTGCGGTGGGTGATGGCTGGACATGCTTCTGTTTCCCTTCCAGACTCCTGCTCACGCTGCTGCTGCCTGGGTTTCTGGTGGCTGCTGGGTCCCATGACTGGTGCTGTGCAGAAATGGGATATCCCACACTTTGGGAACACCCAAAGCCATGGTGCCCCCCCGGCATGGTGGCAGCACACCCTCCTGCTCCCCTCCTGCCACGGCTGGGCAGCACTGGCCACTTGGCTTCGGGCAGACAAGTCAGATAAATCCCAGCACATAAAAGGCAGCGCTGCCTGCTGCTGCCTGTCCTGCCAGGCCATGTCTGTCTCTCCATCTGTCCCTGGCTCACATGGAGCAGGGCAGTGGGGAAGGGCTCCATCTCAGTGCTGTGGCTACATTTGAGAGAGGGGCTGTTGGCGGCTGAAATTAAATGGGAGAAGGCGAAAAATAGTATTTGTGGCTTGTCGTTAACGGAGGAGCAGAAGTCCAGTGCTGTCACCTAAAGGCACCTCTTGACTGTCCTAAAGGCGCCTCTCTTCTGCAGCCCAGGGCTCTCCAAACCTTGACCAATCTGCCTCTGCAGAGAGGGCTTGGAGTCTTTATTCCTTCAAAGTATTCCTTAACAAAGAATTTCTTGTCTTTTTGATAAAGACTAAAGAAAATATCATCATGGTTTAAATTTCCCTCGTTTGGAATGAAAGACAGAAGTGCTTCCCCTTCTGCAGGAGAATTAAATGAAAACCAGCTGATCCTCAGTGACCTTTTCCATGGTCCTCTTCCGTGACCTGCAGCCACAGACAGCACTGAAGTGCAGCAAATCCTGGGGTGGAGCACAAAGAATTAATACTGTCGTTGAAGAGGCAGAAGAGTCCCCATTCGTATCAAGGGGATCCTCACTAGCAAAGATCTCCAGGCTGGGAGATTTAAGATGGAGAGTCAGGCCAGCCTCTCGCAGAGGTGAAATGGATGTGGGAAGTGTCTCTGGGTTTCCTCCGAGACGCAAGGGTTCGTGTCAGAAGTGCTTCAGAGCAAAATAAAACCCCCGTGTGACCTGATTGTGCAGTGCAATGCACCCAGCGCAGGGCTGTGTGTGGAGCCCATCTGCCCCCCGCCTGGACCCCCGCCAGCAGCTCACCCTGGGCTTCTGATCATGGAGGTCTGATCCTGCCCAGCACAGGCAACCGGAATGTGTAGTCATCAGTCTGGGAGCAGGATGAAGGTAGCTGTGCTGGAATTCGCCGTGAAGTTGATGTGGCAGCCCCTGACAGCACAGGGGCTCATGACTGATGTTCAGCCAGAGGTTTTGCCTGTATTTGGACAAGTGACCCCCCAGGTGAGGCCATCTGGGACTGCAGGACCGGCAGCTCGCAGAGGCTGCCCTGGGGTTCAGCATGCTGAATGTGGGGGATCACATTTGCAATTTCAGTGTCTGGAGGAGCTGCTTGGGCCCCAGCGGGGCTGAAGCCTTCCTAAGCATCTGCCTCCATACCAGCCAGTGGTCCAGGCACCTCTTGGGCCCCTCACTGCATCCGCAAACAGCTCAACAAAAGTATCCCTGTGGGAGTTTCAGTTTAGGTACCCAGATCTAGCGGCATCCACAGTCTCAGGCCTTACTTAAAACATGGGCCTGTGGCTTCTTCCCTGTAAAACAGGGACAGTGAGTTGTGCCTCCATCTGCAGCCAAGGCGCAGGTCAGGGAGGGCAGCCTCCGGAGAAGCCCCAGGGACGCAGTCAGAGCCTGCCCCAGGTGCCACGCTCAGGCTGCTCTGAGGGGGACCAGCTGTGGTTTGTACGAATATTGTCTTCACCGGAAATCTTATACCCTGCTTAGGGCTGCAGGACTCTAGGAAGGATGGATGCTGTTACACCCACAAAGAAAAGCCAAGCCTGAACCTATGCATGCAGCAGTGTGCATGAGGCTGACTGCTCCTGGCAGCCTTCAGCTCTGAGGATGGGCAGAGACAGCCCAAAAGAGGCTCAGAGGCTCTGAACACTTAGACTAACAATTTCCCAGGAAGGTGTTTGGATGGCTCCAAGGTTCATTGGCCTTGCTTTGGTATTGGCAAGACCCCCCAGCCTGGGCATTTTTCTCGTTGTGCAGCTGGAGAAAGGAAGGGGTGGAGGGGTACAGACATGGGCAGACCCAACATCTATCCCTGCCTCCCATCCCTAAGACCTCCCCACCTCTGTCCCTGCTCATGACTCCCTGTGTCACCCTCCCTCCCACCTGCTGTTGCACAGCCGGATCTGCCTCTTCCCTTCCCGACCGCCTGCTCTGGCCCTGTTGACAGTGATGCTCCTGCTCCTCAAAGCAGCAGTTGTAAGATGAAGAAACAGAAAAAGAGCCTTTGGTCCCCTAGTCTGACAAATCTAACTTAAATAAAAAAGCCCCAGCAGCCCTCTGTTGCCCCGTGCATGAAGACATCAATAGCCGCAGGCATCTGACCTCCTGGTTTGGTGCAGTTGTGCTGAGACAGCCTCACCAGTCTGGCTTTGACAGAAGCAGCAGCAGAGCTGGGCTGCCCACAGCTCCCCTGTCTCCTCCAGTGTACCTGGGGCTCACACAAGCAATGGTCTCACCATCTTTCCCCTGTGGCTGATCACCCCGATCAGTGTGAAACCCCCAGCCACAGCCCTGCCCAGAGCTTGGCCCACTGCGGCAAGTGCCTGTGGTCCACGGGGCATGGTTCCCGCACCTCGATTACTGTGCTCAGTTTTGGGCCCCTCACTCCAAAAAGGCCATTGAATTACTTGAGTGTGTCCAGAGAAGCTGGTGCAGGGTCTGGAGCACAGGTCTGATGGGGAGCGGCTGAGGGAACTGGGGGGGTTTAGTCTGGAGAAGAGGAGGCTGAGGGGAGACCTCATGGCCCTCTGCAACTCCCTGAAAGGAGGGTGCAGAGAGGGGGGATGAGTCTCTTGACCCAAGGAACCAGCGCCAGGACAAGAGGGAATGGCCTCAAGCTGCGCCAGGGCAGGGTCAGACTGGCTCTTAGGAAGGATTTCTTTGCAGAAGGGGTTGTTGGGCGTTGGAATGGGCTGCCCAGGGCAGGGGGGGAGTCCCCATCCCTGGAGGGGTTGAAGAGTCGGGTTGACCCAGCGCTGAGGGATCTGGTGGAGTTGGGAACGGTCAGGGTGAGGTTCATGGTTGGACTGGAGGAGCTTCAAGGGCTTTTCCAACTGAGATGATTCTGTGATTCTGTGGGGCGGTTGTGCTGCCATCTTGCACCAGTCCCTGCAGCCCCACAGCGCGTGGTCCCTGCTGGAGCTTCACATCCTGGAGGCTGGTGAAGAGCTCAGCTTTCACCCAAAACCAAAACATTTCCCCAGCTTGCCACAGCAGAGGTGGGATAGGAAGGCTGGTGAGAACCCAGAGAGCCAAGGGCAGCATCCCTGGAAAAAGAACCCACTTTATTAGCTGAGAACAAAATGTGCGTGTTTTGTGAGCCCAAACAGTGTGCCCTCAGTGCTCAGGGTTGTGTTTTTCCCCATGTCCACATCTGCACCCCTGGCAGAGCACGGCTGCCCTGGGCCATCCTATCCTGCGGGTGCCCGGCTGTGGCACGTAGCAAGCCGGGGTGCCCGGGGCAGGGACCATGCTGGGCCCTTCTCTGTGCTTGGTGGAAGCCTGGCAGACTCAGAAGAGCTGCACAAACACCAACCCGCTGGCAGCGCTCCCAGGTGAGATGGGGACACGGTTGTCAGGGCCCGGCAGCGTTGCTGATGGAAAGCCATTCTTTGTGCAAGAAAAGCTTCCAGAGCAGCTTCCTCTCTGACCCTCCTTTTTTTTCAGAGGGTGCTGCAGAGATGCCCATGCTTTCAGAAATAGTCTTGGCTGGAAGTTAACTCAAGGCCAGGCTGAGCAAAGCTGCTGGAAGTGCCTTGGCAGGTCTCTTATCTGGCTGGTGTTAATCCCTCCAGATTGAGAGAGAAGAAAAATGAAGCAAACCTCACATCTTAATGACTGGGATTTGCTTATCATGTTTTCTTCTTTCCAGGGTTCCCACTGATTTCTTTCCTGCTCACCTGTCAGGAAAGACAGTGCTAATGCAGCGCTGAAGTGGGCAGAGCAGGGCTTGTCTGTGCTGCCTGCTTTGCTGCAGAGTGAGCGTGGCTAATGCTTAGGGTCAGGCATCACGTTTCAGGGGAGCTGTGCCAGAAAGGAAGAAAAAAATCAAGTGGACAAAACCTGATGTGAGGCTCAAGGCATGTCCCACCTCCTGTCTCACCTTGAGCAAGTCACTTCACTTCTGCCTCAGTTTCCCCTCTGGGGTGAGTTCACACCAGGTCCTTTCCATGTGCTGGTTGAACTGGGGGGCCGGAGAGCTGGGATGGCGAGGGGTGAGTCTGGAGCACAGCACAAGCCCTGCACCCCTGCACCCATCGCACCCCTCCTGGCAGGAGGGAAGGCTGGTGGATGCCCCTCGTTTTTCCCGGGGCGATTTTTTTCCTGCCCAGTGCCATCGAGGCTGTTCAGTGCTAGCAGTTACCCGCCTTTAATGCGTCTGTGGTGAAAATTGCCTGCCAGACGCCCAGGCAGGGGGCACAGAAATGTGCTGGAGAGCAGCCTGGGGACATGAAAATGGAGCGTTGTTTTAACCCTGCTGCCTTTCGCAGAAGGCCCCTTTCCAATGGGAATGCCAGCTCCTCTGTGCCGGCATCCATCAGTCTCAGGCTGACGTGCAGACAAGCCCCTTCTCCCCAGGGAGGTGAGGGGTGCTGGCAGCGGCGGAGGCAGGGGAGGAGGCAGCTGCCTGCACCGAACAGCCAGCAGCACTGTGCACCACTCCCCGGGCTCTGTGTCCCATGGGGGAGAGACTGCCGCGGGTTTGCTGGGAGGAAGAGCACTAATGAAGCTCCCCAGTGTCCGAGCACAAATTTCGTTTGTGGCTCTGGAGAGCCCAGTAACGTGATGCTGGCACTGGCCACCACTGGGTGCTCCAGAGGAAGCTGTGGGCACCCCGGATTAGCTGATGGGGAAAATCTGCATCCAGCACAAGTCTCCTCTTGGGCTGTGAGCATCACAGCAATCAGTTACTAGAGGACAAGCACAAACACAATTGCGAATGGCAACCCTATTGCCAGGGAAAGCAGAGGGAGTAAGAACAACACTTGGCTTCTAAGAGCAATTAATATTTCCAAACACTTTAGTGAACACCACCTCATTAATTCAACGAGCAGTTAGGTTCACTGTGATTTAGTGCACTGCCTTCAACATTGCAAAATTTACCCCATTTCACTGCAAAATGGACATCCCAACCTTCTAGTGTTTCATGCAGTTTCTGATTTAGGATAGAATTCGACCAAAGAAGTCAAACCAAGTTTGGTCCTTCCTTCCTCTTCATTGTCCTGCTTAGAGCAGAGGGTGCCGGCAGCACCCAGCGCTGAGCACATCTGCCCGCAGCGGGCGCAGCAGCGGTGCTTTGCAGAGCTGAAACAGCCCCTTCGCGAGCGCTGCCACCCCGCGCCCTGCAGGGCCACCGCCCCCTCTGTGGGACCACTGACCTCACCCTACAGCACTGACAGCCCTTGGGGGCCATTTGCTGACCTGGTGCTAGCATAAAAGTTTCCCTGCACATGGATTATCGTTCTTAGTGCACCCTGAATTGTCCAGCCCTCATACGGATCGACGTGGAGAGAGGTACCTGTTTCCTCCTGAGCTGAGAATCCCCAGGACGCAAACCCCATCAATTCCAGGCTGTTGGCTGTTGATTTTGACATTGGTGCTGTTTCTGTGCACAACACACACTCCTCTTCCACATCAAAACCTACACTTCGACTGGCTGAGTGATTCACAATCATCTTTAATGGAGGCAATTAGCAAGCAAACTGTGATGCGTTATTTAGATTGATGGGATACTGTCAAAAGGAGTTAGTCTTCCAACGTGACCTCCTTGACTGCTGTGATCAGCTGTCCTCTGCTGGAGTGCGGCTGCACAGGGCTCTTGGTGGCACTGGCTCAGCTCCTGGTGGCCTTGCACAGGAGAGGTGGTTTATCACCACGTCACCTCTCAAAACCAGGGATGGGTGAAGTGGCCTTGGGTGTGAACACAGATGAAACTCCAGACAAGCGAGAAGCAAAAGCCACATTTCCAGCTGGTGATGTCTGTTGCTTTTCCCCAGGATTGTGCTGCTGGAATGGAGACCACAACTTCATCTTGAAGGTTTTTCCTTAGAAAAAGCTACTCCAGCGCTTGTGATCCTGAACTTTCAAGGGGATTGTAAATTGCAGGTTTAGAAATGAGAAGAGGAATAAAAAAGTCCCCAAACTGCTCAGTTCAAAATACCTCATGTTTTTGAGGGCCTGGACCCTGACTTGGGAACCCTTGGAAGCTGGAAGCACTGCGAGCAATCTCATCACACTATAAAAGTGGATGGTTTTGCCAGAACTGGCTGAAGGCTCAGCCTGAGCTCAGGTGAACAGAAACGTGCTCTCCTCGAGGTGCTGGGAGATCGTCCTCACCTTTAGCTCTGCCAGCCCCACTGGGTGGTGGTTACTGGGGTGCCCCAGGCTGGGACCAGTCTGGCTGGCTGCGGGAGGACTTGGCTCAGGGTGTCACTGAAAGCTGCCTGGGACTGGGAGGTGCTGTAACTTCTGAAACATCACCTGGGGCCACACCACCACCATCCCCAGGCTGCTGTGGAAGCTCCAGCAGCAGCCTGGGCTTGCTGGGCTGTGTCTGGGATGGCTGGTGGCCCTGGGTGCTGATGTGAATATTTCCCCACCGTGTCATAGCTGGGGAGCCCTGAAAGCCAACACGAGTGAGAGCAGCTGGGTGCAAGGAGGTCACACTCAGCTCCTGGCATGAAACTGGGGTTAAGGCCCTGCCATGTGCATGCTCGGGGCTGTGCAGCCCCAAAGCCCTGCAGAGTGCCTCTGGAGAGAGGTGGCTGGAAGATTGACAGCCTGATAAACTCTGTAAGGATGTTAAAAACACAAATGTATGTTCTGGTTCCTTGCTCTCTGGTGTCACAGCTGAGTACTGGTTTTATTCGTGTCTCCAAATCATTGTGCCCAGGGCAACAGGAGTGTGGGATCTCCCCAGTCCTAAGCTGGGAGAGCTACAGCATGGTGGCCCTTGTCTGTGGAGGAGGAACCTTGGCAGGGTGCAGGGCTCTGCAGAGAAGGACCATCCTAAATCACCCCAAAGAGGTGGGAGAAGACAGGCACCCCCTGCCCTCCTTCCTCACGGAGCTGGGTGCAGCTGGCAGTCACAGGGCTGCCCTAGTCACCATGCCAACCTCTTTATTATCTGACCAGTCCCTCAGTGAGAGAGGAAGAAATCAAATGTAAGGGAGCTGCTTCTGCCAACCCCCTGCGCACCGTGACCTCGCAGACAGGCTTATTTGCAGGAGATGAACGACCCATGTTTGTGCCAGCACCGTTGCAAAATGCACACAGCCTCTGGCTGTGCCTCAGTTTCCCTGTGTGTAAAACAGATTGCTGTACCGCTGCCCTGTGGTTGGTATACACTGCCAAAGCGCTCAGGGATGAGGGGTAAGCAGATCTCCTCTGCACGTAATGATTAAAACTCCTGTATTAGCAGAAGTAAGATCAAAACAGGCCAAAGTTCCCTGGTTTTCTCATCAGTATTCCTGCTAATAGCTGCAGTTAGCCCCCTTTGCCCTCACTTAAGATGGATCTGGCTTTTTGGATGTTCTTTTATAGGCCTTAATTACCTATACATTTCCTCTTCTCCCAGCCTGGAGGTCTGGCACATTTGAGCAGGCTTGAATCTGTTGTTTTTCTTCACTTCTGTCCTGGTTTTGGCTGGAACAAAGTTAATTTTCTTCCTAGTGGCTGGCACAGTGCTGTGTTTTGGATTTAGGATGAGAATCATGTTGATAACACACGGATGTTTTAGCTGTTGCTAAGCAGTGTTTATACTAAGTCAAGGACTTCTCAGCTTCTCGTACTGCCCTGCCAGCGGAGGCTGGGAGTGCACAAGAAGCTGGGAGGGGACAGCCAGGACAGCTGACCCGAACGAGCCAAAGGGCTATTCCAGACCATATGACGTCATGTCCAGTATATAAACTGGGGGGAGCTGGCCGGGGGGCACCACGGCTCAGGGATTGGCTGGGCAGCGGTCAGCGGGTGGTGAGCAATTGTATTGTGCTTGTTCTGCATATTCTTTTATTATTTTTCTTTCCCCCCCCCTTCCTTTACTGTTCTATTAAATTGTTTTTATCTCAATCTATGAGTTTGGCTTTTTTTTAATGATTCTGTCCTCCATCCCACTGGGGGCAGGGAGTAAGTGAGTGGCTGTGTGGTGCTTAATTGCTGGCTGGGGGAAAGAATCGGGAAAAAAATGCCTTTCTGAGAACAAAACCCTCTCCCTTCCACACCCCCAGCTGCATTCATGATTCAGTTCAGCACTTCAGCAGTTTTAATGTAACACAAGTTGCTTATATGCCATATCTGAGCTGGGGTCCCTCCACACCCCTTGAACCTTACTGGGGTGTTTTGGGCGTATTTTCAATCCAGACAAATGGGCCCTGGAGCAGGAAGAGAAAAAGAAAACACTTCCAGAGTTGCTCAGCTGACGGCAGCCTAAAACCTTGCAACGAGCCCTTAGAAACGCTGCTGTCGCTTGCAGGGGTGCAGAGAAGCAGCCAGAGCAGCGTTGCAGGGAGGCTCCTCTGTGGCAGGAGGGGTAGCCCGGCTGGGAAGACACGACCCTCGGCGTGTGTTCACAACATGGCTGAGCCGTGGGCTGTGCCGGTCGCAGGACGTGTGTGCATCTCTGCAGGGGAGGCTGAAGCTGGGGTCCTGCATAGCACAGCTGTTTATCAGCAGAGCTGAAAGAATGGAGTCTGCAGCTCAAAACACCACCAGAGGAATCATTTCCCATATTGCCGAGGATCTGACAGCCCTTTCTTTACCCATCTGATGATGTTAAACAAATTACTTGACTCAACAAAGATCCACAGAATTGCTGAGGTTGAAAAGCAATGTTGGACGTGTCTCATTCACCCCCTGCTCTAAGCACAGTCAAGGGGAGCAGGTTGGTCAGGGCCATGTCCAGTTGGGCTTTGAGTAGCTCCAGTGATGGAGACTCTGCAACCTCTCTGAGCAACCTACTCCTGTGTTCAACCACCCTCACAGTAAAACAGCTTTTCTTTGTGTTTAAGTAGAATTTTCTATTTTTCAGTTTGTGTCTGTTGCCTTTTGTCCTGGCACTGGGCACCACTTGAAAGAGCCTGGCTCTGTCCTCTTTGTACCTGACTTCAGTTATTTATATACAATAAAAAGATCTCTCACAAGCCTTCTCTTATCCAGAGCCCCAGCTCTCTCAGACTTTCCTCATAGGAGAGATGCTCCAGTCCCTTTATCACCTTTGTGCTGCTGGTGTACCTGTAGAAGCCTTTCTTGTTGACTTCATGTCCCTTGAGAGACTCAACTCTGTGGGCTTTTCTGACCCCATCCCAGCACACCTGGACAGTGTCTTTGCATTCCCCCTGCATTGTCCTCTGTGCTTCCACCTCTTATACACTTCCTCTTTATGCCTGGGTTTTGTCAGGAGTGCCTTGTTCAAACCCCCTGTTGCCTTTACTTGATTCCCTGCTTGTCAGGATAGACTGGAGGAGTTGATCCTTGAAAAGGAATCATGTTTCCTGGACACCTTTTCTCTCCAGGACTGCATCCCATGGGAATCTTCCAAGCGAGTCACTCAAGAGGCCAAAGTCTGCTCTCCTGAGTCCAGGTCTGTGATCCTGCTTTCTGCTCTGCTCTCTTCTCTCAGGACTCTGAACTCCACAATGTCATGCTCTCTGCAGCCAAGGCTGCCCTCACCCTTCACATCCCTGACCAGTTCTTCTGTGTTTATAGGTATCAGATCCACCAGAGTGCCTTTCCTTCTTGGCTCCTTGATCACCTGTGTTAGGAAGCTGTTGCCAGAGCACTCCAGAAGCCTCCTCGATTGCTTGCGCCCTGCTGTGCTGTGGCTCTAGCAGATATCGCAGGGGTTAAAATCTCCCCTGAGGACCTCGGCCTGCAAACATCAGGGTTTTTCCAGTTGTCTGAAGAAGGCCTCATCTTCTGCTTCCTGATCAGGTGATGTGTAGCAGACACCCACATCAGTTTGCCTTCCAATCCATGACTGGCGCATGATCCACCCCGGGGCAGAGCTCCACGCATTCCTCCTGCTCCCTCACACAAAGGGCGACTCCCTCTCCTTGTTTTTTTCTCGGTGAGAAGACACCAGGGGAATCCTCCCCATCCATGGAATGAGGCAGGGATTTATGGAAAAAAAGTTAATGAACATCACTAAAAGTGTGGCCAAATGCCAAGGGAACGAATGGACACAGCTAACCTTCAGCCTGGCACTTCCCAGCTCCAGCACTGGACCTTGCTACACTACTGACAGTCTCCATTTGGGCATGCAATTGCATTTCACACTGCAAAGGAATCGACTCTGACAGCTGACGTCTGGCTCTCAGTTTCTCTCGCATCTCCCTCTGTTTTCTCTCTTTCTCTGGACTCTCATTCATGTCTTATATTTAACTCTTCCCTTGTTTTCTGACAGTTTTGATAGCTGCTCAAATATGGCCCTATTCCAAGTGTCATGTCTGCTTGTGTAATGCCTATATTTCCTGCCAGATTTTGCCTTCTCCAAGTCCAAGTGGGATGCAGCTCTGTGCAGAGGGTGCTGCACTGCTCTGCCTCCAGTGTCACAGCTGGGGATGTGACCATTGCCCGGGCTGGGCTTCCCCAGGCACATCCAGCGCCTGCTTTGGGTAACTGCCATGGGAAGGCAAAGGGCCATATGTTTCTCCCCCTCAAGATATGGCCTGTGAACATGCGATGTTTACACAGCTCAGACAAGGTGTTTTCCACCGGTATTTTAAAAGGAAGGCAGAGTTATGTCTCCGGTTTTGTTTTGCTGGTGGAGAGACCGATGTACAAACTGGGGAAGCGATTTGGCTAGGTCATCCACCAGGCCAGTGGCTTCCAGCCCCAAGCAGACCCCATTATAGCCTCATTTTTACAATCAGTAGATGCTACAGCAGTAAGACTCTTGGCTGTAATACAATGATCTTCACAGAGCCAGACTCTTCAGAGTGGCTGGGGATCTAAGAACAAATGTAATAAATGTGGTATGGGGACAGCTGCTCCTAACTGGAGACCATTTCTCTGTTATCCACCCAGACACAGCTGGTGCAGGGACCTGCACCTCCTGCTCTGCTCAGCTCTCCCAAGGGTTCTGCTTCGTATCATCTTTCCATGGCCAGATTGTGTGTTTTGCTGTTTTCCTCATGCCATCTGCACTGCTTTCTCTTCCCTTGCTCTAATTGTGGCACACACTATGGTGAATGAGTGATGGCTGGGCAGGCTCAGGGCAGGCTCCTGGATTTTCAAAAAAGGAGGGAGGGAAATCCAGGTATGCAGGGGCCCCTGGTTCCTCGGCACATGTTTCCCCGCAGTGTGGGCAGAAATGCAGTCCTATGGGTACGGTGGGTTTACACCCTGTGGGTACAGTAGGTTTACACCCTGTGGGTACAGTGGGTTTACACCCTGTGGGTACAGTAGGTTTACACCCTGTGGGTACGGTGGGTTTACACCCTGTGGGTACGGTGGGTTTGCATACCTCTTGACAGCAATAGAAGGGGAGAAGAAGTCGTGCTAAGATACCTCGGGCTGCACAGTGGAGTTTAGAAAGGTGCCCAGGCAGGTACCCCTATTGCATCTGGGACACAGGAGCTGCTGAATCCTGCCTGCCTGCTGTAAGAACACGGGTTCTGGGAAATGCACGCAGAATTATTTGCCAAGGACTCTGAAGCCCTGTGGGCATTTATAAACTTACCAACCGCAGCAAAGCAGGGAGTAATGCCCACCCCTGTTGCTCCGAGTGGCTGTGTGAGCCGGGACTTCTCACCTGGGCTTTGGGAAGGGTTGGAAGGTAGCAGCCAAGTTCCTAAAATTATAAATGTGATGTAGCAGCTATTTAAAGGTCATAGACTAAGTCACACCTTTGAAATGCTCTGTAGAGCAGCAGGCATATGGAATAGATGCTTGGTCTAGAGCTCTGGAGCCAGGATCTGTCCCTGCTGTGTGAGGTGATTCTGGGCTTCCTCCTCAGGATCCCTCTGCCAGATCCCAGTTGTGATGTCCCAGCTGTGATGCCATGACCATGCACTGCTCAGACTCGTAGGATCTGCTGGGCTACATATGAAAAATAACAATTACAGGCTGCTGTTTCTTGCAAGTTATTACACGCTCTCATTCTGCTGCTAGTGTGAGGGGCAGGTGGAGAGAGCAGGGTGGTCAGTGGGGCTGTGGCCCCGCTCCATCCCTGCCATTAGCCAGGGACATTGGGCACTCCAGGCCATGGAAAGTTTCTCGGATTGAGCTGACAGTTTATGGTGAGAAATTCAGCCCTGGAGATACAACCAGAATCTCATTCTGCCGTGGGCTGTGAAGGAGAAAAATGGAACCAGACTCAAGGCAGGGAGAGAGTGAGCCATGCTGAGGCCAGCCTGGGCTCCCGGGAGCTGCACGTTGGGGCATACTTCATGACAAAGGTCAGCAACTGCCAAACTGAGGTAGTACGGCCACCTTGTCCCCACTAATGAGCATTCTCCAGGGACAAGGGTGTGTTCAAGACGATTCATCTACCAGTGCTGTGCTGCTGCAGCACACCAGGGACCACAGATCAGAGTCTTCCAGTGCCGTGCCATCCGCTCTGCAAACTGGGCAGCCTGCAAGCCCCCACGGGCTGCCTGACACACTGTGTGACCACTGCCACAGCCTCTCTCCCTGCCCACCAGCAGTACCTTCCCAGCTCACAGGAGATGGATAGAGCCTAATGAGCGCTAACGAGGTGCTTTGCAGTGCCTGAGTGGCATCTGCTCTGCATGTGGAGCTGGTGACCCAGACTGGGCATCACCGAAGCACTGCTGATACTGGGGGTGCTCGCAGCCTGCAGCTCCCATTGCACGGCCAAGGGGCCATGGGACACTGCCTGCAGGTGGCCCTCTTCAACCCTCCTTCCCTCGCCTGCCCTCAGCACCGCTGAGTAATAGAGCATCATGGTGGCAGAGCTCCAGGGTTTCTACACGAGCTGTGGTTTTCCTTAGCCCCATGGAGATGTCCCACTGCCTTAGTTGCTGTCTTTCTCCTGTCTCATCCTGGTACAGAGGGTGGAAGGTCCATCCAAAGTGCAGCAGAGTGAGGTCCAACGCAAAAGGAGAAGGAACTGTATTTCCCATGAAGTCTGATGGGGGTTGTCAAGACAAGCTGGTTTTGGGTGTTCTTCATCTGTCACCATACCCAATACTTTTCCTGCTCTTTCTTACTGGTCAGGGTATCTCAAACAAGTTCTTGAGCATGCCAGAGCAATCACACCTTGCAGAACCTGCCTCATTCCTCAGATCCAGTAGGTATTTAGCCCAGCTTTTGCTGGATTTCACAAAAGGCTCCTGCATGTTTCTACCCTCACATACCCTGCCCTGTGTCACTCAGGAAAGGTTTAATTTCCTAGAAGTCTCCACTACTGCTGCTGCAGGGACCAGGGTAAGAAGAGAAAGGTGACAGTAAGAAGGAGGAGGTGGTTCCTCCTGTGGAGGGACTGTGGAGAGAAGCTCCCGCGACTGGGTGTGGAAAGGGACCTGGGGAGGGAGTGGGACCCACAGAGTGAGAAGCAGAGGGCCTTCAGGATGCTGCTATTCCTGAATACCTGCAGTTCCCCAGTCACTGTGGTCCAGAAAGGGCTCGTGGCTGCAGGTCCTCAGTCTTGCAGTGCCTGGGGGTGATGAGCTCAGTACCTGCCGCTGAGATTCCCAGGGCCTGGGGGGTTTGCTGGTTGCAGCGGTGGGAGCAGGTGCCAGTGGCAGGCTTGGTGGCTGTGGCTCTGGAGGTGTTGCAGCGAGGAGGAAGGATCCAGATTTCTAAGGAAATTGCTTTTGCTTGCTCTCAGAGTTTTAGAAAAACACACTTTGATTCAAGAACAAGGCTGCTATTTACCTTTTTTTCTCTACTCTCAGCTATCAGCTCAGGCCTGGCGACAGGAAAGCCAGAAAACCAGGGAGGAAAGGGATGAGCAGGAGTCTGAGGCAGGAACAAGGGAACAGGCAATGAGGAGAGAGATGCTGGAGGATGGTAAAGAAGGAAAGCAGAATAGGAACTGAGCATGGAGTCCTGCAGCCAAGCCACCCAGCGCTCCTCTCAGCCCGTCTTTCATGTACTGTAGTGTTTGGGTTTCTCTAAACCTAGAAAATTCCCACACAAGATAACTCTTATCACCAAGACTGCTAAGTACAACCCAAACTAAGAGACACTACTCAAGAACAAATGCTTAAACATTAAACCCACAGAAATCACAAGCAAATGCTGCATTCTTTATTTCCATACCAACCCCAGGCGCTCCGGTGATGATTGGAGGTAGCAGTGGGAGAGGAACCAGCAGAAATCAAGAAGAACCTGGTAAACTTGGGAGGAAGCCAGGAAAGAGAGCACCACGTGGGTACAGGACTCATGAGAAAAGCAGATTCAGGTTCCTATAAGCAGAATCCTACATCACCAGAGAAACACGGACTTGCCAGCACTCACATAACCTGAATTCCGAGCCTGCATCCCATTTACAGATTTCATTTCAATCTAGGAATAGCTTTCTGTTTTTTCTAGCGTTAAAAGTTCAGTGTTGTTTTGTCATTTGTTGTGTACTGAGTGGAATCCCCAGTATTTACTGCTTTATTCCACCACAAACTCTGCATTTCCTCATGGACTGCATTTGGATACATGCAAAATCTGGTTAGGTACCATGGATTTATTTTGCCAAGGGAGGAAGCATTGCTGTTTGAAAGGTATCTGGGCAACTGTCATCCTGAAGGTTAGAAACCTGTCTGGCAGGCACAGGCACTGGCTCCTGGGCTGGGCTTTGCAGGGGCTGTAAGCTGCCATTGGCTCTGCAGTCTCAGCCTGGTGGGAGCGGTGCATTCTGGAAAACTGGTCTCTCTTACAGGCACTGAGCCCTTGGCCATGACCTTTTAGAAAGTTTGACCCAAGATGTCTCAACGTGAGCATTTGAACTTTGCAGCAGACAATCTTTTGGCCAGATTCTTCCACTTTTACCCATCCACATAACACTTCTCAGCCCAGCGGCTGGCACAGCTCCTTGGCAAGGCTCTGCTGTGGCGTATCTCCTGTTCCAGATCCTGCTGAGCCAGATGTGATGCGTAGAGATGATGAGCCACCAGCCTGACCAGGCAGTCACATCTACCCATGGGAGCTGTCTGGGCTGGGAGGGGGCTGCAGTGTCAGTGTGGTGACACAGCCTCTGCATCCTGGGAGCTGGCAGCGAAGCGGGGAGGTGAAGGATGAGGGATGACAGCAAGGGGGTGAGCTGGGGAGGTCTGATATGCCTCCTAACATCTGTCATCCCGGCCGTACCTGCATTGCCACCTCCACCCGGATGTCTCAGCTGCCCTGATGCCTGTCCCTGCTCCCTGTGCCCTGGATGTCACAGCTGCCTGCAGTGGATCTGGAGAGGAGCCTGCAGAAGGAATGACTCATCAGACATCCAACCGCAGAGCTAATTGCTTCCTCTCCTGACTCACTCAGCTGGGAAGCAGGCTGGAGCTGCACAGCTCAGGTGCACACCCAGCTTTGAGTGTCCCCAGAATTTGAGAGCTAAGACCTGAGGATGTGCAGCCCAGGCTGGACCAGGGAGCAGCTTTCTGGCATCGTTAGCCTGCCACAGTCTTCTGGAGGGCCTGATGGGGTCAGTACCCTTCCCCACTTCCCAGGGGAGATCTTCCCTCTCCCCCTCTGTCAGTGGCTCCACAGCTATGGCCACCCATGGTACATGGCAAAGCTTAGCCCTCCAGAGAGCTGCGAGGGATGGGACCTGCCTTTTGCAGCCTGCAGGAGCCCAGATGATGAGCGATGCAGTGGGAATGGGTTTGCTGCTGGCCCATATGCCCTCCCCATTCGTTTACTGGGGAGCAGGAAATACATCCCCCTCCATTTGGGCAGCATCCCCCGCTGTGCCCAGGTGCCAGAAGGTTTGGCTGTGGGAGATGGGTTCTCAGTGCTGGGTTGCTGGGCTGGTGCCATGAGCAGAGCAGCCTTTGCTCGCCTGCCTAAGAAAGAGCAAGGCTGCCCTGGGGCCTCGCAGCCACCTTTTTGTCCAGTTGCTGGACCTTATGTGCATTGTAGTGCATCAGGGCGCCTTGATGGAATGGGCAAACTCTGGGTATCCCAAGAGGAAGTTTAGCACCACTGGGGAAGCTCCTCTGGATTATTCCAGCACAGCCTGGCACATGAACCAGGACCTGAAGCCATCTCAGCATGTGAATGTGGCCGTGTCAGCCAGCAGCAGGACCTGGGCTGTGCAGCACTGCTGGGGAGCAGCAAGAAGAAGAGAGAAGGACCAGGAGCTGAAAGAGTTGGAGTAACAATATAGTTGTTCCTCTGGGTGTCGAGGACAAAAGGACCAGTAGAAACCTCTGCTGTGCCCTTGTGCTGGTAGCACGGAGACCACATGGCCCAGCAAGAGCAGTCACGGCAGGGTTGGGGCTGGCAGGCAGAGTGCAGCACTTTCAGGGACTCCTCCCCAGCATTATGCTCATCTCCGTGCAGCCTAAGCCCATCTGCAATGAGGGGGTGGATAGCCTTAAGCATAAGCAGGAAGCACTGTCAAAAAAAGCCTCTTCAGTGTTGTTATGCCGGTGCAATCATGTCAAAAAAACAAAAAGGCATCACCACCTGCAAAAGAGCAGGCGCTAACTCTGACAGCCTTGGAACTCCCACCCACATGGCCAGCCCTCCACGAGACAGGCACGGAGCTCGTTCCTCAGGTCCCTGCACTCTGTGCGACCCTTTCTCAAGCCCTGGGGCCAGTTGGACCCCCCTCAGCCGACAGAGCAGCTCAGGGTCTCCTCCACTCACCCACCCCGCATCAACGCACCAGCTCACCAGGACCACCAGCAGCCCAGAGGCACCAGTGCAGCCTGTGGTCCTGTCAGCCCCTTGGCCCCGGCATGAGCCTGTTCCCAGCACTGCCAGAGACACAGCCAGGGAGAAGATGTGCCTCCTGCTCCACGGCTGAGCCACGATGGGACCAGGCACTGACTCAGGCTCAAGTCCTTTCTTCTTGTAGCTTCAAACCAGGTGGAGATGAGTGCTGTAGACCAGTGCAGGGTTTCTGGATTTGCCCACAGCATCTGAAGTACATTGCTACTTGATGCTACCTGCTCTCTGCCTGCCTATCTGTAAAAGTTCCTGCTGGTGCCTTGGGGAAATGAAGGGCCATACTGAGCGGTCCCACCCTGGTGCCAAGGGGAGGTCTTGCCTGAGCCCTGGATGGTCTGGAGGAAGGCAGACTTGCTCCCTGACACTGTTTTTCCCTAGTCCTGCCCAGCGACCTGTCGCGGATGAAAGTATTGACACAGTAATATTTAGTAAGAAATCTAGGTTTATTAATAACTAACAGCAATTTATTATTATAAAATAATTCAGAGATACTAAAAGAAAGAAAAGCGACTTATTCAGATTCTAAAATGACAAGATTCACACTAACTTACTTAACGGTACCTATATATATGTATATACACACTTGCATGCACATAACAAAATGGACAAACATACAGAAACAAAGGTGTTTAGATTCAGTAGAATGAACACAGAACGGACATACACACACAGAAACAAGGGTACGTACCCACACACACACACACACACACAGAGTAAAGAGAAGCTAGCTCAAAGAAAATTTCCCTCTCGAGTTTAGAGCAAATACTCCCAATGCCTTGGCATTCCTCAACGGGCAATAATTGAGACTCGAGCGGGGGACTTCGCCCTGGCCTTCCGTCTGGAGCAGACGACACCTTAAGGGTTTGGTACCTGAGAGGCGTCCCAGCTCAGGGGAGATGCTGGTCACAGGCCCGCTGCGATCCAGGAGAGCTCAAAGGGTCTCCCTGGTGGTCGCCATTTATAGGGTCCAAGATAATTGACTTTTGTCAAATGCCTTCTGGTGCCTTCCAGCAGTTACAAAAGAATTTGATTAATGTGCGACTCTGTTATTGCTCCCATTTGATCACATCCCAGGCACAGGTGTGCCAGGCTCTTAGGAGTTGATGGGCCATTTTAACCATTTCTGAGCAATCGGGAGGGGCAGGAGCCAGGCTCGTTAACATTGTCAGTCCTTATCTCCACAGACTGGTGTATAGCTCGGGGGATGTGGGTGGAATCGCACCTAGCACCAAGCAGGCCAACAAAGAGGGGCGGGGGGTGGGTAAGGATTGCACCACCACACGACCCAAGCAGGCTGCAAGCAGCACGTTGGCATATGGGGGCTCCAGGATCAGATCCTTGAACAGTAATCAGTGCTCCTTCCTTGTCCTGCTGGCAAAGTGCTGCCTACCAGTCTGAGTCACCACCCAGCCACCCATACCCTCAGCATGGTGGGTCTCCCAACAACACCAGCAGCCTGGGAGTCCTGGGGCACCCAGGGAATACAATGGGTACTTACCTCCCTCTCTGCCAGCTAGATTTCAAAGCACTTGTACAACATCACTTCAAACCTGTTCTGAGAGCAATAGGAGCAATATGTGCTCCATGCACAAATCCAAAGGGATAACAATCCCTGAGGATGAGCAAAACCCCGATGACAGCTGGCATGGCCTGCAGGAGCAATTCCTGCCAAAGTGCTTATCTCCCCAGAGGGGATTTTGACTGGTGCTTCCTGGCAGCCCTGACCTTGGTGTTACCTACCAAGGGCTGGTGAGCTGCCTGCAGAGCCTGTGTACTCATCTCCCCACTCTGCCACAGCAGCCGCTGCCCCATTCCTGATGGCCACAGCTCAGCTATCTGCCTGGCAGCCCTGGCATGTCCCTCTGCACCATCCAGTGGACCCAGGAGATGCAGTTCAGAAGATGACTTCAGGAGTGAGCTGAGGATGCCTGGCTCCTGAACCCCAGTACAAGTGAGGCAACATGGCACCAGAGAGAAACAGAAGTGTCACATTGAACTGACCCATATGAAATGTTTTGGATCTGCTCATCAAACTACAAGAGTTCCTTCCACCTTGGTAATACTTGCTGACTACACATCAAAAAAACCCCTCACATGCTTTCCTTTTCCAGAAGTGACACTTTTGTTTTGTTCCTTGCAGTGTTCCACTTAATTAAAAAATCTGAGATTTCCCTTTTTGGACCCTGGATAAACAGAGTATAGGAAGTTTTGTGCAGGAAGGGTGGCATGGCTGCTGCTCAGCTCAAGCCTTTGCTGTTACTCCTGGACACTCCTAGCTGCCCTCCCTCCCCTACTCCATGCAATGTCATATATGCAGTACTCCAGAAGGTTTTGTGCACCAGTGCCTGGCCATCCTCTGAGCTCAAGGCAGGGGTAAATGCATCAATTAGTGCAAGTGGTGCAGAAACGAGGGTTTGGGTCCCTTCACAGCACGGCTGGCCAGAGGTGGACCCTGAAGAATGAAAGAACATCCAAGGACCCCGATGTACCTGCCCAGTAAGGAGGGATTTCTTTCCTGTTTGAGAGGACTAATGACAAAAACCAAGGGGAAGAACCAAGAAAGCTAGATAAAAGCCTCCAGGAAGAGTGGGAAGGCACAGCAGAGCCTGAACAGGGCTGAAGGAGGGAGCACGGTGGAGACTCCTGAGATCTGAGCAGGGCAGACACAAATGCCAGCAGAAAAGGGGACAAAAGGGAAGAGCTGGGGACATGCCCTGGGAGCTGAACATCACAGGGACTTGGTGGGACAACACAGGCTGGGTACGTCAGTATAGAAGGCAGAACCTGGGAAAAGGGAATAGTGCAGTGTTACCACACATCGAGGAGGTAGGTATAAGGATGAATATAGAGGAAAACACAAATATGGGTAGAGAAAATAAAGCAGACTAAGGCAGAAAATGAGTTCTGCCTAGATGTATAAGCCTAGGAAAAGAAAAATCTGTATATCCAGGAAAGTCTAGATGGTACAGATAAGCAAATACCAGATGATATATGAGATGGCTGGATTGTTTGATATCTTTTATGCTTTAAATATTTACAGAAGGGTTAACTGTGACCGGATTACTATTAGCAACGAGAGGCTAGGAACAAGAACAGAATAACAAGGTTGAAGAATATAGCATGGGAATATTCAAATTGTCAATGTCTGATAAGATTTACTCTGGAGTACATGAGGAACTAGCCACGGTAATCTCTGACCCCTTTAGCTATTATCTCAGAAAACATTTGGAGCATGGGTGAGGCCCTTGTGGACTGGAGCAGGACAAAACATAGCGTGTAGCATTAAAAAGGGAGAAAGGGAAATACAGTAGTCAGACTAACTTTGATTCCTGAAAAGATACAGAATGAAATAATTACACAATCATGTTAAGCATCTCAAGGATAATATGTGATAAGGAACAGACAACAAGGATTTGCTAATAATGCAACATGTTGAACCAATCTAATTTCCACCACTGATGGGGAAGTAGCCCAGCTGATAACAGGAAGCAGCAGATATGGTAGGTTTGATTTTCATGGGGTTTTGGGCGCTGTCCCACGGGACATGCTCTTCAGGAAACAGAGGCGATGGAGAGCAATTGCAACATCACGGAGATGGATGTCCAACTGGTTAAAAAACCCTGAGAGCGGGGGCTGCTCAGATGCTATCAGACTGGGAAGACTTGTTGAGTGAGATCCTGTGAGGTCTGTCCTGAGTCAGGTCCTGGTCAGTGTTTTCGTTAGCCGTGAGGTTGATGAAAAAGTAATTGTGCTTATAAAATGCTGAAATAATAAGAGCAAAGGGCTGCAACTGTTTTGAAAGACGTGATCAGAATTTAAAATAAAACTCATTCACTTAGGAATTACTTGAAATTGATATAAAGCAGTTCAGTAAAGACAAATGCAAAGCAGGCAACCTGCAGCACACAAACACCATGCAGAAACTCTCCTGCTGGAGAGCAGTGCTGCTGCCGGGGGGTTTCGGTGGGTGAGTGCTGATCGGGCTCGGCAGCCGTCTGCTGCTGTGAGCCAGGCAAGCGCATGCCGGGCATCCCCTGTAAGGCAGGGCCAGCTGCAGCGCTGCTCTGCTTGGCCTGGGGGAATTTCAGCCAGAGATTTGGGCTGGTCATCATAAGAAGGAGGTAGCAAACAGGAGAAAGTCCAGAGGAGATGCTTACAAGATTGGTTAGAAGTCTGAAAAACATGAGCTGCAAGAAGAGGAAGAGCAAACCGAATCTATTGGTTTGGCAGGGCAAAGCCTGAGCAGGGATATGAGAACAGCCTTCTAAAATGCTAAAAATCACCAGAAAGAGATTAGTGATCATTTATTCTCAGGTCTACCCAAGATATTTTGTGCAGTAATTGGCTTAATTTGCATCTAGAGAGATTTAGGGTAGGTATTAGGATTGCAAGGAGATTTTCCTTGGGCCACATCATGATATATCAAAGGCTGGCCGGGATCTAGCTGTTCCAAAACAGCATGCAGAGGAGCAGCTCCTTGCAGTCCCACTTGCCCTTTGGGGCTGTAAGGCACCCTGGAGGGACCCCACTGTGCTGGGCACCCTGGGAAATCTTCCTCAGTAAATCAGGGCCAGGCAGGGAGAGGCTGGGCAGAGCACCCTGCACTGGGCTTGAGGCAGCAGGGGAGAGGGGAGGCAGCGGAGGCTCTTGCTCACACTACTGAGAAGTGACTGTCTCCTTGCCATGGGAGAAGGGAGGTCTTTGCCCATTGGCAAAGGGTGGACACTTTTGGTGAGCTGCACAACTGAATAGGAATACCAGCTCCACAACTGTATCTCCAGTTCTCCCGTTTTTTGATCTGTCCCTCTGCCACACCACCCTTTCCTCTCCCGCCTCTCTGTGCCTCTGTTTTGCATCTCCTCCATAATCTTTCTTGTGCTGTACGCCTCCTGCTCTCCATCTTCCCCATCCCTCCAGCTGCACTCCTCCTCCTTTCTACTCTCTCCCTCTTTATTCTCGTTCCTTCTCACACCAGCTTTTTAATTCAGCAGCACGACATTTCCATTTGAATCGCTTCCCTGACTCCATCCAGGGCAGGAGCTGAGCCAGGGTGCTGCATCCTGTCCTAGCCCCACATCACGAGTGTCACGCGGACGGTGCTGGCTGTCACCCGCAAGCCCGTTCTGTATGCGTGGTGGGAGCTCCTCTCCGCCTGGCGAGCTCAGCTAAGCAGGGATTACAGGGCCCGCAGAGCTCCAGTCGCCGTGCGGGGAGGGAGAAACAGTGACTGGCCTGGAGACAGACTGAGTGCTCCCCATTGGCATCCCCAGCAGAGTAAAGGGCACTCTGCAGCCACCCAGTTCCAGGGAATATGCTGGATCTGCAAACTGCGTTTTTGAGGGTACAAGGCACACACATCTGTGCCATCTCTGCCCAACAGTCCTCGTGGGCCAGCCTGGGAGCCCCACTGCCGAATCAGGCACCACAACAGTAAAGGCAAGAGATAAGTGTGGTGAGAAGGATCATCTGGTGGGGGGTGGGTGTCATCAGGGGGGGCAGCCATCAGACAGTCTTTCTCACAGGCACTAGGTTTGCCAGGAGTGAAGGTCTGGTCTCACCAGGATGGTGCAAGCTTGGGTATTCACTGGGTGGCTGGGTGGGGGTGCTGGGCTCAGCCCAGCCCCTCTGAAGCCCTCTCAGTGGAGGGACCTCCCCAGCTCTACACAGACCCTCAGATTAGCCACTGGGGTCTGGCAAAGTCTGTTCTTTCCCAAGGACCATCTCCACATGTTCCTGCTCATCTGGGTGCTGAGGGCAGTTTTTTGGGGCAAACTCACTCTTTTCTGCATATTCTCAAGACCCTGTGAGTATGATGCTGTGGTCTGTGCAAAGTGTCTGAATTTCTCCTGTTTGTCACAGCCAGCCACGTTCAGGCTGAAGCAGACAGTGTGTGCGTGTTCCCCAAGAAGTACATCACTGAGCTCCACGCTCCCAGAGCTACCCTTTGCCCTTCAGTCACTCATCGCAGCGGCTGTTTTTCTACCAGAGGCAGCAGTCCAGCACAAGGACTTTGGTGGAGCCATCCCTGCTGAAACACCTGCCCCGACTGTCCCCACGGCACACGCAGGATGCGACAGCCACACAGGTTGGGGTTGCTCCGCTTTGCTCAACTGTGTGCTCAGCCTCACCAGGACCCTGCCAAAACAGAGGTAAACTGTACCTTGCCTCTCCCTCCTCCAGCCTTCCCAGAGCTGGGCTCTTAGGCTGAGAGGAGCGTGTACCCCCAAACACCCACTTACACACGTGTGAATTCACTTCTTGCACATCAGCACATGTGAACATCCATCAGGGACCAGACCGCATCATGCAGGGGCCATTGAACCGGGCCTGGGACCCACTGTGGCAGCACCGCTGCTTCCCCGAGACCCCTGGGGCTGCTGGCTGAGAGTCCCCAGCTCCTTCACTGGGAGGACAGAGAGCCAGGAAACCCCATCCTGTGGGCTACCTCTCCATAATGAGAGGCCCTGTTGTGAAAGTCCCCAAGAGCAAGACACAGTTCTGCACCCAGGTGTGTGTCCCCTGAGGTCCCTTGGTCTGGAAGGGAGGGCTGGGGTGGAGGCCTGTGGGGCACAGGACTGCCCACCCTCCCCACCTCCTTCTCTCTTCTCTTGAGGCTCATTTCAGTGCTCAACCTTGCAGAGTTCTATCCCTCTCCTTTGTAATCTTGCAGACTGTCCAGGCTAAATATGATTTATTATCTCCCCAGCACCAGGCAAATAGCTTCCAACCTCACAGGGTGTTTCTTTCCTTCTCTATCAGGTGCCTGTTAATGGTTAACTTTCAGGAGTTTTCCTCCTAGCAAACAGGGAGCCCTTCAACATTTTCTTTAACCTCTTGGTTAAAGAAAAACCAAGAGCTGGTTGGTATCTGGTGAACTTCTCTCCATGCCAGGTGGAACCGGTGCCCACTTTGCAGAAGCCTCCATGCGGGTGCCATGGCAGACGGGCAGGGCAGTGCGGGCTGCGGGCAGCCAGGCACAGGCGCCAGCGGCACAGTGCAGGAGAGGGTCCAGGCAGGGTTGTGTTTCACTTACAGGATGTAGAAGCTCGGTGTGATGGAGGGCTACAGATACAGCTGAGGATGTGGGGGTCCTGCAGCAACACAGCTGATTGCTGACAGGAAATGGTCTATGGTCCCCGTTGAGCTGTAAATCAAAATTCCACCTGTCTCCTTCTCCAGGGGCAGATTGGGTGGGAATGGGGTTGGTGTGCTGATACACTCAGTGGAGCCTCAAGTCCTTTACGTGAGTGCAGAGGAGGGCAATGAAGCTGGGGAAGGGCCTGGAGAATAAATCCTGTGAGGAGCGGTTGAAGGAGCTGGGACTGTTCAGTGTGAGGAGGAGAAGGTGAGGGGAGACCTCATCACTCTCTACAGCTCCCTGAAAGGACGTTGTAGAGAGGTTGGTGCTGGTCTCTTCTCACAGGTGATTAGTGACAGAACGAGAGGGAGCGGCTTTAAACTGCAACAGGGGAGGTTCAGACTGGACATGAGGAAAAATGTTTCCCAGCAAGAGTGGTCAGAGAGTGGAATAGGCTGCCCAGGGAGGGGGTGGAGTCCCCATCCCTGGGGGTGTTTAAGGGCCGTTGGGATGAGCTGTGGGGGGATGTGGGGTAGGGGAGAACTTTGTAGAGTCGGGCTGAGGGTTGGACTCGATGATCCCAAGGGTCTTTTCCAACCTGAATGGTTCTATGATTCTATGATTTACCTGTAAATGCACAAGACACCCCCAGCGTGCAGGCAGCTGGTGCTGGGAGCTCCCCGGCAGCTGCGGCCATCAACTCCCTCATCATGGAAGAAAAATGGGCGCACAGGTTTCTGCTTACTGTCTCTAACATCAGAGCTGTTACCCAGAAGTTCATCTCTTTGAAAGAGGGTCAGATTCTGCTAGTAACAGTGCAAAGGGATAGAATATTTTGCAGTCTTGTTTGCGTTTTGCTGATGGCCATTCACAAACCACCGACACGTGGTGACCCTCAGACCACACGAGCAGAGCGACGGGGGCTGCCCTTTGGTGGCAGCAGCGTGGCACAGCGCCTCATCCCTTCATTTTTGACTGGCATGTTAAAATATCACTTGATTGCCATTCTCTCTGCCACGATGGAAAAAGCAAACAGGTAAAGAGGCTTTGTGCTTGGGTTGTTAAATTTTCATGGCAATTTAGCAAGGCTGGTTGAGAGTCATTTTCCAGCTAATGTCAGCTCCTCTGTGCTGCTCCTGGGCTGCAGGGCCCAGGCTGCAAATGTGACAGCAGGAAGCTGCTCGTTTGTTGCTCAGAGTCTTGTCATGACCTGAGAAACATTGTTATCAGCATTTGATAAGAGATGATAATGCTAATTTTGGTCCTAAAATTTTTCCTTAATAGAAATGATCAGCTCATATTTATCCCAGCAATTACAGCTGCAAAGAGCTCATTCAGCTAGAAAAAATCCACCTCCTGCAGCTGAGAGAGAGGAAAGGTTTACATGGATCGTGAGAACTAATGCTAACGTGGCTTTTTGAAAGAAAATTTCCGTTTGGAGGATAAATCAGCACCCAGCTGTTAGAAATTGGGCTCCTTTCTTCCATGGGACAGGCTGTCCCACATCTGCCTGACGGGCGGGTGTCTTGCCAGTCCCTCTGATGCATCTGGCTTTTGTCCTTGCAGGAACCAGGAGGCAGGACGTGGCTCGGCTCCAGTGCCCAGTGTGGGCTTGTGCTCAAGGTCTGACATTCTGAGTGGTATTTTTGAGGTTGCCTGCAAGGGGCTTTTGCCAGAAAATGTCCATTCCAGGACATCAGGTCTAGGTGGGCACATGGATCCCAGCCTACGCTTGTGCCCCAAACCCTTCTGAAGTGCAGCTATGTGCAGTGTGACCTGCTGAGGCGTCACCATACACGTGCCAGGGTGTGATCGTTGCTTGCAGATATTGGCAGCCCACATTTCTCCTTTAGCATGTGTGGCCTGAAGGCTCAGCAGGACACAAGGCAGAGCACGTATGGCTCCACAGCGGGGATGCTGGCGCTGCTGCCAGGGAGCTTGTGTTTCAGGGGCACGGGCAGACCTGCAGAGCCTTTGCAGGGCATATTGTTACATTTTGCAGCAATGAGGAGAGAGTTTTCCAGCCTGCTCCAGCCTTTGCAGCACTACAAAGCACAGTCCTTGACGCAACAGAGCTCACCGACTGCTTTCCATAGCACCAGCCATTAACCTTTCTCCTCTGCCCAAATAAATCAGTGTGTCTGTAGGGCCTCTGGAGCTGCTGAACGATGCCAGCCAGCGCTGGCGGGCGTACCGGGGAAGCGGGGTGCCAGGCGGTGCTGCGGAGGAGTGCGGCAGCCTGGTTTGTCTGGGTGTCCTCTGGTCACGGGGTGATTTGTCAGCCAGAAGGATCAGCACAAGCCACCGGGCTGGTGCAGCTGCCCACAGGGATGCCCGGACACCCGACCCGGGTGCACAAGCAGGGCTGGCACTGCTGCTTCTGCCACGCGGGTGGACGAAAAGGCAAGGGCTGAAAATGTGTCTTATGTGCAAAGCAGCAAAGCCAAGGGGGCAGGATGAACGTCCCAGTACTCCCACAAGCCAGTCCAACTGGTTTATGCAAAGAGGAAATCACTGATATTTCTGTGTTGGTGCTTATGTCTGCTCCAGATCTCATATATAACAGCCTCAATTTTAGCATGTCGGGACTTTCAGAGATTTGACTGTTTGTCTGACTTCAGCAGTCTGGACTTGTCCGTGTGAGCACCTTCAGCACACAGCCTGCTGGCGCTGCCCACTCATGAAGGCCGTTGACCATCATCCTCCTGTACCCAGTCCTGAAGAAAGGAAGCTGGCACCCACACCAGTCCCCTCCAGGACAGGGAAAGGACGTGTGGTGAGGATGACGAGGCCCTAAGCTGGCACCTGGCTAGGCTGAGCTACTTGCAGGGTACGTTGTAAGGGAGAAGGTGGGGACCTGCTGATTTGCCTGATGTGGCCGACACCCCTCAAACGCTGGCTTTGCAGGGGGGATATGCAAGGAGTGGAGCAGGGGACTGGCCCCAGCTGACCGTTGGCACTGGGGATGCCCAGCCCTTCTCGTTGTGAAAGACAAGAGTGTGTCCCCAAAAGCACCCAGCTGTCAGCATTGGCTGGTGGTCCCCATGCCACCCGGGTGCAGTGGCAGCTCTGCCACCCAGCTGAGCTCCTCACCAGGCTCCAGCACCTCAAAACAGCCATCAGTGAGGGCCTAATCCAGACAAGTGCCAAATACCCACGTCCATCCCTCAAACTGACTAACGGGAGTGTGTCACCGAGCCCAGAGACTCTGCGGCCACTACCAGCACTGGGGTCCCCAGTCCTTCACCCAGGACATTTGGGGCAGGACCAAGGATCAGGAGATGTTCCTCCTGCACCTCCTCACCTTGCCCAGCGCATCCTGCACCATGGCCACATGGCCCCTTTGCTCCTGCCAGCCATGTGCTTTGGAGGGGGACCAGCTGGCAGTGTGAAGCCTCCATGGCTCCAGTCCTTCCCCATCAGCCCTCTGCTTTCCTCCCTGAGCCTTTGTTTGGCCCCCATCCCATCGGGCTGGGGCTGGGGGAGCCTCAGGCAAGCCCCACACTGTCTGCGAGGGGCTGATCAAGACCACGGCAGCCACGGGAGCCCCAGTCAGGGAGCAGAGCTGGCACTGGGGCAAGTTGCCCCGCAGGCCCCTTCCCTCCTCCTCACTTCTGGTCCTATTAACCAGCATCAGCTGAAGCTGGCAGGGGGCTGGAGGTCTCAGCAATGCAAATAAATACCCTGAAAAGAGGACCCCACCTTCAAGCCTGATCCTGTGCTGCTGGAAGAGGCTCCAGCTGGGTGCTGGACACCCCTGGCAGGGGCTGACTGTGCACAGATCTTTATTTTCCAAATATTATTTGTGACCCTGTATGTGATGAGCAATAATAAGGCTGGGATCTCACTGTGCGCTGTTGCCAGGTTGCCTGGGCCAAGGAAATTGGCTGTGGAGGTGTTTGAAGTGCTTTCACAGCATGTGGGGGGCTGAGCCCTGGCAGCCCCACAGCCACAGTGGGGAGGCTGTTCACTGCTCTCTATGCCCTTGGCCATAGAGTTGGGGGCAGCTCGTGCCAGAAGCTGCATTGGAGGTTGCTCAGAGTCCAGTGAGGCAGGAATCTGGGACAAAACAGAGTTTGTTTCCTCAGCCGTGACTTCTCTCATCAGCTCAGCTGCGGGCTTGTGTTCCCACGTCTCAGTGGGGTGGCATCGCCCAGGAGGATGCTCCTCTTGTCCCACGGAATTTGTGGCATGGAGGCCAAAGGACCTCTGTCCTCACTGGAGCCTCCCTGAGGACCCGATGACCCCCCTTCTTGTGTAGCCTGAGGGACTGGGCCCCGTGGGGAGAGCTACCGCTAGCCAGGGCTGCGGAGAAGGAGGGCTCAGCAAGACCCTGGGGCATCGATCGCATCCTGCAAGGGGCTGGAGTGGACAGATGCAAGGAGAGGGTGAGCCAGTGCCTTTCTGGGGCCAACACTGCTGAGGGGCCACCTCCAGACCAGGCTCAGGGATGCCCAGGATGGGTACAACAGTGGGGAGGTGATGGGACAGCCCCACATGGTACCCGCCCCACATGTCTGGGACCCCGTGGCTCAGGGGTCCCAGGAGGGTGCAGAGCTCCCTGCATCATCCTGCCCATGGGACATCCACAGGCAATCCAATGGTCCTGGCTGGGGGCTGTTGGACCAAGGCTGTGTAGAGGGAGCGAGGCACAGACAGTCTCCCTTGCAGCACGGGAAGGAGAGGAGAGCTGCTCCCTGGATTTTGGCAGTGGTTTCTCCCCAGCTGGAGCTGGACTCTGGTCCCATCTCTGTGCTGCCCTCCCACCCATGGGCACGGCCAGCATTGGTGGCACAGTCACAAGCCTATTGCTGGGGATTTGGTAGCTAATCCTGTCTGGAAAAGATGGCTGTAATCTAGCAATATTGGCTCAGGCTTTTCTTATTAACTTCTCCCAGGCTGCCAGATGCTTCTGGCCAGCATGTCCAGTGGTGAGGGACTGCCCTCTTCACACCTTCCCAGACCCTTGGGAAGTGGGGTGAACTGCACACACTGCGTAGGTGTCAGGTTGGTGGGGTGATGCTGGGGCTCAGTTCACAGGAGCCCCCCATCAGGGGGTCAGACCATTTGGGAGCAAGCCCTGTGCTCCAGGGCAGGACAAGTATGAGACAGAGCTACTTGGAGTGGGCAGCAAGGAGGAGGTACTTCCCTGTTTTGGGGGGCTGGAGAGGGCCACGGCTTCTGACCCCACGCCACTGCCTAAAACAGCAACGCTGGCTCAGCTTTTGCCCCGGGTCTCTGTGGAAATCTGCCAGCTGGTGGGGGACCTTGACACTGAGCAGAACACTTGCCATGCTGCAATGGGCCAGGGCTGTCGGGCTGCCCGTGGGCACCAGAGGCAGCAGGGACAGGCAGGAGAGTGGGCACGGAGAGTGCTGCCAGGGGCAGGCAGATCGGGGGGGGGGGGGGGGGCAGGAGCCTTCCCTTGCTTTTCGGGGACCCTCCCGTGTGGGTCCAGCCAGACATCAGCAGCCGCCCTGCCTGCTCTGGCTGACGTGTGGACAGAGGGAGTAGGCAAAGATCCTGCGTCCAGCACCAGCATTTTCCTACCTGGCAGTGCCAGTAAAACCTGTGATCCAACCAGGTTTGGATCCGGCTGCTCTTGGGCTCCCTGACTCTCTGTCCTGCTGGTTAGTTGTCAGGGAGAGGCTGTGCTGTCCCAGGAGCTGCAGAACTTGAGTCTACATCAGAGATGGAGCAAAGCCTGATATTCCTGAGGGTTGGGACCAAGCAGTAGGAACCCAGCGTCTTGGAGACTGCCTGGGATCCAGTTGGGAGTGAGTTAGGTGCCTGCCAAGGAGTGAGCCTGCCCTGCCCACCTGCCCTCCCTGCCTGCCTGCCCTGTCTGCTGCCAACCCCCTGCCCTGATAAAACCTGGGTCATATGCACAAGACTGGGCAAAGCCAATCTCAATCCAACCTCTTGCCTGCGGAGCAAACTAAGCCCTTTTTGTGCCTTCAGCAGATCCCATGTCAGAACAGTAAACAGCATGGGCTGGGAGCTAACAAGCGAAGGAGGCTCCAGCTGCAGCAGCCATCTCCCCATCACAAGCAGATGGGAGAGCAGCTCTGGTGCTGATCCGGACCACCTCTCCTGCCGGATGGAAACTGTTCCAAGCACTCGCTTTGCAAATGATGCTGCCTAGAGCTAGGAAATCTAGTCTGTCCCTGCCTGCGAGACAGGCTGTGGACCAGTGGCCCTGCTCTCCTGGAGGTGGTCCCCAGGGGTGGCCACACAGGGTTTCTTGTCACCAAGGCCCAGAAATGCTGGTTCTTCTCTGTTCCCAAAGCACATCTGGTCCTGCTCAGCTTCCCACTGGCTATGGCCAGGACCTGGCAGCGTCCACTCTGCCCACTCTGCCCTCCAGGGTCAGGATGAGGAAGTTTGTAAGATACTGCTGGAGCAGTCAGGACCAGAGTAGATCAATTTGAAACAAATCCTCTCCTTCCCAAAAGAAACTTGGGCTCTAGCTGACCTAATCCCACCTATGTAATCTTGCCATGCTATGCCAAGCAATTTAGTGCCTCTCCTGGAAAAGATGGGTCTCAGGCCTTCTCCATAGGGGTCAAGCAACTAGGCCAATAGCCCCAATAAAGTGCTTGCTGGTGAGGGGTCTCCTATATCAGCAGTCTTCTGGCTGCCAACACCAACCACATCACTGCTCTGCTCAGAGAACACCTCCCAGATGCCCTTCAGGGCCTTCCTCAGTGCCTGCTGCCCCACTGACGACTAGCAGTGTGATTGTGGCTGTTGGGAAAATGTGGGAGACCGGTCTCTTTTTATTCAGGGAAGGTTGGAGCACCCTCCAGCTACACATGGGGCACTGGGATCTGCTTCCCATCAGTGCCATGACTCTGGGTGAATTTCTGGCACATACTCTGGGATCTTTGGTGTGAGATGGGAACCATGTGAATCCTGCATCCAAACCCATGAGCGCTTTGCCAACATCCAGACCTCAGTCCAGAGTGTTTAGGACCAAATGTGGCTTTAGCAGGGGGTTTGCAAGCCATTCAGCTTGCAAAAGGACTGGAATACTTTTTCATTGTTCCTGGCAAATCCTTGCAGCACAGCCCTCACAATAATGTATCGTATCCTTTATCCAAATCACTGTATCCAGGGGAAAAGTTTTCATGGATTGCCTTCATTCAGAAGACATCCCAGGAAGACACTGTCACTTTGAAGATACTGGAGTGAAGCCTCTGCTCCTTGTGACCCACATTCCTACAACATCCCCACCTCTGCCTCAGCAGGGAAGGGAGTTGTGCCCACCACTTAGCTAACTTCAGCCCAGGTTTGGAGCACAGACTCCTGGGGAGCCTTGGTAAAGAAAGTGTGATTCTTCCTACACCCGTCCTGAACCCTTCCTGTATGAAGCTGAGTCTCAAATGTGTCTTAAAACCACAGACATTCACTGGTATCATGTATGAAGTTGAAAGATATCCAAAGAGGGCTGCAAGCCCAGCCGTGGTCAGATGAACCTGCCTGGCAGCAGCAGACCGAAGAACTTCAGCTGGTTGGGTTTCTCCAGGAAAATGCCCAGAGGTTCAGCTGGTTGAGTTTCTCCAGGAAAATGCCCAGAGGTTCCTGTGGGAGCCGTAGGCACCAGCGTGGGGAGAGGCTCGTGCGTAACAGAGCACTCTGTGACCAGATACATGCAGCAAGACCTAGTAGCTGGTCATTGAAGATACTTAAATTATGGCTGAGGTGCTGCTCATACAGCAGGTCATTAATTTCCTTAGGACTGTGGTCAGCTCACCAGCAGTGCTCAGCAGGTTGTCCCTCCCAGGGACACGTGCCCGCTCAGCCACCGGTCCTGGGCCTTGTGGGAGGCTGTGGGGCCAGGCCTCCGGGGCTGGCTGTGCAAGGCACCAGGCCAGATGATTGTAGTAGTCCTGCACGGCTTGGTGCTTTTTCCACCTAAACAGATCCTTAGATCATTCTTGACCCTCTCTTGATTTGTTTTCTGCCATTCTAGCCTTTATGTTTCATATTTTCCTGTCTTTGCTGTACCCAGAAGAGTTAGAAGCTGCAATTTCCACATAGTCACCTGGCTCCATGAGCTGGGACACTGGAGGTTGTAACTGGTAACCTGAAATCCAGAAGAGATGGCTTTTTTTTGGGGGGTGTTCCCTTCATGCCTGTGATTCTTAATAGCAAAATCCATTCAGTCTCAAAATGTTTGCACTGAGAAGTAATAGCTTGGGCAGCATGAGAGATTATGCAGTACAAAGTCAGGTTCTTGGGGAGAAATACTATTTTCTGGTGGTGCAGTCCCCCAGGTCAGTACTCCTGCTGCAACACTGTAATTAATATTGCACCCTCCTCTGTGGCCCCCCCAAAGCAGAGTGATTTAGGACAGTGTTAGGAGCATCCTTCTAACGGGGCAGTTGAGGGATAGAGGAGCCCTGTGAGAAGATGTGATGCTTCATTGAGGGGTGCTGTGACATCAGCCTAATCTTCCCTGCCTCAGAGTGGTATCTTTAGCAGAGTGCTTAGCAGAATGGGTTAAAGGTGCAAAGGTGACCACAACCACTCCCCACTTTGCACCTTGTTCTTGGTCTTCCCCTGTTTTCTCTCTCTTTGGTGCCATGGGTTTTGCTGGGGATCTCAGCTGTTCTCAGTGGGGCAGGCTAGTGTCAGACTCCTCTTCCTTCAATCCCTGCCATCTTCAAGCTGGCAGTTAATTAAGCTGTCAGAGCCTTCCCTTTAATCAGAGCATGTCAGAGCCGTGCCAGGGGCTCCCCTCAGGAGAACTGTACTTCCCTGGCAGCGTCAGGATGGAAAGACAGAGGATATCCCATTGCTCTGCCTGTTGTGCAGTCTGGGGCAGAGCCTCGGCCTTGCTACATTCCTAAACAGGATGGGGCTGATGCTCTCCAGGGACTCTCAGCCCAAGGCTGCATCCAGCGGGTCCCTGCAGAAAGCCCAGCTGAGGAAGGAGCGGCTTCCACGGGGCTCTTGCCTGCATGGGGCAGGATGAGCACAGAGGGCCAGAGCTGCTGCTGGGAGCAGGACCTGCCCAGCCCTTCCTCCTTCCCCTCACAGCTCACAGGACAGGAGCAATCTGTTGCCAGTATCACAGAATCACAGAGTTGTCCAGGTTGGAAAAGCCCTTGAAGATCCTCCAGTCCAACCATGAACCTCACACTGACCGTTTCCAACTCCACCAGATCCCTCAGCGCTGGGTCAACCCGACTCTTCAACCCCTCCAGGGATGGGGACTCCCCCCCTGCCCTGGGCAGCCCATTCCAACGCCCAACAACCCCTTCTGCAAAGAAATCCTTCCTAAGAGCCAGTCTGACCCTGCCCTGGCGCAGCTTGAGGCCGTTCCCTCTTGTCCTGGCGCTTGTTCGTTGGTTCAAGAGACTCATCCCCCCTCTCTGCACCCTCCTTTCAGGTAGCTGTAGAGGGCCATGAGGTCTCCCCTCAGCCTCCTCTTCTCCAGACTAAACCCCCCCAGTTCCCTCAGCCGCTCCCCATCAGACCTGTGCTCCAGACCCTGCACCAGCTCCGTTGCCCTTCTCTGGACACGCTCAAGTCATTCAATGGCCTTTTTGGAGTGAGGGGCCCAAAACTGAACCCACTCATCAAGGTGCGGCCTCACCAGTACCGAGTACAGGGGTAAGATCCCTTCCCTGTCCCTGCTGGCCACGCTATTGCTGACATAAGCCAGGATGCCACTGGCCTTCTTGGCCACCTGGGCACACTGCTGGCTCCTGTTCAGCCAGCTGTCAATCAACACCCCCAGGTCCCTCTCTGACTGGCAGCTCTCCAGCCACTCCTCCCCAAGCCTGTAGCGCTGCTGGGGGTAGTTGTGGCCCAAGGGCAGCACCCGGCATTTGCCCTTAGTGAAGCTCATACAGTTGGCCTCAGCCCATCGCTCCAGCCTGGCCAGGTCTCTCTGCAGAGCCTCCCTACCCTCGAGCAGGTTGCTCGTTACTCTCTTTGCTGGTGGCTCCTAACCCCATCGCTGACTCACTGGGGACCCCATCTGCCCTAAAAGTCTGCTGAGATGGCCGTAGCACAGGTGCTTTCTGTGGTTACTTTGCACCTTGTTACAGCTCTGTTGGGCGGCATCAGGCAACCCACATCCCACCCTGGGTCTCCACTTCCCTGCCTCTAAAGTGGGCAAAACTCCTTCCTCCCCATCTCCCATGGGTGCTGCAATTCCTTCCACTGCAATTCTTCTACCCCTGCAAGGTGTCAAGGTGGGATGTGTCATAACTCTTATATGGGTCATTAATCTCTGTGAGTTAAATTTAAAATAATGCATTTCCTGCCCCTGTTGTTCCTAGTTCTCCACCATGTGTATAACTGTCTGAAGTTATGCCCAACTCTCCGAAGGTCAGCAGGCACTGACAGCATTTGGGTACTAGGTCCCGTTCCTTGGGAAGCAGGGGATGAAGGCAGCGGGTGGCCTGCTCGTTCTCCAACACTTCAGGGCTCCGGACACGCAGGGATAGATCTGACGTCTCTGATGGCATCTCAGTCCAGGGACTTCTTTGGGCTTTGGATCCCACTCAGACAGTGTGGAGGAAGATGGCACCAAGAGCTGGAAATATTTTCTTTGGATGGAAACATTTGCCTGGAGCTCCTGGGGGTGAAGCAGCCCGAGCTCACCACTGTGTTCCCATCATCCAAAACGTGTGAAGGGCAGAAAGTGCCCAGGAGCTCAGTGCAAGGAGCTGTGCTCCCTGTCCTGCAGGGTGACCATTTCTGCAAGCCCTCCTCAGCCCACGGGCACCCCCATGCCTCCCTCTGGGCACAACTTTGCCGAGGGGATGGAGCTGAGGAGCACACAGGGAGCGTCTCACTAATCCCAGCTGGCAGCCAGCTCCCCGAGCTGCACAAAGGGCCTTTTCATGCCCTGCATAAACAAGCGAGAAGCATGAAAGGTTGTTATCGCAGAGCATCAGCACTAGCAGCAGCTCAGGCGGGGATTCCCAAAACAACCTCCTCCCAGAAACACACAGACATGCACACCCCTTTTTCCGTGCTGCTGGGCTTTATGGAATAAAGGTTTTGGGTGCACCCAGCTCCTCTGCTGAACCCTGTAGCCTGAGAGCTGGCTCACAGGCAGGGCCTGACCCCCGTGCCTGCCGGTGCTCCTGCCAGGACAGGCAGAGCTGGCCATGCCCCAGCAGGCACGTGCGTGTGTACGCACACATGTGCACCTTCACCTTGTGTTGGAAGTGAGGGAGAACACAACCACACGTCAATGTTTGCTGCATCCTTGTGTTTGTGAGTCTGATGAAGAATACCTTGCAATGATTATTAGTAACTGGCAGCGTGCTTCCCTGACGCTGGGACTGCGAGGGCTAATTAACAGCTTGCTCTGTGATTGGAAGGCGGAGCTCCAAAAGCTCCAGGGTGCTCTTCCTTGCAGGAGGTTTCCTCTTCATAGCCGCACCTGTGAAGCTGGACCCCCAGCTGCACCCCTGTGTCATCTAGCTTCTCCAAGGAAGAGCAGGTTTCCATGTAGAAATACACTCAAGGGTCACTACTGGAGGATGCGCTGATCCTCTTTGCTTTCTATCCCGTAAAGCCAGGCCAGAGCTGCTGCAGAGTCAAATTGTAAGGGGGAAACTCGCTGGAATAAAAGACCTTGGAAGATCTCAAGTAGATCTGGCAAGAGCCTGGTGACTGAACTTGTCATAACATCGAACCATGAAACATCTGCAAGACCTTGCAATTTATGCCAGTCCTCGTTTATTTGTGTGGGCATTTGTGATTTATATTGTTTCAAGTTCATTCCATCGAACAATGGGAATCTGGCCGGGAGATCCTCACTTGGGTTGCAAAAATGACCCGACTCCTGAGAGAGGGTTTCCCATGGAGGTGCTGGCCAGCAGTGAGCAGGGCTTGCAGGCTCCTCCATTCACATCGCTGTTGCAGGAGGCTCAAAGGTTTCCCTTGTGCACCGCTGGGCAACAAAGGTCTCCAGTGTCCAGTGGGCAGACAGAGAGACAGTTCCACCCAGATGCATAATGGCTGGTTTTGGTGTTTAAAACAACTAACTTTTCTGGAAATGTAGTTGATCTACCTGAACAAATAACTGAACAAATGTCAGCTCCTTTAGATTTCTTAAAATTCTTTACATTTTCAGCTAAGCTCCAGAAAACCTTGTAAAGTTTACATTTCCTCGGTGTTTTCCGGGGAAAAAAACCCAACTTACTGTCCCCTCCCTGCCATGTCATCTGCAATGTGTGGCCAGAGCAGGTATCTCCACGGCTCCCATCCCTGCAGCAGGAATCTGACAGGGATGCAGGAAAGCTCCTTTGTCTGTTATTGAATAACCCAGAAGAGGGTCCAGCACATGGCGGGGTGATCAATAGCTCACAGGTGATTATTTTGCAAATTCAACTCTTTTCCTCATTTCAGCAGGCATGCAGGTATGCACACAGATTGCATTTTCTATGTCTTCAGGACTGTTGAAGAGTTTCAGGTTTTAGCTTGGTGGTTACTGGAAGACAGTTCAGGCTGGGCTGTTTGCACCAGTGCGAGAAGGGGAGTGAAGGATTCCCTGGAGGAATCTTGTTCTGTACCTTCTCCTTCTGGCTCCTTGGCTTTGCAAGGCGAAGCTCCCTGCGGTGGGTCCTGGGGAACTATACCAAGTGCTCATAACTCTGCCGATGTGGTCACCCACTGACTTATTTGAACCAAATTCACTTAAAAGTGAATTGAACATTTAAATTACCTACATTTTCTTTTAGAGTATGACAGAACCTGACCCACTGAGCAGAAACTGCTATTTTTCCTTTGAATGACCTGAAAGGTGAAAAAAGACAGTAACAGTCCTCAAGACACTGCACGGAGCTACAATTGCAATTAGTTTTTGCAACAGTACGGTGCAACTTTTCTCCTGTACAAGTTCCCTACCAATTCAGCACAGTGTGACACGTGAATGATGTCACTTGCAGCGCAGCCACCCCTGCAGTGAGGTAAAGCATCTATTCAGCATCGCCCCTTAACGATGCACAGCGGTGGAGGGCCGGAGGTGAAAACCATGCCTGCAAGGGGAATATGATCAGCTAGTTGAAACGTCTTTTATTTGTAAATGAATGCCCTCCCTCAAGCTTGGCTCTGATGCGGTAGGGTTTTTTTTCCAAGAGGTTCCTGCTATTTACCCAACTTTCCAGCTGGGCTTCTCCGAGGCACAAAGAGGCAGGACCTGCCTGAGTTTGTACAGTGAGTCAACAGCTCAGCAGGGGATTAGAGCCCACAATCCTGCTGGCATCGCTGCCTTGGCTCGAACCACTGGACCATGCAGCCTCATTTTGTTCCTGGTACTCTCTGCTGGTATGTGGTTTGTCAGGAAAAAAGCCTCAGCGTGGCTAATAAAGGAGGCGCTTTACAAAGCGGTAAAAAAAAGCCCTCCTCGTTCCAGCGCTTGGTCCCAGTCATGGTGGTGTAGGGGTCAGGCTCCCTGTGTGAGTGGTAATGGCAGGTTTCCCGAAGGCTGGTGGGGAGGAAGCTGAGGAGCAGCACCCGGAGGCAGCCAGCACAGAGCCCTGGCACCCACTGCTGCCAGGCAGGCGACCGTGTGCTGACACACCGTGACGAGCCGCCCCAGGCCAGCCCTGGCTTGCAGAGGACAAGCAGAGGCAGCCAGGTCAGACCTTCCCTGCTGGGAAGAGTCCCCAGGCCTCCCCCTCGCCGCTGGAGACCTGCCTTTCCTGGGGTCCCTTCCGACCTCAGAGGCCCGATACAGTACCTGATGGCAGATGTGCTACTAGATAACAGAAAAGCAAAGGCCCCGCAGGGAAGTCCAGGGGCACAACACGCTGCTTGGAGCCCTACATGATGCAGCAAGGGCTAGTGGGCATTGGGTTCCAAGTCAGGACTAGCCACAGGCTCTGGGAACGAGGAAACCAGACCCAGCGCTACCCTGTGTGTGACACATCCCCTCCGTCCTTCGCTCCTCGGCGAGACAAAGAGGGCTGAGTGTGCAGCACACCTCCAGTCTCATTCCTCCTGTTTGTGACCACCAATCTGACCTCCCCAAAGGTTTCACCCGTGGCCATTGCAGCCACGCTGCGCACCCGGTGCACCCCTGCAGCACCCAGGGCACCCATGCTGGGGGTGCGGGGGTGTGTGGTGGAGCAACTGCTCCCCTTTCCATCTGCATCTCTGGGAGGGGGCTGTTTGCCCTGACACACCCAAAACACACGGCTCAGATCCCTCGGTGATGGGGATGGCTCCTGGGACTGGCTGACGGGTGTCCCGCACCCACATCGCGCGGTGCTCGGGGGCTGCGGGCAGTGGGGGGGCAGCCCCGGACGCTCACCCAGGACTGACCCTCAGGAAGGGTCTGTCACCCCTTGGAGCTGCAAAAGGAGGGCGCAGGAAGAGGCTCTGCAGGGCCCGGAGGTCTGGGCCGGGGCGGGGGGGGGAGCGGCTGGCGCAGCCGTGCGAGCTGAGCCGGGCAGGGTGAAAGGGGGGGGGGGGGCGCCGAGCAGGGGGTCCTGGGTGCCTCTGCGGGACCCTGCCCGTGGGTCGCGCGGGTCGTGCGTGAAAACAACCGCGGCGGCATCCCTCCCTCCCCCCTCACCCCCCTTCGGGCCGGCCGAACCGGAGCCCAGCCGCCGCCGCTCCCCCCGCACTGCCCGGCGCTCCCGCACCCCCCGGCGCGGCCCGTGGGCGGCTCCGCGCGGGGCGGAGCGGGGCGGGCCCGGCGCTGCGGAGGGGGAGCGGCCGCTCCCCGCCCCGCCCCGCGCTGCGCTGCGCTCCCGCCGCACGGCGGGCAGGCAGCAGGCAGCAGGCAGGCAGCAGGCAGGGCGGGCAGCGGCCGCTGCGGCGTGGGGCCGCGCCCGGGAGGCGGCGGCGGAGCAGCGGGCTGAGCCGAGGTGAGCGCCCGGGCGAGCCGGGGAGGGGGTCAGGCAGCGCCGGCAGCCCCAGGTGCGCTGCCTGCGAGGGAGAGGCAGGCAGGGCTGCAGGCAGGCGCAGACCCGCCGCTGGGAAAGCTCTTCCAAGGCGGGCCTCCCCTCCTCGGCAGCGGAGGGAGGGAGAGAGGGAGAGAGGGAGAGAGGGAGGGCAGCGCATCCCGCACCGTGTCCTGCCTGCGTGCCCGCCGTGCGGGGCGGGATGCTGCGGCCGGGGCGCGGCTCCCCGCGGGGGTCCGGCCGGGCACGGGGAGGGGGGACCCCGCGCTTCCCCCCCGGGAAGGAGCAAAGCGGAGTGCGGGGACGCAGCAGCGCGATTCGGGTCCTTGCACCGGGATGAGCCAGCCCCGGGGAGCCGTAGCCCTGAGCTGCGGGTTGCCGTAATAGCATTTAACTGCCGGGCTGGGATTTCAGGGGGACGATTTACATTAGAGGGAGAATGTGGAGAGAGCCAGGAACAACTTGGAATGGGTCCTCGCATATTTCTGTGGTTATTTTTGGAGTATCGTCATATGGCAGGAGGTGGGCTCTGGAGGTATCCTTGAGCTCAGCATTTTCTCCATAGGCTGGTTACCCGGGAGATTGTACTAGAGGACCTGCGTGGCCCTTTTCTCTATCAGTGGTTTCTGTATAAAACACTATTTATCTTTGCTGTTTGCGCAGGGGTATTGTTTCCCTCTGACATGCCCAGCCTTCAGCATGTTATGGGGGGGACCCTTCTGTGGGCAAACAATGGTCCGGGGATGCGTGGTTGAGTATTCACAATGTGTTGCAGGAGCAGGCGATGGAAAAGCTGTGTTTGATTCAGCTGTGGATGTTGTGAGGTGACTCCTGATCAGGCCTCTCTCCACTGCCGTGGATGAGGTGTGGCTTCTCCAGCATCCCTAGAGAGACCAGCCCATGCATCAGTCTCCTTCCTGCACTTAGCTGCCGCTTTCCCTCCAGCTTTCTCATGCGAGACTTGTCCAAAGTGATTTTTGCTTCCAAACAGCTGGAGATGCGGGAAGCACATTGTTACCAAGGTCTGCTCCTTGGGGCTGCCATGCAGATCTCTGCGTCCTTTGCTGGAGGACTCTGTGTGTGTCGGGTCCCTTTGCCCTCGGCCGCACAGGCTGGAGAGCTGCTCTGGGAGCCTTCGGTTACGTGTCCTTGTTGCTGTCAAGCGAGTTTGGAGCTGAGGGAAGGCTGGGTTTGGGCGATGATGCTTGCAAGAAGGGAATTACGCTTTAATTATATTTTTTTTGAGTCTGGTTTGATAGGCACGGAGCCTGTCTGTGGAGGCCTCCCCAGGGTGCTCAGAGCCGTGCTCTCGGTGAGGACCCCGGCCTCCGCTGCCCGCAGGGACGCAGGGCATGTTCTGGAAGCTGTGGCAGACCCTGGCTGCTGTAGAACCTGGCAGGTCCACAGCCACCCTCTTTCTCCCAGAGCCTTCCCCCCTTACACAGGGGTAACTCCGTGTTTGGTGTCAAAGGACCATGACGTACCTGTCCCTTGGGGGTGCGAGCCACCTCCCTGCCTGCAGCCCCTGCGGGGAGCGGAGTATTCACGGCTCCTCTCCTCTTTGCGCCATCCTTGTGCTGTGTTGATTGCTTCGGCTGCAACTTCAGAGGGTAATGCGGGCATTAAACCAGACATCACCGTAAACAGCAGAGCCCTGGGTTGGGCTGCAGGGGGGTACAGGGTGTCTCGGGGGGCGGGGGATGCAGCTCTGGGTTAGCTGCAGAGCCTTGTGTTTGTGCTGACAGCAGGCTGCTTTGGCTGCAGGTGATGTGTTATTCCCCTGCTGTTTTGGTTGCTTCTTGATGTTGTAGCTAGAACTGTCCAGACTTTTTATTTTTACCAATTTTTGAGAAATCACCATTTTCCAGAACTCTCAGGGGAGATGTTTTGTTTTGGAGGAAGCTTCTAAAAAAGGTTTTTGAAGTCCAGTGTTGTATTTCTAGTCAAAAAGCATGAGTGTGGATGAGAGTCTGTGTTCTTGGTGTGCTGAAGGTGAAGGTTTTAGTACCTTTCCTGTCCAGTGCAGGCATGGAGCTTGCTGGGCCCCCTTTCCCTGGGCTGCTGCCATGGTTGCCACCACCACAACAACCTCCCAGGGTAAGTGTCTTCTGGCATGTGGTTCATGGGCGGCCAGGAGGGGCGGCTGGGTCAGCTGAAGAGGTCACTGCAGTGTAGAATGGGGTAAATCTTAAAAATCAATTTTCTTCCCCCAGGCAGTTGAGCTCCCTGTTAAGCTCAGGGTGATGACCTTGGTCCTGGTGAGGAGCTGGATCTCTCATTGGTTTACAGAATAACCTTTCATGCTTTCTGCTGGCAGCACCGAGCCCTTGTCCCGTGTGTAACTCCGGCGTCACTCTGCCTTGCCTGCGTTCCTCCTTGCTCCAGCACTGCTGATGACTTCTGCGTTACTAGAGGAGGTTTTCAGAGACAGAGCAGTCAGGTGCCTGATTAATTTTGTCCTTAAAAGAAGAAATCTTTCCCAAAAGCTAATTAGGATTTCTAAATTAGGAATTCACAGAGAATGACCTGTTGGTTAAAGGGCAGGGGTGGGCTTGGCTCTTCCTGGGCCTGCTCTGAGTTTCCTGCCCAGTCTCGCAGACATCGCTTGAGTGTCCTTTGCCTTAATTTTATTTGGCTCTGGACTGGGGATATTTCCCTGCTGCCTTGGGCACAGCGCTGTGGCGCCTGAGTGACAGCTGGGATACCGATGGGGAAGCAAGCGTGTGCGAGGAGATGGGCTGAGTACGGGCTTAAGCTTTGCGACAGATCAGCGTGGGCGTCTGTAAGGCCTGTGTTTGGATGTATAGTAGACTTTCATGTGGTGCCTGTCACTTGGAGGTCTGAGCCGAGTCTGAAGCTCTGTTTTAAGCATAGAAGCAAAAGAAGAAATGTGAAACGGTGGAGGTTCCTGAGTCCCCGGTTGTTGGAAGCTCCTGTGCAGGAAGACTTGTGCAGCTACAAATACTTGATTCTCATAGAGCATCTAAAAATGTGCTTGCGCTGAGGCTGTGACAGTGATGGCTGCGAGGCTTATTGTTCTCATTAGAGCAGTCGGGTGGCTCTGAGTCAGCAGGTTTGGATTTGTCACAGCCAGGGTGATTGTTCCAGGGAGACCTGTGAGGTTCTCTGGTGCTGAGTGGAGGGGCTGGCCCTGGCTGTCTCCTCCTGTGTGGGGATGTTGGGGTTTGAGCCCAGACTCAAGCTCAGTGTTGGCTTGTGCTGTCACTTGAGTCTGGAAGGAGTTGTATGTATTTGTGGGAGCGGGACGACAGTCTCCTTTGGGACCTCCTTTCCAACACCTGCCCTGTGCCATTTGGGTCTATGAAGTTGAGCATCACTACTGGCAGTGAGGCAGCTTGCCGAGTGAACCAGTCTTTCTCGTGCACGTCACCTTGTCTGGATTACAGGAGATGGGAAGCATGGTGGGAGGAGACCATCTTTGACTGGGACATGTTGCAGGATTTCCCTGTGGCTGCAGATCCCTGTTTCCTCTCCTCCCAGCCCTTGGGTGGAAGCTTGTGGGTTGTCCAGGACCTAAGTGTGCCTTAAAGAGAAGAGGAGGAGATCTGGGCAACCACATCTTCCACCATGGAAGCCGTGGCTGCTTTCTGCAGCAGCTCTACTATCCACGCAGCATGCCCCTGGGGCAGAGCGGGGCGCTGGGCCCAGGCCCCATGGATGTCCCTTGTCTTGGGTGACGGTGGCTCCCTCTGCCCTGCCTTGCTCCAAGGAGGTGAACCGTTTGGGAGTGCATGGAGGCATCTGTACCAAGAGCTGTTGGGCTGAGCTTTTGTACAACTGGGACTGGAGCCAAGGTTTGCTCTCCTTGTGCTAGACAGGGAGCTGTGGGACTGTGTGGAAAGGGGCAGTCATCCCAGAGCCCCAGCTGGGTGATTTGGTGCAAATACTTCATGTCCGCTTGTCCCAGGACACAGCTGAGGGTGCTCTGATTTGAAACTGAGAATTAGGCAGTGCCCTGCCTATAGTATGTGCATGCTCATGCATGCTCCCGGGTTTGCCATCTGGAAAGATGGGAGTAGCAGACAGAGCCTTAAAATCTGGATGATAATGCTCTGGAAGAGGAATTTCTTTCCACCTTTTGCTGATGTCTGTCTTTTGCCCTCTGGGGGGGGGGGGCAATACTAGTGCCCCAGGCTGGGTCTGCCCCGTGCAGAAGCTGCTGTGTCCAGGAGCAGCCGGCTCTGGGTAAGCAGCATCCCGGGTCCGGTGTGATCACAGTGCAGAGAGGAGACTGGGCTGACCCTATTGTGCTCAAAACACGAGACAAATGAGGCTGAAGCTGCAGATTTGCAGTTGCCAGCAGGTCAGCAGTTTTACTTGGGCACTTGGCCTCTTTGTGGAGGTGAAATACGGTGGCAGCTTAGTATCTGCTCCATCCCCCTTTCAGAAACCAGCCCTCTGCCCAGCAGCTATAACTGGACCCCGTGGCCACCCCACTGGGCTTTGCTGTCCCCGAGCCCTTCTCGGTGCCCAAGACTGATGCTCCTTTGCAAGGTATTGGGGATGAGGTGGAAACCAGGACCAGGTGCTGCGCTAGCGTAAAACGCACCCTGCGTTTGAGGCAATACTGAATGAGGATTCACAGCCCAGCCCTGCTGCCAGGTTCCACCCACCGGCTCCTTCCTCCCTCTGCTCCTACTAACCCACTGCCGGGGCCCCGCTCGCTCGCTGCCTGGCAGCAGAGCGGAGATGTGTGCTGGTATCCTTCCCTGAGTATCATCGGATGGAGAGGAAAACACAGGGTGGAGTCATCTCTCGCACAAAGGAAATGTTGAGGTATCGTTTCTGCCTTTGGTGGATTTTTTAGGTGGCTGGGGAGAGATTAAACAGGATCTTAACACATTCACAGCCCCCTTCCCACCTCATTTTCCTGTGAATCTGTTGCTGTCATGGTATCTTTCAGAAGATATTTTTAGCTTTGCCTTTTTTTTCCCCCCCTCTCCTCGTATCAGGCTTTTGAAGGGAAACGCGTTTCTATGCGAGAACAGAATGAGCCATTTCACGAGACATTTTGTTATGAGCAGAAGGGCCGGGAAATCTGATTGTGCGTTTTAAATGACACATTCCCCTTTGTAATCAGCTAATCGTACTCGCTGGGGTGAGTGCCAGCAGAAAGCTCTCCCGGCCGGGCCAGAGGCAGGCAGGTGCGTACCCTGGCAGGCTGCGGGGTGGAAGTGGGGATGGACCAGCCCTTCGCATCCTCCTCCTGCCCATCCACACAGGACCGTTACCCAGGTGGCCACGCATGAAGGGCTGCAGTGCTGGGAGGGGTCCTGCAGGCTTTTCTCCTTAATGATCCTATTGAGGAAGCAGTACCCCCTGTGTGTGAGAGAAGCAATTAAATGTTCTAAATAGGTGCGCTATGGATCTGGCAGTGTTTCTGCTGGCAGGAGCTCCTGCTGAGCGTGGGATGGCATGGCACCTGACAAAGCTTTGGGTCTCTGCTTTGCCGGTGATGAGAGGGACGTGGCAAAGGACTCAAAGTGGGAGAGTGGTGCTGTGTTAAGGCCTAAGGGGTGGTCATGCAGCTGGGTCTGCTGCTTGCTATGGGAAGGTGCAATTTTTGACAAGGATGCTAACCCAACATTGATGGTGAAGTTTAGGGTGGGAAACCTCCAGTCTGAATTCTCAGCAGTGTTGCCTTTTAGGAGATTTACTGCAGGTCCTGATAGATGAAGGTTCTGCAGAGTGAACTGGCCAGAACGAGAGAAACCTCCCTTGAGGTCTAATCTGCCTGTGGGTATATGCATGCCTGTGTGAGGCCATTCCCTCTGCAAATTCATTGGGGCTCTTCTTCAGGGAACCAAAAAATGCTTTCTGGTAGTATGGCATGAGTAAATCCCTGTTGGTCGCCCTGGTCTCGTGTGCGATACATCTGTAAGCAACGCAGCTGACTTTAGGGGGATGGTTGGAAGTACTACAGGATGTAGAGAAAACACAGCTGGCCATGCTGTGTTTTGGTGGCAACTTCTACCATCACTGTAAGCCCACCTGGCCACTTCTGTGCTGCTGCCAGAGCTTTGGAGCTCAGTCCCCCTCTGCTGTGGTGCTGCTGGCTGTGGCCGCCTGCTGTGTGTAGGCAGGGCAACCTGGAAGGCCCATGGTGTTGTGGTCCATGGTCGCCTCCAGCTGAGCACTGGCCGGGCTGTTCCTTCTCTGCTGGTTGGAGCTGATGTGATCCCAGTGCGTGGTGAGCCGTGCACAGCTGGACTTCCCTCTGGTCCTGCTTCGTGCTTGGCTAAGCTGCCCTGGGGCTGCCACACTGCCCTGCCCTGTTTATGTTCCTGCTCTGGTGGATGTGGGAAGGAGACAGTATGAATCCTTGTCCCCTTTGCTGGACCCATCAGCACTTTTGCAATGTGCTGGCCTAGATTTGAGTGAGCTGGGCTCAGCGTATTGCTCCCTCCTAACCCCAGCCAGCCGTGCTGGTCAGGATCTGCCCCTTGCACAGACTGTAGCCGTCGTCTGGCTGCCGTTGGTGTCCCAGCGCCTGCTTCCATCGCCAGCACTCGTGCTCACCCTGTCAGGGTCAGGCTGGACGAGTGGGATGACGATGTTGTGACAATGTGGGTCATTGTGGGATGTTTTCAAGCCTGGGGCACTGTCTGTGGCTGAGATGGTGTATGCACCAGCCCGGCGCCGGGGAGAGCTGCGTGGCAGGAGATCACGATGCAATCTAGCATGGATTTTCACTAGCAGGAGTGTTATGGGCAGCTGCTTGTTTGCAGGCAGAAGTGAGCAGGGTTGGGGGAGGGTCTTGCTCCCGCTGCCTGTGTTCTCAGAACACTTCATTAATATGATACTAATTGATGCAGTAGCTCAGATCCCAAAATGTCTATAGCTCAGAGCCTGCTGTGGTGCGCCAGCCCCAGTGAACGCTGCTTCACGCGGCAGAAGATGGGAAGGAGGGACAGCCGGTGTCTGATGGAGAGCGCAGGGGCTTTGTTTGGCAGCGTTAATACAGGCAGGTTGGGAAGCGTTGAGTGCCGCTGCCTTGCTTTGGTGACTGCATCCTCCATCCTCCCTCGCAGGAGGAACATGGTGCAGCTGTGGCAAGCCCCAGGTGCTGGGGCCACTGGTGTGATACCCTTTCTTCTGGGTCTGTCGAAAGCTGTCTGCTCCTGTGCCTGGCTCTGCGTCTGCCTGCCCGTCTCTGCTGTGCATCTCTTGACTTGCCCTTGAGCTGGGATGGGAGAAAGCCAAGTGTACAAACCCGGGAGCAGCACGGGGCTCGCACAGAAATCGCTGGGCTTGGCAGAATAGGAGCAGGGCCACGGAGACTGTGCCGAAGAGGGGAGAGAGCCCCGCGGATTCCCACGGCTTTGTGTGACAGTATGTGGGTGGGAGCAGGAGCTGCTGGTGTTGGAGTCCATTCCCCATACCAGCATGGCCTGTTTGGGGCACCGTTGTGAGCTGCCTCTGGGAGAGGGCAGAGCTCTTCTCCTGATGGGGCTCTTTCTCTCCTTTGGCTCGTTAGCCGATGGGCTGTGACATCTGCACAAGAAGGAGGCAAGTGAAGGAGAGAGAGGTCTGTCGAGGCTCTGGGGCAGAGGGGTGTGGGGATGTAGGTAATGGCATGGGATGTTCACATACCAGTGGCATTCCTTGGTCCGTGGGCAGCACAGGCTCTGTGTGTCATTGCAGGTGGGTTGGGAAAATGCCATTTCCAGGACTGGGAGAGCAGCGAACTGTGCACCGGGACGTGCATTCAGCGTGGAGGAGTTTGGGCCCCGTGACACCGGCCCCGCAGTGGGGGTGGATGGGGGGACGTGGGGCTGTGGGTGCGGCCAGCACTGGTGCCACCTGACCGGGTACAGCCCCGCTCCCCACGCAGTGAGTGAAACCACTCGACTGGTGGCTGCGAAGGGATCTGTCCCTGTGGGGCAGGGGTGTATGAGAGCCAGCGTGCAGTGGCATATGTCCTGCTTGTGCTTCCCCTCGTGTGACAGCGGCGGAGAGCTGGGACAGGACCACGCACGTGGCAATAGCTGTAACTCCCTTCTCTCTCTGTATCTCTCATCCAAATCATTGGGGGGCGCAATTTCTCCCTGCTTGGAGGTGCCAAAGCTCCTGGCCTTATTGCATCAGGTTTTCTGTCTGGGGGACAGCAGCGGGTCCGGTTCTTGTCCTGGAGGCTGGAGCCCCACGTGGTAGCTGCCCAGCCACAGATCCATCGCTGCATGTCACCATGCTGCTTGGGGACTCTGTCCATGTGGAAAGTGGGGCAGCTTTTATGCCCCTCTCTTGGGAAAGCTGCTGTGGATGGGTGTCGCTCAGGGCAGGCTGTGTTGGGCTACACCCAGATGGTATTTGCTTGTGGAGAGTGAAAGGTTTTTGCTGAATCCATGGGAGAGGTGGGTGCTTTGCATAGGTGGGTCCTCCTGCCTGCTTTGCTTCTGTGCTTATGGGAGGATGGTCTTTGCCTACCGAAGGTACGTTTGAAAATTAACCCTTGGAAAAGCAGAAGGTATCCTTGCTGTGCTGTGAGACAGCTTCCTCCTTCATGTAGCTGTGGTGCCTGCTGGGCAGTTTTTCCTCCCCTATTAGATGCAGTTGTCATCTAAAAACTGACCCTGAAAATGCTGTTGCAGGATTGGGGCTGTTCCTATTAAAACTGCTGATTTTACTCCTGGTGTGCCAGAGCTGCTGGTCACTCCACGGATGGGTGAACGAGGCTGGCTCCCATGGGTGCTGCATCACTGACCTGCATCATTACCCGGGGTAAAAGTCCTGCCCACCAGATGTTGCCCTCGGCGTTACCACAGGGACCGTGCCGGTGAGCCAGAGGGATGGGTGACAATGGGGTGGCACAGATGGCCCTGAAAGGAGAACTTGGGCAGCACCGGGCGGTGTGAGCCAGGAGGGTATCTGTTTCATTTCTCGGAGGTGTGTTGGTTCTGCGGCACTGCCTGTAGTAAATATTTGCTTTTATCACTCAAATGAGCAGAGCTGGCTCGCAATGCACGCAGTGGGCAGACTGGCTGCGTGAGAAGGTGCTGTTTTCACATCAGTCTTTTTGAGAGTAAAGCAGCATCTAACATAATCTGGAGCTTACATTCTCCAGCAAGCAGATTTGTATGGAGTCTAAACACAGTGCTCGAGCCGTGCGGGCACCATCTTGTGATGAATTATCTGGCTAACGTCCTTCCGTGCACTTGCCATCGTCTCTGGGAAGGTTTTTTTTTTTTTCTTTTTAACCAAATCTGATTTCTTCTTTGCAGGTTCTGAATTGTGCCCAAGCAGAGCGCTGAGAGCAGCCCCTGGAAGCAGTGTGAGTTTATCCTGAAAGCTTTTATTCTTCTTTCCAGATCCCACATAAGGCTGAGTGGATTTTGTAGCGTAGAAGGGGTTGCTCAGCAGGGAGCCTGTGCTGCAGGGAGGCTTGTCTGCCAGAAACCCCCAGCAGGACTGGAAATCTGGCCTGCTACCACCAAAGCACAAAACTGCTGGGCTTGGGCTTGTTCTGACTTCCTTTATGTGTTGGGATTTTTCCTGGTTTAGTTAGGAGTTGGGCAACAGCCCCTTTGCCAACAGGAAAGCTCCTTCTGGCTGCCCAAGTCTTTGCCCGCTGATGGAGCGGCTCTGGGACGTCATACTTAGTGCTGAGTTTTCATGCTTTCTGTTGTGCAGAGGATTTGAGGCAGGTGGCCTGTCTGCAAACCAGCCATTGTGCTTTGTTGGGTGTGGATCTGAGCCCAGGGAGTTGGTCCTGGGCTCATGGGAGCTGGGCATGGCCAGCTTGAGGCATGTCCCGGTGAGGCTGGCTCCGCCGGGCAGCTGGGAGCGAAGGATGAGAGAGGACAGCGATAAGTCTGAGCTGCAGGATTAAATTGCTGGGATGCCTGAAAGAGTTGAGGGCTTGTGGTCCAGGCCTTCTTGGAGACCCCTGGGGTTCCTCCAGCTGGGTGGGCTGCTCTGCTCCAGGTCCCCAGTGCCCAGCAGGTTTGCATGGTGCGTGTGACACCAGGTGTGAGCTGTTTCCACATGTCCTGCAGATGGTGTGCAGCTGGGGATAGCTGGGAGGACAAGGGCTCGCTTCTGCTTTCGCTCCCCGACCTGCAAGGTGAGCCTGGATGGAGAGCAACGCAGCAACACTACCCTCACTCTGGCCCAAGATGGGAGGAAGGTGTCATCATCTGAAAATTGGGGATAAGGAGCTCCGTGGCAGGACCCTGCTGTCCTGGCTCTGTCCGGGGTGACAGGAGCATGTGGCAGCGGGCGCTGCGAGGCTCGTGGCATCCGTGGGACCCCGCTGCCCGCTGGGGCTTGGCTCCTGCCTACATGAGGCAAAGGGCGCAGAGGCAGGCAGTGCCCTGGATGTGGACGGGGGATCTGCGTCCTTGCCGAGGGCTGCGATGGGCTGCTATGATGTGTTCCTCAGGGCGAGAGGCGCCTCTGGCTCTGAATGGGGCAGCTCGTTACTTTTTATGAGCAGTTTCTCACCAGCGGTGCTACAAGAGCATCCATCCAGGAGGGCTCTTTGCGGACCTGGCAAGATGCCACATCCGCCTGCATCCAGGGATGCGTGTCTGTAGGGAAAGCAAGGAGAATGATGGGGTTTGTTGTCCCATCTTTGTATGCTGAAGAGTTTGGGTGCTGGAAGACCAGTTTTGGCATTGGTGGGGGCAGAAGTGCAGGCCTAACTTCAGTGGTGGATCGCATCGCTGTGTGCCTCAGTTTCCCTCCAGCATGGGGTGGGTGCCTGTGTGCTTCTGCTCTGGGGCTCTGCACAAGGAAAGCTGCTTGGGAGGTCAGGCACTGGCCACCCCAACGTGGGAGTGTTCGGCTCCTGGGCGATGCCTGGCAGGAAGCTCTGCCCCTGCATCGGGGGTGTGAGTCCCTGTCGGGGTTCCCTGCACTGGGGCGACATGGGGAGCAGGACACGCACCACCTCCATGGTGACCCCTGGTACCCAGCCGACCCCTTGCTTTTGCTGGTGGCCTCAGTGTCCCGGGTGCAGCTGGGGGTCGGTGACCCAGGTCTGGGTGTCTTTGCTTTCATGTTTCTCTCTTTCGGTTGCATCTCCTGAGCTAGCACTGGGGGTTTGGGGGAGCACTGGCACAGCAGAACTGCTCCATGGCTGTGTGCTCGGGCAGACTCGCCTGCAGGTCCCAGCTTCCTGGCAGGTTTGGGCAAGCAAAGCCTTACCAGCACAGCCTGGGCCAGCTGCTGCCTCGTGCCAAGGGAAGTGTCCCCAGCTTCTGGAAGGGTTGGTGATGCTTTGGTCCTGGCACAGTGCTCATGCTGGTGATGAGCTTCTCATTTCTCTGTATTTCTACAGCTCCTTCACAGCTGATGTAAAATCCTACCTCCTGGATGTCATGAAGGGCTTGCTGCTGGGATTTGCTAGGCAGGGGTGAAGGGAAAGGACTGTCTCCTCGGGGGCTTGCTCAAAGGAGATGGTCATCCATTAGTTGGACTAGATGATTGTTGTAGGTCCCTTCCAACTGAACTGCTCCATCCTCCTGGGAAGTGGCGCACAAGACACGACCGTTACCTTGGGGAGAATGATGCTTCCTAGCCACTGCTTTAGACTTCAAACAGGGCTCTTCTGGGGCTGCAGATTGGAGGATGATGACTGTAGGCAGAGAGCTTGGGCCTTCCTTTGGAAGGAAAGAGAAGATGGGAGAAGGCAGGGCTGAGCCTCTGCCTGAGCTGAGCTCCCTTCAGTGGCTTCCCTTGCTCTAGGTGCTCTTCACCTACTCAAGCTCCTCTCCTCTTCCAGCATGCTGCTTATGGGCTGGCCTTGTGGTTTCCAGGGTACATAAGGCAGCTGACCTTCCCTGGCTGCTACATCCCAACGCAAGACGGCTGAGCCCATGGTCTCCACCTTCCCCTGCTTGCACTTGTGGGTGAGCGGTGATTGCCGCAGAGGCAGTGGGTGACCTGGAGCTGGGGTGGGAGCTGTCACCAGCAGAGGAAGAGTGTTCCCTGGCGATGGGTGGTCCACATGGTTCGCAACACCCCTGCCTGCTTCTGGTGTGTATCTGAGGTGCCTTGCTGGTGCTCTGCAGTGGTCAGCCACGGGGCACACCTGCAGCTGGGTGACCTGGGTTCAAAGAGCACTGGTTGTTACCATAACAGCCTTTGGGTCAGTCTCCCTCCCTCTGTTGCACCAGAACAGCCCTGGGCTCCACTCTGGTGCCGTCCCTACATGAGAGTTGGAGTAGGAGGAGAGGGCTGGCTGCAGTGCTGGTGGTCCTGGTGTCTCCCTGGGCAGCCTGCTCCCTACCTGGGCTGACTGCTCCATTTGGCCATGGCACCCCTTGGGCAGCCCCTTCCCCACCCAAAACAGCATGCAGGGGCCGTGGGGCATGGCCAGTCTGCAGCAGGGCAGCCCCATCCCCCAGGCAGAGCCACCAGATGTGGCACTGAGATAGTTTAGCCCCGTCGTTCTGCTCACAGGCAGTTTCTAATGGCTGTAAAGTGCAGGTGAGCACAGAGCAGCTGCTGAGGTCCCTCCCTGGCACCCTGGGCAGGATTAGCTCCTTATTATAAGAACTGGGCCAGGACGCTGCATGGATCACCTTGTGCCTGAGAAATGCTGTCAGTCTGTTTTATGGAGTAGAATCACAGAATCATCTCAGTTGGAAAAGCCCATGAAGCTCATCCAGTCCAACCATGAACCTCACCCTGACCGTTCCCAACTCCACCAGATCCCTCAGCGCTGGGTCAACCCGACTCTTCAACCCCTCCAGGGATGGGGACTCCCCCCCTGCCCTGGGCAGCCCATTCCAATGCCCAACAACCCCTTCTGAACAGAAATACTTCCTAAGAGCCAGTCTAAAGTTATGAAGATGAAGCTGTTCTTTCCTCCCTGCCCTTCACCCCGTGTGGCAGCGGGACCCTGGCTGGGCAGGCAGCACTGGCAGCCCCGGGGCAGCGCTGCCGCAGGGCTGGGGCTCACTGGGTGGCAGCGCTGTCTTTGGTGGGTGCTGGGGCGCTGCTGTGCCTGCTCCCCCGCCCTGGCTTGGGGCTGCTGGTGCACTTTCCTCTTGATTTGGGGCCCATCCTCGCTGGGAGACGTGCCTTGGTCAATGAAGCTTGCTCTGTGCCATCCCAGCTGCTTTGGCCTGGGCTGAGCAAACAGGTTTGCGGTATGTGGCAATGTGTGCCCTGAAGGCCGGTGAGAGCTGCCAGCTCCCTCAAACTCAGCTTGGGAAAGGCTGGCTTCTGGCCAGGCACCCTGCTTGCTGTGGCTGATACTTTTAACCTCTTCTGCATCCTCGTCAGTTAGGAGCTGGGCATCCCCCATGCTGTGTTACAGTGGGGGTGAGCTGGGGTGCCCACCCGTCTGACCCCCTCTCTGCCTGGCTGTTGGAGGCTTCTCTGCCCGAGAGCTGGGCTGGGCTGGGATCTCGCCCCACCTCTGACACGCAGCGGGCAGCATGTGAGGTACCACCCTCGCTGCTGGTTCTGGCCAAGGGTGTGAAGGGCTGGGATGGCCTCCTACCTCGCTGAACTGGTGATCCCACCAGGGCTGGGTGGAAAGGAAGAGCTGTCTGTCCATTCTCAGATCCCTGCGGAGCAGAATTTGCCGCCTGGGACCGGCGTTTCAGCAGCTTTATTGGCGCAGCAGGGCCCAAGGGATGCAGAGCCGTAGGCAGTGTCTGAGCAGGCGGTGTGGGGTGGGATCTGCAGGACTCGCTCCCAAGGGGGGATGCGGAGGCTGGATCATGTGCAGGAGAGCACCCAGCCCTGGTGTGGGTATGCTCCAGGACATCATCTCCCAACAGATGGGTGCTGGTGACAGCACCTCTCTGGGCTTCTTATATCCTGGCTCCCCCACAACCCTTGCTCTCTCCTTTATTCTGGGTCAGAGGCTTTTGATTTTCCTTTTTTGGCTTTCCTCGCTGTTGCTGAATGGGTTAAACAATGTTTGCGCCACTTCCCATCCTCAGCAGCTACAAAAGCAGGTGCTGAGAGCTGCTCAGTGGGAGGCCAGCAGGTTCTGTGGGGCATGATCTGCTCCCATCATAGTGGTTTGCCAGGCTCAACCTCACCCAGGGTGCAGGTCAGGGGTGCTGGGGCTCACTTGCCTCCCCCAGGGGATGCTCCTTCCATGGGGGCTGGGTGCTTGTCATTCCTTTACGTACAGTGTCTCAGCCTGCTGAGAGGGTCCTCAGCATGGCTGGTATTTTCTCTGCTGTGACATTGCTCAGAGACCTCTGGAAAGGGCCAGTTCTTCATGGAGCCATATGCTGCCCTAGGACTCGGGTCTTGGCCCGTGTACTTCCCCACCTGCAGATAAGGCCGGATGCTTGGCAGGGTGATGAGGAAGCAGGCGGAGCACTGGAGGGAGCTTTGCACTGTGGTGAGGAGCTTTCAGAGCCTCTGAGACCACTGAACATGCTGGATGGAGAGTGAGGTTGGGTCTCCATGCCACTGGTGTCACCTGGAGGGTGCTTATCCTGCTCCCATGTGCACATAATGGCCCAGGCCATTCAAGGTAGCCAGCGTTGAGATGGCATCTGTCACTCAGCGTGTGGCTGCTGCACAGATCCCACTTTCCTCCAGCTGAAAGCTCCGTGGTGCCCAGTAAACCCTATGACAGTGGTGGTTGGTGGGGTGAGTGGGAGTGCTATCGCTCCCCATGACCCTGGCATGATGCTTCTTGTTCCTCACCACAAGGTTATGTTTTAATGATGAATTTTGGATGGAAAGGGCAGGAGGGTGAATGAAAGAGAGAGCTGCTGTAATCCTGCTACGGATTCAGCATGGCTTTTGCTGCACAAGACTGCTTGGCTGCAAGTGAGAAGGCGCTGGTACCCAGGTTGCCGGGGAGACGGAGACGTTCAGACGTGGCGGATGCTGCGGCTGTGCTGTGCTGTCCCACCCCTCCGCTGCCACCACTGCCAGCCCCAGGGGCTGTCTCTGGCCCTGTTGCAGGGGATGCAGTGTGGGGCAGTGTGTGTGCTGCCTCATCTGAGAGGCATTGGTGATGGAGCCCCCACATCAGTGGTTTCTGGTGGCTGTGGCTGCACCAGTACCATGGGTGGACACCCCAAAGTCGGGGCAGGCTGGGGAGAGCCGGACAAATGTCGGGGCTTCAGGGGCCCGCACTCCAGAGCCACCTCCAAGTGGGTCCCTTGTGCCAGCCCTGGTGGGGTGATGCTGGTGGGGGGTGAGAGGCTGTCTGGGGTGGCTGGTGGCCTTACTGCCACTCAGCTCGTCCACCTGCTGACCGAGATGGGCAGCCCCACCTCTTGGAAAGTCTAGACTTACCTCCTCTTCTAGAAGGCACCTGTCATGGGCCACCTTCAGGTCCCTGAGGAGCAACTGGTGAGCAGAGGCGTGCAGTGCCGTGCCAGCCCGGGGGTGGGTGCTGTGTGTTGGTGCTCTGCAAGGGCTACAGCCCTGCCTGTGTCCCCACATGGCCCTCACCTATCCACCACCTTCCAGGCAAGATCACCGTGCCTTCTCCCTGTACACCCAGCCCTGGGCATCCTCTGGCAGCTGCCCGCACTGTTCCCCCCATGTGCCTTCCTCCCAGCTGTGGGCCGGGTGTCCTGCCTACCGTCCAGAGACCGCAGTGGAAGGCATGAACCCATCGGGGATGGCTGCCGGGTATAAGAGGCATCTCTGTCTTGTTCCCCTCGTGCTGTGGTGAGAACACTGCAGCCTCCTGCTTGCAGCAGCCGTGGGGTCGCTGCTCCATGCTCGGCAGCCCTGCTGCCAGGCTGGGCTGTGTGGGACAGAGGGGTCAGGCTGGGATGGACCTGGCTGAGCCCAGATCTGCCAGGGAGCTGCCACTGGCTTTGCATCCCTGGTCCTGGCTGAGGCAGCCCCGATTTAGCTGGGAGGGCAGGAGCTGTGCCAGCCTGTGCCCAGGTGTGCTTGGCACAAGTTGTGTGCTGGGGAGTGCTGCCTCTGCCAGCCACTCGTGTCCAGGACCTCCTGGACACAAATTTCTCCCTTGGGTTGTGCCGTGGTGTGGCCAGCTTGGCTGCAGTGGTGGGGTCCCTGCTCCCTGTGTTCAGGCTGGCCACAGCACCCTCCTGTGCCAGGGGTGCCTCTCCGAGCACAAGAGCAGGAGGCACTGGTGGGTACCACGGGCTCTGTCCAACTTGGGGCTCTGCCCATGGATGCAGTGGGGAGGAGAGGCTTCATTCAGGTTTGCTTTTTTCTGCCCCCCCCTTTATTTTTTTTTTGAAAACTCCTCTGGCCCTTCCTTCTGTTGTCATTTAATTGCCCAACTTCCCTGAATACCCGTCACCTGCCTGGGGGTAGAATTTGAGACACATCAAAGCTAGATGAGCTTGTGCAGGCGATAAGCGTACATCCTCTGGGAACTGGTGGGAGATTAAACAGCCGAGAAAAACAACTGCTCAGGGTTCTCCAAGAGGTAAAATGGAAGGGCTGGGAGAGAGCAAGGGAAAATCAGCAATATTTGCTTACCAGAAAATGTCTGCCTCGTGCCTGGGGGCTGGCTGGCATGGTGGGTCTGCCCCTGGGGTGAGGCCTGGGGGCTGCTGGGTGGGGGAACACCAGGCTGGAGCAGTTCTGCAGTGGGAGCTGGGGCTCTCCATGCATCTCTCCCAGTTTTGACCCTGGCATGGGTTTGTACAGCTGTTCATCAGGATTATATCTGTGCATCATCTAAATGACTCTGATTCCTGCCACCCCTCTGGCAGGAATCTGGTCACATGGAAGTGGAGGAGCAGTGCCAGGGATTAAAAGGGTTAAGATTAAGTGGCAAACTTGGTGTCTTACCTGGGCTGGGTTCTTCGTGGGTAGGTGTGCGTCTGGGCAGCAGGAGTGGACCTGCACCCACCCAGCTGCCTGCCACTGGCAGAGACCTGCCTGCACCTGAGGGGTAAATCAAGCTTCAACTTCAGTTGAAGAGGGGGGGAAAAAAAAAAGCGAATTTTAAGATTTGTATTTCGGAATAATACAGAGCAAGTGGAATAAATCCCAGGCAGTGGCATTGTTTGTAGTCTCAGGAGCAGATCAAACCAGCACTCGGAGAGGTCTCCAGCAGAAGCTGGCTGCCAGCGTGCAGGAGGGAGCGTGGCACGGGCCTCAGCAGAGCAGCCTGCTGTGGCTCCCGGTTGCTACCCTGGTCCTGCTGGTGCCGTTGACCAGTCCTCTGTGTGTTATTAGACCTGTGTTTAAAGAAGAATGGGGTTTTTTGTTTGTTTAAAAAAACCCCTGTAGTAGTAGTCATTTTGTTGCATAAAGTATCTCCTTCCTATATCTTAAAAAAAAACCTCAACCCACCTAAGATATTATACTCTGCTTCACGGAAGAACTTTTGGTTTTGATGACGCTGGTGAGTGAGCTGGGCATGGGATGGGTGCTGGGCCGTGTCAGCTGGTAGCATCTCCCCTGCCATCCGTCACAGCCCTGGGTGGGGGTGTGAGGAAGGTGGGGACCTTTCGGGGAGCAGCCTCTGGAGACCCATCTTCGGCTGCTTTAATGCACTGGGCCTTTGCCTCCTGCAGTGCTGGCACCCAGTGCCAAGCTGCAAGGAGGCTGTGGCTGCGGGATTGAAAGCTCGTGGAAGCCTCTCAGCTTTTTTAACAAGACTTTGGGGCAATGTGCTTGCAGTCACAATGATTTCTTGCAGCACTGATGATAAATCAGATTTCCGGGTGCCAAGTCAAAGGAAAAGCTTGGTTTACTCTCTAGCTCTGACACATGAGAGGTCAGACCTCTGCTAGACACCAGTGCTGGGGATAGTTTAAGGAAGCCCCAGAAGGTCTATTTTCCAGTCTTGATTTTCCATGGTTAATATAGCAATTTCCTGCTCCTCTTTCCAGCCAGCTAATCTGTCTTCACTCAGAAGTGAGACGAACAGCAGCATAAATTGCAGGCACAATCCAAAAAGATGTGTGCAAGAATAGTTCTCTTCCTTGAGTTCCAGCTCCTGCCTGTGTCACTTACTGATCTGCTGTTTTTCTTCCTGTGAATTTGTAGCATTTTCTTCCCTGCAAAGGACTTTTGAGGTGTTTGCAGGGATTTTCCCAAGTACGTTGGCCTCTATCAGTTGGAAAGCCACAGTGATGCTGGGGCTTGTTGCAGCCTGGGGACTTGCTAGGAGTGAAGCTGTGAAGGATGATGCTGACCGGAGCGTGGGGTGGAGCTCAGACACATCAGTGTCCCGGGGAAAGCAGGTTGTGTGGTGCTGTGGGAGATGCTCATTCCGGGCTGGCCACTTAAAATGCGCTGAGATGGCGTGAAGTGGTTTCCATTTGTCCTTTTCCTTCCCCTATCTAGCATTTGTCAGCTGCTGGAGGCAGCAACTGGACTTGGGGTGGGGTGTCTGTCTCGCCTAAAAGGGTTGCGCCCTTTCCTGGAGGCCTTGGGTCCAAGGCAAGGCTGGGGGCTGAGATGTGGGGTCTGACGGGGTGCAGGGTCGGGTTGCAGTGGAGCACGTCCCTGGCACAGCCAGGCCCCGGAGCTTCAGCGGGAAGGGGGAAGCTGGCAGATACCAGGTGGTGGTTTCTGGTCTCACCTCTGCTGCCAGAGCTGTTGGAGCAGAGCTGTTGCGCTGCTGGCAGGGACGTGCGGGAGAGGTGGCTCCTGCGGGATGCTAGTCGCTAAGCAACTGGCAGAGGTGGAGCTTTCTGGGTACCATCCCCAGCGCCACTGCCTGTGCTGCTGCCTGTCTGCTCCGGCATTGCCTGCATCCTCCCCAGGCAGTGCAGTGGGAGGTCCTGCTGGCTGCACCCCACTGTCCCGGGGCAGAAGGACACCCCAGGGTGTATCTGGGTGTTGCTGAACCCTGATTTGAGGTTCCTCTGCCCAAGATCACTGACACCCTCACATCGGGGATGGAAGTTGTCTTGAAGTTCTGTTGACCCTTTTGTTTGGGGCTTCCACCTCAGCGCTGCTTCCCTGCCTGGTTCTGCCATTTTGCACTGAGGCAGGGCAAAAAGTCGGGAGCCCCAAGGCTCCAGCACCCTGTGGCTCATGTGCAGCCCCCCTGGCTGGCCTGGGGGCTGTGGATGCAGGGTGGGCTGGCTTTGAAATGCTGGGGGAGCATGTTTCCCCTCTGGGATAGTTGTGCCAAGGGAGCCTGGGAGCCTTTGGTCTTCCCTGGGTGATGGGTGTGTCGAGACAGGGATGGTCAGGGTGGTACGGGAAGGTTGGGTGGTGCAGAAGGGTTTGGGGAGGTCTCAGTGGCTGCACTGCTCAGGTGCCCCTCAGGGCGACTGTAGCCCTGCCTTGGGTAAGTTGTGGCCTTGGATCCCTTTTCTTTACGGCCTTTCCAAGGCTGGGTGTTTGTAAGGCACTTGGAGAGTCTTTGGATCAAATGATATCCTGCAGCGTGGGAAAGAGCTGTGTCGGTGACTGCTTGGGGTCTGGAGGATGGGGAGGTTACTCTGGGTGGTGGCTTAAACCCTTCAGTGCATCCACAGGGCTGATTCACCATGTGCCATCGCACTGGAGGATGTTGTGTGCTGAACGTTAAGCAACTCGCTTTCTCCCTTGCCCTCTCCTGTAATATTCCTGCCCGCAGCCAGTGCTTCTTGCTGGACCTTTGCTGGAAGAGCTGAATGCCCTGGGTGCACCATCATATCATAAATCTCCTGTCTCCCCACTCCTAGTGTGCTCTGAACTCTGCTGACAGTGCAAACATGCCTTTTAAAGGTATGCGTTTGCCTGGAAGAAGCACATTCCTGGCTTTACAGGGCTGCCTGACATGACAGAGCGAGCGAGCTGGGCAGCCCTTGGTTTTGCAAGAAGCCTTAATGAACTTCCACACCCCCCTGGACTCCTTCCTGGAACAGCAGGCAGGATGTGGGCAGCCAGCGGAGGGGGATGCGGGGTTGCCGGTGGCTGTACAGTTTCTGGCACAGGGGCTGCCTGGTTTGCGGCTGATGTGAGGATCGGCCCTTTGCTCCCGAGGGGCTGAGCTGCCACGCTGCTGGCGGGAGCCTGTGCTGTGGGCTGGCTGTGGGCTGAGCTTTGGGGTCCCTGTCACCCTGCGGGCTGCTGTGGCTGTGCTGGCACAAAGGTGCTGCGTGGTGGTTTGGGTGTCCCCGGGCAGGGAGGGGACCGGTGAGCTGCTCCCTGCCAAGACATGCCCTTGTCCCTGAGAGCCAGCAACGGTGCTGGCGTGGTGCAGCCTTGCAGCCAGGCAATCCTGAGGAGGCAGCGAGGCGGCCATGGCTGCCTGCATCTGCCTGCTGAGCTGCTTTGGAGATGCTTTGGGGAGGGTGGCCAGCAGGCAGTGCGGATGGCTCTCTGTGAGCCGCAGCAGCGGCTCTGCCTGGGAGCAGGGGATGGTTTTCAGCCGTCTGGTGACAGGTAGGCATTTCTGCTTGTGCTGCTGAGTGGCTGTCATCAGGGGGAGGGAGCTGAAGTGTGAGGGAGTCGGGCTGAAACCGGAGAGCTCTGGAATAGCATCGTCCCTTTGGCACCTCCGGAGGCTGCAGGACCGCAGAGCCTGGTGTGACCGAGGGCATTCATTGGACTCAGCTTTTGGAGGGGAAAACAGGTGAGACTGGAGGGACCTATGGGTGCTGAGGAAAGCAAAGACATCCCCAGAGCGCTAAGCAGGCTGTGGTTTGCTAGTGAGACAATGCTGTGATGTCCGGGCTCAGCGATGGCACGTGGCATGCCATGGCTGGTGCTGCTGGTCCCATCCCACGTGCTCACGTGGGTCTCCAGGAGCAGGAGAGCAAACCAGGGGCCGAGGGGTGCCTGGGGGCTGCAGCCTGTGCCGGCTCTTTCCTCTTGCTGATGGGCGGTGTCTGGCTGCACTTTCATCTGGAGAAGCGCAGGGTGTTTCTGCAAGGGCTGAATCACCGCTCTCCTGACCCACCGGTTGAGAGATCTTCGTTTGCATGTTCACGATGCTGTGTGGAAGGTGCTTCCTGGCTTCTCAAGCTGTCCGCTGTGAGGGGTCACAGCGATTTATTCCTGAACTTACTTATTTGGCTGGGAGGTGTCACTCAAAAGGGTAGGAGTGCAACCTTGTTTAAAATGGCCTGAAATTACGCGGGTCTTGCAAAACGACTGTGTGCTGCTGTGCGTGGCGGGAGCAGGGGGAGGACATGCTGCTTTGGCATCCTGGCAGGCTCGGAGGAGGAGGCGCCTCAGCCCTGTCCCCCCCACCCCGGGGACGCAGCACAAGTCATGCTCCTCTTCCCTGGTTTTTCCTGGTGCCAAAAGCACGGAGGGAGCGAGCTGGAAGGGCGGGTTTGGTCTCTCGGGGTGGACTCTGCCCAGGCTGCTCTCAATGCTGGCAGCTGAGCTGGGGAGGCGGTGAGTTGCTATCACAGCCTAACTCAAGGCTGACTTGGGGGACAGCCCCTCTCTCTGTGAACTCAGTGGCTTCTTAACTTTGCTTTTTTTGTTTTCCCCTAACTTGCTCATGATTCATTTTTGACCCATGGCACAATGCCTTTGGAGCCACAGGGGAGCTGAGCCCCGCTTCCAGAGTGTAGTTTGGTGAAATAAGCTCAGGCTGCTTTATTAACCCTGGATGAGGGGGATGCCACTGTGGGCAGCAGGTCACTGCCCATCTCCCAAAGGCAATGCCGGTGGAGAACAATGCTGTTTGTGGCAGGGGAGGCACTTTTCTGCCTGTCAGCTGTGTTTGCAAAAGCCCAGCATCCTGCTCTGGGGTCAAATGTCTCCGCGCTGCCTGGCTCACGCATGATGAGTGAGCAGATGTCCGGGCTCTTGGCAACTGCTGACATAATATAAATACATAATTGCCCAAACACAGATTCAACACGTGTCAATTAAGTCTGAGCTTGCAGGAGAGCAGCTTTGCCAGCCCCGGTCAGATAGGTGGGAGACCCCCACACCATGGGCTCCTTCCACATGGGGATCCCAAAGCCTCTGGAGGTGTTACACAGGATCGCTGCTCTCACACGAGTGTGTTGCCACTGGATCATCTCATCCTTGCTGCCTTTATTCTCATATTTTTCCCCACTTGACCCAATTCATTGCTTGGCAGCTGCAGCCTGTTGATGAAGAGCCACCATCCACTTCTCATTGTGGTGCTCGGTGGCTACTTCAGCCCTGGGTTTGACTCCTCTTCCCCAGCTCAGCGTCCCTCAGGAACTCCAGGTCAGGTCAGTGACTGCAGAGCATGCCAACTCAACAGCCCAAGCTTGCCAGGCTTGCTTGGGGCTGGAAAGCAACCACCTCTCCTGACAAAGGTGTCTGTAGTAGCCATCAAAGCCCTACACTGATTTAAGGCCCGCTGATAGGGCAGGCTTGGGCTTGTCTTCAAGAAGGGACTGGTCCAGGCAGCCTTGATGAGACCTTCATGCCCTCCATCGCCAGACAGGCTCTGAGCTAGACCTGTCATCTCCTCTGGAGGGACAGGAGCTGACGTGTCCCTGCAGTTTCACGGGGAGCAGCCTCCTGTGCTTAGCTGGTGGTGATCATCTCCACCAGCAGGTTCAGACCTCAGTGCTCTTCCCTGCCTGAAGGCAGGACGGGTGGCAGGGCTGGGTCCTCCTGATGCTCTGCTGTCGTGTGGTGGGCCAGCCCTGCTCTGGTTAGCAGGACAAGGCAGCAGAGCTCAGTTGGGCCAGCGCAACGTCTGCTCACAGGCTGGGGAGAAAGGCACCTGAGGTGAAGAGGGAATGCTCACACTATCCTTTGTGTTCTCAGTGTGACCTACTTAAGCTCAAACCATCCTGCTGGGCAGGAGAACGTCGTGCTGTGTTGGTCTGACATCTCCTTTCCAAATGTTCCTGGCAGGTGGGTGGGAGGGAGCAGGCTTGGAGGTGATGGGAAAAGGCTGAGTTGTGGGCAGTGTGGCTGTGAGACTACGTGTGTATGCAGCGGCATGGAGGGACGTGTGGTGCAAGGCTCATGGGTGGATGGAGGGAGGATGCCTGCAAGCACCCCATGGTTGTAGGGCGGGCTGGATGAGGTGGATGGTAGTGGCAGGGGATGGGTGAGCATTAAGGCTTCTCCCAGCACCCCAGTGCCCTGCTGCTTCTGCAGTCATTGAGCCCTGCTCTGCAGGGTGCCCGCGGGATGCGGTGCCTGTGCTCTTGTGCTTTAGCCCTGGCTGCTGTGTGCACCTTCAAGTGGTTGCTGGGCAGAGCAGCTGGGTCACTGGGAACTGGAGTTATGTCTTTGATGTGAGGCAAAGGGGGAACTGCTTTGCTGTAAATGAAGAACATCAGAAGAGATTGTGATTGTCTGGAAAAAGACTTGGATGCTAAAACATTCATCTGTGTGACTGATCTGAGGAACAGAGAGAAAATAGCAGGACATGAGGAGGAAACGTAGAGATGGGGGCTTGAGACAAGTGTGCAGGCATGAAGGGTCTTAGAAAGCTATGGTTACGGACCAGACGGCAAATCTCAGTGCTGCAGTCGCAGAGCCGTGCTGTCCCGGCTAACAGGGGTCTGCAGGAGCCAGGCAGAGACAAGAAGTGAACCCCAAGGTCCATCCAGCTAGATGCAGCAAGGGCACATGGACTAGACCCTCACGGCACAGCCAAGACCCTGATGGCAGGAGGAGGAACTGAATGCTTTTGGTTTGGACCCAGCAGCGCTCAGTGCCCAGTTGCCCGTGTCTCTGCCAGCTGTTTTCTGCTCTTTCAGGGTTGAGCAGAGAGGAGCTCCTGGGGCTGGTCCTGCAGGGACCTCCTGGGCAATTGTCTTTGCCTTGGTTCAGTGGCTCTATAGAGCTGCTGGTCTCTGAGGGCCTCCAGATCACCTCTGGGAAGGACCAAAGCTGGAACCCATTGGAGTGGACGCAGGTCCTGCTGGCTGAATGGGGGCCGCAGGGAGTTGCTGTCCTTGGGCTGAGTGAGGTACCACGGGTGTTGCCTTCTCCGTGCAGGGCTGAGCTGCCACTGGCACTGTCTCTCTGTGGGGCTGCTCCTGTGGAAGGGTCACAGTGGCCTGGGGATGGTTGGGAGTTGCAGAACTTGAAATGGTGTTCTTTAGGGGTTGGTATTGGGACCGGCACTGCTTAACATCTTTGTTGGCGAGAAGGACAGTGGGGTTGAGTTGCACCCTCAGCAAGTTTGCCACTGACACCGAGTTGTGTGGTGTGGTGACATGCTGGGGGGAAGGGATGGGCCATCCAGAGGGACCTGGACAGGCTGGAGAGGTGGGACATGCAAACCTCATGGAGTTCAACAAGGCCAAGGGCAAGGTCCTGCCCATGGGTCAGGGCAATCCCCAGCACAAATACAGGCTGGGGGATGAGTGGATGGAGAGCAGCCCCGAGGAGAAGGACTTGGGAGTAGTAATGGATGGAAAACTGACCATGAGCCAGCAATGTGCACTCACAGCTGAGAAAGCCAACTGTATCCTGGGCTGCATCCAGAGCAGTGTGGCCAGCAGGTCGAGGGGGGGGATTGTCCCCCCGTGCTCTGCTCTCGTGAGACCCCCCTGCAGTGCTGGGTCCAGCTCTGGGGGCACCAACATCAGAAGGACACGGACCTGCTTGAGCGGGGCCAGAGGAGGCCACGAAGATGCTCAGGGGGCTGGAGCACCCCCTGTGAGGACAGGCTGAGAGAGTTGGGGGGTTCAGCTGGAGAAGAGAAGGCTCTGGGGAGACTTTCTAGCAGCCTTCCAGTACTTAAAAGGGGCTACAGAAAAGGGGTGAGGGACTCTTGATCAGAGAATGTAGGGATGGGACAAGGGTTAATGGTTTTAAACTGACAGAGTAGATTTAGATTAGATCTAAGGAAGAAATTCTTCCCTGTGAGGGTGTTGAGGCCCTGGCACAGGTTGCCCAGAGAAGCTGTGGCTGCCCCCTCCCTGGAAGGGTTCAAGGCCAGGTTGGACGGGGCTTTGGGCAACCTGGGCTAGTGGAAGGTGTCCCTGCCCGGTGCAGGGGGGTGGGAACTAGATGATCTTCAAGGTCCCTTCCAGCCCAAACCACTCTGTGATTCTATGAAATGGTGGAAAGGCAGAAGGAGCTCTGCCTTGTCTCCTTGAGACAGGGCCAACTGCAGACCAAAACTACAGGGAAGAAGGTTTGGTGAGATGCTGGAGAATACCTCTAATGTGGATAAAGCCCTGGCACAGGCAGAGGTGTAGGGAGAGGAGTTTCCACCGCAGGAGACTATTAAAGGCTTGTTGGGCCGGTATGGATGGAACTGCTCCAAGTGGGATTAAATGACCTCTTGAAGCATCATCTCCCTGCTGCAGTGGGTGGCTGCTGCAGCCTCCCTGGGGCTCGCAGAGATGTTGTGGGTACCTGGAGGAGGGTTTTTGGGAGCAGGCTGCGGGGACCAGGGCTTCTGCGTCAGCTGCATCCGGAGCCTCACCTCTGTGAGTCAGCGTTTCGCTGCTGATGATTCACAGCGGCGCTGCAAGACAGCCACGGGCTGGTGCAGGGCTGAAATTAATTGTCTGGAAGGAGGGCAGTGCGAGAGGAGGGAGAGATGTTTTCCCTCATCTTATCGGCATTTCCCAGGCCTGGCTGCAAGGTATGCCAGCACCGAGCTGGAGAGAGATGCGCTCTGCCTGCAAAGGGAGCTCCACCTTTTGGTCCCCTCCATGGCAGTGGCCGGGGCATGGGGTTTGGTGCTCTGGCACCTTGGCAAGCTGGTGGCTGCTTCCAGCCATCACCGTCCTAACCCAAAAAGCACAGTCCCCTGCTTGGCTGGACCTCCTGGTGTGCTGCTCCGGTCACCGGCAGCCCCTGCCCTCCTGTGACCCAGCGGGGAGGATGGGATGACCTCCCTTGCATCTCTGGTCCCTGCAAACCCTGCTGTGGGTCTGCTTGCTGATCAAATGTTTCTGTAATTCAGAGGAAAAGTGGAGGTCACCTGCCTCCCTTTTCCTGGTGGGAGGCAAGTAACCCCTAGCACATCTGGCACAACTGTAAATCCACTGAGCTATTCTGAACCAGCTCGGGGAGGACAGACAAGTACAATTGTTATGCTTCAAAAATATTATTTGGGCATCTTTCTGTGTCTTTTCTGGGCTCAGATACCCTCAACCTGAGACGTAAATTGTCAGAACTGCCTCTTGGGAGGCTTGGCCCCGTTGTTGATGCTGTAGCTCACGGCTGGGTCAGAGGCTGGAGTACTGTGTCCAGGTCGGTGCTTGCCAGCCTCTGATTTCCTTTTGAAGGATTTTTTGCAGACCAGGTGCCCTGCAGCAAGCTGAAGCCTGATAGCAGGTTTTTTTCAGTTGTATTTTGCAAGTCACTGAGGAGTTTTCCGTTTGTCTGTGGTTTGGGTGTCTGTAGTGTCCAGGCACTCGGATGCCAGAAGACGGATTCTCCCCAGCTCTGCGGGGAGACAAATGCTGTTGCTTGCCAATATCTATTGAAGTGAGACTAGCGAAGTAGAGTCAGAGCCAGGTGAGAAAGGTTGTTCAAGGCCGTGAACCTCTTGCCATCCATCTCTACCGAGACAAGCATTTGAAGGTGTTTTCTGTTATGGGGCAGCCTGATGGGGGATGTCTGGCCCAGCACACGGAACCCAGACTCCTGGTTGCTATTTCTGGCTCCTGCTCAGCCCTGTGACTTGTTCAAGCTCCTTTGACACCTTGTTGGTCCTTTTGCATATCTGTGAAATGCTTCAGAGCATGGAAATTTCCAAGTTACAGTTTTCCCCGCAGCAGCTGGAATCCAGCTCTGCTGCACGGATCTCTCAGGACTCAGGTGTGGGAGCGGGCGCTGCAGTGCCGGTCGCTGCGGGCATGGCATCGCGCTGGCTTTGGGACTCAGACCTTCTGAAGTGATGGTGCAGGCACGTTTGCGCGGTGATGACGCTGCATTAATGTATATAGTAAACACTTTATATAGATATTCTGAATATAAAACAGGCAGGGAAAGCAGCCTGGGCAGGGCTAATTGCTGCTGAAAGACAAACGGGGGACAGTGGTAAAGGAGGGAATCAGAGCAGATCTGTTGCCGAGAACTGGTTGGTGTGTGGGCACTTCTCATGTTGTGCCACAGTGAAGCTGGGACAGGGCTGGGGGCTGACGGTGTCGCAGCTCCTGGGGGATGTGACCTGGTGGGGAGCCTATGGGAGAGGAGAGGGAGACTGGGAATATGTGGGGCTCGTGAAAGTGGGACAGCGCAGGGGCTGGGGCAGCTCCACTCCTGTTCCTCCAGGCTTGGTGGCGTGGCCTGTCCCCTCCTTATCTCCTCCATGGTGAGTGAGGAGGGCTGGGAGTCCCTTTCCTCCTTGCCCTTGGGGCTTATCCTATGCAACTGAGCCCCGGGTCCAGTGAAGTGGGATGCTCCCCTCAGTGCATCCCCACCAGAGCCCTGGATCTGGCCAGCACATTTCCTGGTGAGTTTTGCATCAAGTCTGGGGGGGCCCAAGAGGGTCGCTGGGGACCCTGGGCACTGGGGCACTGTCCCAGACAAACTGGAAAATGTGAGGGTAGGTGGGGATAAACCCGGCCAGTGTGAGAGGCCCCTGGAGGCTTTCCCAAGCAGTGGGGGTCCCCAGGGCATGGCACAGCGTGTCCTGCCTGTTGGGGTGGTGGGAGGCGACAGGACCCCAGTCTGCGCAGCACTAGTGGGGGGTCTGAGTGGGTTGGGGTGCACCCCACAGTGCAGTTGCAGTCCTGGGGCAGGACTGAGGCACCTTCTCCTCAGCACCATTTCTTTTTCTCTGCAGTAGCCCCAGATCTGCCCACTTGGCCCAAGTCCCAGTTGTGTCCCACAGTGTCCCATGCTGTCCTCTGTGTGGAAGGTCAGATCTGATGAAGAAAGCCCTTGTGCTGCTCCCCACCCCACCGCAACTTGCTTTTTCTTCTGTCCACCGTCTTTTATCCCTCTTCTATCCCTTCTGGCCTTTAAAACATTTGTCTTTTATCTCTGATAATTGCCTGCAAGGCTCAAACATCTCCGAGGCCTCAGAGCTGGCCTTGCCTTGGAAACAGCTAAAAAGCTCTTTTCTCCTGTGTCTGGGCACTCGCAGAGGGTGCGTGTCCTTCTCTGCAACAGCCTGTGAAGTTGCTGCACTGGGGGGACTGGGAGGAATATTTCTGTGCACTGGAGAGCATTCTTCCTTTTCTGCCCTCCTGCTCCTCGCTGGAGCTGTGGATCTTCACCAGTGGACAGGCTGCTCCCTGGTTCGCTCCTGCCCCGGCTGCCTGCGCTGCCCCAGCAGACCTGGCCTCGTCCGGTGGGTCGGTGACCCCAACCTGGCTCGTTAGTGGGATGTTGAACCCCGAGATGGGCAGGGGGGGCTGTGCTGTGTGTGCTTATGTTATTTAGTCTCATCTGGTGATGCTCTGGGATTTCTTAGGGTCCTGATCCTGTGTCAGTCTGTTGCCACTGGTGGGGATGAGGTTCACGGCTGCGCAGTCACAGGGGTGCTGTTGCTCCCCGCTCCTGGACATAGTTGGGAGAAGGTCGGATGGGGAGAAACCAGAGTGAAGCCTGCGCTGGTGTCTTTAGGCATTGAGAAAGCATGATCCAGGCATGCCGAAAAAAGGGGAGTTGTGTTAAAACCCACAAATATTCTAGTAACAGCCCCTCCAGCACTTACTTCAGCCTGTGCGAACCTTCGAGGTAGATGCCAAACTCTTTTTTGCTAATGCGAGGACAGAGCTGAACAGATGGTGACAGGGACAAGTGGTTCAGGGGGGGTGTTTTGGGAAAAGACTGTTTTGGTCATGGACCAGGTGTGCGGTGCTGCAGCCCCTGGCCCCCTGAATCCTCCCTCCTGCTCGGGTTGTGGAGGGCAGCAGGGCAGGCATGGGCATGGTGTCCCTGCACAGGGTGACCAGCTGTGGGGTGCCTGTGGGTGCTTCTGATGGCTGGAGGTTGCAAGTAATGATTAGTCCTCACTTGGATTTAAAGCACTCTGAGGATCAATGTCATGTTTTCTCCTATGCCTACCCCTCCCTGCCCCTCTTGTGGGGGTGACAGGCCTGAGTTGACAGCTGGGTGCAGGCTCTGGGCAGGGGGAATGGTTCCAGGATGAGGCCTGTCCCAAATACATCCCCCACCAGAGTGGGAGGCAGGGAGAGAGCATTGCCATGGCTGCTGTGTCACCAAGCCCTGTGTGCCTCAGTTTCCCCTGCCAGGAGCCGGGCAAGCTCCCAGCCTCTGGATGGTGCTGGCGGTGCGTGCAGGAAGCCCAGCAGCAAGGCAGCAGCACGGCTCTGCCACCCTCCCCTCCTTGCCTTCCTTCCTGGTGTGGTGGGCGCCTCGTCGCCCTGCTCCCAGTGTGTGTGCTCAGGGCAGGGGGGACTGACCCCACGGAGGGGCACCCCTGTGGGCACAGCACAGCGGGGAAGGTGCTTTCGCTCCAGCACGAGGCAAAGGGCTGGTGATGCAGAAGCACTTGGTGAGTCTCCTGATCCCTGCAGCCCCTTGGCCCCACAGTCCCTGAGCGGGGAAAGCCATTGTGTCCCCATGGGCCGGAGAGCCACCCACGAGCCAGGGCCCAGCACTGTGCTCCCACTGCTCTGGACAGCCCTTCCCACTGGCCCCGAGCTGTGCTGGCTGCTCTTCAGCTCTGGGCAGCCCCTTCCCGGGCGGGCTGGCAGTACAGCGGCCCCAGAGCACCCTGCCCTCGCCCCAGAGCTCCCCTCCATCTGGATGTCAGAATATGGGGAGGGTTGTTCTCTTCAAGCCTTCCTTACATGAGGGATGTGCCCAGTGCTAGTGGTCATCAAAAGGTACTTTTTTTAAAAAAAATGTAAGTTTGGGTGAAGTTTTTCAATGGATTTTCCAGCATTTTCCAGGTAGGGATTGGCTTTGTCAGTCCTCCCACCCCAAGGTTCATTTCTACCAAATTGATCAGAAACATTTTGATGCTCAAAATCAAGAGGCTATGTCTGGGATTGAAGGAAACCTTTTGTCAGCTTGTAGATAGAACTGCTCTGTGCAGCACCCACCTCCCTGCCTTCCTCTGGGTTTGCAAATGCTCCCAAAATGATGGTTGGCAGCCAGCTTTGCCAGGCTGGGTCGGGGGTAAGACCAGTGCCCCTCTGCCCCCGCAGCATTCTATGCTGGGATCTAAGAATTTACCATGATGCTGAACTAAAACCTAAGCCCAGCTTAGCCCTGACCTCTTCTAAGAGTTGGGCTGCGTTGCACAGTGGTCAGAGGGAGGTGGCTCCGCTTTGGTGCCTGAGTCACCAAATCGCATTTTGGGTGGCAGTGGGGAATGCAAGTGGTCACCTCCTGTGCTGGGTGGGATCGCAAGGACGTGAGGAAACCATGTCGTGGGGTCAGCAGGGGTGGTGGGAGCAAGGAGGGACTCACCAGCAACCACTGCCTTTGCAGGAACTTGGCTGCTCCTTTCCCTGGGAGGGGTCTTGGTGTGGATTTTTGGTGGGTGAGGAGGCGCAGGATCAGGCCCAGCCCATGAGTCGCATCTCAGTAGGACGACTCAGGCATTAGCTGGGTCCTCGCTGAGCCCAGTGTCACCACAGCAGTGAGAGGTGCTCTTCTGTGGGGTGGTACCGCGGCTGGCATCTTTCTGCTGGTCCGAACCCTGTGCTGAAACGCACATGGAGGTCTCTTGGGCTCTGCCAGTACTCTGCCATCCCCTCCCTTTGAAAGTGAAAAATGTGCTACACAAGCTGGTCTGTGTCACCCACCAGCGGCACGTGGGGTTCATGTGCTGCTCTTTAGAGTGAAAAGTGGGGGAGCTCGTCCCTGGGGCAACTTCCCCCTGCTCCCAGCAGCATGAGCCATCCTTGGCTGCTGCCAGGGCTTTCTGCTGAGAGGACGGAGCCAGGGTCTTCTCAGTGGTGCCCAGGGACAGGACCAGAGGCCGTGGGCACAAACTGGCACCCAGGAGGGTCCCTCTGAACATCAGGAAACACTTTTCCACTGTGAGGGTGACCGAGCGCTGGCACAGGCGGCCCAGGGAGGTTGTGGAGTCTCCACCCATGGAGATACTCAGGAGCCAGCGCAGGGGGGTCCTCAGTGGGATACCACAGGGGCCAAGGTGCCAGCAGGGCCCTGTTTGAAACTCATTGCTGTTGAGGTCTCCCCAATGCCTTGGGCACCCCGTGGGTCCCAGCAGTGACAGATTTTGGAGCCAGGAAGAAGAGCACTTCCACAGGCACCTCCATCCCTGTCAGTGGGTAGCAGACGCAGTGGGTCCCTTCCAGCCCGGCACGCTGGTGCCTGAGCAGCTCTGGCTGGGTGCATCATTGCTTCTTGCCAGGGATGGAGGGAAGATCTTTTCTGCTCTTGTTTTCCATAGGCTACCTCATGGAACCAGCACAGGAAACAGGGGGTTCAGCGCTGATCAGAGAGGGGGGATGTCCGATGGTCATTGCCCACCCCCCCAGGCTGGCTTGCTCACTCCCCTGAGGCAAACAGACGTGGGGCAGTGGCAGCTCCTGCTGCCCCCCTCCTGTTTCAGGTAGCGCTCCCCAGGGCTGGGGGGTTTGTCTGAGCTGGGCAGGGGGTTGTGCACGGCGTGATAAATTAGGTTTTTCCCATCACGTGTCAGGTCCAGTCTGAGGCATGGCTGGGGTCTTGGGATCTTTGTCTGCTGCTGTCTCTCCCTTTCCCCCTCCTTTTCCTGTCTGTGTTTTGTCTCCTCTCTCCGCTCTGGGCTGACTCTTCCCTCTGCTTTCTGTGTCTCCTCCTCCTTGTTCATGTGGCAGCTCTGGACAAGGAGGTTTTATAGTTGTGGGTGCTCGGAGATTGGCGATGTCAGCCCCGACCACAGTGGGAGCGGTGCCGAGCAGCCGAGAACTGGTGGCCCCCAGCCACACACCCCCGTGGCTGCAGCTCCCCCAGGGTGAGGCCAAGGAGGGGCTCAAGGCTGGAAATGCCACGGAGGATGCTGAGACCCTCTTGCGTGTGGGGCTGCCTGAGTGCTGCTCCCAGGGGAGCCGGGGAAGCTGTGACCCCCACTGGTCCTTGGCCTGGCTAAACTTGTGCGGATTGCACTGACGAGGTTGGGGTGTTGGGTTAGGGTGCAAACAGACTGGGCAAGGATTTTGGAAGAGGGGGCTTGCTGGGAAGTGTAGGATGACTGGTTCTCCCTTGCTGCCAGCTTCTACGTTTTGCTTGAGTGAGACCCCGCCCCAGGCTGTCCCGCTCCAACGGCTCAGGAGTCTCTGTGTGAGGCTGGGCTTGCCACCTGCCAGCATGGCACACAGCAGCCTGGCTGAGCAGTGCCCGGCTCCTCAGCGGGCTCGTGGGGAGGGGTGTCAGGGCTGCGACGTGCTCCCTGCCCTGCCAGTTCCCCCAGGGCTGATGTTCATGAGTGGGGAGATGGTTGGTGAGCATCCCAACGCATGGGTATGATTTGGAGAACTCATACTGGTGAGCAACTGGGCAGTTGGGGCTGAGTGGGGTTTTCTCTCTTTGCATCCAGCATGGTCAGGCTCTGTGTGGCCTGTACCCCAATAGCAGGAGCCTACCTGGAGTCTGCCAGCAAGTCGCCAGACTTCGCCTGGCTTGTGCTTCTTGAATTTATTGAATGACTCGAGCGTGTCCAGAGAAGGGCAATGGAGCTGGTGCAGGGTCTGGAGCACAGGTCTGATGGGGAGCGGCTGAGGGAACTGGGGGGGTTTAGTCTGGAGAAGAGGAGGCTGAGGGGAGACCTCATGGCCCTCTGCAACTCCCTGAAAGGAGGGTGCAGAGAGGGGGGATGAGTCTCTTGACCCAAGGAACAAGCGCCAGGACAAGAGGGAATGGCCTCAAGCTGCGCCAGGGCAGGGTCAGACTGGCTCTTAGGAAGGATTTCTTTGCAGAAGGGGTTGTTGGGCGTTGGAATGGGCTGCCCAGGGCAGGGGGGGAGTCCCCATCCCTGGAGGGGTTGAAGAGTCGGGTTGACCCAGCGCTGAGGGATCTGGTGGAGTTGGGAACGGTCAGTGTGAGGTTCGTGGTTGGACTGGAGGAGCTTCAAGGGCTTTTCCAATCCAGATGATTCTGTGATTCTTCCCCTTGGGGCTCCTGATGGCTTGGTGTGCTCTGGAGTTTTCATCAGCATGTGTCCAAAGTGGCGAGTGCTACCTGAGCACTGCTCCTCCCAGCAGGCTGCCTACACCTGGTAAATATTACAGAATCACAGAATTACCTGCCTGACCTACAGCCTGCCCAGCCACAGCCAGCCCTGGCTGCTCCTGGGGCTGCCCAGGTATGGGGTGCTGGGCAGCACCCGCTGCCGGCCTGCAGCTGCTCTGGCAGTGCCCCTGCCCGCGCTCTGGGGTTTCCCACTGCTCGCTGAAGGCAGGATCCGTCCCTCGGCTGTGGTGGTGTCAGCGCTTGTGCTTTACGGGCACCTCGTGCCATTGTGTTACCAGGTATGAGGCACCTCTGCGGTGCAGTACCTACCCCCAGCGTTTGCTCTGGGCTGTTTTGCCTCTCCGGGGACGAGGGGGGGACAAGGAGCCACGGGCGCTGTGGGCAGGGATGTGCTGGGTGTCACGCTGTGCACTTCACTGCGGATGGGGGCAATGAAAGAGCCTCTGTTCAGCTCTCGCTGCTGGTACATCTCCAAGCTGACTCGTGCAAGCGGGGTGCTCGGGTACGTGTTTTGGAGGCAGTGCAGTGTTTGCTGCCCTAGGGCCCATGTAAGAGGGCGGGTGATGCAGGAAAGTGCCAGATTAATTTGGGATGAAGCTGGATAGTGGGTCCAGCTCCTTGCTGAGCAGCCAGTGCAGGAGCTGAGCTCTCCTTCCCTGCCGGTGCGTGCACGGGGAAGGATCCTGGCAGGATGGCAGCCTGCGCCCGCTCGCTGGTGCCTGGCCCAGGATGAGTCAGGTGTTTGCAGGCGAGGGGGGACGGATGGGGCTGGCACCAGCACCCACGTGGGACCCTCCCGCCGCACCAAGGGGCTGTGGTGTGGGCACAGAACTCCTGGTGAGGGGGGAGCCCGGCGGCAGAATGGGAAGGCAGCCCAGTTCCCAGCTCGGCTGCGGCTGCGGTACACATCAATCACTGCGCGGGGGTGTTGGGGTTGGGGAAGAGGCGGCTCTGCAGAAAACGCTGCCTCGGACGCGGCAGCAGCCTGGCAGCGCCGAGCTGGGCTGGAGGCATGGGGAGCCAGCACCAAGGTAGGGCCGGCCCTGCCATGGAGAAGGCAACTCTGCGGGATGCTCTGCGGTGCTGCTGGCTGCCCGCGGGATGCTCTGGGCTTTAGCTATCAGCGGGTGCCCAGCGTGGGGAGTGTCAGCCTGGGTGGGATGTGGGTCCTCGAGAGGGGGTGGGGACGGGGCATTTTTCCATCTGAGGAACAGTTCAGGGCAGTGCAGATCTCTGCCCCTGCCAGTCCCACGTGAGGAGTGGTGTGTGGTCTCCGGGAGCTGGGGACACCCTGCATTTCTGATCTGGCCCCCTTCACCATAAACAGGGCAGCTCATGTGATTTTTTTGGCCTTGCTGCAGAGCAGCATAGGAGAGCTCTCCGGGCTGTACTGTGGAGCAGTTTGGGGATTTGCACGTTCCCCAGTGCTGGGGGGGGTGAAGGCTGGGTGACAGCAGGGCTCAGGGGTGCTGCATGTTGCTGGGGCTTTGGGGACTGTTTTCCTTGTTCGCTTTTTATGTGTCTCTGGAGGATACCTAGGACTCACTGCTGGGGCTCCGTTCGTGTTTCCAGGATGGCTGCAAGGCACTGCCTGTGCTGCCTGTGCTGTGATCCTGCCTGTCCCCTGCCAGCTCAGCCTCTGCCCCATGGCAGGGGTGCTGAGTGCTGCATCCCTGCTGAGCTCCTCCATTCTTGGGGCCAGCAAGTACCTGGACCCCCTGTCATGCAGCCACTGCCACCCTCGCAGGGTGCTGCCTGTGCCCAGTTTGTTCCCCATGTCCGTCTGTCTCTGTGGTAGCCGTCTGTCCCGCCGTGTGGCAGTGGGCTTTGCTGCCAGGATCAGCCCCACGGACCCCTCAGCAGCTGCTGAATGCGATTGCAAGGGAGGAGGGTGCTTGGTTGTTGCCCAGCTCTGTGCACCCCAGTTGCACTGGAGCCCATGGAGGCCTGTTTGGGCACTCAGCATGGGACTTTGCACAGAGACTTCTGCCTGCCCGTGTCTGTGATGCTCCAGAAGTGAAGCATCATGGATGGGCAGCATCCTCAGCGGGGAGTGAGGGGGTGAAGCAGAGCCCAGGAGCAAAGGGGGGTGCTCAGCCTTGAAAACCAGCCCAGCAACAGGGAGTGAATGGGCAGGGGAAAGGGGAAAGCAGACTTGGGCAAAACCTTGTTTGGAGGTGGCAGGAAAGGAAGGGCTCTGGGAGGGGAGTGCTGCGGAGGCTGAAGCTGGGATATGCTGGGGAAGTGCGGGGGCAGAGCGTCTGGGAAAGCTGTGAATCCACACTCCAGCTTGAAGCGGGGGAAGAAGAAAACACCAAGGGAAGGAGGAGCAAGCAGGGAGATGATGGGAGGAGATTATAGGCATGATGAGCAGGTCTACCTCTGATCCTGCTAAGGCTTTCTTTGCAGTCACTGATCCAACGTGCCTGTTTCACTAGCCTGGAGCTCCGATGGGTTCCAGACATTTCACCTGATATTTACCCCAAGGAAAATATTCCCCAGCCCAGTTTGGTTCCAGCTGCAGCAGAAGTGAGCCAGTCCTTGCTGAAAACCAGCATTGTGCTTGGCACGTGGCATTGGGGACGTGGGTGCGCAGGAGTCCTTCAGCCAGTGCCCTGCACAGAGAAGGGGTTTGGGGAGGTGGTGCCTGCTGCCTCCTGCCTCTGCCAGCCGCTGCCCGGGCAGCTGCCAGTCTCAGCACCGGAGCTGCTCTGGCCCTGGCTTCACTCTCAAGGGAACATGCGTGAGCAAGGCTAAGTGCTGGGAAGGGCTGGGACAGCCTGGGTGGGCTGCCTGCCTGGCAGGATTGGGCCCTGCTCCTGCTGTGGGTAGTATTTGGGACAGCATTTCCACTGGTCTCAATCAAGTTTGCTGTAGTTGTGGTCTAAACCTCTTCTAAAGGTTTGTCATGGCTAATACGTCGGTTAAATTGTCCCTTTGGCAGCATGCTGGCACCCATGTCTTTTCTCAACCCATGGCCCCCCACATCAGGGTCTTCTGGGGCCTGTCCTGCAAGGTGGGGCAGCAGGAGCTGAGTTTTGCATCTGGAAAGTGCTGTGTGATGGCAGGAGCTCCACCTGACTGGCTTCTTGCAGTCTGAAAGTGTGCTTTCCACTGTTAAATCAGGGGTGGTTCCTGCTTAAGGCACAGAGATGCTCCCGGAATGAACATCATCTGCTTTTGAAGCTCTTGAGTACTGTCAGAAAGTCCACAGGAAAAAATGTAGCTCCTTGGGGGACAGAAGGGGCTGGGACGGGTTGTACCAGCTGCCTCACCATGAGTGCTGCCAGGTCCCTACGAGTCCTGTGGCTGCCCCAGGGGTGCTGAGCACCGCCCCCAGCCTGGCAGAGGGCACGGTTGGGGGGCTGGTGGCCATGCTGGCCACGGTGGCCTTCTCCCATGCTGGGCCTGCATCAGCCCTGGGTACAGGCAACCAGGTTGTGGTGGAGGATGGCTGCATCCCACTGCTGCTCCTGTGGGCTGGGTGCTGCCAGGCTGAGGCTGACCCTCAGTGCCCAGCCAGCCCTGAGCCCCCAGCCCCGCTGCCTGTGCTGCTGCGAGTGCCAGGGCTGCAGGCAGCCCCGGCTCCATGGTCCCGGCCTCTCGGCTCAGCTCCACCGTGGGCAGGAAGAGGGTGGGCAGGGAGCCCCAGGCAGCACCGCCACCCACATGGACGTGGCACCAGTGCCCCACTGGCTCCTGAATTGGTGCTTCCTGGTGGAAGAAAAACATAATTTTGAAGAAAGTTTAGAAACCTTGAGTGAAAAACTCAGCATGTTTTTGGCCAAAGTGATGGTTATCATTTTAGAGATTTCACGTTGATTAAAAAATTCACACGCTGAGGAAGTGGTTGGGAATGATCCACACAGGGATTGGAGCTGGGAGCATGCAACTGCTTGAATTTGCAGTGGAAAAACAGCAGCCCTGCTTCCTCTGTGGAAAAAATACACCACTGGTGACCTCTGAAATCTTCTCGTGCCCTTCGCTGAGCACTAGGGTCTGTTAGGAGAAGCTGAGCTGATGTTTCCCAGGGGCTGGTGGCAGGTTGTCCTGCCTGTTCTGGTCAGGAGAGTGTGACCCTGGGGCAGGGGGTGAAATCCTGGCTCTTTTGGTGTGAACCAAGTCCCTCTGCGGTGACAGTGCCGCGCTTGCCCAGCCAGTGTGGACAGTGGCAGTGTCACTGCCCACCAGCCATGGGAGAGGGCTGCTCCCAGGCAGGCTGAGCCTGGCTGCGGGAGGCGCAGGCTGACTCGCTCCATCTTGTCTGCCCATTCCTTCCCACCCCCCAGAGCCAGTTTTAGCAGTTTTTCTGGGTAAGATTTCACATCTTCCCATTGTGCTGAGGACACCTGAAAGGCAGAGGTGGGACATGATCTGTGGTGTGAGATGTGTTTTCTTTGTAAAAGGAAGTCAGCAAGTTTGCGGATGACATCAAGCTGAGAGGTGCAGCTGATCCCCCCAGAGGGAAGGGATCCATCCGGAGGGACCTTGGCAGGCTGCAGAGGTGGGCTCATGTGAACCTCGTGAAGTTCAACCAGGCCAAGTGCAAGGTCCTGCACCTGGGCTGGGGCAGTGCCCAGTACCAGCACAGCCTGGGGGATGGATGGGTTGAGGCAGCCCAGCAGAGAAGGATTTGGGGATACTGGTGGGTGACAAATTGGATGTGAGCCAGCAATGTGCGCTCGCAGCCCAGAAAGCCAACCGTATCCTGGGCAGCATCACAGGCAGCGTGGCCAGCAGGGCGAGGGAGGGATTTCTCCCCTTCTGCTCCACCCTCGTGAGGCCCCACTTGGAGCCCTGCGTCCAGCTCTGGGGTCCCCAGTGCAAGACAGACACGGACCTGTTGGAACGGGTCCAGAGGAGGCCACGGAAATGGTCAGAGGGCTGGAGCACCTCCCCTGTGGAGAAAGGCTGAGAGAGTTTGGATTATTGAGTCTGGAGAAGAGAAGGCCCCAGGGAGACCTTATTGTGGCCTTTCAATACTTAAAGGGGGCTTATAAGGAAGACAGAGAAAGACCTTTTACCAGGGCCTGTAGTGACAAGACAAGGGGCAACAGTTTTAAACTGAAAGAGGAAGGGTTAGACTGGACATAAGGAAGAAATATTTTATGATGAGGGTGAGACAGTGGACCAGGTTGCCCAGAGAAGCTGTGGCTGCCCCTTCCCTGGAAGGGTTCAAGGTCAGGTTGGACAGAGCTTTGAGCAACCTGATCTAGTGAAAGATGTCCATGTCCATGGCAGGGAGGTTGAACTAGATGGTCTTTGAAGGTCCCTTCCAACCCAAACCATTCTGTGATTCTAAAATGGTCTTTCTCCGCCTGCCTTAGGTCATGGTCCTGACAGGGCTTTTGCTCTCCCATACCTGCTAAAACAGCGTTTAGGTAGTTGGGACTTACAGAAGGTGATGATGGTGGGATGTCATGTCACCAAGCAACTCCTCCAGCCCCAGAGCGGCCACGTCCATGGCCTGGAGCTGTGCTGGGACCTCATCCCTGCATTAGTGCTGTCAAGGCTGGGGCAAAGCCTGGGATTTGGCAGCTCTGGGAGAAGCTGCCCAGGCCACGTGAACTGTCATTCCAGAAACGGGGATCAGAAATATCCCACATGGGCTTCCACACTCAAAAAAAGTTCTTTTTTTTGGGTGTTGCAGGCATTACTCAGGGCTGCTTGTGTGACTGCTCTGTGGGCGATGTGACTGCGGGCCGATGCTCTGAGCTGGCTCGTCTGGCGGCAGCCACAGTGACAGCCCTCGGGCTCTGTGGTGGTGGCCAGATCCCAGCTGGTCCGGCGTGGCTGGACACAGCCCGGGGAGCACAGCCCTGAGGAGCTGGTGGGGCTGAGCAGCCGGAGTGGCAGATGGGTGACAGTCACAAAAGGCACTCGATGACCTCTGTGTGTGTGTGTGAACCGTCCCAGGAGCACTCGCCAGCCCCACGCTGCATTTGCGTAAAGGTTTCAAAAACATAAAGGTTGCAAAAACATGTTACCGAGCACCCCACATGGAAAGTGCCTTCCCATCCCCTGTTGCTGACCCCGGGTTTGTTTTTGCATCTTGCTGGAGCTGGAGGCAGGTTTTGTCCCGCCGCCGTGCAGGGTCTGGCCACGCCGGCCGTGGGAACCCAGCGTGCTGCTGCTGCTGGGAAGTCCAGAGGGGAAAAAAACCAGCCATCCCGGATGCAGTATGTGGAGTTGTCCGTGTTTGCAATTTCCTGTGTCAGTGCAGCCTGATACCAGACACACAGCCTGGTTTTTCCTCCCAGAATAAACCCTCCCACTCATAAAAAATATTAGTGAAGGTACCGAAGGCCCCAGGGCTGGGGGGAGCTGGGGGTTATGGCCAGCCCCGCTCCCTGCTGTGAGCATGGGGATGGGGTGTGAGCCCTTTACCCTGACCATGGTGGGTCCCTGCCACCAGTGTCCCTCCCCACACCGCCGGCTTTCTCCTCCGGCACAACGGAGTATGAAATCCTGATACCCCGTGCTGCTGCCACCAGCCCCTTGCCTGGCCTGGCAGCGGGTCGGTGTGTGCCGGCAGCAGGGCGGGGATGGGCAGGTCAATGACTACCCAGCTGGCACCCTCCATCCCCACACACCCAGGTGACCCCTCCTGTCTCTCCTTGTGGGTGGCGGTGGCAGAGCGGGGTGACCAGCGGCCATGACGACAGAGACGGGCCCCGGCTCGGAGGTGAAGAACGCGCAGGAGGAGGCGCAGCAGCAGCAGCTGGAGGCGGCCGCGCACGGCCCCACCGCCGCGGCTGCCAACCCCGCCGGCCGCGACGCTGAGGCCAATGAGAAGCCCAGGGCGCAGGCTGATGCCCGAAATATGGAGCCGGTGAGTAGAGGATGGCTGGGTGCCGTGAGATGCGGCAGAGGGGAGGGCGCAGCAGATGAAGGGGACGTGCCACCGCTTTCTGCTGCCCATCACCGTGTCCTTGCTGCAGCACGGGGGCTGCAGGGAGCCCGGTGAGGTGGGCACCTCCACTGTGCTGTCAGCCCTGGGGGAACATCCCGGAGGGGAGCCGCCTACAACCAGGGCAGTGGATGGGCTCTGCCGGCTGCCTCCCGGCTGCCTGTGCGGGTCCTTGCAGGCAGGACAGGCAGAAGGAGCAGTGCGACAGCCCGAAGTGCTGACTGTGCTGGAAATGGCCCTGCCACGGCTGCTGGCCAGGGCAGGGGGAGGAAGCGGGTGGCCCTGTGTCCCAGGACTGAGCTGCCCCTGGCAGGGCTGGGAGCAGCAGCTGCACCCCAGTGACAGCCACGGTGCTGCCCTGGCCCTGCCTGCTGCACCTGGCGGTTGGGCAGGGAGGTTTCAGGTGCAGAACTGACCCCAGGCTCCTGGGTGTCCATTTTCCTAGGACGCTGGTTGTGCCGGCAGTGTAGGGTAGGGGAACTGGGCTTGGCTGTGGAGTCCCAAGAGGTCATCAGCCTCCCCTGCCATCTTCTGCCTGCTGTTGGAGGGCTTTCCCCCTCTGTCTGTCCGTCCATCCTGGCACTGGTGCTGGTTAACCCTGTGCATCTCCCCACTCCAGGGCACAGAGATGGAGGAGAAGGACTACAGCGAGACAGATGGGCTCTCTGACAAAACAACCCCCAGCAAGACCCAGAAGTCACCCCAGAAAACCACCAAGAAAATGAAGAGTGCTCTCTGCAGAGTGACCCTGCTTGATGGCTCCGAGTACGAATGCGAGGTGGAGGTGAGTCCCAGGTTCAGGGGGCTGTGCTGGCACCAAGGAGGGGACGCGTCTCAGCCTGGGGACCCTGCCCAGCCCAGCAAGTCCCCAGCATCGGGGCTCTTCCAAGGACAGCTTTGTCTCTATCCCCTCTCCGAGGGAAAAAGATCCACAGAAATAGCTGTTTAAGTTGAAATTGCAAAATAAGGAAGTAATCTGGAAAGACAGACCCTAGCAGGGAATTTCAGCCCAGTGAAAAAAGCAGAAGCTTAATAGATGGGGATGGAGCTCTGCCTAACAACATGTGCATGACACATCCATGCACCAGCCTCTTAAGAGCACAGCGTGTTGGCTGTCCCCCACGCTAAGGTGAAGGGGGTGTGTGCATGTGTTGGTGTGAAGAGGCTGACCCACGTGGAGGCTCACAGCTGCCCCAGGCAGGTTTGCGCCCATCCTCTCTCTGTTCACCTTCTCATCCCTTGCTGTCCCTCCCCATAAAGCCAGCAGGGAGGTGTGTTAGACCCTGGCAGCATCACGCAGTGTGTGCACACGCGTACGTGAGCGTGGTACACGTGCCCACCCTTGTAGCTGCGTCCTTGTGTGTGCAGGCAGGGCGGTGTGCCCGGGCAGGCGGTCCAGCCCCCCGCTCTGGGTGTGTGGGCCACCCGCTATTTGTGCAGTGTCGCAAGCGTGTGCCGTGGGTGTGCACGAGTGCACACACGCTGGGGAGCACATTTCCCATGCCGGGGCAGGGACAGGGGGGACTGGTGCCTGTGGGTGGCTGCCTTGGCATTGGGAGATGCTGCAGGGCTGCTTCAGCCGCTGTCAGCACGGGGACTTCTCCCTTCTAGGGCAGGCTGGGGGACACGCAGGATTAAACCAAGAGTTGAGGCTGTTTTTTGTGGAAGGGCCCTGTAGCCCTGCTGCAGGGGCAAAACCAGCTGGGAGGAGAGGTATTTGCTGGTAGTGCCTGTTTCTGTCCCCAGCACTCGCTGCTGTCTCCTGCCTGTAGGTTGGGAAGGGCAGCGCTGCTCTGACCTGCGGCATCGTCCTGATGGGAGGGACGTTTTTAAGGACTGGCAACTTTGCTTAAAAGTGCAAAAGCTGAGGTTGTTCAGGAGCAGAAATCCCAGCATCTTTGCCAGGGAGACCTTTGCACTTGCTGCTGGCGAGTGGGCAGGCAGGTTTCTGTTGGCAGCAGCTCGGAGCTGGCTGCGCATCTGTATGCAGGTCCTGCCTCCCCCAGGTCTCGGCTGCACAGGATTGATGAACGTAAGGAGCGTGGCTGCCTGCTCGCTGTGCCTGCCTGGGATGAGTGAGCACCCCGAGGCAGCTGGCAGTGGGGGGATCTGGCCCCAGGCCCGTGACACAGGCAGCAGCACCTTTGATCTCTGCGCCCCAGCAGCCCTGACTGTCACTTGTCACAAAGCTGTGGGAAGAAGGGTTGTCACAAAGATGAAAGCCCTCCCGGAAAAGGAGGGGAGCACTCGAGGGATGACAGGGGACTCACGGGGCACAGGAGCGGCTTGTGTGAGCCCTGGCAGGGTCGTCCTTCTGGCTCTCCCTGTTAGCTGTGGCCAAGCAAAACCAGCATGCAGGCACAAACCCGGGCTGTGGGCTCACTGGCAGCTTCGTGAGCAGAGCGATGCCCCTCGCTGGGAGTGGGTAAGGACGAGCTCTTTGGTGTTGCAGTGCAGAGGATGGGGCCAACTTTGAGAGAGCTGCGGCTCTCTACATAAGCCACCTGGGACGTGAGGGTTTAGCGTAGAAAGGCTGGTGCTGCATTTCTTCTTTTGTTCTCATAGGCCCTGCGGGAATAGTTGTGCCTTGCCCGCATGCTTAATTAGAGCTTAATTCAATAAAAATCAAAAAAGGGAGTCAAGCCATTCAGTGTGACACCCCGGCACGTGCCACGGGTGAGCCCCTGCCTTCAAAGCCTGGGTCAGCAGGAAGAAGAGACTCAGGAAGGGTGACTGCAACTGCTGGAAAAGCTTTGCAGGGCGGCAGGAGCGCAGGGTTGCAGCTGAGGGCAGTGAGCTACCAGGGCTGAGCTGCTCGGTGCCCTGGGCTGCCGTCCCTGGGGTGTGTGGTGAGGGTGCTCTGGTAAATGGGTGCCTTGGAGAGGGGAGGTGGAAGCTGCTAGGCTGGAAGGCTGTAAGTAGGGCAGAAACACACATGGGAGGGGTTGTTCTTCCATCTCCATGAACAAGCTTGGACCTTGCTGCCACCAGTAATGGAGGGAAATTCAGGGGAACTCAAAGGACTGGATAATGAGGGTGCCCTCCATCCCTGCATGTGGCTCGGGCTCTTTGTGGCTCTCATTTGTCATGCTGTGATTGGGGACCCAGCCACCACTGCCACCAGCAAGGAGGGCGTTGGGAAGGAGCTTGTCCCACGAGCAGGGCTGGCTGCCGTGAGCTCTAGGGCACATTTGTCCTAGCTTGCTGGTCTGGAACGGAGGCTCCTGGGCTGGCTGGACCCCTCTCTGGTTTGGCATCACTGTCTCCTGGTGTGATGGGGGATGAGCCGGCGGGCACCGGGTCCCCCTGGCCCATGGGACCCCCACCACACTGGGCTCTACCGTGCCCTGTCCTCGCAGCCCTGGGACTGCCTGGGAGTCCCCAGAGCAGTGCTGCCGGGTGAGAGGGCTGCTCTCAGAGGCAGGCCAGCACCTTTTGGTAGTTGCCTGGAGGGCTAGGCCTGCCCTGACCCTCCCCAGTGCTCCCTGGCTGTACCCAGCAGGTGCTGCCTGTGCCTGCTGGGTCTCCAAGAGCACAAGGGAGCCGGCTCACCATCAGCCTCCATGTCTCCGACAGAAGCATGCCCGAGGCCAGGTCCTCTTCGACATGGTGTGTGAGCACCTCAACCTCCTGGAGAAGGACTACTTCGGCCTGACCTTCTGCGACTCGGACAGCCAGAAGGTGAGCACAGGGGGGTCTCTCTGCAGCCACCCCCTCCATGGTGGGGGGCCACCCTGACCTGCTGTCTCCTCATTGCAGAACTGGCTGGACCCATCCAAGGAGATCAAGAAGCAGATCCGCAGTAAGTGCCCGGGGAGGGTCCGTCCTCCCCAGCCCTGGGGCTCCGGATGGCTCGGCTGTAGCTGTCCTCTGGTGGGTCCTCTCCCCACCTGCCCTGGAGGGGCCTTTGACCGCTGGCCTGGGGACAGAGATGCTGTTGCTCGTTCAGCTGCCTGTTACCTCTCCTATTACTTGTGACAGGTGTGGGGGGCAAAGGACCCCACCTCTGCCACCAGAAGCTGGCTGAGACCTGATCCCTCTCTGGTCACCATCCCCACCTGCCCTGAGCAGAGAGGACAGGGATGGAGGGGAAGAGTGGGGGGCTTGCTGGGACAGGTCCTGGGGTGCCTTTGTCCATGATGTTGCCTTCCTGGGGCAGCAGAAGGGCTGTTGCCAATGTGTCACCTTTTGGGACATGTGAGGCTTTTGCTGTGACATTGGTAGTCATGCTGAGCTGGTGGCTGCTGAAGTTGCAATGCTTTTCTCTCCTTAGCTGTTTGGGGAGGATTAACCAAGTTGTGCTAGAGTCTTGAAGACTGTTCTCCCAGCAGCTTCTGGAGCACCCTTCTCCCTGCCCTGTGCTGGGCTTGGGGGGAGTTGGGGGACCCTTAGTGGATGCCCAGATGCTCCTGCACGCCTGTGTGCAGTCAGCAGAGGTGCTGCCCTTACTGCTCTCTCCCCTCCCTAGGTGGGCCCTGGAACTTCGCCTTCACGGTGAAGTTTTACCCTCCAGACCCTGCCCAGCTCACAGAGGACATCACAAGGTGAGGACCAGCCCTTCCATGGGCACAGCAGCCGGGGCAGCTCCTAGGGGACCGGCTGGGAGTGTGTGGAGGGGCAGGGCTCAGGCAGGACGTGGGCAGCTGAGGGAGGTGTCTGGGGGCTCACGGCCTTCCCGCTGCATGTGGCATGTCTAAATCGTGCAGTGTGGGGCCAGGAAGGTGGCTGTGAGAGGTGACAGTCCCCATGGAGAGTAGTGCAAAGTGGGGTGCATGCTGCTGCTTCCCAGGGCAGCTCCAGAGGGCACACACCTCCGCCCCGCTCTCACCCTTTGCCCCCTCCTGCAGATACTACCTGTGCCTGCAGCTCCGTGCGGACATCATCACGGGGCGCCTGCCCTGCTCCTTTGTCACGCACGCCCTGCTGGGCTCCTATGCGGTGCAGGCTGAGCTGGGCGACTACGATGCTGAGGAGCATGTGGGCAACTACGTCAGCGAGCTCCGCTTCGCCCCCAACCAGACGCGGGAGCTGGAGGAGCGCATCATGGAGTTGCACAAGACCTACCGGTGAGCCCCAGGAGAGGATGGGCTGGTGGTGAGGAAGGCACCAGACAGCTGGCCCACGCCTGGTGGGGCGCTCAGCCATGTGTCTCCCTCTCTGTCTCCCTGCAGGGGGATGACCCCCGGGGAAGCGGAGATCCACTTCCTGGAGAACGCCAAGAAGCTCTCCATGTACGGGGTGGACCTGCACCACGCCAAGGTACGGGGCCATGGGGCTGCCAGAGCAATGGCCAGTGCCACCCCATCCTGCCCTGCTGCCTGCACACCCCTCCCTGCCCAGCCCCTTCCCCCCACGCTGAAGCTTCACGGAGGACACAGTCCTGGGTGGCCAGCTCTGGGTGGCCCTGCACTGGACCAGAGGGCCGTCAGAGGTCCAGTCTCAATGTGTCTGTGATTCAGTGACCTCTCTGTCAGCTGGTCCTCAGTAGCAGAGCACCAAACAGGAGGGAACATAGCACTGCTGGCTGGACTGGTTCTTACTGGGCAGCTGAGCAGTCCCCTCCTGTCCCTCTCGCCTCCTCCAGGACTCAGAGGGCATCGACATCATGCTGGGTGTCTGCGCCAATGGCCTCCTCATCTACAGGGACCGGCTGAGGATCAACCGCTTCGCCTGGCCCAAAATCCTCAAAATTTCCTACAAGAGGAGCAACTTCTACATCAAGATCCGCCCGGGTGAGGTGGGTGCCATGCGCCAGTGCGGACCCAGGGCATGGCAGGGTGCCCGCTCGGCTGGACTGGGGCTGCCCACTGGGGAGGTCCTCGCCTGGCTCCAGCCTCTGCCCCAAGGGTCCCAAGTTAATGACCACGCTGGCCAAGAGACCACATCTCCTGAGGCGTACGGAGGCTTTCAGCAAGTGCTTTCTTGTTCGTTCTCTCATTTTGCACTGGCAAAGTGACTTCAGCAGGCTGAGGGCACCCCCAGGCTCCTTTCCCCACCAGCCAGACACTGTCACCCCGCTGGCATAGGGAGGTTGCCCAGGAAGGGGGGTTAAGGGCCCCTTTTGATGTGTCTTCCGTGCTTCACAGAAAGACATCAGGAGGCTTGTTCATTCATTTTCAAACTTTATTTTCACTCTTTTCACTTTTATGTGAACTGATGGGAGAATGCATTTCCACCCACATTTTCCAGCAGGCAGGAGGGCAAAGACAGTGCATCTAAAACGGGGAGTGATGCCCTCTCACCAAAATTTGCTGTAAAAGATTTTTGTTTCTTGAGGGAATTTATCTTGCACTGAAAAGCCATTTACGGTTGAGGAAAGTGCTTAAGCCAAAAGTGTGGGGGTGTGATCCCACCACCCAGTGGGGCTGGGCATGAACCTTTCCAGCATTGCTTTGAAGAATACCTTTTTTGGCATGGTTATGCTTCTGCCAGGGGAACCTGAGTGCCTTGGCAAGGCAGGTCCCATCCCATCATGTTCTCTAGGGCAGGATCTGCCTGTAACGGCGTGTCTCTGTCTCCCCCAAGTATGAACAGTTTGAGAGCACCATTGGCTTCAAGCTGCCCAACCACCGCTCCGCCAAGCGTCTCTGGAAGGTCTGCATAGAGCATCACACCTTCTTCAGGTGAGGAAACCTTCTCCAGACCTCCTCCAGGCCTCCCTTCTTGGAGGCAGACATGATTCTGCCTCTGCTGCAGCGGGTACACATGGAGGGCAGCACCAGGGGGCATGGCTGGGGCTTGCTGATGACACTCCACCTCTCTCACCCCTAGGCTGGTGTCCCCAGAGCCACCCCCCAAGGGCTTCCTGGTGATGGGCTCCAAGTTTCGCTACAGCGGGCGGACGCAGGCGCAGACACGACAGGCCAGTGCCCTCATCGACCGCCCGGCTCCCTTCTTCGAGCGCTCCTCCAGCAAACGGTACACCATGTCTCGCAGCCTTGACGGAGGTATGCCCCAAATTGGGGAGGGGGTGGGAGATTGGTTCGCTGGCGGGAGCAAGGGGGATGCTGTTTGGCTCGTCTCTGCGAGCTCTTTGGCTCGTTTGGCAGGGTTACAGCAGCCATTAGGCTTCCTTCTGGAGGCTGACCCCAACCGCATCCCTGTGGCAGAGGGTCTGAACCCACCCCAAGTGATAGCTCAGACTGCGCATGAGCAGGGGGACGTGGCAGGGCGGGGCTCGGGCAGCTTGGGGATGGGGCTCCCCCCGGCTCCCTGTGCCCTGGGACCAGCTGTCCCTGCTCAGGGCGTTGGGGCTCCTCAGCCCCCAGGTCTGAGCTGTCAGGGTGGGGGGCAGGGGATGGGAGGCTGGGGTGGGGGTTGGGGGTGGCAGGGCTGGGGTGACCCGGGCTCTCCCCCACGGGCAGAGTTCTCGCGCCCAGCCTCTGTCAGCGAGAACCACGACGCTGGGGCAGAGGGCGAGAAGCGGGATGAGGATGGTGAGTTTGGCAGCAGGAGACGGTCCGAGACAGAGGATGAGGAGGTGACCACCCCAACGAAAATCAAGGAGCTGAAGGTACAGATGAGGCGGGCAGAGGAGGGTGGATGTCGAGGGGTAGGCTGGCTCACACCTGGACAGGGCAGGCAGGGGACTGGGCACAGGCAACAGGGCTGGGCTGCAGGCAGGAAGGGTCACCTCGGGGCACGGTCCCCTGCAGCCCTTTCTCTGCCAGCTCTGCCCCAGGCTGCTGGGACCCTTGGGACACAGCTCTTGGCCTCACTGGTAAAAATGGGGCTGTCCTGGGGCTTGGCTCAAGTCTGATTCCCCAGCGCCCTCCAGGTGGTCTCAAGGCTTGTCTCCAGGCAGGGCTGGACCTGGGAGCAGCCCTACTCCAGGACAGGGATGGGGACAGGCCAGGCACACCAGTGCACACTCGTGCCTGCCACTGCCCAGGCACAGCCCACCCGCTCCCTGCCCCAGCCCCCAGGCTGGCCAAGGGACACCCCAGCCCATTTCAGCCGCAGGCTGCGAGGGGAGGGGGGGTCCGGTCCTTCTGCACCTACCAGCCCATCAACTTAACTGTGATGTTTGTGACAAGTTCCCTCGACTGACCCTGCTGGTTACTTTTAACCCTCTTTTTGCTGCCAGCCGGAGCACGAAACAACCCCCAGGCACAAGCAGGAGGTATTCTCTCTCTGGAGTATCTTAGTCCTCATTGGTGCATCATATTGTCCATCCTTTCCAAAGCAACACTGTGTGTCACCCTATTTACTGGAATACAAGATGCACCGGGGCAGGGGGTTGGATGCTAGAGAAGCCCGATGAGCAGACAGCTGGGGATCTGCCCCAGCGTGCACACGGCATCTTCTATCCCACTAAGTAAGGTAGTCCTAATCGTACGTGTGAGCAAGAGCCCTCCCAAGGCGCAACGGCCAGGCCCCCATGCTGAGTCCTTGGCCCGTTGGGAAGACCTGGCTTCTGCTCGTGTTACTGACTCCGCCATGTCCTCGCCTCGTGTCTTCTCTCCGTCCAGCCCTGCAGCCCTAGCTCTCCTGTGGAGGCTGGTCCCATCACTCCTGCTGGCACCCTGACCCGTGCTCTGCTTTTGCCGGACCCGACCTGCCTCCGCCACCTGCCCTGCCCGGCGGCTCTGCGCTCCCGCAGCCCCCCACAGTCCCCCCAGCCCTGATTCCCGCAGCGTGGCTCTCCTCCACGGAGAGCGGGGCCGGAGCTCCTCGCTGCGCCGAGCTGCCGTCCCGCCCCGCCGATGGCAAATGAGTCTCTGATCTGCCTCCAGCGCCTGCTCAGCTGCCGGTGGGGGCAGGCACTGGCACCCTGTGCCAGAGGGCAGCTGCCTGCATCTGCCCGCCCTGAGAGCAGGCTGTCACAGAGAAGAGGGAGGCTGTGCCTTCCCCTGCACAAACTCCCACGTCCATGGTGGCCCCCCATCAGGAATGATTCATCCCAGCCTAAAATCCACGGCTGCTCCCCAGGGGTTTCCCCTCTGCTCACAGTGGGACATAGATCCTTGCTGGAGCTGTCGCCAGAGGCAAACACAGCCAGGAGATGGGGTTTGCCGTGCTGGCATCACCCAGCCCTCACTGTCCCACTCGGCACCGCAGGGCAGACCCCGCCGGGGCGGTGGGCACCGGTCCCGGTCCCTCCCCTGCCCACCTCATTGCTTACCCCGCTGCATGTGCATGTGCTGCTCCCCTGGCACACCCCGAGCCCAGAGGTGGGCAAACCATGAAGCTTTTCTCCACGGCTCAGACACACGGGTCCACGGGGGGAGCTTTTTCATGAGTTGCACTGAGCCTTCAGGATCTGGAAAATTTGGTAGGGTTTTTCATGGGACTCTCTTGGGCTGTTGCTGAGGAGAAATACCGGGGAGGTGTTTTAGGTGACTCCTTTCGAACCTCAAAAGAGGTTTGAGTTTGAAGCAGAAGCCAGGGTTCTTGCTCTTGCTGGTTCTTGCTCTGAGCCAGTTTGCCCACCTCTGCGGCAGGACGAGGGGAGCCACCCTGGTGCCTGTACCGTCACAAAACGATGCTCTAACGCCTAAATGCCACCTTGCACTTGAGCGCTCTTGAGCTGTCCTCTCTCCACAGCAGGACAGACCCCACCCCACCCCAGGCTGCTGTTGGGCCCAGGCTGGCCCATGGTGATCCATGCTGGACATCTCTGACCAGCACTTGACCTCCTGCCCTTTGGCAGAAGCCCACTTTGAAGGAGCTCCGTTGGAAATGCTGGTTTCCTGCCCTGCTGGGACAGAGGCTCAGGCTCCTTTTGTGCCTGACACAGGAGAGCAGCAGAGGAGGCTGCTGGTATTTCCAACAGAGTCCAATCCCTTGCTGATCCCGAGGGAGAGCCCGCTCTCTTCCTCCCGGTGGCTTAGCTTGTCCTCAACAGGCCGTGCTGGAGATGCCAAAGGGGCGTGCTGTGCCCTGCACGGGGGGAAGCCTGCCACGCGCGTTCAGCCACGTACTGCCTTTTTGCTGCTCCCTGCAATGGTCTTAGTGAGAACTGCAGACCAGGGTGCTCTGACACGCTGTTCATTTGGCTTTTGAGACCCTCAATTCAAGCCCAGTGTGAAGCAAACCCTCCCAGTGCCCCCGCTCATCTCTTTTGCCTTGGCCGGTGCTTTAATCATAGTTATCTTCCTCTCTCCTTCCACAAGTTTTTAGACAAGCCAGAAGATGTTTTGCTGAAGCATCAGGCTAGCATCAATGAGCTGAAACGGACCCTGAAGGAGCCCAACAGCAAGCTGGTTCACAGGGACCGGGACAGGAGGCTGCCTTCCTCACCAGCCTCTTCCTCACCCAAGCATGAGGATGAAACACCAAAGGGAACCCCAGAAAAGGCCAGCGAGGTTTGTGCCGCTGCTTCTCTTATGGAGGGGATCAGGTTGTTTGCGTGAAGATGTTCCTCAGCTGTTGGGCTCTGGGTCTCTGCCTCCTGTGCCACCCTGGGACAGCATGGTGGAAATTACGTGGTGGGGACACGGGGTGGAGGGAGGAGGCCTTTGGCCAGGCTGTTGTCTCTAAGTTTTGTAACGAGCTAACCGTTTTCACATTCCTGGTAGTGATCTCCCTTTGTGCTCAGGCACTGCATGGAGTTGCACTTCTCATCCTTCTCTGAGGGCTGTGTTTTGGGAGTACCTGAGAGTTGGGCTGTGGCTTTGTTGGCCCATGAGATGGGACTTTCCTCACCCCTTGTACCAGCTGGGCTGCTGCGTGGCAGTGCGCGGTGCAGCTCCGGCCCAGGGAGTGTCCTCAGCGGAGCAGGACCCGGCAGCTGTGCAGAGGTGCCCCATGGTGCTCTCACCAGCTGGGACCTGGGTGGTGGGAGTAGGTGGAGGCGTGAGCAGTGCCGCGCTGGCATCCTGCACGCATGCCCTCCCCTCCTGGCGTTTTGCCTGCTGGCTTTGCGGTGGGACTGTGAGTGTGAAAGGAAGGCACCTGGGGAGCTGGAATTGGGGATGCCGGGACATGCAGAGCCCCCAGTGCGAGGGGCGCGGATGTGGCACAGCTGGGTGCTGGGTTCCTGGTTGGCTCGGTACAGGCAGTACAGGCTACGTGTGGCAAGGGCATCCCCGCTGCCAGCCTGGATGCCGTCTCCCTGCCAGGGACCCCCCCCTGCTTGCTCTCCTCTCCCTGCGGGGACTGTGGAGCCCGTCCTGTGCCTGCACCCGTGGGCATGGCTGTGGGCAGGGTGGATGCCACGCATGGGGCCCGCTTTGCCCTGGCTCCCTCTCGGGACAGTCTTGTAGAGCAAGTGAAGCCATGGGGCTGGGCTGCGGGGAGGGTGCGTGGTGCTGCAGGGCGGCTGGGCCAGGGGCTCTCTGCAGGGGATTCGTGATGTGCACGTGTGCCTGCTGGTCCCCAGCACTGACCGGAGACCTGGGGCTGCAGGGTGGCCTGGGCAGAGGTGAGCTCACAGCCCCTCATCAAAGCACTGAGCTGGGAAGAGGAAGAGGGACTTCACCTCACATCTGTTTTACAAGCAAATATGTGAAGTGCAGAGATGTAAATGGAGCATCTAGAGCTGGCATAGCTGTGACCTCTGTTCATCCATCCACCCAGCCATCCACCTAGCCATCCACCTACCCACCATTTGTTCCTTCATTCCTTCTCATGTGCTCTCTCTCTCTCTCTGTGTCTCTCTGTCTGTCTCTCTCTCTCTCTCTTTCCCTGTGGGTGCTGGGGTTTCCGTGCTGGCACAGACGATGGAAGAGGACACCCTAGACGATCTTGCATCTGAGCACGGAGCTTCCCTAAGCATGGAGTCTTTCACGCAGAAAAGCCTTGTCTCCTCTCCTGAGGTTGTCACCATCTTCCTCTTCCCACCCTTCTCTCACAGTTTCCCCCCCATGGGGCCCTCTGGCCTGCCAAGGTGGCTCCTGCCCTCTGAGCAGAGCTTGAGCTGATCGCTGGCCCCCCTGGGTGGGTCCCCTCTCCAGCGATGGGCAGGATCCCTCGGCAGGACAGGGCTGTTGCTGAAATCTGATCCCCTGACTGTTCCTTCTGGGCTGTGAGACAGGGTCCGGGCAGGGACCTTCCAGTGGAGCCCTGCTGTGCACCCCCAAGCCTGGCTGTGCGCTGGGTGAGGGGGCCATGCTGGAGGCCAGTGCTGGGGGTCCCGAGGTAGTGCTGACCCTATGGCACAGGTACTCTGTGGGTGCAAGCAAGCAGGCAGCTACAAGCTGCCTTCAGCGATCCCTTGTGCTTTCAGTTTGGCTGCAGTTCCCCAGGCCCAGGCACCCTGAAATAGGGCATCTTTGGAGGCATCAGAAATGTTGGACTTATGCCTGTGCAAAGCAGGGCCATGCTGCCCTCCATGTCCTCGTGCGGTGCCCACAGGTGCGGAATGTGGGCTCTCAGCACTGCTTGCGTGCAGGGTTTATCTCGTGTGATGGTGTTGTTTCCCAGGACAGCCAGGAGGAAATATCACTGAGCAGAAGAAAATGGTCTTTGAGACTTGGTTCTGGTGTGGTCATACCCAGCCACACTGCAGGGAGGTGCCCAGCGGTACTGGGGTGCACGTCCTGCCTGAGTGCCCCCAGAGAAGACAGCGGAGCAGGAGCAGCATCGGGCAGGGGGGCAGATGAGGCTGGTCCCATTCTCGCTCCCTGTCATCTCCCTCAGTGCAGAAGTTGCCAGCGTCAGCAAGGCTGAGCCTGAACCTGGGCTGGCTGGAGCACGTGTCCCCAGGAGGCAGTGTGGGGGTGAGTGAGGGCTTTAGCACAGCCTCAGGCTTCAGCAAGGGTACAGGCGCCTTCAGTGAAGCTTGGGCTCTGCAGCAGCATCTCCTGATCCATGCTGGAACCCTCTACGTGCCAGTATTAACGAGTTGGTGGACAGAAACAGCAGAATTGAGGTGCGGAGAGTCTTCCCCTCAGCCCTCCACAGACCCTTGGGATGCCAGGGCTGCGTTGGGGTGCAGGTGCCAAGATTTCTCTCCAGGCATTAGTGGCTGAGACTCAGCAGTTGATATGTGGGAACTTGTCCCCCCCGGCCTCTGGTCACAGTGAGGAATTTGTGGCCCTCAGAGGGTAATGACATGAGGACAGCACATCTGCAGAGCTTGGAGCTCTCATCACGCTCAGCCAGAAAGTCCCTTGGTGCTCATGGGCTTCAGAGCCGCTGAGGTTGGGTTATCGGTCACCCCCAGCTACACGCGTCTCCACCCTCCCCTCCATCCCTCAGTCCTCACTCATGCTGGAGGACCAGAGTGCTGAGCTGGGAGGTGCCAGGAGTCTCTTTGGCTTTGGGTGATAAAGCAACCCAGTCTGTTGTCTCAGATTCACTCATTCTCCCCTCCTTGTTATGAAGGTCATGCTTTCTTCTCTGGTGAGCTGGGTCTCCCCGGGGAGCAAATAAAGATGGCAGGGACATTGAAGGATGCCAAAGGCCCTTGTTGACAGGGGCAGAAGGCTGTCTCTGCTCTATGCTGTCATTTCTTTCCTTTCTACCAGCTTGCTCTCTCTTGTGATGCGTAGGCCACAGGGAAAATGGCTTTCCCAAATGCTCCTGTTCCTCGAGCAGATGTGTTGTCAGGGGGGGAGTGTGAAAGTAAATTATCCCTTGGGAAGTCAAGGTTGCTCTATGGACAGACCCTTCCCAGCATCATCACTTCTTAGACTTGGCTCCTGCCTTGGCACACACTCTATCCTGCCAGACTACTGATCTCCAAAGCTCCAGAAGTTCTCTTCTTTCCTGGAGGATACACCCAAGTATCCAAGTATTTGCTCCGAACATCCCTGAGTCCTCAAGCTCTGGAGACACAAGGGCTGCTGTTAGCTGTGGAGCTAGAGCTGTGGCTGGAGCTGGCATTGAGCCAGAGTTCAGATCACACCACAGAGCAGTTCCCTTGGAGTGGGCTGTGCTCACCCTGACAAAGTTTGAGGCAAAGGAAGCTTGGAAATAAATCTGAAACTTTTGGGTTTTCTTTACTGGTTAAGAGGTCCTGCCATGGAAGAACACATTGTTCCAGGCTTCAGAAGACTTGTGTTAAGGCTTTTTGATCTACAACATATATCTCAAGCCTTAACCCAGAGAAGGAGCCTGAAGAATCTCATTGTCTTTGTCCAGGGACAGTCTCTGGTTTGCGGCCAGAGAAGGGGGACGAGAGGGCTTCACTAAAGAGATTTGTGCATGTGTTCACAACCTGTCCATCCTTGCCTTGGCTGCGGAAGGGGCTCAGCAATGAGAAGCCGCTGTACCCTCAGGAAAGTAAGCAGTCTTCTGGTTGAATTGCTCACGAGCATCGCTACTGAATGGGAAGACTGGTGTTAAAGGAATGCTAGAGACCAACCTGGGCTTCCTGGCAGGCTGAATGCAGCTGCCAAGTTAGTGATAATGTTGCTTTCATGGTCAACCCCAACTGTGAAAGGCCTAGGTGCAACCTGGCAGTCACCAACTGCCTCTGTTGCGATTTCCATGGACTAGGAAGAAATAAAACCTTCATCGGAGGCCGGTGTGGAGGAAGGGACCTGGAGAGCAGACGGTGCTTGGGAGTGCAGGGTAAAGGGATATCGGAGAGGCTTGTGCAAGCGATGCTGTGGGGAGTTGGCATGGGACAGGTCTCCTGAAGAGCTGGTTCCTCCAGCACGGGTGCGCAGGGCTGCCTGGCTGTGGCCGGGTGCAGGTGCCCTGGCAGGGGTCTGTCTTCCATCTGTGGAGGAGGGTGCCCTTACTGCCGTGTGTGTGGCATGGCTTGCAACGCACATGTGCCATCCCAGCTGTCCCTCCCAGCAGCGCGACAAGCCTGCAGTGGCCTCTGAGCTCAGGCGGCTCGGCGTTCTTGCAGAGGGCCTGTGGTGGGCTGGGCCCGTGCGCAGCCCCCGTTGTGCCTCCCACCCAGGCACTCATTGGGGGATTTTCAGGGGGTGCCCATGCTCTTGCCAGAGCCCATGGCAGGGGGAAAGGTGTGTGTGCTGCCAGGGCAAGGCCTGGGGCACTGTGCCTAAGGACCTTTGCTTGCTTTGGCACCTGGTGAAGAAGGCAGCAGCCGGGGCCTTTCACCAGTTTGATTCCCCTCCTTGTGGAAGCCCTTCCACTAGTAATTGGTTTTCGTCCTTTCTCCTCTAATCTCACCTTCTTTTCCCTTCCCTCTCACTCTGCTTCCATCTGCCCCCCTGTTTCCCCTTATTCAATATCAGTTATTAGGTTTCCATTTTGGGTGCAACCGCTCCAAACATTCACCCTGACAGCCCTGCGTGGGGCATGGCTCACGTTTTCGTGGATTATTTTTCCTAGTTTGAGCAGGGAGCGGGCAACCAGCCCCCCCACTCTCTGGGGCCGAAGTGCATCCTGGTGCCACAGCAGGTCAGTCTTGCCCAGCCTGCAGAAGTGTCGCTGGCTCTGCCTGCAGGCTGGTGCCCAGGCAGCCTGTGTCATGGGCAGAGCCAGCCCTGTGCCGACCTCCACAGGACCTTGCCTGCAGCGTTGCCCTTCGCGTGTGTGCTGCCTGCGGTAGGATGGCTGGGGAGGCTGCTGGGCTTCCTCATTAGTGCAAGTGTTTTCCTGCTGCTGTCTTGTCATGAGTTATTTTCTACCTTCTGTTCCAGAAGTGGTTGAATTTTAGCAGTGCTTTGTTCTTGTCACTTGTGGAGTCTTTAGCTGTCTTGCAGGACAAACCTGTGACAGTAGCAGGGACCTAGCATCTCCCCTGTGCAGCAGCGCAGATACACTGTGTGGTATATCACATACCCACCGTGTCCTAGCTGCAGGATGCTCCACAACCTTTGCTTGGATCTTGCTGCACAGAACCCCTAGCTGGCTCAGCTGCCAAGCCCAGGGTCTTCTTTTACACTTCACAGGTAACCTTTTACAGGTTCCATTTTCTGAACCACTTGGTTTCAGCGTTGCTAGAAACCTCTGCTAAATAATTGCTGCTGCTGAGATTTCCCTGGTGAGCGGGAAAGGAAGGATGGACTTTGGAGTGAATCTGAGCTGCAGCATCTGGTAGGAAGGGGAAAGGGCCTTTCTGATGCCTAAAGGTGGTTTCTTTTCTTGCTCATGCTCCTGGCAGTCTGACATAGTCTTAGGGCACATGGATGAAGCTGAGAGTGAATCTACTCAAAACACAGACTGTTGCCTACAATGAAATCTCGCTCTTTGCTCATGGAAATTGCTAGAGCCAGTGGAAAACAGGAGTCAGACGGGCAGTCCCAGTTGGGTTTAACCAGCTGCGTTCCCCTGCCTCATGAGAGATGCCCCGATGGCTGCTAATGTGTCTGCTGGGAGCATTGCTCCTACTTCTGTACTTCCAACAAAGCTGCAGATACTGCAGGTATGTCAGTGAGCCACCACCCAGAGCAAAAAGTGGTCCCTGGAGAGGATAGAGCATCTCAGTCCCCGTCACGGCATCAGACCCCTTATTTTCAGTCCCTTCTCTCCATCAGCGGGTTGCCAGGCTCTTTGTATAGACCCTGCCTCAACTCTTGCATGAATAATAGTAATAATTTAGTCAGTCCTGTCAGAGGCAGATCAGCTTTCTGTTACTCATGACAGCAATCATCAGCCGTTAGGTAAAGTATGTTTGATGCTAACTCTTCTTGCTCCGATTGCAATGCAGGGCTCGGAGCATTGGGTATTTATAGAGAGAGAAACTCCTAGGCTGGAAGCAGTAGCTCTAAAGAAAGCTCTGGGAGTCAAGAAAGAAGAAACACATGCAAGTTCTTCAGAGGTGAAAATGAGTGCGAGCATATCGAAAGTGGAGATGGCAGTAGGGAAAGCCAAGGAAGTGGCAGGCCAGGAAGAGCCTGCAGATGCAGCCCTGGATACCCGGACGAGAGCAAAAATGATTGCTAGTCCAGAGGATTTTGAGTCTGTTTGGGAGGATGAGATCTATGAGAAGGAAACCAGCGGGGAGCCCAGCCAGGAGGCAGAGCGCCTGCCAGCTGAGAGCGCAGAGGACGAGCCCCAAGAACAGAGCGAGGAAGCAACCACTGGTGAGCCAGGTCTGCCCAAGCCATGTCATCAGCCTGAGGAGAGGCAAAGGGCCAGTAATTTGGGGCCAGAGCCTCCCCAGGGAGAAAGCGAGGTGGTCTCCAAGGAGTGTACTTCTGCAGCCTCCAGGAAGCCGGAGGCCAGAGTGCCAGCCACAGCCACAGAGCTTGTTAAAATTAAAGTGAAGGCTAGTGATGACAGCTCGGAGACTTCTGCAACCCAGAGGATCATCTACTTAGGAGATCCAGAGGGAGAGGAGAAGGATAGTAAAACACACCTGCTCTCGGAGACGGGTGGATGGCTTGGCTTGGAGGAGACACCAGAATCTACTGTGAATGTGTCCAGGGAGGGATCTGGGCACGCGGCACCTGTGGCAGAAGGGTTCCAACCCCCTTCCTCAGCGAGTCAACAACACAGGGCAGTGTCTGGAAAACCTGCTGAAGCACCAGAGCAGCCTGGGACAGGATGTCCCACCTCAGGGTGGGAGGAAGGGCTGTCCCTACAGCAAGAGAAAGCATCTGCTGAGCTTACAGGCTGTGAAGCACCCAAGGGAGATGAAGCCCTACCATGCTCCCGAGAGGTGGGACCAGAGGAGATGGATCTGCAAAGCCCAAAGGGAGGCTTGAAGCCATGTGGCCTGGCAGGGGATGGCCACAAGGCTGAGGAGCACAGAGGGAGCCCAGTACAGAGCCTGGACTTCAGCACAGCAGTGGAGGGGCTCTCGGGAAGGACTGGAGCAGATGGTGACAAGGAGGAAAGTGCCAAAGAGGTTCTTCAGATGGAAGAGATAGAGACCAAGTCACCTCCATCAGCTGTGCCTCAGCAGGGCCACCCTCACACCACTGCGGGGTTGGAAGGGGATAAACCCAGCACTCCTACCCCTACGTCCTTTCCCCAGCAGTCCAGCCCTGCCCCTGCTGAGCCAGCCCCAGGCGCTGAACCTGAGGGCAGAGACCTGTCTCAGGGCACCAGTCCTGTAAGAGGTGTGGGCATACCCAAGGATGTGAACCTCTCCGTGGAGGTGGCACACAAGGAGGCAAGCCCTGTAGTCAGCAAAGGAGCACCTAAGGATGTGAGCCCTGTAGCAGAAGTGACAATACCCAGGGGTGCCAATCCTGAGTCTGAAGAAGAACCCCAAGACATGGGCTTTGCTACGTGGAAACTACACCGAGGTGCAAGTCCTGTTGCAGGAGGACCACCCCAAAACACAGATGCTGCAGCAGAGCTGATCCAGGTCAGAGACCCAGCCACAGGGGAGGTGGCCCAGGACATGGACCCTGTCACAGCGATGGCAACCCAGAGGAAAGTCCCTGCCACAGAAGAGCCGCTCCAGGAGGAGAAGCCTATGATAAAAGAGCTCTCCCAGGACATAGGGCCCATTTCAGAGAAGCTGACCAGAGATGAAGGCTGTGGGATGGAAGAATTGTCCCGTGAGAAAAGCCTTTGCTTGGAAGAGCTGCCTCCCAAGGCAGAAGAATCAGAAGAACAGACTGAGGCCATAATAAGAGACCTGCCCCAAGAGGGTCCTGTGGCTGGAGGGCTGCTCCACACTGCAGATCCCAAAGCGCAAGAGCCACCCTGGGACTTAGAGTTTAATGTGGGACAAGATCTGCAGGGCAGGAGCCCTACAGTAGGAGAAACCGCCAGGGACAGTGACCTTGCTCTGGGGCAGCCTCTGCAGGACGAGTCTCCTCCCAAAGAAGCTGCTGATGTCCCGCACTCCCACACCCCTGTAGCAGGTTTGTGTCAAGGAAGCAAGACGTACCGGCTCTCTACCTTGATCTATGAAGGTGGGGGAGAGCTGCACGTGAGCAGTGGGACACATCAAATAGAGTCTGGGTTGTTGATGTGTGTGGCTGGGAGGACGGGAGCTGTATCGCAGGAGCATGGAGATGTCACTGTGGCCCCAGGTAGCTGGCAGGACAGCGAGAGCTACAGGAAAACCTCAGTGGCCTCTAAGATTAAGATGTTCGAGCAAAGCGAAGCGGAGAGAAGGGCAGCCCAGGAGGGACAAGAGCGTGTGCCTGAAGCTGAGACATCAGCAAAAGCAAAGGGGAAGATGGGTCTGGCACAGGACATGGTTTTGAACACAGGCCTTGCCTCAGCACCAGCGGTGCCAGTCATTCCGGTGGGACCCGCGTCCAGTGGGGGCTCCTTGGCCCTCGGGCAAGGGGCTGGTTCGGGAGACACCTCCCAGCCTCTCTCTCTGAAGGAAGATGTTTCTGTTGACCTGGAGCACGAAGGAGAAGACAGTGCTGACCTGGCCTCCCCTGACTCTGGCTGCGAACTCACACTGGCAGAAGCCGTGGTAACTCTTCCAATGAACTGTCCGGATGGAAAGTTCATGCGCATGTTGTGTGGCTCTTTATTATCATGTTCAGTGGCTCCTCACACATCCATTGACTGACAGCAGTCGCTTTGCATCCCCTGTCCTTTTATGTATGTGTGTGTGGTCAGGCTTATTTGCTGAATGCAGACCTGCTGGCCAGTTGGTTCATCAGCTTCTGTTTTGTGACCCCCCCCTGACATTTTGGCTCCCTGGAGAATGTCGCTCGCTAAACCCAAGAGCGGGCACCCAAGCTTCATGTCCAGGAGCAAGAAAGGGAGACGGGGGGTGGCTGAAGGAGCTGCGACTCTGTCACGGACGCGCACGCACACCTAGCAGCGGCGTGCCCACGCTTCCAGCTTCACCCTTGCATTTCTTATGTTGATATCCCTTCTTGCTTAGCTCGCCAGCCTCACCCACCCTCCCCTGTCTTCAGCAAGCTGGTGGCTGGATGATGAAATAGCTTTCTTCGCTCTTGTAAGCTCTAGATCAGCGCCTGTAGAGTTCATTTCCTTACAACTAACCATTTTCTCTAATCCAGAGCAAATCTCAGGAACCAAGTGGGGAAGAAAAGGATTTATCTGACCCGTCAATAAAATCCATCCTGAAAGAAGAGAATTTAAAGACTGCTGTTCCAGTGGTCTTCCAGGTCTCAGTGCTGTTTTACTAACTGCTTCTTACTGTAGTGTGAAAGCTCACATTAACCAGCTGAGGGCTGTGTGCTTCCAGCTCCTCTCCCCATTGCAGAGCTGTTATGTATATATTTATACATACACACACACACGAAAACATGTATGCAGGTGTGTTCCTCTTGAGTTTTTTTGACACCCTGTTTCTCATACCTCTCAACCTCCCAGCAGTGCCAAGGGAAGGTTGTGCTGGCACAGCCTGGCCCATTGCAGGGGCAGCTCTGGCTGCAAACACTTGGACCAGAGTCCAGGAGGTGGGTTTCCTCTGGCATCAGTGGGCTTAGAGCTGTTCCTAAGGGAGAACTGCCTAGAGTGAGTTGTAAAGTTCAGCATGGGTCTAGATTTCCCATGGCTTCATGGCAAAGTGTGGCGAGGACAAATGTACCCTCTGATGGTGGAGTTGAGAGGTATGTCCATGTCTGGTGTAGAGCTAACGGAGGGAGGTCATCCCTTGGCTCTGATCGTGCTGTCAATTACACTGACCAAACACTCAACCAGCTCATCCCTAAGACTCATCCCCGGCTGCGTGAGGCCTCTGGAGGGGAGGTGTTGTGGTGGGGGGGCAGATTCACTCCCCAGCGTGAGCAGCCGCCCTGGCGTGCAGGGCTGGGGGGTGGCTGGTCCTCCTCCCCCCGGGGTGACGCTCCGCAGGGCCCACGCGGATGCTCAGTGGAATTGGCACACTCCTTCGCTTCTCCTTCACCACGCGTGGCTGGTGGGGCCCTTTTCTTTCAAACTCTTCTCTCTTTCTTTCCCTTCGTTTGTTTTTTTTTGAGTGCCCAACCTTACTGACATACAATAGCACTGGCGTCTGAGCTGTTTCTGAATGTCTCTTAACAGACCTGTTGTTTTGCATACATCTGCTTCCACCGGGTGCACTGATGTGCCTCCAAGCTGGCCAAGCTTTTCTGTGTGACTGACCCTTTTGTGAGATGATTAATTACCAATAGACTTTTGGCAAAATCAGATTGAATAACACTTCTCCCCCACTCCACCCCTGCAAAGTCGCTGCTGTCAGAAAGGTTTGAGTCTCCATGCTTGAGTTGTGTTTGACTCTACTCTGTGATGTTTGCTGCAGCCTTCTTTCTCCTCCTCCTCCTCCCCTCTCCCCCGTCGGCGCTGCCAGCGCTGCCGCGCTGTGCGGTGCTCACTGTCTCCGTCTCTCTCCGCCATTGTGTCTCATTCAGAGAGCGGGCTTGAGGGAGGGCGCCGAGGAGAAAGCTAAGCCACCTCGGCACAGGGCTCCTGAGAGTGACACCGGCGACGAGGAGCAGGACCAGGAGAAGGACTCGGTCTTTCTGAAGGACAACCACCTGGCCATCGAGCGCAAGTGCTCCAGCATCACGGTCAGCTCAACCTCCAGCCTGGAAGCAGAGGTGGACTTCACAGTTATTGGTGACTTCCATGGCACAGCCTTTGAGGACATCTCCCGGAGCCTGCCTGAGCTGGACAAGGACAAAAGTGAAACAGAAGACGAAGGCCTGGTTTCCTTGCAGCACACTGACAAAGTAGCTCCCGGACTGGAAGAGGATGTCAAAGGCGGGGAGAAGGTCTCCCAGCCCAGCCCAGATGTCTCCCATCTAGAGGTACACAAGGACACCATTCCACCGAGACTGTCTCAGTGCATCATGCCTCCGTGTTCCTTGTCCTGGTGCCCAGTATTACCTCGCTGGTGTGCACTCCCATGCTGGTTTGGAAGAGCATGCTAGCTTTCAAACATCCCCAGGTTCCTGTCCGGTGTAGCTGTTTTCCCCCGGCGCACGCTGTCATCTGTGTTGCATGGCTCTGTCGTGTGTTTTGTGCACTGCTAACCAGCAGAAGTCATCGTCATCTTGTAAACCCCCGTGTTTGGCTGCCCACCCTGTCCCTTGCACCACTACAGCATGTCAGCAGCTGGGAAGGGCACGTGTCACTAACCAACAGTTCTGTCCTTGTGTTTTGCATGAAGTCAGTGACCAGTTTGTGTAGTGAAGAGAAATGTGCTGCCAACTAACCTCTCTGGTCGTGCCGGGGCTGGGAGGGATTTACAGAGTAGCTTGTGGGAGCCTCTCCAAAGCTCGTGGAGGGTCACTCCTGTGCTGGGAGTGACTATAACAGGGCTAAGAAAAATGCATGCGGCATGCATGTGGAAGTTGAGTGTATGCTACAGGGAGAGGACGGTAGAGCCAGCTCCAGCTCGGACGAAATGTAGCCTTGCCTCTGCGCCAGGCCAGGGCCATCTCCTGCCCGGTCAGCGCTGGGGCAGCCCTCCAGCCCTGGCAGGTAAGTCCCCAACGCTGCCTGGAGCTGCCAGGGTGAGTCCAGACCTGGAGCCAGGATAAAGCTGCAGAATTAGAGGGAGGTTTCTCTGAACCAGCCTGGAAACACTTGTGCTGTGGGCTGCAGGGTCACAGGAGGGCTGTGGGCATGGGTGATGAGCTCCACCATGCCCCATGGCCAGCGCTGGGCAGGGGAGGCTGTTGGCTCAGGAATGCTGAGCACTGGTGAAGCAGCCCCTGTGCAGGAGCACCTGGCAGCTCCAGTTTCCTGTAGCAGGGAAGCGCTGAAAACCTGTCTCCATTCCCCTGAAGTTCTGACTCCCTGGGTATAACCACAGCCACCAGGACCTGGTGCAGATCATAAACCTGCTGCAGGGCACAAGTGAAATGTGTTTGGTGGGTGTCACCCACCTTTTGAAGACCAGTGTGCCCTAACCGATGGTGTCTATATCCAAAAAATCCCTGAAAACCCCAGGGACAGAGCATCAGGTCTGATTTGGGGTATGTCAGTCACACAGGGCCCTTTGCACAGTGGCCACCTGCCCAGGGCAGCAGCCTGGCCTCTGCTCTTTGCCCAGGTAGGGCTTGGCATGACGGCTCGAAGGATGTCAAACGTGTGTGGCACCTGCTGAGGAGTGGGGCAGAGATGCTCAGCTCATGGGGGCTGCTGCACAAGGAGTACTCAGGGCTGTTGGCATCGTGCCCCAGTGCCTGACTTGCTGTGTTTCCTCTGCAGTCATCAGCACCGAAGACGGATGCTGTGACTGTCGGCCTGGGCCCAGGCATGAAGAAACCTGAAGCAGACGGCTCCGCTCCCCACCAGGTCAGCACCACAGAGGCAGCCCAGGTGACGTGGCAGCTCCGTCCTCCTGTGGCCCTGCTCCCCGATGGCTCTGCCAAGCCTCAGTCCAGCAAAACCTGTCCCCAGGCAGCAGCACTGGGAGGGTGGGTTAGGGGGCCTCTGCTCACCCTTATCTTGCTGGAGTCCCCAAAATATCAAACCAAAGCCCACCCAGAGATATTCTGCCATGCTGCTGGGCAGCGCTGGCACATGGGGACATCTCCAGAGGGTGATGGCCGCCATACATGCTGCACTGCACGTGTCCGTGGCCTCATGGCCCTCCCTGGCTTTCTCTGGCAGCGAGGATGGCCGCACCATCCCTGCAAGTGTCACCCCCTCCCTGGCACCTCCAGGCTCACCGGGTTTCCTTTGCCCTGGCAGGTGGAAGGAGGCACCCCGGGCAGCAGGGACACCACAGCCACTGCTCACGCTGGCACCGCAGAGACGGCACTGGCGACCTCAGTAAGCAGGGCTGGCCCCTTGAGTGGTGGGGGACCCGCCGTGCCCTGAGGTGCCTCTGCTCCGGCGAGGGCGACTGGGGCTGGCTGTGCTGGGGGGGAACCCTGCCCCCCCGGGGATGTCTGCGGAGGGTGACCTGCCATGTTTGCCCCCACATTGCATCCAAGCCAACGTGCCCATCTGCTCTTCTTTCAGGACCACAGCACCAAGGCTGGGAAAGGGGCTGTTCCCGCGACAGACCTTCGCTCCCTCTCACCGGTGAGGAGGGGGATGTGGCACCACCAGCCAGGCCAAATGGTGGGGAGGGAGGGAGGGAGGGATGGAGGGAAGCGGCCCTGCGGGGGCTGGGGGTGGGCTGGGGTTGGTCCCACAGGGCCCCCTTCCATGTTCCCAGCACCCTTGGCTGGTGTATTGGTACTGGGAGAAGCAGAAAGATGCTCAGAAGGTTGGGGAGCAAGATGGCAGGGGACCCCCTACCCATGGCCTTTCTCCTGTGCCAGATATGCACCTTGAGCATCTTCTGGGGGAGAATAATTCCTAAAAAATAGCCCAGTGCCTGGTGAAGGTCACATAGCAGGCTGAGATATCTTTAGCCCTGGGTGTGCTGCCTGGCCACCCAAGGCCACACACAAAGTCTTCTGACTCCCGGTGGAGGTGACGGCCATCAGTAACCCTGCCCAGCAGCAGGCCCTCCTCTGTAAAGTGTTTTTCTACTCTGTTGCCTCGTTTTGATGGAGTCAAGCCTGGCCAAATGCCACGTGCTGCCCCAGGCTCGTCACTCTGTGCAGCAGGGAGCACCAGCACAACCTTCTCAGCCCGCGCCATGCAAAGCGGGATGGACAAAGCTAGAAGCAGCCTGAGAGCTCTGCCCTTAGGGTGGCTCTGAGGATGGAGGGGGAGGAGCGAAACGCAGCCATGAAATCATCTCCCTGCTGCAGAGGCCCTGTCCTGTGGCTCTGGGCTTGGGGTAGCTGTGGAAACCTCTCCTTTGCCCCCCCCCAAAACTAGGTCCAGTTGGAAGCACAGCACAGTGTCTTTTTTTTCCCTTGCCACTCGCTTCCCTCCCGTGCTTGGCTGAGTAGGTGCATCCCGGTGGGAGGGTCCCAGCTCTTCAGGAGCCAGCGCTGGGGGCTCCCCTGTGGCAGCCCCACTGATGCTGCTGCTCTCTGTCCTGCAGATCACCAGCGGCTCTGCCGGGAAGGAAGTGCTCACCAGCATATTCAGTGCCACTGCGGAAACCCTCTCCACTTCCACCACTACCCACGTTACCAAGGTAAGAGCAGCTCCAAAGGGGGCAACCTGATGCAAGCCACTGGAATTTGAGGATGGGTGGATTCATATTGTGGTTGGTCCAGCAGAAAATGCCCCTCTCCTCCTTACAAGACAAAAAAGTGTGTGCTGTTCCATGGGGGATGTTGAGCCAGCACAGCGCCCGTGCCCCGCTCTGGGTGCCCCGTGCCCAGGTCAGCCTGTCCCATCCAGCCAGGCATGACCGTGGTGGGCCACAGGCAGGGACAGCCAGACATCGGGTGTTCATCACCTGCATACCACCTGCGGGGACTGGGAGCATGTTGTGCCCACCTCTACTCGTTGGTAGACTGGGAGTGCAGGGAGTTGCTGGGGTGACAAGGTGAGCAGCACGCAGTGTCGCTGACCTCCTGAAGCCAACTGCAGGGGTGGGAGGGACTCTGAATTAGGCTGCCAGCGGCGTGTGTGCGAGTCCCTGCCTGTGCAACGGGGGTGAGTGTTTCCAGATGCACCTAGAACCAGACCCCAGGTCCCCCTGGCCCAAGAAGCCGACAGCAACAGTGCTGGGGCATCTGGCCTTGTGTCAGCTATGGGGGCCGTGTTAGCATGGGGTGCTTTGGGTTTATTAGAGCTGGAGTGGCGCAGGCGAGGGGGAGTGATGGTAGGAACTGAAGGAGATGAGGCTGCATCAGAGGACCTCGCCCATGGCCATTTCATTCCCAAATTAAGCGCACATAAATGAAAGCAGAAGCTCAGTGAGGGACCTGAGCAGGAAGGAGGGGTGCTCAGTACCTGCCACCTGGGCCTTTTCCTTTCCTCCCCACCTGTGGCCAGCTGTGTCTTGCCAGTTCTCACCATTCAGCAAGTCAAGTGTAGTGGGAGATATGCTAAATTACGGGGGGACTTCCTAAGGCGATGCTGGTGTAGTCCTTCCTCCCACGGGCAGAGCTACACCTACCAGGAGCTGGCTTCTCGGAGAGCTGTGGGTGAGTGCTTTCCTTCTTGTTGTGCAGACTGTGAAAGGAGGGTTTTCCGAGACCCGAATAGAGAAGCGCATCATCATCACAGGAGATGAAGACGTGGACCAGGACCAGGTAGGAGCAGGATGCCCTGGCTTTGCCCAGCTCTGGCTGCCCCCAGCTACAGCACCACATGCTTCTGGTTCTGGCTCGTGCCTGTTTAGCCCTTCTCTCCAAAAACTGACCCCTGATGCCCCAAACAGCAGCTCTGTCTGGCAGTGCAGGTCCCCACGGGGTGCAGTGGCACCCATGTGAAGCCCCAGCCCAGCGCCCGCTGCAGCAATGAAGCAGTGGTAAAGGTTACATGCCAGCACAGAGCCCAGTGATGGGACCACCTTTTTATTTTCTTAAAATACATTTCCAGTTGCTCTTTCTCTGTGAAAATACTCCAGAGTGATCCGGGTTATTCCTCTCTTTCCAGCACAGTCTCATTACAGGTTGACTTACTCCAAGTGATGGTAGAGGCATCTGCCTCTGTGATAGAGGAACAAAAAGTGACAAACTTTTATGATGAAATAAAAGGGATTGACACAAATATCTAGGGCCACAGGGTCATTTTCCTGTGGCTTAACCCTTTGGGATTTTTTGCTTAAGAAGAAAAAGAGCTAAAGTATTTAAAATGCTCTAAAATCATTCTTAGACTTTTTTAGAATTATAATAAATATAATTAGATTATTACTGTAGACTTTTCTAGGGTTTTCCTGCAGAGAGAATTGCTGCTGTTCCTTTGCTTGGGTTTCATTAGGGAGCCTGGTACATAGAGCATATCTACAGAAAAAACCAGCAAGAGAGAGGCAGTGCATGAGGCTTCCCAATGGTGTGCGAATCCCTGATCAGTGGTGGGCTCCAGCTGCTTTCTGTCCACCTGCTCTGTCTGGCTGAGAGCAGCGTACCAGATTTCAGGGAATTGACAATAAATGCTTTCATCCTTCTGGTTTCTAGGCGCTGGCTTTAGCAATCAAAGAGGCAAAACTACAACATCCCGACATGCTGGTAACCAAAGCTGTGGTATACAGAGAAACAGAACCTTCTCCAGAGGAAAGGGACAAGAAACCTCAGGTAGGTGGAGAAGTTACCAGGTAAGATTTATACCTGCTGCGTAGGGGTGCATGTAACTGGGCAAGTGTCTCTGATCCCCACCAGCTGCAGGTGCTGGTAGGTTTTTCTGCTCCTCAGCAGTTAGAGTGGCAGCTCCTGGCCAGCAGTCCCCGTGTGATGGTGGCTCTGGGCATGGCCACCTGGTTGTGGTTAGAAAGCCGGTGCCATGCTACCAGAAGCAGTTCTGCAGGTGTCACCTTGCTCAGCAGAGGGGTTAGAGTCATTTGCACGTAAAGAAGAAAGGACCTGGTGATACCAGTTTTGTGGATGGGCTGAGAAACTTGGCTACAGGTTCTGTAAAGCCAGTCCAAAGTATCAGACCAGTGTTTGTAAAAAAAGAGGTTTCTTTAGGCCCATTCAGATCCCCAGGTTGTCCTTTCATACACAGGCAGGTGCAGGCAGCAGCACACAAGGTCTGCACCTCCCCGCAGATGCCCCAAAGCAGTCGCAGCTCCAGACATTTTTCTTCAGGGCAAAAGCTGGCTTGGGGACTCACTCCTGCCCCACTTTTACCCCCCTGCTCTGCTCCCATTGCTCCCCATCAGCCGGGCTGCTGCAGCCCTTTGGTGGTGGCACAGCCCAGCAGACCTTGGTGTCAGAGCAGCTGAGGGGTGGAGGAGCATGGTGGAAAGGAGAGGGGGAGCTTCTGAAAGCAGCTTCACTGCTGAAAAATGTATGAGCAGCTCTGTCACCAGCCAGGCTGCAGGTGCATTTTGAGAGGCCTCTTTGGAAATATGATTTTGTGTTTCTTTATCATATGAAGGTTTTGATTGGCAGCTTTTAAGCTTGGAAAAGCGACCAGCTCCATTGCAGCTTGGAAGGTCAGAAGAGGCTCTTGCATCTGCCTAATCTTACTTCCTATCATACAGTACAAACAAGCAAGCCCAGACACTTCAGCATCACTGCAGGGAGCCACCCAGTTTTAATTGAATGGCTTAAAATAAGGGAGCAGTGACTCATCCTTATCTCCCCCATACACCAACACCAGCCCAGTGAATTAAGAGTTCCTGTTAATTGCCAGAGGTCCCAGTAATTAAGTGCAAACTGTGGCCCCAAGCGTTTGCAAATTTACTGTCCAGTGGTCTCATACAAAGAGGAGCCCTTTTATAGCCAAAGAAATCAGCACCCCATGACTGGTCATTTCCATCTGCCTTGTACAGGAATCTTGACCAACATGTTCATGGAAGTTGGCATCTGTATTCAAACCTGGAGAACAGCGGGAGAAGGAGCCTTCATGCTGGATTTGTCAGCAAGACATAGACATCCTGGCTGAAATGTTCGTGGCGAGAGACAAAAATTTTTAAAAAGGAATAGCAAATATATTATATATATATATACATACATACATATATATATATATATATAAAAACAGGAAACAAAATGCATCCTTGCACTGCTGCTATATGCTGGAAATGAATAGCAAACACCACCAACAACAAACAAAGCCAACCCTCCGCAGATAAATTGAAGAATTTACAGGATTGGTGATAAGATTAAAAAAAATCATAATAATAACAATAATATTCTTAACAACACAATAAGCCACCATCTTGCATGTTACATTAAAGGATACACAATCATGAGTTCATTTGTTGCACACTGAATGGAAAGGAAAACTGCTTTGCAACAAAGCAAGAAATAAGCAAACTGAAATAAAAAACCACAAGCAGAAGCAAAACCATTCCCCACCTCTGGAAAGAAGAGAGAAAACCATTGAATTTATTACCTTAGAGTTATTTTCCGATTCTCAAGTGTCGTTTCGCCCTTCTCCTCATTCCATGCTGGTTCTTTTGCATCTTTTGGGGTTCTGTTAACTCTTCCCCTTCCCTTCCTTATCTTCTCTGTGCACTTGTCCAACCTCTTGTTCTCTGAAGGTATTTAAGAATGGATTTCATTTCAAACAAAACAAATGATATGTATATGGTTTCTCATTTATAAAAAAGCAGCCTGTAGGGTTTCATATGGATGTGCATTTAAGTTATGTATATTATTATATATAACAAGGGGGGAGGGAGGGAACAATACTGAAATAATTCAACAGTGCTGGTAAATATAATGACAACATTTTTAAATTATTAACTATTTGATTGACTGTGGTTGGTGTATTTTGAGACTCTTAGATCACACGTGGGACTCTCAGTCCTGCAAGAAGAGAACGGGGAAGGTTTCAGCCGCTGCTGTTTTGGGGGGGAAGGGGAGAGGGTGAGAGATGGGAGATGTCCCACCGGCTGATCTGCAGTGTATGGTGGTTGGATTTGGAGGGTCAGTGGTGACTTGGAGGGGCAGGGAGGGAGGTTGAGGCTGCGGCTCTGGCAGCTGTAGGCAGGATCATCTCCCCGGCCCCCACCCAGAGCCATGGGAGTCAGCTGGGAGCAAGGTGGCAGCCGCAGGACCGCATTCATCAATCCTCTCCAGCCCACTGAGCCATGCCGGCGGGTGGGGTGGTTTTGCTTTGTTTCTGGATCCCAGTAATGAAGTTACTTGAGTTTTGTAGTAGGGTCGAAGGCAGAGGGGTTGTTTCTGCCCTGCCTCCCCCGCTGCCCAGGGTGTGATGGCAGGGGCTGCCCGAGGCGTTGCGGGCTGGTGGCAGCAATGGTGGGGCAATGGCAGCCCCTGCCTAGGGATGGGCACTGGAGAGACAGTGCTGTTTCCATCAGTGCAGAGCGTCCCCGGCATCCCAGGCTGGGCGAGAGAGCCCTCTGCATAAGAAGGCGCGTGTTGAGGAGATGTCAGTGGAGCTGCCTTCCCCCAACTCATCCCAGCTCAGCCTTTAGTCACAGGCTTCCTCTACGGCTGCCTTTGGAAGAGGATCATGGGCCAAGCCCAGGGCCTCGTACACTGTGAACCAGGCGGTTAGGGTAGACTTGGAACCAAAATCAGAAAGGAAAGGAAATAAACGGGTTTCCTTCTTGGAATCGTCTCTAGCTCCTGTGGAAACAGAAGGGCCCACGATTCTGCACCATTTTGCCTTTAGTCTCCCACCCCTCACACAGACTGTGCCCAGAAATAGGTGCGTTTTGCCAGGTCCTGCAACGTCTCGGAGGATGACAGCGAGCAGGAGAGCCTGCACTGTGAGGATGTTGTGGGCAGACCCCGCTCACCGCCTTTGCTGTCCTAGGAGAGAGCCTGCTCCCTGGCAGCCGCGATTTCACCAGCTGCTTGCTGGTATGTCCTCGTGGAGTCTGTTCTCTGGGCAGAGAGGTTTCTCCTGCAAGCGTGAAAGGTGTGAGCACAGGCTGCTTGGGAAGCGGGCAGAGCTGCTGGCTGGCACCAGTGCTGCCAGGTCGTGAGGGTCTCCCCAGCTTCCGTCTGAGCACCTTCAGCTACCTTTAGAGACCAGATCCCCAGCCAAAAAAAAGTTAAGTCAGTTGCAAAGAGGCTACTTTTCTCTCTTTTCTTTTTTCAATACACCCGAACCAGCTGTAATCAGCAGTGGCACTTTCAGATAGAGAGGCGGGGTGGTGGAGGACTCGCGGTCTGCACACAGTGCTCATGTTCATCAGCACACTGCGTGTTTCATAGTCGGAGGAGCTCACCAGGCTTTGGCACCTTGACAACCCACCAGAGGCTACTGTGTAACTAGATACTTGCTTTTGAGATTGTGTACAGTTCCAAAAGCGGTTACTGTTAAAATTAGTGGCCTTACGGAGTTAGACTTGATGTGCGCTTGGACTGAAAGGAGTTATGTTTGGAGTGAGCAGATCCAGTCCCTGGCTTCCGCAGCGTGTTTAATGGGTGGCAGTGTTTAAAAACTTTGAATAAAAAAAGAAAAGAAGGAAAGAAAAAAGCTCACTGCTTGTTCGCCTGGTGAGGTGTGGGTTTCTGCTGCTCAGCAACAACTGAGGCCCCCGCGGGCTCAGCTCCCCCAGCCTGCCCATCACCTTGCTGTTTCAGATAGCTGATCACTGCTTGTTTTCTTCCAGGGGCCTCTCTGTTGAAAGGGGTGGGAGACACGAGTGCCTGTTTTTACCCGATGCCACAAATTCATTCCAAACCTGGCCTGCAAATGCATGAGTAATAATAACAGCAACAATAATAACAATAATATTTATTTTTATTTGAGAAGCACCTTACCAACCAACTGCAACGCTCTGTTGTTCCTTCACTAATTCTCCTTTTCTCTTCCCTTGTTCTCCCTCTCCCCCCTTCGGTCATACTCCTTTTCAGTGCTCGGTGGTGTATGCGTGTGTGCTCACTGTTCTTGTATTCAATAAAAGTGAAATAAATGTGTTTGATGCTAAATCAGCTTGGGGCCTCAGTGGACTCTTTCCTACTACGAGGATGGAGAAGTGAAGGGGGGACCTTGCAACTGGGGTCTCTGCACATGCACACACTGGACTCTGCTCTGTCTAAAGATGCTTCCGGGTTGGGTGTTGGGGCTGGTGGAGCTGGGGGCGGCTTCATGCGGCGGCTGCCGACCCTCGTACACACACGTGGGGCAGCGAAGGTGGTTGTGAGGGTGCGAGAGGAGGTGGCGCCTGTCCCTGAGGAGCCAGACTCCGGCTGTCCTGGGGGGGGAGGACGTGGTGCTATGAGGGCATCTGCCCCACAGATCTGTCTTGCTGTGAGGGTCTCTGTGTGTCTGCCCCGCTTGCGGGGGTCTCGGGCCATCTGTCCCACAGCAGGGCTCTTGTCCGTCTGTCCCACAGCAGGGCTCTTGTCCGTCCGTCCCGCTGCAGGGCTCTTGTCCGTCTGTCCCACAGCAGGGCTCTTGTTCGTCCGTCCCGCTACAGGGCTCTTGTCCGTCTGTCCCACAGCAGGGCTCTTGTCCGTCCGTCCCGCTACAGGGCTCTTGTCCGTCTGTTCCACAGCAGGGCTCTTGTCCGTCCGTCCCGCTGCAGGGCTCTTGTCCGTCCGTCCCGCTACAGGGCTCTCAGTCCCCGGCTGGACGGACGGGGGGCCCAGGGGAACGGCCGCCAGCTGGGGGGTCTGCGGGAGTCAGCCCGTCTTTGGGGGACCTCGGGCCGGAGTGGAGCAGCCGCCAGCCGTGGAGGGTCCCGGGAGGGCCGCGGGGAGCACCTGCCGGGTTTGGGCTCTGGGGAGCCAGCGGGGATCAGCGGGAGGGTGTCAGGGGACCCCTGCCCGCCGGGGGCCGTGGGCACGGCGGGGCTCGGGGGACCCACCCCGGGCCCGGGGCGCGGCCGGACAGTGCGGGCGGCTCCCCCCGCCGGCCGCGCCCGGAACGGCCGTGCCCGGAACGGCTGTGCCCGGAACCGCCGCGCCCGGAACCGCCAGGCCGCCCGGGCGCTGTTCGGGGCGGACCAGGCGGGCGCGGCGGTTCCGGGCGGTGGGGCCGGGGGTGCCGGCAGCGGCCTGCGCTGCCCATGGCGGGCCCGCGGCCGGAGCCCGAGCTGGCCAGGCAGCTCTTCTTCGAGGGCGCCGCCGTCGTGGTGCTGGGGGTGCCCGAGGGCACCGAGTTCGGCATCGACTACAGCGCCTGGGCCGTGGGACCCAGGTTCCGCGGCGTCAAGATGATCCCGCCGGGCGTCCACTTCCTGCACTGCAGCGCGGGGCGGGCGGCGGGCGGCCGGGAGACGGGCCCGCGCACCGGCTTCTTCCTCAGCCTGCAGCGGCGGGAGGTGCGGGTGCTGCGCTGGGACGCCGCCAGCGAGGCCGTGGGGGAGGCCGCGGGGGAGGCCGCGGCCTTCAGAGAGCACCTGCAGGAGATGGACCCGTTCCTCGGGCCCTATCCCTACGAGACGCTGAAGAAGTGGGTCTCCCTCACCAGCTTCATCAGCGAAGCGGCCATGAAGAAGCTGCAGCCGGAGAGCGGCCAGATCTGCGCCTTCTCGGAGGTGCTGCCGGTGGCGGCCGGGCGACACACCCGAGACCGGGCCGAGCAGCGCCTGCCCCCCGTGGACGCCGAGTGCCGGAGCCTGGCCGAGGGCATGGCCCGGCTGCCCCAGATGAAGCCCAAAGCCGGCACCGAGATCAGGTTCACGGAGCTGCCGAAGCAGACGTACCCCGATGGTGCCACCCCGGAGGAGATAACCAGGCACAGCATGGACCTCAGCTACGCCCTGGAGAAGGTGATCAACCAGCGGTACGCCAGCCGGCCTCTGGAGCTGCTGGGTGAGCGCTGCCCGCGGGAGTCCTGGGGTGCTGTGGGAGAATAACGGCGTTTCTCTGTGAAACGAGAGCCCCGGGATGAACCCTGCGCCTGTGCTGGGGGCCCTGTGCCCTGGCGCCTGCAGGCATCCCTCTTCATTGCAGCACAGAAATTTGTGGAGTTTTTAGCAGCTGTAGGGCCTGTTGCAGTTGCACTGGTGTGAGGTGGCCGGAGCTGCCAGCCTTTGCCTCTCTCAGTGCTGCGCTTGGGGCCCAGATTGCCTCAAATTAAGTCAAAAGCAGCAATTGCAAGTGGCCACGAGCTGCATCTCGCACAAAGGGCGCCCGTGGTCTGGCACCGGCAAGGCAAATCTGCCTGTCAAGTGAACCTCTTGAGGACGGAGCTTATGGAGGCCTGGGAGCATTGAATGGGGCTGAACGTCGTATTTTTCAGAGTCCTGTTCCCGTGTGGGTCTCCCAGCGGGCGGTTGCCCAGGCAGTAGCCGGTGCCCTGGCCGGCTGGAGCGCGGCAGCTCCGCAGGCGATGCTCTGTGGCAGCGTTTGGGGCCGGCGAGGCTGCGGCTCCTGGCCGCACGCTCTCAATTACTTGCCAGCCTTTTTTGACAACTTGTGATATGAATAAATATCAAATCTGTGGAGGTCCTGGAGTGTGGTTCTGTTTTGTGGCAGGATGAAGGGAGGGCTTGGGAACCTAGCCAAGCTGGAACCTCGACTACTGAGGTTTGGAATAAGCCTTTGTTTTTCCCTTCATCCATTTTCTCTATATTAATGTTATATGATTTATTCTTTATGAAAATTATCAAAAGACAACTAGGATATACAAAGAACAAATTACCTTAGGAAATGGTGATGCCATCATGCTGGCAAAATAGCTGATGCTAAGCATCCAGTGAGACAAAGCCTGGCTCCTAATTCAGCGAGGAAAAAACATCTGTGGATGTAGCACTCACCTGTCCCGGTGTTCCCACAGCCTCTGATTCGAGGGCAGTAGCATTTGCACTCCCATGTGGCTCTGGAAACCCAGGCACGGGCGGACTGAAAGCTTGCAGAATAACTGCAATGTCTGACTTTTTATTTGAGTGTCATTTTGAGAACACAGATGACAGTGGAAGGCCTTAGGTGGCTGTTTACTCTGCCTGTAAAATCACTCTTCAAAGATGGTAATTACAGTTACAGGTGGACCTGCCCGATTATGCTTCGCTTTTTCTCCAGCTGAAGGGCAGAGCATCAGGACATAGTGTTTGGAGTATTGATCGCTATTAACAGAATCGCCGGAAGGGCAGAATGTGTGTGCAAAAGGCTAACCCAGTTTTATGCAATCATTTACAGAGTTTTTGAGAGGACACGTACCTTGGATATGTTTTTAGTCTTACATGTGTTTTGTTTTGTCTTCCTTTGCTGAATATGCACAGCTGAGCTGCAGTTTGCTTTCATCTGCTTCCTGATTGGGAATGTCTATGATGCATTTGAGCACTGGAAAAGACTCTTAAACATCCTGTGCCGATCTGAAGATGCCATAGGGAAGTATCAAGACCTTTACATCAATCTAATTTCTGTGCTGTATCATCAACTCAGTGAAATCCCAGCTGATTTTTTTGTGGACATTGTCTCCCAGGACAACTTTTTAACCAGCACCTTACAGGTATGTTTGTAGCTATCTCGTGAAAAATGGGAGTGGGAGGAGAGGGCACACAGGACATCAGAGCAACTTCAGGGAGAAGCTGCAAAAGGAATTAAGCTACTGTTGAGCTGCGTGGGAGATAGTGAGTCTATCTAAACACACATGTATTTTCTTTTGCCTTTTCCCTGTGTTATTTACAAAGAAATACCATTTGCTTGTCATCTCAGAGCTTGATCTGCTCAAGCTATGCCCAGAAGAGTCTAATGCAGTATAAAATTGAGTTAGTCTGCATGCAGAGGGGCCAGCAAAACGGGGCAGTGACAGGAAGGGCTAACGAAGATGGCTGCAACAGAGAATGGGGACTGTCTTGTTTTATTATGTTTTCCTTGCAAATAGTGCTGAAAGTAGCCTGCTACATTGCCATGGTTTTAGAGTTCTGGAGTGGTGCATCTACTGCGACTGGACTGTACCAGCATACTTGTTCTGAAAGTTTTTAAGGCCTTGGGCTGCATTGAGCTGAACAGCTGTGAGAGAGGCTGAGCAAGTGCAAGATGGTGGCTGCTAATTTTTTTCCCGAATGCCCTTCATTCTTTAAAAAAAAACAACCAAACTTTGGCATAAAAGACTGATGATGCTGATTTTTGGCCAGCTTGAATGGTATGCTTAGTATGCAGAGAAGGTGCAGTGAAACCTTACTGAGCTTAGGGCATTGATAGTATTTAAGAAGCTTTTCCATTCCTGTTAGCCTTAAGCACAGCTGAAGATTTCTTATAATCAAGTTCTTATCCAGAGGGAATTTATGGTTAGTCCAGAATGCAGAAAACACTGCTTCTACTGAGACAGGCCTGGGCAAATCTGTAATTCAGCACTAGTAAAACCTGTTAGTCCCACTGATTGTAACCATGCTAACAGTTCAGCAAACAGACTAAGCAGAGCTTGGTTTAAAAAAAAAAAGCCAAAACCGTATGCACTGGTGAAGTTCAGCAATGGAAACTTAATCCTAGCAGAAACAGTAGTAAGTTCTGTTGCAGGTGCTTGGTGCAAATTGGGTGTGCGTTCTCCTTTCTCAGGGAATGGTTCCATTTCTCTACTTGTAACTCCCAAGTTCTTCCTGTAGCTTTGGGGAGGGTGGAGGTGTTTGTTTTTAATTTGCTGGGTGAAATGTCATGGGAAGCATTGCTTTAATCAAGTGGCTTTCTTAATTTTTTTTCAATTTAGATTCATAAAAGCCTCAGTTTTTTTACTTTTGTTTTATTTTTGGTGGTGATTTTTCCATCCAATCATTTCCATCCAGTCATTACAGGACTGGAAAACCTAGCTCTCTTTGCAGCACACTCACAGGCCAACGCTTTACACTGTCTGTTTACAGGAGTACAAAGAATGTGTCAACCAGGCATTCTTTCCATCTGATGGGACTTTTGGAAGCACCCTGTCTTGCTGGGTATCTTTCCTTTTTGGGTACCTGAATCTTGTATGCCCTTGGATTTCATCGGTCTGTGTTTTTTATTTAAGCAGTAGAGGCTGATGCCTTTAGGTGGCTGCGCTGGCTCTGCCGATCCCTGTTAAGCCCTAGCAGGAGTCGCTGCATTGCTAGTAACAAAGAAAAAAATTGCCTTATGGTTGAACTCAGCCTCTCCTTGCTAAAAGTTCTCTGTTTCTCTGCTCCTGGGGGATTTTCCTCATGTGCTGAACAGTGCCAGGGAACCCCTGGGACCTGCCTTACCCAGTCACTTTATGTACACAGCCATCAGAGTTAACAGTCTTAACTGGATGTGGGCAGGTGCAAAATGGTCTGTGTGGGGGGAGTGTATTATCTGTGTTAGCTTTTGCTCAGCTTTGAATACAGCAACTTTATTTTTGGAGTTTGATCTAAGGAAGAAGAGTACAGCATAACCTCCACTGAGTATGCAGCCCTAACAGTCTTTAAAGAAAAAAAATATTGATGGAATAATTTAATATGCAGTTCATTGAGAATGGGAAGTATGATCTTTAACTCTTTTTTAAAATTATGTTTTTAATAGCAGCCTTGCTGTGTAAGAGGGTTCTGTTATAATGGGCCAGTTTGAGGGTAGAATGAACAAGGCAAAGGCAAATGATCATAAACAAAGCAACGAACTTTGCTGCTTGTTGTCAGTGTTTTATCTAGCTGTCAGTAGGTCTCTCCCAAATAAGGAACTGCTTTTTCCCCAGAGGGCTTTCCCTTCACTGCCATCATGCGATGATTTTTTTTTTTTTTGGCTTTGAAATATAAGATTCTTCCCATGGAAATGAATTCTGGATCACAAGTTCAGAAGAGGAGCAGAAGCAGGCTGATGAAAGATGGGCTCTGAGGCTAAATGCCCTGCTTAATCATACACAGGTGCTTTAACTCTCAAAGTGCTAACAGAAGCTGTGAATTTGTGAAAAGTTAATAGACTTGTGTGTGTTTGGGTGACAGAGGAGAGCCACCCTTAGAGGTTAGTCCAGATTTCAGTGCCCTGTGCTCAAGGGAATGGCTGTGCTGGGGATAACTGGACTTTTTCCAGAGAGCTCCCATTCCTCTCTTACCTTCAAGGTAAATTTTATTAAATTTCCTGTGTATCCTGAGGTGTTGGTGATACTATATTACAAAAATACTTTGGGGGATCTCCTGGTCCAGCCAACCATCAAAAAGGTGGGTATAATTACCTGTTGGCCTTTTTGACACACGCTGTAAAATTGGCTATGTGGCCATGAAAACTGATAGTCCTCTTTTTTTTTTTTCTCCTGCTGCCCAGACACTTTTCTTTGCTCACGCTTAAGCAAGTTTTAGAATTCCATAGTACATACTTAATTACATACGTACTCCTGTTTGAAACAAAGTTATTACCTTAGTGCAAATATTTCTAATGCTGACTGGGAGTGAAGGCAGGATGTCTCTCTTGGCTGTGGGATGAGAGAAGTGTAGGCTTTGTTGAGGTAGCCCCAAAGCTGGAGTGGTTTCCAGTGTGGTAGATCCCTTACCAGTGGCCTAACCTGAAAGTTCTGGTGCACCTGTTGATGTCTTTGTAGGAAAGATGCACAGCTTGTACCATGATGGAGTTCTTACTGACCTCTACTCTGTTCTTTTAGGTGTTTTTTTCCTGCACGTGCAGTGCTGCTGTTGATGGGACCTTAAGGAAAAAGGCTGAAAAATTCAAGGCTCACCTAACGAAGAAGTTTAAGTGGGACTTTGAAGCAGAGCCTGATGACTGCGCTCCTGTAGTGGTAGAACTACCTGGGGGTGTGCAGGCAGACTAAAGAAAACACTTGCTTACAAACAACAGGTTTTTTAAAATAACTCTTTTCTCCATGTCTTCTCCAACTTTGCCAGCTTGCTAAAGTCTGTTTCTGAGGCTGACTCCTCTTTGTGCTGTAGAAGCAGATGTGGAAAACCCAGGAGGATTCCTAACTTTGTGAGGAGACCAGAATTATTGGAGGAGTTTTGTCACGTGGCTGTTTTGGACAGCTGCAGCATCTCATTCTGTACTCAGCTGACCTCTAGCTCCCCGGTCCCTTCCGTCCTCCTGGGCTGGAGGTGACACCCTGTTTGGAGAGCATCAGTGGTTTACACTCGAAGCCTTTGCTGCTCCGATTTGATGCCTCCTGAGCGAGAAGTGAATGCCCACCCATATGACTGGTCACTGCAGCTTTTGACAGCCCAACCCCAAGCTGTGAACTGAAAAGCTCTGCTCTTCCTAGGCTTCTGTTACAGAAATGTAACCACAGCTGTTTTGGAACTGTGTTGGATGCTTATGCTGCTTACTGTGATTTATTGCAATGATCTGTTGTGGAGGAGGACTCAAAGCCGCAGCAAAATTCCTCCCATTTCATACCCCTATTACTGAGGTATCTTATTCCTCCCTTTTAATAAAGCCTTTTGTATTTACTGCTGACGTTCTGTTTAGCCTCATGTAAAAGAAAGGTAACAGTTTGGTAACAAGAAATAGAGTTATTGGACAGTAGTCACCCAGGTCTTGAAGAAGAGAACCAACGTGAGATAAAAGGTCAGACTTCCACGTGAACCGGATCCTCTGTTTTGTTATAATTGGAAATCTTACATATTTTCAATTGTGACAGTCTCTTCTTTCTCCCCATTTCCCACAGGTAGGCTGTAAGAAAACTTGTGCTGGTTGTTCAGAGCTGCACAGGGATTTAGTCCTACCACTCTCTTGTTACCTTCTTGGCTGTTAGACTCCTTCAGGAATTTGTCTGTATGCATGTCTAAGAAGATAATGCTGTTTGTTAGTCTTTTATAGTTCAAAATAAATCTTGAGAGCCTTGCCTACAGAAAACATCTGTACAAATGGTTTTTTAGTTATGTAGCCAAAGCTTATGGTACAGTTGTGCTGCCCTCTCTTTCTCATTGGGATGTCCAGTGGCCCCAGAAGTAAGATCACACTGGTATCTGTGACATCCAAGGACGACTCCTAGTCAAACGGTACATGGCAGAAAGCGCAGCAGGTTCTGGGAAGAAGGTATGTGATAAGGTGTTTCCAGATAATCAGGAACTTGCCACAGGAAGCCTTTGTCTACTGCTGGGTGCCGTTTCCTCCCTTTCCTCAAGGGCTCTGCACTCTGTTATGCTGCTGTCTTGGTTTGTCCATTTTAAATGACCATTTAAATGACCACACACCCTTAGGGGAGGTTACTCTTGATTTGACAAGCGTTGTGTTCTTAAATCTTTCTTTCCATGCTTTCTTGTCCTTAACACCCTTGAGATCTTTTGTACAGTAGTTTGACTGTGCTCTCCTCTTATCTTTTTGGTCTTTGTTTGTATCCACAGGCAGTGCTGTCTTTCCAGTTGCCAGTTGGACAAATCATTTGTAATGAATGGTCCCAGCTTTGAGGAAAGGTGCCTTTTCGGTTTGTTGGCTCTTAGCACCAACCTGATGACTGGTTCTGTTGCTTTGGAGCAGAACACCAATCACTGATGTAAGTAGTAAGTAGCGAAGGTAGCTCGGAGCCTGGGGACCTGCCTCTCTGGAAGGGAGGGAGGAACAGTGCTCTGTGGTTGCAGTCCGGGCTGGCCAGGCAGCGTCAGTGCTTTGCAGGCTGTCCTGGCAGTGCTCCTACGTGTTTGATGGATAGGTTAATTTGAGTGGGTCTTTGTTAGATGTCAAAAACAATAACTGAAAATTAACTTCCAAAGTGTGCAATAGTCAGGTTCCCATGATGAACTACCACTTTAGCAACTCAGAAAAGAGAATATAATTGTACTTCCATTGTGCTTTTTTAATTCTTTGCAAGGTAGTAATAGGGAGAGGTAATAAATCTCTTATTAGACCCACAAAATAGATGAGGAGGAAACAGGGCTTTGGGAACACAGTCCCTTTGCTGGATATGAAACAGAAGCAGTGAACTTCCAGCTAAATACAGGTTGAGGTGTTCAGAATTCAACTCCATTATATTGCACGCTTTGATGGCACATGAAGCAGCGTATGTTGGATGTTTGCAAGGGGGGGGTTATAAATTTGGGAGGGAAAGAGTGCTGTTGCTGTTGAAGTCAGCAGGAAGGAGGGGATAAAAGGAAAGTGGTAACATGTAATAGGAGTATTTTCTTGCCCATATATAGCATTAGGCCAGCCATGGCTATGATAACACTGCCCCTTCTTCCAGCTGAGTATGATCTGAAAGCAAAAGAGAGATTGTGTGTGTGTAAATACACATTACTGCAAGCTAATGAAGTGTAATATGTGATGTGTTTGCAACAGTGATTCAGCAATGAATTAGGGTCAGGACAAGCAGCTTTCGGCGTGTTGTGAAGCGGCACTGAAGCATGAGGTACATTGGCCTCCTGCTTATGTGGAGAGTTGTCCGGCTGCCAGAGATGTGCGAGTGAGGCAAATTGGCATCATTCCTGTCCTGTGACATGTGCTTTCACTGCAAATTGTGTTGGAGCATGGGACCTGCTTAGCCCTAGGTGAGGCTCATCACTTGTGAATCAGCAGTGCACGAGCTGACCACTGGATACCCCCAGAGATGCACTGCGCACTGCATTTACAATGCCAGGCCCAGTGTGAGTGTATTCAACCCTGAGAGCTGCTAGTCCTTTTTTTTTTTTTTTCACTTTTCCCATAGGTTCAATAACATTAGCTAAACCAGAGTTTTGAGACTGATATTTAGCCTGTGTGGGGCCTCTGTGTTGTCCTGCACCACACTGAAGAGAGTTGCTTCTTGTTTCATCCACCCTGCAAATTCAGAGATATGGAATGTGCCACCTGAGGCTGTAGAAAGCTGCCTTCCTGTCCCGGTATCGTAGTACACCCTTTTTTTATTGGGAAGAGAAATGGCACATCTTGCTCTGCCAGTTCATGTGACATTCTTTGTGATTCCCACCACCTCCTCCCCAGCTGCCAGAAAAGTAGACAGACCACTTCTGTCTCTTTTCAGGTGGATCGCTGCCCATGACTTCATCATGTCACTGATGAACATGCACAGTGTAGTTTTGCAGTTCAGATCAGTTTTGTTTGGCAACTGTCTCAGCAATGCTTTACCCCCTGTGACAGCAGTGCTTGCAGACCGTGACCCGCACCAGGTTCGTATAGTGTTAGATGTTACCCAGACATGTAGAGGTGTTCTTGTCCCACAGCTCTTGTCCTCTAAATGCAAACTAAAGATGAAAGAGAGCAGGTGGGGAAGCTTTAGAAAGTGATCAGTGACTCTGTGTAGCTTGTTAGTGCTGTGGTTTTAAATCTGAAATGAGCTCAGGGTTAATCTTTTGAAACAGCAACTCTTCCTTGGTGCTTTCACTTTTACTGCTTCATGGTAAGTTGAATTTTTCATTATTAGCTCAGTGTTTTCTTGTGGTAACCCTGGCCTTTCTGTGCGCATCTTGTTTCAGTTCAAGTCTTTTCCTATTTTTATTAGGCTTTTCTAGTGTTTGTTACTATTGTACCCTTATTTTTTTAGTCCAGAAATAACAAATGATAGATAACCATTTGACATTTGTGCCTCTAACAACTAAGAGGAGTGAGAGATTTTTCGGAGTCTCTTAGACATACACCACCTTTATTTGGAGCAACATTTATTTCTGCTGCTGCTTTGACAGCTGGACACAGACTATGCCAGCTGCTGCAGATGGAGGGGCTGACACTGAGCTTCTGGAATATGGAGGAAGATGAAACGGAACGTGTTGATTCCTTTCTCTGAAAAAGGAAATCATCTTCCCCTGATAGTGCTGTTCATTGTTGAAGGAAGATATGACGGTGGCTTATTCTACAGCCCTGTTACTATAAAAGGGCTGTGCTGTGAATGGTCATTCCTTCCCAATGTGGTCAGCTATTTCATAGCTATTTCTGCTCCTCCTCCTCGGATGTGTACCTCCTGTCCCGCTGCGGGCGCTGGGGCTGTGGTCTGCCGGACAGACCAGGGCTGGGATTTGGCAGTGCAGGGCCTGTCCCAGGGAGGCGAGTGTTGTACAAACCACAGAGTGGAGGTGGAGCATGGGTGGAGGATGCTCTGTAAAGCATGGGCTGTGCTGGAGCCTGTAATTAATGCACAGGAGGCATTGACTGCAGGGGCCTCATTAAGAGAGCATAAATGAGCTGCAAGGCAGCCTTAATACAAATAAACAAACTCCAAATGGGTTAATCAATAGGAGGAAAAATCCATATACACAGACTGTCAGAGCCACTGCTTTGGGTGTGTTGGTCCAGCTCGCTGCCTCAGTGGGTCCAGAGGGCTTTGTGTTTGCGTGAGGAAGGAGCTGGTGTCAGGGCACAGCAGAAATGGGTTGTGCAGCTGCAGCCTGGCCAGTGAGGTGCCAGCTCTGCACCTTGCCCGCGTCCAGCAGAGCTCAGCTTGTGCTCCAGCGGCGCTTGTCCGCCTCGGCTTGAGGGACTCCACAGATCTGAGACAAAACCACTGTGCTCATCGTGGTGTGGTTGCCAGGCGAGGGAGCCCTTGCCAGGTCTCAGCCTTGGGCAGGCAAGGAGTGAGAGGGAGAAGGAGACAACGAGAGGGTTAACTTTCCATCGGGAGGGCTGTGTCACTGGCTGACTGGCAGGTGGTAACTCCCCTGTCCTGCATAGGATCAAATGGAATACTTAGGTGAGGTGCAGAGGTTTCCCAGACTTCAGATCCCTGAAGCCATAGTACTTGATTTTTCCCCCTCTGTGAGGGAGTTTGCAGCTCAGTCACTCTTACAGATGCCATGCAAGGCTGACCTGGTAAGGGAAAGAGTGCTTCTGCAGTGTCCCCTTGCAATTTACTTATTGTCCCTCTGCCTGTAAGAATTATGTCTCTTCCCACCATAGTCGTTAAATAATTCAGGAAATCAACTGGTATTTGTAAAGGAAGAGTGGTGAAAAATGCAGCATTGAGCAGTGAGCGGGGAGATGACAGACGGGGAGCAGAAGGGAGAGCAGCTCTCGGCTGCGATGGCCACTGGAGCTGCTCAAAGCCCCTGGGTTGGGCTGAAGGTCGGGGAAGGGGGGTCCAGTTTGCCTGGGGCATGTGCAGGGCTCACCAGAAGGGGAGTTGGTTTTATCCTGTGCTGCAGGTTTCAGCACTTTCGTTTTCTTCCCCAAAGGCAGGTTTCACCACATTTATTTTAATTTGGAAGAAGTTGATTTTTAAAAGCAAAAGTTGCTTCTCCCCCCCAGCTCTGATCACTGTGCCTGCATTCAGTAGGATGAGAGGACAGCATAAAGGTAATTACTATGATTTTTATACATTACAGTAAATTTAAACCCTAATACAGATGGCAAGTTTAAAGATATTTAAAAAAAAAAAAAAAAAAAAAGGAAGTGGTCATTGTTCTATATTCAAAAATCCCTGATTTCTCCCTCAGCTGGGGAGCAGCTGGAAGTGTGAAGAAGAGCTGGTGACATCCAGGAAGACTTAACCCAGGGGTAGCTGTGGTCTCACGGGAGGTGGCTGAGGTTTGGAAATGAGGGACATCAAGGATGTTATTGAAAAAGCCAGGTTTGGAAAAGACATTCCCTCTCAGCGTTGAAGTAGGCACAGTTTTGTCCTTGCTTTATGAGATGTTGTGTGAAACGAGCTGTTTCTTTTGACTGGACAGAATTTGGGATTCTTGCACTTGAGCGAGCAAAGAGGTGGCCGTGTCTGTTGGGAAAGGATCTCCAAGGGACATGGATTCCCTTGAGAATCTGACTTGCTTCATCCTGTGGGTTTCTTTTTTTTAATGAAGCTAGCTTTGTTTAAACAGTGGGAGTTCCTGTTAATTGTTTTTCAGGAGCCTGTGTTGGGTATCCCAAGCTAATACTGTAGCTGGAAGGTTAGCAGTGGCACAGGTTACCAGGGGGCTCTTCCCATACTGTGAAAGTTGCTCATAGCTTTAACTGAACTGGTAAGAACCTTGTGAGTTAATGTTCTAGGAGCAGTCCTGTTAATGATGTGAGTTTTTACATTTTCCCCAAAAAATTGTGTTCTGGGAAGGAGGGGACACTTGCTCTGCCTTTTCTGTGAAGGTTCCTGTGAGAAGGGCATCACTGGCAGGAGCACGGCTTTCATCATGTGTTTTAAAACAAATTTTACTGTTAAAATTTGTTTGGATTGAGAAAGCTGCTACTGTGCAGAGAAGGGGTTTTCAGGGAAGGAGAAGGACCTCTGGGTGGCTCCATCTTCACAGACTTGGCATATTGTAATTTCTGCATGAGTACTACATGAACAACTTTATTTTCCTGATCATCCTTATGTTTTAAGTCCTCAGGAGCAGTGAATATTCATGCCTGGCTAATGCAGCTAGCTGGAGACAGTCTTGCTCCGGTCAGTCAAGGAATTGTTTATAGCAGGTGGTTATCCCTGGGAGCGCTGTCTCATCACTGAGCACTGGTGACGTGTCCCTTGTCTGCAGTGGACATCCTGGCTGGGAAGCTGATGCTTCACACACATGCTGAGGCCCTGCAGTCACACACTGATCTGGAAAGGGGCCGGCTGCTCCAGCACCCAGTATTGCCTGCTCCATGGAGTACCAGAACAGGCTTTGCACCATGTAGTTCTGCAATAACCTGCATTTCAGGGTGGTTCCCTCCAAGCAGAGGTTGAGTGTTCCCAGTAACAGGAAGGTGAATTGTTCTTTTAATAAGGTTTGCTGGAGGATTTTATGTAGCTACATTAATAAGTATTCACTCCATGCTTGCTCCTCCTCTGTACAAGTTCTTGTGCCCTTCAAACTGCTGTGAGCTGCTCGGACAGATTAAATGGTGGGTGACCTGAACCCAGGTGTGCGCTGAGGGGACCCTGTGCCGGGCCAGTTGGCTGCTGTTCCCCTGATGGGAACGGTGCTCTACAGGGAGACCTGTGCTCGGCGGGTGTGGAGCAGAGCAGTGCTGCAGGGTACAGCCCGCTCCTGCCGCAGGACTGCCTGTCCGCACCGTGCACGCCTGGCTGCATCTGTGAGATTCACAAATTTTGCTGAAGTGAATTCCAGGCATCTGTGCAGGAGGTGATGGAGCAGGGATGAGCTGGCAGACCTCGCAGCAACTGGGGAGAGGAAACAATTCAGGCAGGAGAAGTGCTGGGTGGCCCCTTGAGCTCAATTCTTCCCATTTGTGCTAAGCACGGCCTCTTGTCTGGTGGTATTTTTATTTTGTTTTTCAAACAGCCACTTCATGATTTAAAAAGCATCACTTGAGAGTCTGCTGATCGTTGCTGTGAGCTTTACAGACTTCTGAGAGACCTTCCATGTGCAATCCAGCAGGGACCTGTTAAACACATCACCCAGCTGTGGTGTGTGGTCACTCAGGGCCTCTAATGGCTTTATTTCATTAGCAGGAGTTCACTGGGGAGGGCTGAGCATGTTCATCATCACTGGAAGTTCACACTGCCTAAGTGTGTTCATTTAATGGACTTATTTTCTTAACAAGACCAATAACCAGTGTGATCTAATGTTCCTTCTGGGGCTCTCATTCACTTTATTCCTCAGCAGAAGCAGGCAGGTCAAGAGCTCTCCTGCATTAGCAAGAAGATGTTCCACCTTCCTTATTATCCACCATTCCCTGCAAAGATTCTTTTAAACTCCCAAAGAAAATGTTACCTTTGATTTACATTTTTTCTCCCTCTTTGCTTCTTCGGTAACAAAACATTTATTGCTACTTCAAAAGACCAGACAACTTCTCTTATTGTGTCAGGGGTCTTAATCCAATTCTAATGTGACTTAAGTCCATCAGTCTTCCCATGCTTCAGTACTGAAGGGAAATGGCAGTTTTTGTCTTGTGCCAGCAGTAAACCATTTTTTTTTTAACATGTGCCACCAGGTAGCGTCCCTCACAGCTGTCTGACCAGCTTGTGTGTGCGAAGTGGTAGGTGTGTGGATGCACATGGAGCTGAGCTACCAGCGTATGCGTCATGCAGCTGAAGTTCCTGAGCAGCTGGGTGGCTTTAGGCTCTCGAGTAACAGCTCTGCTGCTTCCCCTGGTTACTGCCAGTGCCTCTCAATACCTTCTCTCTCCCTCTTATCGTGTGGTGGGTCATCGGAGGGCTCAAGCCTGTGCTGTTGCTGCTCTTGCAGTGCAGGACGGGAGGTGCTGAAGAGAGCCGTGCTTAGGGAGGGGATCTGGATCTGCAGCCAGCCCTCCACCTTCTGAACACACACCAAACATGCTCCATGTGCACTGGTGCAAAGCAGGTGTAAAGTGCTCCATGGAATAAGGAGCAAGTGGGACCACGGCCTGGGATGTCCTGAGGATGTCTTGGTAATCAAAGCACAATGCAAGGCAATGAAATCGGTTTCTTTGGCAGGTGAGCAGAGGGTTGCTGCATCCAACCTGGCTGCTGGGACAGGACCTGTACAGCCTTGACTGTGGTGCCCATGTCAAAGGTTTGTGCTCATGAAATTAAGCCAGCAGCAGCTATGCTTGTTCTGCAGTTAGTGGAGGTGAGGGAAGAGCCGAGGAACAGAATCTCCTGCTCAGCTGCTCCCTGAATACTGCTATTCACCAGCAGGCCTGTGGGTTTCAAAGCTGTTTCTCCTCCCCACTCCACCGATTTTCCCCTTTGCTACTTATCCTGGCATTTCCTGATTCTACTGTGAATTGCTGAGAAGATGCAGTGGAGGAGAGCTCTGCACGCCTTTCCTGCCTCCCTGACTTGGTTGCTTCCCAAAGGGGATGGGATGGGTGGGTGAGTGCCTGAGGCACCTTGCTCTGCACCAGCAGCAGGGCAGCCCTTCCTCTGGCTGTGAGCTGGCTCCTGCTTGGTGGTGGCTGGAACGTGAGACTCGACAGGAACCTGCCCTGTGTCACTGGACAGCAGATGTGTAAGCGAAGTGCCCAGGGTGGTGGGGCTGGTCCTACGATGACACAGCGTACAGTGGAAATGCTCTTTGCCCTGAAGAGCCAGAGTCAAAGGCAGGAACTGAAACTGTGCCTGAGCTGTTTTGCTGGTGATGAGGACACCAGTTCGATCTGGCCAGATCCAGCTCCTTGGAGGTGTGAAGGAGGTGTGGGGATGCTGGGCAGGGGAAGTGCGTGGGGCTGAGGACTGGAGGGGCCATGGGCTGGGCTGAGAAGGTGCTGGCAGTGTCCTGCTCCCTCCCAGCTTTGGAGTCCTTGTTTGGCACCAGCAGCCCTGCTGGGTCCAAGGAAACACACGGTGGGGTCTCCATGAGAGCACTGTGTTGGTCGAACCCCTGCGGATTTAGAGAGGAGAGCAGTGGTTTCTCTGAAGCCTGGTTTCATCCACAGCCCTCTGTGGATGGTGGCCTGTGTCATCAGGAGACGAGTCAGTCAGGAGATGGCAATGTGAATGCTTGCTTGGATTTGACAGAAAGACCCTAGGAACACAGTTTGGGGAGTTGTTTGAATAAGATGAGGGGTGGTGCAGGTAGGATGGATAGCTGACCCTGTGGTCTGGGGAAAGCAAGACAGGTTGTGTCTGGTATGATGAGAAAGGACAGAAAAATCTGACAGAGCGGGATGGGACGGAGGAAGGCGACCTCAGCCTCCGCCCCCCGCAGCTCTTCCTCCCTGTGACGTGCTGGTCCAGGGGTCCAAGCAGTGAAGAGCTCAGCCCCAGGCTGTGAGTGCTGCCTGGCCCCTGCCTGGCTGTGCAGGCAGGCTGCCGGCCGCTCCCTGCCAAGCGCAGGCAGATGGCAGCAGCCCCCTCCGGCCGGCACCGAGCCTGGCGCTGGGGCTGCCGGCAGTGCTGGCACCTGTGCCTCTGGCAGGGCCCTGGCAGCAGGACTTCTCTGGGGACACCTCAGTGGGGGCCAGGCCCAGGGAAAGGCCTCTGCAGCTCACAGCAAGGACAGAGACGCATGGGTGCCCAGGGAGGGTCCCAGTTCTACAGCGAGTGACCTGGCCATCATCTGGCAGTCACTGCTTGACATGGGTTGGAAATGTGCTGGTGGGAAGATGACTTTGAGCAGCAGGATTTCCCCCTGAAGGGTGAGGTGTGGCTGGGGACCCGCGCTGCTCTGTGTGCAGCCCTGCCCAGAGCTGGGGCAGAGCTCGGGGCATCGCAGCCCTCACAGCTTGATGTGCCTCTGAGCTGCCTGGCTGGAGACTAACATCTGTAAGGAGCAACCTGCCCGAGGGGCAGCACCAGGCGCCTCGGGATTGTCCTGAACTCCACTAGATACTGCGGAGGAGATGGATGCAAAAGCAAAAATACCCTGTCTGTCCTGATGGCTGTGCTGGCTCCGAGGTGTGCAGTCTTCCATGGGGTGAGCACCTCCTGTTAGCATATGGGGGGCATCGATGCTTCCCTCTGCTCTTCTGTCAGTTGCCAGGTAGCAAAGTCCCCCCAGCAGTGCTTTGCCCGTCAGTTCTCCATGCAGCTGATGTGCTATGAAGGTTTCAGGAAATAATCCTTCCCCCAGTGTCCTTCCAAGCAAGGAGAGCTAGTGTGGAGGACAACAGGAGGAGCTTTTCCTTCAGGTCACCTTTCCTGGAACAATTCTGCTTTCCTTCTTATCCTGCCTGGGCAACATCTGTCAGATTTTCTGCTCTATCGCAGCAGAGACAGGGCCTGAAGATGCTCACTGAAGGAGAGCTGCATTCTCTTGTCATGATGCTGATCGATTCTAATATTTTAGTGTAGTGTAAGGCACAGCGTGAGTTGGGTGCTGTCCTCAGCCTGGTCACCTTCCCAAAGGACAACACAGCTTGTGAACAGCACCGCTTCTGACAGTCCTTTCAGCAAATGCTTTCACATATTCATTTGTTTGTCTGTCCCTGAACCCTGGTACCAGACAAGGCAGCATCCAGCACACTGAGGCTTGGCAGGGCTGGAAGGAGATGGTGGCCCCCTCTGCATGGGAAGGAGTGAGGTCCTGCAGAGCCTGGGGAGGGCTGCTCCCCTTCATGGGCTGCAGGTAGATCGAATGAGCTGCAGCCAACTGCGGTGGGCTCTGTTGGATGGATAGCATTCACAGTTGTCCCTGGAAACTGTTTTGAAGTGGCCCAAGCGCTAAAAGTACTATTTGTCTGTAGCTGGCAAAGTTATGCTTGCATTTCACCCGAGGAAACTGGGTGGTGTGAGCTCAGCTTGCACAGCGAGAGTGCAACATAGCCGGGAGGAGACCCAAGGCTTCTTCAAGCATCTTCTCGGCTTCTCCACTACCATACACCCCAGCCAAGGCTGCATCTGGCTGTTGGGGCAATGCTGGTACCTGGCTGCCACAGCCGATGCAGCAGGTGATAGTGCTGAGATACACAGCATGGGCATGGTGAGAGCACCCCCATGCACTCAGGACTGCTGGCATTGGGGGCACAGATGGGAGCAGCGTGGGGCCAAGGGGTGAGGCTGGGTGGCCGAGCCCTGACCCCTCCCTGTCACACTGGTCCCAGGAGGAGCTCCTGGTCCTGGCCCCATGCTGGGCTGTTGTCTGTGCCTACCTGCCTGGTGCAGCAGGAGGAAGGGCGACTGTCCCTCTCCCATGTGTAGCAGCCCCAGGTGTGGAGGAGCTGAGGAGCAGCTAATCACTGTGCTCCATATGAATGAATAAATAAAAAGGACTTCTGCAAAGAATATAATCTCCTAGGGAAGAAATTGCTGCTCTGCTCCACCCACACTGTGCATGAGTGGCCTTCAGGCACTGACTCATCCCTTCCTTTCCCGAGGCTGGGGGCAGTGTCCCTGCCAGGGGTGCTCTGCTGGCCTTTCCGCGGTGGGGCAGGACCGGGACACTCTGCCCCTCTGATCCGTGTGCTGGGCTGCCAGGGCTGGGCCTGCATGGAGCCTTCAAGGGACCTCACTGCTTGGAGGATTTCGGCTTTGAGTCACTGTGTGCGCTGGGTTTGTGTGTGAGGTGGGGTTTGTGGTAGCAGGGGAGGGGGCTACAGCAGTGGCCCCTGTGAGAAGCTTCTTGAAGCTCCCCCAGCTCAAGTCAGATTCGCCTCTGGCCAAGGCTGAGCCTCTGTGATAACATATTTAAGAAGGGGAATCTGGGAGCAGGAGTGAGAGTTGTGAGGAGGAGTTGCGAGGAGGACACCTCTGTGAACACCCAGGGCAGTGGAAGGAAGGAGGAGCAGGGGGAGGTGTGCCCGAGCAGAGACACCCCCTCCCTCTACCCTGTGGGGAGAGGACAGGGCCACCCCCCTGCCACCATGGAGGTCACCAGTGCAGCAGATACTGACCTGCAGCCCGTGGAAGACCCCGTGCTGGAGCAGGCCGGGACTCTGAGGGGAGGAGAAGCCCCTGCTGTTGTATTTCAGCACTGGGAGGGCTGCAGCACGCGGGGGTGACCCACGCTGGAGCAGCATGGGAACAGCCGCAGCCCGTGGGAAGGACTCACACCAGAGAAGGTTCACGGAGGACTGTCCCATGAGAGGGACACCATGCTGGAGCAGGGGAAGAGTGTGAGGAGTCCTCCCCCTGCGGAGAAAGGAGCAGTGGGACTGACCATAACCCCCATCCCTGCCTCCTGCGCCGCTGGGAGGAAGGAGGTAGAGATACTGGGAACACAACTGAGCCTGGGAAGAAGGGAGGGATGAGGGGAAGGTGTTTTTAAGATGTGGTAATGCTTCTCACTGTCCCACTCTGTTAAGTGTTGTTGTTAGTGTTTGAATTAAAGTGATGTTATTTTCTTCCCCTCACGAGCCTGTCTTTTGCCCATGACAGTAATGGGCGAGTCATCCCTCCCTGTCCGTATCTCGATTCCAAGCCTTTTACTTCATTTTGTCCTTCCCAGTCCCGACAGGGAAGGGGTGAGTGAACGGCTCCGTGGTGCTCAGTTGCTGGGCTCAAACCACCACACCATGCTCCTCCAGGAGCTCTCGTGACTGCATCTGGCCATGCAACCCACATGGCCCTGCTGCTGCTTCCCCCTCACTCGGTGCTGTCTGTCCGTCTCCTACTCAACCAGCATGTCCTTGTGATCCCAGGGGACCCAGTGGGTGTCTGTCCATGCACCCACTCTGCAGTGACGGGGCTCTGGTGGGACTGTGGGTGGTGATGGGATGGTGGGGGTGTGCCTGTGTCTCAGGTACAACAGACGCTGCTGAACACCCTCTGAGAAACCAGAGAGGGGTGGAGGAGGGGTGGGACCTGGGACGGCTTCCATAGAGCTGCTGGGAAGCGCCTGATGACCCTGAAAGCATCCTTCCACCCTCCACCCAATTTGCTTGTGAAGTGGTTTCTCACAGGCTGTTGTAAAGACCAGAACTATGAAAAGATATTTGAAAGAGAATTGGGCAACTATCTGCAGCCTCTGGCTGAGGAAACACCCCAAATGTGGCTGGCCAGGGAGAGTGTAACATCTGTGTCATCCCCATGCTATGGGCCCTGGTGTGGAGGAGTCGGGGGGGTTGGCAGGTGACAGTGATGAGTCCTTGTCTCTCCCTGCTGGGTGTGCTCAGGGGAGCTGGTGGAACAGGAGGGCTGTTTCTGAAAGGTGGCTTGTCCACTGTGGACTAAGCAGGTTCTTCCAGATGACTCAGTCCCCCACAAGTGTCTTGTTTTTCCTTTTTGCATTTTCTGCTTCTTAATCATCTTTTGATATCCTTCACCACAGACACCTGCGTGAAGCATCTGGAGACATAGTGCTGAGGTTGGAGACTGGCTCTTGGCTGAAGGGCTTGTGCCTGAAGTGTGGCACTTGATGCCGACTCGGGGATCTGGGGTGAGCAGTGGAGGACAAGCGGTGGCTCTCTGTGAAGCCCTTCCCTGCTCAGTGCTGACACAGCCCATGAGAGGCTGCTCGTCCTCAACCGTGAAGTCCTTTCTGTGCCTAAATCCTCATTGCAGGTCAAGCAAGGAGGGAGCTCCAGGGCCCTGATGTGGCCTCCTGGCCACATGGGGTGGCAGGGTGGCCCCATGGGGTCAGGGGGCCAGCGGGGTGCCCCAGTAGTGTTTTGCTCTCCATATCACGTGTCCTGGTTCTGCTCCCTTGCAGGTGCCCTCAGGGACACAATCACAGCAATGATGGGAAGGAAAAGGCGTGGAGTTCCCTTGGCTGCTCCCCGCTGCTCGGCAAGCTCAGCAGCGCAGCCTGGTAGCTCAGGATGGAGCTTGGCGGTGGCGTGTGGGACGTACAGCAGAGGAGCAGTGCCCAGCAGCTCGCCCGGAGCTGCTAACCGCAGTAAATCCATGTTTGTGGCTCGAGAGCGAAGGCTCAGAGTGGCCGGTCCAGACACCCGTCTGCACGTGTGCGTGGTGCTGTGCGCGGTGTTGGGCTGCACGTGGCAGATGACAGATAAGAGTTGGTGTTGCCGTGCTCGTTGCAACGCAGTTTGTCTGGCTTGTACCGAATGAAGCACTGAGCTGTAAGGAGCTGCCTCCTGATGAGGACAGAGTGTACCAGAAAATCAGGTGCATGGCTTGATAATGATATGATGATACAATTTGGGCTCATACAAGCAGTAACGAGAGACAGGAGCAGAATTCAAGGAGCCAAGCATCTCCTGAGAAAAGAACTAGAGAGAGAGATGTGGGAAGGAGATAGGGAAGGCTAGATCTAGGCTGTGATAGGATTGTTCCCTCTAGCTTAGGGCTACAGATCTATCTGTCCTGGGGAGAGGATGGGTGGGCAGTAGATGGCCTTTTCCTTTCCCCTCTGCCTGGTAGAGGGATCCTGCCTTTGGCTACTCTGTCACAGGTGCAGGAAGGACAGTGTTGGTTTGCCCCTCTTGTCTGAAGTCTGCTCTCTGTTGGCAGGAAGGGGTTGGCACCCCATGCCAGGCTGTTCTTATTTTTGCTTTGAGTTTTGTTTTCTTAATGGAATAAAACATTTCAACATGCAGCCACCGATTCTGTGAGCAGGCTGCTGGTGCTCAGGGGGAGGCTGGCTAACAATGTAGGAAGCATCACTGGGGGATGCTTCATGCAAATGCATAATATGCATAATTTACCAATACATTAATATTAATGAACAACCTAGCCTAACCCCTTGTAAAAACAATCAACAAAACTGCTCCTGCAGCTGTGTGGAGGTCTCATTTTTCCACCAGCAGCAGTGGGACTTTCTTCCTGCTTCCGTCTCATGCTCGCTCAGGTTCCCAGCTCCTCCCTCAGCGCCGGGTGAGGCCATGAAAGGCAGCTTTTTACAGCTCCTTGCTGCTCTCCAGGGCCATACAGGAGTTTGTTCTGTAGCTCTGAAGCTCAGTGCAGCCTCAGGACTCTTTGCCCTGCCTTTCCTTCCAGACATGGGGTAGATTTCCACAGAACTGGCTTTGTGACCAAGTTTCTTTTTTTTTTTCTCTCCATCTTGGGCCCAGCTTATCCTGATGCCTCTTTTCCACCCTGCTGCTGTGTGGCAGCTGTATATTACTTTATAGTCACCGTTCAAATTGTCCCAGCTGTCACATTACGGTGTACAAGTCAATGCTGTGGCACTAGGAGTAGGTTGATGTCTCTTGTAATGAACCTCTGTTCCCATGATCAGCTCCATTCAGACCTTCAGGGGTTGCTGCCCTGAGTCCATCCCAAAGGAGCTGGTTCCAAGGAAGTGGAGCCCAGGTCTGACCCCAGAGCCAGTGGCTGTGTCACCAAGGGAACAGTACACTTTTGGAAATTGCTTCAAATTGTGGCCACTTCTGGAGACAAAACCGTTTGAGAACTCTGAGGGCATCTCCAGGGAGCATGGTCCACCGAACAGCCACAGCCTCATGGGCTGACCTCCCTGCCGGTGCCTGTTGAGCAGCACCCTGGTGTTTTGGAGACATTCCCCCAGTTCTGTCTCATTATGCCCAGTGATGTGGGCTCCCAGCAGTCTGGGAGAGGACGTCTCAAGTTGTGGCATCATGAAAGTTTAGGAGAGGTTGGTAGTGTGGAAGGAAATGGATGGGAGGGAGGGATTGAGGGAAGGATAATGCACCGGCTTCTTTCCAGCCTGTCCTCGCACCAAGAAGGCAGGAGGCCAGCCCGCACTGGTGCTCAGATGCCTCTTCCAATGTATTTACATACCTGCACATAAGCTGGTAGGAGGGCGTGGAGAGGGCTCTGCAGTGCGTGAGGCTGGGCGTTAGCAGGTTCCTGTGCACAGAGCAACATTTTGCCTCTGTCAGAGGGATTAAAGGTGAAGCAGTCCTGTCCCCTTGGCACTCCTGCTCTGACCTTCCCCGTCCTTTCCTCTTTGAAGACACCTTGGGATTTTTTTCTAGAAGCTCTTGAATTGTTTAAACCTGAGTAAGCCTTCCAGTTTTGGGGTTGGAATGCAGGAATGCTGCCTTCTTTAATGGCTGCACTTGAACAATCCTTCCTCCCAGAAAATGGGAGACTGAATGGAGAGCATCAACCCATAATGCAGCCTTCCTTTCTTCTGCTAATGCTCCATCACTAGTGAGGAGGGAAGCTCTCAGCTCCTGCCAACCAAGTGATGCGCTATCATTAAAGCTCTGAAGCAGCAAAATGCTTAAGAATATATTTGAAGTGCTTTCCAGAGCCTGGAGTGAAATCTCACAGCTGTAGCACAAGGCTGAACCCAACCAGATGCTTGGAGGAGCTCTCCTTCCCCAGCTCTGTGCCAGCAGATGGGACAGCAGGGATGCCTCCGCTCCAGGCCCTGGGCAGCCACGGCCAAAGCCCAGCCCCTTTCCTGGGGCTCGTGCTGCTCGCGGGGACAGGCCACGTCCCCGGAGGGCCCTTGGAAGGTGAGTGGGGAGGTGTCTGTGTGTTGCAGTCAGGGTTGTGTCTCCCTGGCAAAGCTGACCACGCACTTGAGTTTCTCCATTTATCTCCTGACGTTTTGAAGCAGGGTGGGGGACACATTTGGACTGTGATGGCCCAACTTGGTGATCTTGCAGAGAATTCTTACCTTGCATTCAGAAAATAATGACTGCTACATGCAGGACATATATGGGATGTGCTGGGGTCCTGGTTCACATTTCTGGTGGTGCTTGAAACTCCCTAGGTGTCAGAGATACAGCGCAGGGCTGGCAGACTGTCATAGGACCTATGTGATGTTGGGGGATGTGGTGTAGGGGAGAACTTTGTAGAGTCGGGCTGATGATTGGACTCGATGATCCCGAGATTCTGTGATTCTGTGACCGGGGGGGGCTGTGGCTGCTGGCAGCCTGGCAGGGGGTGCTGGGGTGCTGGGGGGGCTGCACCAATCCCTGGCTGAAGTGACTCAGAGCCCTGGGTCTGCATTCAAACACCCCTGCTCTGCCCTTCTCCCTGCACCCCACAGAGGCTGTTCCCCACACATCCCTCGTTGTCACGGAGCAGGAGAGGGACCAGAGGTGGGGTCAGCAGGGCACCCCCTTTCTAGCCACCCGCTGTGCCAGGGAGGGGAGAAAGCGCTGCTGAGTGCGGAGGCATTGCCTCTGCCTCCTGGCCGCATTGCACTGCTCATCTCTCCTCCTCCCTGCTGCTGCCCTCATTTGGCTGCTTTTTGTAGATGAAAAGTGGCCTTTAAAATATAGGACAAGGTCACCGTTCCCTCCCCACACAGCAATCGCAGCCCCGTGCGGCTGTGCCATGGTGCTTGGTGACAGCGGCTTTGCAGAGGCACTGCCTGCGGGGGCTGAGGTCTGTCCCACCAGGACACAGCTCCAGATGTGACGTCTGTGCCCCTTGGATGGGCCAGGCAGAGGCAAGGGCGCAAGTTGGTGCCCTGCTCTAGAGCTGCCTCAGAGGCAGGGCAGCACTGGGCTGGTGGCCAAAGGGCTGGGGCTGGCCCAGTGGCCTGTGCCACTGCTGCTCTGTAGCAGGCTTCTTTGCATCACACATCTACTACACCCTCTCCTTCGGCCATACTACCAGCTATGCCCTGCCAAAGTGCTGCTGCTCACCTTGCAGAAGAGATGCCCAGTCCTGCCTGGGTGTCTCCAGGGCAATGGGATTCAGGTGGTTGGGTTTGAAGTCACTCCTGGCCCAGTGTGAGCCACTGCGGGTGGAAGTTTGTTTCCACACGAGCAGTAAATGTTCCTCTTGCTCACCACCAGGCTCGCTTGCTCCTCCTGGCACTGCCAGTGCTCCCAGCAGCTCTGTGGTGTGAGTTGGTGGGGGAACCAACACGCCAACAGCCCAGCAAGTGTTTGTGGAGTTGACGCCTTGCAGACCAGTGTCAGGTGGGCATGTTTACGTGTTCTTGCAAGGTGGGACCCAAGGGTGCTGTCTGGAAGGGGTCATCCACATCAGGATGCCCTGAGTCTATTTTGTTGCACCTTTCTTCTCCTTCCATTGCCACTAGACTCTGAGTGCCCAAGCCCTCTGCAGTCCCGACTGTCACCGCTCCAGCCCAACTGAGCCGAGGCAAAGTGTGCAAATGAACTTCCTTGGGAGCAGTCCAAGCCGGAAAGTCCTCTGCCCTCCTTCCAAGCATAAAGTTATTGAATATAAACAGGCTTGTTATTTCAAGGGGAAACAGGGGTCTAAGGCAAAGCCTCGCAGAAGCAAATGCTGAGCAGCACTGCAAGCAGCAGCCCTTCTTGATGAGACATTTCCTCGTGCCTGTCCCTGATGGCTTTCCAGGTGGATGCCAGCACTCCCATAGTGCTTTTAGTTAATAGAGAAAGATAATCCTGATGTCCTGGCCAGCACTGTGTCTGTGCAGTGCCCAGGGCTGTCCAAGAAGCTGCTGATGGCTGTTCTGTTTCTTTGTGCTGCTGTGTGCTGCCAGGATCTAGCTCTCTGGCTGGAGTTCCTGGTGCCCCCAGGAGAGGACAAGCTGCTGCCCCAGTCCTGGGGACCATCCTGTTCTCATGGGTGCCGCAGCATGCAGGGGGACTGAGCCAGAGGTGGAGGGACAAGAGGCCAAGGGCAGCACTGGCCTGGGCACTGAGCACACCTCTCCACCAAGGTGTTGGCTGGGTGCCTTCCACCTGCAATATCTTGGCAAAGAGATGCTATTACTGAAGAGAGGAGGCAGGTGGTCAACCCAAACTAACCAGATGGTGCTGTGCCTCTGAATGTAGGACAGGGTAGACCTGTAGCTCCCAGTGGTCTTGAATAGTGTCCGAAGGCCTCCTTTCAGGTCTCTGAACAGAAGTGCAAAGCTCAGAATGATGCTGCCATCTCCTGCCCCAGGAGAGGATCCAAAGGACCACAAGAGCCGTGCATGTCCACAGTCACACCTGTGGGTGCCATGCCGGAGGCGTGCTGGTGCCGCTGCAAGGGTGAACCTGGCCCCTTGGAGGTAAGGAGCTATTCCTGCCAGCAGCACAGCAGATGATGGCTTTGCTGTCTGGGCTGAGATTATTTCCAATCTGATTTCTGAGAGATGGAGTTGCCACTGCAGCAGACCCTAGTGCAGTGCCTGCACATCCCAGAGCTCAGGGAGAAGTGAGCTCCAGCCCTTCTGCTGCTGGAGGAGCAGCCTGTGTGTGCTGATGGCAACGCACGTCTGTGGGCAGGGTCCTTCCTGCCCACGCAAGTCAGATTTGCTGTAACAAAAGCACTGGCTCTGCACAGCCCCTGTGTATGTCCCTGTCGTGGGCCTGGGCCTCCGAGTGGTAGCAGGTGAAGCACTGGCTGATCATTCTTCAGCAGAGACCTCCCTTCTCTGTGGCTGAGACTGGGAGATGCACCCTTGGAGAAGAGTCTATCTGGGAGGTAATGGAAAAGTCCTAGGGGTGACTGCCCTTGAAAAAGAGGTGTCCAGCTGGTACAGCACAAAACTGCAGGCTTCACACCAGGGTCCGGCCGTCACTGTGCTGGAAGCTCTACTCAGGCAGTCCCAAGGATGCTGAACAAATCTGTAACGGACATGCAATTGTTTGGTCTTTCAGGCATGCATTGCAGGCTGTTGCAAGATCACACTGGGTCGTGTCCTGTCCAGTTTTATTGGCCTTATCCACATCTTCTTGGACCAGCCACCTCCAGGTGTCTTCTCTGAGTGATAGTAAGAGCATTTTGCTGGCTGAACTCTCTAAGTTACCAGGCTATCTTGGTTCAGAATAAAACCCAGTGGTATTTGGTTTTTGATACCTAAAAAGTATATTTTGACCATGCCAACTCATTTACACAAAATATCCACAACTGCATGATGTTTTCTCTGCTGTCTCATAAGCACAAATGCCTTATGGCTTCACAATAGCTTGTTCTTCATGCTGACAAGTGAAGAAGACACAGTGAAGACGAGCTCTTCCACACTCCCTCCACCAGGGAGTCTGAGAAAGAACTCCGGCGTGAAGTTCAGGCACCATCAGCCTTTATTAAACATCATTAAACTTGTCCCAGCAGACTGGCAACATAAAAATTTCATGTGGCTTTTAGTAAGGCTGGGCGGAGCTTCTTAAACATCTACATCTTGAGAAAGATGCAAAAGAAGGAATCTGTGCCAGGCTAGGCAGGAAGTACACTGAACCTACACCAGGATGATTTCAGGATGGGAGGTGACCTGTAGTGGACCTCTGATGACTCTGTCAAAACCACACTTATTTTTAAAGCATCCACCTGATTTTGGGGCAGGGATTATAGGAAGTAGCTGCTTGTTGCAGAAGACCTTAGAAACTGACCCAAGATGACCCGTTTATTCCTGTACCTGGGAGGGTAGGGAATGAATGTAAAGCGTTTAAAGGAGACTTGCTGTCCTGGTCCCACTGCTGGTCACAGCAACAGTTGGAAATAGGACCAAGCCCATGGCAGAGAGTGGCTGCTGCAATTCAGTTACTATGCACACCGTCAAAGAAACGGGTCCCTCTGCATCAGTCTGTCAATAACTGTCAATTCAGTGAAACTGGAAAGACCAAAACTTGCAGCAGAACAGAGTTTTTGTTACACAGGCCAGCCGTGGTCTGTAAGACTTGTTTCTGTAAGAGGTCAAGAGCTGAGAGGGTGCAGGATGTATCCAAACTCCACTTCTGGTTTCACAGCTCCCACTGGCACTGCCAGCCATAAACTCTTTCTTGGAGAAAGAGCCAAAAGCTGCCATTCCTCAAAACCATTAGCCTCGTGCAAAATATCTGAATACAGGGATGTTCTCAATCCTCCTTGGGTAGGAAGGGTTTACATCCAGAAAGCCCGGTGTGCAGTCAGTGCTGCAATGCCATACGGCAACAGGACCACCATGGAAGAAGTAGGAGTGCAGTGGGAACTAAACCCATGTGGTCATGGGGAAGCTGGATGGGTTTAACTACAGCCTGGGAGGAGGGTGGCCCGGCACGACGTGGACACAGGTAGGGAAACCTGGCACAGGCCAAGGAGCGCCTTGGTCCTGGCAGCCTGGATTAAGGCAGTTCTGCAGCTGCTCCATCTCAGTACCACCTCCTGTTCTCCAAGGCCTCCCTGATGTTGGGAGGGCGTGCTGGTTTGGCGTTTGCCATGGTTGTGCTGGTCCGGAGCCCCCTGATAAGTCTGTGGGGTTAGTTCCCTCACACCATTTGCACTCTGCTTTTTGGCCTTGTTTCCTATCAGAGCTGTGACGTGCTGGGCCCAGGACTGGGCGGGGGTGGAGGGGTGGGACAGAGGCCTCCGGAGAAGAGAAGCTGTCTGACCCCCAGTGGCCTGTGGCAAATGGCCCAAGCGGCAGGTACCCCCAGGCCAGGGGTCTGTTTTAGTCCTCCAGAGGCTGCTTAAGCACCCGCACTGCCAGGGCCCAGCAAGGAGGAGCTGGGGACAGTGCCCATGCTGCCCGCACCTTCCCAGCTGAACACAAAGGCTTTGGGAAGTTCCCAGAAGTGGGATCGAACTCAAGTGTAAGTTTTGCCAAGTGGCAGACTTAGAGGTTGAGCTGCAACCCCGCAATAATTAACGTAGCACTTACTTTAATGACAGCCACTAATTGCAAAAGCAGACAGCTCAGCACCTGTGTGTCAGTGCAACCCTGCAGGTGAGCCGTGACTTCTCATTTCAACAAGTGAGGAGGGGAGCAGGACATCTAGTTTTTCCTGCTCCCAAGGTGACACTGGGTCACACACCCCTGTAGCAGTGAGGGGTTATACAAAGGATCCCCCCTCCAGGCTGCACTCCCCCCGCAGTGGAGGGGCAGTGGGACTTGTCTGTAGTCCAGCTCTTCAGATGCCCCAGGAAGGTTGTTCCACACTGTAGGGCAGTTGCACTTGCAGAAGGCAGCCTGGTGGCAATTTCTTGAAGCACATCTGACCTCTGGACCCAATGAACTTGCCCCGTCCCTTACCCATGGCCAGTCTCTGGCTCTGACACCATTTTAAGTTTCCCACCTCACTGGGCTGCTCACCGGCTTGGGGCACTGAGCCAAAATCCTGAGCTGTGAAACAAATGCTCTCACGTGGGGGGACTCTGAGATGCAGCATTTCAAGTGCAGAGACAAGGTCTGCTTCAGGGCGTACGAAACAAGGGGTGAGACCTGCTGAGCACAGTGTGATCACCAAGGCCTGAGACCCTGAATCTAGAGAAGCAGGGAAGAGCCTGGGAAGCGGGAAGAAGGGTCTCTTGCAGCTGGTCTTGCCTTTCAGTCCCTCTGACCTCTGTCTCTCTCCTTGCCTGCAGACAGCTCCACAAAAGGCAAAATCAAATCACTATTATTTTGTTTTCCCAACCTGAGCTTTAAGTAAAAATAGCTAAAGAAATATTCCTGATGCAACAGTGGTTTTCAGCAAAGCAACACGACTCTCTAGGTCTTGCCATGGGGTGGGATGGAGATGTGTGGAGGGCAGGAAGCCATCCTGGAGCCTTCCAGGATGTTTGTGTGCAGGATTCATGTCTAATCAGCCCAGGCTGCCAGCCTTGCCACCCGAACTGGGCATGCTTAGGGCATCAGCTTGTGTGCACAGAGCTGTGGGTCCCTGTGCGTTTGGAAAGCTGGTCAGCTCTGTTGTTGCTGGGGAGGGGAACGGGGCTTGTATCTGTTGGTGATGTTGCTTTGTGTAAAACCAACAAATACTTGCTGAGGCTCATGGCTTGGGTGGGATGCTAGTGAAGTGAGTGTGCTACAGCTCCACACCCCTACCAGACCCTACTGCTGTCTCCTGCTCTCAGGGACTGAACCCAGCCTCTTATGGCACAACAAGGCAGGCTTGCTGGCTCAAGCTGGCTGCAGTGCTGGGAGTTCAAATCACTGTTTCTTTTAGGGCTAAAACTGGACATTGCTGTAAACGGTCATTTGCCTAACCTCGTTCTGCTTGTATGACCCATCCTGCAGCAGTCTTTCAGCAAACCTGTTCCTCTCTCACTGGCACTGATGTGACGGGCAGCATTGTCTTAGGGAGGCTGGTGGAGGTCCTCTGGGGTAACTGAATCACAGGCTGGCAGTTTGGTTCATTGGGTGAGAGGGAGAGGGAGAGATGCTCCAGTCAAGGTGAGGAGGGGGTGAGGGCTGCGATCCCCCACCTCTCTGTGGTGGCACCCCTTGCTGTGGGGGGTCAGGTTGACAAGAGAGGCTGAGCGTTTCCTTCCTGCCTGTCCACATGCCTTTTTGAGGGGTTGCACCCCGCAGCCCTTACTTCAGCTGGCATGAAAGTGGCCATCTCCTTTTGTAAGTCCCTTTCTCAAAATTCTGGCTTGAATGTGCAGGCCTTTGCCTGCGCCCGCTGCTCCCCTGCCATCACTCCTGGTGTGGTTTACGCTGGCTCCAGCATTGGTGGCTTTTTCATATCATATAGGGCAGAGGTTGCAATAAACACCCTCTGGGGTGGATGTGGGAGGACGACAGAGAGGGAATCACGTTGGTCCTAGTCATCAAGCTCCTCAGCTAAGGACAGGAAGGGTGGGAGAGAAAAGCCATTGCCCCAGTCCTTCTGCTGTGGCTGGTCCTGGTCTGAGCCTGCCTCCTCCTCTGCTGCCAGTGCTGCCGTGGTGGACACCTCGGCGAGCTGGTGCTCTGCTCCCTGCCGGCTGCCACCCCGTGTGGGAGCCCACCACCCTCCCCAGACCCAGGGACGAGCACTGGGTTTCTGAGCCCGTTAGAGACTTTGTAGAAGTATGGCTGGGGGTGTGTGTGGGGGATTTATTTATAACCTCCCCGGTTTCACCTGTCTGCTCAGTCATAACAGTCCCAGACACGCTGCCTTTCCTCCCCCGTTTCCCATATGCTAATGCTTTCCTCTCACCTGCCAGGGGCTGCTAATAGACTTGTTCATGTCAGCCTGATAGACAGCCCTTTACTTTTCTCCTCCTGCAAACTGCGTGGCTGCAGGAGAAGGAGACCACCTGCCAGGGGGGGCATAGTGGTCCGGTGGGTTTCGGAACCGCTGGGGTCCCTGGGCGGTGGGTGCCTGGATTTGAGCTCTGGGTGGTTAGGGACAAGCAGCCTCTGCCTTGTGCTGCTGTGCCCAGTCTGGCCCCAGTGAGAGGCTGAGGCCTCTCACCAGCTGGTGGCAGGGAAGGCCAGGCACAGATCACAGCAAGCTCCGCAAGGTCCTTCGCCTTCCCAGCATGCTGGTTCCTGAAGGACCTTTTCTCCTCCTGTTCCCAGCCTGGCAGAGGGGCTGAACCCATCCCCAGAGGGATGCTGTGCGCCCAGGAGCAGAGAGCTGCCTGCCTGTCCTGATGCCCAGCACGCATGCAGCGAGATGTGACAGAGGGAATAGGTCCCTGGGGTCGGGGGTGCTGCAGGGACCCTCAGAGGTGACAGCAGTGCCCATCTTACCATCAGTGAAAGGGGGTGGAAACCCAGCCCGTGCCTGAGCGCTGAGTGCCCAGCTGGGCTGCCGGCGTCTGCTCTCTGGCAGCCTTTGGGCAGGTTGCTCTGCCAGCTCCCTACCTCAGTTTCCCCAGGGCAGAGCCACAGCCCTGTTTTGCCTCAGTGCCTTTGTTTCTGCTTATGTCTAAACAAAGGCAGCTGTGCTGTCCCTGGCTTTGCTTTGCAGGCTCTCAATAATCTGGATCTTTCCAAAACCAGAGGCAGATGTGGCATGAGCCTTCATTCCTCACCTCAGGCTCCTGCAAGCTCTCCAGTTCTGTGCTCCTGTGGCAAACCCAAGTGCTTCCCCCTCCTCACCCTTCTCCCAGCTTCCAGAAGAGCCCAGTCCCCTGAGCCAGGACCTGCAGCAAGCTGGAGATGTGCCGGGCATCAGCACCCCACAGTGCTGGGGCTGGTGCTGTGCCAGCCCTGCAACTCCCCGGGTGGGTGACGTAGCTGAGGGCTTGGCAGCCTCCCCTGCCTGCCTGCCTGCCTTCCTGCCTGCCCTCCCTGGGCCTCCCCTGACGTGAGGTTATTTTTCTCACTAGATATTACTCGTGTTGAGCACCTCCCTCTATTCGTGGACTTTCTGAGCATCATTCGTTTCCCAGGCATTCTCCCCCCCCCCCCCTTATATTTTTAAATTAAAAAGAAAAAAAGAGATGTTTCCATAGGAACTTGGTGAGAGGCTGATCCCGACCTCATTATTTGCTTAGTGAAAGGAACTTTATTTTCGTCTGTTTGTGTACATTGTCAGATTTTGGCTAAACCTACTTTCCTGACTTTGTACAGTGCGTTCTTTTAATCTTCATTTCAAATGCATTCATCCCATGGCTTAATTTATCCCGTATTGTGATCAAAATTAGCTGAAAGTGATCTGCTTTGCCAATTCTGAATATTCATCAGCTGCCTCATTCATTCACTGGAGCAAACCCTGCTCAGAGCGGGCGGCTGTGGCCGCAGCGGCCTCCGCCGGGTGCTGCCCATGGGGATGCTGGCTCGGGGCGCTGCCTTTCTGCGTGCCCTGAGCTGCCGCAGCGGTGCCGCCCGGAGCCCGCGCCCAGGGCCTGTGCCTGCTGCGGGCAGCGCTGGGTGCTCAGATGCTGGCAGTGCCGCCGGCCTCGCGCCACGCCGGCTGGCTCACCGGCAACAGCTGTATGGGCTCGCCAGCACCGTCATCTTTGGGCCTGTCTGAAGAGAGAGGAGGGAAGGAGGCTGCCCTGTCCAGGGACAGTCACGGGGTTAGGAGGAGGGGGGATGGATGTCTCTGCCAGGTTCACCTGGGGGATCTGCAGGTGGTCGAGGACATCTCCACCTCTCTGCCTTTTGTACCTGTTTGGGACTTGTGCACAGACAGGACCTTTCTGATCTCTCCTTGTGGCCCAGTTGGCCCCTTCTTTATCCAGAACTGGTTCAGTTCAGCCTCCATCCTCCTGGGAGTGTGTGAATGCAATGAGGGGAATGGGAGGTGAAACACACACAACCCAGAGCTCAGAGGAGAATTTGCGAGACTTGGGGAAACACGGCCAGCGCAGGGTATAGTCTGTGTTTCCCAATAGTCCCCAGGTGGCCCTGGAGCACAAGCTGAGAAGGTGCTGTCACCATTCCCCTCTACTGTGGGCCTGTCTTGCCTGTGACTCGATGTCTGCACGGAGTGCAGAACAAGGGTCCTTGATCTCAGCCATGTATTAACAGTAGCAAAGGTGGTCGATGGTGGTGTGAGAAGTCACACATCCTCTTTCCCAAAGAAGTGGTGACGTGTTCTTTTTAAGGAGACATTGCACCCATTTCAGCAAGTCCAGTGCGGTGAGCGTGGCAGAGTGAGCAGGGCTGGCTGAGCATCCCCTGCGGCTAGGGGTCTCAAGCCCATGCTGCTCTGCAGGGATGCAGTGCGCAGGAGGGAGGGCAGGAATCTCGCAGGCTCTGCTATCCAAGTTGCTGTTCTGCAGGAGGGAATTTGTTTTCACCTTTATTTTCAGGGTACAAGTAAATATGATGAAGTGGAAAGAAAATGACTTGACTTTGGTGCTGATGTTGAGATTTTCAAAGGAGTTCTGGTACAGACTGAATTGAAAAGATGTGGGATTGCCCCATTCCCTGCTTTACGTTTGTCTCTATGAATCAGCAGTGTCTTAAAAAAGTGAAAAAGTTTGAAAACTGGAATGAAACAGCACTGTTCACTAAATATTTCTGAAAAAAAAAATATGAAATTTGAGAGGTGGTTGATGAGTGAGTGCCTCTTCCCTCTCCCCCAGCTCAGTCCCGCAGGTCCCAGGGCCTGAGGAGCAGCCAGCAAGGCAGGACTGCCTGCACCTTACAGAGCCACGTTCCCACAGCTGCACCCAGTGGGTGTGCCCCTGTCCCCCCCGCAATGACCCTATTGCTGGTTTGCAGATCAAGGCATGGGCGTGTGTGGGGAAGTGATGCACACACAGCCCTGCCGCAAAGCAGTGTTAGATTCAGGGTCTGATGGCCGTTATGTGATGCTGTTTCACCAGACCATGACACGTCCTGGATAAAATATGCCTTCATCCTCTGTTTCTTCATCCATAAGAGGCAAAGTCTAACAAGATTTGGATGATGGATCAAACTGGTCCTCTTGATATATTCAGCAGGAAAATGGGGGTACCTGAGGTGCCCATGATTTCTTCAGGTCTGAGAGCTGGATGACAGGCTTCTCTAAGGCAGTGCACAGTGCATCCAGTCAAATAGTGCAGTGCAGTGCTCCTATTCTCCTCCTGGGAGAAATTAAATTAGTTAATTCATAGATAAATGAGGTTTGAGAAGTGCTTCATGAGAGAGATTGGAAGCTGTGGGAGTCCTGTGGCTGACGAGCCAGCTGGGTGAGGCACATAGCAGTTGAGCTTACTTTTCAGCATGACAGAAAAGTCAGGCTGAGTCTGCTCTATAGGCTTGGGAAAGGGGGATATGTTTACAAGGTCTCAGGAATCTACCTCACTGATTCCCCTTATCCCCTTGTTGTGCAGAGCAAGAACCCCCCAGCTGCAGAGCTGCATCCGGGTGCGGGAGTCGGGGTGTGAAGAGCCCCACGCAAACATCATGGCCAAAGGGACTCAGCAAAGACAGAGGCAGCTCTAAAAGGGGTTGAGCACTTTGTGCATCACCTTTCTCTGCAGAAGGGCTAGTGTGAGATGCCTGGAGTGAGACAAAGCAGAAGTTCCTACGTAATGCTACCTCCAAATCTCCCATTTAATCCATCCCTCTGTATTAATGTCACTTTATAGCTCTTGCACTGGCATTGTGCTGCCCCTAGAGACTAGAGAGATTACTGGGAAGGAAACACGCTGGGAAGGAAACAGCACTGTGCCACTTTACACCGGCTGAGCATCTGCCCCTAATCGGGTTTAGCTGCATACAGCTCAACAGAACCACTAAGTGGATTGGCTTATCTCTCCTCCACTAACCCAATCTGCCAATTAGATCTGGCTGGTTTTTGCATGGTGTACAAGTCTGTCCCCAAATCATTCAGGAAATCTGTACAGATGGGCTGCCTCGGAGGCTCAGCGCCACCCCCGAGCTGGCTGGCTCCAGCCACCTGATGCCATCCACCGCTGGGCTTTGGGGAGCGTGTCAAGGGGTGCCACAGCCCCACCAGTCCTGGGCTGCTGGGCACGGTGAAACGCACCTTACCTCATATCTGTGCCCTTTGCAGACCCACATCACCTCCCATCTCCCTTTGGTTGTTGCAGCAAGGGGAGCAGCAGGATGAGTCCCTGGACCGATTCATTCCCTCCTCCGCAGCCCTGTCCAGACTGACCAGAGTTCAAAGGCAGGAGCTGGCAGTGCTGCAGGGGCAGCTACTGTTGTGCTCTGGCACGCTCAGTGGGATGGGGGCAGAGGAAGGGATGAGCAGGGTCATGGATGTTGGAAGGTGGCTGGAGACACTGGTACATGTAATGCAGCTCATGTAACTGTCCTTCGTTTGACTTCAGGGGGACTGCTCCTGCCTCTCAAACCCTTCAGGCCACTGGGCTGGCAGTGTAGCACAGTCACTAATGCCCACAGCCGCTGTGCCACGCTCTGCCTGCTTGCACCAGACAGCAGCTCCCAGCCCTGGAGCACCAACAGCCAGCCCTGCTGGGTCTTCAGGTTCCTCGCCTGCCTCTCCCAGCTCAAAAAAGCTGGGATGAATTCAGGGCAGGTGGGCAAGGGCCCAATTTGGGCCAGAGATCTCAGGCTGAGCTCTCTCCAGAGGCACCAACTGAGCATAGCATGGTGCAGTGCCCCTGCAAGCCATCGGCAGGGCCCTGGCCAAGAGTGGCAGTGTGGCCACAGAGCAACTCTGCCACCACAGCCCCAGGTACAGGGCAGGAGCAGCACTGTCCCAAAGCCAAGAGTGAGACAAAATACCCTGGACAGGACCCCACTATTTCTGTAAAAAAGAAAGTACAACTCCAAGCATTCTCCCTCCCAAGGAAAGGGGGATGAAGGGCAGTCCCATCTTATCCCATCATCATTTGGTCAGGGAGCAAGAGGGTGCCGCAGTAGAAATAAGCAGATTCATTTTCTGCCAGCTGCTTGCCCAGGCCAGGCTGTGTCTGTGACCGGCAGCACTGCACGATGTGCAGTCCCCGCTGGAGCCACCTTACACCAGAGACACACTTGGCCTCCTGCAACTGGCTTTATGGCTCCCCAGCCTTTATGATTACTGGGCTTCTTCCTATCAATTCTTGTCTGCAGCTGGTGCTGGCTTTTTGATTTCCCAAGCTGCTTGCTAGGCAAGAGCAAATAGCTTACTGGAATCAAGTGAGATTGGATATATGTTCTATCAGGACATCTACTTCCTTGGGTTTTTTTAAAAGAAAAAGAAAATCCCCAAAGCTTTCAGAGACAGGTTAAAGGTTCCTCAACTCCTCAAGTCTCCAATTTAGATCAAGATCAGTTTTTTCTTACTGTGAAGGTAAAGGTCAGAAGGGGAACAATTTCTGGCCATGTCCTGAGAGTGCTCCTCCTCCCAGATGTACGTCTGACAGCTCGTACCCAGGCCCAGCCACCTCATGCTCAGCTGCTCCACAGCATCAGTTGCAGCAGACGTGAGTGTTAGACTTGCTTTTATTTCCAGGCTTTGTGACACTAAAACACATTGAGAGAGTGGCTGCTCTGAAGGTTTATGCTTTGAGCTGGGCATTCTAACCCTGGAGACCACCACTCCCCTCTACCCCACCTGTGTGACACGGTGCTGATCCTTCTGCCAGCGGTGCTCCCCTCTCCCTCCAGTGAAGCCTGAAAACGGGGCTGACAGAGCTGGGACCTCTGATTCTCTCCTTTAGCAAACAAGGTGTGGAAAACCAGCACAGCTCCAAAACCCCAGGCCTCCTGGGACTTTGACACCTCTTACAGGGTGCTGTGCTTTCCCTCGTCTCTTGCTTCTTTTGTGTGGATGCAGATGCAGTGCCCTGAGCAGCAAGCTTTGCTCTTGCGCGCCGTCGTGGCTTCACCCCAGCCAGCAATGAAGCACCACACAGCTGCTCGCTCACTCCCCACCCCCAGTGGGCCGGAGGGGAGAATCAGGAAAAAAAAGTAAAACTCATGGGTTGAGATAAAGACAGTTTAATTGGACAGAAAAGGAAGGGAAATAGTAATAGTAATAGTAATAGTAGTAATAATAATGATAATAAATAATATACAAGTGATGCACAGTACAATTGCTCACCACCCACTGACCGCTGCCCAGCCAATCCCTGAGCCGTGGTGCCCCCCGGCCAGCTCCCCCCAGTTTATATACTGGACATGACGTCATATGGTCTGGAATAGCCCTTTGGCTCGTTCGGGTCAGCTGTCCTGGCTGTCCCCTCCCAGCTTCTTGTGCACTCCCAGCCTCCGCTGGCAGGGCAGTACGAGAAGCTGAGAAGTCCTTGACTTAGTATAAACACTGCTTAGCAACAGCTAAAACATCCGTGTGTTATCAACATGATTCTCATCCTAAATCCAAAACACAGCACTGTACCAGCCACTAGGAAGAAAATTAACTTTGTTCCAGCCGAAACCAGGACACGCACTGTCCCAGCATGCCAGCATTCAGCACTAATAACAGCTAATCACTGGGCTGCCTTGATTTTTAATGGCAGAATGAGGCAAATGCTGTGCCTTGCAGGACCTCACCTTCCTTCCTCAGCAGTGCTGAGAGGAGGAGGAGGTGGCAGAGGAGGAGAAGGAGGTGGAGGAGGCAGAGAAGGACATATGCTCCAGGCTCTGCATCATCCCTTGTTCTTCTAGAGGCAAGAAAGAGTGGCAGGGAGCTTGTGGCATGCTGGTGGTAACACTTGGGTGTTTGATGCATCGTGAGACAACCAATCACAGCAATTCACAATATTTAGTGAATTTTAGTGATTTTTATGACTTTATATAAGCAAAAGGTGGGGTATGCCTCTTGCTATAAATTGGGAGGGTTTGGAATCTTCCGTGAACAACCCGTGGGCATCGGAGTGTTGCCAGGTTCAAGCCTCACCTGTGGGAGCTGGGAGTTGGTGTCAGCTCTCATGCTATGATGCCCTCACTGTGGGCAGGACTGGGGAGCCAGTGCTAGGTGAGGCTGTAGGTCTGCAATGGCTGCAGTGACAGTGGCTCTGAGTGCTCCTTCACCCATCCGTAGTCAGTCACAGCACAACTGCCGTGCGCCCTGCCCACCCCGGCATCAGCCTGCTTTGGGAGCCTCTCACCAGGGCACCAGGAAGGATGTGAGATGGTGGTGCATCTCCTCAGAGCAGATCTCAGATCACCTCCTGCAGTCACACATCAGGCAATGGCTCTGTACCACTCTGTCTCAGCTGGCCGAGGGGACCAGCATCTCTAAGTCTCTCAGCCCTGACATGGTGGAGGATATGAAGGCTTTGGGACAAGCTCCTTCGAGCCCAAGAGTGAGGCGGTCACCTCAGCACCTCAGTAATTTGAGTCCTGTATTATGGGGCGTTTGTCTCATGCTTCTGTCCACAGTGTGGGTGTCCTGGTCCTCAGAGCCCCCCATGCCACACAAGCTGAGGTGATTGGCTGTTTTGAGAGAGAAGGATGGTGGAGGAGGCTAGATGTGGTGCTCAGAGGAGCCCTTGACTAAGGCTGTAGGCGATGGTCTGAGCCATGCTGCCATATTTGCCTGGTGACAAAGGCTTTGCTGGTCTGTGCCCCCCATCCTGTGGGGCCGGAGGGATTCAGGTGCATGGTGTGGATCTTCAGAGGCTCTGGAAAGGCATCCTTCTGGTGCACCATGCCCCATGTTACCTTCCTTCAGCCCATCCTAAACCCTCCTGCACATGGTACCTGCTGGTTGTATGGCACCACCACTCCTGCAGCGGGCAGACCTCCAGGGCACAGAGCCCCTAACCATGGGGCTGCCCCATAGGACCAAAACAGAGGGGGATAACACCATCTCTAGGCAAAGGATGAGGCATCCCTTTCCCTTTGCTGAGCAAGATAAAGACTTCAGGGGTCCTCACAGGAGACAGGCTGCTGTGTTGTGACCAAGCATGGTGTTAGGAGGTTGATCTCAGGTAACCATAGCTGATGTGGAGACTGGAGAGAGACCCTGAAGGCAAGCACGGAGCTGCTAAAAGCCCTGCGCAAGGCACAGCTTCTTGGGAAGGCAGCAGGGTGGGAGAAATGGCTTAAATGGTGCTTTCCCATTTCTCTGCAAGTAGTGGATGAACTGGGGAGGGAAGACTGTGAGAAAGAAGCTTATTTTTTCCAATAGCCTGCTCTAAAGCACATGATGTTTTTAATACTTTCAATTAAGTCAGGCAGAGGAAGCTAACTATCACAGGGTATTATGGAAAATTGAGGAGTTCCGCACTCTGCACAAAACCTGAGCAGCTGGGTGGTGCCTTTGAATGAAGTGCAGAAATCAGTGGCAAGCACAGAAGAGTTTGTGGCTCTTGTAAATCTAAAGAGACAATATTGCCAGGGCTAATGGATCCCTCATATGAGATGAGATCTTTTAGCAATTCAGAGATGGAGAAAAAATCTCAGAAAGCCACCAAGAGGACACAGAATTAACCCCAAACCAATTAGGATTCATTCACCAAAGGAAGACATGCAAGCAGGCTCATGGAGCATGAGTTGTCCTGACACTCTTCACTTGATAGAGGATCTGGTCGTTACAGGAGAGGACCCTAACTCAGAGTTTACAAACAGCAGCGCACAGGTCTGCAGGTGCTCGAGTCAAAGTGATGGATAGGAAATGGCTGTGAAGGGTGACAGGTGATCTCCCTCTGCAGGGAGTTGCCCAGGGTGGGGAGAACAGAGCTGGTTCAGCCCTCACTCGCAGGAAGAGTGCTCTAGAGGGGCAACGTGCACCGTGACAGCAGCAGTGTGAGAAACATTCTTGCAAGCAGAGGGATGAGATAAAGCCAGTCTCCCTTCCCTGGTCACAGCTGAAGTCAAGGAGAGCTGAAGGAATACAGTAACTTTGTCTGCAAGTAAACATGTTCTGCTGCCTCCGCCAGCTTCCCCCCCGCCACACAAGTGAACTCCTGGCCTGGGTGTGTCTGCAGCATCTGGGAGATGCCCTTAGGGAAAGCGAGCACATGTTTTTGAGGGTTCAGAATCTCCAACAAGAGGTGGTTTCTTTGGTGCTCACCAGCATTGTCTTCAGTTCTGAGGTGGTTCACAGAAAATGGTCCATTCAGGAGAGTATGGCAGGGCCCAGGTTCTCCAGTGATGAACTTTCGATCTAAGAGAAACCATCAAAGACCACGACCAGCCTGTATGAAGTTTTGTCAAGAGTTGGGACTGATGAGCTAAAGTAATGAAAAGGATGTCCTCAGTAAATAACATGTCTGGGACAGTGATGGACACAGGGAGGTGCCAGTCTTGGCTCTGAGCAATCCATGGAAAACACCAATTATACCAGTGTGAGGGCGATTTGGGCCAATTAACAGCTGTGGGAAGTTGTCTGATGTCACTCAGACCATCAGGAGCCCCAAATCATGCCGAGCAGTGGGGGCTGTGCTCTCTGCTGTTGCTGCTGAAGTGTTTCCTGCGGCTCTGGAGCCACCAGCAGAGCGGGAAGGGCTCACCTTGGGGCTGGGAGGCTGGGGGACCTGGTGGAGGAAGCTGCATTTCCTGGAGCTCTCCTGGCTGGTGCTCAGCTAAGGGCTGAATTAAGCAGCAGCAAAGGAGTCAGAGGCCAGGATGGAGCCTGGGCCACTAATCCTGGGCTCTGTGCATTACCAACACGTGCCACCCGCTGCCTGAGGTGCTGGTCTGCACCATGAGGCATCCTTACAAGCACCCTTTTGGGGCAGCAGAGCTGAGATTAGTCCCTGCAGTTGCCAAGGGGCTGTCAGTTTGCTGAGGCGGTTTCAGATGAAGTACCTGTCAGCTTCCAAGGCCACCTGGCAGCAGGGTGGCCATGTGCTCTGCCAGAAGCTAAGAATGGGAAATGTAACTGCCTCAGAAACACAGTGGGAGAGGTGGCAAGGCTTGGGGCTATGTGGGCAGGGGCACATTTCTGCAACTGTCTTTGCAATGTCCGTCTCCCCCATCTGCACGGCTGCTGCTGGGGCTCAGCGCTGGAGGAGCCCCCCTCCTCCCCTTCCAGACTGGGGAGGGTTCCTGCTTGCCCCCTGCAGCTCATCCCCCGCTGCCGGGCACAGGCCTGGACCCAGCACTGCTCCTGATGCCGTCCTGCAGGATCCTCCTGCCCCGTATGTCCCTGCTCTGCCACTTCAGTGCTGGCATCCTCAGATGTCTCAGGTGAGGTTTGTAGTCTCCAGTTCATTTCATTTGGGTCTCTCTGTCCTTTTTATCCAAACTTTGGTCTCCCAGGGGCACAAATGCTACCAGCACAGCTTGGCATTAAGTTTCCTGAAAACTCCAAAGACAAACCCACCAATTTTGCTTCTCATGCTCTGAGGAAGACCAGGGTCCTACCCTGGAAAAGCCAGCGAGTCCTCAGACTCATGCATGGTGTGCTTGTAACACGGAGATGTGAGAATCAGAGCATGGGCAGAGGGAAGTAACAGCAAGGGCACCCTGCCCCGAGGGAGAGTGTGGGATGTACTTTGAGGACTCTGGTTCCTACCCCCAGCTCAACCCAGCTCTGGGTGATGAGCTGCAACTTGCACTGCAGCCAACCTGGCCCAGCTGCCTCCCACTCTGCTGCAAGGGCTCCTTCTACACGTGTTCCTCCGGTATTGTCAACAACACGCTTCCCGGGCAACAGTTATTTGGAAGCAAAACCACTATTAGCTGACAAACATTGGGGCAATATTTGTCTTCTGTAGGAGTTAAACAAACCCATGCGCCTCATCTTTAGGTTGCTGCTGACTTCTATGCTTGAGTGGGCTCCAAAAGAGCTGGAAGGACAGGTGTGAAAAGGGGGTGTCCCCTCTGCTGTTAGCAGTTCCCCGGCTCCCCTGACAGATCCTTGTTGCGTGTCAGCCACTGGAGATTACCCATGTGGACCAGAGTGATGTTTCTTGGTGTCTCAGACTAGGACAGCCAGGCTCTTTGGAGGAGTATTTCTTGATCTGTGTACCTGTGTTGACACATGGGGGGTGGGCAGCTTTGCCCCGTCACACCAAGGCTGCCAAACGCGGTTGTCTGATCCCTAAGCACAGGAACATTGCTTTCTGGGTGCTTGTCACGCACAGCAGAATGTGCCAGTGCCACCTTCTCTGCCAGGTTCTGAGTCGTGTTTCGCCATCCCAGCATCCCCCTGCAAGGAGCCTGGCTGGCAAGGCTCAAGGCCAGCTGAGGTGGGCCCTGTCTCTTGGGGCCCTTGGACGGCGCAGTCCCAGAGAGCTCTGCAGGGAGGCTCGGCGAGGGCTGACCCCCCATCCCATCACAGCCATGCCTGCACCCGGCAGGGCCCCGGTCCCCCAGACCCTGACCTGAGCACTGACTTTCTGCTTCACTGCCGTGGGTTTGCGGGGTGGTCACTGGGCGGTGTCTGACCCCGGTTACCATCACCTGATCCTGACCCTGGCTCGCTGACTCGCCTTCCTGGCTTGGCCTTGGGCCTGACTCATCACCAGCAGCTTGCCTGATAATCATGACTCGTGGCCGAAACTGGCTGCCATGCCTGCCCTGCTCTCTTGCTCGGGTACCATGGGATAGACCCCCGCTGATGAAGCCCCTGCTCCAGCAGCCATTTCACCCTGCCCTCACTGCGCCCAGGCAGGCACTACCGTAAGTGCAACACGGAAAGAATTATTTCCCTTTGACCTGTGATGTGAAATTCTTATAGAAATGAGCCGAAACCTTGCTTTACAGAATATACCAAGTGAATAAAATATGGCTTTGTGCATCTGGCTAGGAATTCCTGCTCTGTTTTTTTCAAGCCTTGCAGCTTGTTGTCAAAGATCGGGTACAGGGCGTCACACAGTGACCTCTTGCACGCACTGCACAATACCCAATGCCTTCTTAGACTGTAGGCTGGGTGTGAGGTGCTGTACATTTGCTATGGAAAGAGCATGTACCGCTCTGAAGAGTGGAGTGGGAATACCTGTGTTAGTGGTATTGAGAAAAGGAACTTAAAAAGCTCAAGGCTTTGCCGCCAGAAGAATCTGTGGCCAGTGGAGGATGTTCAGGGAGAAGCGTAAGAAGCACGGCAAGCCCAGACACCTTCTCCGTCTGCCTCATGGAGGTGTCATTGCTTGTTCTGAGGCTTCCGAGAATGTGTGCAGACCTTCATCTCAGATGCTGGACTTACCCCAGCTTGAATCCCCCTTTTGAATCCTCTCTTTGCCCTGTGGCAAGGAGGCCCACAATGCCTTGCACATTTGTATGGACAGATCCTTCCTTTTGCATGTTTTAAACCTTCTGTGTGACAGCTTCTTTGCTGCCTTAGCTCATGCATTGAGACAGAGTGAATATTGCTGACTGGTGTTACTGTCCTCGTCTCCCCATCTGTGCTCCAAGGACCCTGCAGGAGCAGGTCCCAGCCACCAGACAGTGTTTGACTTTCCTGATGGGACAGTTCCCTTCAATTATTTTTTTTTTTCCCAGAACAAAGCCTTTTGTATTGCTGAATCTGTGAAGATAAACAAGGGCGCAGGTTGGCCTACGATCGGATTAATGCTCACACCAGGCAAGCAGCACAACAGCTTTCCACAGAAGGTGCCAGGGGCTGTGCCAGAGACGATGCCAGGAGGTGCCCTGCCCCTCCCTGCCCACCTTCCCGTGCTGGTTGACCCCTTCTCTCCTGGTCTGCCCACTCTGGCTCTGGGAAGTCCAGCCCTGGATTGTACAGCAGCTGGTTAGACAAAACCCTTCTGAATTGGCTGAAATTAAGCAAGCTGTATGTGAGACAAGGAGCCTGGACTGAGAGTGAAATGGCTCTGTCCCTCCCGAGCAGCTAATTTCTAGATTGTCAGAGCCATTTACAGATGTCTTCCTGCTGCAGCCTTCTTGTCCTGCAATACGATAGTAGCCAAAAAAAAATGATGAATAATAAAATTGGTTTTATCCATTAACTGTGTCTCTCAGGCACAAGCTCATATGCAGAGTACAACAATCTCATGTTATTTGATAGGCGAGAGGCTGCAACACTAGCAAATCTCCGGGTATGTTGACAAGAAGGTGAATCACTAGCTAGACGGATTCAGGCAGACAACTGCCAGGCGAGCACATGGCTGGATAAACAGAGGTACAGGAGCTGATCAGTAGGTGGAAAAGCATTAAAGATCCTTTCATGGTTCATCTGTAGTGCAATAAATAAGACTCCCACCAAGAGCAGAAAGCACATCTCTCTGCGGTCTGCAGGAGTGTGAGTGATGTACCTTTGGCATGATCTATATGGAGGGACGATACGGTCCCTGATTAATAAAGTCAAAGACTTTTGTCTCCTATGCTTCCAAAGCAGGTCATACTGAGCTGTGAGCTGAGATGTGCAGGGAAAGGGAGGATCTCAGCTCCGCAGAGCCAAAATTTCTGGTACGCTGTTTTTCCACTTCTGAGATTTTTGTTCTTAAAATTGAGCCTTTTCTCTGAGATTCAGAAAATGGATATTTCCGTGCTTAAATTTTTTTTATACTTTCCCCAGTGATTAGACAAACAGGCCATTTTTTAATGAAAATATTTGCAACATTTTGCAAATCTGTTGTGAAAACAGGATGATTCTTGCATTCATAATGAAGAGTGAAGAGACTGGCAGAGAGCGTTTCCCTGTATCATTGCATGTATTAGTCACTCTCTGAGTGGAAAAAAAGAGACGTATACAGATGTAAAGGCAAGCAGAGAAATAAATCTATAGGAAAAGAGCACTTTGTGAATGGACAGACAAGGGACAGAAATGGGGAGAAATAAGGTGGATTTGGGCAAAGTGTATTAAACACAGTGGATAGAAAAATACATGGAGGGGTGGCGAACTGAGCACAGGAGGGGAGTCCTATTTGTTAAACATCTTCCTTGCAGCTGAGGTCTTCATCTTGTCCCTTGCATCCACGGCAGATCATGGTCTACCCGCAGTGCCTGACTGCCCCAGCGTCGGACATTTCCAAGAGAAGCAGCAGGTTATATATTGCAGGATTTACTCCAGCAAGGGCAAGAAGCACATGCTGTCCCACACGGGGCACCAGCTTTCCCAGCAGAGCTGGCCACGATCCCCAGACACGGCAGCCGCTGACCCAGAGGTGCTACAACAGCCTTGGCTGTGGTGCGGGGCTGAAGGAGGCCCCCGTGTCATGGTCTGAAGGGTCTTGCAGAGTGCAAGGAGAGCTCAGTCGCTCGTCCCAGTGCCCTGCGGCTGCACAAACACTTTGCCTAAAACGCTCTTAGTCCAAGTTCAGAGGTGGATAGGAGACAGGCAGCATTCAAACCCACGTACCAAATCCTGCTGAGTCCTGACATTTTTTTCATTTTTCAAAATTTCACTTGGGAAACAACAATCACGCTCAAAATTAATTTTAATTTCAAGACTCTACTTTTTAGTTTTGCATCACTGTTATTATTATTTTGATATAGTGGTGCAGTGTACACATCATATCAAGAGACACATCACGGTGTGTACAACCACCGCTGATATATCCTAATAGAATTGTTTCATAGTGAAATGTTTTGACACTTTGAACAAGATAGGAAGAAAAGCACACAGCGTACTAATTAGAGGACCAGCAGTTTTCAATATATTAAATAATGATTTTGAACTCACACAAAGCTATTGTGTCAAAGTATTTCATTAAAAGACAAAGAAACACTTTGATCTAGAAAATAAGATGTTTCAATCAATGCTAAGTAAAAGCTGTTCAGAATGATGTAAAACAAATGCAGCAATGTGAATAAAATAATGGAAGAGCTGGAATCCTCTGCCCCAGTGTGTGCCTGATGCATGTTACACAGTACTGCTGCTGACACATCTTGAGTGATAGAAATGTAAAGAAATATAGTTTGTATCCCTGGGAACATGATGAAATGAATATTTTAATTTAAATTTTATTTGTGTACTTTATTTGAAAACACAATTTGCACTTTTGTTTTCCAAACTATGTTTGTTCCAGAATTGCTCATTTTATAGGACAGTTTTTTTCCCTGAGCTAGAATTAATGTGGGTTTCAAGATTCTTATTAAATTGTTTCCAAGTTTCAGTCACTGGTAGGTACGGCTGGTTTCCACCCATCTTGCTGTCCCCTGCCTGCCCGTGGCTGGCTGAGGCAGGGACAGACCTTCCTGCCTGCACGGTGTAACACCCTGCTGTGGGCTCCTGGCATGGCGCTTCCCCTTTGTGCTCACAAATCCCAGTGACTGTGCCTGGGATGTGACCACCTCGCCCTCAACAGTTGCAGAGGGGCTGAAAATTGGTGCTTCCTCCTCTCCCCTGAGGCCGATGCTCTTTGCAGGGGTGGCAGGCACGTGGGCTGGAGCAGTTGCTGCTGGCATCCCTCCCCTGGCTCCTGTCCCAGTGCGGGAGCCTGTTCCTGCAGCTGGAGTCTGTTGGGAGTGCTGGGATTCTCCACGGACCGATGGTGTCGTTAGAGAAAACAGCATCTAAGGGAGTCACGATCAGCCTCTGACTTTCCCTTTGGGCCCTAATTCTGTTCTTCGTTCACAGATGCCAGGCCCAGCTCCACTGGGAGGCTGCGGTGGTACCCCGGGTGCCCCCTGAGCTCCCCAGGAGTGGACCCGAGCAGTGCTGCCCATCGCTCCTCACTCTGATGGGTAGAGGACCCATTTCCCACTCCACGCACTGTGGAGGAGCAGCAGGCAGCCTGGGGTGAGCCGCGTGGTGTCAGTTCAGTCCCAGCTATTCTGGTGGCTCATAAAGATCCAGAGAGCTTCCTTCTCGAGCTGCAATGTCACAGCATCACCGTGCACTCGTTTCCACCCAACCCCAAGCAGCAGCTCTGTTGCTTTTCCCATCCTGAGCAATGCTGTGGCCGCTGGCTCCCATCCAGACATCGGCAGCACCATCAGGGCAGAAGTCTTGCTGGTGGGCTTTGCACCAAGCTGTCCTCGGTGAGCTCCCCCTGGCAGCTGGGGTGTCCTGCTGCCCAGCCTCCCGGGCCAGGAGGCCAGCCTGGCATTTTCTATTCCACTGGGTTTTTCATATATATGCTAAGCAGGTAATCCTGGCTGGTAGACATAACCCATTCATCTTAATGCGACTGGGGATCCATCCATTTCTTTCTCCTGTTTTGCAGGGTTGTGCCAGAACTTGCTGGCGGTACCTGGAGTTGGGAAAGTGCCAAGATGCTACAATCTGTCAGGGGGGCAGCACCCATGTCCCATTGTGCACACAGGTAGGCAGTGCTGCCTTGCTTGGACACATGTTCAGCCAGCCCCTTTGACCTCTCCGACACTCTGGCCTCAGCAGGGCGGACAGACGCGCTGCCTGCACTACCTCTGCCCCTCCTCTCTCCCACGGACACCCGCCAGGCAGCTGCACCCAGCAGACTGTCCCTGCAGAGGTCTCAGAGCAGAGCACCCAGCCTCCACAGGCCACCTCTGCCTGGCACGAGACAGGGAGCTCCTGACGAGGCCGGTGAGTGCAGCAGTACGAAGCCTCAGCAGGGCTCAGGGGGCAGTGGGGATGCTCTGCACAGCCACTTCTGATCGCTGCATTTGAAACGATGCGAAAGTAATGAAGTGACTGTTTTCCATCCTGGCAAGAGTTTCTGCAGGACCCACTGTCACGGTGCGCAGATGCTTGCCCCCGTGAAGGGCAGGAGCAACTTCTGTGCCCGTGAAACAATGCCTGCAGGATCATTTCTGACTCCATCTGCAGCAGCACACGGCTGCAGCAGGCAAGCTCCAGCTACACCATCCAGCTAGGGCGACTGCACCCCAGCTTGGCGGCCTTAGCTCCAGGAAAGTCCTGGGTAGTCATCTTGGGGCCCTCGGAGGACCGAGAAGACTGCGGGCTGTGCCTGAAGCACCAAGGATGGTGCCTGCTTGGGTGCCCTAGTGCGAAGTGCTCTTTGGCTCAGCTGGTCCCCAAGTCACTGCTGCCTTGCTGCTCACCTGGGGCCCTCCCACACCCCTGTAGCACATCTGCAAGCCTGTGTGGGCTTTGGACTGGGCATTGCTTCTCCGTAAGAGGCTCAGGAGAGATGCTGGGCTCTGCCGGAGTTGCTACCTTTAGTGCACCCAATCCCACACAGGTAGCAGCAGGAAATGTACAGATTGTCAGTAAATAAGGAAAAATGGCTGTCAGTGAAAAAAATATATACATCATTAAAAATGGCAAGATTATTTAGAAAAATCAGCTTTTCTTCCTTTGGCTTTAGTCTTTCATTGGTGTCAATGCCTTGAATGCAGAGTGTGGATTTAAGGGTTTCTGTGTGTTCTGAAGATCCAGAATGATGGATAAGGGGGAGCACAGCTCTCGTAGTGCGTGCCTGGACTGGCCTGTCCCTGCTGTGAGTCCGTCCTGCATGTCCCTGGCCACGGGTAGGGCTGTCCCTCTGCACTTCAGGATAAGGCAATGTCCCTGGACTACCCAGGAGGTGGCCCAGGCAGGACTGGGAGCTGCCCGAGCTGTTCCCATGCGACTGCTCGCTCTGACCATGCAGGTCCCCCCGCCTCAGCTGGAGACTCTCGAGCTTCTCCTGCCCAAACTGCTCCAGGCAGTCAGCCCTCAGACTCATGGCTCATGGTGCAGTGTTTTCAGCTCAGGGACTTCACAAGCCAGATCTGGTTTCTGGATATTCAATAACCTGCCTGTGGATTTAATTTCTTTCCATTTATTTATTTTTCACACTTGTTATTGCTGAACCCTCATGAATTTATTTTTCAAGCCGTTTTCTGGTCTCCAACTATTCCTGTACACTCTCGGCATCTACAGCATGCTGTGGCAAGGAGTACCGCAGCTCTGCCTCCACTTCATCACAGCACTTTGGGTTGGTTTGCACCTTGTTGCTGTCAGCTTCATTTGGAGCAAGATGCTGCGAGCTTTTTCCAGGTCTAACTCCTGTGAGGGGAACAGAACTGCAGTCGCTGTTCAAGAGGTGGTTTTCCACTTGCACAGCGGCTCTGCCATCTCCTTTCTTCTGCTTGTGTTGCCGAGGCCCAGCTGTGCTGCTGGAAAGGGCACAGCTTCCCCAGCTGCATGGCCACCTCGGGCTTTGCGCTGCACCAGGGGCGAGACGGAGCTGCACCACCCAGTTAAACCCAGCTCCAGGCCCTTGAACGGCAGGAGCTGCAGGGCATGGATCCCCAAAGCTTCCTCACGCCCGGGATGCTGAAGGCAGAAAGGCAGCTATGCACCCTGGCCGTGTGTCAGCTGAAGGAGCTGGGAGGCCTTCAGCTCCTGAGACATCACAGCCTTCCCTGCATTTTACAATGGCCTTTCTATTTCATCTCTAAAATGTGCCTTGTGTGCTTTCTGTGTCTGAAAAATGAAAAAAAAAAAAAAAACAACAAAAACGCGGTATCTCCACGCTGCAGGGAGATAATTAAGACTAATAATGATCCGTGTTGTAAGTGATTTTAAAAACAAAGAACAGCTATTTCTATTTCTATTAGGCTTTTATAAAGCTTTTATAGGCTTTTATGAAGTTTATGGTTGGCTTATTTAGATAATTAACTGTAGGCCCTAGCCTACGGGATGCTGATGTTGCACCTTCAAACCCGCCATACTCTCCCACCCTGCACCAAGCATCTCTAGTCAGGGAACACCTCTCCATCCATTTAACAAAATACCTCATAATGTTTCTAGATTTTCCTCCACACTGGTGTTAAGCTAATTGCTCTGTGATAGCTCAGTGATCCCACATGTTGTGTTTGCTGCTTCTCAGTCCCTGCAAATCCTACTTTTTCTTGAGGGGACTCAAAGCTGATGCTTGCCTGGAAGCTGCATTTCTCTTGTCTCCAGCTAAAAGCTGGTTCTTTCCCTAGTTGCATTTTCCCAAAGAAGTACCCTGCAAAAGGGGAAGCAAAACCTGATTTTTTTTTTTTTTTTTTTGTCTGTGCTTTGGCCAGGAATGGGATCTGGAGATGGGATCTGGAGATAGGATCTGATGGGATCTGGAGATTTTAGAAAGGCCAAAACATGCTGAAGGATGAGAGTGGAGCAAGCCCAGGACGTGGCCACATGAGCATGCTTGGGGGCATGAAGCAGCAAGACCTGCCAAGCCCTGAGCTCTGGGCGCCCGGCGCAACGCAGCAGCAACAGCACGTGTTCCTGGCTTTGGGGCTGCCCGGTGTGGGCGCTGCTGGCAGCGGGCATTGGCGGTAGCAGCTTAGCTTGGACAGGAGCACACATCTCCTGGTCACCACCTCCTGCCATACCCTCACCTCTCGGGCCACCACTTGCTAATGAGATGGAGCCAGTGAAGGAGATTTCTGCTGATATGCAGCTGATACATTGCAAGCAGTTGTGTATTTGAAACAGGAAAAGGGGATTTTAATTATTCTGTAGTAACTAATTAGTTTTGATCATTATGGACATGAAAGAAAAAAGGGTCCTACTGTTAAACATTGAACCTTTTTGCCTCACTAGGCAGAGGATGATTTTACAGCATACATGATGTAAGACCCTTCACCCCCTCAGGAAAACAAAAGAAGTGTTATTCTCGGGGTATCTATGAGAAGCACCATTTCACACTGGCCTCCATCTGAGGAAAATAAGGTATCAAAGTCCTTTTTATAAGAATGTCTTTCACAAGGTAACTGGGAAAGTTATGAGAAAATGTGTTAGGTATGACCTGCCAATCAAATGTCAGATCAGCTGAATATAGCATGAAGGGAGGCAGGGAATGTGATGGGGAAGATTAGCCTCATGCCAAGGCCTGTTTGCTGGGCTAGAACATCCCCAAGACAGCAAGAACCCCTGTCCAGAGCAAGTGTCCCCTGGGCAGTGCCTGGCTGGGCAGGCTGCGGGAGCAGGGGCTGTGGCCGGGCTGCCAGCCGGCCAGTGGCCAGCTTAGGAAAGGTTTCTCCAGTCTGAACTGGGCAAATCAAATTCTACAGCCATAAACATGGCTGTAGATGCCTGCCCACCTCTGCTTTGCTCCGCGGATGACAGTTCCATCATTTCTAAGCATATTGGTTTGAATTCAGTCAGGTTGTAAAAATATTCATTTTATCCCTAGCTCAGATGTTGAAATTGAATGTCAGTTAGAAGCAGAAACCCAGAATTATTCTGTGAGAAAATGCTAAAAAGAGGTTCTCCAAATTTTTGTCCAAAAATAAAATAAACTTTCCAGTGAAGCAGTTTGCTCCTGCAAGCACCGGTGTCTCCGCAGCCCGGCGGCGAGGCGGGCTCTGCCCACAGCAGGGTCTGGTGCCACTGCCCACAGCATGTCAGCTCAGGGCTTCACGGGGCATTTCATCACAGCTGCAAATATTCGTAACCCTCTGCAACCCGATTGCCCGGAGATGCATTGCTGGGAGGGTCTCAGCGCCTCTCCCCTCCTTTCCACTCTCCATGCCCTTGGCACTATTCTCATGTAGTGAGATCTTAGAAATACAAACTCTACAGGGTTATATACCAGAAAGCAAATACAGCTGCCAATAATTATTATTTTTAACTTCTCTAAATCTGTAATCCAATGACATGGATTTAAAAAATAGTAATTTATCTTATTGTACCTTTTAGTGAGGTTGACTTTAAATGCTCAGACTTCACCGTGGAGTTACCTCTGCTTCTGCCAGGGGACTGGTGCCACAGAGGTCTGGGTTTACAGTGTCTCCTGCCCAAGCAGAACCAGGAACCGGGCTGGGTGAGAGTCACACTACCTCAGACATAGCAGCTCGCCCTTAGACCCAGCTTCCTGCTGTTGCAAATGCCAGTTCCTATAAGGAAACCCCATTTCCAGAAAGCACTGACCAGTCACCAGCAGAAGATCCTGGCCCCGGGAGAAGACACAGGTACCCGGGGGAGGAGGATGCTGCCTGGCGGGCACTGCCTGCAGGCACTGCCCTGGCGAAGTGAGGCTGCCAGCTCCTGCAGGCAGCCTGTCTCCAGGTCCAGGCCCCAGCATTTACATCTCACATGGGAAGGTGACATTGTGCTGCCGTCATTTTTGTGGTTAGCACGCTGGCTTTGCTGCGCCTGTTGTGTGTTCCAGCGAAGCCTTCCTCATTTCTATTTCTGGGTCACATCCTCAATCTCCCTTGTTATCAGGTTGCATCTATTTCTTTTAATTGAATGCACTTCTGCTTAGCTGGTGCATGTATCTCACCTGCATCCTCCCTGGCAGAAACGTGGCTTGTTCCTGGATGTTTGCATGCTGAGAGCTATTACCATGCCCACTGCAGCTGAGAGTAGTGTATAAAAATACTGGGTTTTGGGGAGGGTATGTAGATTTTGGGTGCATGGTTTTAATTAGAAATTGACATTTCTAAGCCTTTGGCTGCCAAGCAACAAGCATCTAGAAAATGATCTCAGTTGTGATATTGTAGGTACCCAGCGTCCAGCCTCACTGCTGTATTTAAAGCCTCAGAAAGGGCCACCTCACCGTTCATTGCACAGGCACTCCTCGGTGGCTAAGTTAGCAGTTAAACTAGATGGAAACCAAGGCAGAGTGGCTGACCCAGGACCCCGTCACCCCCGTCCCAGCACTGCTGGAGCAGCAGAAACTGAACATAAAACAATGTGGGAGCGAAATCTGGTATCAGAGCTGGTGGGATGCTCTGAAGCTGCAGTCTGATCCCTGGCTGAATGGAGCCCTGGCTACTCTCTGTGGGTCAAGCTCTGCACTTCCCACAGCCTGAGGACTTGGCCCCTTGTTCAGTGGGCAAACGGGAGCGTGCAGCCACATCCCAGAGCCCAGATAAACAAAATGCAGCAGGAGGCAGGGAGCACATAGACGCTTGCACATCTCTGCAGGTGCTGCCGTACAGCCTTCCTGGCTTCATCCTTACAGAACAAACAGCTTCCTCCTTATCATTCCTTTCTGGAAGAGATTCTTGCCTCGAATTAGCTGACTGACTCACTGCACTCTTTGCAAAACAGTGTTTTGTCCTTTCTTGCTTGCAGCACCTCCCCTAGAGCTCTTCAGCCAGGCTGGCAGCAGAGGAGAGCAGCAAGAGACAGTCTCTAGGAGCAAAGCACTGCAAAGCTTTGGCATCTCTGGGCCATGGTGCAGGTCAGAGGTGCTGACGGATACAGCACGCTCCCCCCTGCTCAGCCCTTGTGCCTCTGGCCTCCCCTGCCCTGCCCTGGCAGGAGCAGGGGCTGTAGCTGCAGCTGCTCGGCAGCCGTTGGGTGAAGCTGCTCCTCTGCTCCGTGGGCACAGACCTGCCCCTTGGCTGTGGCCAGAGTGGGGCAGTAGGATGAGCTCCTGAGGAATGGAAGGAAGGTTGAAGCTGCCTTATTCATTTCCCTCGGATTCCTGGTATAGGCTCATTTCTCATAGAATATTACCCAGAGCTTTGCAGGTACTAAATATACCAGTATCTCTCGAGGAACAGCTGGACAGTATCGTAAACTCTTTCCTAGTGCCCAAACCATGGTTTCCTGCAGCAAAAAAGTGCAAACAGTCACACTGGAGCAGATTGATGACCTGTCTGGTCTGACACTGTATGTGTAACAGTGGCTCATGGCAAATGCTCCCAAGGAAATCATTATAGCTCCTGATGTGCTTAATCGTGCAGTCCTGCCCTGTGAGGGCCGGATCCCGGCTGGCCAGCAGCTCTGGGTCTGTAGCAGGAGGTCTGATGTCCCTTTCGGCTTCCCTCTCTGGCCTATGTGACTGCAGATGCTCCTCTAAGCTTCTTTCTGAATCTTACTAAGCTCTTTCCTTCAGTTTTATCCCATTACTCCTCAGCCTTCATCCCTGGCATCCCTTCAGAGAACTAGATATGGCCTTATACTCTCAGCCCTACTGTGCTCATTGCTTGGCTCATTATGCTTTGAATTGAATTTGGTGTGTTGCAAACATGAGAGTGAGAGTCTGACTTAGTACACTTATTTCACCCTTCTGGGTATTAAGTGCTTGGTGTGCCCTATTTTGCATGCTCTCTGAGGTAGGGCACAGGATATTTCTTATTCCAAGATATCATCGACTATAGGTGATGCATCTTGTCTGTGTAGAACACGTCTCTCAGATGTGCTGATGGTCTCCAGCTTGGTCAGGCAGGGTAAGAGACCCATAACCTGCCTGTAGGTGCCCATTAAATAACCACCCCATCTGTCCTCGGAAAGAATGTGGACTTCAAGCCTCCAGTGAAGAAGCCCCACTGCCTGGAATGAACCATTACCTGGTTAGGAGGAATGGGATGACAAAGGGTAGCAGAGGCTGGTCTGACGGACCATTCATAGAATCACAGAATCATTCAGGTTGGAAAAGACCCTCGGGATCATCGAGTCCAACCCTCAGCCCGACTCTACAAAGTTCTCCCCTACCCCACATCCCCCAACAGCTCATCCAAACGGCCCTTAAACACACCCAGGGATGGGGACTCCACCCCCTAACTGGGCAGCCTATTCCACTCTCTGACCACTCTTGCTGTCAAAAATTCCTTCTTGGTGGAACAGGCGTTGTAAGAGCTGCCACCTAGGACCAAGGTAGGGGCAGAGGGAGACAGTTTCTGTGAGCAGGACACAGAGAGCACAGGGAGACCGGGGTGGGGTTTTGAGCATGTGGCTAAGTTCACAGGCTGTTTCTCACCAGCGTTTGATTTCAGCAAGGAGCCAGGAGGAGAAGAATTGACTTCTGAGTGATTCGTTGACAGAAGATCAAAGCAAACCAGGCCTGCCCTCTGCCTAGCTGGGAGGTGCGGGAGGTCTGCACTGCACTGTGCACACACCTCTGCTCTTTTACAGCTCGCTGCAGATTTTCTGGCCTATCCATCCCTCAGTGGTCTCCAGAGGTATCTGCAGCACCCTGAATGTGCAGGGGTTGTAGGATCTCGCTGGAAAAGCCACATCAGCTCAGAGCTTCGTGAGCCTGGGGATGCCAATCCATCCTGTATTCACTGCATCTCCCCTTTTCTGTCCCTCCCCGTGTCTGAGAGCACTGGGGCCTGGACCCTGCACACGAACAGCTGCTTCCCTGAAATGCCCTCGTCTGGCTTCACCGTGTCCTGTCAGTCATGGTTGTTTGTCTCAGGGTTCTATAGACTCGACATGTCTCAGGGTCCTATAGACTTGACAACCCCAATATTGCTTTGTGCATGCTCAGCCTTGCACCCTTCTTACCTACACTTACTCCTTCTACTCTAACCTCCCTTTCCATATGTTGTCCTCCAGTCCCTCCCCCGCTTCACTTGCTTCCCATACAGAGCCAGGCTGGGTCATTTCTCCTGTTGGCAGTGAACGTTTGGTCCAGTATGACTGAAATGTTCAGTGCCATCTTTGACAAATCATGTCACCCCTGGAGACTGAAGCAGTCCAGTGCCAGAGGAATTGTTTCTGCTTAGCAGAGAGTTGCAAGCTACAGTCAAAGACTGTCCTGTGGGCTGCAAAACCATTTACTAGCTAAACTTCCAGGAGGATAAAAGTTGAAATACAAGGGCCTTTGTGTGAGCAGTGTGGATTTTGTTCTCACACACTCCAAGTGCCCATTGCTCATACAGCCATAGTGCAAGTCCCAAACTCAAGCCAACTCCTCAACTCAAGAGTTCCTTTTGGATTTGGTTCTGCCTTCTCCTCCCCAAATGACTCTCTTCCCCTCAGCAGATTGAGCTCCCACACAGCATCTTGCCACTGTCTTTATGAAGGATGTAAGAGACTCGTCAATCCTTGTCCTCTTCTGCTGCTCTGTGGAGATAAATCTCCCCTGTCACCTTAGTGGGACTCTCCTGGATCCCTTTGTTTCTCCGAGCAACCCCATCCCCTCCCTCCCATGGGGACAGTGCCCTCACACCCACCCATTGCTCTGCTCTGCTCTCTCCCTAACCTGTGCTAGGGCCCCCCAGGCCTGCAGCACAAACATCTCTTAGCCAGAGAAATCCCCTCAGATTGCTGCCCCATCTCCCCCAGGCCTTCTCCTCCCCCACCTCTGCACTCACACTGTCTCTGCCTTCTGTCCCACTTGCTCAGCACAGAGTCCTGTGTCCAGATTTCTCATGATGGTTTCAAAGATATGCTCAGTCTTCACCTTTGATCTTTCTCCTGGTCTCCACACATTCAGCCACACTGGCTTAGAAAGTTGGTCCATCTGAGCTTATCCGATGGTTAACCCTGTGGGTTTCTGCCTGTCTTTCTCATTTCTGCTTCTCTGGCTCTTCCTTACGCCTGCCTCCCTCTTCTGCTGGATGCCCACAGCAGCCTGTCCTTTAGCCCTTTCTGTTCTCCTTTCACACATTATCTCTGGGTAATCTCCACCACCCACTAACTCCAGCCACTGTCTCTATAGTGACTCTCAGACCTACCGTGCTGTGCCAGACTTGTCTCTTTCCAAAACAATCAGCCAGCCTGGCTGACATTTCCTGGTGGAGGTGTAGCCCATCAGCCCAATTTCAGCACAGCGAGAGCAGAGTTCATCACCTCTCACCAAAGCCTTCCCCCATCTCTCCTGAGCAGACAAGACCCCTGTGCTGCACTGTTCTGCACCACCTTGAGCTTAGCGAGTCCCAGCTGTGCCCGAGTCCCAGACATTCTCTCCATACGCTGCCTCCAGATAAAGCCCCTCATATTAATTCCTCCAGATAAAATTCTTGTCTGGGCTGAAGTACGTTGCCATTTGATTACTGCTACACTCTTTTCTCTGGACTGACAACAGCAGCTGTGTTAATGAATACTCATCACACTGGTTCCTAGAAAGATTATTTCCCCTTTGCCTTGAATGTGTCACCTCTTCCTATGCCCCTGCGATTCTCCCTCTCTTATCACCAGGAATGGGAGTCACTTGCCTTCACTTGGAAAAGCCTCTCCACCTGCTTGTGGCTTTCCTGCTAGTGTCTAAGTCCCCTCTTGACTTCTGTACACCTGAGAAGTGAAGTTTTGGCCTGCTTTGCAGACAAACCTCCCCAGTTGCCCTTCATTCCCAATATCCCTCCTCGTCCCACCATCTTATTCCTCCACATGGCCTTTGCTGGGTTGTTAACTAAAAACACAACAGGGGAGCATGCCAGCCTGCCAGGGCTGCTCTGCATCACTCTGGGCACCGCACCTGGCTGGAGACACCTCAGGACACCGAGTGGCTTTTCTGAGCAGCACACATACACTCATGGTAAAATCAGCAATAAATAGCATTATTCATGCCTTCATCTTCATTTTCTTTCAGACAGTTGGGGCTGACGTAAGGCTGGGAGGGCTGTAGAATAGGCAGGATATGGAAAAGGCATTGGCCCTCAAAGCCGAAAGATTCAAGACTGACTGGTCCCACCACTGGGATCCGGAAGCCTTTGACAGAGATGAAATGCACTTTGCTTCTGCAGCAGCGTGGTGCCTGTTGAAGTAAGCCGTTCACTCAGCTTCTGCTCTCTTGTGTCCCCACGCCTCTGGGCCCCAGTCTCCATTATTGACAAATAACCTGCCAAATTTCAATTTAAGAAGAAAAACCGTTTTGAAGCTGATAGGCATTCAGAGAGGTGTTTTGAAAGCTTGCGGGCAGCCTGCATTGCCCTGCAAAGGGAGACGGGCACCCCTGAAACCTGGGAGAGGAAAATGCCTGGGTTGAGAAAGACTTTAGAGGGTGCAGAGAGCACTGTGGGGCTCGTTGTTCCTCTTCACTTGGTCATTTCCCCTTAGGGATGAACTGAATGGTCAATTCTGTATTCAAGGCTGTGAAGGCAGCTGCACTTTTGCTGATTCTGCTACAGGAAGGAAAAAAAAATCTGTATATTTCCATTTTCCTTAGAGAATGAAGCCTCTTCCCCAGAAAGCCAAGCTCTCAATTTGCAAAAGCGCTAGGGCAAAGTGATGAGAAAATAACCATGATAGCTGCTCATAGCATCTTGTACTCATCCCTCAGGCCTGACTCTGAAGCCTCTAACGGAGGTGCACAGCGGCTGCGGTGTTGTTTTTTAGGAATGATGACTGCTTGGCTCTCTGAACATCTCACTTTCTCATGGGGCAGCCCTGGTCAGGCCTCCCAAGGCAGAAAGGTCCGTGAATTAGTAAATTAGCTGTTAAACACCCCTGAAACCACAGATACCTGAATTGCCCGAGGCCAGGCTGTGAATCCGTGTCAGAGGGAAGTCCAAGAGCTCTTGCTCAAGTCCCGCATGGACCCGTGTGCTCAGTGTACTTAAAAGCTCATTGCTTGTCCTGCACACACCTTGAAGGGGCATCTGAATAGGGGGGCTGTTCCCCCAGACAGGTTCCTCAGCTCTCCCCGAGAGAGGACGGTGGGGGTCAGGCAGGCTGGGCAGGGGGGATGCCTTCCACCCAGCAAAACATCCTCAGAAGATCAGAGAAAGAGCGAGCACACTTGCCCGCAGCCCAGCGCTGGCTGCCAGGCCTGGCAAGGTCACCCCCAGCCCATGGCAAGCTGGTGCCTAGGAAGACACACATGGAGTGGAGTGACCAAAAGCCACGGGCAGAAGAGAAGTAAGTGAACAGCTGAGCCTAGTTTGTGCAAGGTTGTAAATGAAAATCACTGTGGCAGATGGCCAGTGGATTATTTTCCAGAGAGTTAAGCAAGACCCACATTAGGAAAAGCTGAGAAACTTTGATGTGGTGTGCAGGTTGTTATCCTGGGGCTCAGGACACATGGACCCCACTGCCTTTTGAGGGGGTCCTGGCTGTGCAGAGGGGTGGAGGAGCCCCGTCTGAGGATGGCAAAGTTGGGAGGCTGCAAGGGCAGATGTGGGGCCAAGCGCACAGACTGCGCACTGGGTTGGCAACACGGGCAAAACATGCCCCCCCCCCCGCACCCCCCAAGCTTTATATGTCTTTAAAGCCAAGTCCCTGGGTGGGGTGGCTGGTGGCCCCCTGGCTGGTGTCAGCCCTGACTTAGAGGAGAAGGACATTTCAGTTTCGCACACTGCTCTGGCCCTGCGTGGGGCTGTGCCCACCGCCCGCACTGCCCAGGCTTTTGCCTGCCCCTGCCACCCTCACAGCGGCCCTGGGTGCCGTGCTGGGGTGCTGTGCCGGGCTGGATGGGGGGTGCTGTGCCGGCCCCGCTCCGCTCCCTGCCCTGATTTCCTTGTGGGAATCCCAGAGTCTTCTCCAGATCCAGCTCTGGTTTTGGGGGCAGCCATCTCCCTCTCCCTCTCTCTCCCTTTCCTCTTCCCTCCTTCTGCTCTCCTTCCTCCTCCTCTCCCTCCCTCCTCTCCGCACTGTACTCTCCGGGGGCTCTGGGTACCGCTGCAGCATCACTAGCCACCTCCATCCAGGAGGCTGGGAGCGCGGGGCGGAAGGGGAGGGCTGCGGGGGACAAGCCGAATGAATGGGCATCGCCTCGGTGCTGCTGGAGCCTCCGCATAGGGGCGAGGCGGCCGGAGCGCGCCGCGGGCAGGGGGGCAGCGGCGGCCGGCCAGCGGCCGGGGCCGGGGCCGGGGCCGGGCCGGGCCGGGCCGAGCCGAGCCGGGCCCCCCGCCGAGCCCGCAGCCGCCGCCGGGGCGCTGCGAGGAGCGGGCGCTGCCCCGCCACGGGACCGCTCCGGCCCGGGCGCCGCCTCCCGCCGCCGCGGATCGAGGTGAGCGGACGGGCCGGGGGGCGCGGGCCGGGGGTGGGGGGGGGGTGGGGGGGGCTGCGGCGGGGCCGGCGCTCGACCGCGGCCGCTCCCGGGAGCCGCGGCCGGGGCCGGCCCGACGGGGCGGGCTGCGGGGCTGGGGGGCCGCGGCGGCGGGGGGCGGGGGGGAGCCGGGACGGGCCGGACGGTGCGGGGCGTGCGGATGGACGGTGCGGGGGCCGGGCTGAGTGATGCTGGGGCCAGGCTGGGTGGTGCTGGGGCCGGGCTGGGTGATGCTGGGGCCAGGGTGGGTGATGCTGGGGCCAGGGTGGGTGATGCTGGGGCCGGGCTGGGTGATGCTGGGGCCAGGATGAGTGATGCTGAGGCCGGACTGGGTGATGCTGGGGCCGGGCTGGGTGGTGCTGGGGCCAGGGTGGGTGATGCTGGGGCCAGGGTGGGTGATGCTGGGGCCGGGCTGGACTGTGCGGAGCTGGGCTGGATGGTGCTGGGGCCGGGCAACAAGGAGTTAAGTGGCTGCGGAGCAGTCGGGCTCAGAGAGTGCGTGTGCGTGTGTGTGTGTGTGAGAGAGAGATCCGGCGCCCACCCGGGGGCGTGGCCCATCACACCCCACGGGTGTTTGTGCGCAGGGCGAGCGCGGGGCAGGGGGAGGCCGCGGTGCGGGGGCTGGTTGCGGCGTGGCGGGGCTGGGGGCGAGAGCCCCGGCAGCCCCAGGAGCCACACACTGCGCTTACGTGTGTGTGTGTGTGTGTGTGTGTGTGTGTGTGTGTGTGTGAGCCCCAGGCTGAGTGTTCCTGCTGTGCGTGTCTCCACTGCGGCGCCGGTGTGTGCGTTGGTGCCCGGGGGTGCGATCCCCCAGCCCGGCTGGTCGGTGCGAGGGATGCGGAGCGGAGCGTGTCCCCGTTTCCGCGCGTGTGCCAACCGCATTGAGCCTCTGTGCGGGAGCAACCCCCGCCCGGGCGTGTGTGTGCGTGTCCCGGTGCCTGCGTGTGCGCCGCGCACGCGTGTGTCTCGGTAGGTGATGTGTGCCTGCGGGTGTGCGCGCTGCGGGGGGGGGGGGTGTGTCTGTGTGTCTGTGAGTCTGTGTGTGTGTCAGGGCACACACCAGCGTGATGGAGGGAGCAGGCACGTGTGGGGCAAGCGGGGAGGTGTGTGGAGTCTGGGAGCACCCGTGTGCCAGGGCCGCCCGCTTCCCCGCGGGTGGGGGGGTCACAGCGTCCCCGGGGAGTGCCTGGCCCCAGGCTGGCTCCTGGCACCTCCGAGGGAAGGGGTGCCCCAGCCCCAGCCCCAGCCCCAGCCCGCCTCGCAGTGTCTGTCCACGGAGCGTGGCCTCGGCCTGTGCCTGCCTGCAGGCAGCCCCCTGCTTCCCTCGGGCCCTGATCCCCCCCTCTCCTTCCATGGGACGGGACAGCGTGGGCGCGCTGTGCTGGGCGCGCAGGCGGGCAGAGCTGCCCTGCCGAGGCAGGATGGCCAGCCTGAGCCGCCCCCCGCCCCGCTGCCCTCTCGGTTCTGCCCGGGTAAAGGTGCTCCTGCCTTGCACCGGCTCACACAGAGCCAGAGGGGCTGCGGGGAAATGGAGCCGGCTGGCAGCGAGCGGCAGCGCCTGGCAGGGCAGTGCCCTGTGTTCCCCGTGGATGCGGCCGGCAGGCCAGGCTGCCTGTCCTCCCGCTGTAGCAATGGCCTGGATCAGCCCCGAGGCAGTTGCTGGGTCATTACTCTCACATTAGACTCTTGGAGGGGCAAGCAAGTGTCCCCCCACATGCTAGTCCCCTCCAGGAGAGAGATGCCACAGAACAAACTCTCCTCCGGGCCTTTGCCATGACACAGTTAGGAAGCCCCAGTCCAGGACGAGGCCCAGGCAGGAGCAGGATTTAGAGCCTTGTTGCCATCATTTCGATTGGAGTTTGGCACCAACGTGCCTTTGAGGCTCTGAGGCTTGGTGACCTTCCCGACACCGTGCCACCACCCCAGCGTAGGGCCGGCACCTGCTGCGCCGTGAGCAGACGTGTCCACGCAGATGTGCGGGGGCTGCAGCCCACAGGACCTGGGCATCTCAGAGCGCTTCCCGCAAAATGGACTCTCGGAGCCTCGCGAATCCACGTCCGACTGCTTTTCCTCTGAGGAAGCACAAAGCAGAGCCAGCCCAGAGGCTTCCTGCAGGAAGCTAATGCCTGGTCGGAGCCACCACTCCTGCTCCTGAGACACGGGGCTGCTTCTTATGCCGGCAGGAAAATGGGGCTTTTCCAGATCCAGGCTCGGCAGCTGGTGTGTGCAGCCCAGTTCTGATCTCCGCTGCAGCTCGGCTCCCTCGCTGCTCTCGGTGTACATGATGTACCAGTACAGTTTGAAGCACGGCTGCAAGTGGTGAAGGAATAGAGCAGCTCAAGGGAAACGTGCCACTCTGCAGCAGGAGACTTTTGCACCTCCTTACACCCTCGTGCCAGTCCAATGGTGCTGGGCTGAGTTTCACCCTCAGAGCCCAAACATCTGGCAAGCCAGAAAAAAATGTAAATCAAATAAACATCAGTAGTAATTGGAAACCCGTTTTGAAATTGGTTTGATACCTGCATGCCTCCCAGGCAAGCTTTTCTCATGTTAACCATTGTTCATCTTTGCATGAAAAATGAGGCTTTATTTTCAGTCTGGGTAATAGCAGCGCAGCATGGATAGAAATGAACACGCTGTGTCCCTCTAATCTGGCCACAATCAGGCTTCTCCCAAGCACTGAGCCGCTACTGCCATCGTCAGAGATGAATAGTCCTGGATCCAGATGGCAGCCTGCTTTCCTCGGTGCCCACATCATCCCTTCAGCATCCGCAGAGAAGGGGAGCAGCCTGCGAGAAAGCGTCCCTGGGAGGACCCCCGTGCCACAGCAGCCACCTGCGTCCCTGGTTTCGCTGCCCATGGCTCAGGTCAAAGTCGTCAGCTTGTGCTTAGTGGCGTCAGCCACAGGCGAAGCAGCACCTGGTTGCCAGAAGCTGTGCTGACTTCCGATTTGCTTTTGGACAGGGTTCAAGGTGCTGATTTTGAGCTCAGAGCTCAGCACGGTTTTTCTTCTTGCCGTCTTCCAGCCTGGATCCATCACTCCTGGGGCTGAAGCCGCGGCTGGCCGAGCGCTCTGGCCAGCTGTGCCTGGGGCTGGAGGCAGCGGGCAGCCCCTCGCTGCAGCTCTGCAGCCCTGGGCAGCCTTTTTGTTCTACTGGACCAAGGTGAGGTGTGCTGAGTCACCCTAGGTCAGGCTGAGACATCACCCACCCCTCCCACGAGGAGGCCGTGTTTGAGGAGAGGACTCTAGTCGTGCTTACGGAAAGCAAAGGGGTCGCAGTCCCTAGCTGGGATGATCAGAGGGAGTTGTTTTGAGCAGGGAGTCTGCTTGATTATTCTTCATTTTGGGGGGGTGTTTTTGGGTTTATGCAAAACAAATGGGAGTGAAGATTCAGCTCCTTTGCTTGGGGATGTGAGGGAAGCCCTTGGCATGAGTTGTTGTTTGAGGAGCTGTGTCTGGCTGAAAGCTGACTACATGACAGCAAAGCTTTCTTGAAATGACACTCCCTGAGATTTGCACCAACCTCTTGCAGCTTGGACTTGGTGTGTCCTGGCTGTCTATGGCATAAAAATGATGATGCTTTGCAAAAGATACCTGTATTTCACACTTTGTGTCTGTTTACATGTCTTGTTTGGGAGCTTAACTGAGTTATTCTGTGTCTTTGGCTACAAGAACCATGCAGCTGTTAGCAGAGATTCCAGTGGGTTCCTTGCGTGACCTCATGTTACGGTTTTGTGTGTGCAACAGAAAGGGAGTCCTGAGCCCCATCTTGCTTGCAGAGACATTGCATAGGGAAAGTTCCCATGAGGATGAGCCTTAACACGCCAGCTCTGGTTTTGCTCAGGCAGGCTGTCATGGATGTCAGCCTTTCCCAGCTCTAATGGCTGGCTGGTGGGTTTGGACCATGGGCTGTCAGGAAAATTACCTTTCCCTGAATGAGGCTTGGCTCACTGCAGCTCTTTGCAAAGCTTTCCAGCTGCTTGAAGGAAGCCCTGTACATCTTCCAGAGCTGTTGTGGTGATCTCGGTGGTTTTATGCCCTTTGGGAATGGGTGGGGGGATCTGTGACAAGCAGCCACAAACCTACACTCTGCTGGCTGCAGGATGGTTTAGGTGTCCCCTGGGTCTGGTTCCTGCATTCCCCAGGGAGTGTGGACCCTTCTGCACATCCCTTGGGCGACTCTCACACTGAGGGACCCTGTTTCCTCAGCCCCCCAGCAACTGCCTTTGGGTTTGGTGGCCCCTTTTATCTCCCATGCTGCCCATAGACCGGTTGGTGAGGACTTGGAGGTGCTCTCTCTGCAGGAGAGAGCTTTGACGAACGGCCAGGAGCTTTGAAGAACAGTGTTGACACTTGCAGGTGGGCAGAGGTATGGCCTGTGAGCAGGGGAGGTAGGTGGCAGCTTGGTGTGTGCATAAAATATGTACAAGGCAGGAGTATGAAAACTACTCGGCACAGGCTTAGCTCTGTGCTCAGGAGGAGCAGTGTGAGACCCATGATGAGTGTCATGAAAGTCCCCTTACATCAAATATTTAATATCCAAATCCCTCAGCCATTTGTCTCAATGTGGCTTCGCAGGACGGGGGCGACCCACACAATCTCCCTTGCAAGATGACAAATGCGTGACAGCAGCATGGCTCCAGCCATTCCCCTCGCTGCGCAGCACTGCGGTGGTGGCTGGGGTGCTGGAGCCCTCTCCCACCTCTTTCCCTCCAGTTGCCATCCCTGTCAGATGTGGCGGGGTGTTTTCTTCATGCACATTGTCTCAGGGCATTGGTAGAGGAGCAGGTGCTGGAGATGGGTCATTGATTTCTCACGTTCAGTGCCCAGGATGGCCCAGCTGATGGCCAGGGCTTTGCTGGGAGCAGCTTCCCTCCACGCCACGGGGACTGGGAAGAACATGTGGTGAATGTCCCCGGGATGTTTCAGGGCATCAGGCTGTGCCCTGAGGAGCCTCCATTGCTACCTCCTCTCGTGTGAGACACCCCTCTGTGCCTGGGGTACCCCGTGAGGAGGAGAGATGGGCTGACTGTGTCAGGCTGGTTTGAGTCTGACGGAAGTCCTCAGCTGCAGCTGCAGGGAGCCTCACAGTTTGCTTTGGGAGCATCCTCTGGGTGCTAATACTTTCCACCATCTTCATACCTCCGTTCTCCCCCGTGGCTCAGCTCCATCCCCTCTGGTGTCTCCAGCACTTACACAGCTCTTGCCCCATTCCCATTGTCCATGTTTCTCTCCCAGCCCCTGGCTCTCCTCTGGGGCTGCCCTGGGACAGCCCTGCCCTAACACGTCCTTCTGTCCTTCACCCTCAGGGCAGGGCCAGGCAGCTGCTGGCTCCAGTGATGGCGATGGCCAAGAGGCTGCTGCGGCCAGCACCAGGGTGGGCAAGGGCCACGTCCTGCTGCTCCATCAGCAGAGCAGCACCCCATGAGGTATTTATAGGCTCAGTAATGTTATTCCCCTGCCAAACTATTACTGAAATAGGCTCAGTGTGTGTCATAGGAGAGAGGATTTTAATGGCACAGTTTCTTCGCTGCGGGAATCAAGTTGACGCTCCCTCACCGCTTCCCTCGTTCCATTAATCCTTCCCATGGCAGAGAGGTGCAAGGGACGGCTGCTCCAGCGGCTTAGCTGGGGGTTTGTAGACTTGGGCAAGTCCTTGAGATGGACACCTCAGCCAGACGGCCATCACCCGTGCCCACTGGGATCTGCTGCCTCACACCCGCGCTTGGCTGGACCTAAACTGCAGGGGCGGTGGTGCCTCTCGTCAGCTCCTGATGAGACCTCGGGGAGCACTGAGCCTGGCAGGAGCAACCCGGACCCCGGGAACCCTCCTCCTGGGGCAGATCTGACGAGGCAGACGGGGCTGGTGTTGGGAGCGAGCAGGCACAGTCTAAGGGACAAGGTCCCTTTTCCAGTGATTTTTGTGTTCTGAACAGTAAGGCAATTTTCTGAATGATCAGAAAGGGTCAGTTTGGCATTTTCTAAATAACCCACCCTCCTTTTGTGTCAGCTGGATGCTGCTGCTGGTTTGGGAAGAGGTCAAAGTCCAATGAATCCTTTTAGCAATGTCTCGAGGAAGCGTTTCAGCTGGCTGAAGTGCAAAGGATTTCTCAGGCTGTCAGTTCATAAACCCTGGTGCGATTCCCTGTCTAGTCCCCACTTGCTGTGGGTAAAAGCCTCTGGGGTGGGAAACCAATTTCATACCAGGCTTAGGTTTGGGTTGTGCTTTCCGGGCAGTGTGCTGGATGTCCTGGAGGCTGGAGGTGCGTGGACGGACAGACCCATCACAGCACGATGGCTGGTGTCCTCTCCCCCAGCTCAGCATGAGGGTGATGCTCACCGAAGGTGTATGTGCCCTCTGCAATGGGATGTGGGGCAGCAGGGCTGGGCAGGAATAGGGGCTCCCCATGAGCTCTTCAGTCATTTCCTGGCGCTTGGCCAGGCCTGGGAGTCCTGGCCCCAGTGGGTCAGATGGGTCTGCCTGTGGGATTTGAGCCCTGAAGGGCATGAGCAGAGGAGCAGTGCATGCCCAGCACAGGAGCAGTGGAGGCCAAGGTCATGGGCTCTAAGCCAAGCCCCCTTGTGTGCCATGGGGATGGGAGGCTGCTGCAGACCAGGGCTCCCTGGGTTTGGAAACAGCTGCTGCTGGAGACCCAAGGAGCAGTGTGAGGCTTCAGAACTGGAGGAGCTGCTGACCTGCCAACCTGATGTCCCACTCCTCTGCTTGGAGCTGTGAGCTGGGGAGGGAAACCTTCCCCTCCCAGTGCTCCCTGGCAGCCTCTGGAGCTGCCCACATGTGATGCAGACAGACCCACTCCTGGGGCCTCCATGCCCTCTGCCCCAGGGCGAGCTGGCCAGGGGCCAGTGGCCAGGAGCCAGTGGCCAGGAGGAGCCCAGCACCCGCTCCCCCCAGTCCCCCTGCAGTGCTGCCCACAAGCGCAGCAGCCAGGGCCTTGCAGAGACGGCTTGGAAACTGGGAACCAACATGCTAAAGAAAAATGTCCTTCCCACACAACCTCCTCCCTCCACCAGTGCTGCTGCTGGCGAGCTGCAGGCTCTTTGCCATGCCGGAGCACCGGGAGCCACCAAAGTCATGGTACCTTGCGGGATGGAGAGACCTGAGGTCCAGGGCAGGGAGTGCAGATGGAGCGGATAGGTCTTTGGAGGCTTCTCCTGTGGTGCCATGGGTATCTCCCAGGGCCTAGCCCTCCTGCCCATGGCTCTGCAGGCCTCCCTTTGCCTCCTGCCAGGTCAGCGAGCTACCTTTTGGTGGAGGTTGCTGTGAATGCGGTGTTGATGGTGACTGTGTGGCTCTGGAGGCAGCATCCCTGCCCTGCTCTCCTCCTGCCCACACCTCTGACTTCCACCATTGCTGGCAGGCCCCCTCGGGCAGGCTGCCCAGCCAGCTGGACCCCTCCTCCTTTCCACCCCCAGTTATTTTCTGGACAGTCGTTCTTCTCCCTCTGGTGGCTGCATATCCTGAGATCAGTGCTGAGTGCTCTCCTCCTCTTCCTTGCTGTACTGTCCCTTAGGATAGACCATTCAGCTTGCTCCTCCTCCTCCTTTTCCACTTCATTAATGAGCCTCTTTGCACTGAGAAGTCAGGATAGCTGCTGGGGAACTTGGGAGGACTGTGGAGAGCAGTGGGGAGGCCACCAGCCCAGCCCCCAGGGTTTGGGATGCTGCTGTGGTTGCCTCGGTGCTGCCTGAGCCCCCTGCATAGGCTGTGTGGGGCGGGAGGGACGTGACAGGCAGCGAGTGTTTTGCACTAGCTCCCCTGCAGTGTCAGGAGGCGGAGAAATCATTTTTGGGCAGCTCTGCTATGGTTTTGCCCCCTTTCTGCCATGCATGGGGCTCCTTACCCTGCTGCAGGGCTTCTTCGGGGCTCTCATGGGCAGAGGGTGGGCAGCTCCCAGGGTGGCCTCCCAGCTCCATCCCCACAGCAAAGCTCCATGGGGTGACTGAAGCTCCCACAAAGGCCCATACATCTCTCAGGAGATTTCCACTGGTCCTGGTGGGCTTCAGATCCAGCGGGCTCTGTGTTGGCAGGGGACGCAGGTCCTGGGCAGCCTCCAGCCCCTCACCCAGCAGCTGGTCCCCCCAGTTGGCAGCAGAGGTGGCTGTGCGGCCGCTACACATGGTTCAGAGCCTTACTAAAGAAAACTGGACTTTCCAAACATGTTTTGTGGGCATTGCTTTAATTTCCCAATGTCTCAACGCTCTTCAAAACCTGAGAAACTGAGATGGTTTCTTCTCGGCGGGGAGGAAGGCTTCTGTTGTCGCTCTCTCACATATGCACGCATGCACACACACACACACACACACACACAGAGGCTCTTCTTCCTTCTCTTCCTTCCCACTTTCCTCCTCCAAAAGACTTCAAACACTTTATGAAAATGTTATTTTCTCCCAAACTGTTGCCTTTCTGCTTCGCTCTCCCCAAGCAGCCTGCTGGCTTTCCCCAGGCTCTGCTCCTGAAGCACATGGTCGCAGCTGCTCTGCTGGTGCAATGTTAGCGACGTCCCGAGCCTGCAGAAGGGGGAAGGTGCTTGGGTGGCTGCGCTGGGGGTGCTGGGCTGTCCTGGGGGGCTAACAGCAAACCTCCCTTCGCTTCTAGGGGGGCTCATCTGATCCCCTGAAGTTGCTCTAGATACAATAATGCAAAACCCTCCTGCGAGGTGGTGCTGTGAGGGCACAGCTGCCCGGCAGTGCTCTCCGGGATTCCATGGGGGTCTTGTTCACCAGAAACATGTTGGAAGATGCCCCCAGCCCCATGGCAGCCTGCCAGCCTCTGGCAGCTGCTCTGCCCCGGGGCGTGGGGCTGCGCTGGCAGGAGCCTTGCTCCCCCTGCATATGGCAGGCTCTGCCGTCTGAGTGTCCTGCAGGCATGGACGGACCTGGGGACAGTCTGGAGGTGGGCTGGAGTTGAAAAACCCTTTGTTGTCTTGTACGAAGGGGACTGACTCACTGCTCTCCGTGCTGTCATAAGCAGATGGATGATTTAATCACCTAGCAACCAAAATAACGTCAGGTGAGGAATGCTTCCCGATCTGCTCTCGGCCCACAGACCCTCCGCCGGGCTGGTGGCAGGGGCCAGGCAATCCCCAGCCATTCCCCAGCCCTTTGGCTTCTCTGGGATGAGGCTATCAGGGAACCCTCTCCTGCTAGCCCCACCAGAGCGGCATGCAGGGCCGTGCTCTGCATCACACCTGCCACCAGCAGCCCAACAGAAGGGGCTCCCAGAGCCATGGCTGAGGTGGGGTGCACAGGGCCATGCGAGGGGGAAGGGGTGTCCCACCAAGGCCAGCTCCTGGGAAGGTCAAAGGGGCATCTCCAAACATACATGGAGGGGCCAAGTCTCTAGCACCATTTGGGCAGGTTGCTGACTGCCTGGAGCATCCAGAGGTCCCATATGAGGAGAGGGAGGCTTGTACCTGGGACCTCCAGAGCAGAGTGAAGTTTCTGGGAGGTGAACCCTGAGGACTTTGGGTGGGATCCACCAACCCTTGGCACCCCTCCTCTGTGTGCACTGCTGCAACGCCAGCTCTGAGCGTCCTTGGCTCCTGCCCTGTCCCCTTGCCTGGCACCCTCAATGCAGGAGAATAATCCCGGCATCTGTGTGTTTGTTCCAGTTCTCCCATCACGGGCAGGGAGGTGTTTGCCTGCCCTGCCTGTGCTCATGGCATAGCCCTGATGCTGTCAACCCTGTGCTGCCTGAGATGGCAATTACCACCAGCCACCCCCAAAGGCTCTTGGCACCGGCCTACTCCAGCCGTGCAGGACGGGTTCACTACAGCCCATCCTGTGGGTGATGAGACCTCCTGAAGCAAGGTCTGAGCTGAGAAGGAACACACGTGCTGGGCATGGAGAAGGCTGCCCCAGCCTGGCCCAGCGGGGCATGGAGGTGTGAGGACGCTGTCAGTCTTGGGGTGTTCATGCTACCCGTTTAGAGTTAGTCCTTTGCTACAGACCCCTTCATGGCTCCTGGCATGGGTGCATGTACAAGGTGGTGAGGTGAGGACACATCTGCCCAGGCCACAAGCTCCAGCACCCTTGTGGGACTGCACTGCTGGGCTGCCCGGGGCAGGCGCCTTCCCCCAGAGTGCCTGATCTGACGCTCAGACCTCAGTGGCAGTGTGAGATTGCTTCATCCTGCACTCATCTAGCTGCAAGTGCTCATACAACATCACTGATAAAAAGTTGAGTGAAATGCTGTGGATACATGTCCCTTTTCAGTTTTGGGCTTACTAACGAGGCTGCAGCTCATAGCAGCTTGTCTTGGAGGTCCTCTGATGGAGCTAATCCATCCTGCCCCCATGAGATGCCTTGGTGTGAACTGTAATAGCAGCCCAGTATTAGCCAGTCCAGGGGCTGGAGGGTGGGATGGAGAGAGGCCACTGACCCCCCAGACACTGACCCAGACCCACGCAACCGTCTTCCCCCCAGCCCAGAAGCAAACATCCAGCCAGGGTGTGGTGGTGCCAGGCGAGCCCCGCTGGGTGTGGAGGTGCGGGGAGCTGCCGCTGAAGGACGTGGGGCCATCGCAGTACCTGGGCAAGGGGCGGGCTGGCACCAGCGCTGCGGCTGCCAGGGACCGGAGGAGGGCTGCGTAAATAGGGCATCCCATCTCCCAGCTCCTCTTTGTGGGACAGAGCCGATATAATTAGACAATACGCCCTGTTCTGTGCAGCGCACCGAGAAAGTCTCCGTGCCGCCACGGCCCCAGGGAGCCTGGCAGCCCTACTTTGGTGGCACCACTTGACCCAGCAAAGGTGAGCCACTTCCAGGCAATGAGCCCTGAGTGGTTTGCTCCCTCCTTCCCTGAGCTGCTCCAGGAAGCACTGCCTGGTCTCCTTGCTAGATGACCGTGTTTTCTCTCCTCTGCTGTGGGGTTTGGTGGCTTTCGTGGACCCTGCTGACCTACAAGAGAAGGGTCAGTGAGATGGTGCTGGCAGGAACTGAGCACGGATAATCACCTGTGACTCGTCACACCTGTGGGAAGAAATGACCAAATCCAGTGCCTGCCACAGCAAGACAAGCTGCAGGACACGAGGCTGGCCTCTGCGAGCCAAAGCCCCACAGGCCAAGTGGGGCTGTGGAGGGGTCCCTCCAAGTCAGGCTCTTAACCTCATTAGTGGACATCCCAAACTGTATCTGCCCTGCTCCTGGAGAGCCTTGCCCCTCAAAACATCCATGAAACCATCCTGGGGTAGCTCCAGAAGTGCAGAGACACCTGGTAGCATGTATCTCCCTAGTCCTCCTGCCGACACACAGCTCCCTGCTACCACTGATAGTGTGCCATTTCAGGGGAGAAGAAAAGCCAGGGCCTTCTCTGGCTTGACCTGGTTCACTTCTGCTCAGTGCCACAGCTCTCTAAACATCCTGTGATGTTCTCATGTTGATTGATTAATGACCACACACTGGACACTAAGCCGCCAGCTATTGATTCCTGCCCCAGAGCATTCTGCACATCCCCATGTTGATCAGTTGACCCTCCTGGACTGGTCCTGCCAAAGAAGATGAGCCATAGCTATTTGGGAACTCCTGCTTTGTGGTTCTGATGTCAAAGCCAACAGATCCAGCCATTTTTGCCCCTGCCAGCAGCCAGGAATGTGTTTGGCATCCCCACTCCTCCAGCCACTTCCAGTTCCTCCATGGGGATGGGCTCAGATGAAGCACCCACCAGCTCCATCAGGGTCCCTCTGCCAAGCTCTCATCCAGCTCTGGGGTGGACCTGTGCGTGCTCCCTGCAGAGTTTGCTCTGGGAGCATCCCTCATGGTAACTGCCACAGCCTGATGCAGAAACAGCAAGGTCTCTGTGAAACAAGGCAAATTTCAGAGAAAGAAAAGGAATTTTAATTCCACAAATGCCTGTTTACACTGATCTACTGGTTTACACTGGAGATGTAAAGCTTCTTTAACCTCCTTTTCTCAGAGGGGTGTAAAGGGCTCTTCGTGTACATCCATCTCAGCGCTTGGGTCTTCAGGCTGTTCTCCCTGGGAGTCAGGTCTGGTCTCCCATCTGAGGACAGATCAATTAACTTGCTGGCTCAGAAGTGGCTGCTCAGCCTTGTCGCAGCACCACTGCCCACTCCGGTGGGAGCTGCAGCTCATCACCTCTCCAGATGTGCTACACCCGACTGTGCCTGTGCCTGCCCTGGGCAGGTCTTCGTCCCCCTCCCACCAGAGGACACTTGTCTCAATTCGATGTCTCGGCGGGGAGAGGAGCAGTGCCATTGCCACCAGTGGTAACAGGCAGTATGGACCAGGTGCCCCTGGCAGCCGTGTGTGTCACTTCCAAGCCAGGGATGACATAACTAGCAGGAGAAAAGAGGAGGGAGAAGTGCAGCTGCTCTGACATTTCCCACCCTGGATAGGGAAGCGACCCCATGAGGGGGTGCCTGGGACCGTGGGGCACATCAGGACCTTCTCCATGAAAACTCACAGCACATTGTGGCCTTCAGGGAACTTGGTGCAAGGAGAAGCCCTGGCTCATCCTGACTGTTGGCCCTGGGCAGTGCCCTGAGCAGCACAGTGGAAGAAGATGTGTCAGTGAGCTGGCCTGGGGATGCAGGCAGGACTGTCCTGCCTCGATGCTGGCATAGGAACGTGGCTGAGGGTGGCTGAGGCCCCAGTGTAGGAGGGACATTAGGAACCCCCAGGTTTTCCCTAGCCCCACCAGGCTGTGATAGAGCTGCTGGCAACAGAGAGAGCAGAGCAGGGGTGGGAGTGGGGCTGGATGCTGCTGGTGGCTCCCGTGGTACGTGGCATCTCCTGCTCTTGGCAATGCTGCTGAGGACAGGGCGGGCTGGAGGGAGAGGCATTTTTGGTTAGAAAGCCAAAATGGTGGGAGACCGAGCCGTTGCTGTAGCTGGCGAGGACTCACCTCTGCTCTAAGCCCAGCCCAGGCACCCCTTAAAGGAGGTCCCCACTGCTCCACAGCACCCAGGCAGTTGCTGTGTACAGGCCAGCCAGGGAGAGCCCAGGTCCATCCCTCCCCTACCTCTCCCCGATGATCAGAGCAGCTGCTGGCCCAGCGCAAAAGCCCTTGGAGATCCAGCCTGCCTCTCCTCAGGGGAAAAGACTGTCATTTTCTTTGACGTTTTAATTTCAAGTGCCATTCCTGTTCTTTCCCTTCTCTGCAGATGTGACAGAATGGCCTTCTGGTCAGCCTGACACTTCTGTGTAGGGTGGCTCCGTTTGTCCTGTCAGGCAAGGAGGACCAGCCTGAGCAAGGCACTTGTCCCCAGGGAGCCCTCGTGTCCTCTGGCACCTGGACTTCAGCTAGCATTGCTCAGAAAGGGGAATTTCACAAGATCCACAAGGAGGAGGGAGGAGAAAGCCCAAACCTGTGGATTTGTGGAGGTCATCCCAGGTCTGAAGCAGGCTCTGACTCTCCTCTTTTCCCCAGTGATGGGAAAGGCCAAGCCAGGGAATGAGCCAGGGAATCAAACCCAGGCCACCCACACCCTGCTCCAAGAGTAACCGAAGCATCAGAAAAATGAACCTCTGCTGGCAAAGCAGACAAGGGCCTGCTGGAGGCTGGAGACAGGCTCCAGCATGACTCTTTCTGCAAGACCCTGGTCAGCAGGCTGGCCTCTCCTCTCGAGGTGGGAGCAGGGGGAGGACAGGGAGACCCCAGCGGGCCTGGGTCCTTTTCTGGACTGGGGCTTGTCATCATTTCCATGAGCTCTTTGTTCTGTGTGCACCATCTTCTCCCCAGCAGAGAAAAGACAGTGTGTAGTTTTTCATTGAAATTCACAATTTTTTCTAACTTTTATCTTAATGGGACTGTGAAATCTTGCCTCCTCTAGAAGTCCATGCAGCTCGAGCAAGAAGTTGCTCCACATTTAACTGGGACAGTGCAGGGAGCTGCAGTTTGGACAGTGGGTACTTTTCTCACAGCTGTTGTGCTGGCATCGCTGTTTAATAGGTGTCTGCAGAAAACATGCTCAAATGTCATAAAAATGTGGCTGAAAGTCCTATTCTCCCTCAGATCATATGTTTATGGGCATAAAGAGCTTTTATAGGTAGATTAACTTCATTAAAACTGAAAGCACTCATTAATACCACTGTAACTCAATCTAATAATACCTTAAGCTGGCCGGGTTCATCTCTGTGATGAAGCTGCTCCTCTGGGGGTGCCTGTACCTGTCTCTGAGGCTTCCCATCCCCTCCCTCTGCCTTCACATCGTACTTGCATTTCTATGCTGGAGGATGCCGGATCAGGGTTCTGCCAGTGAGCTCACTCCGCACCAACGCGGGGAGCACCTGGGGCCACACAGGGTGGGAGACCATTCAAAGTGGGTCTTGCAGATGTCCAGTCCCAGCAGGGTCATACCGGGGGGTGGAGGGCAGGAATATCTCTCCACTTGTGCCCTGAGGATGTGGCTCATGCTTTCGAACTCTGGCTCTTTGCTCTCTCTCCTATGGAAAGTCTTTGCACGCAGCATGGAGCACTTCTGGAGGTAGCTGAGCTGCTTGGCTTTGTGTTGGTCAGTGGGTTGGGTTTTAGAAGGGGTGTGATGCTGGGGAATGAGAGTCAGCACTAGGATGACTTTTGGGAAGGCCTAAGCTGTAGAGCAGTTCCTGAGGTGGTCCTAGACCCACCCGATCTCCTGTTTGATCTGGGGCAAGTTTCTCATCCAGGAGAGAGGAGCCTCATTCTGTGTGGAACTACATGGGAAACTGGGGCCCTGCTAGAGGCAGCAAGGGTTCGGAAGGGGCTGAGGCCATGTCTGCTGCCCTTCCTTGGCCAGGAGCACTGTCTTGTCTCTGGGCACTGTCAGGAGGAGGTGTTCAGAGCAGTCTCCACACACTTGTCATGGCCATCACCCAAAAAACATAGGCATGGGGCTGCTTCCATCATGCCAGTGGCCACAGGGCTGGGGTGGTCCTCTTGGAGGCACGGCCATGCCCGTCTGCATGCACAAGGACCTCATCGCCTGCGGCTCTCAGGGAGTCTCATCACAGCAAGGATGTGCCACTTGGGGCCTTCCTCTTGGAGACCTTCCCCAGCCAGAGTCAGCTCCCCGCCACCAGTGGCCACGCCAGGAAGGAGACAAGAGGGAACCCCAAGAAGTGGCGTGAGCAGCCTGGGGTGCTTGCTGTGCTGCTGCCTCCTGATGCCCAGTACCCCAGTGTGACTGGCCAGTGACGGGAAGGAGGGTCCATGTCCCCCTGAGAGAGCGCAGGTGGCCCCTAGCCCGGTGCCAGGCTGCCCTTCTCTGGCAGAGGCACGAAGATCTGATTTGTCTCCCCTGCCTTCAGCTGGCCCCACTAAGCAGGTTTTAATTTTGTTAAATAAATATGAAGTAATGGCAGCAGGGCTAGGAGCCAAATGGCCTGGGGACATCCTTGAGAGCCAGACGAGCTCTGCAGAAGGGCAAGACTCGCTGCAGGAGCTGTGCAAGCTGGGGATGGTGTCGGGCAGAGTCTCACAGGGCGAGAGGAAGCTGCTGGCAGTGGGGCCGGTGGAGTGGTCCTGGGCTTGCTGGCGTGGAGCAGATGTGGCTCCACGCTGCGGTGTGCTCACAGTGCCTTGCTGCCTTCAGAGCAATTTCTAAATGGCTGCTAAACATCACTGTCAGAAGCACACTCATCTTCCCTTCCTAATTAGTGGATCAGACAGTAATTTGTAATCCTTTTGAATAGGAAGATCTTAGTGTCTAGCCCTGGAGCCTGGGCAGGACACAGGGAATGGCAGCACGGAGCAGAGCTTGCCCCAGCCGGCAAGGCATCCAGGCAGGGGTAAGGCAGAAGGGCTTTCTGCAGGGTCACAGAATCACAGAGAATCGCAGAATTGTCTAGGTTGGAAAAGACCTTGAAGATCATCCAGTCCAACCATTAACCTAACATTGACAGTTCCCAACTCCACCAGATCCCTCAGCGCTATGTTGACCCTACTTTTAAACACCTCCAGGGATGGGGACTCCCCCCCTGCCCTGGGCAGCCCATTCCAATGCCCAACAACCCCTTCTGGAAAGAAATACTTCCTAATATCCAGTCTAAACCTTCCCTGGCACAACTTGAGGCCATTACCTCTTGTCCTATCGCTTATTACTTGGTTAAAGAGACTCATCCCCAGTTCTCTGGGTCCTCTCAGGCTCTGCAAGAATTGCTCTCCCATCTCTTTGGTCCAATGCACCTTCCTCTTCCTTCTCCAGAGTTTTGGCATTTTCATTTCTCTTTGTGATACCAAGTGTAAAACAATCAGTATGGCAGTCCCAGCAGCAGGCTGTGTCACAAGTCAGCTCCTGCTTGTCTCCAGGGTGGTGGCGGTGGCTGGGTGGCATAGCCAGCAGGAGCTGGAGCCCTTCGCAATGCTGGGGAGCTGCTGGGCATGGTCATGCTGGAGTTAGGGTGGGCTGGGGTCAGAGAAGCCCCCCAGGGCAAACCCATCCCAGCGGGTGTGTGGTGTTAGGTGTGCTGGTAAGCATTTGCATTTTCAAGGCTGAGGATAAAATGAGACCTGGGAGCAGAAGGGGGAAAAAAAGCCAACAAGCTGAAAAATAAGATGCAAAGAAGAAGGAATGAGGGCAGGAGATGCACAGAGGGCAAGGCAGCGAGCAGAGCAAGGAGGAGCAGACCCAGGTTAGATGGGTGGGGAGAGAAGGCCAGCATGGAGATGGGCTGGACTGGTGGCCATCAAGAGCAGCATGCGAAGCAGAAGTTTAGTGTGACAGCCACAGCCTAACCCAAGTGTCAGCATCTCCATGTGGCCCTCGGACAGACCAAGCCATGCTCTAGGGAACAAGGCGAGAGATTGGGGATGGAGGTGGAGGCTTGCAGAGGAGTCACAGCAGCTTCCCTACATGCACGAGAGGGGAGAATGGTCGTGGTGTGGAGTGGGACTGAGCCAGGAGAAGGGCAGCAGGCAGACCTGGAGGCCCAGGGTGACACAGCGGGTAGTGAGGCTCATAGGAAGCTCTGGGTTTATTAACAGCAGTGACAGGCAAGATCAGCACTTTGGGCAGATTGAGGGTACCAAGGAGTAGGGGCATGCTGGGAGAGGGTCATGCAGCCCTCACCACGTTATGGATGGCACTGAGCAACTCCTTGCTGCTGGTGTCTTTAGCATCAATTAATCTAGGAAAAGCATATCTGTCCTGTATGCATTAACCTTTATAAATGGCTTAATACGAGGTGCAGCCGCAAAGCGCGGGAAGGGTCGTGGGAGTGGTGCAGACACAGCTCATGTTGTCACGCCGGGCATGAAGAGCCTGGCCCTGGGGGGGGCACAGCCTTGGCCGGGGGAAGGTGCCTGTGGGGCAGGCCGGGGGGACAGAGCCGTCCCAGGTCGCAGAGCAGAGATCTTGATGGAAGGAAACAGCTACAAACAGTGACTTCAAGGAACACCACTTTGCTACTGCATTTCTACAGCCTTTAGAAGCAAGTGTTTATAATAGCAACGGTGACTCACTGAGCACGCTTTACTCACCAGTTAATGACTGAGCAGAGTTCCAGGGCTCTTAGTGATTCTGGCTTAGATAAACTCAACCTTTCTCCCAGATTCCCATTAACAGAGGAGAGTGGTCTGGGGGATTCAGAGAGGGCAGGTGAGCAGCATGGACAAGGAGGGCATCTTCTTACCCCAGTCCCAGCTCCCCTGATGCTGAGGGTCTGCATCAGAGCCAGAGGTAAAAGGAGAAAGCAAGTGATTTCACAGGATGGCTGGAGAGTCGCACACGTAGAAGCTTCAGAAGCCACATGCTCCGTTTCTGGTGCTCATTCTTGCAACCCCCCACGCAGCTGCACCCCAAGGCAGCCACCCACATGGTGAGAGCCACCCAGCTCCCGGAGGAGCAGGAGGAGGTGTCAGTGGGATGAAAGGGACACTGTGGCTGGTGCAGGGAGCTGGGGAGCCTCAGGAGCTGCACTTACTGTGCTCCCTGGTATGAGTCTGCAGGGGAGAGGCTGCTGTGGGGATGAACAAGAGGTTCCTGAAAGACGAGCTTCAAGCCAGGCCAGGCTACGAGTGGCTTGCAAGGAACAAAGCACGGAACAGGCCCACCATGCAGTGCAGGACCTTTGTGCACTGTCAGAGCCTGGATCCAGAGAGGGACGGGCTCTGGCTTTGCGGGAGAGAGCGTGTCCCACCAACGTGCCCGAGCTCGCTGCCCTGGCCATGCCCCCAGTGAAACATGCCATTTGGTGTGTGCTGACGGCAGGAGGTCCCAGCCTGGCCACAGCCAGGGCTGCTGATGCTGGGTCGGCGGAGTGCGTGGGTCTCTGTCTGCTGACTCCTGGCCCTCTTGCTGCGGCTGAGCTTCCCCCAGCTCTCCCCCCAGCCCGCTACGCTGTGCTACCCAAGCAGTGAATCATGAAGCCAGGGTGAGCAAGTGCTTGCAGGTAATCACAAGGAGCCTGTCATCACTGTCGTGGGCTTCACCCTCCAACCCGCCACGATTGTCACGCTTGCCAAGGAGCGTTTGGTGGCTCCAGGCACTCGCTGGCTGTTTTAGGCAAACCAGAGGCCAAACCACCACAGGGCCTCCCCTCCTGGAGTGACTCTGGATCAAGCCACTCCACGTGAAGTGACACCAGCATTGGCATTGGTTTAGATAAACCATGGGATCGGTCAGATCAGAACTTGTTCCCTTTGTGTGGTGGCAGCACACACAGGTCTGGCTTGTGCATGGGGACCCTGGGATGGCTGTAGAGACTCCTCTCCTCTGCCAAGCACATGCCGGGCTGGTTGTGAAGCCACTGCAGAAGCAGGATGTGAAGATGAAAGTGAAAGTGATGCTCAAGTGTGTGGGGTGGGGAAGGGACCCGCAGGAAAGGGAGTTGAGCTCTGCCAGCTTTACCGCTAGTGCTGCCTGCACTGCCCAGCTGCATCCCGTGGGGGTGGCGGGGGGCTGGAGGCTGCTGGCGTTCCTGGGCTGAGGTGGGATGCCCACCCTGGCAGGCAGGCAGGCCACCCACACTGCTCTGTTCGGCCTGCCATGTTCAGACCATGCCTTGTCTGCAATTAAATGTGTCCCTGCTGGCACTGAGACCAAGAGGCAAGGAAAAACCTCTGTATCTGAGAAGAGACTTTCTTGTGCTCGCTGCATCTGAACTGCCTCCTGGGACAGTTCCTGCCTGCGCTTGTCCCAAACCATGCCCTGACCCAGCCAAGGGTCAGGAGGGGTCAGGGTTTGGTCCCTGGGGCTGGGGAGGTTTCCTGGAGGTTGGGGCTGGAGGCCAGACCCAGGGCTGCCCAGGGCAGAGCTAGCTGGAGGGGTGATGCCTGCCACGCTTGCAGTGCAGGGAAGGGGCTCATCCTCCATCCTAACGTGGCATGTCCTGGTTCATGCGGACCAGAGAAACCCCTCAGTCAGAGGGACTGTCAAGAGGGAACAGTGGGAGGTTTCTGAGGGCTTCACAGGCTCCTGTAAGCCTGGAGCAGGGACCTGAGCAGCACCTGGAGAGTGGCTTGAGAGGGGCTGCTGCCAGCAGGCTCAGCCCGGCATGGACAGGGGATGCCCAGGTAGCCAGGCTCAGCGCGGCAGCCCTGGCACCTGCACTGCCGGTGGATGAGGCGTTTCTGCAAATCCATCTTCCAAACTGCTTCTGACAAAACCATGGGTTTTGAGCTACTTGTTTTGCTGTAACAGGGTAGTTCATGGCTGCCCCATAATCTCACTGGACTGTGAGGTGTTGTCTCCTCTGGGCACTGAGACCTGCCAGGGTTGGCCCCAGTGCTTGGTGGGGTGGGGGGACATGCAGCAGGGCCCTGTATGTCCCCAGCTCAGCCCTGGCCCCGGACATCTGGGGGTCCCAGGCCCCCAGGAAGGGCAGGCTGCCTGGGGGCAGCTCTGTGTGCATGTGATGGACAGGGAGAATTCATTTTTAAATTATTTTTTCCTATCCCTTTTTCTCCCTAAATTACCAAATCTGGGGCAGAGAGCTGGCTGTTTGCATTTGTCACACATACACATAATGTTACATCTATACATTATCTTGACATCAAAGGGAAAGTGTGACGTTTCTTTGGCTGTGCAGGCAAGAAAGGACACTGCCTGCTTTTGGGAGAGAAGAGGTTATTATCAAAGGGTTACAGACAGCTCCTGGAAAGGAGAATGAGAATAAGGACGGAGAGCACAGAACGAGGAGCAACAGTGAGGTACTGCAAAAACAAATCTTCTCCTGGTCTTTTCATCTTCCCTCTTTATTAAAGCAGGGCAAGAACGAGCCTCTCATGGCATGGACTTAGTTATTATTTTAAGGAAAAAGAATCTGCAGATGTGATAGCTGGAGGGAGTTGGGGGATTTTGTTTGGGAAGGAGACTAAAGGAAACCTATCCGCATACAAAGCTTTACTGCAGCAAGGCTCAAGGTTAAGCCAACACAGCTGCCTTACCCTAGCCAGGTGGGTGCTGAGCTCTCCGGGGTGGGGATGCCTGTGCCACGGTCTCAGCTACCTGAGGAGTTCAGCACCTCACCCCCATGGAGCCCAAGCACCCGAGCACTTGGAAGGCTCATTTCCCAAAATGCCACGTGAGCTTGGGAAGCTGGTGAGCCTTTGGCACCCAGGTCAAAACAAGCTTGGGCCAAGAGAAGGTGTAAGAGAACCTGGCTGAGCACTGGCCTGTCTCTGCCCCAGCTCCTGGGGACGGGCAGCCCCATGGGAGCCCCTCTCCCCTGGAATCCTTCAGCGTTTCCAGCCCGCTGTCCCTCAGATCTGCCACTTGCCCTTCCTGCCTCCCTCTGAGCAGGGCAGGGTTGCGAGCTGCCAGCAACCTTCCCCATGTCCCATGCCCGTGGGAGTGGATGACCAGCTGGTCGCCATGCACGTCCCGGCAGTGCCCGCGACTGGCAGCTGAACCCCCTCCTTGCGTGGCGTTGTCCTCACTGGGGCCAGCTGGGCAGCCCCGCTGAGCCAGCTGAGCTGCTATCAGGCAGCTGGGCAGCCAGGAGGAGCCTGCCCTGCCTCCAGCCTCCCAGCTGCTGCCCAGGCAGCCCCCACAATTTGCCAGATGACAGCTTGCCTTCCACCCCGAGGGGTCTCCCAGCCACCAGGCTCCTGGGGCTTTCCATCGGTGCAAGGTCGGATGCTCCCAAGGGCTGTTGTCCCTGTGGTGGGGAGCTGCAGACAATGTCTTCTGCTGAGCTACCTCCTTTCTGCTCCGTCTCTCTCCTTGCACCAGGGAAGAAGCACAGTGGGACAGTGGTGATAATGCCACCCAGCCAGATTGCTTCCTAAAGGACCCCCCATCCAGCCCTTGCTCTCCCCTGAAGCTCTTCACACCAGAGCAGCATGGCCGAGCTCCCCTCTCCACTGCACACACACCACGGGAATTCAAACAAACCTGTCTCAGGGCTTTACTGCAATGAAACTGGTTATGAAAAACAGGGGGGAGTAAAACTTCCAAGCCTGAGACTGGTGATAAATCCTGCTGGGGAGTTTCCGCAGGGAGTCGGCGCTGGAGGGTCCTTGTGGAGGTGACTCGTCCCAGCGCGGGGAGCCGCAGGCTCAGTGCCTCCAGCCACACTCCGGAGCTGGCGGAGCTGGTGCAGATTTGCTCACAACTGAAGAGCAGCAAACCAAAGGGGCTGGATGTTCATGTCATCTCTCCCACTGAAGGTTTCTTGTCTGTCTCAGGGGAAGCCTGGAAGGCAAAAAGGCTCCCACTGTCCTCTGAGCGGCCAAGGTCATCTCTGGGAGCCAATGCAGATGCCACCTGCCACACGGCTTATGCCCACAGCACCGTGGGGTAATTAGCTGGAAAGACAGTCAACAGCACGGGAAATGGGCAAGGAAAGGAAGGAGACAGCAGAGCCATGCCCAGATCAGGGTGTGAGGAGGATGCTGTTCTCTCCAGAGGTGCCTTTTCATGCTTAGGTCTTCAGCCCCTGGAGTGGTTGGGGAGACATGTGCGGGCATGTGTGGGGTGAGGGGGGGAGCTCGGGCTGCGCTGGCTACCAAATCTGTCTTGGTTCTGCATCGGGGCACCGCAGGCTCCCCATGGTGCCTCTGCAGTGCCCCCAGACATCCTTCCCCGGCCCTCCACGGACAGATTGTGTTTGTTTCAGCTCAGCGCGCTCATTAGATTAAAGTGGAAGAGTCGATCTGATCAAACTTGGAAACACAAAAATAAACGTGCTGGGTTCAGCAGATGGAGGGAACAGCCTGGCAAGTCGGGCAAGCGATGGCAGCGCCCCACAGCAAGCGTTCGCAGCAGCTGCTTCGCAGGAGCCCTCGGGCACACCTTCCCCACGCCGCGGGGTGTGGTGCTCCCCCCCCACAGTGCAGCTCGGTGGGGATGCCATGGGGATGCCGGCCGTGGCCCTGGGGGGGCTGTGGGCGATGGGGTGTGCACTGGGAGCCAGATCCACACCCCGTGCACCCACGTGCTTTTTCCCTCCAGCACTCCCGGCCGAGCATCGCATGGGGCTGTGGCTCAGGTCCGTGTTTTCTCCCTTTTGCTGCCCTACTGCTTTGCTTCCCCCAAACATCCCTGGCAGTGAGCCCAGAACTGCGCCTGCTGCCTCCAGACAACCTGGGGTGGGGGTCCCAAGACTCCCCCCACTCTCACTAACATTTACTGGGGCCAAGGATTTGCTGTGTGCTTCTGTCATAAACCTCAGCAGCGTGAATGGTTATTCCTCATCTCGAGGAGAGTGCTGGGAACAGAGGTGAATGAGCCTGTGCACTACAGTACAGCTGCCAGATGAACGTTTTATGGGGTATTTACTTTGCTGTGATGCTGTAGTACCTCTGGAGTTCAAGTGCTGCTAAAATACATCTCCCCTGACCTTTCCAGCTCGTTAACACCCAAAGCCTGTGAAGGGAGCAGCAGTGCCTCTCCTCTGGGGACCTTACATCCTCTGTGCTAATAGAGAAAGCCCCCTCCAGCTTTCTCAGGAGACCCTTGCCCTCGAGCCCTGCTCTTGTCCTTCAGGGGGGGGCTGTGTCCTCCAGGTTGGTGGCACTGAGAGCCCTCCCCGAAGTTTCCTAACCACCATCCATCCCCTCCAGCACTGAGGGAGGGACTCTGCAGTCGATGTTTCAGCCAGCAGAAGGGGAGCTACTTCTGCTGGAGACATCTCCAATCTGTCTCTGCCGGGGGATTCCCACACATTGCTGTCTGCTCCTCCAATTTTGGAGTCATTTTGCCCCTTAGGTTTGGAGCCGCCTGGCCCCCAGGGCTCCTCCCAGCCTGGCAAGGGCTCTTTGTGCCTTGAACCTGCTCCTTAGTTAAATTTCTAATGGGTTTCTAATGGGTCCCTGGTCTGTGGGGGCTCCCACTGCCCTGGGACTGGGGGTAATGGTTGTATCTCCTGCTCAATGGGAGAGCTGCCCAGGAGGTTGCTCAGACCCCAGCACCAGTGTCCTCGAGCACAGGTCCTGCTGTATTTGTGCACTAGGGGACTGGACTCTGGCACTAATATTCCAGCATGGATTCTAAAAGTCCTCTGTGGGTGGTTTCAGTGATCCTGGCCGTAGTGATCCCAGCAGCTCTCCTCGATGTCTGGATCCTGGCCTGGTGGTTCTCTGTTGTGTGCATCTTGCTGCTCAGAGTGTGCTGATGATGAACCAGAGTGTTTCTTCAGGGAACAAGGTTGCACAGACCAAGTACCATCTTACCCAGAGTCCCCATCTCTCTGAGATGAATGCTCTTGGGGCTGCTCTGGCTTCTAGTCTACTTGTGTGCTGGATGAAGTGCCTAAGACTTCGGGCTTTGGGAGATACAAGTTCTATCCCTGGGTCTTCTCTTAGCTCCCTGTGATCTCTTTGGCAAGTCATTACCCCTCTGTGCCTCATGTTACCTAGTTGCAAGGCAGATGTAGGGCTCATGAGATGTACTGGGAAGGTCTTTCTCCTGGTGTCATGCAGTGATAGGACCTGCAGCTTGGTGGAGCATTTACATCGGGGGCAATACAACCCCGCTCTGTGTGTGGGGACAACCCTGGGCCAGCCTCATGCCACTGTCCTCAGCCCACTGGGAAATGATGGGGCTGGGATGAATCTTTCTGCTTGCACCTCCTCCTACTGGAAAATGCTTCTGTGTTTGCTTCAGGGTCTTTTGAATATGTGGGGTTGTCCAGGACACTGAAGCAAATTGTTTTTTAAAGAAAACCAGTCAGGGCAGTCCTGTGCTTTGCTTTGTAGCAGGTGACCTGCTTGGGATGTCACATCTGCTTTCTCAGTCCCAACTGAATTTTAGATCGGGCAGAGAATGACTTGGGAGGCGGCTGGGACGGGAAGGCTCGTTAGTGTTCAGGGCTGAGGGAACAAGAATTGAAACCTGTTGGAGATTGCCTTGGTCCTGAAGAAAAAGGAAGCAGAGTGGGGAGACTGGTCCCTGGGCTGTGCTGGGAGGGTGTGGGGGTGGTGTGGAGGTGGCCTGATGCCAGGGAAGGTGGTACAGCAGTTTGTGCTTTCTGGTGGTCCCAGGGTCAAGTAACTGCAGTGGTGATGCAAGGATGCGGAAAGTCACGGGGGAAGGATGTTGGGGGTGATGGGGCTGTGACCTCCCCCATTTGTCCTTACCATGGTGGGCAGAGGATGCTGCTCTTTGACAAGCTGACCACTTCTCAGTCTGCCTGTGCAGCAGACGTTGGGCAGAGTCTCACCTTGGCTCCTCCACTCTCCCTGCGCCATGGATGGGACTTATCCTGGGGCTCTCAATCAGTCTGCCTGGTGGTCACAGCCCCCCGTCTTTGCAGGGGTGGCCTGTGGCTGCTTGGCACCCGGTGCAAAGAGAGGAGTTTTGAACCCTTCTATCTCATGAACTCGATTTATTTTTTTTCTACCCAAATGTCTTTTCCCCCCCTTGCCAAGAAAGCTGTCTGATCAGCAGCAATTAACAAAGCAAACTGCAGTAATGACCTTTATAGTGTGTTCTGTGCAGTCTCTCCGAATGCCCTCAAGAATGCGCCAGATGTTTGGGGATTTCTGCTCTGCAGAGATAAGGCCAGGGCATGGCAAAGTGCAGCAGAAGATGCACAGGAGGGGCTGAGCAGTAATGGTCACTGCTGAACTTCACCCAGGGCAGACCTCCACGTGCACAGCCTTTGCACACAGTGATCCTAATGCTGGTCAGCAGACCAGGTGTGGGCTGTGGGACCAGCATCAGGGTCTCCCACCAAGACTGGGAAACTTGGAGCTCAGCAGCTGACTGTGCCTTTTCAACTGCAATAGGTCCTGCAAGCCCCCAGGGCTGCCCAAGCTCTTTCCATGGTTTGATCTCAGCTCTTCTTGTCTTGCTGCTGTTCAACAGCACATCCAGGAAAATGCTGGACTCGGGTACTGCTTTCCCATCCATCATCAATGATTCTCTTTTCATTTGCTTTTTGGGCTTCACCTTTATAATCCAGCTGTCTCCTGCCTTGCAAATGTTCTTTTCTCAATTATTTACACCAAGCTGCAGGGCTGTCTCCATTCACCTCAGAAGCATGATGAAAGTGTGCACTCAGCCAGGGCTTTGCCAGCTGAGTGCATGAGAACCTGCACCAAGAGCTGCCCCCCGCGTTGTCAGTCCCCACTTACCGCCAAACACATTGCACTGGCATGAGGGGTGGCTCCAGCCTGTGCTTCCACCACTGCCCACATCCCAGGGGGCTTCTGCCCACCGGTCACATGGGTCCTCCCGGTGCAAATGTAGTGTGGGAGCGGATTGCTCTCCTCAGCCTTCATCAGAGGATGCAGGTCAACACTTCTTATTCTGTCCGTCTCCCCTGGTGCTGCTGTGGGGATTATCTCTAAAGGGACATGAGAAAGAAAAGGTGCCTGGCTTTCTTGGAGGAGCAAGTTGGAGAGCTCTTGTCCCATCCATAGGGTTGGGGTTGGAGATCACCCAGGTGGTGGTGGCTCTCTGTCAATGCCTCTGAAAGAGAAGCAGACCTCTGCAGAGTGCATGTTGCCTCTGGCCCCACATTCAGGAGGCAGAAGAAGGACTTCCCAGAGGAGGGAATCCAGTGTCAGTTTGGAGCTGAAGTGCAGCTGGAGCTGGGAGGTGCCAGATTCCCTTACTGGAAGGAGGGACTATGGGGAGAGATCCCGCCCTGCTCTAAGGTCTCCTGGTGAGGACTGTGCTGTCCTTGTTCCCACTTGGGATTTCAGGCCCCTGATATGATATATGAGCTTTTGGAGTGATCTTCTGTGTCCTATGCCCTGCCTTTAGTGCTCCCCATCTCCTGCACTGAGGGGGCTGCAGTCAGGGAAAGACAGGTCATGTTTGAAGGAATGTGCTGAGCTGTTCTCAGGTGCCGGGGCATGCCACAGCCAGCTCTGCTCTGCTGCTTCCCAGACTAGGGACCAGCTCAGACCATTCCTGCACCAAGACTGCTTTATCCCCACTTCTTAATGCTCTTATCTTGAAGGGTCCCCTCAGATTAAAGCCCAGGCAGTCAGTTCCCTCCCTGGATTTATTGCAATGCAGTTTTCTTCCTCTAATCTGATCAGAGTGTAAGCTGCTCTTTTCAAAGTGCATGGGGAGGACAGATGTGCACATCACTGGGGCGGTGAGTCAAGCTGACTGAAAGCAGCGGGAAGATGTCCTGTTCTTTAGCTTGGTGGCACATCTGACTGTTTTCATGGCTTGAACCCCATTTCTCCTCTGAGCCTCTGAGAGCAGCTGTGTGATGTCCCAAGTACACCAACAGTCATAAGGTGAAAGGTTTCCTTTGGGACAGGGTGAGTTGCTCACTATGCTGGAGTCTGTTGACCTTCCTGGACACCCTCATCAAGCTGGATCTCTGACAGCCATGGAGACCCTGGAGTCAGGGGAACAGTGCTGTCCATTTCAACAGGACCCCAGCAGGGGTTCAGGTGACATGAGGATTTGAGCTCAGCAGTGTGACCGCCACCCATTCATGGTGGACTGCTTGTTCCTGATGAGCTCATGGCCATGCTTGGAGAAGGGCTGGAGAAGCCAGGGATGGACTTGTATCCCTGCCGAGTTCCTTCTTTGCCTCCGCCTCTTGCTCTGCTGAGGGTCAGGGGAGCTGAGACCACTCCTCTCTGCGTGGCTGGCTCCCTGCGAGGACTGTCCCTGTTCTTCTGATGGGTGCCCTGTGGGTCAGCCCCACTCTGTGTTCCCAGGGAAGGCACATGGGGAACCCGGAGGGCTGGTGGAGAGGAGTGCCTGTGGGAGATGCTGGGTATTGGTGTGCTCTGAACCTGACAGGTGCTGTCTGAGTACTTTTCAGCAGGAGCATCTCTGTGGATCCCTCCCTCACTGGGTGGGCCTGAAGGGACCTGGAGAGGGGGAAGACTGGAGGAAGATGACTCTTTTGTGACGGGGAAGGGACCGTGGTTAATCCATGCCTCCCTGGACTCACACTTGTCTTTACCCTCCTCAGCCCAAGGAGCCTGGTGATCACGGTCACAGAGCTGCCACCTGGCTCTGCCCACCCCACAGCCAACGCATGGACCACCAACATCCTCCAGCTTGTGAATGACAGCAGCATCCTGGCAGAAGAAGTCACCTCGGAGAGCAGCGTCTGGACTGTGAGTGCTCCGGGCACTGCGGGCAGGGCAGGGCCTGAGGCAGGACCCCTGCGGGGTCATGGTCCTGCTCTGTGGGGTTTCCCTGGGGCAAAAGGCAAGAGAGCCTGTGGGTGTTGGAGAGCTGTTAGCTTCTCTCTCGGGATGCTGTTGCCCTGCAGGGCAAAAAGAGAGCCTGAGCGCCAAGTGGCAGCAAAGGAGGAGAGGTACTGCTGTCAGGGTAGGGGGAGATGGGGGGCTGTCTGGGGTGCATGAGTGAGCTGATATGAGGCACTGGCATGACCCCGGTGGCCTGGGGCAGAAGGTGGCTGGAAGACTCTGTTTTAAGTGTGTCTGGGGGCAGGGAGAGCTGTGATAGTGTCTGCTCCGGGTGATGGCTGTGATGCTGGGCAGTGGCTGGAGCAATGCCAGAGCATGGGAGCATCCGGGCTCCTGCTGCGACTGTGGGGCAGAGCCCATGGAGACCAGGCCAGCCATGAGCCAAGTGGCGAGCAGACCGAGGAGGCACTTACACCCACCAGGTGTAGGCGCAGTGGGACCTGTGGGGCTGCCCCTCACCATTTGCTTTCTGCTCTCCACTGTTAGCTCGTGACCATTAGTTCAGCTACACATGTGAAGGTCCCCAAGGTCCCTGACTTGCTGTGGGCTAGGTGGGCAAGAGGAGGATGCAGATGTTTGACCCCCCTCTGGTGAGCTGGAGAAGGAGACTTCTGCAGGGAACAGCTGCAGCCCTCTCAAGCACATGGAAGGCTTGTATTTTCACCCCAAGGAGAGAGATGAGCTTGTGCAAAGGGCAGGGCTCTGGGTTCAAGCAGTGTTGTCACAGCTGTCAAGGTCCATTGGGAAGGAACTTGTTCTGAAAGCAGCAGACATTTGAGAGGAAGCGAATAGGCAGAGCGAACCTATGGAGGAATAAATCACATGCCTTCCCCATGTCAGGAAAGATCTCCTGCCCTGTCCCAGGATGTGACAATGGCTCCATCAGCAGCTCAGCCAAACGCAAGCATTTGGAAGGTCTTGATTTGGCCTCCCAGAGGGAGAAGAGGGTCATAAAATCCAATAAGCATCAAGAGCATGTCAGGGGATTTTCCTTCACAGCCCTGGAGCCTTGGTCTATACCAAGCAGCTGTGGGGCCCCAAGGGGTGGGAGACAGTGCAGAGGCTGGTATGGGTGCCCTGTCCTGGCCCTGGTGCCACTTAGAAGTAAATAATGGCTGCTCCAAAGAGCACAGGCTGCCAGAGAGCTCATGACCCTCACAGCATGCGGCTTTCTCAGTACAGCAGCTACTAAAACCCTTCTTTGAATTGTTGTCACAGGAAAATCCATGATGTTTTTTAACCAAGTTGATCTTTTTGCCCACCCTTTGGGCCAATAAAAGAGTGTCTTTTTGGCCTTCTGGGGTCATTGAGAAAGAAGAGGCATGTGATTTTCTGCAGTCTAGCATACACAGAGGTTTCTCCTTAACATCTAGGCTCTGGCAAGTGGTGCGGAGGTCTCAAGATTTGGAGATGGGGACGGAGGTCAGGTATACATGCATGGAGGGATGGCCTGTGCACCTGGGGTGGCTACTGTGTTGGATTGAGGATTGAGATCATGTACAACCACAACCTCATCTCCTTCGGCACTGCAGAAAAGACATTCTCCAGCCTTCCTCCTGAACAGCAAATGCACAAACAGCAAAGCCTACCAACGCAAACCGAGCATGTGGTTTGGTGATGATTGAGACACAGCGGCGCTCCAGGCAGCTCCCACACACTGTAGTGCCAAGGACAGGGAAAGGGCCAGAAGGAAATGAAATCAGGTGGGCTTGGGTATTTCCTGGATGTTACATCCAGGAGGATGGTGAGACAAAGCTTGGTGTCTGATTTGGGAAGGGAAACCTGACAGCAAATGGTCACAGTTCCCATGGGGCACAAAGGTGGATGTTTGCACGGGGAAGAGTGATGTCCTTAGGGCAGGAGAAACCACTGGGAATGCTCCTGGGTGTTGGGAGGCCTCCACACTGGTGGGACTGCCCCTCTCCCATGGGACCCGCATGGCACAGTGAGAGCACTGGGCAGCAGGAGCAGGGCCCTTGCTGGCTGGCCTTCCCCGCTTCCCCACTCCCCGGCAATCACCCATCTGTCTCTTTCCCTTAATTGCAGTTGCTTGATTTCTCTCTGGGTTCTTTTTTTTTAATGTAGGTGACACATGTTTGGTTCAAAGCACTTAATTACCTCTTGGGATGCATTTCATTTATTCATTAAGATAGAAATTGGAGTTGTCGGGTTTGCTTTATTTTGCTATTTTTTCCCCTATTTTTTCCCTTCTCTCTCTTTGTGGAGAAAAAAATCCACATATACCTCCAGCACGTGTGCGCCCAGCCTCTCTCTTCTGTGGCTCCCAGCCTCTCCCATAGCTCCTGAGCAGAAGAGTGGTGAAGGGGAGGAGTGGTCCTCCCTGGCAGTCTGTTGGCACGCCGTAGCTCCTTGGAAATTGGAAGGTGACTCTCAGTGCCGGTGCCAAGCCCAGCTCCCACACTGCTGCTGTGGGAGATGCTGGGAGGCGAGAGCCATGTGCCAGGTGCTCTGGCACAGGGCAAGAGTGCTTGAGATGGGGGGCTTGCAGCCTGACCCCGCTGTGCTGAGCAGGCAGCGGGGAACAAGCCAAGCCTCAGGCTGCCTGGTGCCCTCAGCCCCTGCCTGGCATGCTGGGGAAGCTGAGTCATGGGGACAGAGATGGGCCTGGTTCTTCCTCTCTGACCTGGGTGTAAAAGGAGAAAAGCCCTGGAGATGTCTTTGCTTGTGTTCCTGTGAGACTTGAGGGTCAGGGCCAAGGGTGTGTGCACAGGACGTGTTCCTGTCCTGCCTGTGCGAATAGAAGATACCCACTGCGCCGGTGTGGTGGTGGACTCCACAGTGGCATTTGGGGATGCTGTGGCTGCACAGTGTGCTGGTCTGTGGGTGTGGGAGCCAGCATGTAGCAGGTGATGTCCCAGGAGGCGGGTGGCAGAGCTCAGGACAGCCTGGCTGCGGGGACGCGTAGCTGCACTGCTGGACTGGCTTCCTGCATCCTTTACAGCATGGCCAGGCAGTGTGTTGGCATCCGGGCTGATGATTCAGTGATGCTCAGTAGGGAGGAGCTGTAGGTATCTCCCTGTTGCTAGAGCTGTCCTTCCCACTGTGAAGGACACATCGCAGGAGCAGAATGCAGTGGTGGGATGCATGGTGCCTCTGGGTGCCTCTGCCCTCCCGTGCTGTGGGACAGGCTGGAAATGAAGGCCCAGACTTCCCAGAACAAAGGTGCCCCCTCATCACCAGGCCAGGCTGGCAGACTTGGCTGGGATTTGCAGTTGGTCATTCTTCCCAAACCTGCAGAGGACACTTGTGCACAGCCAGGCCTGGTGTGTGCCCACTGCCAGCCAAGCTCGCTGTGAGCAAGTCTTGGCATGACAGCCCCGTGCAGGTGGAGATAGAGGTGCTGAGCAGGACCCAGAGCTGCTCTCCTCCATCTGCTCGCTCTGTGCCAAGGAGGCCAAACCCCTCCTGGCACCCATCTGAGAGCTGATGGATGCTTCATCACCTTCAAGATGCAGGATTTTGCTCATGGCTGTCTTAAACAGGGACCTTCCTGCCATTTCTGCACAGGATGCTCAGTGAAATATGTCTTCAGAAAGGTGACTTGGGTCCTTATCACTAGTCAGGACTTCTGCTTTCATAACTCTTCTTGAAAGTACCAGAAAATGCAGGTGTGACAGCCTGTCTCTTGCCATATGTCTCATCAGGGCTCTGGTCTCACTCTGCATTTGCGTTTCTGCCCCCGGAATTTGGAACCAAAACAATCCCTTCCTCCAGAGACATGGCTGTATCGCAGTAATCCTCCTGCTGCCTATCGACTGTGAGAAACCAATAACTCTAATTAATTGAAAAGAGAAGCACTAGAAGCCCCCATCCCCTTGCTGCCTGGTGTCTGTGCACAGAGGCCTCTAGGATGGTTGCTATCTATGCTGGATAATTGTATAAACCACCCCATGCTCTTACTTTGGGTCTGGAAGTGAAAAGGAGCCCAGGCTGGGCGAGGCGGGGGAGTAGGGATGTATTTGCTGTATTCCTACAAGGATTTGCCCATGTGTCTCCAGGGAGCTGCTGGCCTGCAGGAGAGGGACAGCAGAGCCTTTGTTCATTGTGGGAGAGAATCTGAAATTAAAAACTAAGGAGTGAGACTGATTAAAGATCACAGAGCTCTGAGAAGAGGCAGCTGAGGACTTCTTACTCCTAATGGCCTTCTTTTGTATGTTGAAGAGAAGCTTAATCTTAAGGCTCCAGCATTGCTTATTGACATATGCTGCAGGCAGAGCCAGTAAATGGAAGCAGGATTACCCCAGGGCTTGGTTCAAAGTCAGGGTCCAGCCTGTTTGGAAGGGACTAGGGGCCTGCTCCCCTACAACGTCTTGCTTCCCTGAGTACAGAAGGAGGTGGTGGCAGAGGATGGGATGGTGAGTATTTACACTGTTCAGCCCATCACCTGGCCCATACCCTCTAGTTTTCATCCTGAGAGAGGAATGGTTTCCCTGAGCACATCGGTAACAAAGCATGGCTGAGGACCCGCCTTTCCCAAAGTGTTTGGCGTAGCCTGGAGCAGTGATGTTTCTGTAGGGGTGAGGTTTGGGTGCTCTGAGCTGATGTTCAGCCCGGAGAACTGCTAGCACAGGACAACATGAATAACATGGAGCCATGAAACCTAGCACCTGACTTGCAGGCTGCAGCCCTTCTTTCGAAGGGAAGAGGCCTGGCCTGCTTGCAGAGTCAGCTTCCACATTTGTACGTGCTGAGCTTGTGGGATTGTTTTGGTTTTTACATGCCGAAGGCCACTGGTGGAAACATCTGTACTCCTTCTGGAAGCTTGCTTGCTTAGAGACTGAATAAAAGCAAAGGACGGACTTTAAGGCTTGGTGTCTATTGCCTCAGGCCATGTGTTTTGAAAGCCATGTTGGTGCCCAGACCTCTGCAGATCCATCTTCTGGTTGGCACAAAAGTAAAGTACACCTTCTTCCCTGTAGAGAAATCCACAGACACATACTGGAGCTAATAAATGGAGATCCTACTAGTTGCCTGGCTACCTTCCTTGATAAACAGCAATCCAGACAGCCGATGGATTTGGGTTGTGTGTAGATAAAAGAGAAAACTATGGAAGGACAGATGGCCAGGTGAACGGATGGATGGGTGAATGGTTTGTTCTAAAAAGTTGAGCTGAATAAATTCAGAAAGGCGAACAGGTGGGTGCTGTGGTGGGGAGGATGGGACTGCAGAGGCAGACCTGCGGGGCTAGCTTGGCCAAGGGCAGGTGGGTCTGGCACCTCCCGACCCCTCACATCCCCACGGTGCTTCTCATCAGAAGCCTTGGTGCGTGAAATCCACCCCCAGGTCCCTGCCCCAGTGACAACTCTCTGCTGCCGGGGATTGCTGTCTGTTGTTTTTAGGGTTTTCTGGTTTTATTGTTTTCTTTCTCCTCCTAAGCTCTCATCAGGATGAACAGTCCCATTAGGAACAAGCAGACTGGAGCAGGAGTGCAGGCGTTTTCTGTCCCTTGGTGAGAGCCCTCCTGAGAGCACCACCTCCCTCACTCTGTCCCCCTTGGCTCGGTTTCCAAGGGCCTTGAGGGAGGAAGAGTCATGGCTTTTAGAGGCAGCACGCCTTCCTCGTGAGGGGCTCCCTGGTCCAAATGGACTCTCTATAGAAAGCCCCGTGCGCATTTACTGAATCTCAGCTCCACAGTGCTCCTGTCCCCTTCACCACCCAGGGCTGAACCCCCCCTGAAGGCTTGTCACCTGCAAAGGACCCTGCGGACACTGTCCCTGGACTTCCACACTCCATCAGTCCCTGAGCACGTGTGCTAAGGAGCACAAAACCAACCTCTCTCTCCCTGGATAGTGGTGGCAAACATGGAGTAAGGTAGCTCCCAAGAACTTGGTGAGGTAGCTCCCAAGAACTTGGTGATGGGGGAACTTGTGCGCCAGCAAACAAGGGAATTGTTTTGCTGTGGATTCCCAAAAGATCTTCATAGCCCAGTAGTGCTGCGTGTCTGGCAAGAGAACTTACTGTTGGGTGTGTGAAGCGAGTGCTGGGTGTTGGAGATGTGCACGTGTGGAGATGCATCTATAGGTTGGGATCGTGAGTAATGTGAACAGCTCGCAGCATGAACTCACTCCTCTGGGAAAGGGGCAGCCACGTTCCTGGGGGCTCAGAGCACAGCCCCCTTTACAGACCAGGCAGAAATGAGCAGCTTGCCCAACACCGTATGGCAAAAAGGGAACAAGTACACCCAGACCAGTTTTTTCCCAACCTGGGTCCTCCAACTGGTCTGGCAGAGGAGCTGCACAGAAAGCACGGGGGACACTGCTGCACGCTGCCTGTGCATCTGCATGGCACTAACAGCCTCCCAGAAGCGCTCTGGCCCACGCTGCAAAGGGGCTGCAGCCACGTGCCGTGAGCACTTTGCTCCCACCATTTCTCACAGCTCTTGTTCTGCTGCCAGCCAGCCTCCGCAGACCTAGAAGCCTTCTTCCCTCTGCCTTCTCCTCTCCTCCCGCTTCCCAGGTTTGAAGAGAGAGCTCAGCTGGGGCTATCTGTGCCAGAGACAAGCACAGGAAAATGGGAATGGATGGTGGCTGCTCCCAGCCAGGCTGTCTGCTGGGCAAACTTTAGCTTTATCTACAGAGCCAGGCTCTCCTGGGGCCAGTTCCAGGACCTGCCTTGGGCAGGAGAAGATGCTGGTGCTGTTCTGGACCCCTTTGCTCTCTCTCCAGAGTGGTTGTTTTCCTTCCAAGCAGCACTGCAGCACTTGAATAAGAAGGGATTTGCAATGCAGAGAAAAACCTCCCACCCGCAACTCAGCAGCGTGTGGGCTGAGAGCAGAGCTGGGAGCAGCTGTGCCGCTTTGCTTTAACTGCTTGGGCTCAACAGTCCTCCTGCTTGTCCCCTCTGGGCTCAGCTGCCTTGCAGCATGTTCTGGGTCAGTTCCTGGCTCTGGGACCCTGAACCTGCCAGGTGGACTTGCGACACTGCTGCTGGGACCCTCTGAGGCCGTGTGCCCTGGAGGGTGGAGCACTGCCCAGGGACCGTGGAGAAGGCGATGCTCTGCTCTCAGCTGCTTTAGGGCTTGCTGCCTCCTTGCAACATGCTTTATTTTCCCAGTCCACTGAGCAGGGACAGGACTGCTGACTTCACTTCGTGCCTTCCTTGGAGTCCTGGGCATGAAAAGCCCTATAGAGGAGGTAGAAGCAGACGTAAGACAGTGAGATTTTTGTGTCTGTGATCCAGCAGTGTGTTACTAGAGAAAGTGGGTGGATGCTTTGGCAATGGGGCACCCAAAGAGAGGGTCTGGAGGACTCAGAGGTGTTGCAGGTTAGTCCTGCAGCAGAAGGGAGGACACTGCTCCTGGTCCCCTCAGGTCTGGGCATACTTTGCCTTCTTGCTGGGAAAATGAGGATGGCTGGTGGAGGATGGTTTTGAAGGGACAGTGCGTGCTTGGTCTTGGCTGTCCCCCACACTGAGCTGGCAGAAATTCAAGCAGGCTAGGTGGGAGGGGGCACCATCCCAGATTTGGAAACCAGTGCTGACCACATGTCCTCTGCTGGGAAGGCCACATGCTCTCTGCTCCCTGGGGAAGCTTTAGAATTACCTACAGAGAGAAAACCCCCTGCCAGGCACAGAGTAGCTCTTTGTGCCCTTCTCAGTCTCTCAGTGGGGCAGGAAAGGTTTGGGTGACCCTGAGGTCATCCCTTCACTGGGGCTGTGATGAGGGACATCACAGTGCTGCTGCTTTGCACTTTGGGCTGCTGACCCCGCCTCCAGCCTGGAAAAAGTGTGCTATGGTGTCTTACAGCGCTTCCCCCCAAACTGAGGGTGAATCTGGGGATGATCTGCAGGGAAGTGCTGTAGTTGCTTGGCTCCAGGTGCCCCTGAGCTCAGGTGGGACAGGCATCATTTCCGTGGCACTGGCTGAGAAGTCCCAGAGCACATCGCCATCTCTCCCCCCCTCTCAGTCCCCTGGTACCCAGCTGCTTCCCTCTTGATTTGCAGGTGGTTGCTGGGTTGATTTTGTCCCTCTGTACTGGGGTGGGCTGGGTTTCTGGGTGAGCTGGGAAGAGAGCAGCTGAGGATGTGGTGGCTCAGTGCAGTGGGGTCCGCATGGCTGCAATTAGGGGGATGCCGTGCAGCCTCTGGCAGGGAGATGGTTCCTCCTTGAGAGGAGGCAGGTACTGCGCTGGAAATGAGAAAAGAGAGGGAATGGTCTTAGATCATTGCTTTTTGCCAGAGTAAAAGGGAGAAGGAAACTCTGCCCCCTCTCCAGGGTAGGGTTGCAGGAGGGGAGGAGTTGTTCTGGCTTGCAAGGGGAGGCAGGAGACCCCCCAGCCTCTTGAGAGCTGGGACCACCTGGGACCCCACTGGAGGGATGTGTTTTCTTGCTTGGAGCACAACTGTCAATGGAAAAGTCTCGGCGCAGACTTCAGTGCTCAGAAACACTGTGGGCTGGGACATTTTGGGGAAGATTTTTAGCTGCAGCAAAGAAATTTGGCAGCTTGGAAGCAATCTAATCATCCTCCTCCCATATGCTTGGTTCTATTTAAAAGGGAGCATGTACCCGATTCCTTCCGACCAGCACGGTGACATTTCCAGAGAGCGTTTGGAAATAAATTTGGCATCCGCTGTCAAAATCTCAGATTGAGCCCAGTGCAGCTAATTTGGGCTCTGAATGCCTTTGCCTCTGCAGAGCACTTTTCCCTGCTGACAGATCCTAAAGGCAGCGATGGCTGGGTTTGCTTCCTGCGGCTGGGATGGCACAGACACTGGCTGGGCTTCGAGGACTGAAGGGCACAAGTGATTTGGTTGCTGGCTGGTGACTCAAGCCCCTTTTCAACATCCATAAAAGCTGAGGAGGCCGTTGCCGGACAGGTGGTAGCTGTGTGCCTGGCTCTGCCGAGTTCCTGTCTTCCCAGCACAGAGGCAGAAGGAGCTGCGGATGCTGGGGCTCATCCTGCCAGCTTCCAGGGAGAGATAGGGCAGTCTCTTTCCCCTTGCTCACTAACAGAACACCCATCCTCCTTCCAAGCTCGCTGCTCTCCAGAAACCTCTCCGAAAACAGCCCTGCCTCCTCCCGCCCAGTTCCCTGCCCAGCCCAGGGGTGACAGGCCGTGGAGGGGAATTTAGGATCTTCCTCTCCCATTACACACCAGCAGCCTGAAGGTCTGAGGTGATGCCCCAGCGGGGTGGCAGTAACGGTGTGCACAGCAGCGCTGCGCTGTACTGTGCTGGGTGTTGTGCACAGACGTAATGAAGCCTACCTCCAGCTGTCCGCAGGTGAAAACTGGCAGGAAGGTGGGTGCTGGTTGTACCTCCCTTGTGGGAATGCACGTCGGGTACCTGGGCAGGCTGGCGGGCCTGTCTCCATCCTGCAGCCACATCTCTGCTCTCCCCAAGATAGGTGAGCGTGGCTCTTCATGTCCTAGTCTTTGACCTGCCTGCAGCCACCCCTTGCTCCCTCGGCTTGAGGCCATGGGTGGGATGGAGACCAGCCAGTGCTCCCGAGGGGAGCATGGGGCTCTGGGGCTATGCTGCACCCCTGGTGAATGTCACTGATGGTGACAGCAAGGGGCAGTGGGAGGATGTTTGGAGGGGAGTGCCCCTGGGATGCTGCACACACGAGGTTCAATGTCATGTCAGCCTGTCACAGCACATTAGCCTGGGGGAGATGGACTGTATCTAGAATTGAGACCAGGTGCCATGGCTCTGACGAGGAGCTGTTCCCTCCCCTCACCCAGAATCCCAATTCCTGCCTGGTCCCCCTGGCCCCGCCAAGCCCTGCCCACGGCTCTGACCCAAACTGCTGCCAGCTGCAGGCGCACAGAGGTGTGAGCACACACGGCCACCCGGCCAAGGGGACAGTCTTCCTCCCTTCCTCTTTCTTCCCACTGGTTTTGGTCTCCCCCAGTGCTGCAAAAGGGCTTTGGGGTGAGGGTGGAAGAGTAAAGCGGGTTAAAAGCATATGGTCGGATGAATGTTTTATCTCTGCCTCCTAGCTATACATGTGTTCCTTCTCTGCCTATGCCATTAGCTTCGTTAGCACCGCTGGAGTGGTGGATTAAATCCAGTGAGCTGTGCAGTGAACCTCATTGCTTGACTCAGTTTTAAGGATTATGGTGAATTATGTAGATCAGAATCAGACAGCAATCCAGGCGTGGCCTGATGTCTCGAGGGGGTGACAGGGCTGTAGCTTTGCTATTCAGGAGGTTTGCTGTGATCTAATTAGATGTTCAAACAGACCCTCCTGGCCACAGCTCTGCAAACGCATGCCTGCATTTACCACTCCCCTCCCTGCACTCAACTTTGCTCAGTCTCTGTAAACAGCAAGGTCTGGGCTAGGCCTGGGGACAGAAGAGGGCAGGATCTGTTGTGAGCAGTGCCCAGATGGCAGAGGGTCCTGGAGCCGTGGAGGGAGCGAGAGAAGGAAATAAAGGTAGGAAATGAACAGATCCCTCTTGGCACCAGGTAAGAGGTGGGACCTGACGTCTCCCCCTGCCCAGGCTGAGCGATGGAGGGTGGTAAGGTCTTGCCTGGGCGCAGGCTGCACCTCTGCTCCTCCCTGGGCAGTGGCAGGCAGGCAGCTGGCTGGGCAGAGCGATGTGCTGCTGCAGGCACAGCTCTGCACCGCTCCCACTGGACCCCGAGCAGCACTCCCTGCTCTTGGGTGTGAGCTTTTACTGAGGCAGAGGAGGGCCTGAGCGTGAAAAAGCAGGATCCCTCATTGCAGGGAGGAGGTGGAGCTTCTTCTGTGGTTCTGATCTAGATGCACTGACTGGCACAGTCCTTCAGGGCCATCCTGGCCCAGTTCAGACACGGTGTCTGCTGTCTGCACCTCCGCAGTGCTTGCTTCCCACTGACCAGGGCAGACATCCACGGTATTTTTTTCCTGGCTCTCTCTTCGAGTCTGTTTGCTTCTCCATTGCTCTGCAGCGATATGAAGTGCACTGTGCACTGGCAGTAAAAGTCCAGAAGAAGCCCGACTGCCAGCAGTGCCCTGGCCGAAGCCCCATGGCCCTGGGGGCAGGTGAGCACCCTGTGCTGAGCCTTGGGGAGGGCTCATCAGTGGCCAGCACCCTCCTGCCAGCACCCTGGGCGTGCTTAGTGCAGAGAAGGCCGGGAGGTGAGCTGAAAGGCTCTTCCCAGGGCTGGGGCTGCAGCATGTAACCATTGCCTCTGAGCCAAAGGCCAGGGTGGGCTGGAACAGGGAGGTTTCTGATCTTGGCCAGTTTTGGGTTTCCTTGGCTGAGGTGAGCAATCATGCCGGCCTCCTGCCAGGCACAGCAAAGGGTCCTGCATGTCCCTCAGGACAGGCTTGAGGGTTTGAGATCAGGTTAAAACATTCTTGATCCAGGAGACATCTGAACAGGGCCCTGTTCTGCTCCTCCAGGATGATGTCTGCTGGGGAAGCCTGGGCAGACTGTCCTGGAGAAGGGCTACTGTCTGTGCCTTTGGCCGCCCTGGAAGGGCTCCTCTGGCTGCCTTCGCTCTTCCTTGGGTCTAACACCTTTCTTCTGCAGCATTTCTGTCTCTACTGTAGTAAGCTGGAACACATGCAAGGACCCTGCTGCTGTACAGGTCTACCTCAGCACCACCAATGCGGTTCTGCCTGCCTGCTGCTCCCCCTGCCCTCTCACCCTGCACACCCAGCTCCTGATTATTGTGAATGTGCCTGTTCCACCACACATAGCCCCAGTCTCCCATGGCTTGTCCTGCCTGAGCAGCAAACACCCGCAGCCCCTCGGACCAGCTCCCTGCTCCCTCCAGGACAGCAAAAGGGTTTGTAGGTGACCTGTGTTCACTAGCTCCCTTCTTTTTTTAGTTTATCTGAAAGAGCTAAAATCAAAGTGTGGGAGAAGTAATAAAGGAAAGTAATGTGGCTCTGGAGAATGAGGCGGTGAAGCCTTCATGGGCTACCAAGAAAACCACTGTAGGTCCAGCATTTGGTTCAGCCACTGATGATCCCTGTGTGTGGATCAGGCTCCAGATTGAAAGTACCTCATTTTCCCATGCCAAATGACACCTTCCAGAGCAATCTTTGAAAAGCCTCCACTCATTCAGTCGAGCCTGTGAGTCTTTAAACCGCCCTCAGAGAAATGTGCTGAATGGGTCCGGTTTCATTTTGGCAGCGGGGTGTGAGCTCGTGCACCGGCTGGTGCTCCTGCCCGTGGCTCTCTGTCCCCAGAGGAGCTCTGCTCAGGCTGGAGAGCAAGGGCAGTACGGGGAAAGAGTTCTGAATCATGAAACCGAAGGTGTCTGAGGATGGCCCGGGGAAATGTACACATGTTCACAGCCCACTTTATCCACTGCTTTGCTAGAATAGATCCATCAGGATTAAATGAAGAGTGACGCTTGCCCTCGTATCTCTTTTTTGTCACTGTTGTTCTTTTTAGCATCAGGCTATAAATTGTCTGCCTTGCCCAGGCATTGAAATGCTCTCCCCCTTCCCTGGCTGCTGGAAATAGCGTCAGCCTAAGGCTGTTGTTCAGCGGTACACACAATACACCACCTCAGCAGCACCTCCCGTCCCAGGGTTTCAAGGGACATCCAGGGATGAGTGAAGTGAGCTTGACAGTCCTCCTGCACGCCAGTTCAGCAGGGCGAAAGGGAAACTGAGGCATGCTGAGAAAAGTGTGGATAGCTGAGATAGCTCAGGGTCACACAGCAAGTGGCATCCACCCATGGGAAGGACCTGGCCTCTGCCAGCCCTGGGTGCTGGACACCAGGCTTCCCCTGCCTTGCGGGGCTGCTGCACTTACAAGATGTCATGAGTTTAACCTCTGTCTTCCCCCTGTGAGAGGGGTGTGTGCATGCACCTGGGCTACGCTGCCAGCTCCTGGCCTCCCAGACCTGCTGTCTTCTGGGACTGATGGCACCACTTGCACCCCAGGCAAAGCAGTGTTCTGCAAGTGGCTGGAAGCACAGAGGCCAGGGAAGCCAAACGCCCTCCTGTGCTGCCCTCACTATGACTCCTGTCACAGTTGTGAGGCCAGGATAGCTGAGAACCCAAGCAAGTCTTGTAACTGTGTCAGAAAATAAGGAAGGTGAATCCTGCGAGGCAGGTCTGTAACAGTGAACAGAGTGTTTCCTGACTTGCTGGGGCTGCCTGAGCTGAGCATCCCTTCAAATCCCTCACCTTGGTGAGGATCCTGCCAGATGTCTGGACCATGGATGCAGCACAGCAGAGAAGGAGCTGGTAGTTCATAGTTGTTGAGCTCTAGGCAGAAGATGTAGGGAGAATCCACACAGAGACCATCACATAAAGTCTCGGATGGGGAAGGGATTAGTCTAGCCCAGAATGACTCTGGTTTCAGCTGTAGCAGTGCTGGGCGTGGGTCTGTTCTCAATTAGTGATGGAAACCCCGAATAGCTGTTGGTTCCTGCTTCAGGCCCAGCAGGGCTGAAGTACCTTCCAGGCACAAAACTCCCTGGGTCCCCTCCAGCCTGAGGAGGGCTGGCTTGGACAGACCCCAGTGGCTGCCTGGCAGCACCTCTGGCACCTCCAGTGGGAATCACCCACATTCCCAGCATAAAAGAGGGGAGAGCAAAATCTGGGATGGGCACACAGCAAAACAGAAAAGGTCTGGCTAGCCTGGGTTATTTAAAAGGCCTTTGAACAAATGGGTGACAGATGTAGTCTCCATGACAACCCACAGCTGGCTGGGCAGGAATTAAAGGGCACTGTGCTTCAATGGAGTGTCAGCATCTCAGATTCATCTACTCCTAGTAACTTGGGTAATTACAGATGCATTTGAAAACGTGCAGCCCAAACATGCTCTTGTTTTAAGCCTCTTGGAGATAAGCAAATACAAGGACAATCAACCAAAAGGCTTATCTTCTGCTAGAGCTCCTGCCTCCAGTGGTGTGCCTCCACAGTCCTTCCCCGGGCGTTGAGGGCGGTGGATGTGAATGGTGAGACCTCGTCTGTTTGTTCTCTAGGCAGCTCGCTGGAGGAGGAGAGCCGCCGGTGCCAGCACACACGACTTCTGTGTTTTGCGCCGCGTTGTTTGGTAAACTGGTGGTTCACGAAGAATGCTCCGGGCTCTGAGCCAAGCAAATTAGCTGTCATAGGTAAAGAGCAATTAATGGCAGGTTTAACTGAACACCATCTCACAGAGGCTCTGCCCCATGGCATGGGCTTCCCTCATGGTAAGGACCCAAATCTGAGGGATTTCTTATGTCGGGGAGGTTTGTTACTGAACAGCTGCTCAGCTCTAAATGAGGGCAGCTGAAAGCAGAATCTGCCCCATTTAAATTGGTGAAGGGACTTCATCAATGTAAGGAAGAAACAAATGGAGACCGGCCTCTCCTCTGAAAAAATCTTTTGCCTGTTATTACTATAATAAGTCTCCAAGTCATGTGTCTGAAAGGGCTGAAGGGAAAAATCTATTTTTCTCCCTGTTTTTTTAGGCTGCTGCCTGTGTGACAGTCGCTCTGCAGTCGCTATGCTGGGTTCTGCGTAGAGGTAGCCAGTTTTTCCTGTTGTTTGTGTGGGTTTTTCACATGGCAACGGCAGAGAGAAAAATCTTTTTTTTTGAAGAAGAAGAAGCAAATGTGATTGTAAAAAGCAACTCAAATTTGCAAGGAAGAGAGGGGAGAGGGGCAGGAACACAGACATCAATGTACCTCACTCCTCTCTCTATTTTGGGACCACTGCAGTTGTGTTCTTCTCAAACAACCAGGCCCAGGGATTATGTCTTCATCATCTGCTACAAGGACCCCCAAAAAGAGACCCCAGCCTGGGGCTGCCTGGGTGGGTTTCCTAGTGGCCAAGGCAGAAGCTGGTCAGCCTGAGGCTGAAATTTTGCAGGGAAGCTCTGGATGTGCCGTGCTAGAATGGATTAGGAATTTGGAAGCCTTGGTCCTCAGGCATCCTTTGGAAAATTGAGATAGCGAAGGGAATGGAACAGGTTTGGCTGTGCCTGGCCACCGAGAGCCGTGTGGGAGCTCGGTGCTGCCAAGCGAGTGCCCTGAGCCAGCAGCTGATTCACGCAGTGCCAACGCAGCTCCGGTGTGCTGGGACACCGCGGGTGTCTGCAGGGGAAGGGGCCGCTCCGGCCCCCCATGCAGTGCAGCCGTGCCCGTTCCATGGAAGGACCATCAATGCCTCCCATGCTGCTTGTACCAGGCTGCTCCTTCCCAATCCTCCTTACTCCAGCCCTGGCCACGGCTGAAAACCACGTGCAGACTCCAGGCACGCTGTTCTGCTCTCTGCCCACCAGGCTGTAACAGCCCGCCCTTTCCCTTGGGAAACTGTTCCCTTCTTTGGTCCATCACATCACTCCCACGACTGGTGCATGCGTCACTTTTTTCCCCCCTTCTTCATACAACTGCCCTTTAGATATTTATATAGCATTATCATGTTCCCCCTCAGGCATCATCTTTCTAGGCTATACAACTTAAATTGCCTTAGTCTCTGCCCATAAGTCATCCTCTCCAGTCCTTGTATCAATTTGGCTGCTGTACTCAGGGTCGTTTGTTTCCTTTCCTGTGTGTGATGTCTCTCCCTGTAAAGGCCCCACTGGGTGTTGCAGGGCACGTTGAGTACCCCAGCATAAAAACAGGATTAGGACCTGTTATGTCCAGTGAAGGATCATTCTGGGCTCATGCCTGCAAACAAGCTGCCTTTCAGCAGCCTGGCAGCTCAGTGCCGTGTCCCCACCCAGGTGCTTCCGACTCTCCGCTCCGTGTTTGCTCTGTAGCTGACTGTGTGCTCGCTTCTCCCCACACTGCCTGTTCTCCTTCCTGGCTGCGAGGCTCTTGGTGCGAACCCTGAGTGCCAGTCTTGGTGTGCACCCATCGGGAAATCCTACCTGGATCACCCTGGATGTCTTCTTGGCTTGGGGTGGCCACCAGATGCTCCTCTGCCCCTGGCTTGTGGTAGCCCCTCATCCGAGCACTCACCTGGCTTGTGCAGTGCTGGGTGCCCCCAGCTCGGGCAGTGCCTGCTGCCCTGTGAACATCCCACCGTGGATGAACATCCCTCCAGCACAGTGGAGGCTTCTCCATTCTGCCAATGTGCTGGTTTGGGCTGGGGTAGCGTTGATTTTCTTCACAGTAGCTAGTATGGGGCTGTGTTTTGGATTTATGCTGGAAACAGTGTTGGTAACGCAGGGATGTTTTAGTTACTGCTGAGCAGGGCTTGCACAGAGTCGAGGCCTCTCCTGCCTCTCACCCCCCCAGCGAGCAGGCTGGGGGTGCACAAGGCGTTGGAGGGGGCCACAGCCAGGACAGCCGACCCCAGCTGGCCAAAGGGCTACCCCAGACCGTGTGGTGTCATGCTCAGCCTGTAAAGCTGGGGAAGAAGGAGGAAGGGGGGATGTTTGGAGTGATGGCGTTTGTCTTCCCAAGTCACCATCACATGTGACGGAGCCCACCCAGAGATGACTGAGCACCTGCCTGCCCATGGGAAGCGGTGAACGAATTCCTTGTTTTGCTTGGCTTGTGTGCACGGCTTTTGCTTTACCTATTAAATCTGAACCCACGAGTCTCCTCACTTTTACCCTTCTGATTCTCCCCCCATCCTACTGGGGGGTGTGAGCAAGCAGCTGGGGGGGCTGAGCTGCTGGCTGGGGTTAAACCACATCAACCAGACACGTCTGTCTTGGTCACCAGGGGGGCAATTTGAGGAGCACAGGGGAAGGTGGGCTGGTCGGCCCTATAGCTACAATTTCTGATCAGCAGTTTGCTTACAAGCACTCGGGAAGGCAGCTTGCAGGAGACATGACTGTGAGAGGCCAACAGAGCATTAGTTTGTCCTTAGCCTGTCAATGAATCACTCACTGGAAATGACCGTGATTAAATCCTTGCGCTCGCTACCTTGGACACCTGCAAGCCCGCAGCTATGGTGGCAGCACTCGGTGCTGTTTTCTTCTGCAGACACTTGGCTGAAGAACGAACAGCGAGGAAAACATGTTAACATTGCCTACCCTCTGCAGCGTGACAGAGGCCATGCCAGAGCAGTAACAAGTGCTTGACAGAGGATAAACTCATTCACACAGCAGCTACATTCTATTTTATTCATATTTTCCCCCGGAAAATTAGATTTCATCTTCAGCTGTTGCTGCTTTTTTACATTCAATATAAAGCTAACTGAGTAATGTGTGCTAATGGGGTACCCCGAAGCAATGCTGGCAGAGTTTTCATGCCTGCCTACTAGACAGCCTGGCTCTCCCCACCCCTCCCAGTCTGCCATGGTGACCACATGTGGTCACAGAGTGACCTCTTGGGAGAAACTTTGTAAATTTGGGAGTTCTCATCAACCAAAAGGGTTTCTGTAGTTCCTGCCACCATGTTTGGGATTTGTCCTTATATTTTTGTCAGGCTGTATATTCATCCAGATCTACTCCTGGGGGACAGGTGGCTTGCTGGAGTGCAGCGAGCTGCCTCGGGGCTCAGGGCACTGTTATGGAGAGAAGGGGGCCAAGCTGTGCCGTACTTCCAGCTGGTGGATTTGCAGCCACCGTGCTGCCATCCTTCCTCCTGAAGGATTTTGTTCTTCTCCCTTGATCTCTCCCTTGTTCTTCTCCTGACCTCTCCCTTCGTATGTCAGCTTGGGCTTCTCTCTTGGTTGTTGCCTGCAGGATGTCTTCTGGGGTGATGGTGTCTGAGATTTGCATAAGGACTGGGAAAGATCGCTCCACCCTTTAATATCCTTCATGCTTCCCTTTGCCCATGTTGCTTGCTGGTGACTGTAACCTTCCCTCTGAGGGCTGGTGGGTCATTGATGCAGCACCAAACACCTCTGGCTGTGCAAGGCCAGACCTGCCTCTGCACGGATGCTGCGAGCTACAGTCACTGCCAGGGACAGCAAGGCAAGAGAAGGTTGTATGGCTTCAGCTGGCCTAGCAGGAGTCCGAAAAGTAGGAGCCTCAACCTCACACTGTCAAGCTCCAATTGGGAGCCACCCTCCTGTTCTGAGGATCCCACAGCTCCCATGAGGTAGGGAGGCCTCACCCAGCACCCAGTCCCCGTCACCCCCTCTGTTTCAGTGCCAGTGCTCTGAGAAGGCTCAGACTGCCCATTTCCAAGCACCTGGCAGGGACATCTGTGACCACACACCAGTCTGGTGGAAGGGGCTGGTTTCCACTGCCCAAGCCCTGAGCACCCTGCGATGCCCTGAGCTCCCACAGCTGCCCCCCCCCCGTCACACCATGCCCCTTCCAGCCTTTGCCAGCCGTCGGTGATCTCAGGCATTTGGAGAGTCACTTGAAACACCACCATGTTACAGTCCCTCTTTCATCCCTGGCATCTCCATATGTTTCATCTTGGAAGGCTTGATATTAAGAATCATCTCATGAGACATGATGAGAGGATTATAGAGGTCGAGTTAATAACGCATTTTATTTGCAGCTTCCCCTTAAGCAAAAGCTGGCTGGGGTGAGCTGCCTAAACAGGTGGGGACCCCATGAGTGACAACATGCAGACCAACTTGTATGGCTTGTAGAATTTTTCAAGGCATTAGAGTTAATTAAGTACTAATTAACTGCGATACTCTAAAGTATCCCTGTCATAGCAACCTTGTGTATCAGAGCCTGCCTGATTTACATTCACATAAGTTCACTTTTTACATCAAGGCAGGCTGCTTTACGGATTCACTGAAGCTTTGTGTTGCATATCTAACCCGCCTGCAGGCTGAGGGATCGGATGGGAGCGTGGCCCCAGTTCAGGAAGGGAATCAAGCGTGTTTATAACCAGAGTTGTGTTGAGCTGAGTGGAAATTAAGCATATGCATGGGAGTGGGCCACATGCCCACCACGGCCAGTAAAACACTCACTGGGTCCCAGGGAGCCCTGCAGGACCTGCCCCTGGCTGCCTCGGCTCTCCTCCAAGACACCAAGCGCATCACATCTCCCGTCGGTGCCTCCTGCATAAGCCAGCACTGACCCCTGGGCCCGGCAGGGACCTGCTGGGGTTGGTGCTGAAGCAGGTCTGAGTCCCGCGGTGGGAAACGCGCAGCAGGGATGTCTGGGCAGCGAGTGCCTGGCAGCCACACAGCCCTGCCTTGCTCTTGCACGGTGGCATCCTGCATGTTTGGGACTGCTTGAACCCTTGTGCTTTCATCCTCTTTTCCCTTGAAGGGAAAAATCTCCACGGGATCTGTCCTCTTTTAAATCTGCCACAGCAGCAGCCTGAGTCTTTGCTCTGCCTTGGTGCTTCTCTGACTTCCACTCGCCGTCTGGTCACATTGAATTTGACGGGTCCTTTTGATGTCTCTGTTTAATTCAGTCAGGTGATACCAGAGAAGCTTTCTGCCTTCCGGAAAGCAAAGAGTTACCTCTTTAATGTCTGTGTAAGCCTTTGGAAAGAGTGGAGTTGGGGAGATTAATCCTGAAATGAAAAACCCGCTCTTTGCATTGACAAGGTTGGCTGAAAAAGGAAACCATTAAATTATTGGAAAGGCAGCCACTCTGGGGAAGGCACAGAACTGGGCTAGCACATGTAGGTTTGGAAAACTAAGAGCTGGTGCAGGAGCAGAGTACAGCAAGGAGGAGATATGATATGTTTTAAAACTCATCGGATTTATTCTGATTTTGGTGGCAGGAGTTTCTCTTGGAAGTAAGGCTGCTGGCTTATTCCTGCCATGCCAGACCTGAATCCAGCTCTCTGGATTTCAAGGTTGGGGTTCAAACTCTCTAGATTTCTTCCCCTGGCACTTGTGAGTTTCTGCTCCAGGGATAAGAGCAAAGTGAAATCTTGTTTCTCAAGTTTTTGCAAAGCTGTTGGCATCAACAGGAAAAGTACAGCATAAGAGCAAGGAGCAGAAGCCTCGATAGCTCAATTCCCGCCTGTGCTGAGTGCTAAAACATACAGGCAGGGCAAACTGAGCCCAGGGTGTCTGCAGAGTACAGCCCAGCAAATACAACACTGACAAAACTGCTGCCTGAAGGGAAAATCCCTGAGCGGGACAATTGGTCTCCATCCCTTTGAATAGCACAATTTAACCATCCTCTGCTTTTATTCAGACATAAAGTATAACTTTAAAAAGCAAGATAGCAGGAGCACATATTGCTATGCATGCATGAGAGAGAGAGAGAACAGATTTTCTGCAAGACTGGCACAGGATAATTAGCAGTTTAGCCATTCTAATCCGATATGTGCCCCTCCCGCCCCAGCTTCTCCCCTGGTGCGTACAGTTGCCGTGGGTGCACCTTGCTTGTCTCCTCGCCATGCAGGCACGCAGACTATCCTGGCGCACTTTGTTTTCCATCTGCCCTGGGGTGTACCTTGTCCTGGGCACCTTGTGGACAAGGAAGGACACTGCCAAGGTAGGGGCTGAGCCAGGCTCAGACGTGGGGAAGGAATGAATTTCAGTAGATAACGGGGACTAGGAGAGGGCAGTTTACTGGCCATCACAAAATGAAGGCTGAGAAGGCCATGTCCATGCAAAAAACTCAGGGAAGTTAGAGACGACTACCAGAACAGGCTCCTTCAAAGGCAGCTGTGAGGATCTGCCATCTGATCAGGTGACGGGATCAGAGCTGGAGATGGGCTTTGCAGCCAGGCCTGAATCCCAGACCTGCTAAAGACAGGCATGACCAGTCAGTGCTGACCAGCTCCATCTTCTCCCAAGAAGATCAGCCCTCTCTGGTGCCCGCCTGTGTCACAGTTGCCAAGTTCTCCTAGGACATGGTGAAAGGGCTGTGTCTGCCGGCAACATTGCCAAATCTAAGGTGGTTGGTGCTGTCAGACTAGGATGGGAGCCTGGTGGCACAGGGACACCAGCCCAGGTTCATCCCCAGGCAACACTGAGGACACTGGAAAGAGACAGGTCTCCAAAGGTCAGGCTGCACTGTTCAGAAAAACCCTTTTAGTTTTCAGAGACAGAAGCTGTCCTACACTAATGCCAATTAAATTTTACAGGCATCTAAAAATTTAATCTGAGTTTAATCTCCTTTGCCAAAGCTACGAGTGTCTGATAAATATTTTATTTTCCTCCAAGTAAAGAGGCTTTGGAGTAATTAAAGCAAATGATGAGTCCTTTACTCCACTTGAGCCCCGGCAGAGGCAAGGCCACAGCTCGTCCCCCAGCTCTCGCGCTCCCCGGCGTGCCAAGCCGCACAGCAGCCGAGCACCAGCCAGCCAGCCACTTGCTGCACTCTGCACGCCTTATTGAGCAGTTTGTGGAAGCTGCCTCCGTAGGTAATGAGAAAGTTTTGCTGGTTGCAGCAACATCTAAAGAAGGAAGAGAGGAAAGCAGATGAGAAGGTCATCACTTTCTCTTTGGAGGGTTCATTTTTCCCTCAATGAAAGAAGTTGCCACTTTCCTGGTCATTTGGAGATTGTGCTTGCAGTACAAAGGCGTGCTGTGTTCCGCATGCTTTGTCGACACTTTCTGCTCTCCTCTGAGTGGGAAATTTTAGAAAGCATTTTTTTTCCAAACCCATTACAGTTTATTGGAAATGCAGCAGCAATTAGAGATGCCATACGTGGGACTTCAGATAGGTAAAGATCTTCCCACCTTGATAAAGCAGGGAAGAGTTTTCTGTGGACTCACGGCCATGGTTTCTTACCTGATAAATGAGCAACAATAGCTGCAGGTAGGTGAATGTGAAGGAAGCAGACTTTCCAAAGAGGGCACATGCAGCCCATGGTGCCTGAGCGTGGCAGAGCCTGGCCGAGTTATAATGGCTTTGTCATGGAGCAAGTGGCTGCACTGAGCAGAGAAATGGTATTGTCACAAAATCTCCATAGAGGGAGTCCATGAAAGTCACTCATTGCACGGGGAAGGGAAGCGTGTCAGCTAGCATAAATCTGCTCCCCAGTGAGGAGAGCAGGAGGGCTGACAGCGTTTGCATTGGTGGAGAGCGAGCCAGGAGGGGTCTGGAGGAAACAAACTGGGATGTGAGCACTTCTGTTGTGAAGTCATTCAGCTGGTCTGTCTTTCTGAGGCCCTGGGAGCCTTGTAAGAGCCAGCCCCATCACCGCCTCCGCGGGGAAAGCCATCTCCACCAACACCCTCTGCGGCCAGGCAGAGCTGAGCTGGGAAGGCACAGGGGGACACGGCTCTTCACATGGCGGGTGGAACACAGCAGAGGAGAATCAAGCGTCTTCCACTCACCCCGTCGTCAGGCTGTTTGTCAGAGGAGGTGAGAGCATGCTGTCATGGATGGCAGCGATGGGTGGATGGCACCCCACTGTCACCTCCCCACGCATCGGCCAAACTCAATGGCATGGAGAGCAAGGAAGGCAGCTTGGTTGAGAGCCTGCAGGAAAACCAGAAACCGTGCCAGCAGTCCCCAGCTTCCACCAAGACATTCCTCTGTCCCCACTCGCCCCTCTCAGCCTCCATCCAGTGATGCCCCCAGAGCTGTCACAGCTCTCATTTGCCACGTCAGGGCTGGTGACAGACCCCTAAGACTGGCATCCATGGGCAGGCAGTGAGCCAGACAGGCAGCGAGGCTGAGTGCTGCAGAGTTGTCACCCCGATCCATCAGCTGTGCAGAGTCAGGTTACTTCAGTGCCCGCATCCGCTGCCCCCCATCCATCGCCGGGGCAGCCGTGGTGCCTTGCTCCCCTCTGCCTTGCCCTGTGGGGAGAAAAGTTGGCAGGTGTGTTAAGCTGTGTGCACTGTTATGGTATTTTTTTTCCTGCAACTTTTTATTTTGTTGGCTCTCTAGGATAGTGCTTGTAAAAACAGCCATAAAGAAGTTAAAAAGCAATGTGCTGGCTCAGAGGAGTCGTTCAATATCCTTATTAAAGATCCGCAGTACTGGAGGCATAATAGTACTTGGCACTCAGAGGGCACCTTTCATCTCATGAGTTCAAGTCACTTTACAAGTGCTAATGAATTAAGCTTCATAACAGCCTTGCATGCAGAGCCTTGCAAACGAATTATTCATCTGTTCTCACAATATAAGCATTAAATAATAATAATAAGCTGGTTAATTCTGTCTCTCCTCTGGTCTGGGGATTGTCTCTGAGCTGATATCAATTCCTTCCCATTTATCCAGCGGTAATGGTCGATATTTCTAACGTGCAGGATTAGGTGAGCAGTGTTTTGCCAGCATATTTGACAGCCAGCCCAGGTTTGGGTCAGAGCAGCAGTGTGGTGGGGCTTCTCCTCTTGGCTCTTCTCATTCCAGACAAGCACTGAGCCTCAGATCCTGCCAAGGGCCGAGGGCTCACCCTGGCCCAGATGAGCTCTTAACCACCGCCTTCCCTTACATATATAACACAGCTAACATCTGGGGAAACGGCCCTTCCAGCAAATTCACCATCTTCTGTAAGGTTTTTCTGGCTGGAGATTGAGTTATCTGATGCTTCAGGGAATGAAAACAGGCAACAGACCCTGAGCTCATGAAGAGGTACAGCAGTAGTACTGAACTGGTTCAAATGCTTAAATTAAGCACATTGAGAAGGATCCTTATCCATCGGGATTGGGTGAACATTCCATTCAGATGTTGCCCTCAGAATGTTGAGGTTGAGTGCAGGATTTCCTGGGGCAGTCCTGAGAGGCGGAGAGGAAATTGGTTTGGACCAAAACAGAAAAAGTGACACTTCTCAACAAAGTAAAAACCAAAAGTGCCTCTCTGAAGTGTTTAATCGGGTGGAAACCGGAGACCCTCATGCCCCTGGACACTATCTGATCCTCCTGCTTATGCTCATTTTCTTTTAATTTGTGAGGTTTCAGTGTTAAAGCCCAAAACCTTGCAGTTTCAAAACGGCACATTTAATGTTGAAGAGAAAAAGAACAGCTGTTCCAGAACACCTGCCACAAAAGGAGTCACTTAAAAACAAAATGCTTTTCAAATTGAACTTCCCCTCCCCCATTTTTGGCCAAAGTTCTTCACCTGGTATTTAGTAGAAGCAACTAGATTTACTCTCTCAACACCAGATGCTCGCCCTTGGTCAGGACACACTGTAGAAAGACATTGCCCTGCCTTTAACCATAGTGGTGGCACCTTCCTGGAGACACTTGCAGAAGTATTAGGGGGCTGAGAGAGAGGCAGGCAGCTGGTGGATCAGGGAGAAGGTCCTTGTCCCAGTTACTGAGCTCCAGGAGGGTTGTGTTGGCTCTGGGAGGAAGGAGCTGAAGGCTGAACGCTGTGGGGACATGACTGGGTATCTCTTATGAGGAAATCTCCCCATCTCTTACAAAGAAATAACGAACTGTCTTTACTCAGGACTGAGTCACTGGTACAGGCGAGGGTGACAGCCACAACTGGAATACTGCCCCAGAAATCCTGAATCGAGGTGCCCCCTGCCCCATGTCCATGACAAGCCAGTGGGGGAACCTGGGACTTATGCCACTGGGCACTGAGGCTGCAGCACCTCAGTCCCAGCCCTGAGGGTTGTGCCACAGTGGGAAATGTGGAAGCACAAATGGTTGGCATCTGTCTAGGCTCCTGTTCCCTGAAGGTCATCAGTATTGGTAAATGGGAGCAGTCAACATCAAGACTGGGGCACGCTAGAAACCATCTGCCTGTGCTGGAAATTGGGCCACACAGCTGGGGGGCTGCTGGGGCACCTGCTCTCACCTGCCAAAGAGAAGTGTGGTTATCTGCCCTTGCAAAGAGGGGCTTATGGACCTGCTCCAGAGAGAGCAGAGCAGGAATGGGCAACGAGCCAGAGCCATCTGCGAAGCGACATAGAGCCAGAGTAGATCTCTTACATCCCGGGCTGGGCTCAGGCTGCCTCCCCACGGCGTCTGGCGCAGTCCCTGGGCTGTAAAGATGGACACGCAGATGTGCATCTCTGTGCTGCCTGTCTCGTGGTGTCCGTGGGGATGTGACACTGAGGCAGCCCTGCTCCATCCCTTGCAGCAGCACATCCTGGGGGGGTGGGGACGTTACCCAAAAAGCTGTAATGGTGACTGTACAGGCATGCTTGCCCTCTCCCAGGAGGGTGGACAGCCCATGCTGGCGGCGGGGTGGCACAGCCAGCCCTCTGTGCCAGCGGGACGGCTCCTTACAGCCAACCAGACCCATGCGGTCCTGCACTCTGAGGGCACTGGAGGTGGTCCTTCCCATCCCTGCTTGGGCATCCCCCCTTTCTCCTGGTTTCCATGGTGTGTATTTGGGCCGTAATTATAAGGATGCCGATGATGAACTCATTGCTATGTTCATTTGTCTGGGTACTGAGGTCACCGTCTTCACACTGGCAATAATTATAGCAATGAACACAAAATAAAATAAATCTCCAGTTGAAGCTGAAGTCTAGAGGGAAAAAATCCCAGGAGCTGTCTCTTTTACAAGGATGTGAGATAAAGAAACACTTGCTGCCAGGGATCTGCCATTTTCTCCCTGTGATCTGGAGAATACAAGTGTCTAATGTGCTCCCGAACAGTGTCTGAAAGGAGTGGAACAACAGGGTTTGCATTAGCCAGGAGTTCACACTGCCAAAACCAGCTGGGAAGCAGATCCCCGAGGAGGGATGCTCTGCCTGCCCCAGAGGTGGGGGTCAGGGGACAGCAGCCCTGCCGGCGCCAAAAGCCTTGGCTGCGCCTGGGCGCTGCGGGATTGCTGAGTCAGAAAAATAATAACACTGAGGAGTCAGAGCAGAGCGGCAGGCAGATATGCCAGAGGGGTTAGCAATTGCTTCCCGCCTCCAGCTCCTAAAGCCTCTTGCTGGGAATCCCAGCTCCAACTAGATCCGACAACTTTTTTACTCACCACATGGCCTTGGACATCCTTCCTGTGGTGTCTGCTTCCCCACCTGCACTGGGGACAAGGATGCTCCCCCCCATTTTTAATCAAGACCCAGAGATGGAGGCACACTGGGGCTGAGCCGGTGGCTCCCTCAGGATGGCCGGGGGTGGATGCAGATGTGTGTCTGTGGGCTGGTGTGGTGTCGTGTGTGGGGATACCAGCTCGGACCTCTGCAGCATCACAGCAGCAGTGCTCTGCTGGCCCATGGCCACTGTGAGCTGGGGCTGGGGCTGGGGCTGGGGCTGGGGCACCCCTGCTCTGCCCCATGGGAGCAAAGGGCGGTGTTTAAGGAGTGCTGGAGAGCAGAGCCCCTGAATCACGGCTTGATCTTGCCTGATCATTTCTGTGCACTGACTGAAAATCAAAATTATTCCTATGCCATTCTGAGCATTAAAAAAGTGGTTGGGAACTGGGAGCAGAGTGTCAGTGGAGGGGTAGGTGTGTGTGGAAATAGCATAAGATTAATTACAGGAGCAACAACTACAATTGTTGATAAATCAGCTCCCGTTAGGAGAGTACCAGTGGTCCTGTAACTATCTACCATTCTCAAGCTGGGATGAATGAACTAGCTAATTGTTTGCTGTGCTGAAAAGCAATCTTCAGGGAGCAGCACATTACATTAAATGAGTCAGCTCCATGCTGGCAGGACTATTATCAAATATTATAATATTTAGCTGGACGATTTCTACCCAATCTCAGTGTCGACGGAGAAGGGTGTTGTTTTCGTCAATGTATAAAGAAAGAAAGACATCAGATACTGTTTGTTTCCTCATGAGCGTAGATCTGGCAAAAAATGGGATCATTTCACTTGTTAGTGCACTTTTGAAATGAGTCATGTGTGTTTCAGCGCTGCTTCCAGAAACTTAATTGAAAGTTCTGGTGTCTGTTGTTGTAAGGGGAGAACCATATGCTATCGAAAGACATGACTTGTTTTTTATAGTCCAGAAAGATTATAACAGCATCAAATCCCAACTGTTGTGGCGATGCGTTCAGAGAGCAGGAATAAATCTAGGAGTTTCTACTGTAAGGATATCAAAAACCTGACAATAACAACAAAAAAAGGAGAGACTGTTTCTGAAAACACAGCTTCATTGTGCTGTTTGATAGTGTAGATAATCATTGCCGACTGATCTACTTAAAAACGGCTGCAGGGATGTCTCCCCCTCCAGCGGAGGGGAGGATGTGTGATGCAGTCAGTTGTTTGTGAGGTGCCTGTGCTGCTGGCAACCCAGACTGCTGGCCCGTCTTTGAAAATCCTGGTTAATCATCCCATGCCATCCCATTCATCCTTTCTTATTATTATTTGCAAAGCTCTCTTGGCTGGAAAATAAAGTCAGTGAATAACATGCTGGGAAACAAACAAGCCTCGTGATGCCAGTCTCCAGCGGCGTCGGGAGCGGAGCCGTGGAGCCGCGGAGCGCAGTGGTGAGAACAGTGCTCCCGAGATCCTCGTGTAAAAGCTTTCCTGAGAAGAGCTGGAGTCCCTCCATGACCATCTCATCCAAGACTGCATGCAATTGCACTACGGAGGGCTTGCTAAGACAGCCTCTGCAAAATGATTAAGGGAAAGCAAAAAGCCTGAAATGACAACACTGATGATATAAGTTGTATTGTCTAAGGAGAGCAATGTGGGTAGTTGAGGGTGTTTATGCAGCACCATCCCAGAGAGACTAAGCTCTTCTTCATCTACTGCAGATGTCCACAAGGACAGAGTCTGCCAAGCAGAAGCGTCACAAGTCAGAAGTAGCTCAATTTATTTGTCTGTGAAGTTGCTGAGTGCTAGCAGTTGCGTTACTGAGGTTTGCTCTTTGTGTTTAGTTGTGATTTCTGTTTGGATAGACTGTTAACAGCTCTGTTGCTTACACGGTGATCCCAGCACAGTCCCATATCTCTCCTCTGCCTCCTTTACCCACTAGTTAACATTTAGTCCCTTCTGCAGGGGCTTCAGCAAAGCACTTAAGCAATTTTAGGTATCTGCTTAAACCTCAGCACCACAGCACTTGTTTAAAGCAAAACACATGCTTAGTGTTTTGTGTGCTGGGGACGAAAGGGGCCGTTTCCCAAGTAGGGGTGCATGTGCTGGACTGCCAGGCAGGAACATCCCAGGCAGGAACCAGCTGGAGCAGGATCGGCTTCTGAACCTGTCTGCAAGCCGTGGTGAATGAGAGAGTCCTTGCAAGGTCCTGCCGTAGGTGGGACTGCGGCAGATACGGTAATGAAATACTAACAGCCCCATCAGAAGCGGTAACCTGCAGGAACTCAGCCTTTCCCTAACTCTGCATTTCGCTATTTTATATATACGCCATATGCTACAGTAGCATATGTCAGAAGATAAATTGCATGTGGCAGAATAATATATTATGTATAACCTGAACACGGGCTTCCAATTGTTGATAGATTTCTTCTTTCTTTTCATTTCTTTCTTTTCCTCCTTTTGCATGTTTATCAGTTCAGAAAACCTCATTTCCTTCGAAGATGGCCAAGACGCTTGCAGGGCTCTTCACTGGAAATTTATCCAAGGGTTTACAAAAATGAATACAATTAATAAGTAAAACGGGGGAAACTTGGCCAAAGTATTTCAACTTCAAAATAGGGTGATAAAATTGGATATAAGTTGCTCCTTTCAGTGGGCACAGATAATATCCTCAGGATATTGACCCAATGAAAAGATAAATGAGCGCTCAGCATTTCTTTTATGTTGGGAGGATGTTTCTGAGGGCTGACCAGGCCTGGCACCCAAAGTAAAGGTCATTTTAGATACAGTTTACCTGTCACCTTAAAGGCTTCCTGTGAGATCTTATGGGAACAAAAAGGCTGCTGTTATTGCTAGTGTGAGACCCAACTAGCAGGGAAAAAAGTTGAGATTTTTCTACATTTTTTTTTGGTCTCAGGCAGAGGAGTAAAATTTCACCTCTGAAAGAACGATCCTGCAAGATGCTGGGTCCCTGTGCTCCAGGAAGGTGGTGGGGTCTTGGGACTTCCTAGGATGTGCTTAGCAGATTGAGCTGTGACCAGAGTGGAAAAGAGGTTGACAAAAGCCTGGTCTGACCTGAGGGGGACAGTGCTGTGATCCATCAGGCTGCTCTCAAGGCCTTAGAGGTTCAGCTGTCAAACCCACAAATAAAGTGGCTGCTTTGGAAATCATTCACTGTCTTGCACTGCAGACAACACGTGACTATATCCTAGACACAGTTCAGAGCAAAGAAGCAGGAAGAGCATCTCTCAGAGCACTTTCCTCCTGGAGTGGCACTGAGCTACAAAATTTGTTTTCAAGTTACTGCAGTGACCTCCCCACAAGCGTAAATGGGAGGTCAGATCAGGACAGAGGTGAGATTGCAGGCTGCCACCTCATCCAGAGTCCCGTCTGCGAGGCTGTAAGGGACTCTCTCCTAGGGCCGGAGGTGGCAGAGGGCAAGGCAGTGGGGTGGAAGGTGTCCAGCCTGCATTTGGGCAGCGGGTCTCCGTAGCATCCCTTTCATCTCAATCCAAGTCACCTGCAGCAGCCACCCCTGGAAGGGCCCGGGGTACCTCGCTGTCCCCCAGGCTACCAGAGGTTTTCACAAATCTATCATTTTTCTTGGAAATCACACTCTTCCTCCTCCAGTGCTGGCAAAGCGGGGCTGGGAGAATGCTTCTGCTCCCCGCTGCACACGTGAGAGCAGCAGGAGCACCAGCAAACTCGGGGCCATGCAGGAAAAGCAGATTTTTAATGACGATGGGTCTTTGATTCCAAATTTATATATATAAATATATATAGCATCGTGAGTCATGACAGTGCTCTGGGAGCACGGGAGGATGGTGAAAAGAGTGTCTGACCACTAGCTAATTTGAAGATCTCCCCCTGTGCCAGATGCTCACCAGTGCTGACCTAACGGATCGTGGGGCGTTTTGGGAACTCAGCAGCTTCCAGGAGTCAGCCTGCTCACTGCACTAATCAAACAGCAGCCTGAAAAAGCCCCTAGATGCCTAGTCCATGCCAAGGACTGGAGACTGCCCTGTTGCCTTTCATTGTAAAGCACCACATTGGGTTTAAGCTGCAGATACAGGAAATAACATTTCTGAAATGACCAAGCATTGGTTCCCTCCGTCTTTTCTCTGTCCAGTGAAATGTCCACCTTGCAGGGAGCTCACACAAGGGCCGTGTCCCTCTTTCATCTCATGTTCACCCCTCTGCATTGTAGACTTTTGGCAAAACTGCAATGGATGTGGTAACCTTTACTGTAGGCACATCGGTTGATATTCCTCCTGCCCTGGTGGCTTGAAAGCCCAAATGACCTGCCCAGCCCAGGAGTGGCTGTGCTCTTGCAGAGCCAAATTACAGAGATGTTAAAACAAGCAGGTGGGAGGAAGGCACACCAATCTGTACTCCACTAGAAACAAGCAGAGACTTCTTACGGAGATGTCTGCAGGTGGCTGAATTTAAATTCCCAGGGACTAGGACAAGCAAACGGATCATGGGAGGCATGTTTTAGAGATTCATCTTGTATATAGAAGCAAAGCCAATTGCAAAACTTGCAAACTGCAAGATTGGCAATGCCAAATAAGCCAATTTCTGCCTTCAGCCAGACAGGTGTACAGCTGTAGTAAGGCTACGGTAGAGGTGGCAGCCTTAAACCCAAGCTTAGATTGTTGCCCCTTTGCCTGCCAGATTTCAGTCCACATCTGACTGCTCCAGTGGTCCCAAATGCTGCAACACCCCACATGGCACCCAGGGAGCTGACATGAGCAGTCAGCACCTTTCTACATGTCTCCCCGTGTGTCCTTGCCTCTGCCAGCAGCTCTGTAGAGATTATCAACAGAACATTTCTTGCCATGAGCAGGGTGACTTTCACTCCTGATAGGGACCCAGATGCAGCAGCCACAAGGCTCAGAGCCACGTGGCAGGGTGAAAGGCAGCGTGTGGGCAGCCCTGGGGTGCTGGTGCCTCCAGGAGCACCCGGCGAGGTGCAGAAGGTGCTCCCATTCAAGGGCAAATCAGTGAAGCGGCCAGTCTCAGTTACTCACAAGCTATTGCCAGGCAATACTCAGCATGCTTAGATAAACTGGATTGACGTGTTTGCTAGAGAACAATAATTTGCCCATGTTGTCAGGTCTCTGTCTCTCACTTCTCAGTTAGTACTTATATTTTACAGTGCTCAAAAAAGAAGAATGAGCTCAAGTCTGTCAAGAAACTGCTGAGGAAAGAGGTCTTGTGAAGGTCATAAGTGATTGTTTCCTTTACTGTTTCCTAGTTGTGTATCTCCCCAAGAGCTTCCAGATGATGTTCTTGTCCTTCATCATCTTTTGGGGTGAAACACTGTGAGAAAGCACAAGATACAGTGTCTCCTTTCTCCTTATTAATCATTTCCCTTGCTGCAGCTGATGTATACACAGCCCAGGGCAAAGGTTTAGTGGGCCATTTGCTGAAGGAGCTATGGCCAGAAAGATCTCTGGGTCTTGCTGACATGATTGCTAGGTGGATTTGGGTAGACCTGAGGAGGCAGAGTCCCTGGGAGAAATCACCTGGAATGAAATTCCTACCCATAGTCAGCAAGACCAAAATAGTGCCTTTTCTGAGTTGTTGAAGCAGGAGTTGATTAGCTGTGTAATATAACGCTATTTAGTAATCCACAACAAGGGCACACGCCATTTATTCTAACACAGCAGAGTATTGTCCTAATGGCAAAAACAATAAACACAGCTCACACCGTCTGCACCGCCTTCACAGTGGGGCAGTGCTGTGACACCCGACACATCCGTGCCTGGCCTTTGTCACCCAGAGAGCTGGGGACGGAGTGTGTCTGGAACCCAGTGCCATGGGATGAGCTGGGACACGGGATGACCCTGGACACAGCTGGCCCCTGCCCGGCTGCTAGCAACAGGCAAGGCTTGGCAAATGGGTCTCCTACGCAATGGCTTTCCGTGGCTTGTCTGGGGAGGTTATTGCAAAGAGCCCAAGGACAAGTGCCGTTAGCTGGGATTCTTAAGAGGAAGGTCAAGCCAGAGACTGAGCAAAGCTCCAGAGTCTCTTGACCCCTGAGGCCAAGCAGGAAGGATGGTCATGGTTGAACAGAGGAGGCTAATGGCCTTCACAAGCTGGTCTGGGGATACCGGGGTGTCTTGCTAGCTGTTGGCATGAGCGTTACCAAATCTTGAAGAGCAGCAGCCTGTGGAGATTGAGCCTTGTAGGGGCAACTCCGTGGCATTTCTTCACAAACAAGACAACACAGGGCTTCTTCCAGAGCGTCCAGGCTCCGCTGCTTAATCTTCATTACTGGGTATTTACACCTGTTTGCCATCTCCTCCTCACAGCCGCTTGGATTGTGTGAGCAATTAGCAGGTCTGGCGCTAGGAAAAGGTGTTGTGGCATGCACTGTGGGACAGGAGCGGGAATTATTTTTGGGTCTGTAGAGTCACTACTGTAGCACCCCTGTGCTGCACTGCTACCCAAAGCAGCACCCTCCTGTCTGGCAGGATGAAGATCTGCCAAACAGGGCAGAGGGCTGAGCCACCGCCCCAGCACCACTGAGCTGCTCCCTGCATCTAATGCTCATATCGTGCTGCACAGTTGGCACCCGCTGCCATGCCCACTTGTCCTCACACTGCAACTGGCAGGGAGGGTGACTCTTAATGGAACAACCAGGGGTATGGTTTTAGCCAGCCAGGTAGGTCACTGGGAAAAGGCATGTTCATAGCCAAGGCACAAGGCAGTTGGTTGGTTACTGCTGTGAATGTGGAAAGCCTATAGCTAAATCAGGTGGGGGTTTTCTTCCCATTTATAAAAATAAATAGAAGTCTCTGAGCTCCCTGATGCAAACTCTATGCAAATTTAGACCTCGTGCATCTGAGCCTGTGGTTCTGAATGTCAGCAGATGTCCCTGGAGCTGCTCCTGGTACAGGATCAGAGGTTTGCAAGCCTTCGGCACGTCTCACCCCTGGAGCTGCAGAGTGCATGCCTTCTCTGCTCAATCTGGTCTGAGCACATCTCAAGAAGGTGACTCTGAACACGCTTTGACCCATGGAGCTGGCAGGAACAATGTGGCATCCTGGGGATGGCGCAGCAGACAGGACCCTCAAGCATGAAGCTGGATACAGTCCCAAATGCAGCCAAGCAGTGAGCTGGAGCTGACAGCTGTCTGTAGGGGCCGGGGAGCCTCAGTGAAGGAGCCCTGGGCCATCCAGGGGAACTGTCGTCATCCCTGTGGCTTCAGGAGACTCCTAGAGCAGCCTTCTCACACCGTGGAATGATTCACCCATGCTGCCCTGGCCCTCCTTCTGGCTGCTACGTGGGATGTGGCATGCCACATCTGCCCACAGGGGAGTCTTGACTTGAGCTGGCTTTGCCCTGTGTGCTGAGCGTCAGGAATAAAAATCAAACCAGATGGAGAGCGCTGGAGACCAAGGGCAGCAGTCCCTGCTGGCATGGTGCAAAGGCTTTCCCACTTCCACCAGCTAGTTGTGGCACAGAGGAGCCCATCTGGGAGCTGGTCATGCCCCACCCTGCCAATGGTGTGGGCTCCCTTTGCCCAGTCAGGGGATCAAGCTGGCGGAGATACAGATCACAACCAATACCTGGTAGAACAACTTTTATTAATGAAGCTGTTCTTATTAGTAGAATCACGCTGTTAGTAACAGAGCAGTGCCACTAACTCACACCCCTGCAGTTCCCTGGCTGGAGCCCCAGCAGGCAGGCTGTCCCTGGAGGGTCGTGGTGATGTGCCAATGACTTTTAGGCTCAGAAGGTCCTTCAGGGGTCCCTGCTTCCATCAGATCATCTGGTTCCGCAGCAGCGCACACGCCAGAGCCCAGGGCAGGCACGTCCTGCCAGCCTCCCAGCACACATGCTTGGAGAGAAGGGCTGGTCCCTGACCCAGCAGAGCCAGGAGCCCTGCCAGCCTCCGCACTGTGCCTGCTCCTCTGACAAGATTGATGGGGCAGCTAAAAGCATTTGTAGCTGCCTCTTAGAAAGCAAGAGAGTGTGTCGTTGCCTTCTGCAGCTCTCACAATACCTGAGGACCTGCTGCAACTCACACAACGTGAGCTTAATTCCTCCTCCCTACTTAGGCTCTTGTGTTGCTACTGCTGTGAGTTAGTGGAGTGCTACAGTTCCAGATAAAACTCCGTACAAGGTGTGATGTGACAAACTGACCTTGATTCAGGGAGCATGTCATGCCTACCGTCTTCAGGTCGACAGCTTGTCCACTTCCAGTTTGCTGAAATCTCCACTTCAGTGTGGATTGCACTGCATTCCCACGCTGCTCCCAGAGGATTTGAACCCACCCCAGACTTTTGGTCCAAGTTCTGCCAAATCCAAGGTAAAAGTCTTTGAGCACGCAGGCAAGCACACGGCTGAGTTGGAGAGGGGAAAACGAGGCGACTGGTGGGAGCAGTGGTGTTCTCAGAGCACCCCGGCACTGCTGCAGGGCAGCCTGCACCACAGCCAGCCTTGTGCTCCAGCAGGAGAAGAAGCAGCTCTGTCGCAGGAAGGAGGACACAGAGGTAGGAGGCAGACATGAAGCAGCAAACATGCCTCTAGAAGCAGGGCTCCAGGAGTCAGGAGCAGGCCTAGCAGTTCATCTGCTCTATGCTCGACCCAGTCGCATCAGGGAGTCAGACTGTCCTGAAGGACATCTGTCATGGCACCTGGAGGGTCTTGCCATGATTTATTTACTTAGCCTTGCACCTCCCAACCCAGGTCCCAAGTATAACATGTCTAGGAAAACCATGCACTTCTGTGAGCCTGACAGCTTGTTTTTCTAAAGCTGAAGGTCAAAGAACAGCTCCAGCTTCCAGGAGGTTGGAGACATCATGATAAAGTAGCCAGAGGTGAACAGGAATAGTCAAGAGAACATGTGAAGAAGGTAAAGGAGAACTGGGTATTAAACATCTGGAAGTGAGCCCTCATTTCTGGTCCACAAAAGGCAGACCCAACAGATCTCCACATGGAGCTCAGCACCATTGATTTGGACCCATGGCACCCAGCAATGAAACAAACCAGAAGTTATGAGGAGAGGGTGGTCTCAGGACCAGCTAAGTGGGACTTGGAAAGGAATCATCAACTCTGGGAAAATTCCTGCTGGTGGCCAAACCCCCGGCAGATCAAACCCACAGCCTCAGCAGGGTGTTGGATCTGAGGTGGCTGAAGGGGATTTTCCCTTTTCTTTGATCCGTCCATGCCATGCTGAGGCTTGGTACAGCAAGTCTCACCACCCAGGAGGAGGGCAGGATTAGGATCCCTGCAATCTGTGGTGGCACAATAGCAGCAGTGATGTTCATCGCACTAACATTAACGCTGAGCTGATGGTACAGCATGCTGCTGATGATCCCAGTGTGAGGGGTCAGGCTAAGCACTGCTCCGAGGGAGAGCAGGAGCATGGAACTAGCAGAGGTGTAGGATCAGTGTAATGCTCCATCAATACCGCAAGCACGGGGGACAGCATCCCCTGCACTGTCTCGATGGCAGGTCCTGCAAAGCCCAGAGGGTGGCTTGGCAGCAGCGGGACATGGATCCCAGCCCTTGCAGGGTGGAGGGACAGGAGGGACCAGGGCTCACACCAGGGCTGCGACACAGCAGGGTGCCACGGAGCCACACACGCTCTCTCATCGCATCTCTGCCTTCATGAATGATTGCTGAGAGGGACTGAAGGAAGGCTGCACAGTCCTTGGAGCTCTGCCCCTCTTCTCTCCCTTGCCAAGCAGGCAGAAGACATGTGCTGCACATATCACAGGCCTCTGAGCCACTAAATCCCTCCTCCCCTGCAAACCCCTCCCCAAGCAGTAGATTAAATGGTGGCGGGGCAGGGGGGGGAAAGAAATACCACTTCTTCCAGGCAGTGCACCTCAGCCAGATATCTGTCATCTAGGGTCTGACTTTCCTCCTGCCTTGCAGGCTGGCCATCCCGGGCTGGAGAGCTGCTGGGAGCTTTCTACTGGTTGCCTTAGCTGTCTGCGCACCAGACTCCTGTCTGCACTGCTCTTTTCCAGCAGTTGGGCACTTTAACAGGCATCCAGTGATATTTGCTGCCAGAAAAGTATTTTCTACAGGAAGAGGCTTTTTAAAGCAAATTAAGAGTGAGGGGTTATTTAGCACTGGCAATGCCACAAACTTGCTCAGTGCATTTCTGTACAAAAATTGCACAGACAACAGCAGGAGGCTGCAGAGTGCTCAGTCTGTGACTTTCCATCTTCCCCAGCCTTGCCATGCCAGCTGGCCTGCTCCCATCCCTCTCCTCCCATGTTGTAAAGGTAGAAGCAGACTCTGCTGCCATCCCCTTGTGCTGCCTGTACTCTTTGGGATGCTGGTACCTTGTTTCTCAAATGAGGCTCAAGGGATCACCTGCATCGCTCACCTACCAGCTGGCCAGGTAGGTTCTGCTGCTGGCAGGGTGGTGCCCACCCCATGCCACGACAGCGATGGGACCCCAGGAGCAGAACAAGCACAGGCCTTTCTCCACACGGCCTGTGCCAGCAGCTCTGCTCAGGTTGGGCTCACTCAGTCTGCAGGGAGCGGGCAGCAATACCCTGAACTGGGCCATGTCCCCAGCCCTGGGGAGGAGAAGGGGGTGAGTGGGTGGTGTAAGGCTGGCTGCGCACCAGGACAAGGGCCATCACCAGCGCTGGGGAGGGCATCGTGGCCCCCCCTCAGCCCAGCTTCCTGGCTCACCCACAAAAGTAGCCCAGAGGTGCCAGACCTTGTCTGCAGGGAAGTGAAACGCCCTGCCTGGTCCATGCTGCCTGTGCTGGAGAGGCTGGTGGCAGAGCTGGGGGCTGACGGAGGGACTGGGGCTGATGACAGGGACGGGGCTGATGGCAGGGATGGGGATGATGGCAGGGATGGGGATGATGGCAGGATGGGGATGATGGCAGGGACGGGGATGATGGCAGGGATGGGGCTGATGGCAGGGACGGGGATGATGGCAGGATGGGGATGATGGCAGGATGGGGATGATGGCAGGGAGAGGGATGATGGCAGGGAGAGGGATGATGGCAGGACAGGGATGATGGCAGGGACGGGGATGATGGCAGGACGGGGATGATGGCAGGGATGGGGCTGATGGCAGGGACAGTGATGATGGCAGGGAGAGGGATGATGGCAGGACAGGGATGATGGCAGGGACAGGGATGATGGCAGGACGGGGATGATGGCAGGGATGGGGCTGATAGCAGGATGGGGATGATGTCAGGGAGAGGGATGATGGCAGGACAGGAATGATGTCAGGGACGGGGATGATGGCAGGGACAGGGATGATGGCAGCGCTGGAGATGATGGCAGGGCTAAAGTGGTGACAGGAACAAGGCTGATGGCAGTAACCACAGAGAAACTCTTTCCTGGGTCCATGTGCCCTTCTGGGGGAATAGGGGACCCTGTGAGTGCCCACGAGCATGGCTTCACAAAGGGGCACAGCGCCAGTGCTGCTCCAGGTCACTGGGGAGATGGCCGGGAGTGTGTGTGCTTCTTTGATGAAGACAAATGAGCACATTTATGTCAGCTCCAGAAAAGTAACATCTGCATGGGGCCTTAATGAAAAGCCAGGTACTTGGTAATATAATTACCGTCTCGATTGTCAACAGCAAATTAAACCCTGTTTAGGCTGGGTGCTGCCTTTCCTCTGGGGTTGTTTTCCGCAGGTAGGAAATCAGCAGAGCTCTTGGGGCTCAGGGCTTTGTTGTTGTTGGGGGGGGGGGGGTGTTTACTCTCATGGACGCAAATTACTCCTGTCCCTGGAGCATTCATTCATCCTCCTGCCTCTTCTGATGCGGCACAGGCACAAGAGGCAGCTTCACCCTCGACACCCTGCCCTGCCCTGCAGAGAGGTGCCGCTGCAGGGGCAGTCACACCTCTATCTTCAAGGGGCTTGATCTGCAGATTCAAACCCTGCTCCCAGTCTGGGCAATTCGTCAGCTGCAGGAGAGGCCTCAAAGCACGTCCCGAGGGATGCGAAGCACCTTCAGTTCCCCATGAAGGCAGAGGCTTGGTAGGCACCAGAACACAGGGTCCAGGTGCTTATTCAGAGCGTGACTGGTCTGCTGCCTCACTGCTGCGCCCTGCAGGGAGACCTCAAAGCAAAGGAGGGTTTAATGTACTAATTGGGTTTCCAGTACCTCCTGGGTCATGGTGACACCAAGCCTAGAGCAATCTAAGTTCATCTAGATTCTAGCTTGCTAAGTTACAGCTGGCACTGGCATCAATCTGGAGTGGAGAGGAGCCCGAGCGAGGGCCGTACGGCTCCCAGCCAGCGCTGAGCCCTGTGGCACGGCCAGGCCAGCCTTGTGCAGCTGGGCTTGCAGAGGGATGCAGTGTTCCATGTCCAGGAAGGATGCTCATGGGCTTCCACTGGGCTCAACTTTCCTGGCCCTATCACTTCACTGTCTACACTTCCACCATCAGCATCTTCAAAAAACCCATCAGCTGATGGGGGGTCTCAGAGGTCGCTAGGAGGGGGCCTCAAAGCTGGGGAGGACTTGATGCAGCTGCACTGCTGCTGCTCAGGGAAGTGGGAGGAAGCCAGCAGGCAGTGAGCGACAGTGTGTCTTTGCCCCTTGCACTCCTCCACACTCCTCCTTGTGCTTCCAACTCCCTTTTTTGACCATGCATGACATTAACAGCTGTTCTTAGATAATCACAGATGGACGGGAAGCCAAGGCAGCTGACAGCACAAACATCCCGTCTGTGCCCAGTACTTTTCCTTCCCCTGCTCTCTGTCCCTCTCTGAGGTGGAGGAGACCAGGGAGCTCTGTTGAACACGTGGCCTCCCTACCAAAAAGCTATTTTATCCTCTTGGTGGCAAAAAAATGCTTCCAAACATGCCTTCCAATGAGACAAGCAATATTTTTAGAGTGGGATGCAGTCATGGTGTGAACGAGGGGGGCACAGCACGGCCTGTCCCATGTTCTGGAGATAGAGCGCACATGTCCCCCAAGCAGTATGAGTGGGGTGGCTCTGGTGCTCGCTCATCATGCAGGGTGTGTTTGTGCTGTGTGGTTTTACTGATGGGTTACTGTTTGCCCAGAGGACTACACTGATAAGTGCCACAGCCTTTGCCTGCATCTCCCTCCAGCCCTAGTTCCCAAGTGCAGCGTGAGAGTTTTCAGCAGGAGCCCAGGCTACAGAGGGTCTGGACAGAGCAAATCATCATGTCTTGGTGTCCCTTCTGAAGGGCTCAGAAGCACTTTGAGATCTGTGGATCGAAAGAGCTTGTGGGTAAAGGCCAGCCAGGACTGCTGAAGCAGAAGGAGTGAGGGCTGAAGCAATCACCTGAAATGTGCAATGTCCTTTCACCTTCACTCTGTTGCTTCACACTCAGGCAAAAGCCCCTCTCCCGATCCTCTGAGCAGCTGGCCAGCTGTGCCAGCACCAGCCCAGTGTGGCACTGTCTGTCCGTGAGAGCCCTGTGCCAGGGCACAGCACCGGCAGCGTGACCTCCTTGTCCCATTGTAGCCTGTGCAGGAGAAGTGCTTTGGCTTCTGGTGCGCTGCAAACAGCTGTTCAGAGGCCGGCTGTAAATCGTGTCTCTGAGCGGGTGGCAGATGCAAGCCAGCAGGCACAGACAGCCAGGACCCTACCACAGGGCTGGAGCATACGGAGCAGTGTGGCGCAACGCTGCCAGCTTCCACCCCCAGCCCCTCCAGCCACCAGCAGGACCCTGGGACAGAGCAACCCCACAGGCTGGAGGGGCCGGACTTGGGTATGGGGGCAAGAATTTGCCCTCCCAAGTCCATCACATGCTCCTTGCAGAATCTTGACGGAGTCACTTACTGCTAAACCTGTGTAAAACAAAGGCAGAGCATCCCTGCCCCATGGAAGAGCCGAGAAAGAAAAATCCTCAATCCTTGAACGCAGTGGGATGGCCATGTCAGCTCCTACCGCTGTGTGCAGAGGTGCAAGAGGGAGATGGTCAGAAGCCATTTTAGGCTGGTGCTCCATGGCATCCTGATGTTGTTTTGTCCCTGGAGGTGTTTCTGACGATAAGTCAGCTCATCCTGCCTGGCAGTGCATTACACTTACCAGCCAGCAGAACAAGATGCCCTGATGATAAATAGTTTCAAAGGCAGGACTAGGTAGGGCTCAATATATTATCATCTTACTACTAACACATAGCTTCAGGTGCCAAAGAGCAGCTCTCCTGGCATGCTTTCAGGGCCGTTATGCCAGAGCTGCATCCCAGCTGCAACTTTGACAATGACACTCTTGAGCTATACTTATTCAGGTGCAGCATGCAAACAAACCACAGAGCAACCAAGCAATTAATAGGATTCTCAGCCTGTCCTGTCCCAGATGTTATTTCTAAGCATGTCCTTGGCCAGGACTGTTGAGGGTTGTTCAACCCTGTGGACCAAAGGTCCCAGGGATCTGGTTGAGATAAGGAACTGCTTCCTAACGCTGTTGTCAGGTCCCCGCTGGGCACACAGCCTGCAGGCACAGCCACTGCCTGGACCAGTGCAGGCAGGCGGGCGATGCCAGTGTGGGGGATATAGGTAGCATCAACAGCCCCATCCTACTCCTGCGGCTCACAGCTCAGGGAGAAAACCCTGCATGAGTCTCCTCGGTATCCACCTCCCAGGCCCTCAGTCTCTGCAGGATCTGACTCCAGCACTGCCCGCTGCACTCCCTGGCTAGTCTGGCTTGAAGTTCACTAGTGGGTCTGGATCACACGCACACACAAGGATGCACCACACAGGAAAAGAAGGCAGGTCAGACTGCATGTTTGTTCCTCCCTGTTCTACCTGGATCCATCCCCACCTTTGACCCTTCTCCGAACCATCCTATAACAAGTATTGTGCAATCCCCAAATTCCCTGTTTCAATCTCCAATCGTCCCCCAGGAAGCCCTGGGCACTTTGTGCGCAGCCCCATCACCGCGCACACCTTTCCAGAGAGTTTCTGCTGCTGAGTCCCCATGGGGGGTTGCCACGGCAACAAAGGTGTGATGGCTCAGAGATGATTTAGGGGTGTCTGAGGGTTAGCTGAGGTCGGCACCTCCTCATTTCCTCTGGACACTCTCTGTTTATTTGCATTGTCCTTACACAGCCATCCTTGAAGGACAGGCACAGGGACACAGCAGGGGAAGTGTGAAAGAAGGATGTTTATCACGGCTTTAGGTGAGCATAACTCTCATTTCGAGGTGTGGCGCTTCTGTGTAGCATAAATATGTGTGACAAGCACCATAGCAGCCCTGTCTTTGAAGGATATTTGTGACCCGTCCTGACCTCCTAGCAAAGAGTCTGTTGTCAAATAACAGCAAAAATTGGTAAAATAAATAAATTGGTGTCTGTGAATGCCTGAGCTGAGATTAACTTGCTCGTTACATGGGAGTGCAATTTGGAATGACATGGGATGACTTGGGAGCATGTGTAGTGTCATCACGACTACACTCCCACCTCTGAGCACGGGAACAAGTACCCACAGCATCATGTTGCTCCTCACTAGACACAGCACAAGTGCTCACATTAGTCCCTAATAAGCCCAGGGCCCCACTGTGCAAGCCAGACACAAATTCATATTCAGAGACTTTTACAGCCCCAAATGGCTTATGAGCTATCCTGGTATGACAGACAGAGGAAATATCATAAGCCTTGCATTACAGATGGGGAATTGAGGCACCAAAGGGTTTAAGTGACTTAACAGGGATTCAGCGAGGAGTATCTCCAGAGCCCAAGCACAGAAGCATCCCTGGAAGAAGGCCTGACCTTTCAGCGTCCACCTCATCAAAAATCAAGAAGTATCAGCAGCTACAGATAAGCATTCATGCTGCCAGCCCAGCTCCAGCATGCCCCCAGCTCCTCCTCGCTGCATCAGGCTGGTGGGATGCAGGCAGCCCTGGGGACAGTGCCCTGGCAGAAACCTGTGCCCCCTCCTGCTCCGCGGCAGTGGGGACCGGCTGTCCCCTCCTCTGGGCAGGGAGCACAGAGGCCCCACGGACCAGCACACAGAAGATGCTGGCGCAAGGCTGATGCCAAGGTGAGACAAGTAGCTAACCTGCTGACAGGAGGGAGGTCACAGAAGCAGCCCACATTGCCACACGCAAGCCTCCGGAGCCCACTGGCACCTGCAAGGAGAGCTCTGGAGCAGAGAGGGAGTTAGAAGATCCCAGGCAGCTCTTCCTTTAGGGGCTCTGTGATCCTGTTTGTCCCCAGCTTGCCACTGTCACCTGAGCACTCCTGGGGTCTTCTCAACAAATTTGTCTCCCTCTTCTTTGCTCCTCCTCCTCTTGGGTACTGTCGGTGGCTCTGGCTTGTTGTGTCGCAGCCTGGGGAACTGTGTCAGCACCCGCCCTGTGCGTGTGCCCGCACATGTGCATGTGTGTGAGTGTTGGCGTGTGTGTGTGCATGAATGTGCATGCTTGGAAGGGGAGAGACAATCCGTAACCTAGATAACCTAGCATAATAGCTTACCAGCACTGCTCTTGAGAGTGACTGGGCTTTGGAAGAGGCCATGGGGAGCGTGGGCATGAGCGTCTGCGTGGACAGGAGGGGCTGGGGTGCATACCCCCCGGGATCGGTCACGCAGGCACCCTTGTTAGTCCTGGCTTCCTCCATCCTCACTGACACAATCAGCCCATGGCCCAGGTTTCCTGTGCTCTGTAAGAGTTCAGGAGGAGGTCTGCAGAGAGGTACTGAAGTGGTTTTAGGAACACCTCATGTTTCCAGACATGGGAGACCAGGACAATCAGTGTTGGACGCTCAGATGTCACGTTTGTCTTTCTAGAAAGCCGGAGACTGAAGATTTTGAAAACACCACATGCTGAGATGTATTTGCTTCTTTCCGATTTTTCAAGCTATTTGGCATGCCATCGTACCGCTGCAATCAGAAGGCCAGAGCTTTGCTACTTAAAATACAGGAAAGCAAGCTGGGTTTTCACATAGACCCGTGGCTCCCGGAGCCGCAGCGTGTGAAGCCCACACCAAATATTGTGAGCTGAGAAGTTCACACGAGTTGGCCAGGTGCTGTGTGTGTTTGTGAATGAATAAATTGGCAGCTGAACTCTGAGCTGGGAGACAACCTTCAGAAATTTCCTGCAGAAGTGCAAAGTGGCACTGCAGCATGCGCAGCCTCGGTGGGCTGAGAGGCTCCTGGCTTTGTTTGGGGTGGGGGGGAAGCTGTGCTGACTCTGGAGACCCAGAGGGGCTCCTGCAGGCTCAGGCCTGAATTGCTGTGTGGCAAAACAGCCCCACACCCGCTTCACACCCTCCCAGGTTGGGTGGGAGCTCGGCCAGGCTAAAGTGGCCTCAAGGCCCTACAGCTGCAGGGTGGTGGGCCAGTTACCCCATGACCCCCAGCTGCAGCATCAGGCTTGGCTTTGCAAACCAGTATTTGCAAGCGAAAAAGGTATTTGCTGCTGTTTTTTTTTTTCTTTTCTTTTTTCTGAAAGAAAGATGTCAGGTGCTTTAGCAATAGTGGTGAAAGGAGGACTTGAGGAATTGCTTCCGAGAGCAGATGTGTGGCGGTGTAAGTTGTAGCTGTGAATCCTGGTTCTGCAGGCAGTGTTGGGGGTGATTTGAGACTCATCTGCTATAAATTTTGGGTAAAAGGGTTTTGGCAGTCTATAATCTCCTTCTCCTGTGAGGAGTTTGTGTCTCAGGTTTGTCTTGGCAAATGTGTGTCCCTGCCCTACCCAGGACTGCTTCTGATAATCCCTTTCTGTGTTATGCTCTGTATTTCCCTGGGACTGAGCAAGAGTTTGTCTCTGTGGCTCTCCATTAATATTATATACTGTATGCTTTTGAAGCTATTCTGTGGTTTGGCTGAGGGCCTCACTTAATACCTGCCTGATCTCCTGGCTCAGAAAAATCATTGTCAGGTTTGTAGGCGCGTGGTTCACGCTAGCATCACGCTCAGGAGCAGATTCAAGGAATGAATGGGATGTCAGAAATGCTCTGCAGTAGGGTAAAATCTGAGCCCCCAGACACCAGGGGCAGATTTGCCTGAGTGGAAGAGATGGATCCACAACAAGCTCCTGAGGCCTTGATGCCCTGGGAGCTAGGGATGGGCACAGGATGCTTAAAGCCAGACACGGCAAAGCCCTGGGTGGCAGCACTGCCAGGGAGCCACGGCCCCGAGAGGGTGAACCTGAGCTGCAGTCAGGTTCGTGAGTCGCTGTGCTGAGCTCTGCCCAAGCACCCAAAGAGGGAACATCTCACCGACCTCCTGAGACAGGCTGGGTACGAGGGGTTAGGTATATTCCCCGTGATTTACACAGCGAGGGTGTCCTTGCTGTGGGCTGCAGCGAGGAGTTGTTCCCAGCACTGCAGTCAGGGTTTAGAGAGGGGCTGCCCCATATGGAGCTGGGGCGGGGCTGGGGGGCAGCCGCAGTCCCTCCTGCACCCCACGCCCCTGCTCTCCGTTCAGCTCGGCCAGATATCCTTCGCCCACTGGTGAAGGAAAGTCCTTGTGAACTGCTTTCAGGCTGGGTTCGCCATGGCCATGGTGTCACCCTGCCCCTGGCAGGCTGCTGTCCCCACCGGCTTGTTGGCTCTTGCAGGGCAATAACCCCTGGGAGCTGGTACGGGAAGATGTGATGTTCATGCAGGGAGTCAGCTGGTGGTAGCTGCGCTGGCCCTGTTCACACATGTCTGCGGGGCACACAAGCCCAGCGCAGCTGCCTGCCTGTCCTGTCCAGTTCTATGTCTCAGAAACAAGGAAATAAATGACCCAGAATGAGATTTTTAAAGCTGAAGGGCGCCCATGTCAGCTGTGATCCTTTTTGAGGCATTCACATCTGCGGCCCCGAGTGACGGCTTTCCCACGGGACCTGCTCCAGCTGTACCCGGTGGGTGGCTGTACCCCGATTTCCAAAGCAGAGCAGCGTGCCAGGCCGACTGCCAGCGGTCTGGGGCCACCTGGGCATCCCCCAGTTTGAGAGCGTGGGGCTGCCACGCCGGGGCTGGGGACCGGTGCGTGTCCCAGGGTGTGGTGTTCCCAAAGCGTGAAGGGGTCCACAGTCTGCAGAGTTCTGCTGGTATCCCCGCTCCAGGTTGCTCTCCTGCTGCAGGTAGTGCTCAGATCCTTTTCTGTTGCAGAACCCTGGGCTTTCCTCAGCCTCCCACATTTTGTCTCCTCTCTGCTCCACTGTAAACTGCAGACAGGTGCTGGGGAGCCAACAAGGGGGCTCACAAACCCAGTGTTGGTGGACCCCACAGCTGCATGGTAGGATCAGAATTATGTTAGACTTGGTTTTTTTCCTGTTTCTTGCCATACAACAAACTGAAGCAGAGTTTTCTGGCTTCCTGGGGTGAAAGCTGAATTACTCAACCAGACAGGGGCACTGAGAGAGCTGGGAAGTTGGACACCTAGTTGCAGCCCAGCAAAGCATGTCTGGGTGTGCTGCTGGGCCTCAGTTTCCCCCTCTGTGAAGAGCGGATGGTTGTTCTTAGATGTTTGCATGAGGCGTTGCTGCCAGACAGACACCTAGAGCAGAGTGCTGAGCTGAACAGAGTAAATGGGTAACTTTAGCCATCCAAACTCCTTGATGGAGACCTCCAAACCACAGGCCATGCTGGGAAAGGTTTTCATTTTCCTGCATCCCCTTCCAGATGGTACACAGCTGGTGTGAGAGCAGAGGGGAGTGTCAGCACTTCTCCTGCTGCAGAGACCCCCTCCCGGGGCTGTGCCTTGCACTGGAGGACAGAAAGAGGTTGCACTGGTCCTGTGGGTCTGGCTGGCAGCTGGGGACCGTGGCTACAGCACACCCCGCTCACCATTGGAGATGTGTGTGCTTCGTATTAGGAAATGGCAAGAATGGAATCAAGCTGCTAAAAAGTGACCTGTTAGAGAGAAAGGAAAGCCCACAGCTCCCTCGAAAGGGTGCCTGGAGCCTGTTTGCTTGCAGCCAGTGTTAGATGTCCTTTCTGCTTGGATTTTTCTTTAGAAACAGTCAGGATTTCAGGTTTCATCACACTCTGCTTTGGTGAGGAATTTCTTGGGCTGCCAGAAGATTAGGACACAGCATTTATCACCTGGCAGCCTGTGGAAAGGGCTGTCCTGCCACCCCTGCTCATTTTTACCCTTCTCTTTCCCCTCTTAGTACCTGCTGGGGCACTCCTGTGCTGCACCAGACCAGAGTTAAGATCTAACCTCATGGGGAAAAAACCAGCACTTTCTGGTAATCTGGGTCCCAAACCAGCTCCGTGGGGGATCAAGCAGGATCAGGGTTTCTCCTCTCTCCTTGGGCTCCTCCCATTACTTGTATCAGGGTTTTTCCCAGGGCCGTCCAACAAGGACAAAGCAACAGGACAGCCCCATCTCCAAGTGAGCAGGAGAGCAACCCAGGAGTAGCACCTGGTCAGAGCAAGGAGTGTGCTTTCCCAGGGAGAGGCTGCACGGCAGCTCCGGCATCACTGAGTTACCACAGAGGTCTGGCAGGATGCTGGACACCTGCCTTTGCAAAACACAGCCTTGCAAGCTGCTGTGAGACCCGGTCTGGTTTTGGGAAGGAAGGTGTCACACAGCTGCGTGTGTGACCATCGCCAGGTTGGCCATGGTGTTTTCCTGATCTCCAGGGGACGATGCTACCGGGGGTGGTGAGCGCTGCGGCAGGTCGCTCCCGTCTCCATCTCCCTCTGGGTGTTGCCGGTGTGTGTTCGCACGCTCTGCGCGGGGCGGCACTCGCTGCCACCAGCTCCCGCCACACCGGCCGGTGCCCCCGCGCTCACCTGATGCCAGTGAGCTGGCGGCTGCCAGCCCTGTCCCTGCTGCCGCCGGCCACCGGGGCTGGGTGGGATGCCCGCCGCGGGGATCCAGCGGATCCAGCGCCTCATCTCCTGGCAACGGTCCTTCCGTAGCAACCGCCGAGCCGCCGAGGGGAGCGGGAGCGGGAGGGCTGCAGCCGGGGAGGAAGAAGAGCGGGAGGCCTTGGCGGACCCCCCAGGTACGTGTGGCTCTGGCCGGGCTGTGGCTCTTGCCAGGCCCTGGACTGGTCCTGACGGCATCCTCCATCGGGCCCCCGGGGCAGCACGGGGCCAAGCTCTGGGCTGGGTGGCCGCTCGCCCTGCGGGTGCGTGGGGTGGCCGGGAATGGGGAGCAGCGTGTGCGGGGGCTGCTGGCTCCCGGCCGTCACCCGGGCAGTGGAGGGCGGGTAGTGGGGCCAGCGGGGCCTCCAGCTGCTGTGGCCCAGGCATGCCCATGGCCTGCCCAGCGCAGTGGGCTGGTAGAGCTTCCTCCGAGGACATCCTTCCCGCGTCCTTCCCTCAGCTTTGTCAAGGCCAAATCACCCACTGTGCGGACCCCAGTGGGGTCTTCTCCAGCTGCCCCTTGGCAAGGAAAGCCAGTGCCCACAGACCAGCTCTCCCAGCAGCCAGTCAAGCCTGAGCCCCAGCACATGGGAGGTTCCCCCCTTGGGGGCTGGTCCTCCTCGGCCCTTGGCCCATCTTGTTTTTTCAGCTGCATGTGAGTCAGAGAGTGAACATCTCCGTGACTTGCCTCTGCCCTTGTTGTTACTTTTTTCCTGCCAGCCTATTTTAAGCACTTTTCTTTGCGCTCCTCGTTGCCTCCCCTTTGTCTTAGCAGTGCCTGCACCTGTTGAATGCAGACTGGTGCACTCTGCCGCTGTAGTTTAAGCTCAGCTTTTTGGTGTCCCCCCCACCTCTCCAAAACCCTCCCCACACACATCCCCTCCACACCATGCCCCTGGGTGGGTGCATCTCTTGAGCTGAGGCCGTTCCCCTCCCTGCGAGCAGGGGGCTGGACACCAACGTCTGACTAAGGTTCAGGGCTGGGTGGTAACATGGGGATGGTGGGGACATGGCCAGGTAAACCACAGGGAACTTTGTGTCCCTCTGCAAAGCACAAGGCTCACACACAGGACAGGGACCCTCGCTGCTGTTTGCACTTGGCCATACTACTGCCTTATAGCATCCCCCCCAAGATTTGCTCTGTGCCTCTTCATTAGCTCCGTGGTTCCCACCCTTTCTGCTGCTCTTCTTTCTCCATCTCTGACAGCACTGCCATCCCTGTGGGGCTCAGGAGTGTTCCCCACGGGGCTGCAGGCTCAGGCTGCCCCATCTTGTGCCACAGACATCTAAATATGTACGGAGAGCTGGAGTGAGAGCTGCAGCTTACACCAACACGGGCTGCTGATGTGCCTCTGAGGCAGACAGCACACAAGCCCCTGCGGTAGTCATCATGGCCAGAAATGCTGCTTTTTTTTCTGCACATGAATAGTGTGCAAATCAGGCACTTGGAGAATCATGGCCAGAGAGTGCAGGTGCCAGAGGACACGAGGAGAAAGCATAGCTGGGGGCGATCCACCCGCAGGCAGGCAGGCAGTGGGGAGAGGAATTAAGATGCAGCAGCCTCCCGCAGGCACAGGCAGCTCTGGGCATGGATGTGGTGGGAGAGCAGGGCTGAGTCAGCTCACCCCCCTTTCTCCCACCCCTGTGCCTCTACCTCCTTCCAAGAAAAACCTCGTGGAGCCAAGGTGGACTGATTGAGGGATGAAGGGTGTAAACAGGCAGTAAGCAATGTCTAGCTATCACTCAGTGCTGCTCTGGGGCTGTTGTATATCTGGCCAGCATTTCTACCAGGAGGGCCCTGCACTTGACTGTTGATGCTTGGTCCCACTGTCTGGGACTTGCCTCTCCCTGGGCCCTGCAGGTGCTCCTATGTGGGACATTCTTCAGACACAGCAAGCCCCCAGAGACCCAAAACCTGAGCCCAGGTACCCTGACCATGCTGAGTTTCTTGTCGGGGGTTCTGGTGTCATCCTCAAATGGCATGTTTGGTCCAACACTTCAATCTGGAGATCCCCATCTGGAGATTTCCAACCCCAAAAGTCACTTCCAGGATCCCTCAGATTTCTTCAAGCTCCCTGCTCATCCCAGATGAACAAAGTCCTTGTGACTCCCTTTGGTTCTTGAACTCTGGGTCAGCTCTGGCTGGAGCAGGGAGAACAGTCAGCTCAACTTGCAGAATGCAGTCTACCCCATAAATTCAGTGGCTTCCCTCCCTTTCTCATTCTCTGGTCTCTCTGAGACAGAGTGTCAAGGAGCTAATCTCTGTCACTGGCTCAGCAGAGGCAAAGGCAAGACAGGGCGTTGAGGTCCCATGCCCACAGGTCTCTCCACAGCTGAATGCTTGCGCAGTCCCCTGATGGTGCGGGGCTCTGCAGGCAGGGAGAGCTGGGAAAATCAGATCTGGGGCTGTTGTAGGAAGGACAGGAGAAGAAATAGCGAGGTATCTCTGGGCTAGTGGCAGCTGACCTGAAACCTTCAATTAGTGCTTGATTGGTGCAGGACCCCTTGGAGGAACAGGAACTAATTATGCTGGAATCTTCTCTGTATGCAGAGGGACCAGAAAAAAGCATATTATTCTACCAAGTGCATCTGTGTCTGTATGAGACAGGTCCAGGTCTACCCCAAAAGCGCAGCCTCCTCTGTGGCAGGTTTTTTCTAGCCTTATTGAACTGAGCCTCCCAGAACTAGATATAGCTATCTCCAGAAAAACTCCATGAAGAGACTGTAAGATCTTATGCAGATGGACTCTGTCTTTCCAGACCCGTGGGCAGACGAGTGGGAAGAGCCTCTGATCTCTGTTTTTGGCCTTCGTATGCTGCTGTGTTTAAAAATTTAGCAGCTATAATTTCAGGCACAGCAGGCAAGTCTCTCCATGATGCGATTGGACTGGTCCAATTGAACTGAACTCCCAAGAAAACAGCAGGACCTTGGCTTGACTTTGGACATCCCAGACCCTTGGGGATCCCCTGAAATAGGTTGGAGAAGCCCGGGAGGCTAGACGCAGAGAACAGGGAGCAACACCGGCTGTTGGCAGGTGGCCTGGTCCCCCGCCAGCCCCAGTGGCAAACACGGCGCAGTTCCATGGATGGATCTGCATCGCTTGGCACGGAGGTTTCATTGCAGCCAATGTCCTTTCTAACGGCCGGCTGCAAGGAGCACTGAATGCAGGTCACACTTTACAGGACTAGGGAGTGGGCTCCTGGCATGCCATGATCTCGAAAAGGATTTAGGGGTAAAGGTAGAGGAAGCATTAAATGCAAGGTCCCAGTGAGGCCAGTCCTAAGGGAGTAGAGTCAACCTGCAAATCCCGAGGATTCTGGGCTTGTTTGGACTGTTGAAAGACAGGGGATGCGACAGCTGTCTATTGATGCATTACTGGGTAAACACTGGAGTAGGGAAGAAAGACGGAGTTCAGCTAAAGGACACAAGAAATGGTGCAATGTTTGGAGATGTTCAAGCTGAAAATTCAGACAAAAGCACAAATCAGCACTGTGGGGAGGTGCTGCAGGGAGAGCAGGGCTGTTATGCCTGGGGGCTCCTTACATCGCTCCACTGCAATGTGGAACAGGAATGGAGAGGTGGCTCCCTGCCCGTACCAGGCCTCTCAAAATCGTTGGTAAAGCAGCTGCATTTCTTTCCAGGCTCCATGTTTCAGATGAGACACTAAGAAATTGCAGACAGAAGTTGACCCAGAGCAAGAATTAAGGTGCTTGATCTATTTATTATGTTCCCAGCAGGATAAAGGGTGTCATGGTCAGAAACTACAAGAACCATTACACAGACAAGATATTTGGTCCACATGGCTCAGGAGCATTGCAGAGGACTGCCAGAGGGTGGTGGTTAGGAGATGAGACTAAACATGGCCATAGCTTCATATAACATCCTGGCCCAACCCAGGCTGTGGGCTTATTGCAGGTGCAGATGGGTGGCATCCTCCAGCCCAGGTCCCATGGGACCCGGTGTGGGAGCAGAAATGGTCCCTCTGCTCCTGCTAGATCTTCAGACCTTGGACACGGTTGAGTCCAATTGTGTTATTGCTTCATGAATTCATAGTGCCAGGATGATCATGCTCCAGCAATAATAAATTGCAGCAATAAGGAGAGGTAATTGCAATTAGGGCTACTGTGCTGTAATTAGGATTTTTGATACAAAATGTCAGAAGAGGCAGAGCTTACAGCATGGGTGGGTTCACTCTTGAAGCCACACGTGACAGAAGGGCCAGGAGGTTCCTCTCAGTGTTTACCAGCCATGGAGAGGGCTTGAGGACTCGGCAGGTTCCCCAAGATGTGCCAAACACCAATCTGCTGTAGATGTTGGAGAGGACCAGCTCATGGTCACCCACTGGTGACTGTCTCCTCTCCCAACCCTTGCTGCTGGCCTCGGGGAGCAATGCTGCATCTCTTCCTCTGAGCCCAAAGGCCTAACACCAGCCTGTCTTCCCACAAGGGCTGTGGAGCAGCAGGAGACCTGGGATTTGCCAGCCCTGGTCCCCACTGACCCAGCCAGCAGCTTTGAGGGAGGCAGCGGCTCCTGTAGCATTTGCTCACCTGCTCTGCCACGCTGCATTGGCAGGAGCTGACTGCCTGTCCCCTGCCAGCGGCACACGCGGGCAGCGGAGCGTGGGAATGGGCTCCCCTTGCCTCGGCGTGGGCACACCTGGGTGCCAGCCCCGGGCAGAGCAGTCAGCTGCTGAGCACCTCTAACCCTGTCACCCGTCCTTTCGCTCTTCGTTGGCACCCCCAGCTGCCGGTGTGCCTCGGGCTGCCCACTTGGTGCCCTGCTGGCATCGCCGGCCTGTGCAGGGAGGGTGGAGGGCACCTGGGCTTCAGGCAGCCCTCGCTGCCACTGTACAATTCAGGCAGGGACTGAAGGGTGCCCCCGTGTTGCACCACGCAGGAGAGCTGTGAAGAGTGAAATTTTTCAGCCAAAATCTTTTTTTGAGAGGGAAAAAAACCCACCTTTTGATTTTTTAGATCTTCTGGGGAAGTCACCTGCCAGACTGAGCAGGTCAAAATCCATTTTTTTTAAGTCAAAATGCTTCATCTCAATACTTTCCTCCAGGATGCCTCAGCAGCAATGTCAGAATTTCCTTCCATTTTAGTCTAATTTTATGATACTTACAAAATTCCATCAAAGCTGGAATTGAAAGCTCTTGCTTGGGCCCAAATAAAATAGTTTTGACTTTTCCAGTTGCTTGAAAAAATGTTAATTTTAGCGCTGCTCAACTGAAAATTATTTTTTCCTGGTTTCTGGCTGTGCACCTGCCCCCTTGACCTCTTCCACTGCAGGAAGAGCTGCTGGGGTACCAAGCTCCCTGGGGGAGGGGGTCTTTCCAGTGAACAGCCAAAAGAGACCCTGTGCTCACTGCTGTGCAGTGACGTCCTGGTGCGCTTCAACAAACACCAGCATCTCTCTGCTTTGGTAGTGCATTTTTCCAGGGGAGGAGGGAAGTCACTGGAGACAAATAACTCTGAAGGTTAGGCAGTACGGACTGAGGAGGGAGGGTCTTTTGGTGAAAAAGCATCAGCCTTGGCTTACCACCATGCCCCTCAGCTCTAGGGGATGTCCCTTGCATGTGCTCCTGCAGGTCTCCTTCTAATCTGTCTCTTCTTCCAGGGGAGCTGGTAAGCTCCCCATCCTGCAACATTCACCTTTATAGCAGCCTGTCTGTCTGTCTGTGCAGACAACAGGACTCTTCTTCCTCTTGTTCTGCTCTAGTTTTACTCTCTCTCATGTATTTCTGCAACGCTGCCTGTTCTGCTCTCCGCTCCACCTCCTCCGCTTCTGTCCACCCTCCAACATGTGAGTACACCAGCTAATTGCCTGGGACACATCCACTGACTCACAAACTCTGCAATATTCAACAGGAAGAATGGAGTAACTGGCATGACCTGCCCGTTTTGCCTGTCTGGTATCTCCTGGCCCATCTATCCTTTGTGTTTATCAGGCGTCTAAAATAAGAGTCATGTTAATATGTCTCTTCCTCCCAGGAGTGTTGGGAGGATTAATTAGTTAATGTTTGTACAGTGCTTTGAAGATAAGTGCCAAGTGGGATGATGATAGGAGTAGAAATGGATTCTTTCATCTTGTCTTCCTTTTTTCACATGGGCTAACGCTAACAGCTGATGTGCTCTTCCTTCGCTAGGTCACCTGGTGGGGATAGTGTTACCTCTCGTTGCAACCAGGGTGAGAAGATAGCGTGTGAGCAGAACTCATCAATGGGGAGTAAATAAAAAAGCAGAGAGAAGGTGGCCAGCTGAAAAAGCAGCAGGGTTCAGGTCCAGTGGGGTCTGGGCACGCAGCTGCATGCCATAGCCCTGGGAGGTTGTCGCTGGCTTAGGTTAGCTCACTGGGTATGAACTGTGCCTGGGATCTCTCTGGCTTGGGTGGGAAGGGGCACTGCAGCACTGTCCCCCGATACAGAGCCCGGCTCACTGACTGCCAGCAAATTTGCTACCAATCAGCTCAGTGGAGACATCTCCCCTTTGGATACAGGAGATGCGAACCCTCCCTGGATGACTCAGGCCAGAAGGGCAGTTGACATTTCTCAGGCAGGCAAGGGGTTAATGCCTTAGTGTAGGTAGGCTGGTGTGAGGCCTCAGATAGCTCTAATTGTCCAAAAACCAAGGAAACCTCCCACTGTCATTCCCATCAGGGAACAGGCCATTCTGTCCCGCTGCCGTGAATGTCCCATCAAGATGTCTCTCTGTTATTGTGGGTCTTACCACCAGCCAGGATGGGTTTCCACATCCCAGCCTCCCTGCTCTACTGGTCAGTCTGGTCTCCTGACTCCTTTCCTTGGCTCTCCAGCTCAAGAAGTTTGGTTTTGCTTTAAGCCTACCTTTCTCATAAAACCCACGTAGCAAAAAAAAAACCAAAAAGGGGCTGAGTGGGAGACATGCCCCCACACTATTTGACTGGCACATCGGGAGGGATGGCCCAAGGCATTTCTGCCAAGGGGGGACCTTCCCAGGAGCTAGAGATAAGACAACATAGGACAACGCTGCTTTCCTCTGGGCTCCCAGTCCTAAGGGGCTAGTTTGGGTCTGATACAGTGGCAAGGAGGGCTGGAATAAGAGTGGAGGACAGATATTTCCTGAGCATAGCAGGACAGCATGATGCTCATCCTCCCTTCACGGTGTGACTCGCTCCAGAGCCTGCAGGGCAGCGCTGCAGCTGAGCCCCGCTGCACCTGGGTTGCTGGGCCACGCGCCCACCTTCTCTCCTCATTCCCCCACCTCGGCTACACCCAGACCCTAAACCGCCCTGAGGACAGGACCCATGCAAGAACAGCACCCGATTTTCTGTGCGCCGCATAGGTGTGCGTGCTGGGGAGAGGGAGTGTCCTGAGTGTGTGCTCAGGGGCTGGGCTGCCCCTGCGAGCTCAGGGCTTTTGCTGGGCAGCCCAGGGCTGCACGGGGCTGCACGCGGCACCTCCATCGCATCAGGGAAGGGAAGGTCCCGGGTGCCAGCGCACTGCAGCACTCTGAGCCCAGTGCCCATGTGCTGCAGCCCTGCTTCACCGACTGCTGTTCATCGACACTGGGGCTTTGGTAGCTGGGATTTGGTGGCTGGGTCTTGTTAAAACTGCTTTTGGACACAGTGGCCATTTTCCATGACAGTTCCAGGATGCGTATTGTCATTTTTACCAAAATCTCTCTCTGGAATGGCCAATGCTCTTCACTTACCAAAACCACACTTTCTTATGGAAAACTGAGCATGATTTTCTCATGGAAAGAATGTGATTTTCTTGTGTGGAGTGGTAGCACAGGAAAGTATTTCACCCACAGGACCTTCTTTTCTTCTTTATTCCTAACTGTGCAAAAGGAAAACAAACTCCAGTTGTTTCCCCAAATTTCCTTCAGTCATCTGTGCCAACCGCCCCCAAAAGCAGCCAGCTCTGGGGAAGATCACAGCAGCTATCCCCATCCTGGAGCAATACAAGGGAAGCTGAGGCAGAGCTTCGCTGCCTGAGCAGGACAAGTCAAGCGTGTTGAGCAGCAGGACTGAAATTTCAGGCTAGAGAATTCCCACCAGTCATGCCGCAGCCTTGGCTCCATCTCGTTGTACATCAATAGTGGATGAGCTCCGGCTTTGTCTGGACTGGGGAATACATGTTGTAGCTAGCGATGTTAATTAAGCGCTAACTAGACTGATGGAGATTTATTTTCAGGCTGCCTGCTAGAAACTGGTTATACACATCTGGGAAATTGAAAATTGACCTCCTGCTCATTTCCTGTCTTCTCCAAAGCAACAGTCCCTTACTGTGGTAGCCTGCAGAAGCTATGGGGTAGGCTCCTCCATGTTCCCTCGGGGCCGCCTAGACAGGCCTGGCAGGAAGCAGCTCTTCAGCCTGGCTCTGGAGCCTGGTCCTTGCCTCCCTCCATCCCAGATGCTGATGCAGGTGATCAGCCCTGACGCTGGCTGGGTGGTGTCCCAGTGCCCCTTCCTTGCCTTCCTCCCACTCCCAGCCTGCACAGCCCCAGGGAGAGGGAGGCTCTCATGGGTGTGGAGATGTTTAAGCCTGGAAAAGGGAGGATGTGGTCAGTGCGGGGGGCAGGTAGGGCAGATCTGGGCTCAGCTCAGCACTCAGGGCATGCAACACCACATCCCTGGAAGTTTTTTCCACAGTGAGGACCACAGAAGCTGTCACTGGGCAGAAATCAAAAGACTCTCCCTGTCTCCATGACTGACCGTCCCTATCCTGTGCCTCAGTTTCCCCTGAATAATGGTGATGGTTTGAACAAGGGCAATGGTTTTTGTACTTAACAGTGTTCATCCTTTTGCTGCAGAAGAGGCCAGCAGCACTTACAGCAGAACAGGTACAGGGTGCTCTGTTTTTCCATACCCGTGCAACATGAACTACTCCTTGATTCCTTCATGGAGCTAACTGGTCTCCACTGGGCCACCCTGGGGAATTCTCCTGTCTCCGGGGCAGGGTGGGCTGTGAGTCCCTAGGGTGGGACGAGCTCCCTGTTTGCAAGAAGACAGATGATGCCAAAGGGGTCCAGGCTTAGGGAGAAGCAGCAGCTGCCTGGAAGCGCACCAGAGGGCTTTACAGCCTGTCTGGCTCAGTGCTGGGGCTACAGGCTCCATCTGCTCCTTGTCTCAGCCCACAGCCTTGGCCAGCAGCAGAGGGGAGGCCTGTATGGGGAGGAGAAGAACAAGCCGCACTTCACTTTTAGGTACTTTTAACCCTTGAGTTTCAGGTGACCTGCAAACAAAGCCCACAGCCCACATACAATCTCCTGGTTAGTGCTAAAAACCAGCACAGCAGTCGCCCATAATGCTTTTATAATCTGCTTTCTTTAAGATGACTGTTCCCACAAGAAAAGGAGGGGGAGGCATGATTAATTTTCATTAGCCTTGTAAATAATAAGCTTGTTTCCGCTAGGCTTGCCCTGTAATTAGGGCTCTGGTTCCAGGGCCCTGCAGAAGGAAGCTGAGATTTGCTGGTGACTCACGGGAAGCTGGACCAGCCTGGACATCCCACCCTGGGCCAGGAAAAGGAAAGCAGCTGGGGCCCCCTCAGAGAGAGAGAGCTTCCCCTTGCTTGGGAGGGGAAGGGAGCAAGGGACAGCAGTCCTCTGAGGGGAGAGGGAAAAGCCCACCTCAAGGAAGTCTAGGCTGAGGTTTGCACATCTTCATTATTCAAATGAAAATGAAAGCAAAACTTCTGGTTCAGGGCTGGCATCGTCTGCCCCAATAGCTGGATGTTGAATATGGATGTAAGATGATCTCAGGAGTTCAATGATATGGAGATGAGGTGGGGAAGGAGCACCTGTATATTTGCATTGAATCTGGGGCTGAATGACCTACAGCAGCCAGCACCCAAGCACACAGCTTGTGTCCAAAGCACCGTGGAAATACCCACTCTTGAACCACGGAGTGAACAAGCCTCTACAGCTGAGGACACCGCTGTGCCTCTGTGAGAGGGACCACACAATGGTGATGTGTGATCTTTTGGGTAGATACGTGGTTGGGGGGGCTCAAAACCTCACATGAACAAGAGGGGAATTTTTGGAACCTCCATTTCTGTTTTGGTGCCTGCTAAACAAAAACATTTCAGTTTTTAATCTGAAAATGCTGTTTATTTCAATTTTTAATCTGAAAGTGATGTTTTGATATATTTTTAAAAATACAATTTTTTACAACAAAACAATTGAACAGTTTAAAAAAGCCAAACCAACCCAAAAAAGTATTATAGACCCCCAAAAAATGGTCATACTGATCCCAAAACACTTATGCCAATTCCTTGGGAAAAAACAAACAAAAATTTAATTGCAGAAAAGCCTGAAAGAAGCAATCCTTTCCTAAGTTTATCCAGAAACTGAAAAATTTCTGTGTATGCAGCTCTCCCATCCTGGTCTCTGGGAGCTGTACTGTCTGTGGTGTGACTTTCCTTTCTCAAAGCTCCTGTGGATGAGGTGGCACTCACCAGAGAAAGGAAGGACCTGTCCCTCGTGCTCCTCCAAAGAGGCTGTATGCGAGGTAGACCTTGAACCCAGCTCAGCTGTGCCCAAGCTGTGAAGCCCAGGTCTGGAGCCTCATCCCAGTCCTGGCATAGGTGTGTGAAGCCCATTGCACGGAGATTTGCACAAAGGGCCTGGTTGTGCCACATGACGCTGCTTGTGCAGGATCACAGCAGAGCTGCAGGGAAACAGCCTCACCCAGAGCAGTTTTCTCTTCTGCTGGCTGCTGCCCTGTCCCTAAGCTGCCTGATCCATGCCCCTACCCCAGCGACCAGGGGCACGGCAAAGAAGCGTTGCCTGGCACATAATGTCCTTCATCATCACGTCCCCAACTCAACACCTTCTTTTTGAGAGGACAAGACTTGGCCCTACCCTACCATAAACCCTATGCCAAGCAGTGGTGCCACGCTGACTACAAACTCTTCTGTGATCCCCGCCCCCCCCAGCGAACATGTATTTCGCTGCCACTCCAATTTTATTTTTCCATAGCCTTACCTAGGTTGCATTATACCCTCCCTTGTTGTAGGCTGATCCTACACCTCTGTGTGCCCTAAAATGCCTACCCTCCAGGACGTGTTTGGACACAGGGTTTTGGCTTAGTCTGAGATGGAGGTGGCGAGTGAATGACTCTTGCAGTATTTGGCATGATTCATTCCCTTTGCCCAACATACTGATACTGCTTGGAACCAGCTGAGCATCGCGTTTCCCAGTTCCACAGCTCCCCCAGGGGCAGAGGTTGCAGGATGTTAGGCCAGAGCAGAGGTGACACAGCCACCTTAATAGATGTGTGCAGGGAACTGTAATTGGAGAATTTAATGACTCCTAGGAGAGAGGCACTGGTTTTGTGGCAAGGGGCTGGTGGACAATCACTTCCCCCCATGCAGCAGCATTCAGAGGACATGTAGGTGGCAGAGGAGGTATCAGTGCTGGAGGCAGGAGTGCCTTCAGCTGCTCCTGCCCTGTGGTGTGGGATGGTGCTCAGCTCTTCTTGCCCAGAGCAGCTGCACAGTGTCAGGAAGCTCATGGCTGAGCAGCAACACTTTGTCCTGGCCCAAAAAATTCACATGGGAGGAAATAAAAGAGGGACTTAAGAGGCTGAGATCTGGGAACTGGAGCACACCCAAAGCAGAGAACTGCCGCTTTGGTTACTCTTCTCCTTAACACAAGGACAAAGCATCATGGAAAGTGATCAAGGTGCAATCCTTTTTCCACAAGCAAAATTTGCCTGTGGAACTTGCTGCCATGAGATATCAGAAGCACAAAGCTAAGGAAGTTTCAAAAGAGAAAAAAACAAAACTGAAAGGAATGTGGATAAGGAGAATGTTTCTGCCTACAAGAAGGAAAAGCCAGTCTTTGGGTCCTCTGGAAAATGCAATGTCCAGGATACCACCAGCATGGGGCACCTCCTAGAAATGGCTCCATCCCAGCAGCATGCACATAATCCCTCCTTGGGCTTGCAAGGTTCCCCGTTACCTCTGCATGCTGGTCAGAGCAGTGTGAAAGTCGTACTGTCCAGCTCAGGCAGCCTGGGAGGGGAACTGCAAAGCCAGGCGGGAGCCACTGATGAAGGACACTTCTTCTCCAGTTTCAGTGTGCAAGAAGATGTACAGCTTCAGCAAGGCAACAGCCAGTTGTGGCTAAACACTACTGGAGTCAAGAAAATAGTCATCCTGGATTGGGGTGACCACCTATTCTACGGCCACCCAAAGTCTGAGAGCAGAAAGTGGCTTCTCTGCTGGGTGCTCATCCGTGTGCCATGCCCTGCACACGAGCCCAGTCCTACAGCCTCCATGGGAGGAACCTCCTGCCAAAGAACTAAGACACAGCGTCTTCTGGGAATAGTGTTTTCCCAATCTAGCAGATGCAGCAAAACCCCTTCTTGAAAGAGCTGTTTTCTACGGAAAAAACAATTGGCACACTAATTAAAAGTGACTGATTAAAGGGCTGAAAGGGAATTACTCATCTTGTTAAAGGCAGGCACCTGCAGAGCTCTTCTTGCTACCAGAGCGACAGCATCTGACAGCATCCTCCATACCACAGAGAGGACACCGCTGCTCAGCAGTGGCGGGTGCGTGAAGCAGCCCTGATCAGCGCAGCACATCCTCTCATCCAGCACAAACCCGCAGCCACCAGCCCAGCCCATTCCAAGGAGCTGCAGCAAATTGATCCACCGTGAGGCAGTGCCAGTCGGCGGCTGTCGCTGTGACAGCAGGCAGCGCAGCACATCGCACAGCAGAGCAGTGGGTGCCATGGCCAGGCTGGTCACACACAGCACGACCCCCTCCCAGCACGCACACTTGCCCTCTCTATTTCTGGGCTTCTTCTAGCACCAGCGTGATCTGCCCTTACTTGGGTTTGCCACAGACGGCTTCTCCATGTGCTTGTCCTTCTCCATCCCCTGCAAAGTGGTCATGCCAGAGCAGGGCTCAGGCAAGAAGAACAGAGCAGAGACCTGCCCCGGGGAGGTTCAAGTATTTCTGCCTCAGTGGCACCCAGTCAGGTGATGCAGATTATTCCAGATGTCATGCCAGGAGCTTTGCCAGAGCACTCAATACCACAGTGGGTCACCAGAGCTGGTGAAGGGACAAGGCTAAGGGTTTCTCAGCAGGAGCTATGCAAGCATGGGGCTTTCTGACATGAGTGGTTGTTTGGCAGACCTGGTTTAGGGATTTTTTGCTGAGATTTTGAGTGGCCATACCGGGTTGTGTCCAGCCCCAGCGAGAGATGCAGCTCTTTATCTCTTGTTAGCCTGACCAGACAAGCAGTGTCAGGGAGGGAGAGCAAGGAGCAGTGGCAAGGACAGATCGTTCAGGTCTCCTCTGCCACAGGAGATTAGGTCTTCCTCCCATGGGGCTCAGTGAGCGTGGTCAGGTCACAGGCACTTTGCAGCAGGAAACCCATCAGACCCCAACCAGGAACAGGCTCCTCATTTCCCTGGGTGAGGAGCCCAGCGAGAACAGACACTGCAGAGCCGCAGGCTGGGAACAGGCTGGGCAGCAGAAGAGGTGGCTCCAAGCCAGCTCCTCTGGCCTTCGCTTTGCTCTGTAGCCACATTTCATCTCTGGATGGCTCTCCCACCTGTACAATCAAACCCTGTGTCCTCTGGCTTTGCGTGATCAGCTGAAGGTTAAAATAAGAGCCGACAGAGACAGTGAGCATGTGCCAATCCATGACCGAATGTAAGTGCAGCTGTAGTCACAGAGGAATGTGCTCATCTTTGGCTTTGGGTCAATGTGCCTCCATCCTTTTCCACAGTCATGCATAGTCTTCTTGGAAAACCTCTTCCAGGTGCGCAGCCACCACTGCAGCCCATGTCCTGCCTAGGCTTGGGCTGTGGCCAACAAGTCTGTGGTGCCCTAAACCTGCCCTGCAGCCCCCAAGAGGGGTTTTACTTCATTGTCTCTCCCCTGGCTCAAGCCTGGTCGTGCTGCACTGGTGAGCAGCTAGCGCAGATCCGTTTCTAAGCCTGGTCTATCAGCAAGAGGCTGGAGGCAGCTGTTTCTTTTCCTTGCGTGCCTGGAGTTACTGCTGGCAGGGTTCACACCTTCCTTCTAGGCCAGCCAGGTGCTAACTTGGAAGGAACGTGGAGTTTCTTGGAAGAGGTGATGTCCAGGTGCTGATCAGTAGTAATGTTCTCCCATAGGGCCAGACACTCTCCCCTGACCTCAGCTCAGGCTTTAGGGAAGGAAAAAACCTGCGTAAAGGGTAGAACCTATGATGGGAAAGCATTCACCACTTGAGAAAGGCTGAGAGCCTCCCCCTGGCATTGAGGTGCTGTCTGTAGCTGGACAGGGGTCACCTGGGGCAGTGGCCTGTCTGTGGCCCATGCCAGGTTCCCAGGAGACAACCAACAAGCAGCTCCCTGATCTGAGCTGTACCTGCATCCATGCATTTCCCAGCCCTTCATAGACTTTCTCCCATGCTGCTGGCTGCATCTCAAAGCAGGGAGGCCACTCTAGGACTAATGAGCAGGGGGATCCCAGGCTTCTCCACAACACCTGGCTGGAGCAGGGGAGTTCCTCACTGCCTTACCTGGCCCAATAGAGGGTCTGGCATTTGCCCTCTCCAGCCTATGGGACTGGGCAGTCCTGGGATGACTTGTCCATCTGATGCTGTTCTATGTCTGTGGTACTCCCAGTGCTATTTTTAAGAAAAAAAAAATACTATAAATCTGCTCTGTCTCCTGGAAGATGTGAGCATGAAATCAGGGGCAGTGAGCATGTGCACGTGTCCCATTTATCACAGTCCCCCAAACCAGAAGTCACTTTTGGAAAGGTAGTAGCGACCAACAAAGAAATCCCTGAGTTTGTTTATCCTTCAGGTCTCAGAAGTGCATTTGAACTAAATATCTTGAGAAAAACTTCCCAGGTGACTTGAGCTTTTGCCCATGATGGAGAATGCACTGCTACTCTCAGCAGGACATAGTCTTTTTAATGGCTGATTGCTCTTTTTTGTTAAAAATAAAACCTTTCTTTGCTTGTGGTCCAGACTGAACCATCTTCAGCTGCCTGCCCCGGGATGCACATGGGGTGCTGGCTGCAGTGCTGAAGAGCTCTCTGTTGTCAGCCTTTTAAGGACTGGTGCTCTGCAGTTCAGTTGCTCACGTTCCTGGTGTGTCCCAGTGTGAGTCACATCGTGCAGTCCTTGTGGCTCTTCTCTAAAACATCTCCAGTTTATCAACATCCTCCCAGAGGTCAATCTGCCAGAAAAAGACCCTCTTTTCTAGAAAGATACTCTCTTTGCCACACACAGGCCCTGCTTCTACTGCAGTGTCCACTGATCAAAGCAGAGTCTCATTTTAACCATCATTTTGTACACATGTCTTATGTCCAGCTGTTTAGCCACCATGTCCCTCCAGTCCATCTTGGGGTCATGCTAGGATACAGTTCTCAGCACAAGTCTCTCCAGTTAAGTTCCTCATTACAAGGCAACCTCTTTTCCATGCATATCACAAAGACGCTTGCAGAGCAGGCTGGCAGGCTCACCAGGATGAGCTGGTGGGTTGTGGAAGGCCCCACACATTCTCCATCTTCTGCTTCCTGTGCTAGGACACAGATCTGTAAGTTTTACAGGTAGATATGACTCAAAAAGCTGACCTTGTCTGCCATGACATTCAGTGTCCCTCTTTGCACCCTCATTCCTCTCTAAAGGTGTTGATTTTAACATTTGCTGGTTTTAACACTCCAATTATGTGACACTCCTAGCCAGATTTCAGGAGCACAAATAGGTCAAAGTCATGTCCATGTGTGAGCAGAGTGTATTATCCAGGCTCCCTGGCATCTGTGTGAAGGCAATTAAAGAATTTCTTCTCTTCAAGTCCCTTGCTGTCTGGACCAATTTTATTCTCAACATCATGATGTCACGCTAATGAAGTCTTCTCAGTCCCTCCTACTTACCCTTCTCCTTCATTGTTTCGTATCCTACTGGTCTGTCCCACAGCCTCCTTGCTTCCCATGCCCTCAGAGGAAGGTGTTCCATCATGAACAGCATCTCATGGACCACTGCACCACACTGGACCCTGCCAGCTCACACCCTCATGCTGCCAGCTGGGCACTGCCACAGGAGCCACCTTCTTGTGGAGGCAGGCAGCTGCCCCAGCAGAGCCTCCAGCGTGGCCTGCCTCACCACTGTCCTCCGCACACCCTGGAGCTCTTGCCTGGGAGGTGCCTTGTTAGTGACTGGTGGACACCAGTGTATCTGGGCCCTGGGGAGGGAACATGCCACCCCACTGGGCAGTGGGATCCCTTGGTAAGAGCATCCATCTTCCCTGCTGGATGTCACTGTGGGCGTGATTATCTCACTGTGTGGACCAGAAAGGCTCAGTTCTGCTCCACCCAGCTCCATCTCCCATCCTCCACCGGGAACCTCAGAGCTGTTCTGCTGTTCCCATGCTAAGAATTGGTAACCTCCACCCACAGGGAATTATGTCCCCTCCTCTTTTCCCTGGTGCTGCTGGCCTGCCCAAGCTTCATTCTCTAGTCAGGCAGAGCAGACCCGAGTTGTCTGTTTATTTAGTAAATTAATGAAATAAAATTTAATGTAAGATCTTACCAGAAGGGAGGGTGGTATTTCTTTCAAATGAAACAGATTTCAGTTACTCAAACTCATTCTGTCTGAAGTCTTTCTCCTTCATGTACTCGCAAGCTCCAAGGCTTATGTCCAGGAGGTCTTGCCAGGTTCACCTGGGTACAGAAAGAAAGAAGAGAAGCGCCGCTGTTGAGTCCCCATTATGTCTCTGAGATTCCTCTTGACTGACGATGATGTGGGTTTTGGATCGGTCTTGTACACCTTCTAGGAGTCAATGGTCACAAAGGGTGCATCTTTTGCCTCAGCCTCTTGCTTACTTCAACTTCCATAAATCCTAGGCAATATTAGTGCACACTGTGTTTGTGTTCAGGGTACCTTCCTGTTGGGAGAGCAGGAAGAGGAACAGCACACGCACTGTGCTGTAACCTTGTTTCCCTCCTCCCATGACCCGAACAGAATTCTTCTGCTGACGAGTCACCTGTGTGGGGACCTTTGCAGAAGGCCAGCCTTCTGGGCTCGGAGAGAGGAACACATTCCTCATGGTTCAGCAAGACCTTGCCACTCTTCCCAGCTTTGCTCGATTGTTTCCTCTAGCTCTTTCACACACATATTTTTTCCATTCATACCTCCTTCAGAAGAATCTTAATCCTGGCTACAAATCTCTTCACTTACGAACAGCCATATCTCATCTGTGCTCTTCACTCTCTCTCCACAGCATCCTTTTTCCTTTCTTGAATGTGATATCCCTCAAATCAGGCCCCAAGCATCCTTCATACGAAATTCAGTTCTTTCTGGGAGACCCAAAAGAGCTGAATGTATTTGTTTTATCCAGAGAAATGGTTATGAGATTAGAGATACAAGAACACACATATATTTATTTTCATTATTTCTGTTGCTGGATTTGCACAGAATGATGCTATGGCCTATTTCATAAAGGAGAGCAGGCCAGAGGTTTGTAATGAGTATACGTGAACTTACAGTCTGTAAATCTAAGTATTAGAAGGAACTCAAGTTAGGGATGATAGCAGGAAGAGGGGAACATCGCATTCAGGAGCACTTGCTGTCACGGGAAGCCTGCATGCCTGGCTGTGCTCTTCACCCATCTCTTACTGCTGGACCTGCTAATCCCCTCTGTCCTTGTGGATGCCCCTGCTGTGCTCACAGGATCTTCACTCGGGCTCACAGCCTTTCTCCCATACCAGACCTCTGGATCCAACATGGGGCTGGCTGCAAAATAGAGAAGCCCAGGCAGCTCGCTTTGCTGCTTCCCTGACACGAGGACTTAATTTCTTCTCAAGTTTAACAAGAGCAGACATGGGCAGTTTGCTGAGGCTCTTTCATGTTTGGGAGAGAAGGAGAAAGTCCCTGCAGTGGGAGGTGAGAGACCAGCTGGGGAGGGACCTTCCTTTCTCACACAGATCCAGCCCGAAGTGCTGATTTTTGAGCCTGCAACATTTCACAGTATTTTCACTAAAATTAAATCCCAGCACCATCTGCACCTTCCCAGAAATGCCTACCATGAATGCTCTGATTGCCTTGCTCTGCTCAGGTTGTGGCCACACCAGTGTGGCCCTAGGAGTGGATGACTGGAAAGGAAAGACCATCCTGCCCTTCACGTTGTGCTGCCGTGTGAGCAGGCTGTGCTTTCCACTGCTCAGTCACGACTGAAACCCTCATCGACTCATCTGGAGACCCCAGCAGGCAATCGGATCCTTTACTCAGAGTTACCTCTTTCTGTCACTTGGCTGCAGTCATCTCTGAGGTGGCAATACCAGGGATCATGAATGCCAGATCAGTCTCTTCAAGGTCTTCTCCAGCCACATTTCAAGTCTGACAGAACCACATGGGCTACAGAAGGGCAGGTTGTGGCCCTTCTCTCCTAGACCAAGGCTTGGAGGAACAATAATCATGAACGGATTCTCCAGTGAGGTTTGGCTGCAGTGCATCTGAGGCCCTAGTTCACCAAAAGTGTCTTGAATCATGTGGGGAAGGGACATCAGTTCATCAGCAGGGCAGCCCTAAGCAAACAACAGCATGGGAACATGCAGACCCTGGAAGGACCCTTGGCTGCTTCCTCCAGCATCCTGTGCCCTCATTGGCTAGAAGCTCAGGGATGCCAGCTTGTCCCCCGTTCCCCACCATTCCCCTTGGTCTGCAATCCACTTGCCTGGGGTTCCACCACCTCTCATAGCAGTGTGTGTCCTTCCACATACCGTCTTCAATCCCACCCTCTCCACACAGCAGCTATGACGTCAGCAAGCTGCTCCTGAGAATGGGAGAAAGAGGGGGATGATAGAGGTGGATCTCTGGTGGTTAATGTAATGTAATTGTGCTGGTGGCATAATTGTTCATTTGCATTTCCTTGGGGCGTTGATGCTGATATTAATTAAAGGTAATTATAACACTATTTTCTCAGTGCAACGGTAGCATTAAAAGACAAAAGCAGTATTACAGACAAAAATGTTTCTTCCTCCAGAGCTTCAATGGCATCTTTTATTTTGAGAAATCTGCGGTAAGTGGAGACCTGGAGCCCAGGTACTGCTCCTCCCACATGTCAGAGTCACTCTGTGCGAAGAGGTCCCAGTGTCAGCAACATTCCTAGAGGTACTCCAGGATACCCTGAGAGTGCTGGTGACAGACACAGACAGGATGGGTGATGGTGGTACTGAACAGATACTTCCAGGGCAAGTAGCTACTGGTGGTGATACGGGATGCTGGACACTATGGTGGATACTTGTGCACCCAGGAGGGGTGCTGAGAACATTGCTAGCAGATGCTGATGATTCATGATGGACATTAGTGGCTCTAGTGATATATAGTGTTACCCTTCGTAACAGTACTGGTGGCATTAGAGCAGGAGAGCAATAGCTTTGCTGCTAGCAGATGGATGCTGATGCTATGGATGGCTGCAGGCAGCACTAGCCATGGATGCTGACTGTGCTAACGGCTACTGCAGGCTCTACATGTCTGGATTACTGGCTCAAACATAACTCAACTCGCTAGTAGCCAGAATTCACTTTTCATGTGGAGAGATCTGTGAAAGGGTTGGATGGTGTCAATGCAATTTCTGCTGCGTGGCCATCTGCAGCACCCAGACTCATCACACCTCGTCTTATCACATTCACACAGCACTGTGTTTAGTGCTGGCAGCAGCGGCCTATTGGCAGCAACCTGCAACCTCATTGACATCTCTGAGCTCAGGACTGTCTGAGTTTAGGATGTGGAATTGTCCGTTGTCTTCAAGAGCTGATGCCTCCAAAATAGAGGCCTTCTTGGTTAGCTGGAAGCATGTTTAGTGTACCTCCTGGATGGAGTGTCTGTCTCTGGTTTTCACAGCTAAATATCCATCAGCAGCAAGAAACTCAAAAAACAAGTGTTTTCGTGTAGAAGACGGGTGAGTTCTGGGGACAGATGTGACTGCCCTGTCTAAATAACAGCTGTCTTGTGCTTGGCTTTCCCAGGGTGTGTGCCTTTCCTTCAACCATTTCCTCTCCATTGTTGGGGTTCAAGTGGTACAGAGCTAGTGGGAAGGTGAAGAGGGTTTAGGAAGGCAGTCTTCTAACCTTCCCAGGCTTTCCATTCTTCTGTCTGCTGGGATATCCACTGTGAGAGTATCTGAATGACTCTTGAATACCAAATCCTCTTATTCTCTACCTGCACTGTACCTGTCCATCTATCTACTATTCATTTCCTTGGGACAGATTATAAGGAGGGCTGTTGAGCATGTTTGGAAGGAAACATGGTGCCGCTGTCATAATCCAGGCATACATTGCATCTGGGATGTCTGTAACGACACCCCGCCAGGCATGAGTTAACCCGCAGAGAAAACCACTTTTGCTGGGCAGTGCCAGGGTGAGAAAGCAGGATCTCATGGGCACTGCAATGTCCATCTCTCCTTTCTGGGGACAAAGAGCTGCTGTCTTATCACTGGCACTAGGGCACTGGTTTGGTATTTGTCTACTTCTCCAGAGAGTCAAACCCACCACTCAGATCCAGCTTTCCTAGAAAAATTGCAGAGGTTTGTATCCTTGTCCCAGCCTTCCGCACGTCCTCCCAGTCAAGAAACGAGGGTTCGCCTGTTTTAAAGCCCTCCTTGAGCAATAGGCAGGCCTTCTCAAGACCCAGATGACCTCCTCTGTTCAATTAGGAATGAAAAAATATAGCATCATAGGAAGGCTGATGCCTTGCTTTGAGTTACCGTGCCATTCCCACCCCTTGCTTCTCAGCAGCGAAAGGCTGAAACCCCAGATTGTCCCAGCACCATGCCCGCATCTTCTCAGTGCAGAATAGAAAGCATGCATGCAAACACACAAGCCTACCTTGGAAATTAATTGTTGTAAACCCCAAACAATATTTAATCTCACTGATAAAATAATTCAGGCTGTGTTCTCTGTTGTGACGGACATTAAGGAAACATTGGGGTTTCCCCCCATATTTATTTACTTTACTTTTCATACAGAGAGCATTTTTTTCAGTTGTTTGCAGCGTAGCTGATGGTGAATGACAATAAAGAAAGAAGTACAATGCTTTAGCTGCAATACAGTAGCACCTAGCGACCAGATGGAAAAGATTTAGCGTGAGCTGCTGAAGCAAAAGTTTAATGATCAGCATTGGTAGGGGAGAGTAAGATGCAGATTTTGGCAGATGTATAGCTAGAACACACCAAAGGTAACTGGCTGCCGTCTGCCACCCCAGTCAGGGGGTTTATCCCCAGAATTGTCCTTCCTGCCTTACCAGAATCTGTTCGCCCACAGCTCAAAGCAAAGTCAACAGCCCAGAAGATAAGTAATACGGAGAAACTGTCTGGGTAACCAGGATCAGATTAGGAAAGCCAAAGCCCTGATAGAATTAAATCTGGCCAGGGACATCAAGGGCAAGAAAAAAAAAGCTTTTATAAGTACGTTGCTGATAAAAGGAAGACTAGGGAAAATGCAGGCCCTCTCTGGAAGGAAAAGGGAGACTATCACATGGGATATGGAGAAGGCTGAAGTACTCAGACTTTTTTGCCTCAGTTTTCACCAGCCAGTGCTCCAGCCACACTGCCCAAGACGCAAAAGGTGAAGGTGGGGACTGGGAGAATGAAGAACCACCCACTGTACAAGAAGGTCAGGTTTGAGATCATCTAAGGAACCTGAAGGAGTACAAGTCTCTGGGACCTGATCAGATGCATCTGAGGGTCCTGAGGGCTAAGCCGCTATCAGTTATAGTTGAGAAGTCATGACAGTCTGGTGAAGTTTCTGCTGACTGGAAAAGGGGAAACATAACCCCCATTTTTAAAAAGGGAAATAAGGAAGACCTGGGGAACTACAGGTCAGTCAGTCTCACCTCTGTCCCCAGCAAGATCATGGAGCGGATCCTCCTGGAAAACATGCTAGGGCACATGGAAAATACGGAGGTGATTGGTGACAGCCAACATGGCTTCACTAAGGGCAAATCACACCTGAAAAATTTGGTGGCCTTCTGTGATGGGGTTACAGTGCTGGTGGACAAGGGAAAAGCAACTGACATCATCTACCTGGACTTGTGCAAAGCTTTGGACACTGTCCCACATGACATCTTTGTCTCTAAATTGGAGACACGTGGGTTTGATGGATGGACCTCTTGACAGATAAAGAATTGTCTTGACATTCACACTAAAAGAGCTGCGGTCAATGGCTCGATGTCCAAGTGGAGAGCAGTAACAAGTGTCGTCCTCAGGGGTCGGTGTTGGGACCGGCGCTGTTTAACATCTTTGTTGGTGACATGGACAGTGAGATCAAGTGCACCCTCAGCAGTTTTGCTGACGACACCAAGCTGTGTGGTGCGGTTGACACACTGGAGGGAAGGGATGGGCCATCCAGAGGGACATTGACAGGCTGGAGAGGTGGGACATGCAAACCTCATGGAGTTCAACAAGGCCAAGGGCAAGGTCCTGCCCATGGGTCAGGGCAATCCCCAGCACAAACACAGGCTGGGTGAGGAGTGGATTGAGAGCAGCCCCGAGGAGGAGGACTTCGGAATATTAGTGCATGTAAAACTGACTATGAGCCAGCAATGTGTCCTCACAGCCCAGAAAGCCAACCGTGTCCTGGGCTGCATCCGGAGCAGTGTGGCCAGCAGGTCGAGGGGGGGATTCTCCCCCTCTGCTCCGCTCTGTGAGACCCCCCTGCAGTGCTGGGTCCAGCTCTGGGGGCACCAACATCAGAAAGACACGGACCTGCTCGAGCAGGGCCAGAGGAGGCCACGAAGATGATCAGGGGGCTGAAGCACGTCCCTTGTGAGGACAGGCTGAGAGAGTTGGGGGGGTTCAGCTGGAGAAGAGAAGGCTCCGGGGAGACCTTAGAGCGGCCTCCCAGTACTTAAAGGGGCTACAGGAAAGGGGGGAGGGACTCTTGATCAAGGACTGTAGGGATAGGATGAGGGGTAAAAGTTTTAAACTGAAAGAGGGCAGATTTAGATTAGATCTAAGGAAGAAATTCTTCCCTGTGAGGGTGGTGAGACACGGGCACAGGTTGCCCAGAGAAGCTGTGGCTGCCCCCTCCCTGGAAGGGTTCAAGGCCAGGCTGGACGGGGCTTTGGGCAACGTGGGCTAGTGGAAGGTGTCCCTGCCCATGGCAGGGGGGTTGAGACTAGATGGTCTTTAAGGTTCCTTCTAACCCAAACCATTCTATGATTCTATGATCTCTGGTGAAGGACAGAGGGTTACAGAATCACCCCTGCTCAGGACAGTCAGCTCCTGACATGGCCAAGAAACCAAAATACAACCACAGGCAGCAAGGGAGTTCCTTAAGGGATTATTTCATGACAGAGACACAAGGGATGGGAAGTCAAAGATCACTTTCCCACAAAGGGGCTGGCCCCAGCCCTGTGCCCCTGAGCAAGAGGCCCAGGAATTTTGCATGTTCTTCTCCCCACCCAGCTGATTTCCAGTCCATCCTTCCAGTCTATGTGCAACACAGAGGGACATGGGAACCACTTCCGCATCTTCCTTCCCTCTGCCTCTTTACATAGGATGCTTTCTCACATTTGCCTTGTGCTTTTGCTAGGACTTAACGAAGACAACCTGGGTGTCAATCAGAGTCGTTGTGTCTTTACAGCATCAGGGTTATGGTCTGGGACATTTGGCAGGAAGACGCCAGTCTTCTCTTTGTGACCTGAGGACATTTTCCCTTTTCTCTCTGCCTGGCAGGTCTTCATGAGAGACAGCTCTGGAGCCCAGAGGGACACAAGGTTCACAGGATGCTGAATCTGGCCTAGTCCCCAAGCCCAGCAAGCTGTGAGAGGTACAGTATGGCCCAGGAATGACTTTGGGACTCTTGAGAAACAGTCAAGGGGCGGGGGGCGGGATGGCCAGACACAGCTGTGTGCTTGTGGCACAAGGGACAGCAGAGCAGGAGGGAGAAGGAGGCTGGGGAAGGGGAGCTGGAGATGGCGTTTCAATGACAACCCTCCCTCCATCTAGTAGTGAATCCTGCAACGTGCCCATCACTAAAATAAAGTTATGAAATCTAATACCGATTGCTATAGTAACGTCACGCCTCCGCGCTGACCTAGTTTGAGACAAAGGAAGTGTTCCCGCAGCTCTGAGCACATAGGAGGCTGCAGACAAGTCTCAGTCTGTTCTCTGGAAAGAATGGCAGAGGGAGCTGCTGGTTTTTCCCCACCTGCCTCCCCTTGGCTCAGGACCCTCAGGCAACATGAGCTGCTTGTCTCAGGCACTGAGCAAATCCACTGTGGGAGGGCATCTCCATCCTGCATCCCAAATGCAGGCAGGGCCCTGCCTAGCTCCATGTGGACCCACCTCGCTTCATCTGGACAATTAGGCAACAGGAATATCTGCTTTGGAGCAAAGCAACGTCCTTGCAAATCTGCAGGACCTGGTGGCGCAGCAGCCATCGCCCTTCAGAGCACCCTGTTACTGTTGTGCCACAAGCATCTAGGGCACGGAGCCTGTCCCCACCCTCCCAGCCGTCCCCACGTCCTCCTCATCTGCTTAGTCCTCGGTACCCCCAGTCCTGGGGCTGCTGCTTGCTCTGGTAGCACAGTGAGACAGGAGGATCCGGCTGGTGTTTTGGGGCAGGGTGGTAGCACAGAAGGCCAAGCAGAGTGGCCTGCCTTCTTCTGTGTCACAAGTTTTCAGTGCAGGTGTGGACAGCCTCCATGCCCGGGGGTCACACCATAAGCAAGGTCGAGGGCAGCCATGTTAAGTGCTTTTCGTCCTCTGCTTGCTCCATGGAGGGCTCTGCAAACACACACACCCTGCTCCAGGCCTGTTGAGCAGCACTGACCAGAACAATCAGTTTTGGTCCCAAATGGTCTCATTAGCTGCTCTTCCAGACAAGCTGGAACGTGCACCATGTTGTCACCAGCATGTGCCCCGAGTGCCCTGTAAGAGAGCAGAGACTGCAGGTAGGTTTCAAAAGACAGTGACCCTTGCTCACTGCCCTGGTCCTTCTACTCCATCTCACCAGCTCTCCTGCTTTCTTTCTGAAAACTCTCCCTTTCTTATCTTGCCTTCATTTGTCTCATATGACCTACTTAATGCTTTGCATTTCCTTCTTCAGAGCAGATCCCATCTTCTGGAGAACTTTGTGAAACTTCTATTTAGGGACAGACAAATAGGTTGTAAAGTTTCTGGGGTTTTGTTCCCTTGAGAGCTGATTATATTACCAGTGACATTTGCATGAAAATAAGTTCTCTGTCTCTCTCAAGAGTTCATGTGCTCCTCCAGCTTAGTCAACACATGAAGTCAAAAACCTTTGTCATATTGCAGCCATTGATTTTCACAGCATTTGGTTGTGCTGCTAACAAAAAAAAAAAAAAAAAAAAGTAGTATCTAGAGCATATAAGAAAGAAAAATTCCTTGTCTGTTTTGAGATGGCTCCAGTCAGACCCCGTCCCTCCCCATCACCCCAGTGGGCATCAGCTGGCAGTCCCAGCAGAAATACCCCTTTGCCTGAAGAACAAGCAGGAGACCACAGGCATGCACTGAGTCTCCCAGGGCTGCGGGGCACTGTGCAGCTACCAGGGGGCCTTGGGAGCCGTATGCAGATTCCACATTAAAAAGGAACAAACCACTTATTCACACGTGAAGTGAGATGTGAGGAGAACTTTCCACTGGTGACATGGGACATAGAGTTAAAAAATCAGTGCTGCACACTTCTTGAGCTCATTCACCAATGTAGCCTACACTGGGATTTGGTTCATCTCGCATTAGCCACCTGGAAGTTGGATTTGTAGATGGGCTGGGTGATCCCATTGGGACACCTTCAGGCAATGGGCGGACTGGTCCTCATAAAGCAATTTGCCCATCTCCTAGGGGTAAGACACATGGTAGATGTGTAGCTGGGTAGGTCCCAGGTAGATGAGATACATGTCTCACTAGAAGCCATTGTCTCCCCTCCACTGCTGTATGGAGAGTGAGGGACAAAGGGCGGGTGTGCCTTGGTTCTCCTGGTGATGCTGTCACACGTCTCAGTGGGAAAGTCCAGGTGCCATTAACCCCACAGGTGCTCCTCAGGAGACCCTGGCTTAAGCTCTTCTCAGCAGCCCGGGACGGGCAGCGTGGCATGCTGCTCAGACCTTGGTACCCACTCTGCCCCTGGGGACGAAGCTCCCTGGCAGCAGTGGGAAACTTCCCGAGGAGAACTGAGTGGCAGAAGGAGGCTGGAAGAAGGTCTGTTGTATAATGAATTGTTCTAAGTAGAAGCCAGCTATTTTTATCCCCTGTGATTAGATTCTGAACTCTTTGAATCATCATTAATGCAACGCCCTGGAAGCCGGCGGCCCCCCTCGGCGAATGCCACATGAAGTGTTCCTGCTAATTCAGGGAACATTTGAATTCATGCGTGTAGGCAGACCGACGTCACCTACACCACAGTATACAATTTTTTAAGCTTCTTGCGGCAGGGTGAGGGGAGTAATTTTTCTTCTGCAGGTTGCGAATCATTTAGTCTTTAGCTAGTTATTAGCATGCTGCTAGGTTTCTATATATAAAAGCCACCCATGTGTTTGCAGCCAGCTTGGATGGCTGGGCTGAGGTTTACGTGGGAGATTATGGTACATGGAGCCCTGGAAGAGCTGATCAGCAGAGGGCAGGACTACTGGACTCCGAAGGGTGCCTGCAGCCCTGTCAGGACCGGGGTTTCTTCCTTCTGGAGGACTTGTGCCCTGAGCAGTCCCATTTTACAGGCTGCTTCTTCTCCTGATGCTTCTACCTGCCTCTCTTGAGCAGCACCTGAATGGCCTCCTGGCCCTTCATGGCCAGCCGTGGCTCAGTAGTGCATGTCTCTTCCCAGCCAGTCCTGTTGAGGCAAACCCTGATTTGAAGGTTATGATCTCAAGAGATGCTTTCCAACCTAAACAAATCTGTGATTGTTATATAAATGCCAGCCAAGAAGCCTGGCGAGAGGGTCTCTGGCTTCTTGCAGGCACCACCTGGACCAAGGTCTGGCTGTATGTCTGGTGCCTGGTGTTTTGCACAGGTGCAGTGATTTTGTGGTGCATTATGTTCTTTAGATGGGACATGACACATGTTAGGAGGAGAGAGCTGAGCTCTCCTGGGAGGTGGTAGGTTCCTCCCTCCATTTACAAGGATGAAGGCCGCTGGGCTGGCATGCAGCATGGGGGCAGCAGCTTTGGTGTTTCCACAGGGAACAAACTTAGAAGCTGTTGGAAAGCTCTGCTGGTGGGAATAGCAGGAAGTCTATGGCTAAGCTGTGAGGGGGAGGCAGAGAGGAGAGGGAAGCAAGGGAAAGAGGGAATGATGCTTTTGGCTGTAATTCTGGGGAGAAAGAAGAGCTCTTCAGGTGCTTTTTTCTGGATCAAGGCACCACTCAGTCAGGGCAGCCATGACTGCGTTTGCAGAGGGCAGCCAAGGAGAGGACATGGACCTCTTGCATGGAAGATGTGTGCCAAGGGCATGGCAAAAAGGAGGGAGGCAGTACAGAGCCTGCACCCACTGCTGGCCGTGGAAGGTGAAATGCAGGAGCAGAAGCACCCGGATGCAGACTGCAGTCCCTCGTGCTATGAAAGCTGCAGAGGTATGTCTGACCTCCCTCCTGGCCACCTCCAGCATCTGGCAGGGCAATCCTGATCCCCGTACCTGAATCTCCACCACGCACACCACTGGCAACAGCACACGAACACACACACACACAATGCACAGCCACACAGACGTGTGTTTGCCCTCATGCTACAGTCCCAACATGCACGCACAAGGAGCAGAAATCCAGGTGAACATCAGGGTGCTCTCGGAGCTCTCTGTGCCCTCCCAGGCTTGGTGAGAAGGAGCAAGCCCTGCCCGGTGACCCCTAGCACCAACTGCCTCTGCCGCGCATTGGACTTGTAGACACCAGCTAATTGCAAAGTGAAATCCTGGAAATGGACTGAAGCAGAAAGCAGTGAGGCAAGGCTGACAGGGTAAGGTACTGCATTTCCTCCTCCTGTCCCCTTCTCGCTGAGAGAGGGCAGAGGGTTTGCCCTGTCCTCTGCCCTGTCTCTTGATGCCCTCAGTATAAGGTGTTTTAAGGTGGGTTTGCAGAGTTTGAGTTGGGAATTTGGCCCATGGGAACATAGAGACATGAGAAAAAGGACAGTTTCTCCTGGAAACCCACCTCTACCCCAGAAGTTAAACTGGAGGCATGGTGGGCAGTGGCAGCTGGTTTGCCCAAGTCCCTTGTGGTGCAGAGCCCCAGTACAGAAGCTGATCGAAGCCAGTGGTCCCTAACATGGCTGGCTTGCAGGAGGTGGTCTGCCCTCTCACAAGCACTGGGGCATCCCAGGCTTTGTTGTTTTGTGTCTTGGGGCTCGAGCCTGTTCAGAACAGTGAAGGAGCAGCCCCTGTGGAGCAGTGGTCCTCTGGCTGCTGCCTTCTCCATGTCACAGCAACAGGAGAGGAATTACTGTGGGGAGATAGGGATGGACCCATGGCCAGTGTCTCCTGGGCAGCCATCCTCTCGATGACACAGTGCTCCTGGTGGAGCACCTCCAAGGGGGCATGGAGCTAGTCTCCAAGGGTGGAAAGGAAAAAGGACATCTGTTCTCCATGTGCAGGGTGGATAGGACAAGACATCACAGGCTGGAGCTGCCACCAGAGAGATCCCAGAGGGACAGTAGAAGCTTCAGAGCTTTATAGGATTGCAAAGACAGAAGACATCTCCAGGACAGCTCATTAGCTGCTGCCCTGGGTGACATTTTGACAGACTTCTCACTCACACTTTCTGCCAGGAGTTACAAACCATAATTTGAAGGACTCACCAAACACTGCCTGGCTGGGCGACTGGCTGGATGGACAGCTGGGCAGGCACGTGAGAGTGAGGACAGGACATACAGCTGGGAAACCATTGCTTTGCTAGTCTTTACACCGCATTGCAGCTGTCTCCTCTTCTACATCCAGTTCCTTTCGGTTACCTCCTGCTCTGCCCAGAGTTTGAGCCAGTTTAATCTCTTTGCTGTTAAAAGGAGAGAGAAAAGCAAATATTTGCAGTCACTGAAGTATCTCTTACAGTAATGGAGGCTGTTCAGCTCACAATGAAGATGTGATTCAGTCTTTCTGAAGTGGAGTGAACCATCTCCGAGCAGCTTCGGCAGCCCCAGACCGGCCCCATCTCCCACTCACAGTAGACGAGCGCAGCAGCTGAGGGTCCTCCAGGAGGGAAACATTGGCGGTGCTGAGCCAGGGCAGGAGAGGAGTCCCTGTGGAGCAGGAAGCTTCCTCAGGCAAGGCTATCGCCTCCTGCATATAACAACCAGGTAACTAAGAATAGGTGACGGGTGATAGTGGTAGGCAACTCCTTTCTGAGACATACGGAGGCAGCCATGTGCCAACCTGACACGCTCTCTAGAGAGGTGTGTTGCTTACCAGGGGCTTGAATCAGGGATGTCACCCAGAGACTGCTGCGCCTCATACAGCCCACTGACTATTATCCACTGCTGTTGTTTCTTGTGAGCACCAATGATACATCCAGGGGCAGTCTGAGGAGACTACAGAGGACTACAGAGCCCAGGGAGCAGCAGTAAGGGACTCTGGAGGGCAGGTAGTTTTTTCATCAATCCTCACAGTCAAAGGGAAGGGGTTTGAAAAGACTGGTTGAATCTGGAAAATCAGCAATCGGTTACAGGACTGGTGCCATAGCCACGGGTTCAGCTACTTAGACCATGGGACTCACTTTGAGAAACCTGATCTACTTCAGGCTGATGGGTTCCATCTGTCAGAGAAAGGGAAGAGCATCTTTGGCCAAGCTGGTGAAGAGGGCTTTAAACTAAATTTGCCAGGGGAGGAGAACCTCAATCCATCCCATTCCTACCAACTTGATGCCTGTGCCAGCAATAGATGCCCAGAGCCTGGAGAGGGATCACAGGTCATCAGGAGAGCACCTGAAGAGGAGCACAAAGGAATTCCAGCCAGAAAGTCAGCTTCACTGGGGGCTCAACTTAAAAGCCTCTGTGCAAATTCACATAGCATGAGGAATAAACAAGTGGAGCTAGAGACGTGAGCGCGCCTGCAGGGCTACAATCTTACTGACATCACAGAGATGTGGTGGGATGGCTCCTATGACTGGAGTGTTGGAATGGAAGGATGCAGACTCTTTAGGTCGCCCTCTATGTCAATGACCAGCTGGAGTACAGGGACCTCTTCCTGGGGATGGATGAGGAGCCAAACAAGAGCTTATGAGTCAGGATTAAAGGGAAGGCAGGAACAGGAGATGTTATAGTGGGAGTCTGCTGAGGCTACCTGACCAGGAAGACCGAGCAGATGAGGCCTGCTATAGACAGAAGCAGCTTCACATTCACAAGTCCTGGTCTTTATGGGGGACTTCAACCACGCTGATATCTGTTGGAGGGACAACACTGCCATGGAACCATGAGGTTCCTGAAATGCACTGGTGATAGCTTCCTCCTCCAAGTGATAGAGGAGCCAACAAGGAGAGGTGCTATGTCAGACCTTGTTCTCACCAACAAGGAGGGCCTGATGAGGAGTGTGAAGCTCAAGGGCAGCTTTGGCTGCAGTGACGATGAAATAGTGGAGTTCAAGATCCTTAAGGCAATGAGGAGGATGCACAGCAAGCTCGCTAACTTTGGCTTCTTCAGGGATCTGCTTGACAGAATAACATGTCATAAAGCCCTGGAGGCAAGAGGGGCCCAAGAAAGCTGGTTGATATTCAAGGATCATCTCCTTCAAGCTCAGGAGCGATGCATCCCGGCAAAGAGGAAGTCAGGTAAGAATGCCAGGAGGCCTGCAGGAATGAACAAGGAGCTCCTGGACAAGGTCAAACGCAAAAAGGAAGTCTACAGAGCATGAAAGCAAGGACAGGTAACCTGGGAGGAATACAGAGAAACCATCTGGGTAACCAGGGATCAGGTTAGGAAAGCCAAAGCCCTGATAGAATTAAATCTGGCCAGGGACGTCAAGGGCAACAAAAAAAGCTTTTACAGGTATGTTGGTAATAAAAGGAAGGTTTGGGAAAATGCAGGCCCTCTCTGGAAGGAAAAGGGAGACTATCACATGGGATATGGAGAAGGCTGAAGTACTCAGTGACTTTTTTTGCCTCAGTCTTCACCAGCCAGTGCTCCAGCCACACTGCCCAAGACAGAGAAGGTGAAGATGGGGACTGGAGAAGGAAGAACCACCCACTGTAGGAGAAGATCCGGTTTGAGAACATCTAAGGAACCTGAAGGTGCACGGGTCTCTGGGACCTGATCAGAGGCATCTGAGGGTCCTGAGGGAATGGGCAGATGAAGTGGCTAAGTGGATAATCCATCATAGTTGAGAAGTCATGGCAGTCTGGTGAAGTTCCTGCTGACTGGAAAAGGGGAAACATAACCCCCATTTTTAAAAAGGGAAATAAGGAAGACCTGGGGAACTACAGGTCAGTCAGTCTCACCTCTGTCCCCAGCAAGATCATGGAGCGGATCCTCCTGGAAAACATGCTAGGGCACATGGAAAATACGGAGGTGATTGGTGACAGCCAACATGGCTTCACTAAGGGCAAATCACACCTGAAAAATTTGGTGGCCTTCTGTGATGGGGTTACAGTGCTGGTGGACAAGGGAAAAGCAACTGACATCATCTACCTGGACTTGTGCAAAGCTTTGGACACTGTCCCACATGACATCTTTGTCTCTAAATTGGAGACACGTGGGTTTGATGGTTGGACCTCTTGGTGGATAGGGAATTGACTTGAAATTCACACTCATAGTGTTGCAGTGAATGGTTCGATGTCCCTTGATTGACCGCACCCTCAGCAGGTTTGCTGACGACACCGAGCTGTGTGGTGCAGTTGACACACTGGAGGGAAGGGATGTGCTGTCTAGCTGGAGAAGAGAAGAGGCTCCAGGGAGACCTTATAGTGGCCTCCCAGTACTTAAAGAGGCTACAGGAAAGGTGGGGAGGGAATCGTGATCAAGGACTGTAGTGATAGGACATGGGGTAATGGTTTTAAACTGAAAGAGGGTAGATTTAGATTAGATCTAAGGAAGAAATTCTTCCCTGTGAGGGTGGTGAGGCCCTGGCACAGGTTGCCCAGAGAAGCTGTGGCTGCCCCCTCCCTGGAAGGGTTCAAGGCCAGGTTGGACGGGGCTTTGGGCAACCTGGGCTAGTGGAAGGTGTCCCTGCCTGTGGCAGGGGGGTTGGAACTAGATGGTCTTTAAGGTCCCTTCTAGCCCAAACCATTCTATGATTCTATGATTTGAGATTTCATATGCTGCTTGGTGTCTGGAGGTGCAGATGTGTTTTGCAGGAGGTGCTGCTGTAAGTGAATTCAGTGCAACCACTCTGAGCCTGCAAAAAGGCAGTACCAGTGCTGCTGTTGTAAACTGTGCCCAAGAGGAAGGTGACTCCAGCTGCTGTTCAGAGTGGTTTGGGACACACAAAACTGCCATAAATCAGGTCAGGTCACCCACTGCACCTCAGAGACCTCTGAGCATCAGCAAAGCCACTGGGAAGAGGAAGGGCAACCCTGAAAAAACACAGGCTGAGGGAAAGGAAGGTAATGGGGCCATGCAGCAAAACCAGCCCCTTCCCCTGGGCTCAGGGATTCATCCTCTCTATGCCCTGGCAGCCCCTGCTATGACCATCTGCTAACCAGGGTCTTCTCCTGCTGACCACTCTGGGTGCCCTCCCTGTGGTCGGGGGCTGTCCACCTCCTTGCCATGGTGCCTGACTCGGGTGGGGGACACAGCAGGGGCACCAGACAGCTGTCGTGGGACACAGCCCTGGCCCAGATTGCAAGCTGCAGCATCATGGATTTGTTAGATTTAATTTCAAGCTTTTTCATCCTTCCAAATTAAAAAGATTGTGCAGAAGTGGTTTGTTGGGTTTTTCCCTTCCCTGACCCCACATCTCAAGAAAGTGCCAAGGATTGCAAAGAGTAATTGAAATGTAATGAAAACAGTTTAATCCGTCTTAAAGGGTAACCAGCTCACAGAGAATGCAGCCAACACAGCATGGTGGGCACCAGGGGCTGGGGGAGCCCTGGCCACCCCACCAGCCCTGACCCGACACATGCCCAGCAGCAAGGCTGGCACCCCACACTGTGCCTGGCCATCAAGTGAAGGGAAGCCCAGGGCAAGCAGGACAGGCAGGAGGATCAGGACCTGTTGGCAACCCTGCAAGAGCTCACAGGAGGAAAAGGGAGCAATAAACTATCTGCCATATAGAAGTGAGTGTCCACCGTTGGCAAGAGCACACCAGCCTAAGAGAGAGGGAGCTCCCTGCCCTCCCCTGCTCCCTGCCTTGTCATCCTTTCTGCTCCATCCCCACCAAAAACTTCACTTTTCCTCCCTTCCTGCTTGTCCCCACAGCCCCTCAGTCACTCCTCCCTGCCCCTCTGCTTCTTGAGCTGACCTGAGCCAGTCCGGGCCCCAGCCCCAGCTCTTCCCTTGCAAGCCAGGCTTTCATTGCATTTCATTTGTTTTCATCTAATTTATTTAATTTCATTTCCCTAGTTATTTTTAGTCCTAGGGCAGTTTTACTTTATTCTGGAGCCCAGTGAACACAAAAGCAGTGATGCTGATGTGCTTTATGGCAAAGGAGTCACAGGGCCGAAGTGTCTCTCAGGAGTGCCCGGAAGACTTCTGTTTCAAATATTGATTGCCCTTTGTAGGAAAAGACGTATTTGCTATCAATATCTGGAGACATCCCGTTATAATTAAATCAGCGCTGTGTTGTTTCCGTAGGGACTGTCTGACTCCTGTAGCGTAAAGTGACGGGAGAAGCACAGTGTCCATCAGAGCTGGGGTGGCCTCAGGCAGCTGCACCCGAGCAAAGGACCTTGCTGGGAGTCTGGAGCTGGCACATAGAAGGAAAGGAGAAAGAGGCCACAGTGGGCAGAGCTGAGCCTGGGGCAGATCAGGGTGATATTCAGGGAGGATCTGGGCTCCTCGCTACCTGTGGGGCTTCCCCTCCAAGTCGGGCAGGGTTGAGCTTACCCATTCATGGCCATCTGGAATGTAAAGGACCAGACGGATGGCTGAGCCTGGAGCCTGCCCTTCCACACCCCATCCTTCTCTTCTGTCCAGAGGGTTTCCTTTCAGAACATCTCCTGGACCTTTTTGTCACTGCTCTTTAACCACTTCACTGATGCCAGCTTGCACAAAGAAGAAGTGGGGCTGCTTGGCACATCCATGAGTCTCTCTTCTGTGGCACTTCTCCAGCCAGCACCCGCTGCCGCTCCACCAGCTCACATGGGTGCTGTCCCATGGGCAAGGGTCTCCAGAGAGGCTGATGCACCTAGCTGCTGAAGAGCACAGGGGGAAAAGGATGGCACCCACAGGGACCATGAGCAGCTGGACACGTCAAGTCTAATGTTACATTGGGGGGTTTGGCAAGAAGGGAAGGTTTGGTATCAAAGTTCCCCCAGCTCGGGCCAGGATAACAGCCATGTCCTCATCCCCAGAACGTATGGACACTGTCCATATGGTGGAGAGGCATGGGGGCCAAATCATCTCTCCCACACCACCAAAGACCACAGGGCAGGGCACCAGGCTGTAGATGATGGCAGCTGGACCAGCTGCAGGGCCCAGGTCAGCAGCAGGACAAGAGGACCCACCCCGTGGCCGTACACAGCTTCTCCAGGTGGGTTTCAGGACAGGGCCAAGCAAGCCTTGCGTAGGGCCACAGGATCTCCCAGGGACAAGAGCCGTGCAGGTTCACATGAGTGCTGGGGGCAGCTGGCAATGCCTAGAAGGGCGCTTGGCTGAGCTCAGCGCAGGGCAGCTGGCAGGACCCCCCCGGAGCAGGATTTGCAGGAGCAGGAGTCTCTGTCGGAGCAGGGCGGGGAGCCCAAGCTGTGTCACCTGCTGCCTGCACACCACTGCTTTAGAAAGGCCGGCTTTGCTTTGCCAACCCGCTGGAAGCGATGGAGTTAGATGGAGACTTTTTAAAACCCATCAAGCTATGGAATACATGACACTTTTTTTTTTTTTTTTGTGCTTCCCAACAATTATTTAAAGCCCCAGATGCTTTTCGTTTTTAATACATTTTCCCTGTGTGAGGAAGAAAAACAAGCCTGTCAATTCCTATTATCCTTCAGTGATTGCTGACTCCACTGCCCGCACCAGTTGGGTCCTGGCTATTTTTGCTGACCAGACTGCGCGCAGGCTCCTTGGGAAGACCAGAGTCAAAATTGTGGCTGAACAGGGAGAATCCAAGAGCCCAGACTACCAGCTCTGCTCCTCACAGAGACACACCATTATCCTACTTGTTCTCTAGGAATAATTCCCCCTTCCATGTGTATATTGGGGAACACTGGATCATCCTCCTGTTGGAAAATGGCTCTTCTGCACAGACCCTTGTGGTCCCAGCTCCCAGAGCAGCCATTCAGCTACGTGTACATGTTTTGGGGCCCTGGTCTTTGGAAAGGTAGTCTAGGATCTCATTCTCTGGATTTTTACACCCATAGGATGCCTCAGTGTTTGCTAGTTGCCTTTAAGAGATGCAAACGACAACAAAAAGGAAATAAGAAACTAAACTAAAAGGTAAAAGGAAGTAAGAATTAGTTTATACACTGCATGATTTTAAATAGGATTTAAGTATGGAAAATCAACTCGTTGATTGACAACTCAACTCATCTATATGTTCATTGATTTTCTTTAAGCAGCCCCCAAAATTTTGTCTTTTTTTCCCTGTATAACCCAGTGCAGCTGAGGATCCCTCTGAGCCGAGCAGGATGGGGTAAGCACACCTGAGAAACCTTCAGTGAGGAGCTCCCCTGCCGAAGGGGATCCTCTGTGTCTGGCTGCCCCCCTTCACCACCCGCCGGGATGCCTGTGCCAGCTGAACGGACCACAGATGGCCAACCTCAGCCCCTTGCTGTGGCAGAGGAGAGGCAGAGGCCAGGCTCAGAGGGTGACACAGCTTCCCCAGGAGTGATGCAGCAAGGCAGGAAAGATCAGCTGAGCAGCAAACAGCTTCTCAGGTCAGGCTCTGAGTGTTCAGAAACACCTCTGCTCTCATCGTAGCTACTGAAACAATTTCCTCTGGGGTAAAACATGCCATAAACCAGGGCACTTGTTAGAGAGGCGATGTTTGACATCATATCACATTAGCGCAGCTGCACGCAACACACAAAGCAGGGCTGCCAGCCCCCTTCCGAGATCCAGTAAACACAGAAACACAAAGCGTAATGCAGAAGATGGGATGCTCGGCTCCAGACTTCCCTTGGCTCAGACAAGGCCCGTGTGCAGTGTTTGACAGCAGATTTTTATCCAGCCCCCTGAAAAAATGGGACAGGAGCAGTGATTTGCTGGCAGCACCCCTGATAGCCTTTGTTATGCTGGCTGGGGAAGGGACTCTATTAAATAAACATGTGCAGGCATGAGAAAAATAGCAGCAGAATAATTTAAGCAGCCTGTGGTTGAGCACTGAGACACACAAGCACTTAAACTGCAGCTAGAAAGAATGAATCCTTCCCCGCCTCTGCTCCTGTTCCCTGTTCTCTCCAGCCCCTGGTCTCATGCCCCTTCTTCTCCCCTCCTTCCCTGCCATCTCCCCCATCCTGCTTCTCTCCTTTGTTCCTTAACCTTGGTGGCATTTGCTTTTAGAGCTGGGACAGCCCTCGCAAGGACGCCCCGGTGAGGAATGGGCTGCCAAAGAGTTCTCGGCAGGCTCTGAGCATCTGTCCTCTTCCTCCAGGTGCAGGGAAGTCTGCGGGGGAGGAGGGTCAGCGCTCCTGCAAGGGCTCTGCCGCACCATCCCTGAGCGATGGTCTAGGAAACACTGGGACCATGAAGGGCTTAGGAGATAACAGAAGCCGCCACCTCTCCGATAACCTGGACTCCCCTCAAGACTCTCTTTATGCCCCCCAGGACAGGAACCCTTATCTCCTCAGCCCCACTGACTCCTTCGCCATGGACCCTCGATTCCCAACCCAGAATACCCTCCATGGAGACTGCCTCCTTCCACTCAACAATCAGATCTCCAACAGCAGCACTTTCCCCCGCATCCATTACAACTCCCACTTCGAGGTCCCAGACGACAACCCTTTTCCAAGCCATGCCCAAGCCACTAAAATCAACCGCCTGCCTGCAAACCTCCTTGACCAGTTTGAGAAGCAGCTCCCCATCCACAGAGACGGCTTCAGCACCCTCCAGTTTCAGAGGAGCGACGCGAAGCACCGGAGCGAGAGCCCTGGGCGCATCCGGCACCTTGTCCACTCTGTCCAGAAGCTATTTGCCAAGTCCCAGTCTCTGGAAGGCCCCACCAAAGGCAACGTGAATGGCAAGAAGGGGGGGGATGATCCCAAGCAAAACCGGAGAAGCAAGAGCAAAGACCGAGCTAAGACCTCCGAGCCCAAGCGCAGGACCAGATCCAACATATCAGGCTGGTGGAGCTCAGATGACAATTTAGACAGCGATACCTGCAGCTACCGCAACCCAATGGGCCTCATGACACTGGGCCGGCAGCCGGACCACAGCCAGCCGAAGTATTTCATGCACGCTTACAATACCATCAGCGAGCACATGCTGAAATCCTCCAAGAGCAATAACGACCTCAAGGTCACCCCTTGCACCAATATCCCCATCAACAATGACTCCAACTACATTAAGAGGGGCTCCTGGTCCACGCTGACACTCAGCCATGCCCGGGAAGTATGCCAGAAGGCCTCTGCCACGATCGACAAAGCCTTGCTGAAATCCAAGTCCTGCCATCAAGACTTGGCCTACCACTACCTGCAGGTGGGTGCAGCGGGGGGGTTATGGCTTGCTCCATGCAGGGAGAGTGCAGGAAGACAGGGGACACCCTCTCAGTAGGCGTCCTATTGCCCAGTAGACCTTATCAAACAGCTCCAGATGATTCAGCTGCCACCTCAACTCACATTGCCAGGAGACGGCTGAGGGGGGTTAAATTCACCAAGACCCCCAGAGACAGGCCACCACACCTCCTGCGGGGACACTGGTGCTGATGGGGCCCAGCTCCCCCAGCTGCAGCGCTGCCCCAGGCCCCCCCAGCCCCTGTGCTGGACCATGGTAATGTGGGGAGGAGGTGATGTGCCCACACCACAGCCTCGGCACCCTCTGCTGTCATCCCCATTTGCTGCAGGACCCCAGCACCCCCCCGCTGCCCACCCAGACCCTGCAGATGCCGTGGTGGGGTAGAATCCTGGACAGCCAGGCACGAAGCTGCCCACACGTAACTGTTTCCACTCAGTGCCCAGGCAGCTGGGCATGCCGAGGAGCCACGGCTCATATCCCACCCGGACACAGCTCCCCAGCCTCTGGCCAGGCGCCGCTGCCATCCCGCGGTCTGAAGGTCACCAGTGATAACTAACACTTAACCCTTTATATCCACGCATCGCAAGGATGTGCCGGCGTGCCCAGTAAGCCCCGCTCTACAGAGCTTCCCCGGAGCGCTGGTAGGACCTGCAGCTCCGCGGGGCATGGCTGCCTTTGCTGCTCACCCGGACGCGGGGCAGGGCTGTGGGGCCAGGAGGGCAGTGCCAGCCGCCCCGTTTGCATGGCAGAAGCCTGCATGGCTAATGCTGGTTTGAACCACCCCCCCATCACCAAGAGCGCCAGGTCACTGGCGGTTTCAAAAAGCGGCGCTTGAAGAACATAAACCTGGTTGTGCCCTAGATAGAGGAATGAAGATAAATAAGCCAGGCCTGGATGGGGGGAGGAGGGGACTAATCTATGTATGTAAATCTCCAGCATTCTTTTTAATGCAAAGGTGTCATGGGCTCCCCTGGCTGTGGCCAGCGGCTTTAGACGCTTTAAAGAGCAATTAATTTATTGAAAGCACACTCTGCTTTCAATACCTTGCTGGCCACGGAAGCAAATCAAATTTCAGGGGGACTTTTTGCGTCAGGAACATCATCAGAAAAAATGTTCTCGGCCTGGTTTCTTTTTCTTTGCCCCCTTCCTTTCAGTTAAGGTTAGGAGTTTAAAGAGCTACAGACAAAATATCCGCTGGCACTGTTCCCCCTCCGGGGGCGGCGGCAGAGCCCAGAGCAGGCAGCCCCGGGCACCGAATGCGACCCCCAGAGCCCCTCACCTCACCTCCCGGGGTGTGGCCACGGCCGGGGGTACGAGACTGCCCTGCTCGTTATTCCCCACCCATGTAATGAGCCTCCGTTTCTCGACAGCCTGACGGAGGGCTGTGGGCACAGCTGGGTGGCGTGAGCCCGGCCAGCAGCTGGGCAGCCCCACCGCTCGGCTGGGAGGACACGGGTGCCGCCCCGCTGCAGCCGAGCGAGCCCCCACGGAGGTGGGACCAGCCCCTCAGCCCTGGGCCGACCGACGCAGGCAGCGGCCAGGTAGGGATCTTGTTTTGAGGGGAAGCTTTTGCCCAGCTCCCTCCCTGCCCTGACCCTCCTGGGACCATCGGACGGGGTCGGCAGCCGGTGCCACCAGACTTGGAGCGGGAGCAGCCTGGGTAGGGAGCAGCTGGCAGCCGCTGGCAGCATGGCTGGAGAGGCACTGGGGGACGCCGGGGTGTGAGCGGCATCCTGAGCACCTGGGGCAGCCCCCGTGGCTGGCAACATCTCACCAGCAAAGTCAAGACCCCAGGCACCCAGGCCAGAAAACATGACGTTCAGTGCCCCCGCAAGCCAACAGGTCACAGATGCTTGGGCTGACCTTGCCCCCAGACAGCCGGTGTGAGCCCGGTGCACCGGCAGGGCACAGGGCCCCCGGGATAGGATGGGGTGATTGTATCCAGACCTCTCCTTGGCACAGGAAGGGGACTAAGCTGGCGATGGAGAAGTCACCTCTGGAGTCTGGTGTGTGGGAAATGTCCTCTTGCAAGGCCACGTGTCCCCTGCCACCCACTCCTCCCTGGAGCAGGACGAGCCCACTCCCTGCTTGTGCCATGGTGAGGGACCACCTGCATCTGCGGGTGCACTGAGCCCAGTGCCTGGGGAGCACAGAGGCTCCACCTGCTGCGGACAGGGCTGCTGCAAAGTAGAAATGCCCGGTGGGTCCCAGAGATGGAGAAGTGCCCCTCTGACATGAGGAAGGGCAGGAGGAGTGGGATGGGGACAACAGGACACTCCAGCCTCCAGGGTGGGGTGAGGCCCCAAGGCTATTCACCTCCTCTGCCCCATTTGCAGCCTCTAGTCTTGGGGCTCATCTGGGACTATTGGGGATCCATGTGGTGTTTCCAGGCCCAGGCCCAGACCCAGACATTAGAGCTGAGAGTGGGTGATCACCCAGCTCCAGGTCCTGTCCTGTCAGGGTGGGGGGTTTCTCCAGAGCAGTCCCCAAGGTGACAGAGCACTGTCCTTAGAGCACAGTCCCCAGGGAAGGAGGCTGCGTTCCCCATCCCCTGTTCCCTCCTCCCCATGGGCCCCACGTGCAGCTGGCAGTGCAAGGGAAGAGGCTGAAGGGTCAGGATCCCAGTGGCCAAGAAGCTCCTTGGAGTGAGAGATGGCCCAGGCAGGGGGTGAACAGCAGCAGGCAGAGCTGAGCAGCATTTCTGCCCCAGACACAGACTAGGACCCGTGTTCATGGATACTGAGACCACATCGAAGGGATGGGCAGTGTTGGGGCTCTCAGGGGACAGAGTCATATCACAGGCACCGTTAGTCTGATGCATCATCCAGGTTAGCTGCCCCAACCCCACTTACAGTCAGACCGCACCAAAGCTTCCTTAATCCCCAGTAGCCCAAAAAATAAATTTGTAATCCAGAGTGGGTAGCCTGTCCAGTGCCAGCCACCCCGCAGATGCTGGCTGCCCTCACGGCAGCCCCACAGAGATCTCATGGGGCAGGAAACCCAGGCCAGGTTCTGCCCAGAGGGTGCCCTGCCAAAAGGACAGATGGACCCCATAGGCAGTCTGAGCTCCAGCTTTCATTCTTGAGGACATGCCTGAGACCACACATAGCCTTCGGGACACCACGAGGGATCCGGCCCTGGAGGGAGCAGCGGTGTACCCGCATCGGGCTCAGTCTCTGCGTTGGAGCCTGGCTGCATGGCACGTTCATCCCTGCACACTGCGTCCAGCCCTGCGGTGCCTCGGCGGGTGTATTCATGTGTGTGCATGTCTGTGTGTGCCGGGGTGCATGTCAGAGCTGGCACACGTGTGAGTGGAAACCCTGTTTGCTCTGCGAGTCTCTCTTCCCCCAGACCTCACCAAAACGATGGGAGCAGCGCAGCTCTTTCACCCCCGCCCAGCACCCAGGATTGGAGATTTCCCCTTCCCTCCTCTCTCCTCTCTGTTAATGCTCCAGGTGGCTGGGGAATGCCCCAGGCGGTACTAAAGTAGGGGGGGATGCCCCAGGCAGTATTAAGGTAGGGGGAAACTGCTGCGTGGCCCCTTCTTTCCTTTTCCCTCCACGCACAGCTCACGGCACAGAGAGCAGAGGAGCCAGAAGGCACTGCTTCTTTGCAACGTGCAGTATTGTGCCAGGATGGTGTCAGCGGAGCCCAGTTCCCAGGGACGGACATGTGCCTGAATCCCACACGCCTGCACCATGGAGCACCGCACGGACCAAGACTGGTCAGAAAGGAGGATCCGCATCCTGAAGCCTGGCAGAGCATCTCTGCTGTCCACTCCTGTGCAGTCACTGGGCAGGATGGATCCCCAAGCCCTCTGTGCCTGCAGCCACCTACCTACAAAGGCTCTCGACCCGAGCATCCTCTTGCTCCCACCCCTTTCACATCAACCAAACCACCATGGGCAGAAACAAGCCTACATCTGGAAGAGCAGCACGAAGACCAGCAAGGCTCCCACAGCCTGTGAGGAGCCTCCTGAGCTTCTCTGTGCCAGGCCCGGCTGCAACACAAGGCAGCCCTCATTTCCACTTTGTCCTTTCTGTAATACACGGGCTGTGTTCAGAGCCCAGGGTCTCAGCTGCCAGGAAGGTTGCTGCCATCGAGGTGCTGCACTGGCCACAGTCGAAGTATGTCCCTTGACAGCAAGAGGTGCTCTGGGCTCTTCACCCCCATCACAGAGCTTCACAGACAGTGGGACAGGCTCCTCGCATCCTCAGGTGCCTGAAGGTGCAGAGAAGCACCCTGGAGGATCCTGAACAGCACCTCAAGTACCTGCACTGCTTTCAGAGATCCCCAAGGGTACCTACTTGTCTTTTCAGGTGCAGCACTTTTGAAACACTTGTCCTGCACTCTGTCCCATGGGAGCAAGAGCTGTGGGAGTCCCTGTGAACTCTGTGTGCAGACAGAGGCAGGACACGCTCCAAACTGGGGCTCCAGATTCAAAGGGTGTCCTGCCAAGCATCTTCCTTCCCCTTGATGCTGCTAAACCGGAATGTGGAGCACCTTGTTTCTTGCTGCCTTGCCAAGGTGCAAAGTAGAGGAGGGGCGAGGGAAAGGAGAAATAAGGCAGCTCAGTCAGGACCAGGGGACTGTCGCAATGCGACAGGGAAGCTGATGGAGGCTGTCCCTAGGACAGGGACAGGGTCCATATGGGGCAGGCAGTGCTGGGGGATGCTTGGCTCACACTGCTGTAGACAAGCTGCACCAGCAGAGACATACCTAAAACGCTGTCTTTGTGTTGCTTTGCCTAGAGCCAAGCGTGCCCAAGGCCAGGAGGCAGATGCACAAGCCCAGGCAGAGCTGAGAAACCCAAAGACCCTGCCCTCAAGGAGCAGCATCAGTGTGGCCACAAGAGCCTGAGGTCTTAATACCCGCTCTGTCCTCGGGCTCACTGGGCCAAGCCCAGCACCTCTCACTGCCCCACAAAACACAGCATCTGCCTCTGCATAGGGAATGGCTGTGTAGTCCCCTGGCCCCTGCTTGGTTGGGTGCTGACAGGCTCTCACCTCCTTAGCCAGGGGCTGCAGACTCCAGCCCCATCTGCCCTGTTGCCCCAGCCCCTTATTGACCCAAGATCCTTGCAGGCAGGAGGCTGCAACTCATCCCTCAGAGAAGGCAGGCAGCAAAACACAGTCTCAAGTCAGACCTGATGCCAAGCTGGTGGGTACAGAAGTGCTTCTCAGGGCCCCTGTCTCATTTAGGAAAGGTCAGAGCCAGCCACTCCAGTGACCTGTGGGATCTCTCCCATGGCAGGACTCAGCTGGAGCCACAGGGTCCCTCCTGGCTGGCCTCAATGCAGGCAGCTGTGCCAGGGCAGAGGGAGCACTCACACCCAGAGGAGAAAGGGCTCCCTGCTCTTACTTTTGTAGGAACCTGCCAGATAAAACCCAGTAGCTCCTGAGCGGGGCAGTCTTGCAAGCAGCCAGCCCAGAAGCCATTGCCAAGCATGAGCCTTGCAGGAGGCAGAGTGAAAAGAGCCGGGAAAACCCACGGCAGCAGCGAGTGGGGCCTGGGAGGCCTGGCCAGGTCTGTCTCCACCTGCATCTTGCACACAGGCAGCACGATGCCCCTGGCTCACTGTTCTGTGTCCCCCAATAATACGGGTCCTGACTCATGGGTGCACATCGTGGCGGGAGGCCCATCACCAAAGCAGTCCCACAGGCTGTTTGGGTTCTGCTCCACCTAGTGCTGGGGTCACCCCTTGCCTTGTCCTGAACCCAAGCAGCAGGTTGGCAGGACACAGGCTGAACTCCTGGATCCTTTGGGCAGAAGCAAGGCCTCAGAGTGAGCTAAGCTGTGCGTGTATTGAGCCTGCATCTGGCACACCACAGGCCCTCGCAGGAGAATGAGAAGCCACTACCTGCAGATCTGAAGCTCATCTGAAGATGTTGCACCCCACAAGCAGCAGACGGCACCCTCAGGCTGGCTCTGGCTCCCACAGAACATGCCTGCTGTGAACAAGGAGGGGAACAGGAACCACGCAGCGCTTAACAGCTCTGGCTCTTCACAGTTAGCTGCAACTCAGCTCTGTGCATCCCCAAAGCACTGTATAAACACTGACTGATTAATCCCACAGCCCCCTCGGGAGCAGGGCAAATCCAACAGCTCCATCCAGCAGAGTCAACATGGATGCTCTCGGCAGCACGAGCTGCGCTCAGTACAAGACCCTTTGCTGTTCCCCATGGCGGTCCCCAAGCAGCCTGCTTCCCTCAGCAGACTGGGGGGCCTTGGGTTGTCCCAGTGTCTGCATGGTTTGCACATTGCTGCATTCCTCACATCTTCCTTTGCTTCTCCTTGACCACGTCTCCTCAGCTCAAGGGCAGGTCAAAGACCAGCTATAAACCAAGTTAGCCACAAAACCAAGGCTTGCTCCTGGCAACTCAGGTTTCCCCATCTTTCTTCTCACCTGTCCCTCATTGTGTGTGGTTCTTATCCTGATCAGTCCTGGGCTGACGTCTGGCTCTGCTGCTGGCCAAGAACCTTGGCTGTGCCTCCGATCACCTACACAAACCCTTTGCGGGACAGGCAGGCAGGGCTGTTCATCACTTCAGTTGCTCAGTGCTTCAGGCCTCTAGTGGAAACATCAGCTTGCCCATCTCTAATGAGGGAACAAGAGACCATGTCTGCCTTAAATTGATTGCAGAGTTGTCATCTCAGTGAAGTTGTGCTTTTCTTGCACAAGGTACTAATCTCTGTGCAGAGGTCTATGTGCCCGAGCTGCTCTAGAGGAACTTGTGAAGGCCTGGCTTGGCTTCAGAAATTAATTTAGGTCACTAAGAGTCACATTCAACTCAGAAACCTTAAAGGGTGTTGGACCTAGTGAAGGTCTAGGCTCTGTTCGACAGGTCCTGGTCTAAAACAGCTCTTGATTGCCTTGGCCTGAACAGTACGGGCACTTTACGTTAAATGAGTGGGGGCTTTGCATTGAACAACTGTGTGCCACTCCTGTCCCAATGCCCAGCACAAATCTGGTGAGACTCTTCCCTTCCCACCTATGTCTGGCATCGTGCAGCTTGTATCAACTGCGTAAGCATGGTCCGTTGTGAGGTGATCTGCAGTGGTGGGGGGGCGAGTGGCTGTGGGTAGATGTGCTAAAACAGAAGCAATCAAACACAGGGCTGCCTGGCATGAACTGGTAAGGGCGGGTTGGAAAGGAATTGCGTTGCCCATTCCCACTACACTCCAGCTGAGGGTCCAACAGCTGTCCTTGCCACCGATCCCCCCAGGCCCCCATGATCCTGCTGGTCCCAGAGGTGCCGTCCCTCACATCTGCTCATGCTCCCCTTCCTCTTACAGGTGCCTCAGGGGGAGTGGAACAACACGCTGTCTCGAGAAAAAGACAGCGAGATCCCGTGCCGGCGCATGCGGAGCGGGAGTTACATCAAAGCCATGGGGGATGATGATAGTGAAGACTCAGAAACCAGCCCCAAACCATCCCCGAAAACTGCAGCTCGGAGGCAGAGTTACCTCAAGGCCACCCAACAGTCCCTGAGTGAGCAGAGCACCACACAAAGGTAATGCTGGAGCTCCTCCGGGATCTCTGCACAGGGCCCCAGGGGCCACACCAGAAGCAAGTGCTGGGGTCTAGCCAGCAGCACCCACGTGGACACCCCATGTGGGGACCAGAGCCCAGCAGAGCTCCTGCACACTGGCTCAGCCTGCCCACACCAGCTCAGCCTGCCCACGGGCAGAGAGATGGGGAGACGAGCAGGACAGGAGGAGATGTGCCAGAGGAATGGAGAGAGCTTTCCATCCTGGTGACTCCAAATAGCCCTGGTGTTAGGAGCTGCTCCAGGTCCCTGTCCCCTCAGCGACAGGGAGGGCACTCCTGTGATGGAGCTGGCTGGATTTCCTCTATAAGCATCTGCTCCTCTGAGGGAGTGCAGAGATCCCAACCTCATGATGCTACTGAGACATGGAAGATGCTCCACCAGCATGGCTGAGGACACTTGGCACGTGGCCCACCAGCTGCTGGGACCGTGCCATCGGCTTTGCTCCACAGGTGTTCTGGGGACTCTGGGACCAGCCAGAAAGTGCCCCCTTGGCGCACTAGGCTGGGTAATACCCTGAGGCTGGGAGACATGAGCTGAGAGGTCTGGGACCAGGTATTGAGGGAGGAAGACCCAGAGTGGCTTGAGCCAGATGATAGACAGCAGAGCAAGGGGAACACAGCAAAAGCTTCCTGGGAAAGAGGCTGGTCCTTGCAGGACAGGGTCAACATGGACCACCTGACCAGGAGTGATGCTGTACAGTGTCCTCACCAGCTGCTCCACTTCCCAGGACAAGGCACCCAGGGGCTGTCACAGACTGTCAGTGCTTCAGATGCTGCCACTCGGGAGGATGTGAGCAGCACGGAGGGGCAGGAGGAGGCAGGAGCCACCGCAGATGGACTGCTGATGTTCAGCAGACAGAGCCAGGAGGGAGTGAGGGTGCAGCAGGCAGTGTGGAGATCCCTCACGGTGGCTTCAGATTGCAGACCAGATGCTGCCTTCTGCTGAGAGATGGTGACAAAATTATCTGCGGAGTGCCTTGGGAATGCCTGCTCTGAATCCATCCCTGTTCCCTGCATTCCCATCCACTCCAGGGGGAGCAGAGCTGGATCCGGGGGTCTCTGATGCAAAATAAGCCAAGTTGAGAGACTGAGGTTCTTCCTGTCTTGGGCTCAGTGTCCGTTCAGGTCATGTCCATCAGGGCAAGAGCTCAGCCGGGCTGCTGGGGTCCAGCCAGAGCCCACAGAGCTTTGAGGAAGGGGCTAAGTCAGGGCGGGGTGTTTGAGCAGGGGCAGAGCCGTGGATGCGGCCACACGGGAGAGGAGGGCTGCGGCAGGGCTGGGCGGCGAGGGCTTGCCCCGGGCAGATCCTGCCTGGAAGGAGGGGGCTCCGCAGCCCCTGGCGCTGCGCTCCGGCGGGGTCATGGATCCCGGCCTGGCCGTGCCCCCCGCCCCGGGCTGCCCAGGGCTTGTGCCGGGCGCAGGACAGGCCCGAGCGCTCGCCCAGCCGGCGCCGGAGCATGAGCACGGCTGCCATCTGCTGACCACCCCCTCGCCTCTCCCCACCTCGCCGAGGAGCTTTTGGGATGCTGTGGCCGCCTCGGGCGCTGCAGGGCCTCCCTAGGGTGCCCCTCCAGGCTGGCACAGCCCTGGGACCGCAGCGGGGGCACCCTGCCCTGGCACAGCCCCTCGCCAGCATCCTCCGTCTCCCCAGAGCTGCGGGGGCCATCTCCGGGCTCCACCAGCCGAGGGGCACCGGACCTGTGGTTTGGGACAGGACGGAGGAGAGCTGCGGCCTTAGCCAGGCCAAGGCACAGAGGAGTGAGACACGATCTGTCCCTGCGAGAGAGTCTCTGCCCTTCCAGCGTCCGTCGCCTGCTTGGTGACTCAGTTTCCCCACGGGCAGGCTGCAGGGGCAGGTCAGGGTGAAGGCTGACAGGGTGGACACAGGGATGCTGGCAGGGTCGCTGCCTGCCCCAGGACACAACTGACTCCCACCACGGGTGCGTGGTGAGCTCACAGACAAAACCCTCTCAGGCCGAGGGAAACAAGGCAATAAATGGATAGCCCAGGGCTTGGGACACCGCATTGTCCTTGGCCACTCAGCAGTGGGTCTCCTGGGGGCTGGGTGTCTCCTCCATCACCCCTGGCCGATGAGACTACTCCCTGCTCTCATCATACCGCAGGATGGAGTCTCAGGAGGTGCCACAGTCCTTTCTGGTGGTCCACACACTCACAGGGGTCCTGCCCAGCTGGGACGCACCCTGCCCTCAGCTTCACTGTCCCCCAGGCTGCTGAAGGACAGACCTTTGCACCCATGGCCCTGCCAGATGTGGGGGAAGTGGCACCCCAAGGGTCCTTGACCTGACCATGGTCAATTCAAGAGGGAGAGTCCCCACAGCTGGGGGGCTGTGTCCTCCACCATGCCCCACCTGGTCTGTGACAAGGACTCCTTCACACAGGGTCTCATGGTGGAACAGAAGAATGGGGCAGTCGCATCCTTTCCACATCCCTCCTCTTCCTCCCGTGTCCCTCCCATCCTTCCACATCCCTCCTGGCCCCTGGGGGCTGGGTCTCAGCTGTGGTCTTGGCTGGGTTGGGCTCAGTGATAGCCCTGCTCTTCTCCTGATGCAGAGGCTGCTGCTGAGCCCTGGGCATGGGGACAGTGCTTCTTCCAGAGCCTGCAGCAAAAGCTTCTCTGGAAATACCACCCCTCCCTGCTCCTGCAGCACTGTCATTCAGGCTTGGCTCCCCTTGAACTTCTTCCAGATAATCTTTTGGGTTCCTCTACACAAATAAAAAGAACAAAAAAATCCCACAGATGTTTCCAATTGCAAAGTCCATAAAATACCATTTAAAAGTAATTTCTCACCCCACCCCTCACACGCCCTTCCCACCATTCCAGGCAGGGAAGCGCCAGCTTCCCTGACCCCTGGTTCCCAGCACCAGCCTGTGCGAGAGCTGCTCTGTCACCAGGGCTGTGGCTCTGGGGGCCGGCACAGACCCCATGTGCTCCCTGGGGTTTGTCTGGACTAACTGGCATCTGCAGTGCGTTCCTGGGGGCAGAGTCTTGTCCCCTCTCCTTCCCCTGCACCCCACAAATCTTCACCCATGTGCCAGACTTGATAGATCAAGTCAAGGGCCAGCAAGGTGAGAAAGTGCTTCCTTCTACTCCAGGAGCTGCAGCAGGGGCTGAGCAGTGGACTCGGTGCCCAGCATTGTCTCTGTGCTGCCACATGTGCCTGTGCCTGGCAGGGGGTGCCACAGGCAGGGGTGGGCTGGCTCCCCTGGTGGGGCAGCAGCTCCAGCACAGCCCCAGCACTGCCCCCACCATGGGGACACTCCTCACACCCTCTCTCTCTGCTGACAGGAGCCTGGACCGCCTGGACTCTGTCGAGATCCTCCTACCTCCGAAGTTCCCAACCTGGGAGGAAGAATACAACCAGATCTCCGACAGCGTCAACGAGTCCAGTTGCATCAACCAGGTGAGATGCTGGAGCGCTGTGCCCCGCTGCACCGGCACACCCCAGTGGGAAAGGAGGCCAGCTGAGGGGAGAGAGGAACATCTTCTTCCCCCTTCAAAATAAGGCACTGGCTACACTCCAGGAATAGCACACACTATTCTCTGGCAGCTTTAGCAAAGTATCAAGGCCAGCTCCTTAATTCTGGTTCATATTAGACCCCCCCTCCTCTAGCTTTGCCTCCTCTCAGCACTGCTGGTGCAGCTGAAGTCACTCTGCTGTGGCCACAGGTATGGCAGCCCGAAGGAATGCTTCACAGCAATGGGTGAAGCTCAGGGCTGCTCTGAGCACAGGGTCCCACCATGTCACCATCCAGAAGCCACCTGCGAGGCTGCTCGCTCCTGCTGCAAGCTCCTCACACCCACCCAGGCCAACCTCACCTGTGCAAATGGTGGCACTCAGCCTGGGACCCTGCAGCAGCTCACCAGGGACAGTAACCCTGCTTAGCTCAGGGGACCTCATCCCTCATGCAGCAGACTGGACCCAGGAACAAGATGCCTGTAATTTGGGAGATTTGTGCCAGCTAGCTGGGGATGTCTCCCTTGGATATTCCTGGTCCCCTGGGAATGGCAAAGCCAAGGATGCCAGTGAGGTGCTGATGGTGGGTGGCAGACCCCTTGCCACAGGGTGGGCTCATGCCCTGACCTCAACCTCTGGCATGTAGTCAGTGTAAACTGGGTTTAACTCCCTGTCCCACGCTATGCCTCCCCTTGGGATTACTCTGGAGCAGCTTGGGGCTTGGGTGGCTATAAGCCAGCTGCCTCACAGGCCAGGAAACAATCCATGCCAGGATGAGAGGTCCCGTGTGCTTATCTCAGCCCCAGGTCGGGGACCTGTCCTTTTGGTATGCATGTGGAGGTCCCGGGGGCAGCAATGGCTCCCCACAAGCTTCTCCCAGGTGTTTCTCTGTCACCCTGGGCCTCTGTCATGTCCTGTCTCTGTTCACATGTGTCTGCATGGGAACACATGCACACACATGCCCCTTCTGCGCAGCTCTGCTCTGTCTGTGCGCTATGATCAAGGGCAGCAGCGTGAGCTGGGATTTAAAGCATCATGACCAGAGTGTTGAAGCGGGTGAGCGGAGTTTGCTGGCGTCCCCTCCCTGTGTGGGGGGCTCTGAGCCCTCCTCCGGCCCAGCCCAGCCTCTCCGGCCCCATGGCTGGTTTCTCCTGCTGCCACAGAGCAGTCGGAGCCCTTGGTGGAGAGCTTTGGGGAAGGGCATGGGGCATTGCTCGCGGGCGTACGTGTTCCTTGTGGTCAGTCTCGTTCCTTGTACATCAACAGCAATGTGCTGGGTGTCTCACTGCACAGAGAAGAGGTCACATTCTTGTCCTTTGCATGTAAATCCATGTCTGAAGCCAGGTCTCTGCGTGAACACAATGGGTGGGATGACTCTGTGCTCTCTCCCTGTCTAAAGCTGCCATTTAGCAGCTGAGTGCAGCACCCCCATGAAGACATCAGAAGGGTCTTGGAGCTGGAGGGTCTGAGCAGCCCACGATGTGCCAGGAGCTGCCCAGGCAAACCGTCTCAGTCCCAGACTGGTAGCACTGTGGTGCTGGGGACACGCTGACTGCCTCAGCACCTGCTCAAGCATGGGGTTGCTGTCGTCATGTGCACGCTGCCCACTTTCTTCCAAATCAGAGAGACTTCAGTTGCAGCAGGGTTGGGATTTAGAGGACTCCATGAACTGCGTATCTGTTGATCCAGATGGATGGAGCTGGTACAGCCACCAGTGTGTGCTGGTCTCATCGTCTGGTGGGTCTGAGCTGCCCTTTCATCCAGTGTCAGAGGCAGTTTCTCCCCTGCCCTCACTTTTGTGTGACCTTCAACACCTTCCTTGTGTGTCCAGCAAGACCCTACTGTCCTTCCACACAAAATCATCCCCAGCTCTGAAAGACAAGTCTGCTCTGCTTGGTTTTGTCCCAGCTGACCCCCACCTTACAAACCTCTGGAAGTGCAGGGTTCACCGGGGGTGCATGTCAGCATCCACCTGCCACACCAAGGGCAGAGCCAGCTGGTGACCCCCAACACTGCTTATCCATACTTTGAGCTGTGCCCGGTGTAGAATGGTTGGACCCAGCCCCCAGAGCCAAACCTCTTCCCTTGGGTACATTTTGAGCCTGGATTCTTCCCAAGATGGGTCATTTTGGGCGGCTTGCGCAGGGCAGAGCTCACAGGGTGGATGTGCTCTGCAGACCAGGGATGGAGAGGAGGAGAAGGCATTCCTCCCCACAGGCAGTGCAGTGTCTTTTGGGCGTCTGTCCTTATGCCGAGTGTGTGCCGTGGCTTTGCTATAGAGAGAAGGCAGTATTGCTTCTGTGTGGCTTCTTCCTGGCACGGGGACAGAGGAGATAGCAGCAAGGTGGCTAACCTGACCCCATCAGGGTGAAGGACGGTTTTCCCGACATGGAGCACTCAGGCTGCGCATCCACCCCGGCTCTGCGGGCTGTAGAGGCCCATCACTACTCCTGGCCATTTTGCGAGGTACTGGCCAATGCTGGGGGCTTCACAGAGGTGCTGACTGGGAGCCACAGCAGCCCTTGTCCGGCAGCCACAGGCAACCCATGTGTGCCAAGGGGTGTCCCCGCATTGTGTGTCCCAAGTGTGCCCTGTGTACATATATTGATATATGGTGCATACAACAGGCTGAATGCATCAGCAGCTTCTCTCCATCTGGGAGGCGTCCTGTGGAGCTTTGCCATGCCCTGTTTGCGCCGCTGTCTGACGGGCCTGTGCGGCATCTTGCTTGGCATCTTATGAGCTCTGAAGTTTGTACTGAAGTGTCAGCAGCGGTGGCCCCGGGGAATGGGCCATCCGCTTCCCTTGTCCTCAGTCCCTGTGCAATGGCTGTCTGTGTGAGGGGCTCCCCCGTTCTTGGCCTTTAACCTTCTCCAACTCTTTCTTCCAGATCTTTGGACCCCCCTCACTTATCCCTCAGATATTTACCCATGGAGAGCAGGTACCGTCCCGCTGGCGTTTCCCCCTTCCTTCATCACGGAGGTTTCTCGGGTCAGCCTGGACACCCACGGCAGGATGTGAGGCAGGCTGTGGGGTCAGCCCACACCCGGGGCCAGCAGCAGGAGGAGGAGGAGGAGGAGGAGGAGGAGGAAAAGGAGGAGGAGAAGGCAGCGCTCCTGACCTGGGCACTGCAGGGCAGCTGGAGAGCTTGGTTCCCCTGGCCCCGGCGGGGGGTTAGGAACTGACAGTTTTAGGGAGCAAGTAGATGAACTTTTTGAACCAAACCTTGTGGAGCTCAGTTGCCAATGATGGGCAGAAACACTGTCCTTAAGACCAAAGAAAGGGCCAGGAGAGATGGAAGTGGACAACAGGGCCAAACTCAGCATCTCTCATCTGTATTTCACACTGCTCTGCTTTAGGCTGGCCCTGGTTTAACCTGGGTGAGCCTCTCCTGCGTCCAAGTTTGACCAGCCACTGCTACTGGAGAGCAGGGCATGGGTGGGAGGGAGATGGAGACAGCAGGAGAATCAGGGAGCAAAGCTGACCCTGCTTGGCTCACACCTCACTGCGGCCTGCCACCGAGCCCCCTCCTGGTCCCCCACTGCAGGTGGGGGTAGGATGGGTTCCCGATGGTGCCACCCAGAAGCGGTGCAGGCAGCCTGTCCTTGGTCAAGTGTGGAGGCTGTCCCCCCAGCCCACACCTCCCCACCTTCTCTGCGCTGCACCCCGCTGTAGCACCAGGCCATCTCCCCCCACCAAGGAAGGAGCACCCCTGCCTGGCAGGGTCTTGTGGCTGAGGCTGGGGTCTCCCAGCTGTGCTTGTGGGGCAGAGGGACCTGTCAGAGGCTGGACGGGGATTTTAGCCTCACGTGCTCTCAGTCTCTCCATCAGAGACTGGGGGGTGTTTCCCAGGCACTGCGGTGGTAAGTCTCTCCTACTCCACAAGCAGGGATCCTCTCGCCTCCGAGGAGGGTCCCCTCTTCCCTCTCTCCCAGGAGAGCCCGGGCATCCTGCGCCCCACCAGCACTGACCACTGCACCTCCCGGTCTCGCCCGCCGTAAGCAAGACCACGCAGGAGTGGCAGCAGGGTGGCTGCAGGGAGAGGAGCAGAGGGGAAGGGAAAGGGCTGCCTGTAGGCAGGGGCTGACTGGCTCTGCCCCTCTTCCCGTGCAGGCACCAGAGCCAGAGCTGGGGGAGCAGTACGAGGCGGTCTGCGACGCTACCTACAGCGAGGCCGAGTCGGCCGCCGCGGAGGTGCTGGACCTACCTCTGCCCAGCTACTTTCGCTCCCGGAGCCACAGCTACCTCCGAGCCATCCAGGCGGGCTGCTCCCAGGAAGAGGACACGGGCTCCGTCCGCTCCATTTCCCCTCCGACAGCCGGCAGCCTCAGCGGCAGCAGGACCCTGCCCACCAACAGCAGTGAGTGCCAGCGGTGCGCGGTGGGGTGGCGGAGGGAAAGGGGCGCGAGGGCAGCGAGGACAGGGGATACTGCAGCCTGGCAGGCACTGGGCTCAGATACCTGTATCTCCAGCCACGGTTCTCCAAGACTTTTGTGGACGTACGGGGGTTGCTCTGTGCCAGAGGCCAGCAGCCAGGCATGACATGAGGATGACCGGGGCTGGATCTCTGGATGTGGGCGCTGAGATGGCAGACAGGCTCTGGTTGCTGGGATCTGGCTGGCACGGCTGATGCGACCTGCAGAGGCCTGGCAGAGCTCGAAGTCTTCACCTGGTCAAGCCAAACCCATCTGGGTTGCTGCGGCTGGGAGCACCCTGCGGGACACCCGCCTTGCCCAGGAGCACTGGCTGCCCTCTCTGCCTGAAGTCCTGCGGGGCTGCGGGAACCTGCAGCACAGGCAAGCAGCCCTGCTGCCCTACGTTATCAATACCTTCCATCTTCCTCCTCCTCCTCTCCACTGTGCATATCTTACTACCCCAGTCCAGTCTATAGTTGACAGGTTTGACCTCTCTCTGAAACTCTTGGGAACAAAAATGTCTATCAGAGACTCTGCACCAGCTTCCCCAGGGTCTGAGCACACACCAGTACACGTGTCTCAGGGTCTGCCAGAGGCAGAAATTGGGGCCGATGGGAGGAGGGAGGGCAGAAGGCATCGGTCTCCATCCCTCGGTGATGAAGGTGTGAAACAGCTTTGGGGTTCACCATGAACTTCTTCACAGGCTCCCGCACACAGCAGAACTCCTAGAAACATGTCCGGGGGATCAGATCTGGGGGAAAAAGAGAATGGTGCAGATTTGCCTCCTCCAGATCCACAGGGTTTGTGATTTTGAGCCGCAGCCAGTGAGGGCAGGATGCCGGCCAGCCCGCACCTGAGCAGCGCAGCCCAGGCAGTGGCATGCCAAAGGCCGGGCTCGCCAGCGTGGCTCCTGTGCCATCCAGGTGACAAGCCCAGCTCCGTGCAGAGGCTGAGTGGTGCTGTGTGCTGGGCTCACAGCACTCACAGCCTGGTCCCTTCCCCTGCAGGCAGGGCAGGAGAGGCTACGGGCAGACAGCATCACCCTGGTGCACCCAGCCCTCAGGCTGCTGCCTAGAGACTAGTCTTTCAAAATCTTCTGACAGTGAGATGCTGGGAGTTCATCCTTCAGCTGGACTGGCTCCAACTGCTTTCTATCCCAGAGACAGAAAAGAATCAAGTCCTATTTGCCCCTCTCCATCAGGTATACATAGATAAGAGACCCCAACATCCCTGGTGTGGGGTAAAAACAGGTCTTGCTCTGAATTTCAAGGCACTTACAAGCCTTCCCAAGCCCCAGAGCCCAGCACGCTGCAGCCTTGGTACACTGAGCAGCATTATACCCAACTCCAGACACCCCGCCTGGTGCTGGATGCGGGCATTATTCATTCCAGGCCTTGCTCTTTTGATTAGTAATTACTGTATGAGACAAGAGCCTGGCCTCTCCCTCCAATGTTAGTCAGGATTGACTCCATCGCCTGGAGTAGGGGCGAGGCTGCAGGCAGCCCCGTTCAGCTGGTGTTTCTCACCAGCCAGGCTGTCTCTCCCAGGAGGCAGCTCCCAGCATCACAGCAGAGCGGGTCCCTTTGCCAAACGTCTGGCCAGAGCTGGCTCTCCCACGTGCCAAGCTCCCAATTCCCCAGTGGCCAGAGCACCCAGCACCTCTCGGATGAGTCGGGGCTGCCTTCGCTCCCTGGCAGGACTGCCATGCCCACCCGCAGTGCTGCCGGAGGAGGCTCCTGTGAACACCCCGTGCATTCAGCACCCGGGCGGGACGCAAGGAAAGGCAAGTGCTCTGCCCCAGGATATAATTTTGCCAAGATGGTCAGTGGCTCAAGACAGCAACGAATGGCGAGGGCTGCTCAGACCTCGCAGCACTGGGAAGGCCCAGGAGGAAAGAGATGCAAGAGCTGATTTTCTGTCGCATCCAAAAATGAGCTGGTGCTGGCTTCCCACTGCAGAGACCAGCACTGCCCTGGCCCAGGGACAGTTTTGGTGCAGCCAGGCTCCACCTGTGGCTGCCTTTACCAAAGCACGATCTGCAGCAGTGGCTTCAGTCCCCAGTGGTCCTTGCCTCTCCTGGAAAATGCGTGCAAGGGCTGTGGGTAGCAGGGAGGATCATTGCTCTGGAGATGCTGCTTCTGCAAATGGCTCCTGAAGGCCTGAGTAGAGCTGACAGGTTCAGCTGTGCAAAGCTGCAGCGTGAGGAGCAGCTCTGCTCTGACTGCAGCATTTTGGCTGAGGCAAGGCCCTCCTGGGGCACCAGAGAGTGGGAGCAGTCTCCAGAGAGATGCTCAGGGAGGTTGGCAGGCCCTTGCCAGAAGATAAACTTGTTACCTCTCCATGACGCTCCAAGTCACTTGATCTGCATCACTTTTGCATCATTTTCTTCAAGGCAGCCTGTGTCCTTCTCAACTCCTGGCCAGCCTCAGTGCTCCAGGTGAGGCTTGGCCATAACGCAGGGTGCAAGGAGCTGAGGGGTCCCATCCCAGGAACAGTTTTGGGAACTGATTAGAAAAGGTGATGCCTTAGTGCTCCCGGACATGGCGGTACCTGGACATCATGCCAGGCAGACACCAGAGCGGGCAGGAGGAGTCCGGCATCTCTCACCAGGGTTGTACAGTGCTGCTGGCAGCATGGAGGCAGACAGCAAGCCCTGTCACCCACGGGGACGCTGGGGTCAGGTCCAGCGGGGCAGGTTGCTCTTGGCATGAGCTCTGGCACTGAACCACAGAGCTATGGGGGGATTTCAGAGCAGGCATAGCATATCTGCTGTGGGCAAAGCTGCCGGAGCGCAGGAGCGGGCTGTTGGTGGGACCCAGGGTGGAGCCCCATCCCAGCAGAGGGGAGAATGGGAAGGGGGGCACCGTCAGCCTTCATGCAGGCTCCAGGCCCTCCTACCCAGACACATGCCCATGCCCTCATGTGTCCCCTCCAGTGGTCTGTGCTCCAGGGTTATCACAGTCAAAGTCCACAGGATGAGGCAGGGACTGAAGGAGATACCCTGAGAGGGACGGGCTGCTTGCTCAGCCCCATCCCTCCTTCCTACCACCCTCTCTGCTCTGCTTCTGTCCCACACTCTTCCCACCCTGGCTCACCTGCAAGCCCACCCCTGCTCCTTGCTGGCAGTATGGCCGATGCTGAGCTCGACGCTGCTAACACCAGGAAGCAACAACAGGCGTAGCACAGAGGGGGCTTTCAAAAGTACTGGTTGCCACCTCTCTCTGACATGACCCAGCAGAGATCTGCTGATTTTCAGAATATCCTCCGGTCCTTTGCATTGGCTGCTGGGGCTTGGAGAGGGAAACGTTTTTGACAGAGGGGGTGTGGGAAGCAGAGAGGAGCATCTGTGTTTGTGCGTGTGCACGATGGGGAAGGCAGGAGGCATATCTGGATGGCAGTCACACCTTTAATCAGCCACCCAGGCTCAGTTCCCCCTGCAAGTGTGCATCACTGAGGCTTTTATTGGTTGGTGTTGTATGAGAGGGGCCTCCCGAGCAGCAGATTGGTACCTCTCATCTTGATGGCATCATTCTGGACCGATAGAGAGAAGAGAAGTGGGTGCACCATTATCCGCAGGTCTAATGGTTGCTCATGGCCTCTGCTCCACACAGGGCTCTGGGGTGAAACAACTGAGAGCCCTCATCTGTTCCCTTCCCACAGACATGCTCCTGCACCAGCACCCGTGCACCAGCCCAGAGGAACTGTTCCATCACACACCTGGTCCCTGAGAGGGGGATCGTGTTTCTTCTCTGTAGGGACACATCCTAAAGAGGCACCAGCAGCAGCAGTGTTGTGACTGACACAGGCTTCTCATTCTTTGAGGAGAGCGTGGGGGTTGACTGATAAAGCAAAGGGATTCAGCCACCAGCTGAGGGCACGAGGAGGTGCAGCGAGCTCCATTTCGCAGAGGGCTGCCAGTGCCGGGGTCTGTGCGGGGAGCACAGCTGGGTGGCAGAGCCTTGACAGCTGTCACACCTCTGACAAGCCAGTTCCTCCCACAAACCGCCTGTGTCACTCGTACATTACAAGGCAATTAGCTCCCATTTGACAACCAGCAAAACAGATGATGAGCTGCCCTTGATCAACCTTAAACAAAGCTTTGTGCCTTGCGAAGCCCAAGCTGGAGACTCAAAAGCCCCAGTGAAACCTATTCATCTAATTGCCAGGCGTTCAGCCGACAGCCGCGCCGGCTCCTGAGCATTACAAAGGGCTCCCCAGCCCCGGCTCCTTCTTATTAGAAGCAGCACTGGGAATTACTTGCTTAACAGACTGCTTGCAATACAGAGCTGAATATTTGATGTCCAGGGGAAACAGGAAAGAAGAGATGAGCAAAGCACAGCAAAAGGAGGTCAGAATCCCCAGTGTGGAGACCCCAGCCCAGCCTCCACCCAATGCACCAGTGACAGCAGGGAAAGCTCATACCAAGCCAGTTCCTACTTGAGCTCTTCCCAGTCCTCCCTATGCCATCTGGTAACATCACCGCTGCTCAGAGCATCCTGCCCTGGGATTCAGCAGCCTGTTCCCAGAAAGTCCAGGTGCCCAGCTCCTTATCCCATGCCCAAATCTCTTTTGGAGAGGCCAGAGAATCCAGCTCTGCCTCCTCCTCCAGGACTGGGCTGTCTCTGTCGACCTGGCTTACCAATGGTCAAGATGTCCCTGAGAGTGTGAGCTCTGGAGGGCAGGGACCCTCCAGTTCTCCCTTTCTGCTGATGCTGTGATGGCAGCTCTGGCTGCAGGCTCCCAGCTCAGCCCAGCACAGGAACCTGGAGCAGAAGGAGCTCTAGGAAGTCCAGTCCTTCAGGCCAGCCTGGACCTCAACCAGAGCCAGGCATGAGGCTTGTCCTTGAGAGCCACCAGCATTCCCATGAACAACTGCCAGGGCTGCACATACCTTATGCCCATCCATATGCCAGAGCTTTGCCAAGCCCAGGCTGGACATGAGAACACTACCTGGGAGAGATACTCCCTAAAGTCATGACAGAATAGCCACCCTTCTGCCCCCAACCTGCTTTCTGTCTTCTTTGTATTGCTTTTTTTGTCTGTTCATCACTAAATTAGAGAGATGGCTCCCAGGACCATCGCTGGGCTGGGAACCCTGCCCTGCCCCGGGGAGAAGGCAGATCCCAGCCTGGTCCCCTGGCACTGATGTTCTTGCAGGGGGAGCATGGTTGTGCTTAGCAGAGGAAAGACAAAGTGCCTGCACAACTCCATGCAGTGTCACAGCACAAAGCAGCATCATGCTGACCAAATCCCCAAGGGCTGGTACACTGTGGGATGAGATTCCACAGCTTCTGGGAAAGTCACGTGGCGCTGGCTTGTGAGGGATGGATACAGACACCCTTCCTCCTTCTCTTCCTCCTCCTCTGTGCGCAGTGACTACCTGGTCTCTGGGTAGGAAGGCAAGTTCTGCTCCTCTCCTCTCTTGGCTGTCATGGCCTTCCCTTCTTTGTGGGGAAAAAGTAGTGGTGCAAAGGCAAAGGAAAAACCAAACCAGAGCAGGACACATCGTCCAGCCTGTGTGTGAGCAGCCACAGCTGAGGAGTAAAGCACCACTGTGGCCCCTTGGCTAATCGTATCAGACAGAGCTGACCCCATACGGCCTTTGAGGAGAGAGACTGTTATCATTCCCTTCAGATTTTCTCCTTCTTTTTGACCTAGATTTCACGTTCCAGAAATAGCTTTCTCTGACATACCAGCAGGAAAGGGATTAGAGAGATGGGGGGAGAGTGTGTGTGTGTGTGTGTGTGTGTGTGCGTGTGCACATGCCAGGGTAAGATTTCTGTTGCATGCTCCATTGGTGTTTGTAATGGAAAAAAAGGGTACATATACATGTTCCATGATCTATTCATATGTCTGTAGGACACAAAGAAGTTTATGACAACTGTTTCTCTCCACGCTTACCTGTTCATTTTTCACCTCTAATCTTTTCCTTGACATTATGGAAACTCCACTACCAAGCCCTGTGCCCAGACAGCACTCCCTTTTCCCCAGGAAGCCTGTACCATGGCTACAACCCCACTCTCCAACTCCACCGTCAAAACCAAAATATCTCCATCCTTCTGCCTCAGCAAAGCTTGGTGCTCCTTGCTGCCAGGTTTCAGCTCTACTACAGGCAGCACCCAGCCCAGCAAGCTCTCTTGCTGCTGCCTGCTGTGCGCACGTGTCTCTCTGGCACCCAGGAACGAGTGCAATGAGTTTGAGCCCCACGGAAATGGCATTTGCCCAGATCCCCAGGAAGGGGGGAGCTGCAGCCTGCACGTGCTGCTGGGCCGACACAAGCAGGAGCAGGGGAGGTGGAAACAGCTGCCCATGAACTTAATACTAGGAAGCGAGCACAGCTCCCAGGTCCTGGCCAATCCTGCCTTCTCCCAGCAGGGGCCACCTACAAAGGAGTAGAGACAGCTGCCAGCATTTTCCTTTGGTATTATGGTCAGAAGGCAAAGTCCTTCTTGTTGCTTGCTTTAATCAGCCTTGATGGCAGGAAAGGGAGGCAGTAGTGGAGAGGAGAAACCAAAGCACCAAGAGTTGTCTCAGTTTGGTTGGGGGCTCTGGGAGAGCAGCAGCAGGGAGCATGTGCATGGTGTAGTGCTCAGCCCATGCGGCCGCGCTGGTTGGAGAGCGATGTGCCAGGTATGGCAGACACCCAAGGTCTCTTCTTAGGCTGAGGGGCCCGGCAGCGTCCCAGCACGCTGGCCCTGCTGCCATCCGTGTGAACCGGGTGAGCACGGAGCTGCCCTGGCGCCAGGCAATCACAGATGCCACTTTGTATCCCTCTGCACCTCTCTGCCTCTCCCTCGGTGGCCACAGGGCTCGTGCCATCGCTGGAGCAGCCCAGCAACCACCGACAATGGTCTTAACTAAGACACACGCACGTGCCAGGACTCAGCGGGGCTGGATGAGGTTTAGTAAGGCTGTGCACCCAGGCCTGAGCATTTGCAAGATTTCAGACAGCGCAGGCAAATGAGGATTTCTTTGTGTGTGTTTCTCTTGTTCTCAGTTGCTTTTCCTCTCCTTCATGCTTTTCCATTACTTTTCCATCTGTTGAGCCGCGATGTGGGTATTCCTGAGGATTCAGGAAGAGATTGGCTCAGAGCTTCGCAGAGCCGCTCACAGCCCGTGTGGATGAGGGGCTCTCACTCCAGAGCTGCTCACCACTCCCAAGCCTGGAAGCAGTTGAACTGAAAACAAGTTTTCTTGTTTTCCTTGGTAGGCAGGGGAGGGGAGAGGCCCTGGGCTGCAGGTCCCAAGCCTCAGGGCTGACTGTCTGGCAAGATTCTCCTTCGGCCCCAGTGTGCTGCTCTGTTTTCCAGAGCAGAAGCAGCACATCCACAGCGATTCCATCACTACACGCCGAGGGTGGTGGTGGCTCAGCCCTGCCTGCCGGAGCCCTCGGCGCGTGAGCTCAGTGCGGTGTTTCCCCAAGGCGCTTTCATCTCTCCGTGCTGCAGACGAGCCCTTCTGCACTGCGTGCCGTGAACCCAGCCAGTCATAAATAAATCAGAGCATCCAAGGACTGATGGTAACAGTGAGGAGCTGGGGCAGCACACGTGCTCCTGGCGGGAGCCACGCGGCATCGCCGCTGCCTGCAAAGCCACAAGCCCTGTCGGAGGCCGGTGGCAGCGCCGTTAGGCAGCACCCACGCCACACTGGGCTCGCGGGCACCGCTGCCCCGTCTCGCCTCAGCTCTCTGCGCGGCGTGGCTCTGGCCTCGCGGAGGTCACCCCTGCCCCACAGTCTGGGCGAGTCTCATGCTCAGCTCCGGATGTTTCAAGGCAGGATTGGAGGGATGGAGCTGGACGTGGCTCCAGCACCCAGCACGTCTGTGCCCAGGGTGCCAAGCCCGGCACGGCTCTGCCCAGACAGGCTCTCCCTGCGGCCCGCAAGCTGCACCAGCCTTGCTCCCCTCCGCGCGTCCATCCTCCATCCTCCCTGCTCAGGCAGCCTAACAGGGAGGCACAAAACACAGGCACCAGGCACAGCAACATCACCCGGTGAAGCAGAAATCAGTGCCCAGCAGGATGGAGCTTGGCTGGCAAATCTGTGACCGGCAGGAAACATCCACCCAGGGAAACATCCACTTCCCCGCTGTTTTCTTTTCCATTTATTTGTCTCGGCGCTGCAGACTCCTCCCGCTGACACGGAGCAGTCCTGCAGCAGGGTGGGTGCCGCCGGAGCATCGCCCGCAGCCCCCGCACCCCCCTCCCAGCTCGGGGTGCCCCCACCCAGGCGGGGGGCGGGGTGGCCTTTCAGCCAAAGCCACTTTCGTGTGGGGGTGAGGGACGGGGCCGTGCTGGGGAAAATGTCACCGTGGCTCCCGCGGCTGTGACGGGGAGACAAAGCTCCCGCGTGGGGGTGGGAGAGGCGCCCGCTTTGTTCTGCAGCGTTTGGCTCCCCCGCTCCTGCCACGCACGGGGCTGCCACCCGCAGCGGGTCCGCGGGGGAGCGGCAGCCGCCGCCTCTGTCCCCGCCTCTCCCCCCGCGTCTGCAGCGGGCGGGTCGCGGGGATCCCGGTTTAACGCTTGAGACGCGCCCGGTCGCTTCGGTCCCGGCCACCGCCCGGGGCCCGCGGGCGGCGGCGGCGGGACACGCGTGACCGCGCCCGGCCGTGGGGGAGCCGCCGCGGGGCGGCGGGGCGGGGCCGCGCCTGCGCGGGGCGGGGCGGGGCGGGCGGTGACGCGCGGGGCGGGGCGGGGCGGGGCGGGGCGGCGGTTTAAGGCGCGGCCCCGCCCGCGGGGCGCAGCCGGAGCGGCGGGCGGGCGCGGTGAGTGCGGCGGTGGCCTCCGCGCGTCTCCTCCCTCCTCTCGCCCGCGGCCGCAGGAGCAGCCCGGCGCGGCCCCAGCCCGCGGCCCGTCCTTCCCCCTCGCCGGTGCACGGCCCGTCCTCCCCTCGGCGGGACCCGAGGCCGCGCCGAGCGCCCCCGCCCCGCGGCCCCCCCCGTCTCTCCGGTCCCCTCCGCCCCTCCTTTGTGTCTCCCATGGCTTTGTGTCTGGAGCTCCTCAAGCAATGTGAGTGACTGCCCGGGGCGCGGCGGGCGGGCGGGGGGCCGGGCCGGGCCCTGCATGGCTCCGCGGCGGGGGTGCCGCGCCCTGCCTGCCTGCCTGCTGCTGCTGCCGCCGCTTGCCGGGCCCGCCGCCCCGCCGGGATCGCAGGTGGCGCTTCCGCTTCCCACGCGCGTCTCGGCCCTCCGTGGGGGGGTGGGTGGGGGGTGCTGGGTGGCCGCGGCGGGAGGGCTCCTGCTGCCTCCGCGCTTGTCTTGGGGGGGGCTGCCCCGTCCTGCCACGCATGCCGCCTTCGCTGCGTGGGGGTCCGCGGCCCCGCGGGAGGAGCCGGGCCCCGCGCCCGTGGAGGGCGGAGGTGAGCGCTGCTTCCCTGCCGAGCAGCTGCTCGCCCCCCCCCCGCCTTGGCCGGGGAGCGGCCGCCCCGCTTGGCTGCAACGCCGAGCCCCCGCGTCCCGGTACCCGGGGTCGTGGCGGGTCAGGCTGGGTCCCCAGGCCGGTGCTCAAGGCCTTTGAGGAGCCCCGAGGTGCTGGAGGAAATTAAATAGTGATCACTAAACGTGTTCTCCCCCAGGGAGCACTGACACTTTCCTTACGGTGGTGTTCGGATTCTTCCTCCCTCGAGAAGAAAAGGGTATTGTCTGGGTGAGGCACGAAGCTTCAGCGCCCGTCGCTGCTGAAGGCTGACATTTAGCAGCGCAGCAAGCTGGCACCTCCTGTCCAGAGCAGGCTTTGAAAAGTCTCTTTTTTAGCCTGGGAGAACAGATCCTGGCTGAGGCTACCTGGTGTTGCACGTCAGCCTTGAGCTGCCCTACCTTGTCTGAGGGTTTGGGCGGAATGCCCCGGAGTCTGGCTGCAGGTGTAGCTCGGGGATCCCTGTGCTGCCTTGGAGGGTGGGGATGTTACAGCTGGCTTTCAGCTGTAAGTAAATGTAGCTATTAATTTCTACTCCTGTCTTTGTTAAGCGCTTCAAAGAGGAGGATTATTTCCAGGATGCTGTTGATAGGACTAATATTCTACAGCAGTACAGACCTTGACCCCAGGTTGTGCAGGAAATGTGTGTTTGAGACAGGAATGGAATTAGGATCTCTGAATCCTGGGCTGTAACTTGCCACTTGGGGGAGGAAAAGAAGAAAAGGAAAAAAACCCCACAGCATGTGGCATTGGATCCGAAAATAAATTCCAATCATGTGGGATGATAACAAGCCAGATTGCCAAGTCGTGTAAGTTGGCAGACTTGACTCCAGAGGGTCCAAATTACTTAGCTGGTAATTGCTCTTCAACAGGAATTTGGTGCTATGAAGTTACACATTCTTGAACGTGTGGAAGAAAGTAAGCGTAACTAGCTATCAGATCTAGCCTGCTTGACTTTCAGATTAAGATAACTTGTGTGTGTACTCTGCAGTAGTACCCAAATATTCAGCAGAAAGGTATCTGCAGAATTTGTCTGACGTGTTGCAGTCACGGAAAACCTAAAAGCTCATCTTTAAGGTGCAAATGCTAAACTGCTATATGCCGGTTTCGCATCTATAGTTTGCTACTTCTGTTCCACTTCTGTAGTGGCAGTGTAAGTTTTTGGTGTAGCTGAGGGCCCTGGGATCTGTAACTTGAAGTGCTGGGGTGTGACTACTATGCACTGTGCTGGTTTTGAAAGGACAAGAAGACCCTGTGCAGCCTCTGCCAGATCCTGCTCAGCAAAGGTGGTAAATGGAGGAACTTAATTTCTCTTATATATGGATTTGACTATCTGGAGAATACTGATAATAAGATGGGATTTGGCAAACCCCAGAGCACTCTGAGGCCAAGAGGTACCTTTGTGGAACTCGATCGGCTGTAGCTGGTGTCCCAGCCTGCTAGCTGACGGGGCAAGCATTGTCAGCTGCTGGGGAGAGCTTGCATTTTGCTTCGCAGCTGTGTGTGAGTCAGTAGTTGGATAGTCAGTTGCTTAATCTGTGCATGCAGTTTAGATTTGTGGACACTTCTGACTACTTAGCTCAAGGTTATTCATCTGCTGCTCCAGCCTAATGTGTAATGCATGGGAGACCTGCTGTTCCGTGAGCTCATTCTTAGCTGTGCGTGCTGCCAGAGCAATATAACTTAAAAAGCTTTTAATGGATAACTAATAACTGCCAGGCACTTACAAATAACTGTGTCAGTTCTTGTCTTCTGTATAGATTTTCCTGTTGTTTCAGTCCAGACTCCAATAGTTTGGAGTGAACTATTCACCAGACCCTGTAAAAGTTACTCTGTGACAATTTTCCCAATAATACACCACATGCCTGCCTGCAGAAGTAAGGCTGCAAAACCATGCTGCCGCAGGGCTTGTTTTTGTCGTCTCAGCTGATACTTTTTCTCTGTGCAACCTGTGCAACCGCCTCAAATATTTTTTAATGGATTGAGGAGGCATAATTGAATTCAGTGCGGTGCAAGTTACAGTAACATATGTGAGCTGGAAGGATTAAGGCTGTGCAGGCGGGTGGCCTTGTTCAAGAAAAATGCACTTCAATTTCTGCAGTGAAAAGTTGTCAGTGTGTTTCCTATCAGAGCAGATTTTAAAAGGGAGGGGAGAAATTGTGTGATTGCGATTAAGAGTTCAGGTGGTTGGATCAAGTTCTGTGAAGGCTGTCGGGCTGGGGGTTGAGAATGGTGAAGAAGCTCTGGAAGAGCTCACAAAAGAATGAGTTTATCCTTCCCTTCTCTCCTGGTCTCCATGCCAGCCTGCCACCTGGAGAGGGAGAAGTAGGGGACAGAATGACACCAGGGTGTTTGACATAATCTGCCTTTAAACAAGTGGAAGTTAAACTATTTGCAGATGGGCTAGTTAATGAGGGGAGTAGAAATTCTGTCCACTTCAATTTGTCTTGCAAAATTAATGAATTGCTGGCCCTTTGGTGCAGATTAAGTCAACCTTCTGTCCCCTGGTGAAGCAGTGGGCAAGAGGAACAACAGCCCCATGGCTGAAGACCTGACCTGGGCATTAGCCCTGTGCTTAACTTACTGGTCTGCCAGGGTATTGGCTTGTAAATCTGACAGGCACTGTTTCAAAAGCACTTGTAATTTCCACGGAAAACAGCTCAGATACATCTGTCCATGCCATGTAAGTCTGATCACTAATTCTATGGGCAACACAAGGTAGGGCAGTACCAGTGTCTACACACCACAGTGTAGGCTGCTATGACAAGCAGACCTGGGGGAAGTACTGGTCCCCCAGGGCCAGGGACTCTGATTTCTGTAGAGGACAGGGCTGTGGGTTATGTGCTGCCAGGCCTCCTCCCAAACTTCCTTGCAACAATTAAATACTGTGAAGGAAGACTGCTGAGTTCCAATTCTCTCCTACTTCCCTCTGGGGTTCTTGGTGGTGGGCTTGGTCTTGTGCTGTGAAATTGCCAGTAAAGGCAGGGGGGTACCCACACATACTGGGGTGCAAGAAGGATGTCTGATACCTCCATGAGTGCTGCAGCCTGCCTGCTACTGCTTCATCTTAGCAGATGGTGCACACGGGATCTTGGTTATCCTCACTGCTGTGCAGTGTTTCTGGGGGTTAAGTTTGTCAGCTCTTCTGGCAACATCAAGAAAATTAAAACAGTCTCTTTAAAAGGGACTTGTCTGAGACAGGCCGTAGCTTGCTGCAGCAGACAGCAGTGCTCAAAAGAGGAACAGTGTAAAGATGCATAAATTTTAAACATTAACACTAATATTTACATCAAGGACATGTTGACTATGTCTTGTGTGTCTTAGTACTCTTCATTAAGGCATCCAGGTTTCACTGCAATGATCTTTTCTTCTGAACCTACTTCTAAGAGATCAAAGCTTAAGCTACTGCGTTGTCTCTCCAGTTTGAAGCTGGCCAAGAAACTTGAGTGGTGAATGTTTCAAAGGTAAATTCTTACATGTGGTGCGAGTCTGTCAGAGCTGGAATTAAAGCAAAGACTAGAAGTTGCATATGCCTTTCTACTGATGGGCTGTCATAGTGCAAGGTGATATTTGATGAAAGCTGGAAGGTATTTAAGAGTTGATAAAAGGGAATTTTTATTGCAAGTTTTTGTCATAAGATTAGTAAAACTTCTAAGAATTATTTGTCTTATTTTTTATATTCTGGGAGTGGTTGAAGGTCTAACTGAACAGAGCTCCAGCAGGACATTTGCTGTGTTCAAGAGGCATCTCCAAGCTTAAAGCTTCCTACTCAGGGTGGGCATGTCTACAGCTGCATTAAATTGAAAGTTAAAATTGTAAAATTAAAGCATTACATCCCTCTTAGGCCTTATACATGAGACAACTATCTCTGTCTGAAGCTAGAGAAAGTGTCCCAAAGGCTACTGTGGAGTTGTCCCCAAGGGGGTTCCCGGGCCCTCTTCTGAAGGCCCTTGTTAGGAGCTGTGCCACTGCCCCCTCGGCTGCCAGATTAGTCAGTGCTGCTCTTGTGCAGAACAGCGTGTGTCGAGGCAGTTTATGAGCCAGCACACTATTGCAGAGCTGGTCTCCCTTGCCTCTTGTAAGGTCACTTGAGTAACTGTTTTGTTGGGAAGCCTTCCCTCTGTTGTTTGAACCCTGAGGCTTTTCTCAGTCTCTCAGCTTGGCCCAAACATGGGGTCCTGAGTCATGACATTTCTGTCCAGGAACTCTTCCAGGTTTTGGTGCGTTCTATTGAATGGCTACCAGTGCTTTCTTGTCTGACCTGCCACTCCAGCAGCAGTCCCGGGCTGGGAATTTTGGCCTCTTAGCACTGCTACTCTGAGCAAATCAAGCAGCCTGGCAATGCAGAGCTGGTGTAATGCCCAGCCTTTACAGCATGGACTGGGACTTTCCAGGGCAGATGGGTACTAATAGAATAGAGCTGGAGAACTTTTCCCAGTACCTGAACAGCTGCTTATTCTGATCCCTTGGAAGTAAGAGGGTGTTGGCCAGTGCTTTCACCTCCTGAGCTCTGGTCCTGGGCAAAGTAGCTACTTTGATTCAAAAGCACTGAGTTTCAGTGGCTCTTAAGTTTGCAGTGTGCCAAGAACAAGCCCTTGAGCAAGGAAATCCTGGATGCTGGAAAGCAGAGATCTGCTCACCAGCAGCCTGTTGCCTTGGCCACAGCACTGCTGCGGTTGGCCTTTGCCCTTGGCACCAGGCTCCAGATGTCTGCATCTCACTGTCACCCTGCAATCTTCTAGGGCATTCTGGAGGCTGCCGCTGCTAATAGTGATATTATGCCACACATTAGCTTTTATCGCTGCTCTGTTAACGTGTTTACTGGAGATGAGTGCTGCAAAATGCTCTAGGTTGCTAAGGGGAGGCTGCCAAAGCAGGCTCTTACAGCCCTGCTCTCTCACAGGAGTTGCTCTTGTTCGAGTCAAATACTGAATCAGGCTGATGGGGGGAAATCAGGTCTTTGGGGGAAGGGAAACATAAAGCTTGTATGAATATCTGTCTTCAGTTGTTTTGCCTGTGTAATTGCTGGTGCAAATGCTGCTCCCTGTCAGCTGTGCAAGTTGTGCACACAGTTGTGTGCTCCCAGTGGATGTGCTTGTCTGTCTGACAGAGCTCTGCTTCATCTGACCCGCTTGTCGGCTGGGAGGTGTCCCCGGTTTGGGGCTGTTCATCTGTGTGATGCTTTAATTCCTTTTCGTAGTGCTTCAGGGGGACAATGTCAGCGTGCCATCAGGACTGAAGAAATCTGCAGGCTTCAGAGGCAGAAAGGGGCGCAGTGCATTTTGAGTAAGAACTAACTCAGAGCAGGCGTGGTGGGGGCCAAGGACAGCAGCGAGCAGGAGCCGCGGGCTGCAGCTCGGCGATGCCCAGAGCTTGTCTGAAGTGCCTCGAAGGGGGTTTCTGACGGCTGCATCACCCCGAGCCAGCCCGCCCCGCTCCTGCGGGCTCCGCGGAAGCCTTTGGCATGACTCGGCGGTGTGGCTGATGCTGCGCGGCTCCAGCCCCGCTGGCTCTGCCTTGGGGAGGGCCCTGTCCTGACCCGGGCAGCGGATCCTGGAGGGCGGGTGGGGGTGCCGGGCTCCGCCGCGGGGCCTCTCCTCCCCCCGCCGAGCGCCGGTGCCGCCGCCAGGCCGGAGCGGGCCGTGCCCGGCGGGAGGGCGGCCGAGGCCCCGGCCCGGCCCGCGCCGCTCCCCTCGCGCCGCCCGCGCTTTCCGGCCGCCGCTCTTTGCAGCAGGCCGTAGGGCGAGGTAAGCGGCCGGGCCGGGCGGCGCCGCGCTCCCCGCAGCGGGCCGGGCCCGGGGCGGCGGGTCCTGGGCCTCGCTCCAGGGCGGCCGCGCCGGGAGCGCTGATCCAGAGACACCTCGGCCTCCGGCCTCTGCCGTTCGTCCCGCTTGCTGGAAAGGAGCTCGGAGCGCTGGCGCTGACCCCCGCAGCCCCTCTGGGCCGGAGCTTACGCGGGTGCGGTGGGAGCGGGGTCGCCCCGAGCAGCGGCAGCCCCACACGGCTGTCAGGGGTGGGTAGGCTGCGTGCCCCTCCTCTCCCGGCCCAGCCTGCCTGGGGAGGCGGCTGAGCTGGAAAGGTAGCGGACTGTCAAGCATGTGGAGGAAACTCTCCCTAACCTCTCATCTTGGGTGTTGAATAGCAGCAGGCTTTAAAAAGTGAGGATGAAAGTGCCTGTCTGTCGTCTTCCCTCTTTAAAGTGCTGTGCTCAGTCCTATCCGACAGCAGATTGACAGCCATGCTGCTGTGGGCCCCAGGCACAGAGCAGTGCTCGTTATTTCCCCCAGCACACGTGTGGCACGACTCCAGTGGAGTCAGAAGCTCCTGTGAGCTTGCTGTGGCGGAGCAAAACAGAGCTCAGACTAATGAGGCCTCCTCGAATCAAAGGACAGAACTGGGCCAGCCATTTAGGCTGCTGGTGTTGTGACAGCAGTAAACTTTGAAGCACTGTCTGCTTTCTTCTGGCACTGCTATTTGTGCGCTTACCTTTGATTTATTTTTTCCAAGGGCTCTGAATATCTTGGGTGCTGGGGGAGGCAGGTCTAAAAATAACTTCAGAGGCTGGTTATTTCCAAAGTCATTATTTCTACTTCTCTCAGGTTTCTTTCCCTTCTGTAGCTAATGTCTTTTTCTAGTGCTGCAAGGTCTGGTTCATACAGAAAATCATGCTTTCTGCTCTCTTCTAGTTCTTGCTCTGTTAGCAAATGTGCGTTAGGTATGAGTGCTGGTATGTGTTCACACAGCAGGTGGATGTGGTTGCAGTTCTGGGTACCAGGAACACTGAGGCTAGAATGAACTGAAGGAGAATGAACTGAAACATTTTTGAAGGGTAGAACTCTAGCTTGTGAAAATTGGAGCTGCTCGGGTGCTGTCCTGCAGAAGGAAGTGTGCAGGAGTGTGTGCATCTGCTGTTTGAACCAGCTGTGTTCACAGGTGACAGTGGCTCGAGGCAGTCCTGTTGTCCCATTTCTCAGAAGTGTGTCACAGGATGGCTGGGTGAATCAGCGGGAAGCCTAGTCGCTGTTAATACCTTAACTCCTGCAGTTGCATGTGAAATAACTTTACCAGGCTGAGGTATGAGCTAGTAAGTGTTGTGTACAAAAACTCTCACTTGGATGGATTATGACTGCGAACTGCTTCTGCTGCAGTTGTTGAGGGTACCTGTTAAATCTATTTTATGCTAATTCTTATGGTGTGATGCTTCTCAGCATCCCTTTTTAAGCTGGTTCAATTAGAGTTTTAGCTAGCAGTGCCCATTATCACAACTCAGCTGCTAACCTCATTACTGCCCAGCCTCCACATACCACGAGCTTGCCAGTACTAGGGACCTGTGTGCTTTGTTTCCCCTGCCAAGAGTGACATGCCTCTCTTTCCCATTGAGTTGCAGGAGAGGAACAGAATAGGTTTGCTAGCTGCAGCTCTGGGAAGCAGCTTACCCTTGAAGGTTTAACCACCAGTCAGGAGCCTGTTTGGTATTGCTGTGCTCAAGCTGCTGCGTTGGGTGCAGCTCTCACCACTTCAGGGGGCCTGACTTCATGCTGTGGCTTACACCTTCAAACTTGCTTTCTTGGAAAGTATACCCTAAACTTATTCATGGACTGCTGCAGCTTTCAGGCTTGCTTGAGAAAAGAAAAATGCTGTAAATGTACTCCTAAATGTAGCTAGTATTTAATGGGCTAAATCTGTAGACAAAGTAGAGGTGCCTCAGGCTTAAAGCCTGATTGTGGTACACTCTGAACAGCTGCTCTGCCCTGGAGTCTTCCTACTAGCTTTGTGGCTCCTGGCCACTCTGGAGCGATACAGCAGTTGCCTTATCTCTGGGACTGCAGCAAGTGCTTCCTGATCACATGCACTGTAGAGTGGAAAGTAGAGATCCGTCAGGGAGTTGGATTTGGCTCAACATGCCCCCAACGGCACGGTGACAATTTGACTTTGACTAGCAGAGATTGCTCCTGTATGTCTCTTACTGACTTGGAGATTGAAAACATGTCATAGGTACCTAGAGGGTCCAGATCTTGTTCATATCATCTATTTCAAATCCTGAATGTGCTTCGTCCTTGAAGGTGGAATCTTAGGTGACATGAGTCACTATGGATTGGCAGCCTTGGGTTGGTTTCTTTTGTGTGTTCTCCCCACACACACATGCGTGCTAATTGTAGCAAGTTGAAACGCACTTGGGAGGCTTTACTTGAGTGTGATGGGCTGAGAAGCTTCCTAAGCATGTGGGCAGAATACAGTGGAAAAGAGAACTTGACATGAGAGGAAAAATGATCTCTCTGATCCGGGCTGTGCTTAGTGTTCTTTAGAGCTGGGAAAGAAGCTAATGATATCATGGGTTTTCCAGTCTAGAAGGGCTTTTTTATACTTAGCCATGGTTTGGGGGTTTTAGCTTCACCTGGCAAACTAAAAGCAAGGTTTTTATTGTTAGAAGCTGTATTTTCTATAACAGCTTCTCTTATTTCTGTCAATTACTACAGTTCCAACCACAAAAGAGCTTTCTTGTTCTAATTGGCCTCCTCCTGTTCTTATTCAGTTGTGTTGCTCGGTCACCATGGAGACAATTGTGATGTCACGAGCTGTGGCATCACTGAAAAGTGGCTGGGAGGCAGTTGTTAATATTCCCCCTCACCCCATCCACCCCAGTAATCAGTAGCTGGGAGGAGAAAGTGGAACAGGTCAATAGGTTTCAGGGAAGATAGAGCTTTTAAGTGAGCCTGAATTACAGTTGCAATTTTAAGACTGTTGCTTCAGTAGCAATGGCAGAAGAGGTGCAACATAACCACTTTCTCAAAACTGTCTTCATTGCTGTGTCTGTTGAGCTCACTTAAATGGCAGAAAGCCCAAAATCTCCAGCTATTGCTGTGCTGCTTCACTTGAGCCCTGTGACACTAAAAATCCAGGTACCCGCTAGGCAGCATTCCAGTCACAGCGTGATGGGCTTGGAGCTGCTCGTGGCTGGATAGCAGGTATACTAAGGTTGTCTGGCTAGCTCTGACATCAGTCAGAAAAGCTGATGTATCACCAAGGAGGCAGTTTGAGGAACTTTTTGGGGTCTCTTTCCTTGCCAACGCTTCTGAGACAGCTGCTTCCACTGTGGGAATACATAAGCACATAATGGGGTAGCTGGACTGCTATGCAGTGAGATCATGAAAGCCAACAGGATTTGACTTGTATGACCTCAGTGGAGATGGTAACGTAGCAGAGAACTGGGCTTCTTTCATGGCTTGATTCTGTTCTTTGCCAAAATGCTGGGAACTTTTTTCTTATTTCCTGAAATGCCGTGACTCGTCACTGCAAAGGCTTGTGTGAGGATGCGTTCTGCTCTGTATGATCTCTTCCACATGTTCCTCCTCAGCTTTATCTATTTTCTTGTCAGGGCTCTGGTTGAGAGCATGGCACAGTGTACTTGATACTGTGTCCTGAGCTGTAGCAGCCTACTCAAATATTAACTAATCTCCTCCTGATTAACAGGAGGCAGGATGGTCTTCAGTGCCTGACCTGGCAAGTAAGTAGCTAGTGCTTTCCAATTATTTGTAATTTTTTTATAAAGGGGCTTTGTCGTAGCTATCACAGAAGCACGTTATCTGTAATTTTTCTGTTTGTATTAGTCTGATATTAGTGAGAGGGCATGCAGATTTTCCCTGTATGTGGGGTGTATCTGGAGCTCTAGGGTGAGATTGGGGTGCTCTCATACTGCTGGGTGGTGGCTCAGCAGGGAGCCTGTGCACTGCACCTGCACAGTTTGGCTTGGGCTTGTCTGAGTTGTAATCCATTGGGGCTGGCACTTGCTTGGCAAGCACAATAGTACAGCTTCTCCCTTGTGCTTTGCTTGTTTTAAGCAGCCTTGTATTCAGACAAAAAGGATAACGTTTCTTGTAATGTGGAAGCTGAAACAAGTTGACTTTTCAATGTGAGAGAAATTTCTGGCTGTTTTCCTGAAAGGATCAAAAGTGTTTTCCAGCAGTTCTGCTGACAGACTTCTCTTCTTTTTCTAATTTATCTTCTGAATTGCTGGGTTTTCAAGATGAAAGGCTAGAGCAGCTCATAGCATGAAGACAAAGTGGTTTTCACCTTGTTTGTTCCCTTGGAACCCTTGATGAGTGTCCTGTTTAGGGGAAAAGTGTGCCTGAAAGGGCAATTGCATTTGAATCATGTTAATTTGTAGCACTGTTGATCTTAAAATAGCTAGCTGTCTGGCCAAAGATGCTAAAACCTGCTTTTTAACCAACATTGATTAAAAACAGAGGGTAGGAAGTGTTTTAGACCTCTCTTGACACTGGTCATATCTGTCCTGATAGCTACAGGGTCTGTGGAGCAACCCACACCAAGGCTACTTGACTTTAAGACTTCTAGCCCTATAGTTACTATAGAGGAGAAAGTGAATGCATAAAGGTCTAAGATTGAAATTGTTTAGGACTACAGTTTGCAGGCAGATGTCATTCAGGAAAAGAGTTAAAATCATCTACAAATTATGCTCATCTACAAATTATGCATGGTCTGTAAGTTTAGCTGTACTTTTAGCATGCTTTCAATTTTCAGTGTGTGTAGAAAACTGCCTCATCTATGGAAAGGATTAGATGAAGTTTCCCTTAATACAGCAAAATAGCTAATTCCAAAGTATTTGGAGATTTCCATTAAAGGCTATGAATAGGATGCTTCCTAGAAGGAAACTAGTCCTTCTGTCTTTACTCATAGGCTTGTCTAAACACAGTTAACCCCAACAAATTCCTTTACTACATGAGCAAGTTGCTCTCAAATGGCTTATGCTTTCAGACTAAGACTCAGCATGGAGTTCCTTATGCCCCAAACTTGTTTGTGCCCTAGGGGGTTAACTGGAGATAATCCTGTGGATGAGTCCATGATCTGATATTCTCAGTTGCTCTGTTCTTATGTCAGTGATGACTTTTGGCAGACCTGAATGCCAAGTATACATCAGATAATCTGACCACCATATCATCTCCACTGCTAGGTTCTGAATAATCCATTATATATAGTGAGCTTGTTAGAAGATGCTGTGTAGGCTGCTTTTGTACCCCCGTCTTTCAAAAATATGAAGAACCTGGCTGAATTAATGGTCCTCTGTGGGGGTGCCTGGAAGCTCTTCTCCTTTCCCTGTTGTTACTAGCAGGTAGCTCTTGCTGGTGAGGAATGGGGTCATCCAGCTCTGGAATGGGCTGAGCAGGAGCAGCTCTCATGAGTGATAAATCTGTGGGTGTTGCTTGCTTTCTGGTTGGTTCTTCCATGGCTGCTGCCACAAAGCCAAAGGAAAACCAGGTCAGTGTTGCTGCTTCGGGGAGCAAGAGGTCAGCAGGAGAGGCAGAGACCCCTCCTCTGTCACAGCTGTGCAGATGCCAGTGCAGCAGGTTTCCTTGCTCCTGGTCTGCAGCGTCTGACCTGCTTCCACCAGCAGGGCTATACTGGCCACCTTGGACTTCAGTGCAGATGCTTTAACCTTGCAGTTGCGTTGTATGATAGCCCCTTCCTTCAGGACTTGCAGGTTTCTTGAATCCCTCAGACTGGCTTGGCGGCATCTATAATGATGCACTTGCAGAAGCAAAAACTGAGGTGCTAGCCAAGGCAGGCTGATGACTTAAGGGTGGGAATAGAAACATAAAACCTAATATCCTGCAAATTAATGTGTTATTCTACTGAGTTCTCTGAAATTTAGATGTAACAGCACATAACTGTCATTCAAACAAGTTTTGAAAGATATCTTTGTAGAAGATCATCACCTACAGGATGGTAAGCAGTATCCAAACTTAAAAGGGAAGAGTGAGTGGGCACTGACAACTTTTGCAGAACTCCTCTGCAAAATGTATCTGAGATATTAAGGGAAATGGTATTCCTGCCTGAAAGATAAGGTAGTGAAAATTGCTGCAAGTTTGTCTGGGCATCTTTCCAGCACTGAAGTTTCAGGCATTCTTTCAGCAGCAGTTGGTTAAGGGTTGTGACACCAAGTGCTTGTTCAGATCGTAAGTCAACAGATTGGATGCTGCAAGCCAGGACCTGGGGATGAAAATCAAGTTGTCTTCTGTGATCTCTGATAAAGACTTTGAAACTAGAGCTGCCTGATCCTGTAGCAGCAATGGCTGTGTATACTTGTTCAGTGGTAAACAGAGCTCCTGCAAATACCACTCAGAGGTGGAGGTTAACAAAGTATGGATATGTGCTCAAAGCAAGCTGTTAGAGAAAAGTAGATGATGCAGAGCTGGCAGATGCTCTTAAGTAGATGACTAAAAGTGAAGTTACTTAATATCTGGTAGCCTCAGGTTCCCATCTAGCTAAGCTGTCATGCTTCAGAATGATAGGGCTTTTCTTGGTGTCTCTTTACCTCTTGGTAACTTCTGGTCAGTGAGTGACAAAAGATAACTGAGTCCTTCCCTTTGCTTTAAAGAAAAATACATTTGCTTTTTAAGTCTTGTCCATTCTTTTTGAACCCCTGAGCAGCAGGAAAATATCTTTGTGAACCAAAGTCTGTGCTTGCCCAGGCTCTTTACACTCGCGTTGAGCGCTGCTTACTGACGTGGTGTCACATGCAGGGCAAACACAAAGTGGACAAGGGTGGCCCTTGGCTGCTTTCAGTCTTAAAGATCGCCTTGTCTAGCCAGTAGTGACACCCTTCAGGGATGTGAATCACTTCTGTGTCAGTGGTATTTGCATATTTTAGGCAGACTTGCTGCACTGTGGTTTGTGCAACACTGAGAAACTTTAAAGATAGAGGGAAAGCATAGCTGGGTGATGTTGTCAGATGCATTTCTTGATCTGAACTCCTCCTGGTGCTGAAAGCTGAACTGTCAGTTTAACTTCAGCACTGTTAAGACTGGCTGGTGTTTAATCCTATTTGCAGGATTGCAAGAAGCCTGCAGATAGATAGTAAGCTGGAAAGCCTGCACACCTGGCCACAGAGGCAGTGTAACCTCCTGCACTAAGTGTCCCCAGAAGCCACAACTTGTGCTTAAAGCCTTGCCCAGATTTTCCAAGTCCTTGAATGTTTTCATGGAGAGTGAATGTGTGCAGGAGGAAGCTGGTCTGTGCTGGTTTAGTAAATACCTGTGTGTGCTGTGCAGTGACACGGGCAGATCTATGGTCATATATTCTGTCTGCTCTCTCCATGCAGTTGGCCTCGAGTTACAGCCTTTCTTATTTGAAGGGGCAGTGGATACTGTTCACTTGGCCTCTGGTACTGAGGTTCTCCAAGCCTGTTCATCCATACTGCAGCTGATTTGTGCCCAATTCGACACTGCTCTTGATTGAGTGTGGCTGCTTGTGGCTGCATTAACTTGGAGCTCATCTTGTGTAATGCATCAAGGTCCAGTGAACAGGGTCAGTAGGCTGCCAGCAGAGTCTCTGGGAAGTGCTGACTGCAATTCTCAGCTCTGTAGACTGATCCTTTGGTTGCTGCTTCCCTGCATCTCTAATCAGAGCTAGGGTTTTAATGTAGCTACAATCGTAAATGTAGGAAGAAATAGTCCAGCAGTATCTGCTGAAGGGGGGGGAACTTTGCATGTTTTGCGGTGGAAGTTGTGTATATGGGAACTCTGGGGTTTCTGCACAGTTTCTGCATGTTCCAGTATCTAAAAACTAAAGATAGAATTCCTTTTTTCCTCCTATGGGTAAGATTTATGAATAAATTTCTTAGCTGGCTTTATGGTGAAGTCTCATTGATAAAACAGACAAGTGAATTTCCTTAGGAGTCTCTGATAAGGAGGTCTGATTTTTCTAGTATTCATAAATACTTCCAGAAACCAGGATGTTAACAGAACACCTGAAATGGCAGTTGGTAGCCTGTTAGGTACCAAAAATCTGGGCCACTGTTCTCAAAGATAAGGAAATTACTAAGTTCAAGTGCTGTGATTTGAGCTCTGCACATGCTGCTTAGAGTGCAGTTGCTTAACTGTTGGTCTGTTGAGGTTGTGGTTGTATTTGTTGCCTTGAGAGGCAGCAAGTGCTTGCTCACCTTGTTAGGCTGCACGGAGTCATCTGCAGCACTCGCTAGCAGTAAGTGGAACAGCAATGGGAAGGGGGACAGATGATTCATCTTAACATAGGGAAACTTGTGCTTAGCTGTGGTTTTGGGTTTTCTGAAGCGTAATCTCCCTGTAGAGTTATGGGTTGTGCCTTCTGTTTTGGTCTTGGGTTCAGTTTGTTGTCGTGTTCCCTCGCACTTTCGGAGAGCCAGCAGCTCAACCTCCCTCTCTTGTAAAGGGTCTGAACACTCAAAATGACAGTGGGACATCACAGGATGCCATCTGACTTGCCACCTACCACAACCAGACTGATTGCTTTAAAACTTCAGAAGCAATTACTATTCCATGCCGTTGCTCTTTGCACTATATTGCTCTCACGCACCTACCTAATAGAAACTAATAATTGTTCTGTTACTAATTGCTGACGATGCCAAGCTGTATGGTGCAGTCAACATGCTGGAGGGAAGGGATGTGCCATCCAGAGAGACATTGACAGGTTTGAGAGGTGGGCCCTGTGCAAACCTCATGAAGTTCAACAAGGCCAAGTGCAAGGGCCTGCACATGGGTCGGGGCAATCCCAAGCACAAATACAGGCTGGGTGGAGAATGGATGGAGAGCAGCCCTGTGGAGAAGGACTTGGGGATGTTGATTGATGAGAAGCTCAACATGACTTAGCAATGTGTTTGCAGCCCAGAAAGCCAAGAGAAGTGTGGCCAGCAGGGCACGGGAGGGGATTCTCCCCCTCTGCTCCGTTCTCATGAGACTCCCCTGCAGTGCTGTGTCCAGCTCTGGGGGCACCAACATAAGGAGCACATGGACCTACTCGAGCAGGTCCAGAGGAGCCCACAAAGATGATCAGGGACTGAAGCACCTCCCCTGTGAGGACAGGCTGAGAGAGTTGGGGGTGTTCAGCTGGAGAAGAGAAGAGGCTCCAGGGAGACCTTATAGTGGCCTCCTAGTACTTGAAAGGGGGGAGGGACCCTTGATCAGGGGTGTAGGGATAGGATGAGGGTTAATGGTTTTAAACTGACAGAGTAGATTTAGATTAGATATAAGGAAGAAATTCTTCCCTGTGAGGGTGGTGAGGCCCTGGCACAGGTTGCCCAGAGAAGCTGTGGCTGCCCCCTCCCTGGCAGGGTTCAAGGCCAGGTTGGACGGGGCTTTGGGCAACCTGGGCTAGTGGAAGGTGTCCCTGCCTGTGGCAGGGGTCTTGGAGCTAGATGATCTTTAAGGTTCCTTCTGACCCAAACCATTCTATGATTAATGCACAGAGGATATACATTGTATATGTGAAATCTAAAGAAGGGTCAAATAACTTAAACTAATGTTTTGAAGCTTCTTGCATCTAATGTTCAAGAACCAAAGCTTAAGGCAAATTTGGCTGTTCTGTCAGGGGCTGCTGAATTAAACTATAAAGCAGTTCTGTCCTTAGATTCCTGAGAGCATTCTCTGATAACATCCTGGACTTGGGAAGTGCAAGATCATTTGCTTACCAGAGCCCATCGTTAGCTTTAAATGCTGTTGTGATTTTTGTGTGTTCAGAATACTACATGTAGTAATGAGGACAGCTACTACTGCAATCTGGCTGCACAGGCAAAGGAGAGAACATCCAAGAATATAACTTCCTGATGAAAAAAGTAGCAATCCGCTACTGGAAGACTTCCAGTGATTGTGTGAATTGATACAGTGCTAAAATTTCCCTTAAATCAGGCTCATACTTCAAGATCACTGCAGAAGTGAGCAGAGTAAGATCAAGCTGAAGTCCTTAAAACAAATTGAAGGGTTGTTTTAGTTTGGCACTCAACTTCCCAATACATTCTTGACTGCTTCATGAAATTGTGTTGTGTGTATATGTCTCGGCATCTGCAGAACTTGGGTGTAGTGATGCTTTTGTGCAAAATTTACCAGCTCATTCAAAATACCTGAAATGGTTGTATCCAGGCGATTCCTTCTGCACTGCCATAGCATATGAACTCTTCTCCCTTAATTTTGAACAGAGTGCTTCTAAAACTCTCTCAAATGGGACAGTCCTGGGAGAGAGACTGTGCTGCCCCAGAGACACGTGTCCTGTCAGACTGCAGTTTTGGAGGGTGTGCTCTATTTCAGTTAGGTATGATTCTAGCTCTCAGGAGAGGCGGTTCTTAATTTAACAGAATACTAATATTTGTACTGCAAACTGCACATGCTTGGTTTCCTGACCTAGGGAAACCACAAATTCTGTGGATCTTCTGTCCCCTTCTTCATGAACATGAACAACCCTGAGGTCCCACAGCTGTAGCCCTCAGCTCCCTGCACCGTGTGCTGCTGTGGCACAGCTGTGTGTGACCTGGCGCCTGGTCCTGGGCAGTGAGTTGTGGGGTGGGAAGGGTGCACTGCTGTGAGGGTGGAGGTGGGAGGAAAAGGACTTTGGCTCTCTGGCCTGCTTCTCTAGCCCTGCTTTTTCTGTTCCGAGTCTGCTGCTGTCCCTTGGCTCTGTCGCTGTTAGCTGCAGTGGGGAGCGTGACCACAGTTTGACTGAGTTAATATTCTCTGTTGTGCTGCCCATCTAATACTGTGCTCTGTATTCAGTGCTTCCTTTCATCTTGCAGGTGTTGATCATGGTCTTCTGTCCATGGATCTCATACACACTAATGCTTGCTATGTTAACTTGTGCAGAAGACCCTACCTTTAATGTTGCTGAAATTCCTTGTTTTCATGTCTTGCTTTTTGGTGCCTGAGTGAGCTGTATGCAGCTTTTTAAAGCACTCAAAGTAGTGACTCCCTGGTATGAAACCTGCCAGGGTACACAGATCATACTGAAATCAGTAGGCTGCCCTAGCATAAATTATGTGAAAGTGGTAGCCTGCTGTGTGTGTAAGGTGACTCAATTCTGTTGTTACACCCTTTCCCCAAGGATAAGGCATTCCTGCTATGGGGAGCAGGAGGCCCGGCTAGCACCAGGCTCTATAGCTTTGAGTCAGATCTCTGTCAATTAATGTGTTTCTACAGCTGTTAATTACCTCTTCTAACTGTCCTCATGGCTGTGTCTGTTAGTGGCTAGAGTAGAAGGGGACAGTCCTGTGGTACACAAAGGAGATGGCACTTCACAAATTCTTCCAGGTGTCTTGCAGCATAAGCTGCTGCCATTGCAGACTCATGGAAATTTACTGATGGAGATGATGCAAGCGGCTCAAAGCTTGCAGTTAAACAACCCTGGGAGTGCTCTCCTGCACCCTCTCAGAGCCTACTCATTAATGTTCCCATAGTTAGGTAACTGGCCATGCATCTGTTTACAAAACAGTATCCAAAATAACTTGTTGCTGTTTTGTTTCCTCAGCTGTACTGTGCATCATGGTTACAGCTAGAGAAATAGAAGAACTGAATCTGTTCCTGAAAGGGTGTTGGACTTTTTTCCTTTCACTGCTTTAATGCAACGTTGTTTTCACCATCTCAGGACTTTGGCTTGTTGGTATGAAGCTTGTCCACTGTCATCTCATAGGCATCTTCTGGATGTCTGGGAGAGTAATAAAAATGGAGCAGCTTTACATCGCTGTCTGCAGATTGGATTCGTTCTTGGTCTGATGATCGTGCTGAAGATGCTAGCCCTAGCATGTGGGGAGTGGTGGCTTGTGTAGGAAGAGCTGTCCTAGCCACTCTTTGCTTGCCTCCCTATAAGTCGGAGGGTAATCCTTGTGCAGCTGGCTGCCTCCAGCTGGGTGCTCAGATGCTTGTGGGAGCAGGCAGAGCAGCAGCCCTGCAGTCATTGTGCGGGGAGCAGGCCCCGGGGCAGCTCTGCATGCAGGTTGCTGCAAGGTGGCAGCTGTTTGGGTCCTGCTTGTTTTTGGGAATGTACCAGCCCCCTCTGACTGGGGGTTAATGCACTGGTGGAGCTGGAGCAAGCAGGAGAGCTTCCAGCTCTTCACCAGGTTTGTGTGATTGGAAGACAATAGAAATCAGACACTTGAAAATTAAAGGCACTTATTTGGTGTTGTCCCACCTCTTCACTTGCCACAGGACTATTAATTTATCTTCAAAAGCACTTCTGGTTGGTTTGGGCCTTTGAAAGGCTGTTAGGGAATAAAGGAGATTTTTCTCTTGTATAGTGACAGAGCTGAGAACATAGTTGCTTGTTTAGGTATATTGAGGAGGAAAATTAATTTCTGCAGTGTGCACTCTAGGTCTCCATTAACCTGTGCTGTAATGGGAGCAGTTTCAGCACTCCCTTTTTTCGGCTTCTTGACAGCACTTCTCCCTGCTATATCATTGTCTGGCTGACAGCAAGTTCACTGTTTCTCCTGCCTGGCTGCCAGAAGCTGTGCAGAGGAGACTTCTGGTAGAGTCAACCCATTCCACTGACCTTCATCTAAACCCTGGCTGAGACTTCAGAGCAGCCTTCTTCTCCTGAGGGATGGACCTTTGTGGGTTTAATTGCTTACTATGATTATGAAGTATCTTCAATCAGTATTTAGTGCATCTGCCTTAACTCTTCTGGCATGGCCTAGATCCAAGAAACTTGACTGGTATCTCTTGCTCTGAAAGTGTGGCTCTGGTACATAAACAAACTGAATGTCTTCAAAAAAGTGCTTTCTAGGAAAATGTAGAAGGAGGGATTGGATTGGTTTGTTTCCCAGTTTGGTATCACAGACATGGGGAGTGGCCCTGAGCCACTCAAGTGCCCTATCCCCTTACGGGCAGTGCGGGGACCACTGCAGCATGTACGTGCTGGGGCTCTGTGCTTGGGTGCGGTTCTGTGGTTCAGACTGAAGAGATGGGGCAGAGCGGACCCTCTCTTGGAGGCACTGTTTCCTGCTGTACCTTGCCGTACTCTAACAGATAGAGGGTCCTGCTGGCAGATGAACCCCTGGAGCAGATAGCTGGACACCTGCTGCTGCATAATCTCTCCTTGACTCCAAACTTACTGTGCCCCACAAATTAAATGCTGCTCTAGATTTGTGTCTACATGATCACAGTTTGGTATTTTTGTCTGGTTCTTGTTTTGCAAGACCACTTAAGGTGACATTTGCTGGACTAACCCCTGAGTGGCTGCCACAGTGTCAGGCTGTACCGGGTAGCCAGTGTAGCTGCGTTCTCAGCGATCCCTTTGAGGTAGACATGGCAAAGACAGCCCTGGAAAGCACTGCATTGAAAGACTGACGTTTCATTTGGAAGGGTAAGCTGCTGTTACTACGAATTTCACCCTACAGCCGGTCTTGGTGTTGGACAACTGGCATGACAAGGAGTGGCTGCTTGAATGCAGTAATTCGTTCCAAGCCTAAAATTGTTCCCTGGCCAAGTGTGGGCAGATGGCCGAGTGGAGAAATAACTCCAGCCTTGGGCAATCTTCAAAGTGCCTGGTTTGGCTGGGATTTTCAGAGAAATGTAGAAGTGGCATTTTTCAGTAAGAGCTGATGACGGTGTACGCACCTCGGTGTATGTGTGGGAGCAAGGTCAGGCCACTTCCAAATACTGCTGTGAGGTCGATGCTTTACTCTGAGGAGCCATTTAGAAAGTCCAAGCTTGTTCTCTCCAAAACCGTTTTTGTCCTTGGCTGTGTGAGGAAGTCTCTGCAAGGAGCAGTTTGTTTAGCTTGTTCTCTTCATCCTGCCCTTGCCAGAAGAACTTCTTGGCTTGTATGCTTTAGAGTTGTCTTTACCTCCATGCTGTAACAGCTGCCTGAATGCTTGACTTCAGGCAGGGGGTGTGGGGAAAAAGGAAGAGATGGGTAAGGACATGGTTAGCAACAGTCCCAACACCTGCTTGCTGAAACCCACTGATCATGTTCTCCAAAGGACTGGTAGCACAGCTGTTTGGTAGGACTGTGACTCAGAAGACCTCTAGCAAAAAGCCCCTTAATTTCCTTTCTGGAGCTTTAGACTTGATAAGCTTCTGATATGTGAAGCAGGGCTCTTCCCACTGTAGCTGTCACATTAGTTTTGGTACTTGACTGATGTTTTCTGTCAAACTAAGAGTCCAGTAAGTCCTGCATTTTTTTCCATGGCACCATTTTAGTTACTGCTTAGGTTACTCTGACAAAAGGCTTCTGTGCTTGTTTGGAGCAGGGACTTTGCAATCAAAAAAAAACCCCACTGGGCTTTGTGCTGCCTGCTATGAGTGCAGATGCCCGACAGCCCTGTGAAAGTGCTGTACGTGCTGGGAGGGAAGGCTGAAGATGAACAGGAAAAGGCAGCATTGTGGATAGGCTCCTTTCAAGGCCATTCTTTGCTGCTAAACAAGCCACTATGGAAAGCCTGCTCGTGACACATGTTTACAACTTTTTGGGCTAAAGAATAGCTGGGGTGGTGTGTCAGCAGTCTCTCCTGAAGGCCCATCCAGCTCTGGGAGATCAAGTAAGCACTGTTTTTCAGGAAGGTCAGATAGCTGTGCTTCAGCAAAACTACCTCTTGTAAACTGTCCCTTGCTGGAATAACTTCGAACAGTCTGACTCAAGATCATTCTCATCACCTTCCTCAAGCTGCTCTAAATCAGTGGTAGTTACCTCCTTCCCACCCTGTCAGACTAAACTCTCCCATTTAGTGTCGTGCAACAGATGAGGAAAAACAAAAGTGCCGGTGCTGAAAGCTGTTTCATCTGCTCTTTGGTATTTAGTGTTTACAGGTGGAGTCCTGGGAGGAAGCTTTTTGGAATATCCTGCAGAGCAACCCTAGGATTTCAGAGTTTGGTTTGGATGGTGGTTATTTTGCAGCTGGAGCTATACAGCTGGTAAGTTGAAAGAAGCAGAGGGAGAGGAGATCACTCATTTGAAAACAGGAATAAATATAAACAAGGTGGGAAATTAAGCCAAGAAGTCTTCTGGCACATAGCTTCCAAGGCAGGAAAAGAGTTTGTTCTGCAGTTGAGCAGATTCCCGAAGGCAGCAGGGGATGCTCCGGTGACACGTAATACTTTTGCTGGAGCCTGGGTTTTGCTGTTAACCCTCCTTGGAGGAGCAGGGAGTCACCATGTCAAATACAGAATTCAAGACAGCAGGACAGAAGGGAGTAGGTCCTGAGTGCCATGGCAGACAAAATGGCATGAGAACAGCATAACTAAGACAGTGCCTTCAGTTTTGTTGCCTAGAAACTGGATCTGTTAAATGGATGTGGTAGGGCTCTTCACTAGCCTCTCCCTTGTGTCCCTTTTCCAGTTAATAGTCTTAGATCTTCAAAGTACCCTTATGGCAGGTTCTGCAAGATGAAAGCCCAGGTGAACGGGGGTGTGGGTGAACAGGTACTGCGTGCATGAATCCAGACCTGCTACATATATTTGTGGCTGAAAAGTGGTGGTCTGGGCTCTTAAATTGAAAGATTACAGGAACTCTTCAGGACTGTGAACCAGGAACTTGGTGTTTTGGACCCTCCAGTAACAGCAAACTGAGCTTTAAAGATGAAGACTTGTTGGTGGCTTGAAGCTATTTAGGTCACAGATATTAGAGCCTCACACGTGCTTGGAGAAGTCTCTCAGTTCACTCGTGGGATTTGTTGTGCTCTTTCATTTCAGAGATCGAGCCTGCACAGTGGCTCCTTTGTGAAATGGCCTGCTTGATTTCTGAAATGAAGTATTCCAGAAAGTGCTGGGTTTAGTCTGGATACCCCCACCCTTGGGAGGATGGGAGAGAAGGGACCATTGTTCTGGAACTGCTTGTGATTTTTGAAATTCTTAAGAAATCAAAGCTGGGGATTCTTGGCCTCTGAGAACAGTGTGAGCAGCGTCACTGGGGACAGATGCTACTGTTCCTTTAGGTACCTCTCTGTCCTTAGCTAGTGAGAAAGAAGAAAGTCAGCTCAGCTTTGCAGTATACATAGGTTAGTCCATATGGGAGCTCTCGGAAATCCAAGCAATGATGACAGCTGTGCTTTTGAAAGCTTTCTAGTATGCTACCCAAAAGGATTAGAAGGTTGGAATATTTGCTTAATTGCCTGCTCTGACTCTAAGGACTTACCTTGCCTCTACAGATCAGACAAGAGGTTTGCAGGGTTGCCTGTTCTGGTTGGTGCAACAGCTGACCACTGCCAAATTAAATGCTAATGAAGAAAAGGAGCAACCTGCTGTGGCTTTTCCTCTGTGTGTTCATGTGATATTTTTTTTAATCTTATAACTAATGCCATGTTAAATTGTGAATTAGAATATGGAATAGCTTTCTGTAACATGCAAAGCTTGTCCTGTGCCTCAGCAAGTAGAAGTTTCCCAGCAATTTTGACTTTGATTCTTCAGTATTAGCATAATGTTGCCACATCTTGGTTTGTACATACTTAAGGGAGGAAATAGCTTCAATTGAATCTATTAAAGCCTCTTGATAATTGCAGCTTTCAAGATGTAAATCTTGGGTGCTGGCTGCCTGACAGCAAATGTCCAAGTGGAAAGACAGTCTGGACTAAGGGTTGGATTTTTTCATAGGCTGGGTAAGTGCAGGGAGATGTATGTTCAGCTTGATGCCTTCCCCATCTCCCTTGTGCAGAGGCTGTGTTGCATTGTTGTCTCCTCATCTGCTGACACATGTGCTTTCTCTGGCCCTGTGGGTACAGGGTGTGGTTTGTTTTTAGCTTACAAAGAATTTCTAGTCATCTGGGTGTGGGGAGGGTTTTTCATAATGTTCTGGCAAAGCCATCTCTGCTGTTGCTGGTGGCATCACTGAATGCTTGCCCTTGCCTAAAACAGCTGGAATCTTACCCTGTGAGCAAGTGAGAACAGCAGATGCCAGCAATTCCCTGAATCAGGTAAAATTTGGAATACAGAAACTGAAAACTGATGAAAACCTTGATGCTGAATAATGTGATGGAGAAATTCTTTTCTTGCCTTGAGGATTTTCAGCAGCAATTGTGACAATTTCTAGATCTTCTAGGTAGTTAGAGAATTGCTGGCTGTTTCTGTTCTTGCGGATGAAGCGGTTCCCTAGGAGCCCAATTTATACTAGGGGAAACTCTGCTATTGCTGACACCAGTGCAGCCCTGTTCCTGTTATCACAGTCTGTGCTGACAAGCTGCTGGCTGCCATCAGCGCTTTCAGCACCCTCTTGGGCAGCTCTTCTGTGAACAGTATTTAAATGGTACACTTAAAATAATGGTAACCCATCCACACTGCTTCCATGACTGTGTGTTGGTGGGAACATGCCAGTACTGCCCCAGCAACTGTGCAGCTTTTGCAAAACCTTCCTGCGGTTCCCTGAGCGCCAGGGACCAAACTAGTGTCATAGGCCAGGTGTGATTCTGCTGTACTGGAGCTCTTCATGTTCCTGCAGCTGTAAAAAGGTCCTGGACAAAAAGTGAGATGGGTTACTGTTGAGCTTAGAGGATGGTCATGGAGCTGAAAGGAAGGTATGTGGGGAAGTACTGCAGAATAACTGTGCTGTTTGTACTGTGCTGGACAGACAAATTCCCCTTTCTGAGAGGGCAAGCAGTTGGGTTGTTGCACTTTTTGCGCTCAAGATGGAGCTTACTGCCTGTACATTGAAAGCTGGCAATGCATCTCCTTTGACACGTGAACAAATGCTTGGGAATAACATGATTTTGTGCCTTAGTGGTCAGCATATCCTAAAATAGTAAGTTTGAGCTGGTGAGCTTTGACATAGACAAGAACAGACTTGCTTTAACAAGTAGTGCTGCATGGTTTCTAGCCATATGGTTTTTTTTGACTGGGTGTGACTTTGAGGAGGTGTGTTAAGATTCCCTGGACTTCTGCAGTGGCAGAGAAGCAAGTTAAAATCATCTGCATGTGCCATCCACTGAGTGATGTGGCATTGCATAAAGTGAAGTGACGGCAAATGGAAAACACATTTCATGCAGTGCATAATTAGATGGTGGAACTTATTTCTGCAGGATATCCTAGAAACTGTTAGCTTGGAGAAAAACTAATAAGACCTGCCTAATTAAACTAACTTCCCTAAACACTTTGAAGATTAATACTAATACCCTCAGTGCACTTAGAAGCAGCTATGGTGGATAAATGGAGGATTCTCAGTTATTCCTCATATTAGTGTCTCCTCTAAACACCTAACCCTGGTCTGTGCAGTTTGCTGCTTTGCAGAGCAGCAGGTTAGCATTCCCCGGTGGGGAAGGAGAGGGGAAAGCAGCTTGTGACCTACTGGCTAATTCATGCCTGGTTCACATTTATGCCCTACATTCATGTGCGTGCTGCCATAATTGTACACAAAACTTGCAGAAAGAGTGGCGTTAAACAGGGAGAGGAGTACAGAGACTGGTTGCTATTGTGTGACTAATACTGTAACAGCCAGTTCGGACCAGTGCTCCCTTCATGGTCTTGGATGTCCTGCACAGTTCTTGCTCTTCACAAGGCCTTTCTAACACAGACACTCAGGGCTGCAGAGCCAAAACTGGCCTGGACAAAAAGCTTCAGCGTGCAGTTGTCAGGAGCAGACTCCCCAGGCCCTCAGTGAAGGAATCGCTATTTTGAGACTGCCACAGTATGTATTTAAAAGCAGGGAGGAACAGGGCCTGAAAAATACTCTGGAGTACAAATCTCCAGGTATCTTTAGTTGCTTTTTCTCTCCTGTTCTGCTACCAGATCAGTCTTGTCTCTCTAGTCTCCTGTCTGATGGTGTTAGAGCTAGCCTGAGTGCTGCATTTGTGCTGCTGCACTGACAGCCAGTGCATGGTCAAAGTCTAGTAGACAGTCCTTTGTGCTGGGGCTGCTGCTGCTGCCAGGTGAGCTTTATTTGCCGCACCTGGGTGAGACTGCCACAGGCACAGCTCTGGATCAGGGGGATGAAGTAGATGATGCTCCGGTGCATTAGCATTAGTGGAAAGAGTTGCTCTCCTCTTGTGGCAGCATCTCTGTGCAGCTTATCTGAGAGACTGCACTGTCTTAGGAACCTTTGGCTGACACATGGTCACTAAGCTGTGGTCCATGTACTACTGAAGTGGTCCTCATATCTCCTGGAGCCCTGTAAGCGCTGGTGTGCTGAGCTGCAGGCCAGCTCGGCTGTGCTGGAGGGAGAGTCTGTGCCCTGGGTGGGCTCTGAAATGGTGTGTGCTCCTGTCTGTTGAGTCTCGCTTTCTCTTATCAGATGTGAGATTTGGCACTGGCTGTGGGGAAGTCCATGTGGCCTGTCCCAATGGCAGGGTCTGATGGAAATGTCTGCTGTCTAGAAAGCCTCTGCCTCTGTGGCATGGATGGTTCAGAGCTTACCCCCTTCCTGACGACCCTCTGGAGAGGACTAGCTGCTCTGTGGCCCAGATGTGTAGGCAGGCAGGGTTTCCCTGCCTTCTCCAGGGACAGGAAAAGCAGCAGCATAGGTTCCCTGTGACTGTTGCTGTGTGCACAGAAGGCGTTTTTCCTCCAAACCGGACCCCTCCCAGGGATCCTCGCTCTGCTGCAGCCAGGGACTTGCTTTTTCCCCCTGTGCCTGCCATGACTCATGCCTGTGTCAGAGCCAGCGTGGTGCTGTGTGAATGAAAGGATCCCGAGCAAGGAGGGGGCTCAGGGGGAGCTGTCTGCGCAGCCATATAGTAAACAGGCTTCTGGGTGATGCACGAGTCCTACTGGGTCTTCCATCATGGGGGCTCCTTGGCACCGCTGATACTCCCACTTGGGTTTGCTCGCCTGCTATTTCTGCATCCCCTGGACAAAGGCAAACAGGAAGAAATGAAGTATCTGAGTGTGGCTTTAAAGCCAAGCTGGACTCCTGTCACTGAGAGCTTTCCACACTTGTGAAAACCAGTCACAGGGTTAGGATTGTGCTTCTCTGATGGCCTCTGCTTGCTGTTCTGTGCTGCATGGCTGGGAATTTGGCTGGGGAATGCATGTGTGTGGTCATGGTGAGGAGGCATCTCTTATCTTCAAGTGTGCCTGTGTACGCTCATGGACTGGTGAGGCTGCACCTCGATTACTGTGTTCAGTTTTGGGCCCCTCACTACAAAAAGGACATTGAATTACTTGAGTGTGTCCAGAGAAGCTGGTGTGGGGTCTGGAGCACAGGTCTGATGGGGAGTGGCTGAGGGAACTGGGGGGGTTTAGTCTGGAGAAGAGGAGGCTGAGGGGAGACCTCATGGCCCTCTACAGCTACCTGAAAGGAGGGTGCAGAGAGAGGGGATGAGTCTTTAACCAAGTAACAAGCAATAGGACAAGAGGGAACGGCCTCAAGCTGTGCCAGGGCAGGGTCAGACTGGCTCTTAGGAAGTATTTCTTTCCAGAAGGGGTTGTTGGGTGTTGGAATGGGCTGCCCAGGGCAGGGGGGGAGTCCCCGTCCCTGGAGGGGTTGAAGAGTCGGGTTGACCCAGCGCTGAGGGATCTGGTGGAGTTGGGAACGGTCAGTGTGAGGTTCATGGTTGGACTGGAGGAGCTTCAAGGGCTTTTCCAACCGAGATGATTCTGTGATTCCAAAGCAGACTTGACTGGTTTGGTGGCTCTGCAGCCCTGGTTGTGCTGGTGTACCTGTGTCAACAGGGTCTGCTGGGGCCAAGGCAAGATCTGGTGGCAGAAGGAATTGGTTGGTGTCTCTGCTGCCCAACCCGTGTAAGACAAGCTGGCAGCACAGGTGCTGGTAGTCCATGTGCTGGGGACTCTGCTGCGATGGTTGAATTCCTGGAGCAGGACCCTGGCCTCAGAGCCTGGTCTTAATGGAGACTGCAGGAACATGGATGATGAGCAGAGATCCCAGGGCTCTCTGCACTTGGGTTCCCTTTAGATGTGCTACTTCACATCTCTTGGTGTGTTTAGCTAATTAAGCATTAGCTCTCATTAGTGGGGGTGTTGAGAGGATGAGGACAACCTGACTCCCCAGTACAGAGCAGAGGCACACTGAACTGATGGACCATTCCCTTCATTTCATCCACTTTGTGGAAAAATGTGTGCCACCCCTAGATGGACAATGAGCCAGCAGGTGAGAGGCAAGGGGCCCTGTCCCTGGGAATCAGGCACCCCCACTCTGTCAGAGCTGCAGTTCTGTTTCTCCTGGGACCATGCTCAGGGATTCTCTCTTCCAGTGACTTCTTGAGGCAGGATGGTTATTTTTGGGGACCTTGGTTCTTGTTAATGAATTACCATCTTTGGCAGGGGGAGGAAAGGAATGCTCCTGCCCTGTGCTAGCTGGATTGGACACCTGCCTGAGTCCCACAGGACAGATGGACAGCTTGCTGGATGTGCATCTGTGGAGCAGGGTGGAGTTGCCTATCACTGCTCCAAATTGCTTTAAAACCCATACTGAAAATTACTTTGGGGAGGGTGGGGAGAAATTACAATGACTCTTCTAATACAAATAGAAGCCCCAGTAATAGTTGCTGCAGATGGGTTTGGGAGTGTCCGTGGCTGGTGTTCTCTGTAGCATCTGTTGTGTCCTTACTGTAAGGCTAACTGTGCCGCAGCAGTCCGTGCTGAAAGGGGGAGATGACCAAAGTGGTCAGAAGGCCAGCAGAGCAGGATCCTGTATTTTTAAACCCCAGTGTTCTTGGCTTGGTGACATCTGATGCTTCATGCCTCAAGTTTGTGACCTTCTACAAGTGGCTTTTTTTAAAAAAAAAAAAAAAGCAAGCTGCCTTGCCTTCCCAGTGTAATAGTTTTCAGTGTATAAGTGCTTATTTCTCTGCCAAACATTGGTATGAATTCCAAATAGGAGCATCTCCAAGAAGCTCAAACTTCTGGTACGTTGAAAAATCCAAAGTCCCTCATGTAAAGAGATCACAACCCTCAGCCTTTCCTTCACGTTTTTGCTCCCCCCCAAAGTATAGGGACTATGTCTGTAATCAGAAGTGGCTGCTGAGTGTTGTGCAGTCCCATGTGGCAGAGTACTGCCACCCTTGCCCTCTTGCCTGCCTTGTGCATTCCCCTGTCCACCCAGCATATTACTCAATGCTGTTGACTAATGCTGCAGCTCACCCTAAAGGCATCTCAGTCATGGGTGACTGGAGAACACAAATGGTTGAACAAAGTATTTTGTGGTGTGTATTTCTCGATGAAAGCTGTACTGTTAGTCTAAAAACACACAGCTGATGTTCAAGGAGAGCCCTTTGCTTCTGTATTTGCACTGGGGTGACTCTTTGACTGTAATGTTTGAGACATGCTCCCTTGAGTTTGAGGTCCTTCTCCTGCAGATATGTCCAGTTCTTTTGTTTCAATAATACACAGGAACTTACTGTGCTTGGCAGTGGTCAAGAAAGTGCAGGGCAGTCCCTTTTTTATTAATAATAGGTAGCATATGAATACATAGGTGATAAATACTATCCTGCCAGCCTAGCTTTAGAGATCTGCAAGAGTGCTGTGACCCAGGTGGGTACTGAACCTGAACAGGAGCAACAGGTGACAAATCTTTAACAGCTCTGTGCTTGCTTGACCAGCACTTGCAAGTAATATCCCAGTTTGGGAAGCAAAGACCTATTTGCACAGGCCTTTGTTTAATGCTGTAGCCTTTGCAAACATGGAAGCACTTGCTGCTCAGTGGTGAGGAGGAGGCAGCTGTGTTAGCTTCTCTGGCTAGATTGTGGGGGTGTAGGTGTTTCTCTTAAAGAAATAACTTCTCAGCTTTTCCTTCTGAAAAAAAATGCCAGATAGCTGAAATGTAGTCTGCAAATCTGGTACAGGCTGTACCAACAGGGAGCTGGAGTATGGGTCAAGCACGTATGTGGGTTGGATGGAGAGTGTTCCCAGAGGAAGCTGGTGTGCCTGCGTGGGAAGAATGGTACTTGTAAGGGCATCTCCCCTCTATGTGCTTATCTCACAGGTGAGTTGATACTGTTAACCACTTCCCATAGCTGTTTGGGTTGGGAAAAGTGACTTGGGGGCAACTCCAAGTGAGGTCTGGTCATCTTCCATATTTGCTGGTAGGAACAGCTGCAGCTTGGGGTTTCAGGGTAAGACCCCAACTGCTTCAGTGGGAGAGATGAGCTGGCTGCCCCTCATCTCTCCTTGGGCTCTGCTGCAGACCCACCCTCCCTTAGTGTGACCTCTTTGGTGTGCTCCCTGACATGACTGTGAAGCTCTTGCTTCTGGCTGGGAGTCCAGGGGGCTGGTGTGAGGGGGGTGCCCCATTGCCTGGGGAGAGGGGTGGGGTCAGAGAGCCCAAGGCCTTGGTGTCTTTCCTGGAAACAAGCGTCTGTCTTCAGCTGGTTGTATGGTGGGAAAAGCAACAGCCCGCAGGCAGTGGGGTGGCAGTGGTCCCCTTGTCCCAACTGTCACTCCAGCCATGCCCAAGCAGGCTGCAGGCTTGGTGCTCTCCCAACTGAGCTGTGCTGTGGCCAAAAGCTGAAGACGAGTAGGGCAATAACAAGGGGAATGGAAGCTTGAATTTCTCCATCAACCTCCTTCAAAACTACTTGGCGTGATTTGGATGTCTGGAGCAGGAGCCAGGCTGTCGTGTGGCTGGGTTTAAGCAGGGCTGTAGTGTGGAGGTGGTGGTGCTTCTCCCCTGGTGCTGCTGCCCGGGAGGAGCGCCTGGAGCACGCTGTCATCTGGCCTGCAAGCATAGCCTGGCTTGTGTATCTGCTCTGTGATTATAAGGAAACAGCAGGTACTGTAAGCAAAGCTGAGGGCTGTGAGGAGCTGGTGAAGTGTTGACTGTCAGAGAGCTTCAGAAGGGCTTTGCGGGGCTGGTCATTCTCTAGGGCTCTGTGCCACGGAGGCGGCACACAGTTTGGACTGTGAGCTGCTCACTCTGGGATGCTGCTGCTGTTGGGGGTTTAGACTTCAGCTTGGTGGAGTGAGGACTGTGGCAGAAGAGTCCATAGCCCATCCCCGACTCCCCAGTTTAGTCATGGTCAGCAACATATTTCCCTGTTGGGTGCCTGTTTTCCTCTATGTAGTATCAAGGTGAGATTTTTTCTTTTTTCAAAGATCAGTACTACTAAGATTTATGAAGGGAAGACACTGAGGGAGTAGGTATTTATAGCATTTCCATAAACAGTCTCTTTAAATGAATGCAGTCACTTAACTTTGCTTTCCAGGAGTGTGGTTTTGTTTAACCAGTGTAAGACTTAAAATTTCTTCAACACTCAAAACAGTCATTCTTTCAGAGCAAGAGATGGCATCTTCACATGGATTCCTCATCTTCTGGTTGGGGAATCCATGTGAAGAGTCCTATGACTAATAAAATTTGGGTAGGTTTTTCATCTGTGCCTGTGACGTAAGTATCTTGACCTTCATTCTGCAGAATACTCAAACAGCTTCTATACAGGCCAAATACGGACTCGAGGAGGCCTGTGTGCTGTGGCCATGGCCATAAAGGCTAGAAATGTTTTGTTTTAGCAGAAAAAATAAGGTCTGAAGTGATTGCTGTGAACCATAAAATCAATAAAGATCAGTATTGTCTTCAGTAGCAGTTGTAACTGGGGATTGTTTTTACTTGGACACCCTACAAATAAAACATCCTGCAGTTCATTATAGTTTCAGCCTTCAAGTGTTCTTCAAGCTGATGAAAATCAGAGTTCAGGCTGCTTGGAATGCGGCTGTTCTAGTTCCCTTCGCTATTGAAAACTGCCTCTAAATGCAACTCCTTCCATCTGTGAGACCCTGTGGCAAACACAAGCCTGAAGACGTGCAACCAAAATCTCCAAGGGGATAATGCAACTGATGGTGGTTCTCATTTGCTTCAAGATTATTGGGTTGTTTCATTTAAAAGACAAATGAGCTGGTCTTGCAGTAGGAGAGACTATTTCAGAGCATATTGCTTTATGCACAAGGAAATGAGGTCATTTCAGATTTTCCCATGGAGAAAGGGGGGATGCATGGAGTAGGGAAGTGATAGTCTGAGCCCTGCTAATATGTGTGAGGGCAGTCCAACTTGCCTTCACAACTGACTGTGGCTTGGAGCCTTTGAGATATCTTAACAAAAATGAGGATGGCTTGAATAGGTCCTTGAAGTCACTGGAATTATTAGAAGTATCACCAGGCTCTATTGAATCAGCAATAGCAACAAAATAAATGGGCACTTCATGCTAGATATACACTTGAGGGCAATTATGATATTTTAATCTAAAACCAAATACCTTGGCTATGATCTTGGCGGTGCTGCTAGGTACTGAGCAGGTGAGCGCAGTCTGGTGGTGTTTGAACAGGGGCCTCTTAAGGCAGTGCTGGATTTAATATTCTTTTATGACTCCTACATTTAGTCTTTCAAGAAGCAAATGTCTGGTTCTCTGGAAGGAGAGGGGGAGGATCACAGCGTGCCCAGCTGGTTTGGGGGCTAGGAGGGCTCTCCAGGCTAAGGCTCTGCAAACATGCCTCTTCTGCCTGGGGCCACAGGAGTGGGTATTGCCCAAGCCCCTGAGAGCAGCAGGTAATGTCATGTGGAAGAGGCTAATTTGGAAACATGCTGCTTTCTAAAAATAATTATGCAAGTAAGACTATAAACAGACATCCCTTCGCCCAAAAATCAATCATCCACAGCACAGTTGTGAATTCTAACGACTTGCTTAAATAAGCCTTAGAAGTTCTATGAGCAGGAAGAGTCTAGTGCTGCAAAGCTGGAAGCTTAAGCAAAACTTAGAAATTTTCTTGTTCTTCTGTACCTTTTTGGAGTGTGGCCGATGTTCACAAGCAAACTTAGCTGATGGTGCTGCAGAGTAAGATGTGTACCTGCTCCAGCGTCCATGTGGATTGTAGTTCCATGTTACAGCACAAGCTGATTTTAAAATATAATAGGCTATGACCTGCAGCAACTAAAGGGGGTAAATCAGCAGCTGGAATGCCCCTAACTGGTGGGCTTGAACTCTGAGCCATGAGGGTGTGCTGCCTGCTCAGTTGGGCCAGTAACATATCCCTCCTACAGAAATACTGGGATGCTCTTGGCTTCCTCAATGTCTTATTTCTTCCCACAGATGCAAGAAACACTGAAACTCAGTTCAGACTTGTGTTGAGGGAGAAGGGCAGACTGTTCTAGATGGGCTTGTCAAAAGTCCTTGTTTTATGGTTGCAGATGGCTTCAGTGGAGTTAATTTGCAATTGCACCAATCAAAGCATCCTCAGTTCTTCAAGAGTCCTGATCTTTTTGTGTTTTTCATTTGCAGTGTTTCTTAGAGCCGTAGACTTGTTTTTATAGCTCACATAGTCAACCCTTTGACTACCTGTACATTAACAGGGGTATTTTTTTGTTGGTACCACATGGTTTCTTTCTAGCAAAATCTGTGATGCTCTTCAGCTGAACTGGATGGCATGAAGGGGTTCCCCAGGAACAAGACAAGGGGATGCTGCAGTTTCCCCCTGTATATAGAGCAGCACAAACAGTATTTTTACTGTCTGTTGGTAGGTGGAAGGATGAATTTGGATCTAGCTTATTGACCCTAAACACTGCTAGTCTTCCTCAGGAAACTCTACTGCTTTTCTGTGCTGATGTGTTGCCCTCCCCTTGTTTTGACTGGCTGCAGTGCTTGATATCAGATAGCAATTGATTTACTTTCCCCAATTACATTACAGCCCTGTGGGGTGTAAACAGCAGCTGGGAAACTTGAGCTGTGCTCCTGGTAAACATGAGAGCAAAACCACCACCCTGGTTTGGTCTGGCTCCAAGCAGGATGGTGTCACAGAGGCTCACTTAGGTGGCAGGGGACCCCAGGCAGCTGGTGTGCTGGGGCTGGGCACTCTCCCCAGGGAAGAACAGAGGCTGTGTGGAGTGGGAAAACAAGGTATTTAATTTGAGGGCCATACAGACATGCTTTCCCCACTGCCAATTTGGGTGGCTCTTGCTTGTCCTAGATAATAGTCCTGGTACAGTAACACAAGGCAGCGTGAGCACCCTGTGTTTTGGTGGTGTAGCTGCAGCTTGGCGAGGGGTACTTCTGCAATTGTTCTGTTCAGGCTGCTCCTACACTGCTCTGTCAGAATGGGCTGTACAAGACAGGGCATAGACTTGGCCTAGAAATTGCTGTAGCTATTTAAGATGGTGCTCTCTGGTCAGACAGCCCTGGCAGAGTGACTGTGTGGGCACTTCCCATCCGTGGGGGGCTCAGTGGCTTCCTTCTCTGCAGCTGGCAGGGCTCTGGCCGCCTGCGTCTCTGGCAGCGTGTGCCTGTGCAGCTTCGCTCCAGAGGGCAGGACGGTGCCTGAGCACCCAAAGACCTGGGCTGCTCTCGCTCTCTCTAGTGCAGAGCGTGTCTGCGGTTGAACTTCCCTCCGTTCCTCAGCAGCGGTGTCCTGCACCCGCAGCCGTTGGTGGCAGATGAGCTATTTCAGCACGCACCCAAGAGGCTGTTCAGCTGTACAGCCAGGGGAGTTTTCTGTGATGGGGCAAAGCTCTTGTAGCTGTGCTCACACGAGGAATGCTTTCCCTGTCTAGCAGGCTGTGCTCTGTGTCGGGTGTAGTCAAGATTTCTGCTGTGAGGGCAGAGTAGATAAACATCCGTAACAGGAAAGTTTTAACTTAGCTAAATCTACACCTAAGGAGGCTTTTGGGGATGTGCAGTGGAGAACATGGGGAAAGAGAAGGAGCAATCGTGCAGTGACTGTTGTTTTAGCACCTCTGTGCCTCCTGCTGTGCTGGCAGTTTGTACATTTGCACAATGAACCAGATGCTGTAAAGCAGCTTCCATGGGCAAAAGTCAGCTCTGGGGTGTAGTTCAACCTGTGCTGGCACAAGTGGTGCCATTCTAATCTGGTACTTCTGAAAAAGGCATCCCAGTGGCAAGCTTGACCTGCTTGGAGATGCTAAACACTTCTGAGCTGGTGCTGCTCAAGTATCTGCAGCAGGTCCTGCTGCTGTCCTGAGTGTAGGGGCTTCTGCTCTGCATGGCAAAGGTGATGAAGTGGGACTGCCAGGTAGGAAGTGTGAGCCTCTCTGGTTATGCCTTGGAGCAGGGCAGCATTATATGTGATAAAGTTCCTCTGCACACCCATGAAGGGGCTCGGAGACAACAGCAGGAGGGGGAGCCCAAATCCTACCCTGTTGGTACTGGACTACTCTCAGGTCCATCACAGAGGCCATCAGTCCATCACAGGCCCAGAGCAGGGACAAGCAGGGACCCACAATGGCAGGTGGGACCCCAAGCCAAGAACCCCTGAACACTGACCACCCTGTCAAGGCCCCTCCTAGGGTTGTCCCAGCAGAGCCTCAGCCCCAGTGTCGCCAGCGTGACACCCATCACCATGACCCACGGGGAGCAGCTCTCCAGATCACCTTTTGGACTAAAGAGGTTGCTGCCAAGGGCTGGGACAAACTATGGCATGCAGGGGAAAAGCAGTTTGGGATTGCACAGGGCTTAATGGGATATTTGGGGGAAGAATCAAAGGTGGGAGAAGAAAGGGGAGGAACAAGAGTGGGGAATACGGGGGTAAGGGGATTAAAGGGGTCCGTTGTGTGTAGGTAGGTGGCTGGTCAGTGCACTTGTGTGGCCGTGCCCTGCCCAGTGCAGTCTGTCCTGTCTTGGACAGCAGCTGGAGTAGGACTTCGACCTCACGGGCTTGTATGTCCAGGGGCCAGGAACTGGGCAGACTGAGCGCAGCTGCTGCAGGATCCACCTTGTACATATATTTTCTCTAACAGACTTCCATCCTGTCAAGCCAGACACAGAAGCAGGATGAGGCCATTGCTGCGGTCCGCATTCATGTGGGTGCTCTTCTGTGATCTGTGTGGCCAGCCGTGTGTATATACATACATGCAGTGGATATGTGCGCTCTGGGCGTCTGCTGGGAGCGCAGCTTCAGCCTTACTGCTGGTCAGATCTGGGGACATGGAGCAGCAGCAGCCTCACTGCTCTTGGGTTGTTGCATCGAGATGATGTATTTTCCTCTAATGCGTAGCATCAAGGTTTTTAAGGTACTTCATAAATGCTTGTTCCTACCATCAGCATCTAACAAATTTTATGGCTTCTTTCCATTTTTATAGGAAAAAACACCACCCTGGTCCAGGCACTGAAACTTGTCAACTGATGGGACAAAGAGCTGAGACACTTGGCTGTACTAGGACACTAAAACATAGGGTTTAGCCAAGTAAAAATTCCCCAACGTGGAGGCTTACACCTGCCAAACCCTTAGCATTCTTGGGAGGCTTTTCTATACCTCTTCTCCATTTCCAGCCTTTCACACATCATGGTATTCCTTTTGACTTCTTTTGCAAGCTAGCTGGCTCTGCCTTCCGCTTCCCCTTACGCTTTGGTTTGGGTTACCCAGTGTGAGCTGCTGGCTGTAGGCTGTTTCTGCATTTCTGCCTCCAGCTTCCACTTGGAGGCTCCTCTTGGATGTTGTGACTGACCTGCTTTTTCTTTCTCTTTTACTGTATCTCTCTCCCCAATCTGTCTTTTGCATTCTCCATTCTTCCCACCTCCATTACTGCAGGTTCATCATGCCTAGTGGCATATAAAAAGACTCCACCTCCTGTCCCACCTCGGACCACATCAAAGCCGTTCATCTCTGTCACTGTGCAGAGCAGCACTGAATCGGCGCAGGACACCTACCTGGACAGCCAGGACCACAAGAGCGAGGTGACCAGCCAGTCGGGACTCAGCAATTCTTCGGACAGCTTGGACAGCACCAGGACACCCAGTGTGACGAGGGGAAGCATCGTGACTCCAGCAAGAGAGACTCCAGAGTTACCTCAGAAAAATGCAACTTTGAAAAGTGACAAAGGGACTCTGACTAGCGAAGAGCCTAAAGTGGAGAATATCCCCAAAAGAAAGCTGTCGTCTATAGGAATACAAGTATGGAACAGTTTGTTCTCCTTTGTCCTAAGGAATGTCCTTAACCCATCCATTTAGCGTGTGCATTTTGTGTGACCAGGTGTGCATCTGAACTCACTTAGAATAGCAAGAGACACTAACTGCCTTGTCAGACTAACTTCTTGTGTTCCCAGGGGTGAAGTTTTCCATAACAAACCAGAAAGGACTAAGTTCTTTATAGTACAAAATTAAAACATTTCATAAAGCAGTGGGACCATGTTAACTGGGTGAATCCCTCTAAACCAGCCTTTTGCTGCTCAGATGCCTACACTGAGCCTGTGCTCTGTACTGTGTATTACTTAACATCAATCTGCTCCTTGTCCGTCATGGTTCTGGGGACAACTTTCTTCCGAGAGGTGGGCCCTTCTACTTGACATCCACATAGCGTGGTCTGCTGCAGTGCGAAATGCTCCCGGGGCCATAGGCAGGAGGAAGCAGTTCCTTGCTGTCCCCTGTTCCCAGCAGGTTGCTGCTTCTCTTGCTGGAAGCATTTTTTAACTCTGTGGAAATCAATGGAAATGAGCTGTTGATTATATAGTCAAAGGAGAACCCATTGAGTAGCGTAAGTCCATGCTTTATTCAGCTAAACTTAAGTCATCTGCAGTTGTACACTCTGCTGTGGACACATTTCCCAGTTACAGATGGCTGACTGCTGTGAACACTTGTTCTGTCCCAAAGTGCTGGTTCAGTGCTGCAGGCTATTACCTGCAGAGAGAAACCTGACCACTTGGGCAAGTCCAAATGCAGGATCTGCGCCTTGAGCCACCGTGTGTGTGTGCACCAAATAAGATCTCTGTTGGGCTTTACAGTAAGGCTAGCAGGCCTGTTAGGTACATGCGATAGCGAAGGCTTTTCTGCAGTGCCAGTGGGGCAAAACACATGCTGAAAGGACAGCAAGGCAAGAGGACTCACATTGAAGAGGCTGACTGCCTTCCTCTCCTCTTCTTTTTCTGAGCTGGTTCCCAGGCCACCTGCTCCATGGCCTGGATTTCCTTCCTAAAACCTTCTAACCCTCTTATCCAGAGCTGTGGAGGGTGTCAATCCCTGTGAGAGAGGACGCTGGGCTTTGCTGTCAGTCTTAATCAGATCACTGCCCTCTCTTGAATCTCTTGGCCTTTGCCTTTGTCAGATGCCACAACCATGCAAACAGTGGTGGATGGCATTGCTGAGTGCTCTTAGAGCAGATATCTGGCAGCAGCCCGGCAGGATACAGTCCTGATCCTCAAGTGGAAGCAGACCTGAGCCTTGTGCCTCTCCTAAGACAACCCTCCAGTTGGTGTGTGGTGTCAGCATGCTGTGTGTGTGTGCAGCACTCCTGGTCTACTAATGTGAATTCCAGCAGCAAGTTCTTGTGTCTGTTTTTGTCTGTATTTTTTTTGTTTAATAAGGTTGACTGCCTTCAGCCAGTGGCAAAAGAGGAGCCTCCTCCACCAGCCACCAAATTCCAGTCCATCGGGGTACAGGTAGAGGACGAGTGGCGGTAAGTGAAAGACGCAAACTTTTGTAGTTTCCTTTCTTTTAAATTGCACTTCCCCCACTTTCGCTTAGACCTTCTCCCCTTCTTTGTTCCAATATGAGTGGTGTTGAATGGGGGCCCACGGAGAGCTCTTCCTCCACAGCACATACCCGTTGCAAAAAGCACTTGTTCTGTAAACAGCCAAATCAATGGGAGTTTGAAATTAAAAGTACAAGATGTAATTATAGATGTGCGTCAGTCCTCTCATCTGAATGGCCTATTGCAGTAAGCAGGCAACCTTATAATTTTGTCTGTCTGAATGTGTGGTGTGTGTTTGTGTGTGAGGAGGGGCAGGGCGGGCAGGGTGAGGCTCATCTCCAGGCATAATAAACAAATGCATTTCACTGTCAGTGTGTGAGGCCAGCCAGGTTGAGTTCTGCTATTTAATGTTTGCTTTTGATCTCTCTAGAAACAGCCACTCTCGCAGTATGTCCTCCAAACAGGACACAGACTCTGACACACAGGAACCTAATAACTCTAGCTGTAAATCATCTGAGAGAAGCCTCGCTGAGTGCCCCCAACACAACAACTCCGTTGGTGTTGATGCCACTACCAGGCAACCAGCCAAGCCCTCACAGATTAAGAGAAACCTCTCCTATGGAGAAAACAATGACCCAGCCCTCGAGCCTTCCTCTCTCCCTCCTCCTGACCCCTGGCTTGAGATGTCCTCCACCTCGCCATCAGAACCCACGCAGCCAGGAGCCTGCCGGCGGGATGGGTACTGGTTCCTGAAGCTGCTACAGGCAGAAACAGAGCGGTTAGAAGGCTGGTGCCGCCAGATGGACCAGGAGACCAAAGAGAACAATCTCTCTGAAGAAGGTAGGTGTTGTCTAGTGTCCAGAGGCTGACTGGAGTAGCCTAGCAGCTCCTCCCTTGAGAAAGGGTTGTAACTGAGTATTGGATCAGCTTTCTGCAGTTAAATTCCTGATAGCCCCGAGAGAGACAGAACACGGAGATGAGTATGGGACAAGGAGCACTTTTTTTCTTTGGAAAGGATAAGGTAACTTCCTCTAGCAAATGGGGTAAGAAGTAATACTGTGACGCAGTGTGTAAGACTTGCAGGGGATGGTGCAGGTTCTTGGACATTCAAAACTGCTAAAAGCTTAAATGGATTGCTTTCAGGGAGGCTGTGGGATCTTTCTCCCTGCCTAACCCATTGTATTCAAGCAGGCAGGTGAAAGCTTAGCTGGCAGTGGGGCAGAATGAACATGACTTCTGGGCTTGTTTGATCTGTTGAATCTGTGGACTTGTCTTCACAGCAAAGAGGAGGTTTCTTCATATGGGAAAGCTTTGCGCTAAATACACCAAAAGCACATGCACAGGGAACACAAGCCACTTGATTTTATTGGGTTCAGTCCCAGTTGGGTTGTTCAATTATTTTCAAATGAGTTGGCAAAACCTGTGCTTCTTGCAGTGAAAATCATGCCCGTGGTGCGTACAGAGTGACAGAAGTGGGTGACTAGGCTGCAGAGGACAGAATCTTTGTTTTGAGTCTGATATTTTTTTTAATACCTGAGAAAGGTAAAATAATGGTGAGAGTCAGTTATAGCTCAGTGTTGCTGCTAGGGCTTGGGGAGCTAATCTCTAATCCTGTTGCTCTCAGATGCTGTAGCTGCCCAGCTGGACAGGCAGTGCCAGGGCTCTCCCTGCCTCAGGGCGTGCCCTTCTTTTGCCTGTGGCAAGAGTGCTCTGGCAAGGAGAGACACCAAGACCAGTGTGGCATTAATCTGTGACCCCAAAGAGCAATCTCCTGGTAGATTCTGTAACAGAGAACTTAGTGGGTATGGAGAGAGCCCAGCTTACACTTGTCCCACCAAGATTGATAAACATTCAGAACTGATTCAGTAGGTGCAGCAGCAGACCAGAGAGAAAGGGAATCAGTTCATCTCTGTTCACGGTGTAGTTGCATGCACGTGGGTCTCTCAACTGTGCCTTTGGAAGGGGAAAGCCCATACAGTGTTTTTCCATTAATGAGCAGAGGAATGTTGCCATGCCCAGAGGCTTCTTGGAAAACCCACTAAGAGCAGCATAAAGTCCTGGATATTAAAAGCCCTAGCCTGCCAGTATTAATCACTTCTGGTAAATGGAGGTTGGAGACAGTTTTGCCCCTTGCTGCCTTCACCTCGTGCATGAGTGGAAGAGCAGGTTGTGATCTGCAAGCAGGTGCCAGCAGATCTGCTCACTGAGATTGTGCTGGTGGCTTGTCTGATAGGCTGAAGGCAGTTTAAGGTACTTTCTGCTAATTCTGATGTTGTTATTCTCAGTCTGGCCTGCTTTTGACCTGCTCTAGAAGGAGTAATAATAGATGGCAAAGACAGATGCAGATTATAGTTTCAGTACATCTTATTTCCCTGAGAGCAGTTAGTTCCTTGGGGATCTCTGAAACGCCCTTTCTAATGAATCAAGAGTGTTTCATTGTTCCACAAACACTCGTTCATTGCTGCATTTAATAGTCTGTTCAACTGAGGTTTAATAGTCTGTTCAACTGAGGTTGTGTTGGTTTTTTTTGTGTTTTTTTTTTCTCCCCCCATAGTCTTAGGAAAAGTCCTGAGTGCAGTGGGCAGTGCACAGTTACTAATGTCACAGAAGTTCCAGCAATTCCACGGCCTCTGTGAACAAAACTTGGTGAGTCCGGATCTATTTCTTCTGATTTTTGAGAGGGGGATGTATCTGTTTCAACAGCACTACAAGAACATGGTCAGGCATTAACAAGCTACTGTCACTGTAATAACAAAGCTGGTGCAGCTGTAGCCTACAGCCTGACCACCATGCCATGATGCTGATTTAAAATGGCAGCTGAGCCAGTAGGAGGCTGATTGCCTCAACCTCTCTAGTGAACAGGCAGCTCTTGAGCCGTGCTCTGCTCAGGGAGGAGTGTTTGCAATTCCTTTTGGTGCTTACATGAGCACAGGGGAATTTTCTTGAACTGCTGATCAGGGCATGCTGAATACACTGAGTCTCTCTGTGGGTCTGAATTGTCAGTTAGCCATAATGCTGTGTGTCCTGGAAACTACCTCTTTCTTGTTACTTCTGAAGGGCTTTTTGAGGTGAACCACTGAGGTTTTGCCGAATAGGGAGGAATGTTTGGAAAGTCTACTGTTCTTCTTCAAACGTGCTTGCTTTGCATGTAGATTACGTGGATGGTAAAACTGTCCCGACAGGATTGTCCCTCACTGGTCACAAAGCACTGTTTGAATCTGATCTCTTTGAAAGTAATGCAAGGGTTTGCCCTCGCCGAGAGCTGAACAGGGCTAACGTGGGGATGGATGGGAATCTGCGTGGGGATGGATGGGAATCTGTTTTGTTTTTCCCCTCAAGCTTTATCCTGGTATGGATTTTGCAAATCTCAGAGGTGGATTCCCCTTTACTTGCAAAAAAAACTTAGAGAAACTCAGGAAGGAGGAGGGGATGAAATGCTGAGCATCTGCTTGCTGATCTCTGGCTGAGCACAGCTGAGACTAGCAGCACCACCACTAGCTGCCAGGCTTTCAACAGAGCTTTGTGCTGAGTTGCTCAGATCTGATCCCATGCTTTCCTGAGACAATCCAGGCCTATGATGGCAGTTCAGATGTCTCAGAACTGGGAAAATTCTGTTCTTGGAAAAAACTTAAGCGATTTAAAATTTTTCAACCTAGCCTGAGAAATACTGATACTTTCAGACTGGGGGGGCAGGGAGGGGGCATGTAGCAAAGACATTTAGCTCATGAAATACGTTGGCTTCTTTGGATTGCTGTACACTGATGTGCAAGTTCTCCAGGTGTCAGAACTGTGCTTTGCATTGTGTTGTGTCCGTTTCTGTTATTACCCACCCTGAAATCAGGATCTCTGTGTAAGAAACCAGTGTTCTAGCTCTGAGTCACATGCTGGGGACCTTCAGTTGGAGGTTACTGCTGTGGGATTAGTGCTAGCTGAGGAAGCTTTGGGGAGGATGGGAGCTAGTGCTTTCTGCTACAGAGAATGTCTTTATCAGGATGCTTCTTCAGGCTCTATAGGAGAAATACTTCCTGATCTTTGCAGAAATAGTTTTGACCATAAATGATGGCATTGTGTGTCCACATATTTAGGGTTGGTGTCTCGTGAGATGTCTTGACATTTCAGTTGTCAGGCAGGTAGGCTTACAAGGGGTGAATACGTAAGCTGTGCAGACTGCTCTGCTTGTCAGGGGGGCGTATCCTTTATGAAAGGCTTTTTTTATGCTTTCCCTTCTAGAACCCTAATGCCAATCCCAGACCCACAGCCCAGGACCTAGCTGGGTTTTGGGATCTCCTGCAGTTGTCCATTGAAGACATCAGCATGAAGTTTGATGAGTTGTACCACCTGAAAGCTAACAGCTGGCAATTGGCAGAGACACCGGAGAGAAAGGTGAGTGTGGGGCAGTTGAGAGTGGCCGGAGCACCTCACAGACATTTCGGGTATCCAAGATTTATTTCTGTCTGCAAATGGAAGATCTCTAGGGCCTTTTCCATCTTGCACTTGTGCAGTGTAATCTCGCAGCCTTCCAATGCACTGAGACCATTCCTCTTGAGTAATAGTGGAAACAATTTTGTACAAGGGGAAAAAGTGTTACGATGGAGAGAGACTAGAGTGATGAGTGTGGTGTGTGCTTAAAGCAGTGGTACAGAGGCCTCTAGTGTTACAAGCACTGTATGAATAGGTATTAAGTATTCCTGGTGTCTAAGTAGTATAAAAAACACCTACTTGAACCTTTCGAAAATGCAGCACAGGCTGTGTCCCTGGGCCAGGCTGCCTGACCAGACACGAGGGTAGGAAGGAGGACTATGGCTCTGGGCAGGGTGGCATATTGAAATTTTGCGGTTCCAGATTAAGTTCATGCTGCCTGTGCTGTGCTCTGACCTATAGTTGGGCCAGACATGGTCTGCAAACTCTAGTCCACTTTGCAGAAGGCCTCAGTGCCATGAAATGCAAAATGGCACATTTCTAGAAATTGGGGAAGCTGATTTTGATGAATGTCTTGCTCAAGAACTGCTCCTGCTGCTTCTACCTGACACTCTACCTCACTGCTTAGTCTGTCATGCCGTGAGAGTCCCCGCCGTATCACAGAGCAAGCTTCTGTATGTGCATTTTTATTTTATGTTTGGGTTTTTCCTTACTGTCTCCCTAAAGGAAGAGAAAAAACCACCCCCTCCAGTGCCAAAGAAGCCAGCCAAGTCCAAATCCCAACTGAACCGGGACAAAGTCTCTGATTCAGACAAGCAGCGCCAGGAAGCTCGCAAGCGTCTTATGGCAGCCAAGCGGGCTGCCTCTGTCCGGCAGAACTCGGCCACGGAGAGCGCAGATAGCATCGAGATCTACGTACCCGAGGCACAGACCCGCCTTTGAGCAAAGGGGCAGAGGAAGGAACCGTGTGGTTTTTATAAGTCATTAAAAAGGAAAAAAAAAGGTTCTCTCTAAACTAGTGTGATTTATTCAGTCTAGAGACAATGAGCCATCCTTGAAAAGGGCTCCTGAGTTGGCTTTTTTCTCTCAGCTTTAAGTAATGAAGATTTTAAAAAAAAACAAAAAAAAACCAACAAAAAAAACACAAACAAAAAAAAAAAAGAAAGAAAAAAATACCCCTTGTTTTCTCACTGGCTGTGGTGTTGCTGAATGGACTGAACAGACTCCTGGAAACTCCAGCCCCTCAACTTGGAACTTCAGTCTTTTTACTTGTTCTATCTAATGAGAATTATTAGCTTGTTTACAAGAAGAGGACAAGAAAACATGAAGCCTTGAGCACTTGCCATGCTGTGTTCTTCCTCCTCCTCAGTTCTGTTCTTCCTTCTCATTCTTTATTTTTTCCTCCTGCTTCCTTTCTCCCACCCTTTGCATGGCTTCGTTTACCGTGTTAGAAATAACCTCTCTTCCACAGAGCTCCTGAAGAGAACACCCATTCAGTGTGTACTACTGTTGCACTCTGCTAGCAAGCAGCCTTTCTTGGGGTTTTTTTTGTTTTCCTTTTGATGGGGATATTGGGGTGGGGGGAGGATGGGTGGGCAGGGACAGGGCAGTGGGTTTGTATTCCTCTGTTTTATTGAAGTGAGAGGATGACAGGGTCTGTGGAATGTAATGCAGAGTTGTTGAAATGCAGCCCAGAAGCAAATGTGCAATAAGCTGGCAAAGGGAGAAGGGACAGTGCCTGGCTGGCTGATTCCCGAGAGAACAGTACCCTACTCCAGGCACAGGAGGGGAGCTGAAGGACCACAGAGCAACTATGGGCATGATCCACACACGCTTCACTTTGATTTTTCTCCTTTTTCCCTTTACAAAGTTATTTTCCTTGAATTGCTTGTTGAGAAAGAAGCTGCTACACTGGGGGACCTGTTTCAAAGTGGGCTGGGGAAGGTGGGGAGGGCTGGGGAGAGTGTCATGGTATTTCAGGGTGGGAGGACTGGGTTTTGTACAAAGAGGAAGGCACAGGTAGCTGGTGGTAGGCTGCCTGCCTGTATGTATGTGTACATATGCACATATACACTTAGTAGTACCTGTACATTTAATTCATACACACGTATACATGCCCATACGCACAGTGCAGATGGTGTACTAAAACCACCTTGGTGAGAATGGGCATATGTATAGCATATATTTTTACATGTACTATATCTAGATGTGTGTAAAAGTGTGTGTAAAAATATATACCCTGTGTGTAATCAGATGACTATTTTTTCCTTATCTCCCTGCTCTCTGGGTAGAGGAAGGATTGCTAAATATTTTTTAGCCCATTTTCCCCTTTGTAAGTCTCCTTTTCCATCTGGCTTCTTGAAGTCAGAACTGCCACCACCTAATTCTTTGCCACCCCCTCAGAATAAGCATTTGGCCCCATCCTGAGTGATCTTGCTGGGGATTTTTTTTTTTTTTTCTTCACTTGAATGAGTTGGGAGATTGTGTGCTACTTTCATGGGCTGGGGGTAGAATCCTAGAGAAGTTTCAGTGAGGGTGTTGGTGATCCAGAAGGCAAAAAATAAATAAAAATGAAATCCTGAATGATGCCTGAGTGACCATTGTATAGTGTCCAGTGTTGTCCGTGCACAGGTGCTCTCAGATTTCTGCCTGCCTACCGTAAACTCTCAAACACGGAATAGATTCACATCAAAGCTCGGCCATAATGTAACTCAAATTTGGAATTGGTTGTGATCTTTGTGGGTAGAGACACTGTCAGGTTTTTGGGGAAGATTATAAAGATGCAGTTTTAGAGATCTCTATCACTGAAATTGGGAACACCAGGAAAAGGTGATTTTAATTTTTTTTTTTTTTTTCTAATTTACTCTTCCAAAAGTGGCTGCTGCTGGAGAGCTGGCCTGGAAGGCTGCTGTCTCTGGGGCGGGCAGTCTGTGGGCAGCAAATGAGTTGTCAAATGATCTTCAATCCCCTGGGCTGGCATCGCTCTTCATCCTGGGTGGTGGGCAGCGGCTCTTCATCCTCGGGGTCCTCAGGGCGCGGTGGGCAAAGGGGGTGTTCGTGCGGCTGTTCCGTGCGTGGGGTCTGGGGGGAGGCTGGGGAGCAGAGGGGAGTGTGTGTGCCTGCCTGACTCTCATTTTGTTTCCTGCTGCCTCGGAGGAGAAGAACTTATAGCAGCAAGGACAGCTGGCTGACTTACCCTAAAATAAACAATGCAGTCTGGATTTACAGCTGCCTGCAGTCTCGCTCCCTCTTTATTCTCAGCAGTAGTATCTGTGACTGGTTGGTAATGGGACTAGTCTGTAAGCTGGGACTAGTGTGTAAGCTATTGGCAGCCGGGGTGACTCCAGGCCGCAGCAATGGCGGGGCGGGCCTCGAACGGCTGCGGGGCAGCAATGGCGGGGCAAGGGTCTTGGGCGGAAGTCACACCCCTCCTGCAGCCCCATAGGCCACTTGCCCAGGAAGTCCCGCCCCCTCAGTCAGGTAGTCTGTGGGGATTGGCTGGCAGGACCACTCCCCCCCCCCCCCCCCCCCCCACTGTGATGTACCTACGAGCCCATCAGAGCAGAGGGCCCTTCCCCTGCTTTTGATCTATCTTATACCCGTGGGTTTATGACTGTATATTGCATCTCTACAGCTTTATAAATGTGCGTGTCAGAATCATCTAGGATGGAAAAGACCTTGAAGATCACCTAGTCCAACATATTAAAATATATATGTCTACACCTATTGAGGTATCTGAAAATACATATTTATACATGCCTTATAGAAATAATTCTATATATACATACACTGCATAGAAATGTGTGTATTTTTATACCTGAGCAATTTGGGGCCCAAAGAAAGCGAGCATCCAATCACGGGGCTGCCTGAGAGCACGTGGGTATGACGGAGCCAGGAGGTGGGTGCCAGCCAATCACGGGGCGGTATGACGTTTAACAAAATGGCTGCTCCCTGCTCTAAAATGGTGGGTGAAACAAAATGGCTGCCCCCTGTGCGGGTAGGGGGTGGGCCTTCCCTGTCAGATGTACACCTCGGCAACCCAGTAGGCGGGACGGCCGGTCCTGCCAGCCAATCACGAGAGACTCCGCAGTTGCTGGGGCCAATGGCTGCTGAGACTGCCGGGAGGGGGTGGGACTCCTGGTGGGAGCAGCGGGCGGGGCAGCTTCCAGCCCCGCCCCTGAGGCCGCTGGGCGGTGTGAGGGCGGGGTGGCGGGCAGGGAACCCGGCAGCACCCCCTGCCCGCTCGGGGAGAGCAGCGCCCAGGCCGGGCTTCTCAGCGCTGGCGGGGACAGGCCTGGCCCCCGTAGTTCTCCTCAGGCAGCAGCGGCTGACACGACGGACCGAGCCTGCCCAGTGGCCTGGGCATCACTGGGGCAGGCCCCGGCTGAGCCCGCGCTGGGGCTTTGCGCCAGGTTTGTGTCCTGGCCTGAGAGCTGCAGCAGGTGGGGTCTCGCCAGTGGCATGAGAGCCGCTGCTGTGCCCGCTGTGTCTCCTCTGGGCTTCGCTGGGAACAGCTGCCTGCTCTGCGGCGCCGATCTTCCTGTGAATGCCATGTGTGCCGCTGTCGGCAGGACGTCGTGACACCAGCTCAGCACTCTTTGCTCGAGTCCAGCACCCCAGGCAGCACTGAAACTGGAGGGGCTATGGAGCCAGGCTGGTGCATGCCCTGAGAAGCAGTGCCAGGGGAGCATCTCCCGGCATTATCCAGGTAAGAGGAGCACAGCAGGAAGGAGGGGGTTGGTTTGTGCTGCTGCTGACCACACATCCCTGTGGGATCGGAGACCCTTGTGATGCATAAATTTACCTTCCGGTTGCGCTGTTTTGGGGCACAGCATGACGCCCTGCACTGCCTCCTCGCCCCAGCGATGGGGGATGCAGCAGCCAGGGAGGCTCTCCCAAAGCCTTATCCCTACGTGGGCATTTTCAGGGCAGTGTTGGCTGTGGCACGAGAAATACGAAAGCATCACATTAACGACGTTTTTCTGAGCTCAGTGCAATGGCTCATCATGCCCGGGGAGGGGGGGGGGCTGCAGGACTGGTGGTGGTCAGCCAGCAGGACCCCTCCCAGGAACACACATCCCGGCTGCTGCCCTTGGAGGTGGTGGCCGGGGGGGGACAGAGCTGAGCCTCACCCCAGGTAACGCCGCCTAGCGCTGTGCTGGAGGGCGAGGATGCCAGCTGTCCCCCCAGCACTCTCCTGCGGGAAATGTCTGCCCATCGCCCCATGGCAGGGTGTGCTCCTTCCCCATGGAGGCGAGTGCAGGTCCCTGAGGCTCTGCCCGACTTGCCTGCAGGTCCCCAGGGCCTGGCCAGGGTAAAGGCATCTCTCTGCAGCTCAGAACCCTGAGGTGCTGCTTGAGGCCACAGAAAGGCAATCAGAGCTGGGGGCAGGCACCAGCTGTGTTTTACCCAGCCATGACCCCCGCTGCTGTGCAGACCATCACCCCTGAGTTGAGCTGGCAGTCCCCTGCCCTGGCTGAGTCCTGGCTCCAGCCCCTCCAGCCCCCAGTGCTCACCATGAGCACTAAGTGCCAGCAGCCCACGCAGCATGGGGGACGCCCTGTTGCTATTTGTCACCAGAATTGCCATGGGGTTTCCTCTGAAGCTGCATGAGTGCATGAGGCTGGGTGCTTCCATCCTTCCACAGCCCCTGCCCAGTGCCAGGGAGGGTGCAGAGACCCTGGGGTCACCCTACACCACAGGGAAGCCAGGGGTGATGGGGCTGCAGAGGGCTTGAATAGGTGCTGGCCCCAACTCTAGCAGATACCCATCTCAAGGGAGGCAGGGCATCAAGCTGGCACAGAGACTGTAATCCTGAGCTGGCGCATGTGGAAGGCACTAGCAGATGAAACATCAGAGCACACACTCCCAGCACACACAAGAGGCTGGCCAATCCCCAGGGTGGTGCAGGAGCAGGCACAGCAGCCCTGCAGCGCCTGTGCTGCCCACGTCCATGCTGGCAGTGCAGCAGCCCGTGGGTCCACAGTCCTGCACTCTGTGGCAGAGCAAGGCTGGCTGGGGCTGCTGCTCCAGGAAGAGCTCTGCAAGACCCCTGCCCACCTCACCGGGTTCCTGACCCCAGAAACCATGTGCAGTAGAGCCCCACTGAGCTGCTTTCTTTTTTCCTTTGCCAAGGGGCTAGCAGTGATGCTGTCTCCCTTTTCCAATGCCAGCCCAGAGGAGGGAAGACAAATGCATCAGCCCTCTGCTGCTGCCAAACGCCTTCTGGCTCCCAGACACCAAGATCAAATGCTGTGGGAAGTGAGCACATCGTAACGTCAGACCAAACGATGGTGGGGCAGGCGCAGGCCCGTGCCAGGCACTGGGCCCATTTTTTTCCACACCCAGCAATGTTCCTCAGACCTCTTAAGCTGCTTTGGCTGAGTGTCAGGAGGTGGGGGCTGGTGGTGAGGGAGAAGCAAGTGAGCCACCCACAAATGACATAGTCCAGTCTCACACAAAGTTCATATTTAAAAAAAAAAAACAAAACTAAAAAAACTTTTATTTGACAACAGAAGAACAAACAAAGATATTTACAGTAGTTCTTTTGCTCCGTAAATTTCATTCCAATAATCCCTGCCCTCCCCACTCTTTCTGGTCCATCCCTAGGGCAGCAACACCAGTCCCTGGCACAGGCACAGCTGTAGCACTCCTGCCCTGGGGGAGGAAACCACTTTGGTTTGACTGGGGCAAAATAAGGGGAGGAGACTAAAAAGCCTCACCCTTCCCTGGGGGAAGAAACAGAACTGCAGGGGGTGACTGGGCAAAGGGCTACCTAGAAATAAGGGAGGGAGTCCTAAAACTCAGGGCTTTCCCTATAAAGAAAGCAGAGGGCAAAGGCTGGACATAAGACGAGGAAGGGGATGTTCACAGCCACGTGGTGAGCATCCACCTGGAGTGGTGCATCTGCCCAGCCGGGCAGTGCCGGACCTGGAGCCATCCCTGCGCCGCACAGGGGCACCTGCCCAACACGACACACTGCTGACAAGCCCTCCCGCAGCCCCCGCCAGCCCCCGGGAACTCCGCTCCCCTGCCACCATCTCGCTGAAGAAAAGTCAGCCCCCAAGATCAGTGCTTTTCCCTTCCATGCCCCATCATCCCGCAGCGTGCTGCTCCCCCAGCACCGCTGGCTCCAACCACTGCAGAGCACCAGATCCTGTGGACATTATTATCTCTAGTCATGCAACTTAATAATCAGGCTAATTACCTAGGATTAGTGTTTCTCAGGATAGATAACATAGGTGCGTACGTATCGCTATTTAACTTACATTTTACAGTGAAACAGCAGTATCTCAGTCCCAGGACCAGCACAGCACCCAGGCTCAGTGACAGCAAGCGATGCCCAGCCAGGAACAGCCCCAGAGCCCCAAAACCCACCACCAGGCCAGGCTGGGGGGGCCCAGCCAGCTCCCAGCAGACACCAGCTTGTCACTAGAGGTCCCCAGCACCGCACAGCCAGGCACAGCCCCACTCAGGCCCGGGGAGCAGGAGCAGGAGGGAGGGGACAGGGCAACGGGACTCCATCCCTCCATGTTCCCAGGGCTGATGAGACAACTCAGCTTTCCAGGAACCACGGGCTGCAGGCCACGAGCACCGCACTTGCAGAAGAACACGCATGCCTATGCCCGCAACACACCTCTTTCCAAATGTTTTTTTAAAAAAAAAGAAAATAAAGAAGTTGGATACAAAATTTCACAGTCTCAGCTTTGCGTCTGCCCCCAGCAGCAGCCTGCTGTCAGCGTCTCACAGGCTCTGCAATGCGCTCTCTGTTCTGGGACACAATGTGCACATATTCAGCAGGAACTCGAGAAACACGGGGAAGTGGTGGAAATGCTCATAGAAGAAAAAAAAAATCATATAATAAAATCACAATTAAAGGGAAAATGTTTCAACAAAAAATTGCTAAACAGCACCATAGAGATTTCTGCTGGCAGCATCCATAACACCCTAAAGCAGAAGAGGAGGGTCCCATGTTTTCCATGTGAAAAAAATGCCACAGACTTCAGGCTTCCAGTTCATCCGTCCTTTGCCCTTCCCCGGGCAAGGCAGGGCTCCTGGCCAGCACAAGGTACCAGAAAGGCCCTCCACAAACAAAAGGGGAAAAAACCGGGGGGAGGGGCTAAGAGATCAGAGATTTGGGAGAAAAAGCTTTTCATCCATAGTCCTTAAAACAGACACCAACTTTAAAAAAAAATAAATTCTCTCTTTCTCTCCCTGAAGAAGCGGTGTTGGCTGGACCCTTGTTTACAGGAGAGAGAAAAAGAAGTCAGCAGGTTTTCCAAGGGGAGCTCCGCAGTAACCGTCAGCCGCAGCAGGGAGAGGTCAGTCAAGCTGCAAAGGTCTTTTCACAACGGCCCGACGGCACCATCCTCGGTGGCAGGGGCAGCAGGTGGGGGCATCTCCCCAGCGAGAGGATGGCAGGATGGGACAGTCCTTCCTCTCCCACCGTGGCTGACACAGAGACCAGAGCCCCCCGGGAGGGCAGGAGTCCGCTTCTGAGATGAGCTGGTCGGGGGGTGCAGGCAGACGGGTGGCAGGAGGCCAGGAGGGTCCAGCACCCCCAAGGAAGGGCACCCTGCGGGACCTGGCCCAGGGGGTTATTTGGAGACGGAGGCTCCCGGGGGCTCAGTCTGGGGGGAGAGGGGCAGCTGCCCGCCCTGCCGCTGCGACTCCAGCTCGGCCGCCTTCTGCAGCGCCACCTCCACCAGCAGCTGGAAGCTGCTGAAGTCGTCGCCGAAGAGCTCGGGGGGCGTTGGGGGCGGCGTGTTGAAGAGTCCACTGGTGGGGCTGGCCGCCTCGGCCCGGGCCAGCAAGGTCACGGTGCTGCCGGTGGCACCCAGCGGGGCTTTGGGGTCCGGCTCCGCTCGCGGCGGGCCGGGGGGCTTCTCCCACTCGGGGCTGTGGGCGCTCACCACCGTCAGGTTGCTGCCCAGCGCTTGGGCGGGGTGGCACAGTACCTGCGGGCACACAGACATCGACAGCACCTTGGAGGCCCCCGCGGCCGTCACGGGCGGTACCACCAGCACGCTGGAGCCAGCAGCAGCCCCCCGCGGCAGGGCCACGTCGCCAGCTTTGCCCCCTCGGCGGGAGATGGTGAACTGGTTGGGGTCCTTCCCGTCCTTGCGCAGCATGTCGGGGAGCAGCCGCCTCCTGGCGTTGATGAACCAGTTGCAGATCTGGGAGGAGAGAGGGAGGCAGGGCTGTCAGCCCCAGGCTACCACGCACGCACGGCGCTGGCCCGCAGCCAGGCCACCAGAACCCCCGCCCCAGACCCAGCAAGCAGCGCCCGCCTGCCCCAGCCCCACAGGTCTCCCCCCTCCCCAGCCCTGCACCTCCTTCCCCATGGGGCTCCAGAGAGGCAGAGCCACTCCTGGCAGGGGTTGCCCAGCCACCCACGGAAACCCCAACGCCGGCTGCTTCCTGCCTGGCACCGCCTGCCTGGGGTGGCCCCTTCCTCCCTGCACCCCTGTCCTGGCTGCACGCTCCCACCCAGCCCTGCCAGCCCACCCCGGTGGGGACAGTGCGTGGCCACCAGCCCCCCGGCACTGACTCACCACGCCAGCACGCTGAACAGAGCCTGGGCCAAGTCACCCGTGAGCCAGAGCAAGGCTGCAGAGAGCCGCTGGGGCTGCCGTGGCTCTTGAGCAGTGCTGCCCGCTTCCCAGGGAAGGGTGGGCTCAGCACTGTCCCCCCACAGCAGCCCCAAAGTCCCGGCAACTGACTGCAGGTCAACAGTGGGACAGCAGCAGGGATGGAAAACCCTAAAAGCCAGCAGCTCGCAGGGCTGCAGCCCCCATCGCCTAAGGCAGGGATTGCGGCGCTGCATCGACACCTTCCCGTGCCTCCTGCCAAGGAGCGAGGTTACAGCTAACTTTACAGGCTCTTCCAAACATCTGCACGCCAAAGAGGCAGAGCTCTGCAGCTACACCTCTGGAGCCCTTCAGAAACACAGCGGCTGTGTATTGTTTCGGCATCTTTATGTAAAATGCTACATTAAAATAACTGCCTTCTTCCTAGAAAACAATCAGAAGAGAATAAATCTGGGAAAAAAAAAAAAAAAAGACTGATCTTTCCTACTCAAGTGCTACATAAGGTCCCCGAGGAGTGACCTTACCACAACTTCCAATTGCAGCAAGATCTCAGTTGTCCTTTTTTTGTCTTTAAGACAGTATTTGGCATTTAACACCCTCAACATACACCAGTCTCACCCCCTTTTCCCCTCCAAACACCCTCCCTTGCAAACCTTCGCCGAGCCCCCTCGACGTGATCTTGTGATCCCACGTCCATCAACTGCTGTAATCCCCAGAGGGCTGAACTCCCAACAAAAAGTCCAACTAACTCCACAGCACTGAGAAGCCCCCCAAGATCCTGCCGGTCCCCTTCCAGCATTCCCTGTAGAGAACGCGGCACGGAGACAGGCACATGCAACCACTGGTGACACCACAGGACGCCGCATGGCGTCACCCACCTGGGGAGCTGGGATATGCCTCGGCTTTGAAGCAAGCAGCTTTTTTTTTTTTTCTTTTTTTCTTCTTTTTAAACATGCCCATCACTTGGCCCCACCACCAGCGCACACATCTGCAGCGTCTGTCCCCACCACCGCGGCGAGAGCAGGGAGGAGAAGCCCATCCCCACAGGAGGGCACAGGCTTGGGAACCTGCTGCGGTGGGGGAAGCCTCACCAGGAGCAGGCACCACTTTCTCACCTCCCAACTTTCTGCAAGGAAGTCACATGGCTTCCCGCCCTCCCGGGAGGCCCCAGGTTGCTGCACTCCCCATCCCTGGCTGCTCCCACCTGGCTCCAGCTCCCCAGGCCACCGGACTGGGCAGGGGGATGCACAAATAAACAACCAGGGGGTGTCTGGCCAGCGGCTGCGGCAGAGCCCTGTGCCTGAGAGGCTCCTGGGGGGGTGGATGGGCACTGACCCCGCAGCCACTCCAGCCTCGCCGTGGGGTGTCCCACACCTCCACCCCAAGAGGCTTCTTGTCAGATAGAGCAGCCCCTGTGGCACCCTGCTGCATCACCTCAGACTGACAGAAAGCCCTCAGCCAGCCCCAGGAAACGCCACCGGGCTGGGACCCCCTGCCTGGGCAGTAGAGGGGCAGCCTCCTCACCAGGCACACGCTGGCTGCAGGAGGTCCCACGGGGCGGGCAACAGCCGGCACGCGGCGAGGCCACACCTCAGGGCAAGCCCAGGGGCCTGCCAACACCCTCCCCGGTCCCAGAGAGCTCAGGGCACGGAGAGCCGGGCACCTGCTGCTCCCACTGCCACAAGCCCTGGGGTAAACCCCCACGTGCCAGACACCACCGTGCCAACCCCAGTCCAGGACAGACCCAGACTCCCAGAGCCCCAAACCCACCGCTGCTCCCCTCACCACTCTGACTCAAGCCCTCCCAGGACCACCAGCCTCCCCCCAGAGCAGCTGCCCAGACACAAATCCATTACACAGGCAGCATTTCAGGAAATACATTAGTATGAGAACGTTTGCCTTACCGGCCAGGAAGAGGAAAACCAGACGGCCACTGCCCACACACCAGCGCGTGGGCCGTGGCCGGGATGGCTGGCCAGGACTGCGCTGAGCCAGAAAGGGAAAGGAGCCAGAGGTGCAGAAGAAGCCTCAAGGAGACGAGCTCAGCTGCGAACCTGCTGGCCCTCGCCTGCTCCCCTGCACACAAGAGCTGCTTCCCTCCCCACTGTGCCCCCAGAAACAGAGCAAAGACCCCACTCATCTCCCACCCTGCCAGGCTGGGAGAGGGGGGACAGGGCCCTGGGTGCACAGGGGTCCCCCTGCCTGGAGGCTGCGGGCCTTCACGTGGCTCAAGGGGACAGGCAGCTGCAGGCAGGTTCTCCCTGCCACCCTACCAGCAGGCAGGGGGAAAAGAAGGAAGGAAAAGCACCGCTCACCCACTGCTAGCCAGGGCTCCCTGCTGGGCACCCACCACAGCACCACAAGGAGAACATTAGCCCACAACCCAAGCAGGGTGGGGGACTCCTGCCCAGGAGCCCTCAGCTGGCCTGGGCTCCCCTTAATGTAACTGGTGTAACTGGTGCCAGGTGGGCCAGGCAGTACTTAGTGCTGCTAACTGCCCACCTGCAGCCAAAGCCCAGCTCAGCTTCTCTCTCCTAGGACGGCTGGTCCCCTGTCCAGCTCTGTGTGTAGGGGGGTGGTAGCCCTGGCCCCTTTGCTGGGGGGTGCCCAGGGAAAAAGGATAAAGCAGCACCCCCTTGAAACCCTCCCACCCGTGGCAGCTTTTACTAACAACAGGTTATAGCTTAGTTCGTCCCCATCCCAGTTCCTCTATCCTCTGACTGGCCAAAAAACTGCTCCAGCACGGCCATGACACAGGTCCCTGGGGCTCCAACCTCCCTCAACCACATGCAGGTGGCTTTGCTTCCCTGCTTGCTGTTCCCTCCCTTGCCTCCTCGCTGCCCTTCACAGGCAAGTGGTTCCAGCGTGCTGAGTCCTTTGGGATCTTCAGTGGGGTTCTCCCAGTCCAGTGTCCCCAGCGTGGGGGGGACTGGCTCCTACCTGCAGCACAGAGAGGCTGGTCTGCCCCGAGAGGCTGAGCTTCTCCTGCTCCGAGGGGTAGGCATTGAAGCGGTGCTCGTACAGCCAGTCCCGGAGGATCTTCACCGACTCCTTGGGGAGATTGCCCCTTCTCTTCCTCTTGTTGGACAGCGAGGGGTCCGGGGATGTGGCGCTGTCGTCCTCCCCGAGGTCGCTATCCGACATGGTGGAGCTGCCTGCAGACCTCTCCTGGTGAGAGCCTGGCAAGGGGGGGACCAGAGAGCAGGATCAGGCGGCGTCCCGGCCGGGGTGGGGGGCACACGCAGCCACATACCCCCCCACACCGCCTCGAACGTGGGGGGCGGCTCACCCCCTCCTCACCCGGCCGGGGAGGGGGATAATCCAGAGGCAGAGGCCCCCCCCGGGGGCAGGAGAAGCTCCAGGCACCGGCAGAGACAACAGCCCACCCCCCGGCACTTGGCTTTGCCGAAACAGAGCCCCTGGAGGGCTGCGGAGACTGCCCAGGCGTGAGCCCCGCGCACGCAAGCGGGGTTCAGGGGGAGCCCCTCGCAGCGGGCAAGAAAAAAAAAATAAAATCAAGCATTTTGGGGGGAAAAATTAAGAAAAAAATGTTGGCAGGAGAAAAAGGCCGGGGCTGGAAAGTCGGAGTTGCTTCGGGGAGAAGGAACCACGCGGGGTCATTGTGCGGCGGGGATGGAGGCGGGGGGCGGCGGGGGCGACTTCCCCGCGCTGCTGTCACGGGCCGGGGGCTCGGCTCGGGGGTGCGGGCCGGGCCCCGCCGCCCCCCCCCCCCCCCTTCCCCATCGCCCCCCGCCGCCCCTCCGGCCGCAACAGGTAGCGCGGCGCCGGGGCCCCTGCCCGCCGCGGACACAAAGCCGGGGGAAGCGGCGAGCCCCGGCCCCCCCCGCCGCCGCCCGGGGAGGCGAAGGAGAAAGAAAGAGAAGCTGGAAACTCGCCCGCGGCCCCGAGCCCCGCAAACGGCCCAAACCGGCCCAAAATAGCCCCGACCAAACCAACAACATCGGCCAAGTTCGAAACGACGCGGAGAAGGAACAAAACCCACCGAGCGCGCCCACCCGCGACTCCCACAAACTTTTCACGCCGGGGGCGGCTCCCGGCCCGGCCCGGCCCGCACAAAGGCGGCGGGGCCGCGCTCGGCTCCGCGCTGCTCCGCGCCGCCCCGCGCTGCCCGGCCCGGCCCGGCCCGCCGCGCCCGCACCCGCCGGGACTCCATGTTTGCCGCCCGCCCCGGCTGCGCTCTTACCCCCGGGCCGCCGCCGCCGCCTCGGCCCTTGCATGGGCCGCCCCGGGGTCGCGCCGCCGCCGCCGCTCCGGTGCCGGTGCCGGGGGTGCGGCGGGACCCTCCCGCGGCGGCGGGGCGGGCGGCCGAGGCGCAGCGAAAAGTTTTGGGTGGGCGGCGGTGACAGATGCCGAGACAGAGTTCCCTTTGTTCCCGAGGAGGCAGGAACTCGGCCGGGCCCCCCGCCCCCGGCCCCGGCCCGCCCGCCCCCGGCTGTCACCGCCGCGGCACCGGGCAGCGGGCACCCGAGCCCCCGCCCCGCCGAGCCCCGGGCCGGTACCTGGCGGCGGCGGCACCCCGGCCCGGAGCGGCCCCGCGGCGGGGATGGGGCTCTGCCCCCGCTCCCGGACAAGGGGCCCGGCGGGAGGGAGCCCCCGCACCCGCCCGGCCCCACGGGCTGCGGAAATGCCGCGGTGACCCCCCGCCCTGCGCGGAGCTGCACCCCGGCACCCGAGCGGGGGCACCCGCCCAGGGACACCTCTGCAGGGGCGCCCACCCAGGGACACCTCTGCAGGGACACCCACCCAGGGACACCCACCCAGGGACTCCCACCTGGGGACACCCACCCAGGGATGCTCACCAAGCCAAGCACCCACCCAGGGGCACCCACCCAGGGACACCTCTGCAGGGGCGCCCACCCAGGGACTCCCACCCAGGGACTCCCACCTGGGGACACCCACCAGGGGACACTCACCAAGCCAAGCACCCACCCAGGGGCACCCACTCAGGGATACCCCTGCGGGGGCACCCATCCAGGGACACCCACCCAGGGACACCCACCCAGGGACTCCCACCTGGGGACACCCATCCAGGGACACTCACGAAGCCAAGCACCCACTCACGGGCACCCACCCAGGGACTCCCACCTAGGGACACCCACGCAGGGACACTCACCAAGCCAAGCACCCACTCACAGGCACCCGCCCAGGGCTTCCCACCTACGGACACCCACCCAGGGATACCCCTGCGGGGGTGCTCACCCAGGGACCCCGCACAGGGACACCCACCCACGGGCACCCACGCAGTGACACCCCCACAAGGCACCACACAAGGACCCCTGGTCATGTTAAGGCTGAACCCTGGAACTGAGCACCGAGGGGTTCCTGGTGTCTGCAGGCAGGGAACAGGCAGGCACCGGCTGCAGGGCCAGGCTTGGGATCAGGAGCTGCTGGGGCGGGTGTGGGTGACAACCCCAGGGACCTCAGACCACCCTGCAGCACCACCAGTGCTTCATTTGGTGGCTTTTTGACTTAAAATGGGAAATCAGCACCTCAGCACGTCACCGCTCCTATGAAAGTATTTCAGAGCAAGGATGGTGATCGAGGGGGCACCGGGTGGACCTTTGCCATGTCCATTGCCAGTGGGCTGGGCGAGGTCTGGGAGGCCTCACCGGGCTGCCCCTGCCCTCCCTGCGCCTCTCCACTGCAGTAGCAGAGCCCAAGGTCACCTTTGGAGTTTTGGAGACCAAATCGCTCTGCTTATGCGCAAGCACGCTGCTGGTCCCGGCTGTGGCTCCCGTCGGATTTCCCCAGCACGTGCTCGGTGCCCTTCTGAGGCGTGGGGCTGGGTCACACCTTCACCCTCCGCCAGACGGTCAGGACAGGCAGGTGAGCAGTGCCGAGCCCAGAAGGGACCGTGTCCATCGCACAAGGTGGGAACCACAGAGAGAAGAGCTGCTCTGAGCAGCGGTGCCACATGCCGTGGGGTGGCACCCTCTGGGCTGCGTGATGACGTGGTGGGAAACGCAGGCTGATCCCTTCCAGCTCCTGCGATGGAGAAAGTGCTGCCACGGGAAGCCGAGATGACCCTGTCCAGTGGCCAGCCCGGAAGGGTGCTAGCAGAGAGACCCCCCTTTTGGGGATGTCCTCTCTGGGATGTCCATCCCCCCTCTTGGGGATGTCCACACTCATCCTTGCCAAGCCAGGCACCGCACTCGTGTGCATCCCACCAGGGACCCGGCACAGCAGCCCAAGGGTCACCGGTCCTGCTCCACCTTTCTCCACACCGAGCTTGTCTGCAGCAGGTGTTTGATGGCACCCTGGTGCAGGAGCCAGCCCTGGGGCAGCTCTCCCCTCCCAGGTTCCACCACCTTTGTGGGCTGTGCTGCAGCTCCCCTCCCTCCTCGCTTTTCTGCTTGCAGGGAGAAAGATCCGTTCAGGTATTGAGAAAAGCTGCAAAAAAGCTTCTTTTATGGTAGGTTTTTGGTCCGTGCAAAGCAGATTGTGTGGTGCACTAAAGGATTAAATAGCAAAAAGAGGAGAATTCCTTAAAGTGTTTGTTTAGTTGCTATGAAATCTTTAAGGTCCTGAGGGAAACTGTAGCCCCATGTTGCTATAGCTCCGTTAGTGCAGATGCAGTAGGGGCTGGTGAACCACAGGCGAGGTGTGGGGCCAGCCCTGGGTGCAAATCCTGTCTGCTGCAGGTTTCACCAGGGCACAGGGCATCCCCTGCCCCAGCCAGCCCTCTCACACGAGGCTGGCTCCCGCCAGCAAACCAGGGTGCAGTCATCCTGCCTGCTCTGCTCCTTGCCTGGGTGCCCAGAGGGGAGGGGGGGCACTGCAGAGCACCCCCGGCCGCCCCGCCAGGCTCTGTGTCAGCTGCCGTGCTCAGGCAGGACTGTCCTCCAGAGCACTCTGCTTTTGCTCCTACCCTTTGAAAAAGGCTGTATTAGTCTTCTTGAGGCAGTTGGGAAATGGTCCCTGGGCTCAAATACCTGCCCAAGGGCTGGGCCATGAGCCCTCCTGTGCTCCCTGGGCTGCAGATACAGGTAGTGTAGAAAGAGCTTTGGAAAAATCCCACTGGGTGCCTGGGTGCAGCGTCTGGGGAGCCTAAATCCATGGGCAAACCCAGCCTGGAGCAGGAGCCAGGGAGCTCCCAGCTGGTGGGGAATTAGGAGCCCTGTGGGGCGAGGGGCCAGGGCAGGGGCTGTGGGGCATCTCTCTGCCTGCTCTCACTAAGGGCTTGCCCAGGCTGACTCCCTCGACAGTCGGCCCTGCATAGTCTGGCCGGGCCCATTGACATGATAATACTATTAAACTTCAGCAATTTGAAAAACAATCAGCCAGAAAGAGCTCGAAGGGGGATGCTGGAAACCCCAGGCAGCCTCCGTGGGTGTTGACCTGTCCCAGGCAGTACTTCCTCCACCCTTTGCCCACCCTTTGATATTTCACCTGGATTTTTGACAAGAAAAATTGGATTTGTGGTCAGCTGTGCTGGCTGCTGGCTACAGCCCTGCCCTTGGGGCTCGGGTCTGGCTCTCCAGCAGTGGGGGTCCTGCTCCCCGTTCAGGGCCACCGGACTCCCAGCAGGCTGGGATTCCCCCAGTAGGACTGGTCCTGTGAGTGGTGTTTTTTACTGGTTCACAGCCTGCCTTTGCTCTGCAAAAGCCAAGGCTGGATGGCCTTGAGCTGGAGTCATGGTGATGTTAATTAGGAGGGAAAAGATAGTGGGTGTTTGTCCTTCCCCTGCTCAGGGATGGCGTGGGAGCCTCGGGCTGGTGTGCTCCTACATCCACCGCCGGCAGAGCCTTAAAGGCAGGTTTAAAGCTTTAAAAGCGATCCTGGTCTGCTCAGCGAGGAGCCGGACGGTTGTGTTAAAGCGCCAGGCTGGGCACTGACTGGGAACAAGTAGCACCACAAAAACACCCAGGGTTGGACTGTTGGTGCCCCAGCACGGCGGTGCAGGGCTCAGCCCCAGTCAGCTGGAGCACGAGCTGCCTCACCACCTCCAGCGCCGCGGGGCTCTGCCCAGCTCCAGCACCAGACGACAGTTTGCCCGCAGCGTGGCAGAGACCTTGCAGAGGCTGGAGGCCCTTCCCCACGCCGCTGGGTTTATCTCCAGCCTCAGCCCATCTGCCCCGAAGTGATGTCTGTGGGACGTTCACTTTGGTGTGTGTCCTGGTGAACAGGGCTTTTTAGAAAGCATCCTGCCCTCCAGCAGCCTCCAGGCCTGGGACTTTGCTCTGGAAGTGGGAGAACTGCAGGTTTTTCCCCCCTACAGCAGAGAACTAGGGAAGGAGCTTGGCACCCGCGAGCCTGGAGGTGGGCTGGTTTGAGGCTGTGGCTGCAGAGCACAAGTCATGGCCCTGGGGAGCTCCCCAGGAGAGCACGTGTTCAGCCTTTCACATCTCTGCGTCCCCGATAATTCAGTTCATCATTCCTTGTGTTGGCAGCGCCTGGGAAATAGAAACACCGAGAACCAAGGAGAAGCTTTTCAAGCGTGGGTCATCTCCCAGGTGAGAGCATCGCCCGGGGCCTGGCAGGTCTCTGAGCACAGACGGGGCTGCTGACCCCTCTGATCCCAGCAGCACACGCCCACGGACCCCGTCTGAGCTTTCCCCGTGCACTGGGAGCATCTCCAGCATGTACTGTGCCCTCACCAGGTTCTGTGGGTTTGTCGTCACATTTTTAAAGAAAGAAATGCAGGAAACTCATCCCTCCAGGGCAGGAGATGGGCTGACTTCAAGCACCACTTGACAGCAAGGCAGGAGCCCTCTGTGCTCCCACACCCTTGTCAGGGTGGTGATAAATAACCAAACCAAAGGGACAAGCCCCCTCCCATTTCTTACCCTCCCTGACTCACCCCCACCCTCCCCCTGCTCAAGGTGACACAAAAGGGTGGCCAAGCCCCTGGGACCCGGAACCAACTGATGGGAGGAGTGTGGCCAGCACCTTGCCAAGTGTGTCTCAGCCCACCCGTCTGCCCGCCCCAACGCTGGGGCTGAGCAGAGCGACCCCCATCCCATCAGGAAAGGTGGGGAATGGTGCTCAAGCTGATTTTACATAGGTTGGGAGTAATTGGGCTTTGAAAACAGGCTGCCCCACTGGAAGGGGCCGCAGGTGGCAATGGCAGTGAGGTGGGGGATGCCCTCCAAAGCAGCCAGGCAGGCGGGCAGCGTGGCACGGCACGGCGCCGGCCCATGAGCGACCCACACTCAACACGTCTCCGTATCACACCCATCAGGTTTTATACACCGCTTCAGCTTCCCGAATCCCTCAGATCACAGGCTCTAAAGCCATAAAACAGCAAGGGAGGAGGAAACAAAGCGGATTTTCTTTCACAAAGGAAGGGAGCATGGGAGGAGAGCGGAGAGATGCTTCCTCTCTGTGCAACAGCCCCAAGACGGGGATCGCTCAGGCTCGAGCCAGCCAAAAGCCCCACGGGTCAGCGCTCACCTGGGATGCTCACCCCGGCCCCAGGGACCACCGGCATGGTGGCTTCAAGGGGGTCAACAGCTGCTTGGGGGGGGTCCCAGCGAGGCTGGGGGTCCCAGCGAAGCGAGCCTGTGGGTGGGAAAGGTGATGGGAGGGGAGGCCTGGGACTGATGGATGGGCACACAGCGACGCAGTGATGGGAGAACTTCCCCTCCAAGCGTGACCCGATGCAAGGTGCTGGTCCTGGGAGGTGTTTCCCATGGGGGGAGACTGCTGTGGGGGGCTGAGGGGTGGGAGGCGTGCTCAGGAAGAGACAGAGGGAACGAGCGGCCCTGGGCTCTAATCGTCCTTGTCCTTGGCCCCGTGCTTCAGGATGCGGGTGAACTCCACGTAGTTGAAGTTGCCCTTCTTGTCGATGGGCGCCTCCCGGTACATCTCATCCACCTCCTCGTCAGTGAACCTGTCTCCCATGGTGGTCAGCAGCTCACGCAGATGGTCCTCGTGTATGAAGCCTGCAGGGACGGCAGACAGTGGCGTTAGCAGTGGAACTGTGGGAGGGCTGAGCAGCAGGACCTTCCCCACCTCTCCTGAGGACACTGCTGCCCAGTTCTCCCACTCTGGAGTTGCTTGGGGACCCCAAGGATTTGGCCCCAGCCCTCGTCCTGGCTGCATGCTCAAGGGGCAAAGCGCCCAGGCAGACAGCATGGGGCTGTGCAGGCAGTGCCCATACCCGACGCCTCCTCGTCGAAGCAGGCGAAGGCGTTGCGGATGACATCCTCCGGGTCGGTGCCGTTCAGCTTCTCCCCGAACATGGTCAGGAACATGGTGAAGTTGATGGGCCCCGGCGCCTCACTCATCATGCCCTCCAGGTACTCGTCGGTGGGGTTCTTCCCTGCCGGACACAGGCAGGGGTGTGGGTGCAGGGCCCTGCTCTCCCCCCAGCACCCAGCCCACGCACTCAGCCGTCTGTTTTTTTTTTTCATTGCAAATTAACTTGCTGGTGCACACTCACCCACCCCACAAACAAGGGAAGGGGGTTTCCACAGTGCCCGGTGGTCCCTCCTTGGCATCCCTCCTCATGCTTTAATCCATGCCAGAGGCCACCTGGAACCAAGCTCTGCCAGGCTCAGCCTCGAGGGAGATGCAGGAATTCATCTGGGGGTGACCAGGAACTAAACCCACAGCTTTTTCCCTTTCCCCTGGCAGCTGACACCCAGCACCACCCAAGGCGAGGGGCAGCGATGTCCCCACACGAGCCTCATGCTGCTGATGTCCCTAGCACTGTTCCTACCATGGATGCACCAGGGTTGGTTTAACCTCCTCCGCTGAGGTCCGTGTGCCCCCAGTGCCTGGCCCCCCTCTGCTCCAGAGCTAGGGCTCACCGGGAGGAGGGAAGTCCTTCCCACGGCTGGGCAGGACCTCCAGAACAGGTTTGGCTGCCAGGTCAATCATTGACAGACCTCCCAAAGTGCGTGGAGGTACCGCAGGGAGCTGGAGCAGGGAGCGGGAGGTGGGAGCCACGGCCTGCAGCGGAGATCAGGCTCTGGGTGGGGAGCAAGGCCAGACCTGCAAGTCTTGACTGGCCAAGGGATCATGCTGGCGCTCAGGCTGAGAGCAATATGAGGGCTTTGTCCCACAGGGGATGACCCCAAGCAGTATTCTGGGGTGAGACTACTCAAATAATGGCTGCAGCTGGTGGTTGCTCCTAGGGCAGAGCTTCTCCAACCCCAAGGGTCTCCTCCCTTCTAGTGAGCACAGCTGTAAGAGCAACACACCAAGCTGTGTGCCCTGGGGTGCCTCCACAAATGGACCTTCTACGGTCATCTACGGTCAACTGGTGCCAGCACAGAAATCCCTCCCAGATTTTGCAGCCAGCATCGGGCTGGCCCAAAGCAGGGGCTGTGCCTCAATGGCATCCCACTAAAGCCAGTCTTCAACACCGGGTGTGAAGCATTAGGTCACCCAGCAGCTCTCCCCACTTGCTGAGGAGGCGTTGAGGGCAGAAGGGGCTGAGGGACATGTGGGGGAACGAGGGAAGGATCTCCTCACCAAGGGAAGCCAGCATGTCGTGCAGATCCTCCTTGTCAATGAAGCCGTCGCGGTTCTGGTCGATCATGTTGAAGGCTTCCTTGAACTCCTGGATCTGCGACTGGTCGAACATGGCAAAGACGTTGGAGGTGGCGCGCTGGGGGCGCTTCTTGGTGGTCTTGGCTTTGGCACGTTTGCTGGACATCTTGGCGGCTGGGGTGGTACCTAGGGGCAGGGCGGCAGGCAGGAGCGTCAGGAGGGCTGGGGCAGGCTGAGGCCGGGGTCTGGAGCAGAGGCAGGGACACACAGCTCCTGGCACCTCCAGTCCCGTGCCTCAGTTTCCCTGGCTGTCACGCGGTTTGGCAACAGTGGGATAAGGCAGTCACAGGGTCAGACGTGGGGACAGGTGAGACTCAGGCTGTAATGAGTCTCCTGGGAAGTCACAAGAGCAGGCAGCACTCACTGGCACCCCTTCCCCAGGGCTGTCCCCACGGGCTGCAGGCAGGGCTCCCTGCCCCCACCCTCGGCCCCCAAACCCCCAAACCCACTTGCTGCCTGTCCCCTTTGCATCCCAGGCACAGGGAAAGACGCTGAGCCCAGCACCTGCTGTCCCCCCACTGCCCTCAGTCCCAGGGGGGCCATGGGGGTGGGTGCCTCAGCATTTTGGGCAGAGCTTAGCTGTGCCTCCCCCCCCGCCAGCCTTCCCTCCTCTGGCAAGGGCTCTCCCCAGCCCTCCCCAGCGCAGCGATGGGTCTCCCTGACCTCCTCCATTTCACTGCTCAAAAGCAGCGCCCGGTGCCGTCCCCGGGAGGTGGGCTGGGCACAGCACCCAGCACCCAGTGGGAAGGGGTTATCTGCTCCGGGCACATTCCTCACATACCACCGCCTCCCCTCCCCCTCCATCCCTCCCACCTCCCGCCACTGCCGGCTCTGGCCAGGCCAAAGGCCGCTCGCTGCCTCCCTCCCCACCGCAGTGCCCAGGTGTGCCCCTCGCTCTGCCCGGGGATCCCACGGGAGGGGCCCCGAAGTGGAGGGGAGAGAGGGCTAGTGGAACCCTGGGAGGCTGCAGAGCCCCTGTGGGGCAGGGGAGAGCGGCCAAACACCGCCGGGACCACAGGGTGCTGAGGACTGGTGCTGTTGTTACATGTAATGAGTGCCAGGAGAAGGGAACAGCCTGGAGGGGCAAAGAGGGGGGCAGCAGTGGGATGGACAGGCCTTTGAGGATACAGCTGGGACAATGCATGTCCCATGGGGAATGGCAAAGGGACCACGTGGACCCCAAACACCACTGAGGCAGGACTGTGGCAGGAAAACCTGGTCTTTCAAAGCGGGGCTCCTGCCCCCTGCCCGTGCTGGCGAGCACCCAGCAGAGCCAGGCTGGAGCTGAGAGCCCATTCCCACCCTGAGATGGTGCCTGAGCCCCTTCATAACCTCTGAGCTGGGTTCAGTGATATTCCCCCACACTGCCAGGCTGAGGGATGCAGTCAGTATTTAAGACACCCCGAGCCATGAGTGCTGGGGACCCAAACAGGACTTACATGGGGTGCTCAGCACCCCCAGCGACCAGCGATGTTGCCTGAGAGGAGGATGCTCAGACCTCTCCCAGTCAAATCTTGCTGAGCAGAACTCAGCAAGATGCCAGCAAAGACCAGCCTGGCAGAGGGACAGTGTCGGCTGCCAGCTCAGCACGGCCCTGTGAGAAAGTCTGGGGCGAGGTCAGCCCAAGGGAGAGATCAGAATCACCGAATCATTCAGGTTGGGAAGGACCCTCAGGATCATCGAGTCCAACCCTCAGCCCGACTCTACAAAGTTCTCCCCTACACCACATCCCCCCACAGCTCATCCAAACGGCCCTTAAACACACCCAGGGATGGGGACTCCACCCCCTCCCTGGGCAGCCTATTCCACTCTCTGACCACTCTTGCTGGGAAACATTTTTTCCTCATGTCCAGTCTGAACCTCCCCTGTTGCAGTTTAAAGCCGTTCCCTCTTGTTCTGTCACTAATCCCCTGTGAGAAGAGACCAGCACCAACCTCTCTACAACGTCCTTTCAGGGAGCTGTAGAGAGTGATGAGGTCTCCCCTCAGCCTTCTCCTCCTCACACTGAACAGTCCCAGCTCCTTCAATCGCTCCTCACAGGATTTATTCTCCCGGCCCTTCCCCAGCCTCGTTGCCCTCCTCTGCCCTCACTCCAGCACCTCGAGATCTCTCTCGTATTGAGGTGCCCAAAACTGGACACAACCCTCCAGGTGTGGCCTCACCAGTGCAGAGCACAGGGGGACTGTCACCTCCCTGCTTCTGCTGGTCACACTATTTCTAATCCAAGCCAGGATGCCGTTGGCTTTCTTGGCCACCTGGGCACACTGCTGGCTCATGTTCAGCTGCTTGTCAATGAGAACCCTCAGATCTTTTTCTTCCCAACACCTCCAGCCACACCTCCCTGCTGAGATGCTGCTCAGAGCCCTCATGTTTCTACCACAGTCATTTCTCCCTCACACGCAGCCCCGTGCCTTAGTTTCCCCATGTGGGCCAACGTCTGGCATGGGGAACAGCTAGAGGGGCAATGTTAAATTAAAGGATTATAAATGAGTTCCAGGGGGGATTTTTTATTACTACTCTGCTCTGCTGCGTGCCCCGTGCCATGGTGGGCAGCAGGTCTGCCTGGGTTCCTGCCTTCTCTGGCAGGGGACACGGAGCAGTTAAGGAGCCACATCATGTTGCATAAAGCAGCACAAAGCAACAACACCAGGGAGCTGCGTGCCAGCAATCGTGCCCGGCTGGTCTGGCCACCCTGGGTGTGCTGCCCCAGGATCCACTTCCCGGCTGGGTCCTTAAAGCCGATGCACCCAGCTGGACCGCAGGGCCCTGGGGAGCTTCTGTCCCAGCGGGACCCAGCGCTGGCAGGGACTAGGGCAGAGCAAACGGCCTTCCCCTGCACCCCCACAGCTCCTGCCAGCCCCCCCAGACCGCACCTGCTTTCCAGATCTTTCCCTCCCCGCCTGCTATCCCTCTTTCAAGGGGTTGCAGAGGAAGGGTCGGGAGCAGTCACCAGCCTGGTCCCCACCCTGCTGTGGTCCCCAGGCTCCCCTAACTGGCCTGCGCTGGAAGGACATCCCAGGGGCTGTGTAAGTGCCAAATCTCAGCTACCGCATCAGTGCTGGCAGGGCTGCCCAGCACCACGGTGCCCAGCCAAACTCAGGGCGGGCTGGGGACTCTCCCCCCACCCTGACACCCGCTCCCATCCCACTGCAGGAGCAGTGCACCACACCAGAGAGCCTGACAGCACCCGTCAAGCCCAAGCTGGGCCCTTCATGTGCTGGGGACGTGCTCCATGTCCCCGGGGAGACAGTCCCCACCTCGTCCCCCACGAGCTCCAGTGGCTGCAGGCACTGGGATGGAAACCACACTGCCCCGAGCTGCCCTGGCTGGCACCCAGCACCTAACAGCAGCCATCAAATCACCCCACCATCCCCCAAACACTCAGTCCTTTCCCAGTGCCCCCCAGGAAAGAGACATTGGTCACCAGCCAGCTGAGGAGAGCAGCAGGACTGGAGAGCCCAGCCGTGCCCAGCCCTGCATAGGCAGATCTCAGCCCGGCACAGGCCATCTCTCGCCCACTGCTTCCTCCAGCCTTGCTGCTCCATAAAGCTCTTTGCAACCAGCCAGCCTCTTTCTGCGTGCCCTGCCAGACACCCGCGTGCGCTGCCGGCCCGTAACCATCCCCCAGGCAGCAGCGTGGGGAAGCTCAGCTGAGCACCACGACTTCGCTGTGCCAGGTCAGAGCCAGCAATAAAAGCTCTGCTGCTGGCCCACGGCACTGGGCTCAGCTTTCAAAACACGACGAATTATTAGCAGAATTATTAGCAGAAGACTAGAGAAATAAGCAGGAGTTTTGCTCTCACCACATGAATTAATATTATCCAAATATTTACCCTGCCCCGGCTGTGACCAGCAGCAGAAGCGCGGCTTGGCACCCTCTCCAGAGAGATGGTTCTCGTTAGGGAGATTAAGTGCGATTTTGACAGCACATGGTTTTGCTGTTTGATCCAAAATACGCCCTGGAAAGATGCTTTGTCCCAGGGTCCAGCTTGGCCAGGTCATCTCCTAATCTATTCTATTTCTGCTGTTAGCAGACCTCCTCGGGCTGGCTGGGATTTGGGAAGAGACTTTTTTGGGTCAGTGCAGGGAAAGGTGCCTCTTGCATGAGACAGAAGTGATTTGCAGTGAGGCCTGATTCGACGGGGGCGATCCGTGCTGTGCACAAGAGCTCCGTGGCCACGCTCCCCTGCTCTTCGAGCCCACGCTTTCTGGGATTCCCAGAAAACCAATGCCCAGACCGTTTCAGGGAATGCCTGGCCCTGCACACTGGGGTGGACTCAGCTGAGCCAACTGGTGCAGCCACCAAACCTCCGGCTTCCTCCTCGGCAAGAAGGAAACCCACAGAGACTGGTCCTGCTCCTGCCACCCCTCACTGAAAGCCCCAGCCCAGCCCAGAAGCTGCTGATCTCAGGCAGCAGAGGCGAGGAGGTTAGCACTGGGGTGAGACCCCAGCCAGCCTGGCATGAAAGCCATGCACTGATCTGATCACACATCACCGCCTGCCCTTATTCCCTCGTCCTTCTGCCACCGCTTGTGCTGAGACGATCTCCCTGCCTCCTGCACCACTGGGCCTGCGTCTTCCCCACCCGAGAGTCAGACCCAACGGGCCACAGGGCTGGCTTAAAAAGTTTGTAAAGAAAAGTTAGTTTGTTTGTTAGTAAAGAAAATAGTTTAGTTTTAAAGAGAAAGAGCAAAGACCCACAGTTATCGGAAAAGTAAACCACCATGTGTTTCCTCCACGGTAAAAACCAAATGAGCAACTCCATCGTGACGCTGCTTCCTGACCGTGCTGGGGACGGTGGGATAAGCCAGAGGGACATGGCAGTGCTGCCAGGGCAGGCAGGCCCCGTCCTGTCCCCATCCTCCTTCCTCCTGCCTGCTTCCACCCTTCCTTACCCGGCACCTTCTCCTGTGCTGCTCCAGCTCACTATCCCAGCTGAGAAATAAAATGGCCGGGAGCTGCTGCTGGGCCAGTGGGCTGGGTGGCATGGAGGGGTGCCCAGGCGGGGAGGGGACGGGGCAGCTCCCCTTGAGGTGGCAGCAGCCTGTTCCCAGACCCCGGGGTGCGTGTTCCCGTGCATTCAGAAGCTACAATCACCCGGGATATGCTGCTAAGGGCTCCCCAAGGGTGGCTCCCCCAAAGCTGGCCATGCAACTGCAGGAGCCACCTCTAAAAGTGCTGCAGAGGCTCCGGCACCACGTGGGGCTGCCCTGCAGCACAGCCAGAGAGGGACATCACCTGCTCACAGCCAGCTCCTCTCCACCACGAGATGCGTGACATGCATCCGCTGGATACTTTTGGTCTGGGTGGGGAAAGAGGAACTCAAACAGCCCGGGCAGTCCCAGAGGACTTCAGGGTGAAGGATGGCACCCTGGGGGGCCTGTCGTTAAATCTCTGCCCAACAGCTCTTCCCCAAATTAATTGCTAGTACCAGCGAGCCACAACACGGCTGCGTTTACCCATGGGCAAGCGCTGTCCCTCCACAGTGCACGGCCAGGCACACCTTGACACAGGACAGCACCGCAGGGAGTGGAGCACAGCCAGCAGTTCGAGCCCCTCTCCCAGGGAGGCACGAGGGCCAGTGTGGGTGACACCTTGCAGCATCCCACACCGGCGCAGGAGGCTGCAGGGCAGCGCTGCTGCCAGGGCATCCTTCCACCCGTGAAGCTTTGCTGTCTGCCAGGCACCTCTCCCAGCACTGGCACTGCCCAGGAGCAGACATTCTGCCTCTGGGGCCAGCGGGACACGCAGACCAGGTTGTTGTACACTGGAGGAGGCAGCAGGGAGCAGCTCATCTTCCATGCCTAATCTGTTGTTAAACCACCCCTTTCCTCCAGCACAGCCCTGCTCACGATACCCTGGGGATTGCTCCGCTCCATCCCTGCTGCCGAGGGGTGTCGGTGCTGGGGGAGCCACGCTGCCGGCCAGAGGCACTGGGAGCTGCAGGAGGAGCCCCCCATCTCCCTCAGCACCGCAGGACCAGAGGTGGGCGGCCATTCTGCTCCTTTTTTGGCCTTATTAAAGATGGATGTGGAAGAGGGAGTTTGGAGGCAAGGGGAAAGCAGAACCCAAGCCCTGGGCTGTGTCCCTGGCCCAGCCGCGGCCGCCAGCACTGAAGCCAGTGAGCAGTTTTCATGTGCAGACAGGGAGGAGCAGGGTGGCGTCAGGGAGACAGAGGAAAGCGTGAAGTGACCCCCGGGAGGGAGACTTGATCCCAGCCCTCCCTCAGCTCCCACCACACACCAGGGACCCGGCCAGGCCTATGTGCAGTTGTGGGGCTCAGCTGCAAGTTCAGCAGACTGTTTCTGGGCTAGCTCCTTCCTGCAAAGTTTAGGGGACAAGGACCTCCCCGTGCCCATGTGGCACACACAAACCCTTCCAAAGTGCAACTTCTGGGGCCACCACAAGAAGACCGTGCACCAACACCATCACTGTGCAAAAGACCTGGCACCCAGCACCCTTTGGATGGGTAGGTTGGGAAACAGGACCATAGGGCAGAAGGTGTTCATGGCCTTGGGCCACCAGCATAACATGCCCTGGAGTGGGTTTGATATTTTCCCAGGAGGTTTAAGGGGCTCACCTCGGCAGGGGAATCTGGCCGCAGCGCCTCAGAGGGGGAGGTGACCGCAAACTCCTCCTACAGCCGCACAGAGCCTGCCAGTGAGGAGAGGAAAAAAATTCAAGTGACTGAAGAAACCCAACCATCTTTGGTCAGCAGTGGTGGTTGTTGACACTTAGGGATGTTCCACTCCAAAGAATGCTGCTTCAGCGGCCGCCTGCTCCTACACATCCATGTTCTAGAGGCTCCCTGGCTTTTATCACAGTCGTAACATTTTGTACCAAAAGGGCATGCAGGGAGGGAAGCCAAGAGAACCTCGAGTTTTCATGGGAAGGCTAAACAAAACACAACGTTCGTCTGTGTTTAAGACTGAGGGAAATGAGCTAAATAAAGTTTTTCTGCCTTACAACAGTTAATTGCCCGAAGTTGCTCACGAGTGACTGGGGAGATCTCTGGAGCATCACGCTTGCATCTGGATCTTGGCTATGGCCACCAGCAAAAAGACTTGGGGGAAAAGCAGATGTTCCAGACAGGAATAGCTCTCACAAACCAGGATGCGGGTGAAGCCCCCAGCAGCAGGATCTGCTCTGGCAGCGCTGCCATCCCGGGGAATCCCAGCTCCGCGTCACCGCAGGCAGTTACCGAGAACTTTTCTGGAGACCGATGCTCGCCCTCCCCCAGCCGGGACAACCCTGCCGGGCCCCGGAGCGACGCTCTCCCCGCCTGCCCGGGCAGGGGGGGGCCCGGCTGGGACATCGGGGCCTCTCCTGCCGCCGCATCGCCCCCTCCCCAGGGCTGAGCCAGCACCGGCTCCGGTACCGCGGCGGCGGGGGGCGTCCGGGGGCTGCTCCCTCCCGCTCTCCCCGAGGCAGCCGCTCCCCGCGTCCTGTCGCTTCCCCTCCGAGCTGTCCCCGGCTCCATCCCGCCCGGTTCCGTCCCGCCCGGCTCCATCCCGCCCGGCTCCCTCCCGCCCGGCTCCGTCCCGCGCCGGCCGCTGCCCGTGGCCGCTCGTCTCCCGTCGGAGACGGGGAGCGGGGAGCGGCGGGGCCGCCTCACCTGGCCCGGAGCGGGGGAGCTGCGGGGCGGCCGGCGCTGCTCTGCCGGGGCCCTGCCCGCGGCGCGGCCCTAGGGGCGGGTGGGCGGCGGGGCCCGGGGCGGTGCCGCCCGCCCCGTCGCGCCCGGCCCTTCCCGGCCCATCCCGCCCGGCCCGGCTCGGCCCATACAAGGCAGAAGAATGCGGCGGGGCCGCGGCCGCGGGGCCGGGCCGGTGGCACGGCGCTCCCGGCCTTATATAGACGAAAGGGCGGCGGGAGCGGCCCACGCGTGTCCGCTTTCCCGCGGGGAGATGCGCAGCTCGGGGCGGGCGCCCGGGGGGCTGCGAACTGGCACGTCCCAGCGTCCCCGGGGGCGACCCCGCGTCTCCCCAGCCTGAGGACACCGGGAGCCGCCGTGTCCTGCGGAGCCGTGGGCACCCACGGGTGACACCAGCCAGGGGCCCACGGGTGGTGCTTCACCCTGGGCTTCCCGGGGCAGCTCTGGCTGCAGCAGCACGGCCGGGGCAGGTGCCTGTGGCGCAGCGGCTCATTTGGGTCACGGGGAGAGGCGCTGAGGGCACCCGAAGGCTGCACCGAGGCCTCTGTTAACGGTCCGGTGAGACCACGCTGCAAAGGGAACAGTGGCCAGAGGGACCATGCAGTCAGCGCTGAGCCCTGCCTTGCCCCAGGCTGCAAGCCCCCAGAAGGACCCGCTTGAACGGCCCCTCGAAGGTCCTCTAAGAAGTGACGTGGGGTAGAGAAAGGCCAAGGACCTGCCCCATTCCCAGGCTGGGGTCTGGAGCCCGGGGGCGCAGGCATGGGGAGTTTCTACCCAGGACAGGCACCGCTCCTGGGACACCCCTCTGGGGCAGCAGGTCTTGCTCCCCTTTCCTTCCCATCAGTGACCCTGCGCCACAGCCCAGCCCTGCAGGCACCAAGAGCAGCTCTCCAGCTCACCCTTGGGAGGGTGGTGCCCCCTGTTAGACACCATCCGAGGGGAGATTTATCTTTGGTTTGCAGGAACCCACAACACCAGGGCCAGAATTCAGTCTGCAGAGGAGCAGGCAAGTGGGAGACGGAGACACCAGGACTGTGTCTGAGAGGGATTCACCCCACCCTGGAGCAGCGCTGCTCTGCCCAGGCACTCAAGGCACAAGGACTCCACCCTGCCATCACCCCTGGGCACTTCCCAGCACGGCAGAGCCGTGCCGAGGGGACACGTGGAGCACATGGGCTGCACTTGCAGCAACACGTGTGAAAAGCAGAAATGAGCAGTGACACAAATTAATCTTCAGCTGCCATTCTCCTGCGGGGCATCACTGCAAACAACAGTTAAAAAGCCAAAAAACCTGTTTCATCACTGATGCAAAACCAGTGGCCATGCCCTCCAGCAGCCTGGCCAGACCCTGCCTGGGGCATGGATTTTGTTCCTGCTGGCTCAGAAGACCAGTGACCTGCTCTGCCAACAACCTGCCAAACTTGGGGACATCCTAACCATGTCCCCGTGCTGCTTGGATAAAATCTGCCAGGGCATTGCCTCCCCCAGGGAGCGGGGAAACCATGGACATCATTCAGCCTTTGCTGGTGGCAGGGGTCCCATCTGCGTCCCCTCCGAAGAACAGGTCGTGCTGGAGGAGGAATCGGGAGCCAACCAAACGTGGAGATGGGGTGGGAAATGTCACCAATGCAGACTCAAGCCAGGGAGAGCTCAGAGCCTTTGCCGTGCCCATGATCTGGCCAGGGGGGGGTCCCAAAAAGGTTTGCCTTTTTAATAAAAATGTAAGGAAAACGAAAAAAGAAAGAAAAAAAAGAACAAATCCCAAGAGTCAGCTTGAACTTCCACTCCGTGGCTGGTCCCAGGTTTTTCTGTGCTGGAGGAAAGGCCTGGCCTCAGCCATGTCCAGGTGGTCCCCAGGAGCCGGGCAGGAGGCAGGTCCCCCCTCTAGCCCCTCTGGGGTGGCTGCTGTCCCTCACCAAGCCCCAGTTCCTCACCACTGGGCAGGTGTCAGGCCGGCCCCAGGGTCTAGAACTGGCGAAGAGGGGCAGTATGGACGTGGCAGCTCCTCGCAGGCTTTGCAGCCTCTGAAGCTGCGTGCACAGAAGGGGCTGATGCTGAGCTGCTTTGCACAGCTCCTCGGGCTCTCCCTTGAGCCCCATCCAGCCCTTCCACCTTCCCCTGACTGTGCCCAGGGCTCCCCACATAATCCTTCTCCCCTACTCCCACATGCCTGCCAATACACATCCCTTACCAGGGGCCTGTTTGTACCCCTGTCTCATCCTCTGGCACCTCTCCTGCCTCCTCCTCGTCCTTTCAAGACCCAATTTAATTTGGTTTTCTCTCTGAGCAGTGGGTCAGGCAATGGAGGTGGAGTAAACCAAGCCAGTTTTTCTTTTAGCATGTGAATTTTAGCTCAGTTCCCTGGCCCAGGTGTCTCATCACCATGCAAGAGCTTCCACCCCTGCAAAGTGGCCTGGGGCCGAAGCACGGAGCTGGGGACAGTGCCTAGGACACAGCCTGAAGTCCTGGAAGAGATCAGCCCTGGCGTCCCGCGGCGGTCACCTCCCGCGCTCAGTGACCGTGTCCATCACAGAGCGGAGGGCACGAAGCAGAAGGGGGGCTGCCATGCCCCAAGCACCTGAGGAGCGCCCCAGGAGCGAGGCTGGAGCCGGGGCATGTGAGACCTGGCCCCTCAGTGAAGGACCCTGTCATCGTGGGGGTGTCAGAGGCAAAGGTCCTGTTGGAGATACAGCGATGACCCCCCCCACTGCGTGTCCCCTTCCTGCTAATGCAACACGGGTCCATTGACTGGACCAGCCTTTGGCTTGTGGCAAATGCCCAAGGGGTTGGACATGTGCTCAGGGGCCTGATAGCTGGAGCAGGGCAAGATGCTTCTGAAGTCCAAAAGTATTTGCCTAACCTGTATTTAAATTACATGGACTCAGCTGGAAGTGACTGGAAGCCTGGGACAAGGACTCATCTGCCTGCTCCCCTCTGTGATAACCACACACGGCTCAGGTAGGTCCAGCCTACTCCAGAAGGTTCCCAGGTCCTGCTGAAATCAACAGCAAGGTCGCTGCTACTGAAGTATTTAGTGCTGCGAAGAGATGGCCGCCGGGCTCCTGAGGTGCTCAGCACATCATGCATTTGCTCGTTTGTGCAGCAGAAAGAAATGCAGGACCTTGGGCCCAGGGTTTGTTAATGGGGAAATGAAACAGTGAAGCTCATGATGCGTCAGCGCCAGCGTGGATGTGCATGGGCAGGCGAGGAAGGAACGGCTCCGTACGAGGTATCTTTGCAGGACGCAGGCCTCGCCACCACCAGCAAGGTTCACTGCAGGATCAAGGTCCTCCAGCAACGCCGTGAGTGGCCCCAGCACTGCCGAGCCGAGCGGCTCATCACGCGGCCCACCAGAAGGAGGTATCCAGACCCACCCCCACGCACAGACAGGAAATTCCATCATTTATCGTCACAATATTCACACTGCTAAAAAAATGCGAGCTGTCTTTGCACCCAAGAGTTTCAATCTATGTCCAGCTTTACATCTGAAATGTTCATGAGAGAAACAGTTTAATTTATGACTTTTCTACAGTCTCCCAGTTGTAACAGGGTCGAGGAATAGTTTAATTTGGAAGAAATTTCTGGACATCATCTGGTCTGAACCCCTGCTCAAAGCAGGAACGACTTTGAGGTTAGGTCCAATTCCAAAGATGCATCAGGTTGGTTAGAGTCAGATCACTGATTTTTGAGTATGTCCAAGAGGATATTGGTCAACCTTTTGCACTGTTTTACCACCCTCAGTGTGAGCAAATTCTCCTGATATTTAATGGGAATTTGCCCACCTGCCCACATAAACACACCTTGAGGAGGATAATAGTGAATCATCCCAACCAAACACCCTGCCCACCCCATGCTGAAGTAATTCCCAACATGTTTTTTCAAGAGGAATGCAACTGGTTTAAGTTGAACACCATTCCTCCTGTAAGGCAAGAATATAAAAATACAGTCAAATCTTTAGGACTCCACATGTGATTATTTTCTTTGCATACACTTCCAAGGGCATAATTTCTGCAGATGGCAATGCTTGCCTGCTGTAATGCCTGCTCAAATAAACGGAGATAACAAGCTGTAGTGACCCGCACAACTGTGTTTTATTTTAAAGGCTCTCCCACTCCAAACGCCTCCAGTCCTGTAGCCAGGAAGGAACTATGGAGAGTCTCAAAAGTGTGGATTTTGAGCAGTCAGCACAGCTTGCACGGCCCAGCACCAGGCGCTGCTGTGTGTGCGTGTGGGGGTGCGAGGAGCGGTTCCCTCGCCCATCCAAGGGTGCGAGAACAACGATTGGGCGAGGGAAAAGCTGTGGATATTGTCTACCTGGATTTTCAAAAAGCATTCGACACAGTTCTCCGTAGGATTCTCATAGAAAAACTGGCTGCCCATGGCCTGGAGGAGCGAACGGTCTGCTGGGTCAAGCACTGGCTGGATGGACGGTCCCAGAGAGTGGTGATCAGTGGAGCTAAATCCAGCTGGAGGCTGGTCACAAGTGGTGTTCCTCAGGGCTCGGTGTTGGGACCATTTCTGTTCAACATCTTTATTGATGATCTCAATAAGGACACAGAGTGTATCAGCAGTAAGTTCGCAGATGACACCAGGTTAAGCGGGAGTGTCGATCTGCACGAGGATAGGGAGGCTCTACAGAGAGACCTGGATAGATTGGATCGGTGGGCCAACGTCAACGGGATGAGCTTCAACAAGGCCAAATGCCAGGTCCTGCACTTGGGCCACAACAGCCCCCTGCGTGGCTACAGGCTTGGGGAGGTGTGGCTGGAGCTGTCGGGAAGAGAAGGATCTGGGGGTTCTCACTGACAAGCAGCTGACCATGAGCCAGCAGTGTGCCCAGGTGGCCAAGAAAGCCAACGGCATCCTGGCTTGGATTAGAAATAGTGTGACCAGCAGAAGCAGGGAGGTGACAGTCCCCCTGTGCTCTGCACTGGTGAGGCCACACCTGGAGGGTTGTGTCCAGTTTTGGGCACCTCAGTACGAGAGAGATCTTGAGAGGCTGGAGCGAGGGCAGAGGAGGGCAACGAGGCTGGGGAAGGGCCTGGAGAATAAATCCTGTGAGGAGAGATTGAAGGAGCTGGGACTGTTCAGTGTGAGGAGGAGAAGGCTGAGGGGAGACCTCATCACTCTCTACAGCTCCCTGAAAGGACGTTGTAGAGAGGTTGGTGCTGGTCTCTTCTCACAGGGGATTAGTGACAGAACAAGAGGGAACGGCTTTAACCTGCAACAGGGGAGGTTCAGGCTGGACATGAGGAAAAAATGTTTCCCAGCAAGAGTGGTCAGAGAGTGGAATAGGCTGCCCAGGGAGGGGGTGGAGTCACCATCCCTGGGTGTGTTTAAGGGTCGTTTGGATGAGCTGTGGGGGGATGTGGGGTAGGGGAGAACTTTGTAGAGTCGGGCTGAGGGTTGGACTCGATGATCCCGAGGGGCTTTTCCAACCCGAAGGATTCGGTGATTCTGTGACCCCACGGCCGCTGCCAGCCCAGGCGCTGCCGTCACACCGGGCACGGGCCGCTCCATCCGCCACATCCGCCCGGGCCCAGCGGCCGGCCAGGCCCCGGACCAGCGCTGCCAGCGCCTGGCGGAGGGAGCCCGGCCGAGGGGCCGCCCTACACACCGGGGGTCCCTCCTTCGCCTCCCCCGGGGCCGGGGCTCGCTCGGCTCCCGGGGCGGCAGGGCCAGGCGGGGGGGGTGGGTGGGGAGGTCCCACCCCTCACCGCGCCCAGGCTCCGCCCACCCCGGTCCAGCCCCGCCCCCAGCCTAACGCGCGCCGCGCCCCGGCCTGGTCCCTCTCCCCTGCCGTAGGGGGGCGGTGCTCGCCTCTGTCACGTGTGACGCGAGGCCCGCCGCGATTGGCGGAGCGGGGGCGCGGGCGGGTGACGCTGCGCGGCGGCCGCTTCCGGGCCGGCGGCGGGGCCGGGGGAGGGCAGGCCCGGAGGAGGATGAGCGGCGCGCGGCGCAGGGAGGAGCCGCCGCACGCGCAGCAGCACGCGGTGGCCAACGGCGGCGCGGCCGGGCGCGGCTCCGTGTGGGGCAAAGCGCTGCGGAGCGACTCCGCCTGGCACGACAAGGTGGGGCCGCGGGGGCGGGACCCGGGACCTCCGGCCAGGGCGGGCGCGGGGAGGCTGCTGTCGCCTGGCGCTCCCGGGGCCGCTCGCTGGTGCCGCTGCCGCGACCTGCCCGCCCGGCCCCCGGTCTCCGCCGCTCGTCCCCGCTCACACGGCCGGGGAAGGCTCCGCGGGCAGGGCCAGAGCAGCCCCCGCTGCGGGCGGGGCTCGGCGGCGCGGCGGCGGGCAGGCTTAGGCCGCAGCAGTGCCCGGCCCGCTGGGTGCGGGGAGCGCCGGCAGCCCGCCAAGGGCTCTTTGAGTTCGTTTAAATCCCTCTTGCGGGGAGCGCGGGCGGCTTTGCCGCGTCTCTCCCCCCGCCCTCGCACGTCGGGAGGGCGGATTTCTGCCCCGGGGCGGGCTGCGGCGGCTGGGCGGTGCTGAGCCGCTGGGGAGGCTCCGCAGGGGAGGCCGGGGTGTCAGCTGGCAGCCATCCCGGTAAGCACAGCATTGTTGTGTAAATCCAGCCGTGGCGTTCACACTGGACAACCGGTGCTCCGTGGTTTTGTGTCGTTCCTTACCCCCAGAACTTGCCCTCCAAGTGCTTTCTGAAGGCAGATGTGGCACATCCGCGTGCTGTAGCCTACAGCAGACCCGGCTCTTTTCTGCTACTTGGGCGTGGAGCCAAAGAAAACCCAAGCTGCACTTATATTGAGATACCTCAGATAAATTTAGGGTTTGGATTAAACAAAAATTTACTTTGTGTAATTAAAAGAAAACTAGAAATATAATCTACTTTAAGAAGTTGCATGAAAAATGTATTTGCAAATCCAGCTGACCTGTCAGGCCTGAAGGGAAAGGGCAGCAGCAAGAACAGGCTTGTGAGAGTTTCTCCGTTAGTGTCACGGCACGAGTATGTCACGGTGGTTGTTCAGCTGTTTGCGGTCTGCTTTGCTGTTCCTCACCTCACCGTTCCGTGCAAAAAGAGATTTGGTTTCTACAGAATTTCATGTGTGTGCTTAACTTGCGTGATTTGTTCATTTGTCAGCAAACCTTCCAAGAGCGAGTGAAAGAAAACATGTCAGCCGCAGACTTCCCAGTGCTTTTAGCACTAGCGAAGCCTCTTTCCCCTGTGCGTATCTTCCATGTGCTGTGATGCTCCTGGGCAGAGCCTCTTCCTGCTGCTGCCCACACGGTGCTCTGAGCTCCTGCAGCATCCCGGGTGCTGCCGTATCCCTGGCACGGCCTGGGCACAGGGCCCGTGTGCCAGGGACGTCTGCTCCCTGGCTTGCTGGCTCTGCCTTTCAGCATGGAGAAGGTGTGGGCTCTGCCCTACTTTTCCTGGGGGGACAGACATGAATCTGTGTCGCTTTTTTCTTACCAGCTACTGTTGCCCACGGAACTGGTGGGGCTCTCCTGTGCTCGGCCTCATACCCCTCTGACAAACTGGGCAGGAATTTCAGAGTTAGTGAGGGGAGGAATGACAGGCTGTCCCAATGTTTTGATGCAATAGGATGCGAACTGAAGGCTAAAATGACAGAAACATAGTGACAGACAGAGAGAAATGATCATATCTGACATGGATTCTAGTCTTTTACCTCTAGCCAAACAAATTTGCACAGCCTACAGTAAAATCATGAAGGCCATTGGTGTTTGGGGGTGTGCTGGGGAATCCCATCCTTGGGGAGGCTAGAGAAAAAGCTGCAAGTGAATTTTATTTAAAGTGTGAGTCAGCATTGTCCAGCTGCCATACTTACAGTTGTGTTGGCCCTACAGACAAACAGGCAGGACCACTTCACTGCTGCTCTGAAAGAATGCAGATGCACTCGTAGTGTGTGCGAGAGATGGTTTGTGGTTTGGAGTTGGTGTGAGCACTGGCTACTGGTAGCACTTGTTTCTGTGTAGGGGAGGGCCTGGGGCGCTGAGAGTGGCTGTAACAGTCTTAAAGCATAGACAGTTCTATAAAAATTCACTAGAATAAAAGTTTGAAGAATTCAATCTTTAGTAAGCAAGGGGACTAGATACCTGTTCACCTCTGCAGTTAGCCCATTGGAGGACAAAGCCTGTATTTAATTTGGAAGCGGAGAAGTCGAGGGTGCGTGAGGCCGTAAGCTGCTTTCATCTGCTCTGAGTACAGTATCTTATACCTCGAATGGAAAACTAAGTGTTCGGTGTGTTAGATTTTCACCTGTTAATTGTATGATGCTTTAAAAAAAGGAAACGTAGTGAATACTAAAATCTTTCTTGTGCTTTATCTCTTCAGGACGAGTTTTTAGATGTGATCTACTGGTTCCGGCAGATCATCGCAGTTATTTTGGGAATCATCTGGGGAGTAGTTCCACTGAAGGGATTCGTGGGAATAGCAGTGTAAGGTTTATTTCTTTTTCTGTCTCCTGTACTTTCCCACATTTGGACTTTACTTGATGTGTGGTTTAAAGTTGTGCTGTTAACAACGGGCTGGCCAAATGCAGTCTCTGTCTGCTGTGCATCTTAAAGCCAGCGTTGCATTCCTGACTGTTATTTGTTTTCAAATTCATATAAATCATAACATGTCTTCATCAGCCTCTTTCTCTCTCCTCAGCCTGATTAATGCTTTTTAAAATCATTATTTATTTTGTTATTATTAAAGGGAGAGGGGTAGAAGGAGGGAACAAGAGGACTTGTGAGGAGGCACGTGTGAATAGGGGCTATGAGTGTGGTGCCTAGTGTGGCCACCTGAGAGGTAAGGCCCATGGAGGGGAAGGTGTGGTAGTCCTTCTCTTTGAGTCTCCTCCTCTCTGAGGAGCCCTCCTCAGAGAGGAGAGTCTGTTAGTAGACAAGAGGGGCAGCTTCTCTTCGGAAAAGAGAAGGTTTCTTCCAAACACCAAAGACCGTAGTTAACAAGCAGGCGAAGTGGCACCGTTGGCAGTGCCTCTGCAGCGCTCCCAGCTTGCTCAAGTTGTTCTTCCAGCTGCGGTGCATGGGGAGGGCAGTGCCCAGAAGGGTGTGTACACATCGGATCCCCACCAAGACATGGGATTCGGGTCACCTCCCAGCAGGTGTCCAAAGGCTCCAGTGAGCACTCAGTTATGAAATAAAAACTTGTTTGGCCCTGGCATGAGCCTGAAAGCCTTTGGAGGGACACCAGAGATGGGAAACACGGCCCTGCTCTCTGAACACCAGGGGTGGGAAGATGCTGTGTCTGCTCTGGGGACTCTGCAAATGTCTGTGCCTAGTCAAGGTCTCCTTGTGAAGCTCACAGCCCCACAGCTTTTCTTAGGCAAAATTGACTTATCTTGTCCCTCTCCTGAGTGTCCTGGCTGTGGCGAAAAAGTAGAGAGAATAGCAGCAAGGAAAAGAAAAAAAAAAAAAAAAAGAAATAAGAAATTAAATTTAGGGATAAGGGTCTGTAAAGCAGTGATGCTCCAAGAGGAACTCAATAGCTACATGCAAACAGTTAAATCTAAAGTGTTCCAGTAGCAGATGTGGAGTAGCTGAGAAGCATTGTTCTTACTTAGTCATCCATTAATTCACAAGGCACCTTCAGCCAACTAAGCCAATTCCTGTGCTAAACGTTAATAAGAAATAAAAGTCATTTGGTGTACAGTGGAAAAACTAAAACCCTCTAGAACTGTGTGCGTGGTTTCTGTGGTGTGCAGTTGCACAGCTGCTCACAGCTTGCTGCTAGTCACTGAACTTGCGTGTATGTCTTCCCATATTGCTCTTCCTATCAGCTTTCTTTCCAGGGAATGTACCTGTCACTTCCCAGGTTGCCCCAGCCCTAAGCTGGGGTGGTGTAAAGCCAAACGTGTCGAAGGACAAACAGATCACATTTTTTCTCTCCGTTGCAGCGTAACTGCTGGCACAGACTAGAGAGCACTGAGAGTTGTCTCAAGCTGAACCCCAGTGCTTTGGCTCTCATCTCTAAGTCACTGCATTTGGTCACGGGATGCCAGCAGGGATCTAACTGAGCATAAAGTCTAACAGTCTTCCCTCTTAGCAGCCTCAAAATCAAGTAGCACACACGAGGAAATGGGATTCTATCTGGGAGCAGGACTGCTGCTGATCCGCAGGACAGGAAAACTTTCAGGGTTTGCAGATCTGCTGATACCTCCAGCTTCTGACTACTGCCTGTTGAGCCTTACTAGGAGTAGGCTGTGCCTTGTGAGGTGACCTTCATCCAAACCTAGCATACTATGGCAAGCTGACCTGGAGGTGCTCTTTTAAGGAAGTGGCTGAGCTGCCTGGGAAGTGTTGCAGGAACAGCGTTCCTCTTTGCTTCCTCTCTGCTGCGGATGGAAGACATTTCACTGCCACGTTGCTGTACGGAATGTTGGATACCAGCACCCTGTATCACTGAAATGACTGTTCCTAATATTTTTCTTCCAGATTCTGCCTGATCAATGCTGGTGTTCTGTACCTCTACTTCAGTAGCTTCCAGCAGATAGATGAGGAGGAGTATGGTGGGACGTGGGAGCTAACAAAGGAAGGATTCATGACATCTTTTGCACTGTTTCTGGTAATGCCTCTTGCTTGCTTTAAGTTGATCAGTGAATTGTGTTGGTACACTTTCTGAGGGCAAAGACCTGGGAGAAAAGCAGGTGAGGTGGTGCGCTGATAGGAGAGATGTGTTAACATCATCTAATAAGTGGAGTTGATTGGGAAAGAAAATCCCAAAATCTGATGGCTACTGGCTATGAAATACAGTATTAACACCTGGGATTTCTCTGTAGAATGTAGGATGCAAGAACAGGCAGCTATACTTCTGCAGCTACCGCTGAACTTTTATGTCTTCCCACCCTCTGTCCCAGGTATCCTGGTGGAGTTTCATCTAGAGCTAGTTACACTCAGATTGGTGTTTCGGGTGTCTTGGTTTTTCCCTTGCTCCCCTCCCCCAAGTCTCTGAATATGCTCAGCACTTGGTTTGGTGGCGGCTTGAAATCACTAGAGGGACTGCGGTGAAATTTTAATGTGGAGAGGCTGGTCACCCCAGAAGGCAAGCAGGCTGAATGCCACTATTTGTGGCGTGTGGTGATCCTAACATCTCTCCGAGACCATCGCAAAGCTGGAATTCAGTCCCCAGCCCTCTAGTGAGAGCAAGGCCTGAGGCTCGTTTTCCATGTCTGAACCTTCTCCAGAGGCATCAAAATAACCTTCACTTCCTTTTCTCCCCACAGGTTGTTTGGATAATCTTCTATACTGCCATCCACTATGATTGACACAGTCTGCAGCTTTTGCCTGTTAAATCAGTTGTTAGTAAATCGAGAAGGTTTTAATAAATCATAGTCGTTAGTGGACTGGTGGGAAGGTGGGGGAAGTCAAATCAACTCCCTTCCGTACCAGCGGTCTGATTAGCCTGGAAGAGCCCCAACTCTTCTGCTGAAGAAGTCTGTCTCCGTTTTATATACCCAATAATTGTTGGAACTATTAAAAAGCCATTGGAATTTTTGGAAGTGGTTCAAGACTGTTCAAATTTGGAACTTTCTGTGACTCTAGCCAGTAACTCTATCGAACTCCTGTGTGCTGAAGGTTGAATCTGTTAATTTAATGTATGTATGCCCTTCTGTTTGAAATCTGTCATTAAATCCTGACTTGTCTTCCATTGTTGTCCTTTAGACAAACAAGTTTTTAAAAAGCAGTTGTAGGGTATGTGGGAGGAAGGCACTGCAGCATCCAGGATATGAGTTGAGTGGCTGTCCTTAGCATGTTTTTGTAGTAATCAGATCTGATTTGATTAAGCAAACTCTGTTACCATTTCTAATATTTTTTGTTTTACTTGCAAATCAGTTGTCGACCAGAATTTTTAAATGGTCTTTACCGAAGACAAATTTTTAAGCAATTTTGCTAGAAGGGTGATTCATTTGGTTAACGAAGGTGTGTTCAGCAGGCTTAGAAACGCTGCTGCATTCTGCTAGCCTGACTACTGAGTTGCCATCGCATACCTCAGAGCTTAGTAGTCTTGAAGGACAGTCATTCTGGAGATACCCTTTTAAATATTAAGCATTTAAATGCTTTTTTTTTTTTTTTAAGCTCTTGAATTCAACTGCTCCTTGTTAATAAATGCAGGAGACTAAGACACAACTGAGGCAGCTATTATCTTAAATGCAGAATTACTCACTTGCAAATCAGGCAAAGTACATAGCCTCTGGTTTGTGAGGTGCTTTTTATGAGTTGATCACTTCATAGCTCAGTTCCTCCTTAGTCATGCCTTTTTTGTGCATCAATGGGGGAGTCTCTGCTTTAAGATATTTTTAAGGATGTGTCTTTCAGAAATAGTTCTTGGAAAACACGCACAGTCCTTGTTATTGTCAGAGGACCTTGTAGTCTTGTTGCCATGTAGTCCTTGCTTTTCTAAACAACAGCTCAGGCATCCAAAAGAGTCCTGACCTAAAGCTGCCTTATAGTGAGGAGTTGATAGTTTTAGTGTGCTCTTGCTGAAAGTCTGCATTGTTTCCTCGCTGATAGAAGTCCAACAGCCTGGTTCTTGCGTGTGAGTGTGCAAAACCAGGGATCTGAATCTCTAAGTGCTGAGCTCGCGCTCCAGAACTGCCCACTGGTGCAGGCCTCTGTTCTTACCAGGGAAAATGCTGTCTGTTCTTGGTGGAGAAAGCACACCTGGCTATTTTAGGTCCTTGGGATGCCAAGGGAAGAGTGCAATAGCAGGCAGCTTCTGCTACTTGTGAGTTGCCAATTTAAGTGAGTGATCTCAAACTTCATATTTTCTCCTCCCCATCCCCAAACTTGCTCAGTCTTCTAGCCTGATACTTTCTTTTCCTCTCCTTTCATCTGAAAGCATCAATTTCCTACAAGAATTGCATAGCCTGCTACTTCTAGGTCACCCTTTCCTACTGGCATTTGTTTGCGTCTTTGCTGCTTACAGCCATCAGTAAAATCATTGTATACTTGAAATGCTCTAATAAATGTCACCTGGATAATCCACTGTGCAGCTTCTGTATCCTCTCACCTTTGAAGTTTTGTAAAATGGTGGGAGTGTGGGATTCCTTTAAGAGTTTTATTTTTGGTAAATATCTAAGCCAGCAGCTGTTTGGGATTCTCGGGTCTCTTGTGCTGCAGGCTTGAGTCCTCCACTTTCAGAAGGGGCCAGAAGCATTTGTAGTGGAAGTAGTAGCTAATGTTTAGATCCACGCTTTAATGGGGGGTTAAGCCAAGCGTTGCCTCTGTGTAAGCTGTTCTGCTCCTTCAGCAGCTGTCCCTGCCCCGTGACATGCACTCATGGCAGAGCCACTGCTGCCTTGCAGGGTGCCCAAGTCTGGTCCGGAGCAGGACTTCAAGCACTGCTGTAAAATGTACAGAGTGAGGGAGTGCAGAGCTGGAGAGTGAGTTACCTGCACCTTTGCTTTACTCCTTGCCTACCTGCAGTCCCACCAGCTGAGTTGCTTTGAAGTTCTCTACAGTTCTAGTGGCTGGAAGCTGAGGCAGAACCAGAGTTGAGGAGGATCATGACTATGCAGAAGAGACACTGGTCTCCTCAAGGCTCCTGGTAAGTAAGTTAGTGATTGCAGTTGCTCAGCTGCAAGCTTTTAATCTCTTAAGGTTTCTGTTTTAAGGGGTGCCTCAATGGCTAGAAGCAGGTATCCCTAGTGCTGATCACCAAGAGAACTTAAAGCTATGGCATCTGCTCCTGAAGAAATGAGGCTCATTTTAAGAAGTTCAAGGGGATGTGGCAGCCTGTAGAATGGAGTTGAGCCTCTTACAATGATGAACACTGTAAAAACAAGGGGGTTTTGCAGAGACGAGAGAGATTGACGTAGGGATGGTCTAGTAGAGAATGTGAAGTTGCGTGCTAGGAGGACAGAAGAGCAGCAGCTGATAGGAGCAGGGACTACACTGCGGGGAACAGGGGCTTGGGCAGCTCCTCCGTCCCCAGCAGTTCTGGTGTTGGCACAAGGCGTCTGTTTGTCCTGCGCTCTCCTCCAGTGGCTGGTGGGGGGTCTGCACCATGATGGGGCAGTGACTCATGGAGAACAAGGTCTTTCCTGCGCTGGAGAGCTGAGCTGTGGGAGTCACGGCTGGTGGGAGGCTGCACGGGGTCTGCAGGATGGTGCAGGGAGGAGGCTGTACTGCCTGTAGGCTCTGCAAAGCTCACTGCTAGCTGCTCACCTGGAGGAACATCACTTTGGCTTTCAGCAAAAAGAAGCCAGTCCCTGTCAGGAGTGACAGTGAGATATTCCCTCGCCTAACCTTGTTGTGAGGAGAGGAGCAAGTGTGTTCTGGTGTGGAACTGGCAGAGAAATTTCTTGTGGTCTTTCTTGGGCTTCAAGCATAATATCTGTTAAAACTTTTATGCAAGTTATTTTTGGTGTTAAAGGGGAAAAACAGCGTGGGTGCAAAGATGTGCTAACAGGTGTTGGGAGGTGGCAGGGCTGGGCATCTTGAGTCTTGGCAACATCAGTTGTCAGACCCCAGCGAAAGCAGCTGCTGCCCGCCGCAGGGTAGCTCTGCAGTGCCGAGGGCTGGGCACGCAGCATGACGTAAATTTGTTACCTGTGGTTTTGGTCCAGCAAGGGAAAGCTGCGGATGTCACTTGTCTTTAACAGTGCTTGGGATGTCCTTAAAGCGAGCGGTGCCTGTTGGGGCTGGGGGCACACCACTGAGGAGCCTCTCTCCCTCTGTGGAGGTGTCATCACCTCTGCATTTCCAAGCTTGTGAAGGCTGTGCTCACAATTGCTGGGCTTCAGCTGCCTGCAGGTGACAGAGCTAATTGGTTTTGGTTTGTCAGAAACACAAGAGTAGCAGAGGCTGGGTTGATCTGGGGCAAGCAGGGTCTCGAAAACCCAAGAAGCATGAAGCAGAGCTTTGTCTTCAAGCACACACGTATCTGACAACTGGGGATAGTGTTTGCTGAGACCTTTGGGGACAGCAGTGTCCCTGCCCACACTTTCTGGGTGTTTCATTTCAAGGACATCTGTTAACACTCCTCCAGGCAAATGGGTGGAGGAGGATGCAGTATACACAAAGCTTCTGGCCTTGGAGGAGCTGCTTTGGTGGGGAAGGGACCACCTGCGGCTGCTGGGTATGGGAAGACTGGAGAGTTGTCTGAACATGGAGCAGGCTGAGACTGGCTTGTAAAAGCCAAACTATCCTCACAGGAGTATTTAGTTAATAACTAACTAAATAGTGCCCATTATGCCCTCAGGCTGCTGGAGGGCACTAGCAAAACTTTGCCACTGCCACAGCAAAGGAAGGTTTACATCTCCCCGCATTACGGAGCACTGAGTGAGCTGGTGGAGCTGTTCGTGCAGGGAAGAGCAGAGGGCATTAACTGGCTTGTTGGCAGATGAGAAAATAGGACACGTACCTGTCAGGTGACTTCCCCAGAGCCAAACAGCCCAGCACTCAACATGCTCTGTCTCCAAAACAACATGATGTCCAGGATAGATCAGAGGATGGATTTTTCAGATCTGGCAGCCAAACAGCCAAGCACATGTGCCAAGCTGAGGGGGAGAGGCTGGTGTCCTTGCGGGGGGAAGTAATTTGCACAACCCTGAAGCATTTTGTTCAGCCCAGAATGCGACAACCTCTTCCATCTGCTGGTTATTTCACTGGTGTTTTTTAGGTCAACCTGTGAAAGAATCGTAGGGGGAAAAAATGAAATTTTTCAGCCAGTTTGATTTCAGAAATGTCCGTGCAAACGGGGCCTCCCCCGCTGTATGTATTTCAATCAGAGCTCTGTGAAATGGGAGCTGTTGGTAACCACAGGTCAGGTTTGCCCCAGGCATGGCTGGGTCTGTGGCCCCAGCTGAGGCTCTGCCTGCACCCGTCTGGCTCCGCGCCGGGCGGCTGCGCTGCCTGACAGCCTCAGCCTGTCCCACACACGCGTGGGTGCTGCTGGAGCCGGCAGCAGCGAGAGCTGCGGGTGCCAGGGCTGAGCCTGCCCAGAGCTTCACCTGCAAACCCGCTGCGGGGGGGACCTCCATCCTCAGCTCTCATCTCCAGACGGCCACGCAACGAGGCTGGGGAAGGGCCTGGAGAATAAATCCTGTGAGGAGAGATTGAAGGAGCTGGGACTGTTCAGTGTGAGGAGGAGAAGGTGAGGGGAGACCTCATCACTCTCTACAGCTCCCTGAAAGGACGTTGTAGAGAGGTTGGTGCTGGTCTCTTCTCACAGGTGATTAGTGACAGAACAAGAGGGAACGGCTTTAAACTGCAACAGGGGAGGTTCAGACTGGACATGAGGAAAAAATGTTTCCCAGCAAGAGTGGTCAGAGAGTGGAATAGGCTGCCCAGGGAGGGGGTGGAGTCCCCATCCCTGGGTGTGTTTAAGGGCCGTTGGGATGAGCTGTGGGGGGATGTGGGGTAGGGGAGAACTTTGTAGAGTCGGGCTGAGGGTTGGACTCGATGATCCCGAGGGGCTTTTCCAACCTGAGTGATTCTGTGAGAGGTCCATGTTGGAAGGCCGAGCTGGCTGCGACACAGAACACACCAGCCTGCTCCGGGTCACCGTGTCCCACGGGGGGCTGGACCCCGCCTGCTGCTGCGGAACGGGTGAAAGGGTGCGTGTGAGCCCCCGCTAGCACGTGCTAGAGGTTTGCTTGAATAAGCAATGACACCAAGTACGTGCTGGTCACTTAGAAACTCTTCCAGTCTCTGGGGATGGACTAACCAGTCTGACCCTGGAGGCTTGGCCTGGAAAGCCGGTGCCCCCGCTCTGCGTGGGGCCGGGGGGATGCACACCCCGCCCCGCCCCGCCCCGCCGCCGCTCTGCCCCAGCGCATGGGGCCGAGGAGGAGCTCAGCGCCCACCGGCCCTTCTCCTCCGTCCCGGCCCCTCGGACACGGGCAGGATCCGGCCTCCCGCCTGCGCAGGCCCCGGCGCGGGGCGGAGCCGTGAGGCCGGCGCGGCCCGGCCCCTTCCGGCGTGTCGCGGCGGCGATGGCGGTGCCGGTGCCGGCGGAGGCGGGGGGAGGCCGGCAGCGGGCCCTGGCCGCCGGCTCGCCCGTGGACTACATGAGCATCACCAGCTTCCCCCGGCTGCCCGAGGAGGAGGCGGGCGGCGCGGCCGAGGGCGGCCTCCGCGCCCGGAAGGAGGAGGACGCGTTCCTGGGCGAGCAGGACACGGGTGAGGGGCGGCGGCCGAGCCCGCCCGCGGCCCCGCGTGCCCCCGGTCCCCGCCGCCCCCCGCGGGCCCCCGCTCCGCCCTCGGCCTGCAGCAGGCCAGGCCCGGGCCCCTCCCCCGGGGCTCCCTCCCCCCGGGGCTCCCTGTGCCCCGGCCCTTCGTTCACCTTCCGGGGCCGCGCCGGAGCCGCCAGAGACATCGGGGCTGGGCACGGAGCTGGCGCTGCTCCCGCCGGCTGCACCGCTGGAATAAACTCGGGTGGTGCCTTGATCCTCCCGAAAACGCTTCGCCTGTTTTAATTGATTGCTTCCTTCGCAGTAGTTCAGAGGAACGTTTTTCCTCCCCCGTGCCATGTTTCTCCAGGCGCTGGTGCCCATCGCCCCCAGGGCTGCTTCGTAGCCTGCGGGCAGGTCTCTGCCCCACCAGCCCCACACCCCGCGGGCCACGTTTGAGCAGGACCCACTGGCCCTCGGCCCCGTCCCGCTGTGGCCGCCGGGTGACGTTCCCACCGCCCGTTCCCGTCCCGCTGCGCGCAGGTTTGCCGGAACGGCTCTTCCTTCCCAAAGCACGAGGCCTCTGGGCTCGCACGCGGAGCGTGAGCGGAGGTTGGGGCGGCTTTGGCTGGGCGCAGGGTCTCGGCCTCCCCCGGTGCCCGCGAGTGGGGTGGCCGGAGGAGCTGCTGCTCTCCTGCCGTCGCACTCCCCCGACGCTGTGTGCGTGTTGCAGAAGCCGGCTGGGCGTCTCCGCGTGGAGCCGCAGGGAGGGAACCCAGACAGACCTTTGGTTTCTACCCCCAGAAGATCTCATGAAAAGGAGGAAGCCCCTGCTGTGCCGTCGGTGCTGGGGACAGACCCCCCCAAGGACTGAACGGTCCCACATTGCGGTGCCCGCCAGAGCCCGGGAGCGGCTCCGCTCTCTGCTGGCCCCTCCGGAGTGGCTCCAGAGCTGAGGTGTCCCTGGTTCCCCAAAGTGCTCGTTTGCCCCATGAAGCCACGTCTGCTTCACGGCCCCCGCAGAAGCCAAGTAGGGTTTGGTGGCTTCACTTTCAAGCTTGGACGTTGGTGGTGGGATGGGCAGCTGTGCGTTGCCCTTGCAGGCTGCTCTTTGCCCTCTGTGCTCCCAACTGACCCCTTCCAGCCACTCCTGTCCCCAAACACAGCCCTGCTGTCCCCGTGCAGCACCGGTGGTCACAGAGACTAAGTGACTTGGCCGAGGCCATGTGGGATGGCTGTAGCAGAAAACAAAGGGACTTCAGCATGGCAGGGAGAGGACCCCCTGGAGGGCTGTGGCCTGTCCTCTCCCACAGTGACTCCCTGGATGTTGGTGTCCCCTTGTGCTGGGCTGGCCTGTCACCAGCGCTACAGGAGCAGAGGGACGGCATCCCGGAGGGGTCGGGTGGAGGAGCCCAGCTTGCTCCTTACTGTTTCCCCACTGGTGGGGCTGCTGCCCCACTGGGGGTGCCAGAGGCTGTTTGTGACATCCCTCCCCAGTGGCAGCTCCTGCCAGGCCAGCCGTGGCCCCCGCTGGAGGCACCCCCGCCCATTGGCCCCCCAGCCAGGCCCGCTCTGCCTGCACACTGCAGGCCCAGCTCACTCAGACCAGATGTGCGGGTGAGGGGCTCTGTGTGTGCTCAGAGGCGCAACCAAGCTGAGCCTTTCCCAGTCATGCTCCTAAATCACCACTGCTTGAATGAGATTAAATTCACCCTAAGGGGATTTCTTGGCTGCAGGGGGTTTACTCCTGGTTGCAGCATCACTAAAATGAAAACTAACTCCCTGCCTGGCCCCAGGAGAGCGGCACCCAGGAGGCTTTTTTGTCATGGCAAGGTCAGGACTGGCAGTCCCCGGGCAGATGCTGCCTGCCAGAGCAGGTGGAGGCATGGCGGGGTGATGGGGGATGTGGGAGTTCCTGCTTGCTCCCTTCTCCCTTACCCCATACCTGGGAAACGTCCCCTGTGCAGAGGGACAAGCTTCTCATCTTTTCCACTGGGTGCTCCTCTTCTTCCCACCACGGATGCGTGAGGCACTGCGGTTGCCACTGACTCTCAGCAGTCTCCAAAAAAATTCATCCAGGAGCCCTCCGGGATGTCCTGAGCCGCTTGGTTCCATTCAGGGGACAGGCATGTCCCCATGGCTGCCCCAGCAGCTCTGTGTGCCCAGCAGTGCCCGTGCACAGGCGGGGCACGCTCAGCCGGCACCTTCCCCACCGCAAAGGACGCAAGCAGAGATTCAAGGCATCTTTTGGAGCAAAAGAGACTTTTTCATCCTGTGAGCATTGCTTGCTGTTGGGCAGATGCCAGGCAAAACCCTGCCCCATTGCATTTGACACCTCGGAGCTGGGCATTGGGCGAGTGGCTTGATTTCACAGTGGGCCTCATCAACTGGAGGAAGCAAGAAATTAAAGCAGAGCCTTTCCTGCCGCCAGAGCGGGTGGACGCCCCGAGGCCCTCCGGTTTGCAGGTTTGCTCCTCTCCGCCCTCCCTTTGCCGTGCTTCCAGAGAGGTATTTCCTGTGCCCAGGCTACGCATTTTGCTTTGTCTCTGTTTCGCTCAGGTGCTTTAGCTCAAGCATAGCTCCAAATAAGGCTGCTGGATTTCTTTTTTATAACTTAATTTCCTCTTCTTCAGTCCTGCTGCATTTCAGAGACCTGTTTGTAAGTCAGTGCTGGGTTAAGAACCCCTCCAAATGGAGCAGTAACTGGTCCCATCACTGAAGACTGATGAATGGGCTGAAAAGGAGCAAAATTCATGGGTTTTGCCCCTCTTAATCTCCAGGGAAGTCAGTTTGGAATAACTAGAGTTAAAGGAAGAAATCAGTAAATGACCTAAAGCAGCATCTGAGCCAGAAAGTCTCTTGAGAACTGGGATCAATAGGGAAGGTAATAGCCTTGCTGGAAGGGCATGGTGTAATGTTAGTACTGGGTAAACACTGCAATAAGAGCCCTGTGTTGCTCAATAACTAACACTTGTTTTCTCCCTGCTGCCCACAAAGACCCAGACTCCTTCCTGAAGTCTGCACGTCTCCAGCGCCTGCCCTCATCCTCATCAGAGATGGGAAGCCAGGACGTGTCCCCTCTCCAGGAGACAAGCAAGGACCCTTTTTCTGGAGACTGCAGCTGCCGGCAGGATGGGCTGACTGTGATCATCACCGCCTGCCTGACCTTTGCCACAGGGGTCACGGTGGCCCTGATCATGCAGATCTATTTTGGGGACCCTCAGGTAAGATGAAACAATGGCTTTGCTGTCACACTTTGGCTCTGAAAATAGGAGAAGCTCCCTAACTTTCCACCTTGCCAGCAGTTTAGCGGGGTAAGTGCTGGTGAGCCCCAGCTGGTGAACCCTGGGTACTGAGTCTCTCTCTGTGATTCCACCCCAAATTGTCTCAAAAGCTTTTTGCTGTGGCTGGGGGGTGTTCTCGGAGAGGTGAGCTGGGCTCTCAGCACCTGCCCTGTGGCCAGGGTGTGGGTGCCTGTGCCTGGCGTGTTTGGGGGTGCTGGCAGGGGTACACAGGCAGCCCTGCTGCTGTGTCTCTGGCTGTGGTTTGAGCCCGATGTAAATGCTCTCAGAAAGCAATCCTTAGTTAAGCAGTAGGCGTCTTTCATACATCTCCACTTGGAGAGAGTTTTATGGATCTGTATGCCTAGGCTCACCTCTGGAAGGATCCATCCAGGACGAAGCAGGGGAGTAGCTGTAAACAGAGCTGAACCTCCTGCTAATCTGTCCCACAGACCAGTGCTAAATTGCAGAGCAAAGGCAGCATGGCCATGAGGTAATATCTTTCTGCAGAACATCTCCTGCCTTAGAAGGGCCAAGGGGCAGCCAGTACTCACCATCACCTTCTCTATATGCCACCCAGCAGGGCAGAGCTGCCTGTGAGTCCATGTGAAAGAGATTTACTTTTTTTAAATGTATTGCTCTCTCCCTAGCATGCGAAATGCAGCCGTTGGAAGTGGAGTGGCTTGGCCCTGCAGCTGGCTGAGGTGCAGCGCTGGAGGGAGGCTGTGCAACGCAGCCCCTTCCGTGGCACCGCTGGAAGGGCCAGTCCTGCCCCCCAGCCTGCTGTGGCCCTTCCATCTTCACACTTCCCAAGGCCACTCTGGCTCATGCTGAGATGCTGCAGTTTCTACCATAGGGTTAAAAGGAACCTTTTAAAACTTTCCGTGGCTGCATTAGCACTGGTGCTGGCACCGGGGAAGGATGAGAACAAGCCATGGCCCTGGGGGGGATGCTGCATTCTATGCCTGTCTCCAGCTGCATTGCTGAGCGCAGTGACAGCACGCCGTCACCCATTGCTCTTGAGGATTAGTCTGACCCTGCTCTGGGGTTGTGGAGGACGGGGTGAGACGTGGCCCACCAGCTGAGCATGTCTCGTGTTGAAAGCCAGCTGAGCTGATGGCTATGGCTACATGCGGAGCGGCCACAGCTGCCCTGGTGCAGGGATGTGCCAAGGGACACGTTACTCCCACCGGCATGTGGAGGCACCTGAAGGTACCGATCAGCCACAGCCTTGGTGCTGGCCTCAGGCTTCAGATCCCGCAGAGCTGAGCAAAGATCTGGGCAGCCCCAGCCCCCCTCCCTGGGCACAACCGCTCTTCTCTTCTGGCAGATCTTCCACCGAGGCGCCGTGGTCACGGACGCCGCGCGCTGCACAGCACTTGGCATTGAGGTGCTCAACAAGCAGGGCTCCTCGGTGGACGCGGCCATCGCCTCGGCCCTCTGCGCAGGAATCGTCAACCCCCACACGTCGGGGATTGGTGGGTAAGTGTTGATCCCTCACCCCCATGCTGTCACTGCGGTTGTCCTCAAGCAGGTGGTATCCCCGCCAGCTGAGATGTGCCTTCACGGTAGCCTGAGTCCCAAGCGCATGGTACCACGTCAGGCAGTGGATGTGTCTACACCTGCACAGGGTTGGGGACCCTTCCTGTGCACCAAGTTGGCAGCGAGGGACAGAGACCCTCAGGGACGTAAAAGCTGCATCTGCCATAGTGGCTGCCAGGAAGGTCCAAGCGTCGGGCTCAAGAAGGTTGAAAAAGTGACCACAGGCTGCCAGGCCCCTCTGTGAGTGTGCCAGGAGCTTGCAACGCCCTGGGCTCAGTCTCAGTGTTTTCAGAGATTGAGTGTTTCCCTGCATAAGCTGCAGCAGGAGGCTGAGGTCCGAGCCTGGCTCCAGGCAGCAGCCAGGGAAGGCATGGCAGCGAGGGGTGGCCTTCCTCCCAGCCCTCATCCCCGGCGGGGCAGCCACGTGAGCCTGGTGCTCTTGGCTCTGCAGGAGGTCGTGGGAGCGTTGCATAAAACCCCGCCACCTGATAGCTGCTCCAGGCTGCACCACGGATAACTGTTGTAAGCAAAAACCCTGTTTTGTTGCAAAACTGCTTGGATTAGAAAGAAAATCCCAGGTAGTCCCAGCCTGGCAGTGGAACAGAGCCAGTGGCCCTCTGGCCAGGCTGGCAGGGACTGATCTATCCCTGCTGCAGGCTCAGCGCAGGAGCTGCCTGCGTCCCGCACCGGCCCTGGCTTGGTTGCCCTGAGCTGCTCTCTGGGGAAGGGCAGCAGCATTCCGCTGCACCACTGGCCAGCCCTGGGTCACTGCTGAGGTGGCCCCATCATGCTGGGACTGGCTGTGGCTCCCGTGGCACCCACGCTTTTCATTTTGGCTTTACGACAGCGGCTGTCGCAGGGACGGCCGGTGCCGTGCTGTGACCCCCGTCTCGCTGCAGGGGTGGGGTGATGCTGGTCCACGACATCCGGAAGAACAGGAGCTGGGTGATCGACTTCCGTGAGGTGGCTCCCCTGGGCATCCTGCTGGAGGGGGACCTGCAGAAGGACACCAAGGTGAGGAGCAGTGTCCCACGGCCGACCCCTCCAGGGCTGTAGCTGGCTGATGTCTCCAGCTCTCCTCTCCCCACAACTCTTGGGCCGAGGGTGAGGTGCCCAGGGAAGTGACAGGAGACCTCTCCCACCTGGGAGATCCTAGATCCTACAGACATGGGGAGTCCAGGGAAAATACTTCTTTGGCAGCCCCAAAATTCCTGGAGCCTGCAGGGCCTGGGGAGTAAAGAGGCATGTCCCTCTGGCAGTGGGGAGCCGGGAGGAGAAGAGTCCCAGGGAGGAGCACAGTCCCATGTTGTTCTGCTGAGTTATTTCTCCTGACCAAACTGGCTTGAGACTAGGATTGAATTTGCCTCTTTCCTTCCAAAACCTTTTATTCCCTAATTTAGTGTGTTGATACAGACCTCTTCCCCTCTCCTAAAGGCCATGCAGGCGCTTCCCATCCATACATGACGTGCATCTCCTTCACTTGAAATTGGGGACCATGTCCCATGTCCTCATGGGAAGGAGACTACTCTTCCTTTTTGTCCTTCCTATCTTACAGCCAGGTCTGCTCGTGGGCGTGCCCGGCATGATACAAGGAATGCACCAGGCGCACCAGTTACACGGGAGGTAAGACACAAGGCTGGCACAGGCAGGTTGTCCTTGTGCTGCACAGGCTGGGCCCCGGGGTCCCTGCGGGGTAGCTGGAAGCACACGAGCCCTCATCATCAGACCACGTTCTCAGCCACCAGTTAAAACCATTAGCTAAGGGGCACTTGGAGGTTTGTGTTGAAAAATATGTTCATTTTTTGGTACTTCATTTAACAAAAGATAGAATTCAGTTTGGTCAGGTGTTCTGCAAAGTGAAGTTTTGGCTAGCAAGATGAACAATAAATGTTCTCTTAGAAATAGGCACAGAACACTTTTATGCATGTCTGTGTATTTTCATTCTCTCTTTAGCTGGACTCTGAGAAGTGTGGCTGTCCTTGATTCCCTGTTGGGACAGGGAGGGAGGGATCTGAATGACTTGCTCAGGGCCAGAGCCTGGCTTGAGATTTTGCTTCAGAGATGCCCCTTCCCCTGTCCTCGCACTGACATTACTCTCTGGTGCACATCATGGAGCACTGAGATAATCCTGCTAAAAAGAAACAACCTGCTGAAAGCTCAGTGCTCCTTTTGGCCCCCACTGGCCCCTAGCCTGGTCTTTCAGGAGCCCCCTGACTGCAGAGCCAAGCCCTGCACTTGCTCCCCACCACCCTGCGTGCTGCACCCCTCCAAGGCACGTTTCTCCTTGTCCTTTCTCCTTTGGCAGACTCCCGTGGTCGGAGCTGCTGGGCCTCGCAGCTGGGGTCGCCCAGGATGGGTTTAATGTCACACACGATTTGGGTGAGTACCTGGTGGGGAACCAAGGGTGACTGCTCAGTGTGGAGGAGCACACTGGCCACTGTGCTCGGGTGGGAGGCAGCGGGGGATGTAGATGGTTATTCATGAGAAATTAAGGCTCTTTGGACCTGGAGATGGATGGTGTCAGGAGCTGAGCAATGCGTGAACCATGGTCTGCAAGGGGAGGGCATGGTGCCAGCAAAACTGGAGCCCTTTCTGAGGGCTGGTCAGAGACAGGTCAGAGCAGCTGCCCAGGGCCAGCCAGGGAAGGGCACTGAGGTTTCTTTGGGTTTCCTTCCCAGCTTTATTGGATGCATGATCCAGCCTCCCTCTAGTTTTGAAACAGGGCAAGAGGCAGCAGCAAGTCTCCAACCTCCCCGTCAGGTGCACTGTGACTCCAGGTCCCCTGCGTGCTCCTGCACCCTGGCTTTTCTGGATGTTCTCCTTCTTGCCCACAGCCAAAGCCGTAAGTGAACTGAAGGACCTGAACTACTCTGACAAATTCCGGGAGATCTTCCTGCCAGACGGCCAGCCCTTGCTGCCCGGCACATTCGTCAGGCGCCTGGACCTCGCGGCCGTCCTGGAGCTGGTGGGCGCAGAAGGGGTGTCAGCTTTCTACAGCGGAAACTTGACCCAGGAGATAATCTCTGAGGTGAGCCATGTCCGTCCCTGTCTCTGCCCCAGACTGCACGGCACAGCCCAGGCTGGGGGTGCCACCTGCGATGTCACCTGCTTAAGGTGACAGCCTGGAGATAAGCCATAGCCAAGTGTCAACGCAATGATGAGGGCAAATGCGTGGAGCCTCCTTTTTCTCTCCTCTCCCTGTCACTGGAGTGGTGGAAGTGACACACAGGTCACTTCCACAGCCTACAGAAGTGAAACCTCCATTTCCTCTATAATCAGGACAGACTGTTTTTTCAAAAGAAAAAAAAATCTCAATTTCAAGGCCCCCTTTGGGCTGGGTTAGTGACAACCGCTTTTTCTCCGTAACAAGAGGTGCCCCACTGTTGAGAACAATTTTTGTTCTTAATGGGACTGTAAGATATAGACTCCGGGAAGATGGTTTTAAAATAAAACTGTGAGCCTAGTGAGCAGAGGATCAGACAGGCTTGGTCTCACTTAGGGTTGCCCTAGTTTAACTTCTGTTGTTAGAGGTGTTCTGGAAAAAATAGCAAGAACAAACGAAGTAATTATTCTGGTAAAAAAAAGGCGCCCAACTTTTATACTGGTGTAGCTGCAGTCAGGGTGGTTGGTGGCACCATTTTTCCCTACCACCATGGTTCAAGTGATGTACATGTCATCAGTAGTCTGGAATTCAGCTCAAGCCTTAGACATTTGTGAGCTCTGTGTTTGGAAATCTCCTACAGTTCACCTGAACCACAGCAGAGCCGGAGACCAAGGAACAGGAAAAGTCCCAGGCTTGTGGTGCATCTCCACAGCTAAACCCTGCTTTATCACCCCATCCCCCTGGCCGGAGGGCTGCTGCGGGGAAGCACAAACTCTCTGTGGAGAGGCCCAGGGTTGCAACACCAAAGGCCGTGTCAGGCTCTGGGATCAAGTGCACAATTCCAGCTTTGGCTGTGGAGCAGAGCCAAGTGCTGGCTTCCCACAGTGTTTATTGTTCCAGCAAAGGGAGGGCACCGATGTGGTGAAATCAAGTAGAGCTCCAAAACACCCTACCCTTTGTTTCCACCCCATGGCAGGAAGGCACACGTGGAAGAAAAGTGCTCTCTGGGGAATTTGAGATGGTGTCTGCAGTGTGTGGCTGATCAGGGCCTCTCCCCTTTCTGTGCCATCAGGCTCCTCCTGCCCCACTCCCCGCGGCTTCGCCCAGGCTTCGGGCTGGCTCAGCCCCAGGGAGCCGGCTCCTGGCAAAGGCACCCGCCGGCTCAGCTGGGTCGGGTCCAACCTGGCCTGTGCTCTGGGACTGCTTCAGGAAGGGACCCCAAGGAGGAGATACAACTTTTGCAGCTTTGGAGTGGTTTGACATGCTGCCCTCCGCAACGTGCCCTGCATTAGCTTTCCTGCTCCAGTGATTCATCCATGTCTGCCAGAGAAGGAGTTTTCTTGCCAAGTTAGCTGGCTAGTTTAGAAATTGGAGCATGCACAGGTTAAGGGAAGGTTTAGACTAGATATTAGAAAGTATTTATTTCCAGAAGGGGTTGTTGGGCGTTGGAATGGGCTGCCCAGGGCAGGGGGGGAGTCCCCATCCCTGGAGGGGTTGGAGAGTCGGGTTGACCCAGCGCTGAGGGATCTGGTGGAGTTGGGAACAGTCAGTGGCTGGAGGAGCTTCAAGGGCTTTTCCAACCCAGATGATTCTGTGATTCTGTGTTATTTGTTCTTGCCCACTTCTGGATGGAAATCCAGAAGACTCAGCCACAACTCACCCCAGCAGAAGCTCTCATCAGGTTGTGTGGCTTCTCCTGGGTTGAAGGAAAGAGTTGGCCCGTGAACACAGTAGCATCTGTATGGTGACTGAGAGTATTACCTACTTCAGGGGATTTTAAGATCATCAGAGTGAAGTTATGATGGTCCTACCTCATCTCCATCATGGCTCAACCACAGAAGACCTGCAGTGGAGGGAATTCCCTGTCTTTGCTGTGTTCATGAAAACTACCACACCCAGTAAATTGTACCTCTAGGAGTATCCTACAGAAAGACCAAGGATACAGCAGACCTACTATCACGTGTAATAATTCAAAATAGGATGGGAATTGTACGCTAAAGATTTCTAGTGATGGCAATCTGCTACACCCAGGTTCCTTCTCTCTTGGATCCATATATATCTTTTATCCTGGCAGTATTCAAATACTTCATAACCTTTAACATACTCGTGCTTGCCACCCAGGGGAGAGAAGGGTGCGAGGCCGTGCCAGTCCCCATCCTCACGGGCAGGCAGAATGTCTTCAGAGCACCCATGGGGTGGGTGATGTTTTGGAGGTGAGCTCTTCCAGCAGTGCTGACTGGTGAGCCAGGCCACCAAGGCCATGAAAGCACAGATTTTCAGGGTATCCTGAGGAACCTGGCACGGGAATCTCAATGGTGTTTGTTTGACAGTGTGGTGTGTGTTCACCTGGGCCAGCACAAGGAACACCGAAAGCCTTGACCCAGCTTTCTCAGCGTGCACTGCTTTGCTCTCCTGCGCAGGTCCACAACTATGGAGGAGTCTTGGTGGAGGAAGACTTCAGCAATTACAGTGTCACAGTGGAGAATCCTGTCCACACGGTCTACCGAGGTAAATGCCTGACCCGTTGCCATGTGACTCTAGTTAAAAGTTTGCTTCACCTGGCAAGAGGTGGTGACAGTATTTAACAAGAGTTGAAGTCAAAGCTGCACTGAGGCATCTGTAGAAAAGCCCTCCGGGGAGTTTCCTGCTATTGCTCACTGACACTGATGCATCATAGGCAGTTCGGGAGGTTTTCAGCGCTTTGAAATGGGCCTGTTTTTTCCTTGATGGTGACTGATGGTATTTTGATAGTGTTAGAGTGTAAAGCTGCAACATGATTACAGACTGACGCAATATCTAGATAGAAGCTGGACCATAGCTAGCACCTACATCTGAAGACAGTTCCCAAAGTTGATCTACAAGGGAGAAAAACTTACTTTATGCAACAAGTTTCTAAAATGTCTTTTTTTTCTAGAAATCCCTGTATTTACTCTCCTTATAGCTGTAATGTTGCAAACCCATTTTATCTCTGTTCTTCCAACTGCAGTCCAGAAAAACCAGCCAACCAACAAGAACTGAGTTTCAGATGTAAAATAGCAACCCTATTTGGGCTTCCTTCATCCATCATAAAGAAACAGAAAGATACAACAGGAACGTTTTGGGAAATCCTTTTCAAATCATGTTGCTTTCCATTATTTCCCCTCAAATCTGGAAAGTTTTCCCTGTCCTCAAGGACACAAGCTTATGGGAAAGTATTCTAACTGGACAGTATTTGACGAAAGCAGCTTCACTCCTCTCTTCTTCCCTTCACAGGTCATCTCGTTTTCAGTCCCCCACCTCCACATGCAGGTCCTGCACTGATCACAGCACTGAATATCCTTGAGGGCTTTAACATCACAACTCAAGTATCCAGGGGGAATATCTTGCACTGGATGGCAGAGGTAAGAGGAGGTTCAACATTTGACTGAATTTCTTGTGCTGCTAGAGAATAATTTATTTATTTCTTGGTTGTACAAAAATATTTGTAGGTAATTCCCAGAGGAGAATGAGCAAATAGACTGCTAAGGTGTAAATCTGAGCTGTGCTGCTGCCTCAGGTAGGTGCAGATGCTGGAGCCTCCTGCTCGGCTGAGACCTTTCTCGCTTAAGCAGAGCTTTTTCAGAAGAACAAACTGGCTTCTGCCCATTTCTTGTATGTGATCATCTCTTCAGAATGACCCCACAGCAGGGTCCACAGAGTGGTCCCACCTATGTCCTCCATCTCTTATGCTCCAGTGGCCCTGACCATACCAGAGCACTGCTAGGGCACTGCAAGGAGAGTCAGCAATGTGATGCCGCAAGCAAAAACCCATACGTGGTGATGACAAGGAAAACTGTCCCAACACTTTGTATTTTTTTAAAGCTTTACATTTTAGCCCACCTCATGATCTCAGTGGTCCAGACAATGATTCTTCCAGTATTTAGGGCTGTCAGCCCTACGAAAACATTGCAGCTTCCCAGGAAGTCAAGCAAGTGCTCCGTTTCCTGCTCTGTAAGCAGAGTTATGTTCTTAGATGCTTAACAGATCCACAGCTGGGTTTCACGAGTTGGGAATTTTAAGCAAGGATATAACCACATCCCTGTAGCAGACAGGACGGTGGGTGCTTGGAAGTTACTGCCTCTCAGCAAAAATGCAACAGCTGGAGGTGTTACACGCTGCTAGGCCTATGCAGAGGCAGAGAAGGTTGACTCACCTAAGTTATTTTTGAGCTCTCTTCAGGAAGCTTTGGATGAATCTATTTGCTCTGCATTTGCACGAGGCCAAGAGTTTCACTCATTGCTTATCATGTTTCAGCTGAGGAACAGCAACCTCCAGATAAAGGGCAGTCACGTCAGAAGATGTGTAACCCTGATTACTTGGGATCACATGGCTGAGACTCAGTGCTAGGTCAGCACCAGGTAGTCCTGGGACAGCCATGACCAAGATGTCCTTAACCGGTGCCTGTGGGGTGGATGTGGGCTGCTTGTTTCAGTGGAGCTCTTCCTTTGCCACCAAGCCTCTTTACATCCTCTGTATGATACAGCGGTCAGGAGACTGTTTCATGGAAACGCCACCTTCTCCAGAAGTTGATCATGTTCTACACTGTACATCAGAAGATAAATGATGACACTTCAGGAGAAGTTGTTGATGCGTGACACATATCAAAACAGAAGTCACATCTAGCTATCTACCTGCAGGGCAGTGTACTGCCTCGAATCTTGAATGAAAATGGCATGGCCTGCAAGCTGAGTCTAGTGCACTTCTGCTAGGCACAAGCTGGCTTGATTGAAGAGCATATTTCTCCTTGTGGCTGTCCTCTGGCTACGCACTGTAAAACCAGGGCTGGATAAACTGTCTTTTGAAATTGCATCTTCCCATTCTCAGTGGACTGGCTTAGGCCGGATTCTGCATGTATGAGAAACCAGATCCCTTCCTCTTTTTACACCATCATTCCCTTAAGCGTGCTGGGACTAACGCTTTCTGTTCAGAGACTTTGGATGACTTATAACTAGGAACGTGGGTACCAGCTGGTGAGCGGAATAGCTCATTTCTGCTGTCAGTGGTGCTGTGCCAGTGGAGCTGCCGCCCACAGGCAACGGTGAGCCCAGGACCCACTGTCCCACTGGGATTCAGTGTGATCTCTGCTGTTGTGGTGACCACTCAGGAATGGAAATAGAAAGTAAGTGGCATCCTGGTGACCCAGTCTGCCAGCTGGCAATGCAGCTGAACCACTGAGCTGGGCTGAGCCAGCCGGTCAGCTCCTGCCAGGCCTATTCCACCTTGTACACATGCTGCTGGGTATGCTCGGCTCCCCCCCGCACAGTTTGCTGTGCCAAACTGATGCCCTTTGGTCCCCATACGCACGTGTGGCAGCCCTTTGCACTGAGGTACTCCCAGGACCAGGCTTTTAGACATTTTTCTTCATAGACTTTAGCCAACATGCCAGGAGACCAGATACCTCTTCCTGTTTGGAGTATCAAAAGTTATATTTCCAGGGCCACCTAAATGTTTTTCTTTCTTTCCTTCTTTCTTTCTTTCTTCCTTTCTTTCTCTGTGTGTTCAATTTAGACATTAAAAATAGCCCTGAGTCTAGCTAGCAACCTGGGAGACCCATCTGATGATGTGTCCGTCACTCACGCTGCAGAAGGCATGGTGAGGTAGGTCTGAGGCTGACAGGCACGGTGACAGTTGCAAGATGTGTGGTTTGGGTGTCATTCCTGGATTTGCTCTTTTCAGTGCACAAGGAAGCCTGAGGTTTTTCTACCTCTGTTTTACTGAGGAAAGGTCAGTCCTTGAGTGTCCTCCCAGGGCCCCCTCTTCCACAAGGGTCACAGCTGATACCACAGGCCTCAGGGGATGGGTTGGTGGGATGTCCTCACACAGAGGTTTCCTGGAGCCAGCTTGATCTTGAGGGTTCCTCCCACATCCTCACCCCTCTGAGTATTCCTTCTGAGCTGGTCTGACAAACGGCCATCCACGTGGTCATGACCACACATGCAGTTTCTGGGTCTCCCTTCCGCACCATGGGGCTCAGTGCCTTTGCAGTACACCCAGGGCAGCCTCTCACCTCAGAGCCAGGTTTAGCCATGGTTGGTGGCCAGAGCTGGACCTGACTTGCCCTCCTCCTGGAGGATTGGCGTTCAGCCGGGTAGTGCCACCCCTTGTCCATCGCGACTGAGTTTACCACTGTGGACAGAGCCTGGGAGGTGCTTGGCATTGCTTCTCTGTGCGGCCTGAGGATCTTGTCTCCTTCCATCTGGTGAACCAAAGGGGCTCCCTCTCCTCAGTACCAGCCCCCTCAGGGAGGTACTGCCCGTAGCTGTGTAGATGTACCCCCACAGTTAGGCCAAGAGATGCTCAGCTTCCTAGGCTCATGGCTTTATTTCCTCTTTCCCTCCCTCACTGCTGAAGTAAATCAGAAGCTAATTCCCTGCGCCAGCTGATTAATGACTCCCAGTCCTTCTCCTCTGATCTTCACATGCCTCACTTCTCCATGGAGAGCGGACCCGCTGCTAGCCAGGTCCTTGTCATGGGACCCGATGACTTCATTGTTGCAGTTGTAAGGTAAAGGATTTACTTCTTCCCTCCATAATGCACTCAGAGGGTGGGAGCAGGGAGCAGAAAGCAGGTTCAGCAGGACAGGATAGGACCAGACCTGGAGCAACTGGGCTGCTCTGTCCCAGTTAGTCCTGCAACAGGAGAAATGGGGAAGACGGGGTGGAGATGTGTGAGCTGGTGCTGCTCTGCCCTGTGCAGTCCTGCAGCCCTCTCACAGTGAAACATGTCTGGATTGGCCTAAATCTTCTCCTTGGAGAAGAGGTGATGGCCAGATCTGAGGATTGATGGGGGCATGGAGACAGATCCATCACCTAGAGGGCAATCCTTAAACACAGGGAGGGACAGAGCTGCTATCACCCACAGGGTTCCTGCTCCTTAGTACGTGGAGACACTCACTCCTCACATCTAACCAGCCCTAAAGAACTACCAAACAGTCTCTATCAAGCCAAGATGGGACAGAAAATTGGAGCCCTGAAAGCCTCAAGGTGTACAAAAGTTGCTGGGAGGATTTTTATGAGATTTCTTCGTGTTTCTTTTCAGTTCTTTGAATCGTCCCTTTGGCAGTGGAATAATAACATCCTCTGGAGTCCTCCTGAACAGCCAGATGTTGGACTTCTCCTGGCAGAATAAAACAATGAACCACTCCATTCCCAGGCCGGTAATGAATTACATGACAAATTCTTTATTTGAGCTGTCCGTACCATTTTTTTTCAATTTTATTCTCACCTCCACAACAGGGAGGCTGTTTAATGCCTTATTAATAACTGAGAGACAACAGTCTGTACAAAGCTCCTATTTTTTCATTGTATGAGCCACTAAAACAGAGTAAACAGGAGGCTTCATATGTATCAGTTATCATTATAATGCAGTTTTATCAAATGACCCTGCACATCTCTATTTTCCCTGCAGTCCAGAAGCACTTTAAAGCAACTGTCCTTTTCTGTGGACTTGAATTAAGGACTCTTTTTATGAATTGCTGCTCTTCAGGTTTAAAAGTAACAGCAGAAAAAAAATCTTCAGCTCTTGGAAAGAAACAATTACAGACCAGTACTGGTGGCTTCCAGTGCTGCCTTGTTGTTCCTTCTTGCCATGTATTGTAAAACCATTCCACTTTGCTGCGTTGGTACTTTAGAAGTGAGTGAATGGCTCCATATACCTTCTCTAAAAGAACCATGGCGTGAAATGGGATGGATTCTATTAAAATCAGAGAGCATTATTATAGCAATGAGGATGTCAGCCTTGTAAAACTACACGAGTGCCATTGCTGACTGAAGCGTAGAGTAAGAAGTTAACCTGTGCAACTTGAGCACCACCAAAGCTTTAGCCGGCTTGTTGAAATTTTTTTGGTGTGTCTTTTCTTCAACTGCAGCAAAATCTCATTCAGCCTCGGAAACGGCCCCTGTCATTCCTGTTGCCCACCATCGTGAGACCGTCTGAGGGGATGTGCGGGACGTACCTGTGTCTGGGAGCTAACAACGGGGACAGAGCCTTGAGCAGCATCGTTCAGGTCAGTGCTGTGTCCAGGAACCCACCTCTCACAGCAGCTGTCGAGCTCAACACTGAGCAGGGTCCCTTCCTGCAGTACAGACTTTCCCTTCCCAATGTCCCAGGCTCTGTTGAAACTGGTGACCACAGGGTTACTCAGTAATCCTTAGTTCAGTCTTCGTTGTTAGTTCAGAATTAGTTCAGTCTTTGATGTCACCAGTTCTACACATTTGGTTTTTCAAATCTCTAAGAGTTACCGGTTTACTTCTGTTGCACCTTTCCTGGTGGCACCGCTCTTAATTGTAGAGGAAAAGCATCTTGGCAAAATCTATAATGTTTTTGTATCATTCTAATACCTGTTCAAATCTCATCTTAGGGTTCGTTAGGAAAAAAAAGGAGCATTTGGTATTCAGAGAATTGCAGGAGACTGATGGCCCTTAAGCCCTTTTCCCTATGAAAAGCTTCTTTTAGTGCATTCCTGACTGAATTCCTCCATGCTCAACACTTGCTATAAATTGGGCAGCTCCTCCTCATTTATGATTTGTAATGAGGGGCGATGTACTGGCCCATAGTTTGATTGCATGCACAACAGCAAGGAATTGCTAAAAGAAAGGCACAAGAATGGCTCCCATTTTCCTTACCTTTTGGAAGGCATTATTCAGAGCAGAACTAAAGCCAACCATTGCTTCCTAATGCTTTGTTTGGAGAAGTCACGTGCTGAGCTTTTGGCTGTAACAAACACATATTTAGAGATTACATCATGTTCCAGACACACAACTCTCCTAATTTAGCAGGAACTGTGTGACAAAAAGCCCGTGCAATCCTGAAAAGTACTGCTTTGCCACAAACAATATACAGGCCATATTTCAAGGGCCTCTTCATACGTGCAAAACCCTGCATTAGTTCATGCAGTTTGGTAAATGGTTCAAAATCTTCGTTGCCTGCTGTATCTGCAGGTGTGGAGCCACCCGTTAGGGGAATGCTTGGGAAGCTGGTTCTCCTGTTCTCATTACTTTTTTTTTATTATTGAGGATCTTTTATTCTCTTGCAGGTTTTGGTAAATGTTTTAACATTTAACAGGAATCTGAGTGAAAGTTTGTCACTTGGTCGACTTCACCCACAGCTTCAGTCCAACACCTTGCAGGTTGACAGTGAGTATAGACACTGGGTGTGGTGCAGCCTACAAACCTAGCGTGTTTCAAAAAGGAGCAGGATTTTCTTAGCACACTGCTGTGGAAGTATGACAGCCCAGCGCACAGCTCACTGTGTTCTAGGGTCCCCAGTGGGTGCAGAGGGTCTCGGGGAAGACAGAAAGCAGCAACCTAGCTTCTTCAGAGCTTGGTGCCCTTGCTGAGCCATGCCCTCTCTCTCTTGTCCTGGGAATGCCCCCTGGCCACTCCAACACCACCTGTCCAAAATCTTCCAGGTGCTTCTCCCTAACCCTCCCCCTGTCCCAGCTCACCTCCTGGTAGCAGCCTTGTCCTTAAAACCTTTTGGCCATATGATGCCATCGAGGATATACAAATAAACAAGATTTCAGCCACAGCTTCACCCAGACAGGCCCTGAAAGCTAGCAGATCTTCCTACACTTTATTACCATTACTGCCATAAATGATATTCTTTCACTTTCCAGTCCGTGTCCCCTAACTCCACCAGCTGGGGAGAGGACAAGGCTTATGGCAAGGCTTGTAGCTTGACAGTGCTGGAAATGCAGCATCAGTGCTGACACTCTGGAGACTGTACTGCCAGCTCTTGTCCGTATTATTACAAGTCTCGGTCTATTTGGTGTTTTTCACAAAGCCCCATACCTTACCAGAGTGAACCATTAAGTGAGATTTGGTTCTCATTTCACACAAAATAGCCAAAGTTTCTAGGCTTCCCATTTCAGAGGAAAATCTGAAAATGTCTGTCGGGTGTGACCTGCAGACTTGGAAACTAGAATGTAATTAAAACAAATCCAAAACTTTAATAGGTCCTAATTTGTGGGTTTGGACATTTGGCATTAACAAGATCTATGTTAAGACTCATCTGCAGTGTATATAACATAAATAACTGTGGGGTTTCTGTGTGCCTGCTCAGTTTGTCCAGCTGCTTCCCCAGCTTCGTATCCTCAGGCACTTCTACTCACACGGAAATTACAAAACATCAGATAAACAAAATAACAGCAGAAGAGCAAGCAACCTAAAGTAGATGGCTGGAAGATTAAGGAATACGTGACTGGGAAGTTGGAAGGCTTGTCACAGTTTGTTATTTGGCAACCTGTTTTACTATCATTTGTTTTGAGCTCACTTGAGTCTTCTTTTGACTAATAACTCTTAATACTATTATTTGTAACTAAGCTCTTAAGAGCAGGGACTGCCTTGTGTTCTGTAAGAAGAATTAACTGCAGTAGGTGCCAACAATGTATTTTCCCCTTTTTCCAAAGAGGAGGATCTTCCACATCTTTAAATGGTCTTCTGGATCCTCTCCCTTCCCGCACTGCGCAGAGCACTGCCCAGCTCTGAGCAGCCTTTGCAGCTGGCAGGCGGCTCCGCGGGGTGGGGAGTGCTGGTCCTCCCGGCCGCGTGGCTGGGGCCCCTTCTGAAGAGGCTGCGGGCAGTTTCCTTCCCACTGCAGATCCCAACAGGGCTAGACCAGAGCTTTGCGTCAAAGGCAACAGTGGGTTTAGTTGCAAACTCCTCTTTTAAAATCCCTACAGGTGAGTTTCCTGAAGAAGATATTGAATTTCTTGTAGCCAGGGGCCATCAAGTGGATAAGGTCAAAGTGGTCTCCCTAGTTCATGGGGCCAGGAGAACCAACAGTTTCATCATTGGCCTGAAGGACCCCAGGAGCGTGGATGCTGCCGGAGCCACAATATTGTAGCACCTCCCAGATGACGTGTTCACTGAACAAGGCTTAGACAAATCGACCCAAGTGACGTGCATGTTCTGAAATGACCCCTGCTCCATTCCCAGGGCCGGAGCCCCACATACACACTGCTGAGCAACTTTCTGCATTCCCCACCCAGGATGGCACCGGAGGAGTTAGCAGCACAAACATGCAGCACTCTGATTTTTTTCTTTTATTTTAAAATTATTTTAATTGCAAGCAGCCCGGTCCTTGTTACAGGAATGCAGGGAACACACTTTTCTTTTAGCAGAGTCTTGTTAGTAATTTCAGTCTTTTCAAAAGCCTCATTCTAGCCAGCATCTTAATTTTAGTGAGCAGGAACATTAGCAAAGGCAAAACCAGCTGATGATGATACTGTCATCTTCATCTCCCTGGCTTTCCCAAGTTCATTCTTTGCCTCTCCTGTGAGTCAGTAATTAATACAGCCTAATGTAGTGTTTGTAGATGCCTGGAGCTGGAATATCAGTGAGTCCTTTAATACTCTGTATTTTATATATATATATATGTATTATATATATTTATATGGGCCAGCTGATTTTTACCAGCGTGCAGCCTCCTGTGTTAGTTCCTTTTCTCACATCGCTACATACCTTGAATTTCGGGAGTAAATATTTTGAATCAAGTTGCCGTGCAGACTCACTGGCAGTCTCATTTTGTAACCGGAGCAATGGTTTTCAACTTTTAACGACTTGTGGATCCTGCAATAGTTTTCTTACAGAGGTTCAGCCTCCTCCATGGTGAATTTAAGCTTAGCGGCGTAATGGGCTTAATTTTCTTAGATGCTTTTTGGAGATATCTTAGCAGTACTCCACAGACTTGTAAAAATCTACAGACTTGTAAAAATCCACAGACCACGGACTGAAAACCACATGGAGAGCATTTAGGTAGGTTCAGGACTTCCCTCACACTGCCTCATCTCAGTCTGCTCAGAAAGCTTGAATCCTGTAAGCCCTGCAGAGAGGCTTGGGATTTTCTGCTTACACATTCATGTCTGTACTTCAGCTCTGTATTTTGATACTGGTGGCTCTACGGGAAAAGCTGAAGAGAGTGAGAGAAAAGGTACAAAACAAACTAAATGCTACTGAGATAATTTTCTGTCCGCAGCATGTAATGCAAATATATATAAGAATATATATATAAGAATATATATATATAAAAGTATATATATAAAATTTATATACAAGAATACTTCTGCATTTCTTGTCTGAAATAGAGTGAAGAAATAATACCACAACTGACAGCTGCACCACTTCATTCAACCCACATTTGGACATTTCCTTCTCTTTTTACTAGCAAGTTAGACAGAGACACCTGGCACTAAAAAATTCTGGAATTTGATCATTTTCTGTGGTCTAAAATTTGATAATTTCCTTCATGGTGCAAATGCATCTATGGCCACTGTACATATTATATATGTATGTCTGCTTATGGTTGTCTTGGTCTTTCATTTGATGATTATACCAGTCACCCCCAACGTTCCTCCTGAGGGACCCCGTAACACCCCTCTGTTTGTAACACACCTTCTAATGCTCGTTACCGTTTGACATGGGGAGCGTGTGGGTCATTTTGGGGCAGTCAGGGCACTACAGCAGATAATCGGACTAATCGTTCCTGCCACCTGCCAGCTGAGGATCTCAAAGCATCTTACGTGAGGCCGTGCACGTTGTGCCGGGGAAGGGCAGAGATGCTTTTATGCTTCGCTGAAGCGCAGCCACCCACGAGAAGAGCACAGCAGCTCCCTAGCAGAGGGGAACGTCGATGGTATTTGCTGTTACAAATCTATCAGTGGCCTCAGCTGAGAGACAGGGGAAGTACAACATGGTCTTTGGGAAGTTGTCTTCTGTGCCACCACACTGCCCATAGGGCAAGAAGAGACTTTCTTCACCATAGGGGCATCAACTCTGTTTATTGATTTTTCTGTCATCAGCGCTAGAGTTGGTCACTGCCTGAAGCTGGAGCGTTCATAACACGATGTGTCTCGGAGCAGACCTCTTCAGGTTTCACGGGAAGGGGAGGATGCGCTTTTGTGCGTTGAATCTGACTGGTGGAAATTTGGGGTTTTCTGGTATGGTACAGCAGTGATCTGTCCCTTGGGCACAGAGGTTTACTGTGCACAGCTGCAAAATCAGTGGTCGAGTCATCGTCGCTTCAGTACTTTGCATGGCATATCACAAAACACTTGAAAGATAAGATTCCTCCTTATTAACTGAATTCACCAACTCGCTTCTGATGCTGGAAACCATGTATTCATTTGCGAGTTAAAGACTCTGGTCTTGATTCAAAAGGGCACTTACATGCCCCAAGGTACAATTTCACAGCGATTATTCAGAATCTTAAAATAAAGCATGTTCCTAAGTGCTCTGCTGGATCATGGCCTCTGTTGCAAAAAAGAGAAAATTTAAGATAATTGGAAGATGGGAAGGTGGCCCCTAGGTCATGGCTAAGAGGCATAAAGATATTTTCAATTATTTCCCATTTTCTCTGTTTAAAAACAGAATCAGTGTAGCACAGATGTATTCGATACTGAAACCTTTAACGTGCTAATTGGCCCAGTGTCTCTGATACTTTGAGTCCATCTGTTGTGATGAGAGCTGATTAATTTAATGTGAGGTACCAAGAAATACCCGATGTTTCCTTCTGTACAGGTGAGATGATAGACATTGGGAAATAAAGGGCCGTATTCTGGAGATGTGTGTGTGCAGAGTAACTGCATTGATTGCAGCCCGGCTGTTGCAGACGTCTGACAGCTCTGAAGCAGAATTTGTCCTGAAACTTTTACATGAAAGTGTCAGTAAGGAGCTCACAAAATACAAAATATGAAGTGTCTGAGAAAAACAATAAAGAAAATTTTTAAAGGAACGAAATAAACCCAAACAAAATAAAGAAAAAAGAAAAAGATGCCTTTGCCAAATGTGACTGTTATGATCTGGAATGTGATCAGCTCGTCTCTGCTTCCCATTGACACATACTGGTTTTTACATTGGGATAAGCTGCAGACAGGCTCTGCTGCTGTTAGCTCAGTTTAGCAGTATTTCGCACAAAGTCTTGATGCCGTTAATGAGCACAGCTAATGAGCAGCCTTCTCTAGCTTTAGGTACCCCTGTTCACCTGCGTGCATTGACGTGATGTGTAAAGCCTAAAGGGGGGACGACGCAGAAGTCAGCACCACCGTCCTGCAGCTGTGGGGACGAGGATGCTCTGGCCCCTCGGCTGCACCGTTTTGTTCCCATCACTGTCCTGTTCAGCACCCAGATGCTGCGAGGGGATGGAGCCTGCCCTGCTCCCACCGGCCGGGGTGGGGACGGATGCTGCTGGGGTTGTCGGGGTGGGTAGATCCACGCTGCCGGTGCGGCTTGGCGCAACACCCGCCGCAGGCGCAGGAAGGGCCGGGTGTCCCCTGCTGTCCCTGGGCACAGGTGTGAGACCAGCCGAGGAGCAGCCCTGGGCACGCCATGTGTTTCTGCACTCCAGCCAGCAGCTCGCCCCGCTCTGTGCCGCGGGGGAGCGGGGGCTGCCAGGGGCAGGTGAGGGCAGAGAGCTGGGGGCAGCAGGCACAGGTCCCTGGTCTTCAGGGATGACGACGGGTGTCCTGCAGCTCTGTTGCAGCTCTGCCAGCGTCTCTCTGAGGAGTCCCTCAGCTGGGGTGGGGGGTCCGAAGGAGCCTGTTCAGTGTGAGCCGGTTGGCTAAGCTGCCGGGGGGGGCTGCACCCACCAGGGTGCTGCTGGGTCCCTCTGGCTGGACCATCTCAGAGCCTCCTTCCACCTGCTGCACAGCTCGACAGGCTTCCACGGGCTGATCTGAACACTGACTCGTTGGAGAGAAAAGGGAGTCAGGCCTCAGTAAACACCATGAGCTGAAACCTGCAGCTCTTTCATGAACAAATCAAAAACACTAAAGATTTTGTGAGGTTTTGCAAAGAATCGGGTGAAGCAGGAAGAGCTCCTGTAACACGCAGGTATTTTCATCACAGTGATTTTGGAAAGATCCTCCGTCTTCAGTGGTGGACATCTGCACACTAACCAGGGAAAGGAGAGCTCTGACAGGCAAAGCTGGTTTTCAGAGAGGTAGGGCACGATCTAAAAACGAAACATCTGTGCGGAGGGCAGAAGAGCTTCTGGAGTGGGAGCACTTGAGCACTGAAACATGCTGCCCAAGAAGGGCCCTCCAGTGGCCACAGCATTTTCAGATGCAGCCTGTCCTGCAGAGCTGACCCTGCTGCCTAGGGGGGAATATCCCATTTGACAACAGCTTCTTGGCAGCCGTGACCCTTCATCCACCAGGACTGTCCCCAGCACAGCCAGGGGGTTCCCCACCCGGCCGCTCTCACCTCTCCACCTCCTCGGAGCCGGGAAGGAGAGGATGACTCCTGTGTACCCCCACACTATCTATCATGTCTGTAGCCAATTGCCCACCTCTCTCTTTCCCGCCACACTCACAGTTTTAACAAATCCCAGACCAAAAGTGATTGTGACTGCAATGCAACAGGTCTCCCTTCCTTCTCCTAAGGTATTGTACCACTATTAGAGGAGAAATTATTTTGTTCAAGTCATTGTATAATAAAGTTTGGAAAAATCTAAAGCTGGTCATGAGTCTACCTACTGTTTTTGTATAATACCTTTCCTTTGAACATACTGCCATATGTAAATGCATGTAAATACAACCACAATTTTGATTGTCGTGATCTCAAATGCATTTCTGTGTTCTGTTTGCAGACAATGGAGGAGCTCAAACAGCTGTCTCGGTGTACTGTACATAGCCCTCCTTCTCTGCAGGTGATGTTGTACTAGTATGTATCACTTGTTTTGCAGCAAAGCTTCACAATCCAAACCAAAATGAGGGTCTGCTTATGGAAGGGCTCCACAAACACAGAATGACAGGACAGATCTAGCCCCAAAAGACCTCCTGTCTTGGATATGGCCTACAGAGGCCAGGTGACATCTAGAAATGTTTAAGCTACACAGTGTGGATCCAGCCTGTGCTCAGCCCCGGAGATCTGCCTGCAGTGCACCTCTCTGCAGAGACACGCCTGCGTGTGCAAGCAGCAGGATGCCAGGGTGGGTAATGCTTGAGCTGTCCCATATTTCTTCCCCCTTGCAGTCCTCCATGTCATGTTATTCCCCTCTCACCACTGCCAGGTGCCAGTCGGTCTCCCGCCGCACACATCGGCACCCACATGCCTTTCACTAGCTGCAATATGCAGGAGGACAAACCCACTTTGGGTTCCTCCAGCTGCTGGCCTTAAGCAGAGATGCCTCAGAGGGCCCTCGGTCCTGTCCTGTCACCCTGGTGTCCCTTCAGCTCTACCGGCCCTTTGCTTCCTCACACTTGCAGCAAAGCTATTTTGAGAGAACAGGGATTAATTTTTGACATACCTCAATATTGTGCTTCCAGAAAACTCAGGTTTTGAAAAATAGTGTTCTACCCCTGAGCTCTGTTAGTTGGCAGCTGGTCACGAGTGCTGTCCCCCAGGGCTCGGGTTTGGGGCCACTCCTGTTTAACATCTTTATTGATGATCTAGACGAGGGGATCGAGTGCACCCTCACTCAGTAAGTTTGCAGATGACACCAAGTTGGGTGGGAGTGTTGATCTGCTCGAGGGTAGGGAGGCTCTGCAGAGAGACCTGGCCAGGCTGGAGCGATGGGCTGAGGCCAACTGTATGAGCTTCACTAAGGCCAAGTGCCGGGTGCTGCCCTTGGGCCACAACAACCCCCAGCAGCGCTACAGGCTTGGGGAGGAGTGGCTGGAGAGCTGCCAGTCAGAGAGGGACCTGGGGGTGTTGATTGACAGCCGGCTGAACAGGAGCCAGCAGTGTGCCCAGGTGGCCAAGAAGGCCAGTGGCATCCTGGCTTGTATCAGCCCTAGCGTGGCCAGCAGGGACAGGGAAGGGATCTCACCCCTGTACTCGGTACTGGTGAGGCCGCCCCTCGATGAGTGGGTTCAGTTTTGGGCCCCTCACTCCAAAAAGGCCATTGAATGACTCGAGCGTGTCCAGAGAAGGGCAACGGAGCTGGTGCAGGGTCTGGAGCACAGGTCTGATGGGGAGCGGCTGAGGGAACTGGGGGGGTTTAGTCTGGAGAAGAGGAGGCTGAGGGGAGACCTCATGGCCCTCTACAGCTACCTGAAAGGAGGGTGCAGAGAGGGGGGATGAGTCTCTTGAACCAAGGGACCAGTGCCAGGACAAGAGGGAATGGCCTCAAGGTGCGCCAGGGCAGGGTCAGACTGGCTCTTAGGAAGGATTTCTTTGCAGAAGGGGCTGTTGGGCGTTGGAATGGGCTGCCCAGGGCAGGGGGGGAGTCCCCATCCCTGGAGGGGTTGAAGAGTCGGGTTGACCCAGCGCTGAGGGATCTGGTGGAGTTGGGAATGGTCAGGGTGAGGTTCATGGTTGGACTGGAGGAGCTTCAGGGTCTTTTCCAACCTAGACGATTCTGTGATACTTGCTCTGGTTTGCTATGGTATACAAGATGTGCCCAGTATTAATGTAGGTAACACATACAAAACCAAGCTAAAAAAAAAAACACCAAGGACAATCTTGCAAGACAAGCACAGCAGGATCGGTGGGAAGCGTGGGGATTCTTTGGATCAGACTGTGCCAGAGTGGGAAATGCATGAGCCTTTTGGGGAGGATCAGGCTGGAGGAGGAGGAAGAAGTTAAATGCAACTGGGTTGAGAAGTGTCTCCTGAAATAGAGGAAGGCATGAAGACACGTGGGGAAGAAAGGTGATTCTCGGCTACTGAAGAAGTCTTTCAGCTTCCTCCTGTTTCCAGCCTGTCTCAAAAGATAAGAAGAGTGGAGTAAGGCAAAGCATGGGAAACATTCACACTCATGCAAACAGAAACTCCCTGGGAGACAATCAGGTGTAAGGAACGTCCCTCGTTACCACCCCTGTGACTGACACCCCATCTCCTCTTCTGACACCTCTGAGGGTCTCCCGGGGCTGGGGGAAGGGCTTTCGCTTGTCTGTGGCACACTGGAGAGGTGCTGGAGGTGGGGTCCCTATCCCAGAAGCTGGGATAAAGACATAAATAGAAAAAGACATGAGCAGAACAATCCTTTCCGAAGGAATTAGTCAATGCCTGTCCGCCGGCAGGGAGCTTTAGAGATGCAAACATGAAGGAAAAAAGCAATCTGCTTGCAGCTTTCCGCACATCAACAATATTTAATTATTAAGATAAGTCATACACTAACCATGATGTTCATTATTGTGTTTTGGTTTTTTTATGGAATACGTTTATACGTTAATTTAAAAAAGATTTTTTTCTGTGTTGCAAGCTAGAGTGGTGAATGAGATGTGGGATTATTGTATTAAATAATAAAATAATTAAATAAAGGTTTTACAAAATTAAACCCCGTTTTACTCTTTTCATGTCACTTCCCCTGCAGGAATCTGCATAAAGCCGGTGTCAGGGGGGGCTGCAAGGGCTGGCTGCAGCTGTGCAGCTCCGCGGGCCCGCAGCACCTCTGCTCGAGTTACTGCTGTTAATCATACGTATTTTTGCAGGACCAAAGTCTTTATTTTTCCCACAGAGCGCTTTTGATTATTTTACTAGCCTGAAATAGTAATTGCCACGTGTTTCTTTTCTCTCCCTCCGCTGGGTAGGGGCTTTCTGCTGAAAGCAATGACTGCCAGGGAGAACAAGAGCCGTTTCTGCGGTGCCACCGTCCGTGTTACTCATTTCTCACATCGATAAAGGTTTGGGTGAAGGGACGAGGCGAGGGCTGTGCTGGGGCATAACCGCTGCTGTAAGCGCCCCCGCGCTGAGGTGTCCTCAGGGACTGCAGCACCGCGGACCTGGTCATTAACCAGAAAAACAGACTTTTAAATAAAATTCAGCATTGCGGCCTTCGCTGAAGCGGTATCAGGTCACTCTCTGGCTTCTTTTCCATCTCCCCTGTGGTAAATCTAAATAAAGTGGAATTCATTGATATTTATAAAGTCTGAAACCTGCAGATGAAAAGTTCCTCTGGGTGAAGAGCCTTGTTTCCCAGTAATTTCCAACAGAGGCCTTAATTATTATTTTTTCTTAAACGTCCCCCAGGAAATACCTCTGTAAACACGTTTACAGAAGCGGACGCCACCCCCCCCGGGCAGGCACAGGCCCTCTGCCCCGCCGCACACGGGCTCCCCCCGCGGGGGCTGCGCGGGACCCCTCGACCCCGCCGCGCCAAGGGGCTCCCGCGGGGCGCCCCCCCGCCCCACTCCGCGGCGGGAAGGGCCCTTCGCAGGGGCCGGGCTCGGCGGAGGAGCCACGACGTCCCGCGGCGGGAGGGGCCCCTGCTCTGGGGCGGGGGTACGGCCCTTCCCGCCCCACGCGGGGCAGGGCCCCCCAGCTCCCCGCGGGGCCCAGGCCCAGCCCCGCCGGGGGGGTCCGTCCGTCCGTGTGTCCGTGTGTCCGTGCCCGCGGGGGGACACGCTCCGCCCCGCCCACGCACCAGCCCCACGCGCCCCCCCGCCCGCTCCCCGCGCTCGGACGCAGGCGCGCGCGGGCGGCGCGGGGCGGGCCGGGTCACGTGCCGCGGCGGCGGAGGGAGGCGGCGGCGGCGGAGCGGCGCCGGCCTGCGCTGGGTGTCCCGGGCGTCCCCGGGCCGCGCGCGACACCCCCCCCACCCCCCCTTCCCCCCCCGCCCCGCCCGCCCCGCGCGCGCCCCTCTCGCCGAGGCGGCCCCCGCCCTCCTGCGCGCGCTCGCGGCGCGGGCGCGGCGGCGGTGGCGGAGGCAGCGGCGTCGCCACCGCGGCCGCCACCAGCGGCGGCAGCGCCAGGTGAGGGCGGGGCGGGCCCTCGGCGGGGCCTCTCCGCCGCCCGCGGGGGGCGCGGGGACCCGGCGGCGGCGGCGGGCGTGACAAGAGGCGGCGGGGCGGAAGCGGCGCCCCGGCAGTGTCAGGGCCGGCGGCGGCTCGGGCGGGGAGCAGGCCGGGCGCGGGGCGGCGGGCGCGGGCCGCAGGCGGGCGGCGCGGCAGGAAGGGGCAGCGGGGCCTGGCGGGGCGCGGGCCCGGCCCGCCGCCGGCGGAGCGCCCCGTGGGGCCGGGCCGGGATGCCCGGGCCGGGGGGTGCCGAGGGCTGCCGGCCCCCCTCCACCTCGCTCGGCAGGAGCCTGTCAGCGCGCTGCGGGGGGCCGCGGCCTGGGGCCCCGGCGCCGGGTGAGCCCGCTCGGCCGCGGCCTGCAGCCTGCCCCGGCCGGGGTGGCCGTTGAACCGGCCCCGTCTCTCCCGACGCTCAAATCTCAGCCTTTTTCGCACAACCTGTTAAAATCAGCCCTGCGCCCCCGATTGCGGTCCGAGACCCAGAGGTGGTCGCTCGGGGCTGCAGCGCTGTGCCCAGGGCAGCCTTGTGTTTCCCGGGGGAGGAAAGCGTTTCTGAGCTAGAGGTGGGAAGCAGTCGGGGTGCTGTCAGCCACGGGAACTTCTGGTCGACTTAGGACGTTGTTTCTGATTTTAGTTTCTCAGCCCTGACCTCATGCGGGCGTTGACGTCTTTGTAAGATGTCAGCAAGGATGCATTGACGTTTCTTTGAACCCAAGCTTTTGTTTAAATTCCTCGGTAACTCTTTAATATAGTCAGAGGGGTTTTGTAACTTACTCCCTCCGTTTGGTTTCTGCCTTTCTCTAAATTTCATCTACTTTTAGAACGTCTCAGAAAGCACAGGGTTCTGATTCCTTCAGACTTCTTTGGGGAATGGGAAGCAGAGAGCTTTTCTGTCGCTCACCTTGGGGTGGTTTTGAAAGCCGGCCGCAAATTGTAGCGTTACGAGCTTTGTGTCCTCATAACCCCTCAGCTTCCGGACAGGCACATTTGTGCTCATTCCCCTAAAACCTTTCTCATTCGAATTTTATTAGAGGAAAGACACTGCCTGTTGTTGGCATTTATAATTGTGCATTGTATTCATTCTGACTGGTTCTTTAGCTAAAATATCCTTTAGTATTTCCCATATGAGAACAGGGAACAAATTTGGCGTTTTCAAAAAAGGTCGCCAAGTGTAATAACCACAACTTTGGATTTAGCAGCTCTTTTCCAGTTCTAGCAAACATTCCCAGCTTTTCTACGCATCTTGTACAGAGAGAAACAAAGGTCTCAAGGCGTGTATCCAAAATGGCCAGGTCTGCCAGTCTCTGCTCTAAACGTGCTACCTTACAGCAAGACATCAAGGTGTTTGCTAGAAATTCATATGCTCTTCAAATATTCACTGAGCCGCGTGGTTTCCTTTGAAAATTAACCGGGTTTATCAGGAAATTTGTCACAGTAATACTGTATCCTGACTCTCCTATGAGGAAAAAATATAAAGGGGGAGGCTGCACACAGACCTGATCTATTGAGAAATGATGGTTTTTGGTATTTTAAACCTACAGAAGGGTATTCTGTTAGGCTTCGGATTTTGGCTGGAGAAATTCCCGGCAGCACTCTCCAGCCATTCTCTCCAGAAAGCCTGTTCTATAGGACTTGGAGGGAGGAGTTGTTTACAACAGGCTTCCAACTGAGTAATTTCACACTATTCTAGTAAAAAAAATAGGTGCTTCCTTAAAATGAAAAAAAACTGTGTGTGGGGAAACCTGAGAAATCCAGGCCCCCTCTGTGCATCCCTAAACTAAGTGATAGCGTTTTCATTTTTCAGTGGCTTCAATACTTGAAAATATGGGGGTGTAGAGATGAATTCTGCTGAATGATCGTAACGCCACTCTTTGTTCTGTTTAAGTATGATACTGGCAAAGATTGCGTGCCTTTGTAGTAGATGTTAAATATTTCAAAACTGATAACTAAATAGATTTGCAGTGGCAACGGGATTGCTACTGAAGATATCAAAGAGTTAACGAGTCTGTAACAGTTTGATTGCATTGGGAATAGTGACATTTTATAGGTCACTAGTGTACCTCTGAAGGGCAGAAGGCATGATGGTGGTGTCTGTTTCAAAATCATGCGGTCTCTGTTGAGAAATACAAACGCTGTGGCATAGAGAGAATACGAGTGAGCAGAACGCCTGTTAGTGTGTAGACTGTTGAACAGCAAGACTTAAACCTGTGTATTGCAAAAACTGTGTTCAACCAGACTTGTTCCTTAACGCTGGGCTGGAGCAGAAGTCATGGCAGAGAAGGCGTAGGGTTGGTAGAAGTTAAGGGGCAGAAGTGGAAGGAGAAAAGTCCTGGATGACACGGACCTGAGGCAGGGAAGATGCATTGTCAAACTGCGGTGAGATGTGTTAGCCAGATGCCCAACTCATCTTTGCTCTGCTGAAGCCGTGGATATTTCGTGTTTTGTCTTGATGCTGCTACGAACTCTGGTGTCCCCTCCAGAGCAGATCACTGATGTTCTTCAGCAGGAACTACCTGTTGCAGATGACTGAGCATTTCAGCCACATAGTTCGTTAGTTTGTATGTGTTGGTAGCTGAAGGTTTGGCTCAAGGTGGTGTGTGAAACTCAGTTTGTCTAGTGTCCTGGCTAATTAGAAGGAAGGCAGGAAAGAAGGCTTTTCAGTGATGGAGTTGAAAGTTCATCTAAGCTTTGGATTACACAGAAGGATAGTAATGGAAGTTTTCCAGAGGTCCAGGAGCCTGGGGTTTTTCTCAGTCCATTGGGGGTCGTTTTCCATCCAGTGTGTCTTCTGTCATTAGTTGATGCTATTAACAAGCATCCTGCTTGATACAGCTGCATAGCACATCAAAAACAGCACTCTGAATAGCACATCAAAAATTGCTATTGTCGTAATTAAAAATATAAACAAGAAGTGAATTCTGTCATACATATGTTGCAGCCTTGAGGTTGTGTCACAGTAAATAACCCTTCTTTATTTATTTGGAAAAAAAGAAAGGCGACCCCTGCGTGTCACAGCGTAGCTGGTTTGGGAGCTGGGGTGAAGGAGGGAGGTGCGCAGGGGCCTCCACAGCTCGGGAGAGCCATCGTCTTTTTGGAACTGAGAGGACAGTTGCCTGCTTCTCCAGCTTCAGTGAGTAGTCTTGAAGCATAACCCTAAACAGGTGTTTGGATCAGATTTGTATGAAAATTGAAAAGTACAGAGGATGAATGATGCCTTGTCTAAATTCATTTGTCTTCATGTAAACTGGTAACTTGGGGCAGGAAGTTGCTTCTACTGAGTTGCATATGTGGGAGCCTGAGCTTGAGGTTTGATGTATAAAAGGGACTGATCTAGTTATTTCCACCAAAAGATGCATGCTATTAAATTCTCCAAGTCCTGTGCATATCAATTTTATAATTTTTATTCTTTTAAAAATCAAATGGCCTACCAAGACTGTGCAGCTGGTATGAGATGGCGTTTCTCATCATGGTTTCTGGGAGTACTTACAGAGACTGAATTAGATGCAAGCCCCTGTTCTGCATACACGTGCGCAGGCACGCTCTCACAAGCTTCCCTCCTTGCTGGATGATACAAGGAAAATGTGAGGAGTTATTTCTGTCTTGCTTCCTGATAAATTGGAAGCTTTAGCGTCTGTAACAAGATCGTTTTTGCCATCAGTGACTGGAGAGCACATGAGAGATGAGCTACAAGGCTCAGACTGGCGATTCTGGTGGGTGTCTTTCCCAGAGAAGTTGAGGGGTTAGCAGTTGCAGTCTTGGGACTATGGCTGTAGGAGCTGAACCTCCCAAGACAAAAACATTACCATTTTTTTTAGTGAGGCTCAATTAAGAATAATACTGGACAAGAAATAGTGTCTCATTGTTTGGTTGCAGCATGGGGAAGTGTTCCTTCTAAGGCTATTTTGGGGCGCTCTTCCCATCCCAACAAGAACGTGTTGCTGTCTAGTTCTGCAGCATCCTAGTTCTATTGGAAGGTGCAGAGTTGACCAGTGATTACGTGGTTCTTAATAGCAGTAGTGACAATAAATAACGCTTGAAACTTGATTCTTCCAAAAGCCCAGAGCAGCACAAAATAAACTGCGAGTTTTTATACAATCAAGAAACTCTGAACAATCTTGATTTTAACAAAAGCTGTACCTGCTTCTGTTATATGAAGGTGGGGTTTTTTTTGGTCAGGGAAAACAGTCTCTGTGTTACTGAGTGCCTCATATCAAAGGAATACTTTAAGCTGTTTTAGCTTAAATCTTTTCTTCATACTTTATAACATTTCATAGTTTTAAAAACTTTAGTGAAATTTGCTAGACTTTTATTACATGTAAGAAGGAAGAATTGTGTAACAGCGAAGAGGTGCAGTTGTCAGTCAAACCTTAGTTCAGAACTGGTAATCACAAGAATACCTGGGCTGGTTATATCGGCATTTATGAAGCTTAGTGAGGATTTGGTGATAAAGGAGTACCTGGGGGGCATGTCAGCCCAGAAGGGCTCGGTAGTGGTTAAACTCAACTCTAAATAAAACGCTTGTTGCAACATAAACAATAGATTGCTACTTGAAAAGGAGTTTTCTCATAGCCTTTGGAAGGCAAGATAAAATACAGTTTCTTGTCAAGATGCATCTGATTTTAAATAGCATCTTATTGTACTTGTTTGCTGATTGCATCGATGAATCTTTGTGAAAAGTTACATGCTGCAAAGCTCTGTCATAGTATTAATCTGTTAGAAGCTGTGGTATTTCTTCCAAATGGAGATATCCTTAACATGTGAAATTAATAATTCAGCTAATGGGAGGTGATTGCTCAAATAGTACACTGTGTAGACTACAGCTTCCAAGAAAATTGCTGATTCCGAGTTAACTGGTGACTTAGGAAGAAGACTGGCAGCCTTCTTGTGTTGGTATCTATCTCAGCTGCTGAAAGTAGGAATTACTACGTGGCTAACTTAGCTGCAGTTGAAACTCGTTCTGGAGTTACCATCTTGCTTTTTAAAGAAACCCTGATGATCTCGTCAGTCAAATTCTGTTGAAATAAAAATTAATGGCTCATTTGAGACGTGCCCATTGCAGCTTGGCATGAGTTGTGGGGTGTCAACAAACTTTATGAAACTTTAACAAACCAATGTTCTGCTAAACCTGCTGTCAAAATACATGAAGATATCACTGCAAAAGGTCGTATGTGTTACAACAAGCTGTAATTTTCTCCTTGTCGGAAACACTTGGGTTTAGGTGTTTTATGCTTGAGGGCTATGGGAGTGCAGCAGAACAGCGTGAGGAGTGGTGAGTAGTTCTGTATCAGAATGAGTGAAGGAAGCCTGCCTTCCTGCAGACATAGTTGTTTGGTTTTCTTGACACCTGGGAAGGCATAAGCTCTAGCCAGAACTCTGCGTAGATGGAACGCTTCGCAGGGCTGCTTTCAGGGATTCCTTGCTGTCTGCTAAGGTATGCGTTCAGTCTCTAGGCATTTCCAAGGTCTCTCTCAGATAACTTACTGTAATGAAAGCTGGAGTTAATGAACCAATGTTGATTAGTTATTTTCCTTAACCAAATTTCATGTGTATAACAGGAATGGAGACAGCAGCAGTTAATTGTTGTTCTCACAGCCTGGGCTGCCCATCTTCAGTTTCTTACTGGAGTTTGCTAGGGCAGCCTGTCATTCCCAGTCCTCTCTTCTCTGGAGCAGTTGGGTGTCTGCAGACCATCTCACACCCTCCACTCGTGGTGAGGGAGGGTCACCCTTCCCCTCAAAGGGAGAATTGGAGGAACAAAAAGCCCCTCAGTTCCTTGCAGCAGGGAGTTCAGATGATCTCTCCAGTTCACCACCCTTCAGCCAGATGCTGACTCTTGCCCCTGCCTTGCCAAGGCATGCATGGCTTGAATGGGGGCTGTCAGCTCTGAGGCCTTAAAAGCAGATTTTACTGGGCAAATAAGGACTGTCCCTTCACGTGAACTCTTAGCGTGGCTTTGGAGATAACAGGCCAGTTTACATGACTCAATTTTAGGCCACCTAAAATAATCTGTGAAACAACCTTTAATAAAAAAGGTGAAAAAATAGAGCTAGTGCAGTATCTGCTATGGAACATGGAGAGCTTTTTTAGTTTTGGCTTACACTTAATAAACGATATTAAAACTTTTGTATTTCAGATTTTGGTTTTGCTTGTCAGTTTGGTGTCTGGTCGTGGTATTTAGACAAGTTTGCATATAGCTGGAAACAGCAAATTTACTGCTTATCATTTAACCACTTGCGTCTTCTACTTGGTACTGTACTCCTTCTTGAATTACAGTGCTTATTTAGAAATAAGATGCCACAGGGTGAAAAGTGTCAGATGACTATTAAAAGTGCTACAAAGCATATATGATCTGATTTAATGTGAATACTCTTTCCTTCCCTTTGAGTTGCTGGGCTGGCAGAAGTGCAAAGGCTATGGCACAACACTGAGGCTTTTAAAGCGATTTTACTTTGTCGTCTGGATAGAAGATAGCAAATTTCTGCTTTGTCTTTCTGAGTCTTCTTCCCTCTTCTGTTTCCCCAGTTTGTTGTGGGGTAGTCCCCTTCCCCACTGATGAGCAGGCTGGCATGTAAGCAGAAAATTTCCTTGAACAGCAGCACTGGGATGTTAATATTAATCATCTTGGTTTGAGGGGCGGTGTTTTGTTTTTGCTGAAGCCATTAGCTTTACTGCTGCATTTTCATTACCCTGAGAGGTTTGAGTGCAACCTGATGAGACCGGGAACAGGAGCAGGTTCTGGGGATGGATTCACCTCACTTTGTTGGCCACCTGCAGTAAAAATGTCGTCTGAGTTGGTCATGCAAGCTCATAACGTGTTTTTGGAACAAGCCGAACCTGGGCTGGTTTAGGCGCCTGCTTAGGATGAGCTGAAGCGCATCCTAGTTGTGCCAGTTTATTTTTTCTGAAGATGAATTTAATCTAGAAGAGTTTATCTTAAGACTTAAATAAATACATTATTTTAGATAAAACTTGGAATCTTTAGAAGAATAAAATGATATTTCCAGGCAAAGGGAAACATCAGGTTTTTGCCTGTAATGAAAGATTGATTTTTCCAGATCCTCAGTTTTTGCTGTTAATGTTTGAATATAGTAACACACGTGCTTTTTACATTACTAAGGAGAGAGTTGGATTTGGTGCAAAACTGCATATTAAAAATCAAGGTATTCACTGTTATATTCAGTATTTTTGTTACTTGCATCATTGTCTGACGGAACATGGTGCTTTTCTTTCAGGATTACAGTTTTGGGAGTTGCTGTTTAACCATGCTTGCCAGTCTGGAATTACCTGAAGACCTGTCACCTGCCACAAAATACTGAAGTTGTGGAATTTGTTTTGGTAGGTAAAATAAGCATATGATGCATTTGGATATCTCTCATTCTTACATATTTTCCTCTGAACTGTCCCACTAATAGGTCCTTGCCTCTAATGTCTCTGTGTGTTTGAGGGGCTGGGCTGTCTCCAGAGCTGACTTTTCAGTCTGCCATAGAGGGCTACGGGCATTTGCCATCAGCTTTGTAGCTGTTCTCAGACCTAGCTCCGAAAGAGAACAGTTGAGACACTTTTGTGGTGTTACCCCTCTTTAACGCCAAAGTTTGAAGTTCAAAATTACTGGAACTACTCCTAGATAAGTTGTTTCAGAGGAAATTTTACTGCGTGTTTAAGTTTACTTTTAGGTATTTGTATTAAACAGTAATTCTTAGCTTTCTTTAATCTCCTTGTGTAACAATATGACACTTGTCTAGAATTTGTTTAAAAGTCTTTTTTTGTGTATTTTTGCCAAAATCAGGTGTGTCATTTTAATCTTTTATCATAGAATGGTTGTGTGTATATAGTTTTATTCATTGGTCACATTTGATAAGCTCCAAGATCACTATACTAGACAACAAAGTGGTTGAGACAGCTGTAGGAGGGTAGTACACTGTTAACAAATTTGCAGTGAAGACAGTGTTATGATCAGAGTTTTTCTGGGTTTTATAGGTGGTATGATTTAAAAGTATGCCTGTGTGGGTGCATGTGTGTATATGTTACGTATTAAAAGAAAGCCATCCTCTCAGCAGTATTCTGATAAAGCTAAACCTCCGTCCCCATCCTGAAAAACTGAATAAATACCTTTACATATTTTCTCACTGGCACCTAAAACACAGGAAACAAGAAAACATTCAGATGTATTATTTAGGACATGGTTTTGGCTGATTTCCTTTTTTTTTGTCCTATTAAGTTGCTTGAAAACCATTTTTCAGTGAAGGCAGAAGCAAGGAGGGTTCTGTATCCTTCAGAAATTATGTTGCTACTACTATCGGAGACTTTTTTCTTCACTTTCAGTTCTGGATTCCCCAGAGAACTTCATTGCAGTCTCAATTCTGGACTGATTTTTCTTTGTCTTCCCAGTTGCAGCTTTAAATAATGGTCAGTGTGAGGGTGAGGACCCTGCTCAGTGCTGACTTCTGCCATCCGCTAGTGAAGGCCAGCAGGCCATCCTCCCTTCTGCTCTCACCCTTTCCAATCTTTTGTGTAATTTGGAAGAGTACTTTTTCAGGCATAGAACAGGATTTTAGTACTTTTTATTTAATTGGGCTCCTTGCGTATTTGTTTTGAGAGGGTGCATGTTCTGGTGTGACATCAGTTGTGAAAGTGTTTATTCTGAGTTGCCTGAAATGTATAAACAGCTTGTAAATCAATAGACTGTGGCAGAAAACCTCAGACAAGTTACTAGACAAAGCCTTGTTTTGGTTTACTTGCTTTGTGTAGTGCAATGGTTAGAAGAAAGCAACACAAGAGGTTTCAAGTTCTGTTTAAGAAACAAACTGACATAACCTTAAGTTTGGATCAGTTGAGCGGATCTTAGGATGAGGATACCAAGATACCTTTTTTTTTTTTTCCCCTTTTGCTTTTTTAACCCCCGAGACCAGCACTTCCATCTGGTGGTGCTGGCACTCCAGAGCCTGCTGGCTTTCTGGTGTTCAGCTGCTCCCCAGTTAGTGACAACTGGCTGTTTCAGATTTTGCTCTAATCCCATCTCTCCCAGGGACTGGATGAGATTTTCTAAGTATTGCCCAGTCACCTGGCACTGGGTTTGTCATGCAGGCTTCCTTTTACTATCAGGGCTGTTGGTGGGGAACAACACATGGCATGACAAACTGCCTTCTGGGTTCCCCGTGGTGTGCAGTGGGACCCAGCTGTCCATCAGCCCAGAACTAGGCTGTGCCATCGCTGTTCCCTACGTGAATTCTTCCTCTGGAGAGTCTCCGTCTTGCACATGTTAGTCGGTCAATTGTTCCATCCATATGCTAAGGGTACCTGGGAGCTGCAGCCTTCAGCAGCCCGGGGGGTGCCCTGTGTCCTTCAGTTTGGACGCTCTTCATGGGCTGTCCCCTGCCACCCCCTACCCCCAGACAATAGTGCAGGTGCATTTTGGTTATTAGTCTTTTATCTGGCTATTTATCCCCACCTCTCTTTCTTCAGTTACATATTTTTAATAATTAGACTATACTGAATAAGACCAACTTTATAATAAACAAACATGACACTTTTTATGCTGCTTAGCCTGTCCCAGGCCAGATTCATGGGTAGATGGTTGCCGTGTGGTAGCACTGAACTTGCTCTGAGTTTCTAGAAACAATTGTGTAACGGGAAATATTACATTGGAAACTCTAAAACAACAGGGTTCAGGGGCAGGAAGGAGGCCATGCATGTTCTTTGAGTGGAGAATGATACTCGGAGACCTTTTTGTGCTGCCATGTGAGCATGAACGCTCAGGTTCATGAAACGTGCTGTGGTTATGCAGATCAGTTCAGGTATGGTTCTTACTCATCAAAGATACTCTGTAGCCTGCCGAGAGTTCATCTAGTTTACAGAAATTGTTGAATGACCAGAGTTTTACCTGTGTGTGCTTACGCGAAGAGCTTTTTGTGTTTATGTGAAAGAGTGTTGAACGAAGGTACATGCTAATTATGGTCATATGCTGGCTTGTGATTTATGGAAGTCAACCCTATAACCAGGAGATTACAGAATTTGTTAGGACGGGAGATGCAGCTGGGATTCATTTAGTTTGAGATGGACGGCGTGCTGTGCTCTGCCTGAAGAGGAAGATTTTGCAAATCATTACTTCCTCCTGTCATACTTGAGATAAATTATACCTGAATATAGGAACGGACTAAACTGTGTGTGTTGGGAGAGAGAGAGAGCCCTCGGAAGATGGATATAGCAGAGATCCTTGAGGAGCATAATGTGGAAAAAAAAATATGAAGGGAGCTGTAGCTACATGTTCTTATCCAGAAAGTAAAATTTAAAGCTCAATCTTGTTGAGGTTTTTTTTCTTAAGTTTTCCCTGCAGTCCTATGATTTTCTGAGTCAAATGAAGCAAGGCCTGTGCTGCTTCAGGATCCAGCAAACTGTGTTTTAATACTGTTCGTGAAGGGCCATAAATTCAACGAATCCTGTCAGATTTTGGCACATTGAAGTGAGGTTGGTGAAATCTGGTCTAATCTGCAGCATTTTCATGAAGTCTTTAAAACTGTGGTTTAAGCAATCTAGGAGTCTTCTGTTCTTTCACGGAGAAGAAGATGGATGGTTGAGACACTTCCATTCAAAAAAAGATTTTAAATGTTTGTGTTCTTACAGAGAAATTTTTCTTTCTTTGTTGTGAGGGATTGTCAGAAGTACTCAGTGTTTCTCACTGCATGTGGAACACCCCATCCCCCCAAGCCATTGTGCTTTTTCAACACACGTGAGCCTGTATATTGAGCTGAGATTTCTCTCCCTGAAAAACATACTCAAGATTTTCAGATAAATAATTTTTATGTAATCTTCAAAATACGGTGCTTATATTTCATAGGATGCTTGCCTCGTTCAGTGCACAGAGTGACTGTGCTTGGTTGTTATAAAGATTATTTGTGTAGGCTCCCAGCTCCTTTCTCCCTGAAGTCAGTGTATGTGTCGTGAGTGATGTAGGGATGCAGAAGGAGAAGGAATTCTCTCCTGGTTAGTGTGAAGCCAGCTCTGGTAAGGACGTTGCCTGTCCAAGAAATATGTGTGAAAACCAATGAAAACAGCTTTTCACAGATGCCTATTAATTCTCATTCTCATTTTCTGGGCACCTGATATGAAACTGTGTAGTTTTAACTTAAGGGAGGTGCCAAACACTCAGACCTGTAATTTAGATACAGAGCTGAGCAGCAATAAGTCTGGGGAGATAAACCCAAGATTTAATTGTCTCCATGTTCACCTGCTAATGAATTTTTGTCTCTATTCCCCATCTTTAAAATTTCCATAGTAATAATAAGTAACTTACGAAAGCACTATGGAAATAGATCAGTGACTGTGAAACATTTTTACTTGCTTCCCATTGCAGAACTGCAGAGGAGCTTGTGAGACAAAATTAGCTTTGTTTTTAATCTGAGATTTGAGTCATGTTTGAGAATGAAGGCCTAGTGCTGCAGTATGAAGACAGTAACTATATGTAAAATAAGTAATTATTCATCAATGCCATTTAGCCTGCCTAGCGTGGTGTAGGGTTGCAAGGGAGGAAAAAAACCTGTATTTTGTAAAATCACAGTAAGTGTGTGCAGAGAGACCTGCCCAAGAGCTGAGGGTATTATGTGACTTCTGAGTCCTTGTTTTTTCATTTGTAATAGTGTCCCTTCATCAACGTTATGCAAGTGTGCAAACAGCGTAGAGGTGAATCTAAGCTTGTCTAACATAGTTACATTTTTTTTTATTAGAAAAGGCTGTTTTCTGGCCAGTATCTGCAGCTCACCTTTAATCTCAGAGTTGTGGTTTTAATTTGTGTTGAGATCTTGAACCTCTGCCAAAACCCCAGTCTGTATCCTATTGAAGGGTACGTTGTCCTGAACTAAACGTTTTGGGTGGGTTGTGCTGAATACCGACAGCTTTGGAGTTACGAGGTCTTGACAGTTCTGGCTGTTGAATTGATTTGTTTTTGACGGCGGCGGTCAAGGTCCCTTTTTTGGTTTTGACATCAGCTTTGGCTGTTGGTGTAGATGGTTTTAATCCTTTAGCAATACTTGCAAACCATTGAGTGTGAAATGGTCTCGCCAGGAGGAGTGAGTGCTGTCTGTAGCCCTTGTAAGGGCTTGTGTTGGAGTGGAAAAGTGTGGATCTTAACTGAACGTTGGTATTGCTCACTGTAGATGGAGGGATAACTTCTATTGTGGGTTGTACTTCTGTACACATAACAGCTTAGATCACTATCATAATGTCAAATAAAGTTTATTGCGAAGTCTAGACATTTTATAAAGTAAAAGCCACCAGGCATGTGGCTTGATTTACTGAGTTCATTCTTACTCAAGCTCAGTAGGGGCATGGGGGGGAGTTGTGGGCTAGCACAGGGGAAGCAAATTTCAGGTGCGTAAGCAGCTAAAAACCCCTAAATCTTTACAAACTTTTAGAAAGAAGGCATAGTATGCCTGAGATTTCCCTGGATGTGAGCAAAATATTTGTCAGATGCTAAATTTCTCCTGGGAAAAATGTGCTATGGCTTTCCTACTGCTTTGCTGGACAAAGGAGTGCCTATTGCATCTGCAGTACCTAAAACTAAATTTGGTGGGTTTTCCAATCTTTCTATAACTAAAATATTGCTGTGAGTCTTATAATTTCTTGGCAGTCAGGCACTGCAGAATTGGTACTGGGTGCTTGCTTGTCCTCTGTACAATATGGAGATGAATGTAATTGCTTTTGTTTTTTTTTTTTTCCCCTCTACCTTCCTTTCTACCTGACTGTCGTTTAGGTCAACTGGAATACTTCTCAAGTCCCGTGCAGCAGGTTTCTCTCAGGAAACCACTCTTGTTTGTTCTGGTGGATGAACAGCTTGGATACTGCAATGGCCACTGTTTTCAAAGTCGCACAGTTTGTCTCGCAGACCCTAGCATTGGGTCACCCGGTAGGTTTTTCTGTCGGTGATCTTATATGCCATAGAAAGCAGATGTTAATGTCTTTACACATGTATTATTATACTTACTATAATTCATTTTTTCCCTTCCAAGCATCATCTTAACGTCTGACAGGCTCCCGTTGTTGGAAACAATGGTTTTGGATGATCTACCTAACTTAAAAGATACATATGCCTCCTTGTACTCCTCAGCTATGGAAGACTTAGAGGTGGATTTTGATTCAGGACTGGAGGAAGATGAACTGAAACAGGAGGCTGCTCCTGAGGATTCCACAATCTTTGTAGCTTTTAAAGGAAATATAGGTGACAGAGACTTTGAGCAGAAACTAGATACCATACTGGAGAATGTGCCTGGCCTTTTACACATGGGTAATGTACCTTCTTGTCATTTTTAAACTGTCCTTAAAAATGTCCTTATTTACCTAGTCAGGGTACTTGTACAAAGAAATAATTTTTTCGAATTACTTAGTTTGTAATAAGATTTGTTGGGTTGTTCTTAGTAAATGTGGGAGCTGTTCTTCTCAGAGACACAGAGTACAAGTTTCTGCAATTATTTTATTGTTTAAAACTGATTTCATTAGTAAATGTACTCCTATTCAGTTCCCATGTTTTACTTGTTTTTTTTCTCTTTCGTTGCCCTCCATTACACATTGTTGTGTTATATGAAAGTGAAACCAGACTTGTCCACACAGATGTCTTTTACTACCAAACCCATCCAATTTAAACCACTGCAGTTATCTGAGAATTGGTTCACGCTCAAGTAACTGTGTCAATTCAAGATGTTACTGCCCCTTTGCAGCTACATCAACCTACACTACCTTATTTTATTTTTTTTTTCTGATGGGGGACATGGAGTGCTTTCACTTACCCCTGTATGCCCGCCAAGCTCTAGGGACAGCTGTGTAGCTAGTGAGTGATAACAGGCTTTTGGGACAATAACGTGTTTTACCAGCACATCTAGATCTGGAAAAAAGCATCTGTCCACTGTCTGAGCATCTTTGCAGGGGGTCTTCTGATGATTACTTAGAGCTGCTCAGTTATGTAGTCTTGCTTGTAGAAGTACAGTCTTTCATAAGACAGCCCTCCCTTGGTAAGGGTGCAGTGTTGTGGTGTTTTGGGTCAGTGCTTGGATCAATGATATGCTCCCTCCCCACTGCCAGTTTCCCCAGCAGTGCCCCTCATCTGATGTTACTTGAACAGGCAGGTTAAGGGCTTAATTTCTTGCCATTAGTACAGTTTGCTATAGAAACAGATAAAGCCAGGCAGGTTGCCTTAAGTGCAGTAACAGGAACGTACAGCCAGAAGAGCCTTAGAGACTACGACCACAGCAGCACTGATCTGACTTGGCATGATGTCATATAGCTGCAGTCTAAAAGCCACGTAATTGCCCATACACTCTCTCTCCCCGCCTCTTTCTGCTGTTTGTGAACCAAGCTTTTCCTGATAACTATAGGTGCCATCCCAGCATGCTGCTCTTCTGTTGCATGGTGTTTTGAAATCACGCCATGCAATGAAGAATCCACCTTTCTTCTTCAGGCAGGCAGTCTTTGTGTTTAAACAAAACTAATTTTCTAGACTACATTTTAAAATGCTCATTGCGTTGCTTGTTTTTTCAATAATGTAAAATACCTTTTCAGAAAAACAGCCTATGACTTCTGAATAACCAGACTGAATTTCTTTGTCACTTTGTTCTTTTCTTTCCATTTTGTCCAGCTGTAGTCAGTTGGGTCTGGTGTCAGTTGTTGGGGTCCTTGCTGTTATCTCTCGGGGAGGTAAAAAAGCTGGGATAAAACAAAAATACTGTGAAGAAACACTACTGGTTTGGGCTGTATCTTATAAACAGTTCAAAGTAGACATAAAACTAATAGATAGTTACTGGTGTGAAAGGATATGTGTTAATACCACAGATGAATTGCATAGTTTTTGAATGGAAACAAATCTGTAGCTGTATGGAGTTGGTTTTGTTATATGGAGGCATCTGCATGCTGGGTTTGTTATAAATATTAATGGCAAGATTAATAAACGTGATTCAGACCTCAGCTGAGAAATCAGAAAGCAAATTTTAAAAATCAGTGTCAAATTAATGTAAAAATTATCCATGTGACAAGTTATTTAAACCGATCCAGAGCAAAATAGGATATTCAGAATATCGAGTTAGTAAATAACATTGGTTTAGACTTGGCAGATGCAGTGTTTGAAAAACGAGAAACTCTGGTACAATATCTAGAAATCCTGAAACTGATAATGCAATTTTTGTATGTAAAATATTGGAACATTAATAACAGTAAATACGGGACTGTTCAAACCTCCACAAAAGGAGGTTTTAAAACTACTCCTGTCATGTTTCCAGCCAAAAATGTGCTTGTAGTTAGGAAGAGGGTGAATTTAATAATACCATTACTGTAGTAGCAGAAGGGACTTGATGAATTAGTTATGGACAAGCGATTCCTATACAGGAATAAATTATTGGCATTCTTAAATGACATGTTCTTCAGAATCAAAAAGTTAGCAAACTTCTAGTAGATCTGGTGTTACAGTGGAAGAACTGTCTGATTAAAATTTGGGCCAGTGTTTACTGTTTTCAAAGGGACTTCCTTTTCACAAAGCTAGAAACTAGAAGATTATAAACCTGTATTAGGAATATATTTTTCATTATCCTTAAATGCATTTTGTAGCAATAATTTAATTAGGTACCACTTCAGATTAATATATCCAGTGTGACCACCCTACCTTTTTGCTAATTCCCACTTGTTACTTTTAAAACAACTGATGTACATAGAAACACTCGTGTAGAATAGGTTTTCAGAAGACCTGCAACTAAATATTTTGCATGACTTTAATGTGCTTTTTTGCAGTGGATTGAGTATGTCTGTTCTCAAAAACTAAATAATATGGTAGAAATTAATGAAATACTGCTAGGACACTGTTGGCACTGGCCTTCTAAAACAAAAGATGGTTTTGCAAGCACTTGCAGAGCAAATTTTTCAAGAATGAGTGTTTCATTCTTGTAGTAGTGGTTTTTTTTTTCTACACATCTGTCTGGTTGAGTAACAGACTTAGTAAATCTGTTTTATTAGATATTTTCATATCTTTCCAAAGTAGTTTATCCACAGAATGTTTCAATTTTTGAGTAATATTATCAAGTGATTGTGTAGGCTATTGCATTGCTTATCAATTGGGTAGGTTTTATGTTGCTGATTTTTGGAAAATACCCGAAGTGTTTTGGCAGTACCTGTCACTGTACCGATACTGATGGGGAAATCTGCCGTACCTGCATCTAACCACTCATCATTTTCAAAGCCAAATAATGGCTTCAGTTTTCTCAGCTGTGCTTTTTTTACCAAGTTATTTCATTGTACGTATTTGAAAACTGCCTTTGCACTGACTGACTGTTTTTCTTTTAAGAATCCAACAAGTTAAAACTGCAGAAGATAGAGCCTTGGAACAGCGTGCGCGTTACCTTCAATATACCCCGAGAAGCTGCAGAGCGGCTGCGAATTCTGGCTCAGAATAATAACCAACAGCTTCGTGACCTGGGAATTCTCTCAGTTCAGATTGAAGGTATTACACACCTAATTTGCTTCCAAAGGCATTAAGCTAGAAGTTAAGCATACTCAATATACAATTCTGTGTACTTGGTTAGTGTTGCAAAACTTCTAATTTAGTAATTTGAAGAGCGACTTCAGTGAAAAGGTAGCTCAAGACTTATTCTTTCAAGAATAGGTTTAATAATAAAATGATAGCTGAAAATCCTCTGAGCATCAGGAAGCCTCCTGAAAAATGTTTGAGTGTTAGCTAGCAAAATGTGCCCTCATTTTTCTTCCCTAATTATTTCATAGGCTTTCTTAAAAACACGTTTTCAGAGGATTTCACAATAAAAATATCCATTCTGGACAATTGTCCAAGAGCACACTTGGGATGAAACTGAGGGCATTTTGTCCTTGTCATGGTGTGTGTTCTTCTTAAAACTGAAATCCAGAAGATGAGGGCAGTACAATGCATAACTGTCCTTCTGAAGTGCATGTTACAGGTGAAGTTTGTTCTTCCTCCGTGACATCTTTTAACTGTCCTTTTGAAAATGTCTGTATTCTGCTTTTCTGTGTATCATTCAGTTCACCCAAATGGTGCATTACTTTTAGGGGAAGGTGCTATCAATTTAGCTTTAGCTCAAAACAGAAGTCAAGATGTCCGAATTAATGGGCCCCTGGGAGCAAGCAACTCAGTGCGAATGGAAACAGGGTTTCCCATGCAAGGGGGACAAGGTAATTCCTTTGGTTTTTATTTGTTTAGCTTTATACACTTTGAAATTTGTTACTAAGCTAATAATAACATTTTACTGATTATAGCAGCTATTGTTTGCAGAATTATAATTGCCATTTTAATTAATGTGTGTTCTTGTTACTGTGCTGTCAAACCGTGTCCCACATTTTGTAAACTAAATAGTTGACTGCATTTTGTCCCACAAACATTGGAGTGATCTGGGTGGGGCAGATTGGTTTGTTTGGGGCTTTTTTGAGGGTTTGGTGGTTTGGTGTTTGGTTTGTTGGTTTTTTTTTTTACACATACAGACTGTTAAAGCTGTAGAGTCTAATGTAGTGAATTCACTTTGAAATGTGCACAAATTATCACAGTTTTCTGTTTGTCTACCTTTATGAAAATGAGCATAAGCCTTTACTCCGTGTACAATAATAAACTATTTTAGGTTAAATCCATTTTAATTATGGAAAGACAGGACACTGTCATTATTAGTTTCTCTCTTTATTTTCTCATAAACTTTTGAGATCTGATCATAGTGAATTAATTTTCACGGGGAGGTGTGGTTTTACTAAGCTGCATTTTAGAGCATTGTATACGCATGATAAGTAATTTTTAACTACAGAAGTCAGATTTTATGAAGAGTTAAAGTTACTATGTAATTTATTTTAATAGCTGAATCATAAGGCAAAATAAACTAATTAGTATCTTAGTAAATAGGATTTAAAGCAAATAAGAAAACTGGGAGCATTTTTTGTTAGACTTAATGTAAGATGCATGTGTGGCTGTTGATGAGAAGGAATAGAACATTTCACCTTTGTAGGAACCTGATTAAACAGTATTTAAATCATTGTGCTTAACAAGGAATGTAAAACATTTAAAGAAAGGTTTGCTTTGAAAGTGGCTGCTCTAATCGTCACTGTGATGATCATAAGCTTCATTTCCTGCCTGCAGGTCAACAATATAAGTGTGAATAGTATAAATATAACCAACAGGACAACAATATAAACTGTTTTACAAAACAGCAGCCTGTGGAAGTGAAACATTGACATTTTTCTCTCTTACAACCCCTCAGTTACTTTCTAGTATGTGATTTTGCAAAAACCTTACTGCATGTATTAAGTTCGATACAATCTTGTCACTCGGTGACTTCAGTGGCAAGTCAGGCTCAAATAATTCATGAGTCGGTGGTGTTTTCTTCTATAGCTTTTTAAAAAGTTTGATGCTAAAGGAAAAGCTGCAGCATGATGTTAAGTTGCTTGTTTTATACCAGGGAATCTAACCTCTCAGACACAGATAGGTGTCCTCGGGTTATTTCACACAAACAGTTCTAAAAGTCTAAAGAAATACAATTTTTTCTTGTAAAAAGAATAATCTGAAGTTCTTATCTATGTAAAAACTGCAACACTTGATAATTTTTATGTTTATTTTTTAAGGTTTAATAAGAATGAGCAATGCTGCAGCTGTCATGATGTCCCAGAGTGGAAATGTGCCCTCCTCTATGGTGGCAAGTGGTGCTAGTGCTGAGCTGCAGCCAAGAACACCTCGGCCTTCCTCACAGCCAGGTGGTAAAATTTAGTCCCAGTACTGACCTGAAAATGTTCTTGAATTTTTATTCTTCAGCACACAGGCTTGAGTGTGTACTCATAAGAGCACTCCAGAATTGTCCTGGAGTATTTCCCCTGCCCTTTCTGGGAGTTACTCTTTCTGTGCAACCCTCCCTGCCCCCATTAACCTGGTAAAACTTTTCAAATAATTTGGGTGCCTCATAAGTCACTTAGCTTGCTTGGTATTTTGTTCAAATGCATTGAGCAGTGGCAGTGGTATTTTTGCAGTAGAACTGTTGTGACTGAGCTTTATGTTTAGATAAAGGTAAGAGAAGGATTGGTTGAATGAGGCAGATGTCTCTGGTAGGAAGCAAATGCACCAAACTGAGCACAAGTGCTTTTCAGGATGGGTAGGTAGACTGGAAGTTTAAGGATTGGAAATCTGGGAGGTGTGAATGTTTAGGGTTTATTCTTCACAGTTCTGCCAATACAAGTTACTTGCATTTTGGGACTACAGAAAAAGAGAGGGGTTTATTACTTGTCCCTCCATAAAATGGTGGCAGTACTTGCCAACTTCTGTAGATCTCTGCAGTATTTATTCTGACAGCATTTTTCATAAATATTTTAAATATTCTGGAAATATTAGTTTATGATACTACCTTAATTCCTTGTTATGCCATTCTTTTTAACTGGTAGAGGTAGTAGCCGAAACTAAGGGGTTACACATGCAAACTGGAGGATGAGAGGCTGGAGAGCAGCCCCGCGGAAAGAGATCTGGGGGTTTGGGTTGATGGCGAGTTGAGTAAGAGTCAGCAGTGAGCCCTGGCAGCCAAAAGGGCCAGCCCTGTCCTGGGGCGCATCAAGCACAGCGTCACTGGCCAGTCGAGGGAGGTGACTGTCCCGCTCTACGCTGCACGGGCACGGCCCCACCTCGAGCACGGGGAGCAGTTTTGGGCGCCTCAGTATACGAAGGACATCGAACTACCAGAGGGTGTCCAGAGGAGGGCGACCAGGATGGTGAAAGGTCTCGAGGGCAAGACTTACGAGGAGCGGCTGAGGTCACTTGGCTTGTTCAGCTTGGAGAAGAGAAGGCTGAGGGGTGCCCTCATCGCAGTCTACAACTTCCTCAAGGGGGGCAGCGGAGGGGGAGGTGCTGATCTCCTCTCTCTGGTGACCAGCGATAGGACACGAGGAAATGGAATGAAGCTGCGTCAGGGGAAGTTCAGATCGGACATTAGGAAAAGGTTCTTCCCTGGGAGGGTGGTGGGTCCCTGGAACAGACTCCCCAGGGAAGTGGTCACAGCACCAAGCCTGTCAGAGTTCAAGGCGCGCCTGGATGATGCTCTTAGTGGTGTGGTGTAGTTTTAGGTAGTCCTGCGAGGAGCAGGAGTTGGACTCGATTATCCTTATGTGTCACTGCCAGCTTGAGATACTCTCTGATTCTATGATTCTGAGTATTAGGAGGCGTACATTAATCTGTAGCGACAAGCGCTGTGGAGCTATCGTGCTTTATTGTAGAGGTTATAAATTGATAAGACCTGGCTTCTCAGGATTCCTAAACATTTTGAAAACTTTTAGAGCATTGCCTGTTCTGTCTGTTGGAGAAATTGAAACACTGGAACATGAATTTTCATGCAGAGTAAGCAAATGCAAGCAAGCAATTTACCCTTTCTTGTTTTGGGGTCGATTTTGTCTACAGTAGGTTATTTTTTTTACTTTTTTTTGCTATTTTAATAGATGCAATGGACCCACTCTTATCTGGGCTAAATATCCAGCAGCAAAATCATCCATCTGGATCTTTAGCTCCCCAGCTCCATTCAATGCAGTCAGTTCCTGTAAACAGGCAGATGAACTCAGCCAACTTTCAGCAGCTCCAGCAGCAGACGCAGTTGCAGACACGTCCTCCCCAGCCACATCAGCAGCCACAGCAGGGTATTCGACCTTCATTTACTTCACCAGCACAGGTTCCAGTTCCCCCTGGCTGGAACCAGCTTCCTTCTGGAGCACTTCAGCCTCCTCCAACCCAGGGAGCATTGGGTACCTTGACAGTAAACCAGGGTTGGAAAAAGGCCCCATTGCCTGGACAAATGCAGCAGCAACTTCAAGCAAGACCATCTCTAGCAACAGTACAAACTCCTACTCATCCTCCACCTCCATATCCTTTTGGAAGCCAGCAAGCTTCCCAGGCTCACTCAAACTTTCCCCAAATGAGCAATCCTGGCCAGTTTACTGCTCCTCAAATGAAAAGCCTTCAGGGAGGGCCCTCACGGGTTCCTACGCCACTGCAACAACCCCACCTGACCAACAAGTCTCCTGCTTCCTCTCCCTCCTCCTTCCAGCAGGGATCTCCTGCATCATCTCCAACAGTTAACCAGACGCAGCAGCAGATGGGACCAAGGCCTCCCCAGAGTAGCACGCTTCCCCAGGGATTTCAGCAGCCTGTCAGTTCTCCTAGTCGTAATCCTATGGTGCAACAGGGGAATGTACCCCCCAACTTCATGGTGATGCAGCAGCAAAACCAAGGTCCACAAGGTTTACACCCTGGTTTAGGAGGTAAGAAGTACTGAGACCTTCTTTCATTTTTAAAAAGAAAAAAAATGGCTAGAACTAATGTTGCTGTTTCTTTTGAAAAGATCCTTTAAAAGACAGAACAAAGGCATAGACTGAGTATAAAGTGGGTATGGGTGAACCTGCACCAGTATCACTTCATTTCTACTTCCTCTGTCCAGCAGTGTCACGGCGATAACCTAAGGGTAGACTGTGGGCCACTGCAGAAAGAAACTGCTGTATATGGTTGGTGGTTATGGCTGCCAGTCGTCCTCTTGACAGTTCTTGTTGCCTTTAAGCAAGTTCAGGATATTCAAAGATGGTGTGGGGTTTTTGTTTTTGTTTGGGGTTGTTCTTTTGAGGGGGATTTTTTTTTGAGAAAGAGTGTGTTAAGAACAAATGAACATTTTCTTTCTCTCTTCAGCTTCCTCTGTCACCATTTACATTTTCTACTACAGAAGTGAGGCGTTATTTTGCATCTTCCTTTCTAAGTTGTGGATGTCTCTTCTTGACTCTGTCTGTATTTGTCATCAGTTTCTTCCCGTATAAAAGAGGAAAGAGCTATTATTGCCATGCTGTTGTACTCCCTATTCTAAAATTAAGAGGTCAAGGGATGTTTTGAATTCCCCTTTGGCTGTGTTGTCTTTAGTTTTCTCCTCAGACCTCTGCACTCACATCTTTTACTTACTAGAATTCTTCTCTAACAGGGGAGGAATTTCATTTGTCAATCCCAAGATCTCTTTTGTGTCCTTGGTGGTTTTTTTCCCCTTGAGCTTTTTGTACTTCTGTGCCAGACTTCTAGCACTTCTCTGCTCACTCATTTGTTCATCTTTCTCTTGAATGGCTGCTCTCAGATACCCATACACAAGCTCTTGCTTAAACCTTTGAAATATTTCCTTTCTGTACTTATAAATTATAAGCCGTATTCTTTGTCCACCTACACACACACATACATATATTAGTTTCTTGCATTCTCACATTGTACGTCTGAAGTCTGTCCGAAATCTGTTCTTACAGGTGTAAGGAATACCCGTTTCTTGGTCTGCTGATCTGGACAAGCTTCTTGTTTTCACTCTTTGTACCATGGGTCTCATTTGAATTCAGATGAATTGTCTCAGTTTCGAGGTTCTCCTCTTCCAGACTGTTCTTGGGATCTGCCAGTGCCCTATAGTTGGTATATCTGATCTTGTCTCCATCTGGAAGCAGTTATTTATTATTTAGTATAGTCACATTTCCCTACGGTTTTGCCTCACCAGCCATATGTCCCCACCAGGAATCATTTTCTCCAGGTAGCATATCTGTGACCTCTAGATAGTATAACCCCTGTATTCTTCTTCCTTTCTAAGTAAGCCTACTACAAACAAAACCCTATTTTTTTTAGTTAAAAATGACACCCAAAATAAACTATCAAAATACATTATTTGGACTCACTGTAGACCTGATTGCTAAAATCAGTAATCCTGCTGTGAGCTGTATCCTCAGCTGATTTAAAAAGACAGGATTCTGTTGGTTTCAGCAAAGCTGTGTTGCTTCCACTTGCTGAGATTTTTGCCTGGCTTCTGTGCATGCTCGCTCATTCCTCGCTGCAATTTATGTGTTCATTTTAAGTTGTAATTATGGATCTTTCCATTTTCAAACCATCTTATGTTGTGTTAACTAAGTTGTAATTATGGATTTTTCAATTTTTCAGCCATCTTGCATTTAAAGGTTTGGTGTAAATGAATACATTGAAACGCTTCCCACTTCACCTAGTTTTTAGCAAATCAGAGTTTGTATTAGATCTGGGAGTAGGTCAAGTTTCTCAGTTCAAGCATTCCTACGTGCAAAACTTTCCTAAAAGTTTAGCAGAACTAAAATTAGAGTCTGGTGATGTGACGTTTCAAGAAGTCTGTGTTCCATATTTGCAGATGCGTCTTGTTGTTTGACCTGTAAACTTGATTATCTTGAAATATCGATTACAAACCTAAGACCAGATTAATTAACACAAGCAGTACAATTGAGCATGCAAGAAAGGTGTAACTGTAGAAGGAACCAAAGTCAAATTCTGTCTGTGTATCGTGGGGTCAGAAAAATAGAGGAAAGAGTTGCTTCTGGGTCTGTGGCATCGTCTATTTGACACAGTGAGTTAAAAAGAAGTGGGTTCTGTTAAATCCATTTATGCTGCTGCTCACATTGGTAGGTAGAGGGAAGGTTTTGCTCTCTGTCCCAGGGCAGCAGTGATGTTTTGATATGTCAAAGTGTGGGCATTGTGCCAGATAGGGGCCTGATAGAATTACTTGCTCTCGCAGTAAGGAATAGCAGGGTTACTTCAGTGAGCAGCCGCTTTGTGCTCTGGACATGCTGCCTCATGAGGTTACTCAGCCCAGTTTGGGTTGAGAAGTTACTGTGAGTGTGCGTACACACTGCAACAGTGCAAAGGAGTGCTAAGGAGCATCTACCTGGTGTGTAATGGTGAGAGTTGTCGTTGAGAGGAGCACATCACTGTAACAAAAATGCAAGTTATTTGTGTTTGCATACATGGAGTAAGTTAAGGGCCTGATTAGAGTTGAGATGCACTAGACAAGAAAACAGCAAACTCTGTTACTTTAATTTCTAGTTTCTAAAAAGTCAAACATGGACGTTTCGCCTTCTCTGTGGGGTAAGTTTTTGTACTTAAATTACAGTTTGAACTGAGTCATAGTAGCTTGTTACGTGGAATTATTGCACAGATAAGAACTATAAATGCCTTCAGTGGGTTTCGTATATTGGCAAAAACCACTTTCTGCCTAAACCTGCAATGCGTCAGTACAGACTCAAAGGTATTCTTCCTATTGTACTCCAATTAGAGATTTTCTCCCTTTTTTTGTTCCTGTTTTTTATACTTACTAATAAGAAAAATCTTGTGTTCAGGAATGCCCAAGCGCCTTCCCCCGGGGTTCCCTGCAGGCCAGGCCAACCAGAACTTCATGCAAGGTCAGGTGCCTTCCACAGCTCCAGGAGCACCAGTGAACAGCGGAGCGCCGCAGCTGCAAACTAGCCAAAACGTGCAGCACACAGGTCTGTTTGGAATGTGGTGTGCCTCAGTTTTTTCTTTTTTGTAGAAAATGACGCCTTTACTTGTTTAACACAGATACCAAAACATTAAACCCTAGGCATTAATAGGGAGTTAGCTAGCTGGAGCTGCAGGGGCATTCTGTGTGTATTGCTGAATGAGGAAAAGAAGAGCAGGAGGCTGGTCGTGTTTTTCAAACAACCCAGCTGTTATTGATGAGGCCTGTGGTACTAGGATCCAGAAGTACCTGTTAAGAAATTGTATGGAAGTAGCACTGAAATTTAGAAGCTAGGGGTAATAAAGATACAACACAAAAGGAACTTCTTGTCCAGGAAAAAAAAAACAGCAAAGGAGTGTTATTATCTTAGAAGCAGAAAACAAAATAATCTTGTTCTGCTTTGAAAAGGTTATTTATTAGTTCCTTTGAAAGTTTTGGAAGTCTACTTACAGTCAGTCCTGTAAAAATTAAATCTTTAGTTCACAAATGTCTCCATTTAACAGTTCAGTTATTAGTCCTTTATCTGGATTGTGGATACCCCGATAATGTCATTTCATCAGTACTCCATGTGTATTTATGTTTTAACCCATTATAAAATAACCTCAAGGTTTGAAGCTTATCTTGGTTAGGAATTATTCTGTTGAGTTAGGTGATATCATGGAAGATTTTCAAACTTACGTACAGATAACAACTGAAATTAAATTTCTGTTACATCTTCTGCAGTGGAGTACATGGAAAGTACCAGTCTAAGTGTTTATTTTGAGAAATATGATGTTCTGTTTTGACAACTAATGTGTATCTGTAGCATCACATGTTTCATCACAGGACTGCAAATATGTCAGATATTCCAGTTCATTGGAAAAGGGAGGAAGACAATTTTGGAGTACTTACTCAACATCAAAAGTTGTGAAAACTCTTATACCACTCCAATCAGTTTCTTACTGGCATTTTTTTTTTTTTTAAGGTGGCCAGGGATCTGGACCTCCTCAAAATCAGATGCAAGCACCACATGGCCCACCAAATATGATGCAGACCAATCTAATGGGACTTCATGGAAATATGAACAACCAGCAGGCTGGTGCTAGTGGGGTGCCACAAGTTAACATGGGCAACATACAGGGACAGCCTCAGCAAGGACCACAGTCTCAGCTTATGGGAATGCATCAGCAAATTGTATCCTCTCAAGGACAGATGGTAAACATTCAGGCTCAGGGATCGCTGAACCCTCAAAACCAGATGATACTTTCTCGAACTCAGCTCATGCCACAAGGCCAAATGATGGTGACGCCACAAAACCAAAATCTTGGTCCTTCTCCCCAAAGGATGACCCCACCCAAACAGATGATTCCCCAGCAGGGACAACAGATGATGTCCACACACAATCAGATGATGGGACCTCAGGGCCAGGTCTTGTTGCAGCAAAACTCGATGATGGAGCAGATGATGACCACTCAGATGCAAGGAAATAAACAGCCTTTTAGTACTCAAAACCAGTCCAATGTTATGACGGGGCCAGCTCAACTGATGAGAGGACCAACCCCAAACATGCAAGGAAACATGGTGCAGTTCACTGGGCAGATGATGGCACAGCAAGGCCCTGTGAATGGTAATCCTTCTCAGGTTATGGGAATTCAAGGGCAAGTTTTAAGACCCACTGGACCTGGTCCTCACATATCTCAGCAACTTGGGGATACTACTACTACAGCAAATAATGATGTGAACTTGACACAGATGTTACCTGATGTTCCTGTGCAGCAGCCAAACATGGTGCCTTCTCATATGCAAGCAATGCAAGGAAACAACAATGCTTCAGGGAGTCATTTCTCTGGCCATGGGCTGCCTTTCAATACGGGGTTTAGTGGAACACCAAATGGGAATCAGATTTCCTGTGGGCAGAATCCTGTTTTTCCTGTCAATAAAGATGTTACGCTCACAAGTCCACTCTTGGTTAACCTTCTTCAAAGCGATATATCAGCAGGACACTTTGGTGTGAACAACAAACAAAATAATCAGAATGCCAACAAGCCAAAGAAGAAGAAGCCTCCAAGGAAGAAGAAAAATAATCAACAGCTAGAACAAACAACGTAGGTTTAATATTGCATTGTTTTTATAAGGGGCATGGGGAAGCTCCACAGGCAACTTGTCAATATTTGTTCATCAAGTATGTGAAAGGACCTGTGTTATTTCATATTCTAGCCATTTCTCTCAAGAGTTAAATGATAACCCACTGGCAAGTCTGCCACTGAAAAGTTCATTCATGATTAAAAAAAACCATGCAAACATCCCAGCTCAGTTATAAACCCAATTATAACAGCACCATTCTTTACATTTACTGGGTGGAGGAAGTGTAGAATGTGGCAGATGGTGCCACAGCCCTTGGAAGAGGAGGCTGCCTTTTTTAAACAGTCTGACAGCCACGATCAAAGGTTGTGAAGTAGTTTCAGAAGAATTAGAAGACTCCATATAACATGTGTGGTAGAGATTTTGGAGGGGTTTCCTGAATTATATGTGTATCCTGACATGTTTCTGCCTGAAACTGGGCTGGATTTCTCTCTTAGTTGAAGCTGCAGCTAGAATTTAGAGGGAGGAATCTGGTACTTTCTGGGTATGAGGATAACAAGCCCAAGCAGTGCTGGTCTTTGTGGCATAGGAGAGATTGGGAAGAAAAAAACCCCACAACTTTTGAGAGGGAAGAGGCAAATAGATAATACTGAGAGATAATGAGTGAATGTACCTGTTGAGTGGAAATACAAGATTGCTGAATCTCTTCATTCCTCTTTGACCAGCATATTCTTCATTGGCCAGCTGTCCCGTAACCTTTTGCTGTTGACAGTCTACTAATACCAGCGCAGAGTGGTAGACTACTGCTGCCGTACCATTATTCAGCTAAAATGGTAAAGGCAGATATGCTGTATCTAATTATTCTGATGGTGCAGATGAGCCACAGGGGCACGGACAGGAATCCTCCTGATAGAACTTCTGGGAATTGTTTCCAGTTTGCTTTAGAAAAAAATGGAGGAACTTTGCACAGAAATTAGAACACAGGAATATCCAGATTTCAAAGTTAAATTCTTAAAAACAAACAAAAAGGAGGCAATGGCATGTTAAGCTACTGGTGTGGCTCTGGTTCCAGCAGTCCCACTCCACTGAATAGTCATTGTAAGTCTTTAACCTGAAGTTTATACCTTTTCATGAGACAGATGTCCAGTTCAGTGCAAAGAGTGGATCACATTCAAGTACTAAGTACTGTTCAATATTTTATTTTTTTCCTTGGTTATTCAGTGCGTAGCCCCAACCTGTATTTTCTGCACAATGTCAAGATTCCTTCCTGAAGGTGGAATTTATTTTCTCATGGATATTTTGGTTCTGACTGAAACTACTCACATCATCTGTAGCAAGTGATCTTTTGTGACAATTGTTAATTGGCTTAACTAGTACCAAAATAAAATGCAGGAGCTGTTATGTGCCTTTTACAGGTGCAGAAATGCTGCATAGCCAAGGTAAAGCAAAGCAAGCTAATTTAATAGGCCTTGAAAAAAGTCTTTTAACTACCTGCTATATAATTATATGTGGTCATGGTATGGCCTATCGTCTCAACACTGCTGCAAAACAGGCCATGTGATTTCAGATTAAATCTGAAGGAGTGCACAGTCTCAGGCCAGCTGTGAAAAGTAACTCAGCTAGAACCAAGTGGCCAACGTGTGGATAGACTGCAACTTCAGGGTGACTTGGAAACCGTAACGGAGGTACCAGCTCGTCTCTTGCAGTGTGTGTCTCGTTATGCCTCGTCAGCTTCTGAAATGCGTAGGACAGGGCTCGTGCGTGCCGGTCACGGATAGCCACGGCCCATCCTGCTGCGGGGCTGCCACAAGGAGCAGGGCAGGCCTGCAGGTGACGATGTCTCAAGCTTTTTAGCTGTGGTAGTCATTGGCTACATGGAAGGGAGGTATGTGGGGGCACGTAGGTGTCTTCATTTTGCCGTTCCAGAAATTTTAAGTGCAAGTAATTTGTCAAGAGTGGGTTGTAACAGTATATTGCACAAGGTAGTGTCATGTGGTCCAGTTGTAAAGAATAGTAGCAGCATCATGGTAGAATGTGAGTCTTCCTGATTTTTATACATTAGATCCTGCAAAGAGCCTCAAATAAATAGCAAGCAGATATTTTCCTGTTGTTCACCCCACATTCAAAGCTATCCAGATGTCTTTCAAACAATAACAATGTCTTATTTTCCTTTGTATCAAAAGCATTCATGTTGCATAGCCACTACCCAACTGCAATTCGTTTAGTACCCCTAGGCACTGCTGATAATTTGCAGCAAAGTAAAATATGCAAACCTTGTGTCACTATTAATCATCTGCATCTTTCATGGAACGTTGGGAGGTTTTTTTGCCCCAAATCAAAGACAAAAATGGTCTTGTATTTCTAGGTAGGAAAGCTCTGGTGCTATGTGTGAAAAATAAAATGCTTCAATTCTAAATAGATTCCAATAAAATAATAGTGATCACTACTGTAGCGAGCTGTCTTGCCATGGAAATGACAGAGGATTCAGAGGGGGTAGGTGAGTTGGCACTCTCTTCTGAAAAGAAAAATCCATTAATCATTAAATAAAACCCTTGTTGGTCTTACTAATGATCACCCAGCTTCAGTGTGGCCCAGGAATATCAGTAAATGGATATATAAAGCTCTCCTCAGACCTTACAAAGCCTCACAAGATTTTTTGCTTGGTAAAAAGTTTTCACAATAAAAGAAGCCTAAATTACAGCTTTTCTGTTGAGCTATGACAATTCAAAAGAATTCTTAGCTCTTAAATAAGGCTTTTAATCAGATTTCAGTGTGCTTAACAAAGGAAATACCACCTTGTACTTACTCTATCACTTCAATTTTCAGTGAATGTTCTCTTGCCATTGCTACCTGCAGAATTCTGCTTTGGCACCTGATATGGATTAGTATTTTGTTTCGTAATGGGCTATATATTAATCACTTTATCCTTGCAGGAGCATTAAGAAGGGAGCTATACTTATAAATGTTTTTGAGATTATTCTCCAGCAAAAGGAAGGCAACTGCAATGAGAGCTGGCTGTAATACTTTCCTGCCTTATTCGTTCTCGGCTTCCCTAGCATCATTAGGCAAGCTCAGCGTTTTCCTGTCTTGGAATTGCTGATTCTTTTAAATCTGATTTGCATCGCTTTCTTTTGCGTCAGAAGCAAATAGGATGCTTTTCATCTTGGCTTCTTCCCTGTCATTCTTCCTCAGAAATTTTAGAATTCAGAGCAGCAAACCTTGTGTGGAAATGCAGCTAATTTGATAAACATGCTAAAAATGATTGGTTTTTTTCCCTTAGAAATAATTTCTGAGTTGTAATAATATAGTAACAAAAGTACATTAACAATATGGTTTGTAGACTGAGCCATATTGGAATGTAAATAGGATAAGTGAGCTATGAAAGAGTTTATTCAGCTGACTCTAAAATAGTTTTAAGGGTTTGCTTAATTGAGCAACTCAGCATTGGAACGAAAACCAAGACATTCTGGAAAAGTAGGTTGTTTGAAAGTAATTGCATCTGTTTTCTGAACTTGAAGACTGTAGGTAATGGGATGTAAACTGAGGAAGAAGATGCTAGATGAAATGTGATCGTAGATAAGTTAGTTAATTCTATTAAATACATGCACAACAGTTGTTTATGTTCCCTTGTGCACAGACCGTAAACATCACGTGCACTGGTAGAACAGAAATAGCACAGTCAGTAAAATCACCGCTCACATTCGGATTTGCAGTATCCAGTGTGAAGGGTGATGTGCAGAGGTGATGTGCAGATGGTGAACAGCACTGCAGGAGAAAGAAGTTTTCCTCAAGCAGATTCAGGGAGGTTTTACTGTAGGCCTGGAGGTGACAGTCCCCCTGTACACATGGGGAATGAAACTCATTTAGCATCAGAGGACAAGTGACTTTCTATAAAAGCAGAAGTTATTGCAGAGCTTTGTACCATGTCAGCAGGGCTGGTTCTGCTTGCATCTGTAGTGTAATTTTATTTTTGCACACCTTATTTCAGCATCTGCAGCCCTTTTTTGTTTTGTTTTTGTTGTTGAGTTTTTTGGGGTTTTTTTGTCTTCTGGACTTCTCTCTCCGCTCTGACGAAGGATTTTATATCTGAAGATTGTGCCTGAGAATGCAGCTGGTGGAACAAAGGGTTCGCTTATGACAATGCATGCTGTACCTAATTGTGCAGTTGTTGGTTTGGTTTTTTTGCATCCAGAGCAATAGGAAAGAACAAATATGGAATATTTGTCCCTCTCACACAAACTTCTTGTCTTGTTATTTGTATTCAGAACCTGGGTTTTTTAAATCAGTGATGGTTGCTAAATATGCCCAGTGAATTTCAGCTACATTCAAAATTCAAGTTAGGTTTAAATTTTCCAGCAATTACAGTAGCAGTCCTACAATAACTGCTCTTCTTTGCTAGCAAATAAAAATCATGTCTGTTTTGTGAGGTTTGTACAGCTTGCCTGATTAAACCCATCTGGCAGGAGGTATCTTCTAAGAATTGATTTTGCACCATGATTGTTTTCTAGGTTAAACCTGTTTGTGCTTTGATGCTCTGCATCGGCTTTTATCTAATCTTTAACTGTAGCATTTTTCATCTTCCACCATTAGAAAAAAATCATAAGTGGCAAAATTACAAATTTAAGATTGTATTCACAATTTTAGGCAGTTATTCCAGTTCATGTTGCTGTCAAGGGCTGCAGCTCCTCTGGGTGATTTTGCTGCCAGAATTTTTGTTTATTTGTGGCTGCTAATATAATGCTTCTGGGGCACGTGAATGCTTTTGCTAGTTTTCATCAGATTTATTGGTGGAGGTACCTACAACAACTGCATCACAAAAATTGATGGTGTGCTGGATTAGACAAAAGGTTTAGCTCCAGATGCTTTCCTTGGCAATACTTGCCTGCTCAGCAGCGGTGCTTGGAATGGTTCTGTGTTTGCCCCATTTCTTACCTTTCTTCTCTCTTGGTTTATGTTTTCCCCAGTTCTGACCTGTGAAAGTTCAGGGACTTTCAAGTCACACGCTGCTTTCTGAACATTGGTTAGGTAGTTAATAGGACATTAGGACAGGCCTGGGTCTCTCCATGTCAGCTGTACAGATGCCAGAAACTGTTACTCTCCGGTAGAATTAGATAAGATAGATCTCTCTGCCTTTATATGCTTCAAATTCATATTTTGCTGAAAATTTCTTTTGTCCTTGGCATTTCTGCATGATTCTGCCTCTCTTTGATAACAGTGGGCTTATTTTGATGTCTTTAACGTTAACTCAGAGCTTTTATTATGTAGATCTCCCTGCAGCCTTCATATATTTGTGGAGCCAATAAGCAGTTAAGGTCTTTTCATCTCTCTTTATCTTACATCCTCTGACCACATACAATGATAGCTGTAGAAACTTGCTTTTTTTCTGAGTCTGCAAAAGCTGTCTTGATTCAGTGGAAGTATTGGGCATTGAATCTGAACAATTTTAAATTGTTCTAGAGAGTCTCCTGGAGCATCAAGTACCCCTGGAGAAGGACCTGAGGGTACTGGTGGATGAAAAACTGACCGTGAGCCAGCAATGTGTGCTCACAGCCCAGAAAGGCAGCCATGTCCTGGGCTGCGTCAGGTGTGGCCAGCAGGTCGAGGGGGGGGATTCTCCCCCTCTGCTCCACTCTCGGGAGACCCCCCTGCAGTGCTGGGTCCAGCTCTGGGGGCACCAACATCAGAAAGACACGGACCTGCTCGAGCAGGGCCAGAGGAGGCCACAAAGATGCTCGGGGGGCTGGAGCACCTCCCCTGTGAGGACAGGCTGAGAGAGTTGGGGGGTTCAGCTGGAGAAGAGAAGGCTCTGGGGAGACCTTAGAGCGGCCTCCCAGGACTGAAAGGGGCTACAGGAAAGGAAGGAGGGACTCTTGATCAGGGGGTAGGGATAGGATGAGGGGTAATGGTTTTAAACTGAAAGAGGGTAGATTTAGATTAGATCTAAGGAAGAAATTCTTCCCTGTGAGGGTGGTGAGACACTGGCACAGGTTGCCCAGAGAAGCTGTGGCTGCCCCCTCCCTGGCAGGGTTCAGGGCCAGGTTGGACGGGGCTTTGGGCAACGTGGGCTAGTGGAAGGTGTCCCTGCCCATGGCAGGGGGGTTGAGACTAGATGGTCTTTAAGGTCCTTTTCAATCCAAACCATTTTATGATCACTCGCAGAGTCTCAGTATCCCACAAAGGTCTGTGCTCTGGCAGGTGACATAATATCTGATACGCCAGTGCGTTTTTGCTGTGATGTTAACAGAGGTCTCTGATACCCTGATGTAGTCGCTTCTGGATACGATCCTGGAAGAAATGGTGCTACTATTAAACTAAATTTCTATGCATCTACCCATGATACTTGCTTATCTACGCTGATGTCACAGCAGTATTAGAAGGAAGCCTGTTTAGTTTAAATATATATATCTATATCATTTGAAATAGCCATTGGCATTCACTTAGTTATAAAACTCAGATTCAGGGTAGAAACAAATGTTTAAGATAATACAGCACCAGGCAGTTTGTTTCCTTTTAGGTAGTATTTAAGGCACAGGAGTGACTGCCAGCAGACCTGGGCTCTGTGTTCAAATTTGTCATGTTACACCAGAGGTAGTGGTGCATTTGAGTGAGTTACTTGCAGGTCTGTGAAAAGTGCTGGGAATTACTTACTTGAGTACTTAGCTATGGAAGCAGAAGTCAAATCACTGATGTGAGGGCTGGATCTTAATTGCAATTATTTTTCTTTCAGTTCTTCAGAACCACGTCCAGCTGGCCTGGAGGAGAGTGATCAGTCATCAATGTCTGGAGAACAAGGAATGAATTTAGATAATTCAGGCCCTAAACTTTCAGATTTTGCAAGTAGGCCACCAGGTAGTAGGATTTTTCTTTGGATTATCTGAATGTAATAACTATAAAAGAGCTTTAACTGATCTTTGTGGCGGTTCTATTTTATTTGTGTTATCACACATTCAAGTTCAAAGCTTTTTTTCCTCCTAGTAACTAATTGGTACCATTGTTTAAGTGTTTTATTTGAATTAGAGTAAAATGAAGAGGTGGCCACATTCACATGTATTATCCTGCAGGTATCATATTGCGTACTGTAGAGTTATTCAGCAGTGACATCACTGATAAAAAATTCTGTATTTCTAGCTGTGGCACAGACCTTAAAAATTTAGCACTAACCAATAGCTTTTTCAGAATTAAGAAATAGAGGTTGCAGTTCGAATTATCCTTTGCATGTAGGGAGTATTAAATCCAAAGTCTGCAAAGGAATTTATATTATAAGCCACATGGGTGGTTTTTAGCATCATTTTTGGCCTAGTAATACATGGCAGATTCTGCTTTGTACACCAGAAAATGTTAGCACGTATGCTAGTCCATGTCCCACAGGGCCTGTCAAACTCTGTAAGTTTGTTTTAAGGAGTATTAATTAGTGAAAGTCCAACCCTGCATTTGTAAGTGAAAGCAAGCCCATGGACAGTTGCAGAGACCTTTCAGGTGGCATGAATCTGGAGGAACAGCTAGTAGCTGATGCGGTACACAAAGAGATCTCCAATTAAATGGCATGAAAGCCATTGATACATTAAGCAAAAATATTTTTAAGAATTAAGTAAAATCTTTGTCCTATTTGTAAAGCCTGTTGCATTAATGTAGCTCTCGCATAAGATACACGGACTCCTGGCTGTACTTCCTATCTGATCCTGCTCATGGCAGAAGTTCTGCTTTCTCTGATCTCTTTTTGGTTTTAATGAATGTCTCATCGTGTCACCTCAGGTTATCCATCTCAGCCAGTGGAACAAAGACCACTTCAGCAGATGCCACCTCAGCTCATGCCGCATACGCAGCAGCCACAGCCGCAGCAGCCGCCACAGCCGCCCCCACAGCCAGGCCAGGCACCACCACAAACACCGCAGCAGCAGCAGCAGCAGATGATGATGATGCTCATGATGCAGCAGGATCCCAAGTCAGTCAGGCTTCCTGTACCGCAAGGGGTCCACCCGCCCAGAGGGCCCCTGAATCCAGATGCTCAACGAATGCCAATGCAGCAGAGCGGTAACATGCCAGTGATGGTTAACCTCCAAGGTCCTGGATCAGTGCCTCCATCTCCTGATAAACAAAGAATTTCCTTGCCAGGCAATCCTCCTCTGGGAAATAATGCAAGAAAAATGGTTTATCAAGATAATGTACAGAATCCTTCCAGCTCACCCCTCGGAGAGGTTTCATCAGTATCCTCCCTTCCAGAAGCAGGTGGAGCTGAAGGCCCCCCAGCATCAGGAGCTCAGAATAATTTGACATCTCATTTAGTGGTTTCACAGAACCAATTAATGATGACAGGACCCAAACCTGGACCATCTCCACTTTCAACTGCCCAAGGTGCAAGTCCCCAGCAGCAGTCTAATTCTCTGCCTAATGCTCTTACACACCATTTTCCAAATGTTGCGACCCCATCACAAACTTCAAGGCCTAAAACCCCAAACAGAGCAAGCCCAAGGCCATACTATCCTCAGACTCCTAATAACCGTCCACCTAGCACAGAACCGTCAGAAATTAGCTTATCTCCAGAGAGACTCAATGCTTCTATAGCTGGTCTGTTCCCTCCCCAGATTAATATTCCTTTACCTCCCAGGCCTAATCTCAATAGAGGATTTGATCAGCAGGGTCTTAATCCCACTACTTTGAAGGCCATTGGACAAGCCCCATCAAATCTCACACTTAATAATCAGTCTAGTTTTGCTGCTCCACAGTCACACAAATTGGAAGGTGTGGTCATTAATTCAGGAAAACAAACAAACACTGGAGGAACAAAGAGAGCAAGTCCAAGCAATAGTCGAAGGTCCAGTCCTGGATCCAGTAGGAAAACTACACCGAGCCCAGGGAGGCAGAATTCAAAAGCAGCTAAATTATCATTGACAACTCAACAGAATCCATCTCTCTTGCAGAACATGGAATTACAAAGAAATATGATGGCGGGTCCCTCTTCTTTGCCAACACCTGTAACTACAAGTTTTCAAAATAATAACATGCTAAGTAATCAGAATCCTGCGATTTCTGTACCTGCTATGACTGGCATTCCTGAAGACAATAAAGAGAGTCTTAGTGTGCCTCAAGATAATGAGTGTCAAACTGCACAGGGTGTCCAAGGTAGCAAAGACCAGCCCAGTATTGAACTAAAAGGTATCCCTACTCCAGAAATGAAAATGTTGGTTTCAGAAGAACAGTCAAAAAAAGATGGGCCAGCCTTAGACACCACTAAGCTTCCAGTCTTGGAGGAAAGTAAAACCATGGTATCTCCAGCTATGAGGGAGGCACCAACCTCTTTAAGTCAACTTCTTGATAATTCTGGAGCTCCTAACGTAACCATTAAGCCCCCTGGGCTGACTGGTCTTGAAATGGCACCGATAGTCGCCACTGGTGAGGAGATGAAGAAGATAGCTGTCATTCCTCCACTGCAAGATTCGTCCTCGAGCAAAGAGCCATCTAATTCCCTTAGCTTACCTCAGAATAATGAGCCCTGTTCAAATCCAGGGCACCAGGAACTGGGAGAAATAAACGTTGCACAGAGTGTGCCTCCAGTAATGCAAAGGCCTGTCAGCTCTTCTTCTATTTCAGGTCCTTTACCTTCCAACCAGATAACAGTTTTTGTAACTTCAAACCCTATTACATCTTCTGCTAATACATCAGCACCGTTGCCATCTCACTTGCAACCTGCGTTAGTGTCGACTGTTGTCACAATGCCCAATGTAGGGAGCAAAGTTATGGTTTCTGAGGGACAGTCGGCAGTTCAGTCTAATGCCCGGCCACAGTTCATTACACCTGTTTTTATAAACTCATCATCAATAATTCAGGTTATGAAGGGCTCTCAGTCAAGTACGATTCCAGCAGCCCCAATGACTTCTAACTCTAGTCTGATGCCTCAGTCGGTCGCGGTCGTTGGACCTTTGCACATACCACAGAATATAAAGTTCTCCTCTGGGCCTGCTCCTCCCAGCACATCATCCAGCAGTCCTGTTTCTAGTATTCCCACCAGCAGGTCACTGGTTCTTAATCCCTTGGCACCTCCTATTCAGCTGCCTTCTCCCGCTACAACTTCTTCCAGTGTTCCTTCACATCTTCCTACTCAGCGAGTCAAAGACTTCAGCCCAGAGGAGACTTCTCAAAGTGGTGGGTCGAGTGAGCAGTGCTCTGTTACAGCAACACAGCCTGGACCTGTTGTTTCACCTCTTCTCACGAGTAGTCCAGGATCTGGGAACAGACGCAGTCCTGTTTCGTCGAGTAAGGGCAAAGGAAAAGTAGACAAGATTGGCCAACTCTTGCTGACTAAAGCATGCAAGAAAGTCACTGGCTCCCTTGAGAAAGGGGAAGAGCAGTATGCTTTGGATGGAGAAACAGAAGGTCAGGGACTAGAAACATCAGTCCCAAATAGTTTGGGGACAGAGCAATCACCAGCAGAACTAGATAATAAAACTGTGACACCTCCAGCACCCAGTCTTATAAAACAGAGCACTTCTGGGCCTGGCAGTTCGAGTGTCAGCACTGCAGCTGCTGCTCCCGCCTCCTTGTCTCCAGGCGCATCAACAAGCACTCCTCCTACAAGCGTACTGTCGGTTGTAACCACTCCTGTAGTCCCCGACCCCGCACCTGCAGCGCCAAGCACTAATGGTAGTAACCACGGCGGTTTACCAGCTGAGCAGACCGGGGTTGGTGTGGTGGAGGAAAAAGCAGGAGCACATCAGGAACTGCTGCAAAGTACAGGTAAGTCCAGTGCTACCCTGTGTAAATGGAAGGAATGAGATTGCATTTGTAAACTTCCTAGGTGCTTTTTTCCCATGAACATAATAAAAATTAGACACTGTAGCCAAGACTGACAACTGCTTTTTTGTTTCTAATATCTGAGTGATACACAGGCTTGTCTTTCACTAAGATTCATGTTTCAGATGTTTTATTTCAGTTTCCGTTTACAGCTTAAATGGAGTATTTGTCATGAGCATATGACGCAGTAACAGAGGAGTGACTTCACATAACTGTTAGAAGTGGGGAGAAAAAGCAGATGTATCAGTAATGACAAAAGAAGTACTTAAGGTGCCTTTGATACTGGTGGATATACTGATACTCTGCTTCAGTCTTGCCAGAGACTTTTTATAATCGATTCCAATTTTTTGACTTAATTATGATATTTGGAGTTAATCCAAATAGTACTAGATCCCTCTGAATAACCTTAACCCTCTAGGGAAATAGTGAATAACTTCCATAAGAAAAAAAACCAAACCCTTTATGTCTAGGGAAAAAATTAAAATGCTCATTTTGGAGAAACAGCTGAAAAAGACATAAGTGAATTACACCCAATTCAAAAACATGAAATACCTTCACATCTGAACTGTGTTCTCCTTTACTATTTTAATTTGAGCATCTGGCAACTTTATGACGTTGCTGCTATTTCTTGGTGCCATTTATAATCTATTGAAAACGGTGTGGAAATAAGCCATCGCTCTTGAAGTAAGCTGTCTGAATATCTATTGTGCTTTACATCATAAATTTAGATACAGAAGATAAGATTGTGGAAGATAAAATCCACAGAAGTCAGTGGAACTGAGAACTTCAGCTTGAATGTGACTTTCCCTGTGGCTGTTAGATGTATGGCGTAGCTGTATGCCACTAGAAAATGAAAACATTTACTTTGAGCTTCACAGAAGGAATTCTGGTTTGTTAGGAGAAAAAATGGAAGTGGATATTCTTTATTTAAACAGGAATGTTTAACTTTTTGTCTTTGTGTTCTTTGTAAGTTCATTATCACGTATAAGAGAAGACTAGAAAGCATTAGCCCAACAAGAATTGTTTTTCCATCTCATTTTTTAACTTGGCAACCTAAGAAATGTTAAGTCACATCACGTTATTGCCAAAAGTCTTCAAGGGAGCCTCTGGAGCATATTTTGCACTCTTGCAGTTTAATTGAAAGAGTGAGGACATTGATTCATTACAAAGATGCTATTTTTCCCCAGAACTTCTGTTGAAATGAGCACTAAACTGAGAGAGACTGAACTCTTTAATTTCTAGGACTTTCTTTAATTCTCAATCTGCTGAAAAACTGTTACCTTTAAAAATGCATTTTATGATACGCTTATTCAAGAAAACTTGCTCGGAATAGTTTTGCCAAAGTTTTTTTTAAAACTGGGGAGGTGTGTGTGGTGGTGGGGAAAGTAGAGGGTAGGTTAAAAAAAAATGCATCTGTAAATGAAAAAATGCAGTAAGAGGGAAGATACAGCATTTTGTAAAAGCAGCCCAATTGCACAACAGAAAATTCTTGTGACTCCCTTGGAAAATAATGCTTTTTCCTTCCACTTTTATTCTAGCATCCTCTCAACATTTAACACAGAAAAAAAGTTCAGTTGCAACATCAGAAAGTACTGTTCAAAGAACAGGTAAATCTTACTTTGGAAAAGCAGAATATAGGTGAACTAAACTGTGTTATGTTTGTAACTGAAAATGCATTTATTTTAATGCATATTTTAATGGTCACTAATATGCGTGGTAGTTTGGGGGTTGGGGTTGGATTTTTTATTATTTGTGCTTTTGGGATTGCTTTTCATTGTTAGACATACTGTGCTTTAGAAGTTACTAAAGCCTTGTTGGAGATCCAGTATGGGGTAGAGTAAAACAAATGAACAAATCACCAAGGCAGTTTTTAGATATTCAGTCATAAGCTGGAGGGACTGGATTTGTAATGATATGTTGTGTTTGAGTTTTGAAGTTTTATTAAGGGCAAATATGAGTTTTTCTTTTATATGGTACAATTCTGAAAATATTTTCAAAAGCCATGCTGGAAATGTAAGTTTTAGAGTTGTAATCCTTTTTTTTTTTTTCTCTGATCAGCTTTTAATGAACCCTCGGCAGTGTTTCAAAGGTGGAGCCCTGGCAGATGACTTTTTGTTGTTGCCATCTATTATTATGGTGTTTCACCATCAATTCTGTGCTGTTTTGAAAAGTGTTTTCCAAGATGAGTAGGGAAAATGGATAGATGTGGACTTGTGCATGGAAAGTGCCACTCTCCATCACTTTGCCGTCTCTAATATGGTTAGAAGCAGAGCTTTCAGAAAGTAAAAATTGTACAAAATTGCTTTCTTTGACCTTCCAATTAAACAAAGACATTCATGCACCCTGTCGATTTGCATCTGACTCATTGCCCCAGTGCTGATGTGGCTGTATTAGGGAGTTCCTGCTGGGGGGGAAGCGCTGACATTACCAATTTTTACTATTGGATAGTCTCCCGGTTCAAATTTTGGTTAGGAAGAAAAGTAACTCTTTCCTTGTGTTGCTTAGTCTATTTTTCTTTTGTTACCAAGACATCTGTTTTTTCCCAGATGGTGCTATGTACACTTACACTGAAGAGTCTGATGTTCCAACAATACAAATTGTAAGGGGTATTTATCATAAGGGGACAGATACTATCTGTTTTCTTACTTTTTTTTCCACCTTTAATCCTTGTGCACACTCTAGCAAACTTTGACAACTCAATTGATCATAAAGGCAAAGCCACAGTGTTTGTGCCACTGTCCCAAAGCCTGTAGGGTGTTTGAGGGTGAGATGGAGTAACACTATAGGCAACGTGACAAACGAACAGTGAGTTCATGCATCACATCCCCAAACCAGTGGCAGTTTCTTACGAGAGTTGCTGTGTTTAGGTATAGATACTCCCCCTTAACAAAGGATCTGGTGGATATGGGGAGAATTAAAAGATGGACAGTAAAAAGATTAGAAGTTTTATATGATAAAAACGAGAACTGTTTATTGTGGTGAAGACTCAAAAGGAGACCTGATCTGTATGTATAAAATCACTGTGAGAGAGAGAGAAGAAAGGCAGGTCAGCCTACATCATCTCTTGAGAGTTTTTTTTTTTCAATCCAGTAGAAGTATAATTGGGCTTCAGAAAATTGTCTTCCTTTGCATTAGCAGATACTGCTGTGAGAGGTGGTTGGGTTCAGGCAAAATTTGACATGCATAATAGATCCACATTAGTATTTTTAAGCTTTAAAACTAATAAAACCTAGAAGTTTTAGAAGTAGTAAACTGTCTAAAATGGAAGTTAAAAAAGGGAGAGGATTGTAGCCCTTGTCAGGAAGTTTCGCTACAGTTTTCTTCTGCAGAGTTTCTTTTAACTTTTCTCTGCCTTGGCTGGTGCAGGCCATAATCAGAAGGAGGACTTGGCTGATGTGGTACTTTGGTATGTGAGCTTGCTTTGCTCTGGGAAAAACGATAGATGAGAGAAGTTTATTCTTCATACCTAATACATAATGAGAAAAATGTGAGATAGTCATGCCTTGTCGGCGGGTACGTACTTCTACAGCAGACTTTAAAATTATCTTTTTCTCTTGTAGAACTTGAAACAAATGCTCCAGTAGTTGCTGGTCAAAGGTAAGGAGATAGTTTGTGTAGATTCAGAATAGATATAGCTTTCATGGGAGGAAGTCCCTTTCTCTTTGCTTCAATTGCACAACTCCTGCTACTGCTTTTCATTTTCCTGTCCATACCCTTTCTGTCCTGCTAAGAAATTGGGCTACTTGAATGTCTCAAAGCATTGCTGAAATGCAGAATGTAAGGTAACTTCTTCCCAAGGCTGCCTTTGTGCTTTGGGCAGTATTTCCTCTTATCCCTTCAGGCCTGAGTGTTTCATGTCCTGGAAGGGTCTTGATGGTTCCACTGTTCAATATTTTCTGAAAACAAATCAAAGCTAAAACCTCCAAAGCCTGCAGCTTAGCTGTCATGTAAATTTTTTCTTCCTAAAGTTTGTTCTTTTGCCTTTGTGACTGTTTTTTCCAGACTTCCTCTGTGTTTGCTGACACTTTGCCAAAGCCTGATAGGAAGGCCCTTGTCCCCGTTAAGACATTCAGTAATTAAAAGATCAAACTTCAAATGGTTGTGTTCTGTCAGAAGAAAATAGGGTTTCCAAGATCTATTTCTGTTACTAGATTCTAAACCCACCAGGCTCTTAAACTCAGTCTAGGCAGCCGTAATGACAGACCTTCGTAAGGTTTTTGGATAACTGTGCTGGTACAACTGGCCAGGTTTTTGATGCTGCCCTCATCAGTGGAGTGATCCCCTGAGGCAGGGCAAGAGGTGCAGTTCACTCCTTTGGTTCATCAGGAAATAAGGCAGTGTGTCTTTTGTAAGGGAGGTAACGCAGTGCACTTTCTCAGATCAGGAATGACTCTGAATTGAGTATTTAACTGTATTTACCTTCACATGGATTGGGATCTTTCTAGTCGTATCAAAGATGAGCTGAAATTTCATGACAAGTTTTCTTTAGGGTAGAATTTTTCTAAAAAAGTGAAGGTGCGACACTTGGCAGATGAGTGGATTTTCCAAAGGAAGTGTCCTTGCATGACTGTTCTCCAAAGTCATTCAGCACATCAAATTACCACAAGTGCTTTTCTGTTGGGATTTTTCTGGGCTGATGCTCTTCTGAGCAAGACCGGAAAAGAAGGAAAGTTTTCAGGCAAACTGTGACTCTAGTAACGGCTGATCCTCACAGCAGTCAGCTCTGAGCTCCTGGAGTTTAACGCCATACGGTACAAACCTTAGAGGAACCTTGCAACCTACTGGAAATATTTTTACTTGGGCCAACTTCATTTCCTCCTACAAAAGAAGTGGTGTGTTGGTTCCCATGAGACAATCCAAGCTATGGATTAGGCACTAGAATCTGTAAAGGTTATCTGTAATAACTGCTTCAGCAGGTGATGCCTGTGTGGTTACCTCCAGGTATCCTCTGAAGTAGGTGGCTGTGGTTTCAGCAGCTCAGGTTACTTAACAAAAGACCAGGTGGTGACCTGTTTGAGCGATTCGGTTTATAGGTTGCCCATAATACTGATCTACGAGGAAATAGATTTCAGTGTGTATTTTGTATCTGAGACAATCCACATGCTTCCATATTCCCCTCTACTGTGTGTTTCCTTGCTTGAGAACGTTTGTCTCCTTTCATTGACAAACTGTGTTTTATTTCAGATATCTGTTACTTAAAACTACAAGTCTTTGTAGAAGTTTCTCCTCTCAAAGCAGGACTTCCTCTGACACAGTGACACTGGAACCTGTGTAACACACAGGTCTGCTCTGGGTGTCTTTAGTCAGTGCTCTGATTAAGGCAGCCTTTCTTGAACTCTTGCAAGTATCACCCAAAGGGCATGAAATTAGTTTTCTTTCTCCTTTTCCATTGTCAGCAGAATAATTTATTTGATTAATTACTTACCTTTGAATTCACAGGAGAGAAGTTTAGCTTAATCTTCAGAAACCACTTAGTCATTGGAAATTGTCTGGCATTAATGCATTAAGGAGAAAACACCCAAACCTCAGGAGGAGTTTACAGGGTTAAGAGTGATAAAATAAAAGAGGAGTTTAATTACAAAATACAGCGCTCCATTTGTTGTCCCAGTGACAAGAAACACGGATTTCCACACTACCTAAAATTACTTTTTTATAGCAGAAAAAGCTTTCTGTTATAAAAAAAAAAAAAAAAAAATTTAACTTCAAGCTTTAAAGCTTGAAGAAAGTTTTAAATAAACCCTAAGCTTTTTAATATGTGAGGAAATCACTTGGATCAATGGAGTGAGTTTCTAGTGAAAAAAGCTGGCATACTCACTGAGAGTTCATAATTCCTCCTTATGTTCATCTGCAATTTCAACTCTGTATTCCCATATCGTAGCAGTCTCTAATGTAACTTGTTTGCTTTTCCTAGACTTCAGTAATGGTGGCACCTGTGGAAAACAGAGCAGACAATTTATAATGCATCTAATTTCTTGGTCTTCTAATGTTGAAAATATTCTCTTTGAGGACTTCTCAATTCTGTATCCTCTGATAATTTTTAATAGAAATGGACTATACTCTGGCTTACTCAGGTCATTCTTCATCTGATAAAACTTCTGGTATCTCTAGCATTTCATATCTTCAGTGCTAATAGTCCGGAACTGGTACCTGTGTCGGTCCATACTCCAGCTTGTCTGAGTTGCATAGAAAAACATAATTCTTCTTACACTTCATCAGAAATATTTTGTCCCACTTTATTAGTAATGAGACAAAAGAGAATTGTGAAAAGTCTAAAACTCCAAGTAGAAGAAATTCAAGAACAGAGGATTCTGCCACTTCACAGGAAACTGTAGAGAACGGGCAGCGCAAGAGGTCCTCCAGACCAGCATCTGCATCCAGCACTGCAAAAGGTAAAATGCACAGCCATCATTTCTCTGGAGAGGGCAGGAACTAACGTACTTCCCCTTTCAATAACTGGCTCATAACGATGGTTTACAGCTTGTAAATGTTGTGTGCTTTAACTCAAGTTTCAATGATTTAGACACAGGTTGGTGTTGAAGTATTTACCAACATCTGTACTGGCATTAAATCTTGTATGAATTTCCCATGGTTAAATTTGTGGAACTTGTTTTCTGCAGTACTCATCAACGTAGTGTTCAGCAAGCTTGCCTAGTTGAAGTTGAATTCTCTTGGCAGAAACGTGTTGCCATTAAAAGGACTGTACTCAAGTAAAAAAGTGACTTTTTTTTTTTTTTTTTTTTTTCCCTGAAGACTGAAAGACACAAGACAAATGCTTAAGTCTTCCCAAGTGCATGGTCAGCTCTTGCGAAGCCAAATGCTGTGGTTCAGGCACGCTCAGAACGCTGCCTGGATGGCAGCCTGCAGCATCGAGGAGTGCTGTGTGCTAGTGCACGGAGCCTCAGCTGTTCTTACCAAGAACATGTGAAATCCTAAAGTTACAGATATTAACCCACGGCATTAGCAGTTGCTGACGTGCCTTATTTCTACACAGGTTACAATCCTTAACAAAGTATGCAGCATTTGTGTGATACACATGGTCATTACTGGAATGCACAGTCCACAGTGCCATTCTGCATTTCTGAAGCTGTGTCAGCTCCTTATGTTTAAGGGTCAGAAAAATTCTGGTGGACAAAAGTTGTTCGAGAGGGTAGTGAGAGACTGTCAAGAGCCAACATTCGACCAATATTTTAAAGATAACATACAGAACAAAGAGGTATTAATATAAAATTATTATAAAAGGAAGTCAAGTTGAATTCAGCAACCATTTTCCATACTGAAGATACTAAAGTTTGCTGGTAAGAATATTTGCATTTTAAGAGTTTCAGAGAAGACTTCCAGCTATATGTAATTGTGAATGACTCTCAAAGATTACATGGAGGGACCTTTATGTTCTGCACTTTTGTGGCTGCTGAATTTAATTAAATTTACTTCTTGTAGCAGGATTGTGCAGAAGAATCTAAGTCTGTATTGTAAAAATAAATTATCTTTCATGATTGTGAAGAAAGGTTTGAAAAATGTGAAGCCAATGTAAAATCGATTTGGTGATACCTTCCTGAGTTTGAGGGGATCTGAAACGTATGACCTGCCCCACATACTGTAATGAATAAACCTAAAGATGACAACCAGTGGCACGTCAAATTCTGAAAATGTGGGAACATGAAAGTACATCAAATTTAAATAATACCAGAACTTGCTTAGGGGTTTTGTACTGACTGTATTATTTGTTTACCTCTGTAAGTAAAATCATTGTTTTTAAAAAATGCATCTGAAACTGCCGCAGTATCTAAGGGTTTTGCTTGAAAACAGAGGTCCAGCTTACTGTGTAGTACCCTGGGCTTTGATTACCTTATCTCCATGCAAGCAACTGCCCACTTCCAAGTTGCAGAGAAAATGAGCAAAACAAGACTCTCTTGTGGAAGAGGACAGGCTGGAGGATTAGTGAGGTAGCTGAGTGTAGTGAGGTTTGCCACTTGTGCCTACTCTGTTCTACATTTTTGTTAGTGAAGCATAGCTTAAGAAAGCACATTTGTATGCTCCTGGCCTCCTCCTGGACATCTGTGGTTACCTTATCTGTGTCCTGAGAAACTCGCTAATCCATGTTAAAGAGAATGAGGCGCTGGAAGAAACGAGCCTTTGAGATAGAGGCTGATTAAGGTCATTATAAAAATGGCAAATAGGAAAAACTTACATATAGCAGCGAGAGAGAAGTAGGCTTTGACCAGCTTGCGTAGGAATTCCCTTGCTGAGCATCAGGAAGGAGGAGGCAGAAGGATACCTGTAAGGGAAGAGGGCACGCTGCAGGTCAGCCCCCATCCCTGCGTGCACGGCACGCTGCGGCGTGCGGGTCCCGGGTGGCAGCAGGCGAGGGGGATGCTGCTGATGCTGGTGAGGGGCTGAGGACCGGGACAGCTGCTGACCGCTGCCCCCTTTGTTCTCCCAAACACGGGAACCTCAGCGGCAGCAGGGAGAGCTACAGCTTAGAAGTAGCATTCCTGCTCGGGGGGAGCTCTGGTGACTGGAAGTCGTGCCTGTTAAGATGTTTCACCTCTGAAAACTGGTACTGTATTGGTATTTTCACTTTTTGGAGTACCTTTCCAGCAAGGGCTGTTTCAGTATTTACTGTAGCTTCGAGTGTGTTAAATTTTGAAATGTTGAATTTTTTTTTTAATACAACATTTAACAGCTCTGAAGTTGTGTCGTTGCTTTTCTAGTTTTAGATGTCTCGGAAATTTTTTCCCTTTTGACTCTTAAAACACACACAGCTCTAATAGCTTCTGAAAAATATCGTAAAGAGCCAAAGATACATTGCCAACATTTAAAATCACGTTTTTAAAAAATCTAAAGATGCAAATACCCTTGGTCCTTACTCGTTTTTTGTTTTGAAATGGAAACTTAGTGCCTTGGTAAGTGCACTGAAAATGTCATACGCTTTCACTGTAGCTTTTGCAGGTGCTCCTGGCTGTTCTGCTGCAGTGCTGTATAACATTATGTATCTTTCTGCATAAGCTGCTTCTCTGTGAACCATAATGTACACTGAAGAGACTTGTTTTTAATGACATGACTTTCCAAGGACTCAAACAACTAGATTCTTAACTTGCGTGGCAGGCTCCAAAATAAGGGGTTTTTATAACACCATCTCCGTGGTGCTGGGGTCTGAGTGATGCAGTTTGTGCCCGATGCTGTGCTGCTGTTTCATGGAGACTTCCTTCTGTGGGACGGCCCAGCAGGTTGTGGCACGTGGGGAACTAAAGTTAAAGAACAGTTAAAAATATACGACTCTTATTTTTAAGGCCGTTATATTAGGACTTCAGAAATGTTAAATTCGCAGCGCTCGGAAATCCGAGTGGCCTGAGAGAAGCTCGGGGGAAGTTTGTGTTGTATTGCTGCTGACAGCTGTCGTCAGGGGTGAGGGTCCATTTGTGTTACGCCTTGTGAAGAGTCAGTCCTGGTTCTGTGGAAATCTTGGTCTTCAGAGGTTTCCACTGGTGTGATTTTTGGAAAAATAAAAAGGCAATCTGTGCACCTCTGGTGAATGGCTTACCGACTCCGTATCCATGCTTTTTTTCTTCTCTTAATTTCAGAAACGAGTGCCAGTGCAATGCAGTCAAAAAGAAGAAAATCCAAGTAAAATACTGCATGGAAACATGAAACTTGTAAATGAGTGTGAATTTACCAATAGCAATTTTGAGCTGTGATTTTTCTTTTTTAAATAAAATTCTGTACAGTAAGTCATTTTAATATTATACTGTTCCCAATAAATGATTTTTTTTTCTAAAAAACAGATAAATAGATATAAAAACTGGGTTATTCTAAAACCCCCTGGATTTACAAAGTGAAGTCCAGGGTTAGCACATTAGGTTAATGTGTTTGTATGAAATGGAAGGGGAGGGGAAGACAATTGTAAATTTATTTGTTTCCACTTTTCATAAACAAATTAGAATACAGGGTTGTCATTTTTAGGTATTAATGTATTGTGCTGTTGTTTAAGTACTGTATGTGAATAGCAGTAAGAGGGTTTATAAACGAACCCTGTCTTGTTTGGAAATGTAAATAATTTTATTATATAGTAGATCTGATGTATTTGTTGTAGAAATGGACCAGTGAAACAAAAAAATAAATTTAAGGGTTTGTATAATGTGGAATCCCTCATGCTCTAAATAAATGTTATTGTCCTATAATTTGGGTTGTATTATTATTAGCAGCAGCAACAGCAGCATTCCAAACAGGAAGATTGAAGGGATTATTTAGAGCTCTAGGCCTGCAAGCTCCTTATATGGAGCTTTAGAAAGGAATTTGTTTAACCACAAACGAATTAACTGATGCAGCTGTTCTTGCAAAGCAAGAAAAAAACACAAAGGCCACCCTCCACCCTGGGGATGTGCGCAGTGAACACCCAGGGAGACCCAGGAGACGGCACTGCCGCCAGTAAAGCTTCTCAGCGGGAAGACACGGCAGAGAAAAACCATATTAAATGGTTTCAAGACTTTCTGAAACATGGCAGCCTCAAGTCTGTTCCTCTGGCTGGCTGTACCGCCCTCAGCGGTGATGGGTGGGTGTGTGCTGCCGCGGAAAGTAGGTCAGCTGCTTTGTTCTGGGACGCTCTGCCGTGAGGAGCTGAGACACCAGCCTTTGCTTGTTGCTTTGGGCACAAATCTACCTTTTTGCTTTTCTTAGGGAACTTTAAAAATATATTTACGCATATCAAAAAGCTAAGCTCATTAAATATAAATTGTCATTAAGTATAAACTGTCACCTTTTATAATGACAGAAATTATCTATTTGTGCACAAGGTGACAGGCACTGAGCGAAGCTCAGCGTCAGAGTTTGGATACTCCGTGTCTTTTGCCTGGGAAAGGGGGTGTTGGTATGGGAATGCACCCCAAGAGCCCCTGCTCTCTGCAGCCCCTGCTCATCCACACTTTACAGGGTGGGGGGTATTATGAAATTGGTTTCCGCAGAAAGTATCTACACCCTTAGGATTATAGACCCATGCATGCACGTGTATATATGCATGTATGATTTCTGTCTGCACTCACACACGCCTGAATACAGGCAAGAGGAAGCAGTTTCCGAAATGGCCCGTTTTTACTGCTTCCACCCTCCACGTTGGGTTTCTTAACGCTCATCCTTAGTTGGCCAGTTCACAAAGTTGGTTTTATTCCACATACCAGTTTGTGCTAAGGACAAGGCAGGATTGCCCCACACCTGTCAGAAGTCTTTGGTGGGGTGGGAGAGGCCCTGTGGTGGTGGTGTTTGATGTCTGCCCGAAACACGAGGGGTGAGTGTGCGGGTAGCCTGGCGTTCATCCTGCTCGGTGGGTCAGCTGGGAAGTTTTGGAGAATGAGGAGCTGGACTAAGTCCACAAAACTGGAAGGTGTCTTCACAGGCACAGTGCACATACCAACAGAGTAGGGGAAGAGAGGGGATGCACTCAGGTTTGTGGAAAATACCGTATTGGGTGAAGCAGCTGAGCTTGAGGACAGGGTCACCGTTTACAGGGGTGTGGACCTTGGAAAAGGACAAAAGCAAGATCCTACACCTGAGACGGAGCCTTGGAAGGAGCCAAGGACCCTTGTACTGGTGCCCACTGATGTGCTTGGCAGTGACTGGCTGGGGAGCAGCTCTGCAGTCAGAGCCTGTGAGGAGAGCAAGCTAAGCCTGGCTTAAAGCAGCGAGGAGGGCTGCTGTACCAGGCTGTGCTAGCAGAAGTGTAGCCAGTGGGTCAGGGAAGTGATCGTTTCCCTTGTCACTTGTTAGACCACATCTGGAATATTATCACCTGGCTTCCGTCCACCCCCCCACACCCCCTCCCCCAAGAAAGATGTTGATAATGTAGAGGGGACACAATAGAACCAGGGGCTGGGAACACGTGGCCAGAGAGGAGAGACTGAGGGAGATGGGCTTCCTCACCCTTTCAGGCACTGGAGAAGATGGAGCCAGGCTCTTATGGAGGTGGGTGCTGGGAGGAGGGGTCACCACCAGAATAAATGGAAAGAGAGGAGGTTCTGTCTGGATAGAACAAAATTTCTGCCTGGGGACAGCTGAGTACCGGCCCAGGGCTCAGAGAGGGGGTGGGATCTCTCTCTGTGGTGATTTTCAAGAATCGGCTGGACAGAGCCTGGTACAACATGGTCTGAACTTGGTATTTACCCTGCTGTGGGCAGGAGCTTGGACTGAAGACCTGAGGTCCATCCCAGCCCGAAGGACCCTGTGCTTTGTCTCCCACTGCTGAATTTGGTTTTCCCATTAGAAGGTTTATCAAAGCTCACTCTTACCTATTTTTTTCATTCCTGGTATCTAACCTAACAGTTCCCTGAAGTGCTTCTCCCAGCAGCCCGTGGCTTTGCTCTGCTGGAGGAGCTGGCGCGGCCGCTGTGCTGCTGGGCTTGGAATGCCCTGGGCCACCCCTGCCCTGGGCCACCCCTGCCCAAAGCTTGCTCATGCAGCGTCCGCTCTCGCTTTGGGCACCTCCTCAGCCTCAGTGGGCAACCTGCTCCTGTGGTCAACCACCCTTGCAGTAAAAAAGTGTTTTCTTATGTCTTAGTGGAATTTCTGTTCTTTTTTACTTCAATTTGTGCCTCTTATCCCGCCCCTGAGCCCAGAAGAGTCCAGCTCTGTCTTCTCCCCTCGTCGGGTCTCTGCACACATGGAAGGGATCCCCCTGAGCCTCCTCCTCCCGGCTGAGCAGTCCCAGCTCTCAGCTTCTCCTCATCTGACGGATGCGCCAAGCCCTTAATTATCTCAGAGGCATCTCTCTGCCTCTCAGTTATAAGGTGGGTGGTAAGAACATACCAGGCTGTTGTGTATGTGCTCGGAGAAGCAGCTGATGCTGTCGAGATCAGCTGCTCTGGGACTCGTCTTTCTCAGGGCAATCAGCATCTGCTTTAGCCCTTGCAATCATCTGAGTTTTAGGGTTTGGTAACGGGGAGGGAAAAAAAATCCCCTCAAACAGCTCAGCCTGTACTGTCCCGTCCCTGTGCATCCTTGTCTTCAAAGGGGACTTTGTTCTATTGATGTCTCCAATAGTTACAGCATTGACTTTTAAAAGCTTACTTTGAAAACCAAAGCTTTTTGAAAACAGGTTTACTTGAATGCTTTAAAGGAATACACATAAAATAGAGTTTAAATATATTTTTTTTTTATTTCTTGTGGTTTTTCTTTATATTAGATTTTTTTTTCAGTCAAAAGACAGCATTACAACCTACCAACCAAAACCAGGTTACATACACACAGGCACACTACATAATGTATTCCAGGCAGTCATGTCCTTCAGTCTGTTGACACACGGCAAATGTTTAAACAATGTCCTACAAGAAGTAGACACCCTTTCCCTACTAACCTGCTTACACTGATTTAACATGTAACACACAAAAAGGACGTATTTTGTTAGCTTTGAGTTTCAGACAAGGTTTCAGTCCTACAGCATAGGTGATGTAGAAAAACGTGGGGCTTTTTTTTTTTCCTCTTCTTACAATCCCGGTGTGGAAGTTGTCCCGCTGTGGTAAGGCATCCAGCAGAGCACGGCTGGTCGGGAACTGCTGCGTGGGCATCTGCTTGGTGGCGTGGGGGCCCGCAACCCCCCAGCCGGGTCAGCCGCGTGGCTGCTCTGCCCCGGGGAGCTGCTGGCTGCAGGGCTGGCGGCTGGGGACGATAGCGTTCTCCGGCGCATTTTAGGGGAGGCTTAAGGCAACCTTTTCTGACCAAATAGCACTTTCTTCTCCTTTCTCTTGAAAGAAAACACTGGCGATTGAATGGGCCATCCATCCTGGCCAAGCACTGTTGCTCGTTCTGCTGCCACTGCTCACTCTCCACGCACAAACTGGTGAGGAACTGGGGTTTAGGCTGGGCTTTTCAGAGCTGCCTAAGAGATTTACCACCCCAAATGCTAAATGTTTTTTAGATTTAAAAAAAAAAAAAAAAGCTAAATGCTTTTTAGGGCATTAATTCTGTTAGGCTTCTCTGAAAATCCCAGCGTCTACTTTTAAAACAACATAGAAACACAGAAATATCGAAAACAGACTCCCCAGTCATCCCTTGCATAGGACTTTTAACTATAGTTCACGGACTTCTTCAAGTTCTGTAGTTGTGTTAAAAAAAGATGACACACCATGAAAGAGGGTGAAAGGCACATGTACAGTCAGTCCAGCGTGGAGATGGATAATGCACATGGATGAGTTTTGCAAGCAGAATTCCTACGGTTGATACATACAAATAAAATATTGCAGTGCTCAGTGGCTCTGTACGGATATATTTATGATACGAGAGAAAATATTACTATTTTACTGTTATGCCTTGTGCTGTTCCCTCACCCCTAGATTTCCCGAAGCATAATGATGTCAATATAAAGCTGAGGATAAGATTTCAGTGAGACTTGGACATAGCTGCTCCCAGCTTCCCTGACATGGGTACACGAGGTGAATGTGAGAGCGGAGAAACTTTGGGCTCCCCTGTGCAACCCATTTTTAAGCTACACTTACAATTTACTGTGCTGGTTTCCCCCTCCATTTGCAAGGAATAAAATTTTCCCCCCACAGAGGTGATAAAATACCATCAGAGTGGAAGGCAGGGAGATCCTCATGGTTAGCTGTGACAGAGCCAAAGCCTCACACAGTGTTTTCCTGCGCCAGGGCGTGCGGTAGCATCCCCCTAACAGAGCTCTGCACTCGCTCTGGGTACGGGGCTGGCAAAGCAATGCAGCCAGCCCAGGAGGTATTAGCTCAGAGCGAGTGTAAGGGGACACACACCTGTGTGTCACCTCTCTGTAAAAAGAATTTTAAAAAGGACTAGACGTAAGAGCCATCTTTGTTATTAAATGGAGCTGTTCATCTTTGTCATCCTCATCCTTATAAGGGAAGACTTGTGGGTTTAGTTAATGACACAGATCTCTTAAGAAGCAAAAAGAGAGGCTGTTTGATGATGCATCAATGAAGGCATGAAACGGGAGACCTCCTGCCCAAGCTGTGTCTGGATGTGCAGAGCCCGCGGCTGTGAGTGCTCCCACCAGCGGCATCCTGGAGTCGAGCGGGGGAGAAGGCAGCGTCCCGGCAGGGCTGAGGACACCTCTCACCAGAAGAGGGACTTGCCAACCACACAGAGCCTCTCCCACCACTTCATCCGGCTTCTGCAGTCACAGTCATGCAACCCATGGCAGCCACTCTGGTCATGGTAGTGGGAGAGAACTGAGCCCTTGAGGATGCTGGGCAACTATTCATGACTTTTCATTCATTGTATTGAGCAGATCTGAGAGAAATGGGTGGAGATGGAAAGCTCCGCCTTGAAGAAGACAAGCCCTGAGGCGATCAACCCAGTTTAAGGCCCTTTAATGTCCCCGGCTGGTCTAACAGTGGAAACGCCCTGGGATGGAGAGGCTGCACGTGTGGTGGGTGTCTGTCCTTGGGCTCTGGTCCCTGCGAGCAGCTGTGCTGAGGAGTTCACCAGACACAGTCCTGTGGTGGAGGAGGACTTGGGGGGAAGCTCTGAGGACTGGGGGGGATGCTGGAGTCCTGGCCTGTCCCTCCCACCACCAGCAGCTATTTCTGAGTGCAGGGAGCAAAGAAGGTGCAGCAAACTGGGGGTACATCTGTGCCACCAGTGGAAGCGGTAACTGTTGAAAATCCTCAGTGGCTAGAGAGTCACCGTGGCACCAGCTGAACATGGGTGGCCTCTTGTTTTAAACCTGGACACTCAGGGAAGACTCGAGGACTGCCATCACCCCATCCCCAGCACAGGGGAGCAGGACTTGGTGCTGCCTTCTGGCAGGCAGCAACAGGCAGATTCTGAGAAGCATTTTTCTTGACTTGAGGTGTTTTATTGCTTCTTACTGGCTGTTTTCTAATTATGATATGGTTTAATCTTTGGGGACTCATTTGTTTTTCAATAAATTCACTTGAAATTTAATTTCCACTTTATGCAGGGCACTGGAACTGATATTTATCCTCCATGGGAGCGATTGCAAAGCTATGTGTTTCAAGCCTAGAACCTCACTGGTGTATTTTTTCATCTTTTTTTTTTGTTGTTCTGACTGGCATGACAAGACATCTAGTGTGGTGTTTTTTTTTTTTTTCTCCCCAGTGAGGCTGGATGGAAGAGGAAAAGGTATCAGTAAGATGTAAATGTAAAACTGTTGATTAGAAACATGCCTAAAGGAAGAGTGAAGATTCCCACAGTGGTGATCTTTGAGATGAGCCTTGTGTTTATGCTATCCATGGTGAAAAAGAAACACCGACTCCCACGGAAAGAATCGTTTTCCTTCCAGATTGAGCTTTTACAGCAGAGTTTTTTGGAAAGTGCATCTGTGAGTGCAAGTTTCAGAGCACTGCGTGATGAGGACTTTGCCCCACCTCCCCGGCAGCTCCCCCCAGCCTTGCAGTGCAGGCGAGAGCCAAAATTCAGTGAAAGGACTTTGTTGCTGCTGATGTGGTTGCCAGCAAGGTGTCCTGCATGTGCCGCGGCCGCTAGCCTGCCTTTGCAGTGTGGCAAGCAGAGCCACGGCGGAGTTGCCCTGGGAGGTGGGCTGTACGGGGGCACGTGGGTTTAGACGTGTCCTGGCGTGATCTGGTTTTCATCTCAAGAGGTGACACTTCTCCAGGAGGGCTGCCTCTCGCGGTCTTGTCCTGATGGCTGGGGGAGCCTTGCCACTCGCTTCAGGGGGTTCATCCATCGCACCGGTATGGAGCCAGGCTGCGCTGCCCCGTGCCAAGAGAAGGCAACTGAGATGCAAATCTCTCCTTCCTTGTTCGGAGAAGATCCCCTGCACCACGGGCCTTTGAGTGGCGGAAAGGCTCTTTCCACCATAGGAATCTGCTGCCTGTACTGCTGCCTGCGCAGTGTCCCGATGCCCCCAGGCCTGCCCGTCCATGCCCGCTCCTCACACAAAGCCAGCGCGGGGCTGGGAAGCTGCTGCCGGGGCCAGAGCATCATGGCCCATCCGAGCCCCAGCAGCCATGGCTGCAGCACTGCCACGCACCGGGGAATGTTTCCTTTTTTCTTTATGCTTTCATTGCAAGAAAATACAAACATTTCCTCCAACAAATCTGCCTGTCACCTGCATCAGCATTTCTCCATGTGATTGCTTCAACGGTTTCTCCCATCCTGGCTGCCTTCTGATCCCAGGGATGTCGTGGGAGCCAGGCCAGCTGTAGCTTCACTTCCCAAATCCTCAGGGGCTCAGTGCTTAAAATCCGTACCTGGTTGTTCACAAACAAGTCCAAGGAAGGACCAGCCACATTCTAGCAGCTGTAAGGTGAATTTTCTTGACACAGGCAAACGAAGAGGGGCTGCTGCTCAGGGATGGTTTCACCACAAGTGGCCACAGCTCCTTTTCCGTGTCGGTTCTGTGTCGGAGCATCAAACCCTGCAGCTCTTCCAACGCGCAGCAGCCTGGGCAGCCGTTCACCGACACGTGCTGCCAAAGGCTCCGGCCACATCCCCGCAGCGTCCCTCAGGATCACACAACCAAAGGCCTCACAAACCCCACATCCGAACAGAGAAGCATGGAAAGACCACATTTTTAAAGACCCCGGCATATTTGTTTGTCCCTGAGTCCATACTGTAGTTCCCTACGCAAGAAAAGAAAAGAAAGCAAGACTCATCCTAGCCATTCAAGCGGGACACCTGCCTCCCTGCCAGCCAGCGCCGCGTTTGCTTCACCTTCCCGTTGGGAGCATCGCACAGCTAGTCACAAATTGAAAATACTGGGTGCAAAAAAAAAACCCCAACAAACCCCTAAAAAACTAAAACCCACACCCCAAAACAACCTACCGAACACCCACACCATGTCGTGAAGTATCTACACATGCACACATGTGCACACAGAAAGAGTTCTCAGTTTTTAAGCACCTTTCATTTGTTTCAAGATTTGAGGAGACTCGTAACCTCAGTGTAAAGGGGTTTTCTTGCTCTGGCAACACTGGGCAGGAGATTTGGTATCAGGCCAGGCCTTGTGCTCGCTGTTGGGCAGGAGAGGAGCATTGCAGGGCTTCTGCAAAGCACAGTTTGAACACACCTTTGCCGCAGCATAAGGAGGGCTGTCACACTGGTGGATCGACAGTCACTTTGCAGGGGGTTAGTAGGTGATTATTAGATGTTAATACATGAGCAAGTGTGCAAACAGCAGAGGGGGCATGGCAGGAGCCCGAATATGCTGTGGTAAGTGCGCTCCACTGACCTGCAGGATGCTAGGACTCTGGATTAGCCTCTTCATGAAAACATCATTAATAATTTATTGAGCCGTTATAAACATACTCTTGATACAAAGTGTGATAATAGTTCTGCTTCATGTCCTGTGCTGGCTGGGCACAGCATGATGAAAGATGTCTCAGACTGGCACAGAGAGAAGAAAGGAAAAGAAAACAGTTTGCGTTCACTTCTGAAAACCAGGACGGAGTAACAGCATCAGCCACTTGAAATGGGTGCTGGGTGCCGGCTGTTGGCAGCCACGACTACGCTGAGCCCCCCCAGGAGCATGGCCAAGGGTTTCTGCCTCGCGATGGATGAGCAGGATGCAGAGGATTTCGATGAGGGGTTTCTCCTACTGGGGTACTGTTTGCAAGCAGACTGGTGGGCATGGGAAGGCCTGGCAGGTGAGACATGGCAGGATCTGCCCCGGGACGCCATCCCCGGCCAGCCTTGCTGCCCCCCGCCCGCCATCCCCAGCGAGCTGCAGAGGGGTGATGCTGTCGCAGCCAGCCTCTGACTTCAGGAGCACTCCGGAGGGACTGGCAGCATCCCAGATGCACGGGAGAATTTGCAATGAAGAACAGGCTGGGAGGCAGGACGTTGCTTGGCTTGTCCACTTCTGGATGTATATTTGGGCTAGAGAGAAGATGCTTCCTCTACTGCTGTTGCCCAGTGGCCACAGAGCTTATCACCCAGCGACATGGGAGAGAGAACATGGGGAAGGCAGCACCTCACCGGACATCCATGGAACACTCGGGAGCTCGGGCTCAGCCCCTGCTTGTCTTCACGTGCACCTGTGCCAGCAGCTCTACAGATGCTCCCAGTTCACACCAGGCACCACTTCAGAGGGAAACAAAAGGCATTTAATGGGAAGCCCAGGAAGCCAAAGGAGGTAAACGTTCCCCTCCAGTCAAGGAGCTGTCAGCCTCATCACCAGGAGGACACCAGAGATGAAATTGGGCGATCTCCAGTGTGGCTTTAGGTTTGGTGACAAGGGACGGTGATTGCGGCGAGGCCCGAGGAGTGGCAGGAGATGCCGAGGGCTGGGGCGTAACGCCCAGTCCCCCAGCCCGCTCCTTCTCTGCTGATAAACCACCAGCCATGAAACAACCAGCTCGGGTGCCAGCGTGCTCACCAGAAAGGCTGAAAAAGTAGCGACCAAACCAGTGTGGCAGGTGCAGAATACGGCCCAGCACCTCGACAGTGCCACGCTCACCACAGCAGGCACCAGCCGCTGCAGCCAGAGGGGCAGGAGGCATCACATCACTCGTGTGATGAGGGCACCAGGTCTCAGGAGGACTTGAAACAAGAAACTGGCCTGGAAGAATTGAAAGGGAAAGGCTGAAAAGAGAGGTTTGAAAGCGGTTTTTCATTTTTTTCTGGGCTTTTGGGAATGCCATGTCATCGGAGCGAAAGATAAACACTGCAGGTTAGCATCATCAGCCAGCTCGCCCACGGTCCAGGCTCCCAGGCATAGAGCTGGGGGCTGGTGCTCATAAGAGGGTTAATTTTGTTTTTAATCTCATTAAAAAATTAATAAATATCAGCTGTCTGAGGCTGGGCTTACCACAATTCCTTCAACCTAAGTCCCAGGCTGATACTAAGGGATGTAACATGGTGAATGGAAGAAACTCCTGTGAAATCAGCATTTTGGGTGTGCGTGGGGGGGTATTTCTTGTCTCAGAGGGTGGGAATCCAGGCTGTGAGCTGGCCACGAGCAGGACGTGATGGCCAGACCTTCCGGGGGGCACAGGGTGCAAAATCAGTCCCTAAAGGGAGGGAGCTGGGGGGAATCACCAAATTTCTGCTGGGTTTGGAGCCATCTCAGCTGATGCTGGAGCCAGTGAAAAGTCTGGACCGTGTCCTTTGGAAGGCAGAATGAGTCCGTCACAGGGAGGGGAGGGATTTGCATTAAAAATCAGCATTGCCCACAACAGAATTTGGCCCTTCACAGGAAAGGATGTAATTTTTAGTGGGGGAAGAAGGCATTCCCATTACAGCTCCGCTGCAGCGATCCTCTCGCCCAGCCCTCCTGCCCCATCCTGTCCCTTTGCAGCCACTCTCAGGTCCATTTTTGCCCTTACTTCGGCCTCTTCCCTCCAGCCTCCTCTTCAGCATCCCTTCACCACCAGCTTCGACGTGCTTTTGCCACCTCAGGGAAGCTCCACAGGTCTCTGCCTCCACTCCCCTCCCAGGGATTAACACCGGGCAGCCGACGCTCCTTGGCTTAAACGGTGCCTCTTACAAGTACATAGGTATTTAGAGAAATACCCACACCCACATCTATATGTATATAGGCGTGGCTTGGGCAGCTGAGTGGCTCCAGGAGGAGGGGGCTCGCTCAGACGAGGCAGCCAGCAGCTCGGCGGGACCATCAGTCACAGCAATGCTACCGCCGGCCACGGGCTGGCCACCCCCTCCCAGTGCGGTGGCCACGGGCTCTGGCGAGGTGCTGGGACAGTGCTTTGTTTCCTGAGATTGCTTTTAAAGTTGTCTTTAAAAAAACACCATGAGGCACCGCGAGCTGCCCGGCTGACCCTGCCATGAAGATTTCTACCAGCTCTTCCCCATGGCAAGCCCTTTTGGGACCGGCAGTGGGGGTTTTGTCTTACCATGGTAAAATGTAGTTAAGAAATGAAGGAGGGAGGGGTGGTGTTTGCTGGTTTTGGGGTGAGGAAGCATTATTTAGTGTTATTGATGAGATTTTCCTAAAAATCCCAAATCTTGTTGCTTTGTTACTCTTTTCACTTGCGCTTGGTGCCTCTGCTTGTGACATCCCAGTCTGGCTATGCGTGGAGTCATGACATCATGAAGAAAGGCACTGATGTCACAGGCTTGTCAGGACAAACAGGCTTGGCCGTGGGTTTCAGAAACGGGTGATTTCACCAGGAATACCGATTTCCCGTGTGAAGGTTGGCGTGGCTGCGAGGGTGGAGGGGGCGGCACAGCCCTCCACGCTGGCGGCTCCAGGGGTTGCTGGCCCGGCTGGCGCCGGGGGCCAAGGGCGAGGGGAGCAGCAGAGGGTGGGGGGAGGAAGACGAGGAGTGGGGGGGCCGGGCGTGCAGGCCTGTGGGGGTGCGTGGAGTGAAACCACAGCCCGGCGTCACCGGTGTTCGTCAGGGCCGACGCTCCCCGGGGCGGCTGGTGTCGGGGCAGGGTGTGAAGTCTCCTTCCACCGGGGGAGGTGGTGGCGGGGAGCGGCGGCGCGGGCGTCCCGGCGAGGTCAGTAGTTGCAGTGGCGCTGGCAGGGCTGGTGGACGAAGGTCCCGGCGTGCTGCTTGGCCCGGCGCAGCGGGCGCTGGCGGGCCCGGTTCTGCCGCTGCAGCGCCTTCTGGCTGAGCCAGTGCTTCTCCGCCAGCTGCTTGGCCCGCTGCACCCGCCGTGCCTGCCCGACCTTCTCCAGGATGGCAGCCTTCACCGAGAGGGACCTGCTGTGGTGTGGCACGTGCCGCTCCAGCCGCGGCTCCGGCACCTCCCTGCAGAGAAAGGAGCCATCAGTGGCCGCTGGCTCCTGGCCCTCACCCACCCCGGCAAGAAGGGGACCGGGGTCTCCAACCCCCTTCCCGTCACGCTGTGCCCCCAGGATGGACCCGGCCCCCTCCCGCCCCAGTAGCCTGCAAAGGGCTGGGGAGGCTCCAGCACAGGTGGGCTCTAGGACACCCGGGATAAATCCAGACACCACCGGGAACAGGGCCGTCCCACAGTTTCCCACAGTGGCTAAGTGCCTTGCGCCCGGTGGAGGGAAGTCAAGCCTGGCCCCGTTTCCATCCTGCTTGTGACCCGTTTGGTCTCCTGGCCCATTTCTAGCTCCCTTTGGCACCCTTTCTGCACCCTCCAGCACTGAGGTTCCTCTGAAGCTCTTGATATCAAGCTGTGGCCCCCAGGGACACTCTGCAAAGAGAGAAGTCCTGGAGGACCAGTGTCCCCTAGACCAGGTGGAGGTTCACCCTAGATTTTCCTCCTCCTCTGCCCCAGTGAGAGGCTCATGGGGCAGATGCTGGAGGGCTGGCACCAGGGGGCAGTGGGGACCCCATGGCACAGTGGGACACAGGGGCTGGCCAGCAGTGGCAGGGCTGAGTGTGTACATGATCAGGGCTTTCCCGGTGCTGCGGGGCAGTGGAGGGCAGCCATGGGGAGAGGGCAGAGCTCCCCAGGAGCTGCAGGGAGGCTGTGGCCCTGGGGAAGGACGGTGGGCGGCTCCAGCCTACAGCTCCTGGGGAAGGAGAGGACAGTGGGGCCATTTGGGGCATTTCTGTTTAACCTTCCCCCCCTGGCTAAGCTGGATTTTGGGGCAGGGAGAAATGTCTGCATCCATGGCTGGTGGTGTCCTGCTCCTCCACGGCTGTGCTGGGCCAGTCAGAGCCAGGAGGGTGATCGGGGCACTGCAGCAACCTCCTGCCTGGGGGTGCCAGGAGCCTTGGGGGGACCACTGCGCCCAAAGGCCACCTTATCCCGTTGGGTTTGCTTTGCTTGTGTCATACCTGTGCAAAACCCTGTGGTTAAGCTCAGCCTGGCAAACCCCCCTGGACAGGCAGTGGGGTGACAGGTGGCATTGGTACAAGTGGCTGCACCAGCAGACCCTGCTTGCGACAGGGGAGGGGGACGCAGCCCTCTCCCACTGCAACCCAGCAGCAAGCTCACGGTCCTGCACCCACAGACATCTCAGATGGCATTGGGATCCCCTTAGCAGAGTATTTTGGGACACAGAGGCTGCCATCCTCGCACAGCACCAGTCGGGGCACCCCGCCAGGTGTGCAGGGTGCTCTCTTGAGGCGGGACGTGGGGACACTGAGGACCCCCACAGCCCCACTCCATCCGTGGGCAGCGGGGGTGAAATGCTCCCGGCACACACAGTGATTTGGGGTGTTGGGACTGACCGTCCACCCCAGTGCCCCAGCGCGTGGTGGGGTCGGCAGCCCCCAGAGAGCCCCCCCGAGCCGCACTCACCCATCAGCATCATCCTCGGGGCCCTCCCCGTCCACCTCGAGGGTGCTGGTGACGTAGACGGACATGCTGGGGTGCTCGATGAGCAGGTCCTCCATGGGGCTGCTCCCCACGCCGCCAGGGCCAGGCTCCTCTGCAGTAAAACAGGGGGGAGGGGTGACAAACCAACTCTCGTCCATCAAGCAGGGACCGGCCAGGGCCGGGGAAGCGGCGGGTGCCGGTGGCGGCGGCCCGGGGGGTGCCGGGCGGGATCGCGCCGAGCGCCCGGTACCGCCAGCACCCACTCGCCGGGCTGCGCCGGGGCGGGCACGGCTGCCTGGGGGTGGCGGGGGTGCAGAGCCATGCGGGGCGCAGCGGGGACACACACACATACCATGTACAGTGGGGAGGGGAGGGGGGAGAGAAAGGGGCATCGTTAGTGCAAGAGACACCCCACACCATCACCACCAGAGCCGGGCACGGCGTCGACGGGACCTCGTGGGGAGGGCGACGCCAGCACTGCCCCGCACCCCAACCAGCACCCCCCGCTCCGGGGCGGCAGCCGGTGCTGTGGGGTCTGGCTTTGCTAAGCCAGCAAGCGAGGGAAACGGCTCTGGTTAGGCAGTTTAATCAAAAACTGGGGGAAACCAGCAGGGTTTACCGCAGCATTTTTTTTTTCCCTTCTCGAGATGAAGGAAGAAACTCAGCTGGCAAGAAATGCTGCTTTTGCCTGCTCTTAGGGCACCTGAGCCATGCCGTGCCAGAGGAACGCGGCCCGCCTGCGCTTCCAAACACCACGCGGCACTTTGCAAACATTGAAACCAAGCACACACACAGGAAAAAAACAGTTCACACCTTTTTTTCTGGAAGAAATCAGGGGAATAAATTCTTCAGCAAAGGTTTTCACCACGCCTTCAGCTTCAGTCCGTTAGAGGCCGGGTTTTGGGTGGTTCATCCAGGGGCTGCCCCCTACACCCCTCTGACACCCCAACCTTCCCTTCCTCACCTCCGCCTGGCAAAAGCACTTGGGTTGGTGCTTTTCTGGGCTCCCTGTGCTCAGAATTACTTGTGTTATGGGAAGGGAGCCTGTGCCTAATGTTGGGCTCATCTGGATACCCAGACCTGTTGCCAGCCTCATCGGGGGATTGGAAGAAACTGGTCTTGGGGGGGGGATCCAAGTGCAGTATCTCTATGGGCACATGTGGCCCTGCAGTTGGGTGAGGGTGCAGGAGAAATCAGAGGTGAATGTGTTCTTGTGGTAGAGAAACACAGCGCATGAAGTATGGGACCAGCATTCACCACCCAGCATGTCCCCTGCTCCTCCCGCAGACGATGCCTCAGCCCGGGGCTTAGGGCAGGCCACAATTAGCCTTGTGAATACGACAGCGCCTTTCTTCAGGTCAGTGGATATCAAGCTATTAATAGTTGTTGACATGCCGGGCTGGAGATTATTTGTCAGCCTGGAGACAGCCACTGAGCCTGGCTGGAGCGTTCCCACTCCGCAGCACTCCTGCAACGGTGGGACCGCGGGTGTGGGGAGCAGGGGACCCGGCGCAGCTGAACCCTTGACCCATCCATGGCTACCTGTCCCCATCCTTTGCCAAGGTGGGTTTTAATGTCACAAGGAATATTTCAGGATGCCCAAACCCCTGAGTGACTTGCAGCTGTATCACTAAGCACCGGGAAATGCCCTTTGCTCACTCCCTGGGTGCTGAGCGGAGCCACGCTGGGCGTTGGGGCGAGAGGGGCATCTGAAACGCTCCTGGGAGATCTGGTTAATTCAGGTGCTTTTTGCAACACGTGGGTCAAAGATCTGGCTGAGAGGGAATGAATTCAGAGGCTCATTAGGCTGCCCCACTACTGGGAGGGAGCCAGGCTGTGAGAGGCTTGCTGGCTGCTGTGGCTCAAAGGTGAAGGATGGGGACTGGAGCCAGCAGGTTTAGTTTTTAAAGTGCTTTGCATAACTCCAGCCTCAGAAATAGGGCTGAAATAAATCAGTCACTCACTGGCTGGGGAATGCTACAGGAAAAGGCAGTGGTAGGACTGGTGGGGATTAGCAGTGGGGTGACAGGTCCCGGGCAAACACACTGCTGAAAGCTGGCTCTGCACCGAGAGCCTGGCTGCTTGATTGGAAAAAAAATGGGAGCCTTTTGTACCAAAGTCATCCCTGGATCCTTGCTGAGCTGGCTGCAGTCTCGGACCCAGGGGATCGGGGCACAGTCCAGATCTGGGAAAACTCCTGGCTCCTTCTGACACGTTTTGGGCATGCTACAGCCATTGCCAGCTGGCCCAGACATGTGGTAGCTGCGTGCCTGTTGCTCCAGCGACCTCCTTGCAACCAGCCCCATCCCGTGTCACGGCTGTGACCCCCCAGGACAGTCACCAGAGAGCCCAGAGGACCCGGAATCCTCTATGACTGCCCATGCCCACACCACCCATAGTGCTGCCACCAGGCACGGGGCTGTCCCTGTTCCTGTTCCCCATCCCAGGTTTATCCATGCTCCAGTCCCCTCTCCAGCTCACCACATGGGGGAAAAACCTGAACAAGTGACTCACATCACAAAAACAAGCTCTGCTCAGTGCATGGGGGACAGGCAGGAAGCATCTGCTTGGAGAACAGATGCCTGCAAGAGGGAGGACAAAACCTTCCTCCTAAACCTGCAGGATACGTTTGTGGTCCCCTGGGCTGGGGCACCACAACTAAAGAAAGGCTCCACAAGCAGACCATGGCCACTGAGGAGCTCCCACACAGGCAGGCATGTTTGTCTAAGTCCTCTGCTCAATTTGCAAGCAAAAGGTCATAAAATTATCATTGCAATTGGTTGAGTCATCGAGCCTACAATAGAAACACCAAGGTCTTAATGGAGCTGGGGAAGCTCTCAGCACACAAGGAATTTGATCCGCCTGGTTGGTGTCAAAGGGGGCTCCAGGGTGTTGTCACCATCCCTGGGAACAGGGAGCCCCTGAGGTCTTTCTGGGTACGTGGACCTTGGACCAAACGTCCCTTGTCTGAGTGCTGCTGGCATGGGGACTGGGAACGATTTGGGAAGATAAGCCCTTTGGAGATGAGATTTGATGGACTCAAATGACCCAAATGTGGCCAGATCGCTGGTGGCATGTTCCTAGATGCCTCCTGCCCTCGCGTGGGGAAAGCCTCAGCCCCCCACTAGTGTCCAGGGAACAGGCCCCCCATTTTCTTTCAGCAGGGGCGTCACGGGCAGTGGCCAAGCCCACCTACTCCTGCCAAAGTGCTGCCCCCAGCACAGCTTAGCCAAGGCCACGGCACCCCCGCAGCTCACAGGCAGACAGCCTGCGTGGGTTGATGTCCCCCACCCCACCAAGCCCCTGGGGTGCAAGATCACACCCAAACCCTGGGTAACCTCCCCAGCCTGGTGCTGTGCCAGGGTCCCATCCTGGCACAGAGGCACTTGGAGGCTCCCAGGCAGCAGCAGCCCCAGCTGGGGACACTGCGGCTGCTGCTCCCACACTGGCAGGGAGCTGGGAACCACCACTGGGAGAGGAAAGGGGAAAAGGAGGAGCAGGCTGGGGGCTGCTGTGGTGACCACAGGGCTGGGTGCTATGGGCAGGGTGGGGGGACCAGGGGAAGAGGGACGAAGGGCAGAGCTGACCACACGTGGTGGAAGCTCATCTGCTGTCATCTCAAGGGGTCTGCCCTGCTCTGGAGAGACAAGATGCAGCAGAGATTGTGGAAAACTAGTCCCCCCTGCCTTTCTCACCTGCAAGATCAATTATGAGCCAGCCATCCTCCTCCTCCTCCTCCTCAACGAAGGGTTTGGGCTCCTCCAAGCCTTCTGGCGTGTTGCTGTCACTGAAGAAGAGGCTGGTAAGACGCTGAAACATGGTGGGGAGCGGTCCAGCAGGATGGACGGTGAGTTAGAGCTACTGCTGAGCACCAGCTTCCAGGAGTGGAGACAGAATCAATGGGCACAGAGGGGTAAAAACAGCACTCAGGATCCCGGTGGTGGTGGAGATGCTTTGCTGCTAGCAAAATTGTAGCTGAGTTGAATGACGTGTAGTGCAATTCTGAGGTTCTTCACTTGGCTTCAGTGCAAAGGCCTGTAAAAGGGAAAGGAAAAAGAATAAAGAGTTTGGCCTCATTGGCAGCGTGGTCTTCCTGCATCCTGGGGGCTCAGATGGGCTGGAGGGGCCAGTGAAAAGGTGGCTCTGGCACTGATCTGTGCTGTGGCCTGTCCCAGCTGCTGGCAACTCCAAGGGCATCACACACCATGTCTGAAAGCAGCAGTGAGGGGCTCAGTGCCCGCGCCCTGCAGCCCCCCACCTGCACCAAGTCCCACACTGTGTCCCCTCCCTCATCCGCCGGAGCTGGCAGGGGCAGAGACAAACACAGTCCCAAAGTCGGGCTGGGACCTGCCTCCCCTGGCACTGAACAGGCACTGAGCATGGCTGGTGGCACTGAGCTTTGCGTTAGGGCAGGGCAAAGGGTGCGATGCTGCTGTCCTGTCTGAGGGCTGATGGCACGAGCCACCCCTAAAACCCACCCTCAACCCACTGACAGCCACCCCAGCGTGGCCACCCTCTCCTCCTCGAGCTGGGTCCCACGAAGCCCTTGCTGGCATTTTAAAGCTCAAGCCCTGCCTGTGCAGATACCTGCTCGAGGCTGGTTTAATTTTGAAAATCGTTACTGTTATTGTTGCTGTCTGTGTATATCTGCAAGGATGTTCTTCTGATGCAGTTGCATTTCATTGCCACCCTCCAGCCCCAAAAGATGACACTGTGTCATCACTGCTCCTTTATAAGGACCTTATAAGGAGCCACAGGACAAAGCACTTGGCTATGGGCTGTGTCTCGTCGCCCAGTGCTCAGGCAGGAGCGGGCAGGAGCAAGCAGCAGCCAGCGTGCCACCGCCCTTGCAGCAGGGCAGGGCAATGGCAGCGTTATCCCAGCCCGGGGCGAGGCTGCTCCATCTACACTCATCAGTGTTTTACCCCTGGGGAAACACATTCCCCCCAGCTCAGGGGGAGGTTAGGACTCACTAAGTTTATTAATGACTTCAAAGCTCTCTCTTGGAGAGGCACAGACATCAGCAGCCACAAGGTGCAATTTATTTGTGCGGAGAAAATGGGTTTTGGTCCGGAGACATTAAAGGGCATTAAAATGCCATCAAGAGCTAGATGTGGGGAGAGAGGACGGCTGTGTGCTGCCTCGCTGGGCACACTGCTGAAGGTGCATTTAGAGGGCAAATTGCCGTGGGTGCATTTAGAGGGCAAACCCCCAGTTCATGGCTCTGTCGACCAAGGTGATGCAGAGCCTGCAAAATGGTCCTGGACCCTGGTGAAGCCCCATCTGCTCTCAGCAACATGGAACGGGAAGGGTGCGGGGAGGCACGATGCGTCTGAGCCTCGTTCCATACACACACCAGTCCCCCAACAGCTCAAGTCCCAGCTCAGCCCCCCCACAGTGAAGTGGCCTCTCCAGCCTCAGCGTTGCTGGGGAGGGCAGCTGGCCCGGGTGCTTGCTGAGGTTCTGGGGCTCAGGCTCTATTTATCCACTGTGGGTCCACTACACCTTTTGCCTTCTCTTAGGTGCCTCGGGAGGTACAACATCTGCTCCACAAGGCAGAAAATAAAAAATCAAGGGGACCCTTTCCCCATGGGTGGGATCCCCTGGGCTTTGGGGGCTCACCCTGATCTCTGCCAAGCCCAGATGCAGAAGGGAGTGCCGGAGCATGAAGCAGCCTTGTGACACCCAGCTCTTCCTCCCTGGCATGGCTGGGGCAGCGGCGTGACACTACCTGTCCCCTCGAGCAGGTCTCAAGCCCCTGGTGACTTCAGTTGCCCCAGAGGTGCAGGGCAGACCACGCAGCTACAACAGTGCCTGGCTCCACATCCCAGTGCTCAGGGGTTCAGCCCCTCCAGTGACACACGCTTCCCTCTCCTGCTGGGATGGAGCCCCCCACCACTGTGGTTCATCCCTTCCACTCGCACCCTGCACCCAGATCCATCTGGGGGAGAGGCTGCAGCTAAACAAGCTGGGCTTCAGCTGGGATGGTACAAAAGGGACTTGGCTGAGACTCACGGAGCCTCTCGCCACGATGATCAGCAACGATTCCCTGCTCCGTGTCCTAAGATGGTTCCTGACTTTCCCTGGAAGCACTGAGCGGGGGGTTTTGGGGCACTGGGACACGACAGAGTCATTTCCTCCAACTGCAGTAAGAGCTGCAGGCTCAGCTAAGGCAGCTCTCACCTCCCAGCCCCCCATCACCACCACAATGGTAGCAAAGCCACAGCCTTTCTGTTATCCTCCAGTGTGCTCATGATTAAATTATCCAGACACCCCCCCTTTCCTGGAGCATTAAAGTGTAATAATATAAGGTAGGGAAACAACATGAAGAGGGGCTGATATCCAGCTGGGCAATGAATGGAAACTGGCCCCTCGGGCTCTCTTGTGGGCTTCATGCTGAGCACAGTGGGGATTTCTCTCCCACCGGACCCATGTGTGCATCCATCCTCCCCCAGGCCAGGCTGGCAAAGGGCACCCAGGACAGCCCTGAAGGCTGCAGTACACAGCCCATTATTGCTGCCTGCAGTCTGAAATCTGGCATCTGCATGGAGCACTTGCCTGGTTAGTAAATATCCTTTAACAGTATATCGATTATTTAATAAATTTATTAAATATCTAATTGCAGCAGAAACCCCGTTGCTCCCAGGTACCTGCTGGAGATGTCTCAGGGCTTTCTGCTGTTTGCTCTTCCCCAGGTCCCCAGGCAGGAGGGAGCAGGGCAGGAAGCACCCAGCAGCCTGTGGCAGGCACAGGGGGCTCCAATCCCCCGAGGACACCATGGCCCTGGCTGGGTGCAAGACCAGGAGCAGGTTCATGAGATTTTTGAGCTGGGGCAGTTCTGCCTGTGCCGTTCCCTGGCTGGCAGAAGTGCTGAGCCAAAGCTGACACCAGCAGCACCACGCAGCTCCTCAGGGTGACATACAAGGGCTAAAGGGGGCAAGGGACAGCAGGGTCCCCTGTGCTGCACCCCGAGCCCACCTCTCTGGGGAGGACACTGGAAATGCTCTTGGCCTGCCTCAGCCAGGGGCCTACAATGAAAAGTTCAGTCTCTTTTTCCCCCCTGCAACGTGCATGCCACACAACAGCTGGGGACAAGAGCTGGCACACAGAGGATGGGGGGAGCGGTGGCCCCAGTCCGGCTGCAAGGGGAAGGTCACCCAGGAAAGCACCCAAGCAGCTACTGCAGGCCAAGGTCTGAGCCAGGCAGAGATCTTCCCCGTTACCTCAGCAAAGCCAGCCTAGAACAAGCTCAGCACACACAGTCCTGCCGAAGCTCCTTGCCTGGATGGCACTGGAGTGCTCTCTCCGCTCTGCGGGCTTGGCTTGGAGAGCCCCCAGCAAGGAGTTCATCTTCAAGCAAGTTCAAAGCCAAATGATAAATTACACAGTCAAAAGAGAGCAGAAAACCTCATTTTTATTTTGTTTAAACTTGACAGCAGCTTTCAACAGACAGTAGCAAAGCTGATTTCCCCCTCCACTCCACCCTGGGAGCAGGGCTTATTCCCCCCAGCACCCACCTGCTTAGAGACTAGTCCCCAAAAAAATCACGGGATGCATCAACCGGAAAGTCAGGACAGGAAGTGTCTGGACTCCAGAGGTGCCCACCCTAACCCGAAGATAACTTCCCTTTCCTGAAGACAGCAGATACTACTAGTTTCAATTGCCCCCTCTCCCAAATTTAACTTAATTTTCCTTATCTCTATAATTAAAGGCCCTGGGATGACCACACTGACATCACACACAGCCAACGCCATAATAACTGCCTGTCAGGGGCCATCCTGCTCCTGTGCCCCCGGCACACCGGCAGGGCTGGGGCAAAGGGGAAGGGGCTCACAGGCAGGGCAAGGGGGCTCGCAGGCAGCTGCGACAGCTCCAGGGGCAGCAGGAAAGAGTTAAAAGCTCCCCCAAGAGCAAAAGTTGAGATGGATCATTTTAAAGAATGATTCCCCAGAGAATTTGAAGAAGCCCCCAGCTATCCCCAGCTCCGTGCCAGGGAGTGTGGGGTGGCCCTGAACCACCCACTGGTGCCCGGGTGAGCCACGCAGGCAGGGCACAGCTTGCAGGATGAGCCCCTCGGGTAAAGCCAGCCCCACAAGCTCCTGCTGCCTGGGGACACTGTGATCCTAAACAGGATCTTGGGGAGATCGGTTCACTGGTAAAACCTGTGAGAGCAGCCACGGGTCGGTGGGAGCACGGACAGAGCAGGTGAAGGCAGGGTGCTGCGCAGTGACCCGTGCAGGATGGCTGCCCGGGGCTGCTCGGCCAGACCCTGCCTTGGCTGCCTGACCTGGCCGGAGCAAGAGCTGGGCAGAGGGACAGACAGTGCGATCAGACAGGCCTCGTGGGAAGAGAGCAAAGGCTTCCCAAGAGTCGGAGCAGCCCTGCCAGGGCTGGCCCCAGCGGCGCTCAGGGAGCTGTGGGGGAGCTCCTGGCAGCACAGCTGGCAAAGCCTTCGGGATGCAACCTGCAGGGTGGAGGCAGGAGCTAGATCCTGGCAAGCAAGGAACAAAATGAGCTTTAATCCTCACCCTCACTTTATCCTGTCTGATCTGAAATCCTTGGCAACACTGGGTTAAAGAGGCAGGATCAGGCAGGCTCTTTATCTCTGAGAAGCACCCTCAGCAAGTTTGCGGATGACATCAAGCTGAGAGGTGCAGCTGATCCCCCCAGAGGGAAGGGATCCATCCAGAGGGACCTTGGCAGGCTGCAGAGGTGGGCTCATGTGAACCTCGTGAAGTTCAACCAGGCCAAGTGCAAGGTCCTGCACCTGGGCTGGGGCAGTGCCCAGTACCAGCACAGCCTGGGGGATGGATGGGTTGAGGCAGCCCAGCGGAGAAGGATTTGGGGATACTGGTGGGTGACAAATTGGATGTGAGCCAGCAATGTGCGCTCGCAGCCCAGAAAGCCAACCGTATCCTGGGCAGCATCACAGGCAGCATGGCCAGCAGGGCGAGGGAGGGATTTCTCCCCTTCTGCTCCACCCTCGTGAGGCCCCACTTGGAGCCCTGCGTCCAGCTCTGGGGTCCCCAGTGCAAGACAGACACGGACCTGTTGGAGCGGGTCCAGAGGAGGCCACGGAAATGGTCAGAGGGCTGGAGCACCTCCCCTGTGGAGGAAGGCTGAGAGAGTTTGGATTATTGAGTCTGGAGAAGAGAAGGCCCCAGGGAGACCTTATTGTGGCCTTTCAACTGTATAAAGGAGGCTTATAAGAAAGACAAAGGCTTTTTACCAGGTGCCTGTAGTGCCAGGACAACGGGCAACAGTTTTAAACTGGAAGACAGGATTAGATTGGACAGAGAAGAAATAGAAGAAATTAGACTGGACAGGAAGAAATATTTTACCATGAGGGTGGTGAGACACTGGCACAGGTTGCCCAGAGAAGCTGTGGCTGCCCCCTCCCTGGCAGTGTTCAAGGCCAGGTTGGACGAGGCTTTGAGCAACCTGGGCTGGTGGAAGGTGTCTCTGCCCATGGCAGGGGGGTGGAACTAGATGGTCTTTGAAGGTTTGTTCCCACCCAAACCATTCTGTGAGTATATGATCTCTCATCCATGCTAGAAGGGAGCAGCTCCTGGCCAATGTGATCAGTGCATCATCCTTAAGACACTCCAGACCCACCCTGCAAGCCACCAAGAACATCAGCTCTTCAATGTCACCATCACAGAGGGTTGGGGGTGACTTTCTCAGCCCTTTGTGAGGCAAAAGGCTCCTTGGCCAGCTGCTACCAACAGCACCCAGATGGCGAGATGACCACATGCCACCTCAGTCCCTGTGGTTTTCACCAAGCCCTTCTCTGGCTGGGACAGCCCATGGCCATCGGCAGATCAAACTCCAAAAGTTTTTCCAGGTTTCTGGAAAGCCTCCACTTTCCCTGCAGCAAATGTTTGTTCCATTTACACCAGTGGAACTTGGGCCAGCAGCCTCACGGGAACTGCAGAGTGGGAGGAACCCAAATGTGTCCCTGCCAGGAGACCTGAGACACTGCTGCCCAAGTAGTGCCTTGTCACCAGGCAGAGATGGTGGCCACAGAAGCAGTTTGGACCAGGAGGTGGTTTCTCTGCCCCTCTGGTGGCCAGGGGTGGTCAGAGCTCTGGTGCCTTCTTCCAGCCCACCCATACCTGCCAGACATCTGTGGAGGAGGTATGGCCAGTGCTGGGGCACAAAGGGACTGTCCCTGCACCACGTCCTTGAGGCTGAGCTGCCCCAGAAACCACACACCCATCCTCTGTCCTCTGCCAGAGCTGGGGTCACCACTGTGGGACAGCTGCCATCCTGCCAGGCTTCCACAAGCCCCTTTACTTGGCACATCAACCCCCACCCCAGGCCACTGCCAGCACCAGGGGACAGCCCACAGGTGACACTTGGGGACAGATGAGTTTCTTAATGAATGAAGTTTATCAGAATCCTTCTAGAAAGTCCAACAGCCTTTTAAAACTAGCCAGAGGATATTAAATATTAAAAGTTAAAGTACAAGTAAGGAAACCATAATGCATTGAGTTATTTTTTTTTCCTCCCTTCAGAAACCTTGACACAATAATTAGTTTTCTGAGTCACTGTCACTGCAAATAACCCCAGGAGCTAAGAATAGGCAAAAGGATCGGCAGCAAAGCCCCAGGATGCGCCAGGAGCTCACCAGGGCGGGAGCCGCAGCTTCACAGGACTGGCAGCTCCCAGAAGTCACAGACTGCAAGAACAACAGCAACTCCACTTGGAAATGGCAACAGGCTCCCTGAAACTTTCCATAAATACTCAGCGGCGGGAGGGATGCTGCTGACAAGCAGCAGAAGCGGTCCTTCCTCGGCAGAGCTAAGAATACCCCGCACAGTCATCACAGCAGGCGTTGGAGGTATAAATCAGGTGCCTTCCTCCAACCCACTTGGGAAATGTTATTTTCAACTCATTTTACCTAAATTAGACAAGGGTTTCACAGGCTGCTCTCGCTGTGCTGTATGTACCAAAATCCTAAGCCTGGCACAGAAACACAAAGTGAAGGAGAAGGGGGTCCGGTAGATGGGCAACTCGAGGGGGGGCCCTGCTCATCACCCCAAAAACGACCAGTGAAGCACCCGTACACTGCCCTCTATCCATCCCCATCGAGGAAGGGACCAGAGCTGGCAGGGGCTTGCCCAGGACAGTTTGGCAGGGCTGGATTAAAGCATCTGGTCATTCATCAACTGCTCTACAGCTCCTGCTTATCCCTGTACTTTGCCAGCAGCTTCGTTTATGGGGTTCGCCTGGGGGAGCACTGGCTGCCCAGGCAGAGTTGGGTCCCAAGGCTGCTGCCAGCATGGACAGATTGACTCCAGCAAACCAGAGGCTGATTCACAGCCAGAGCCTCTTCCACTGCAGAGCAGGGGAGTGGAGACTTAGAAAAATCCCCCCCCAATCTCTTTATCATAAGACTCTTATTATTAACGGCAGACCAAGCCAGCACCTGGAAGGGCTTTCCTCAGCCAGCCCAGGAGCTCAGCGTGGACTGGAATCCCCACGTGCTCCTCCATATCCCACCTGAAGGAGAAAGGGGGATGTTTTTCCTGGAGCTGGTGTCACCAGCTGCACAGGCTGCCTTGTGTAACTGCTGCAGGAAGGTCCTTGCCCCAAGGACAAACCCAACCTTCTGCTATTTGATGTCATCGCACAGAGCCTTGGAAAACCTGTCAGTGGCCAGCAGAGTCTGAGCAACCAGGAAACTTCTAGATTTGCCATGAGCTGTCCTAGGAAATTTTAGAAGTTTCCTCTCTGGGATGCATTAGGTGAAACATCTCTGGGAGTGTGCGTATCGAGAGGGGAGCAGCCCCAGTGTTACACCCTCCATAAATTGGAGGAGGCTGAATACTAACTGCCAAGTTGGACTTTGATATCGCAGGAGCCTGGAGCTCCCCCCCAGCTCCTCCCGAGCCTGCCCAGGGCCACGTGTGTGCTGGGGCAAGACTTGCCTGTGCAAGGCACACTGTGCGATTAGTGCTAAAAAGCTCTTAGATAAGAGTTCACATTTTGGATTTTTCCAGTCTTGCTACGAGCAGGTGATATCAGTTTATTCTTGAGGGGAAAAACTTCCATTATGTTTTTCCTTTTGTGTTCAGCCAGATAAGCACCAATTTCATGCAACAGGTTCCTAATAGTGACAGTGAGCTACAGCAGAAAGCTTTTGGCTTTTTTTTTTTTTTTTTCTTTTTAGGGGGTGGGGGGGAAATTATAAAAGGAGAAGAAAGATTTATTTTAGAGCAAAAAAAATTTTTCTTGGCACTCTGTAGACTAAGCCAGGTAGGAAAGAAGGTACAGCACAGTCCTGTACCAGAGCCCAGCACCTATTTTTGGGATGGTTTCCTGCCCCAGCAAAGCCTTGGCCAAATTAGTGACGTCACTTGGCACCTGCCCAGCTCAGCTTTGCTGAGTGGGTGATGCTGGTCCCAAGAGAGGCACTTTAAGCCGGTACTTTGGGACCCCAGGGTGCCAGTGCCTTTGCTCAGGCTTTCTAAGCAGGGCTGTAGCTCCCCTGCACACAAGAGACATAAATGTATAGATATATGTATTAAAAAACTACAAAGGCAATAATGCCCTTTTTAACATGTTCCTACGGTTACACTCCACGGAGTCCAAGTTTTTCATCTGATGAGCTGCCTCAGATGGGAGCAGGTTTAGTGCCCGGGGCCTTCCAGGCTCAGCCAAGTGACTGAGGTCCTGAGGCTAGAGGTGTGAAATCCATAAGAAAGTTGACCTTTTAGGACTTAGCCGTTCCAAAGCAGGTGCACTTAGAGCAGTAATAACAAAAGTAGCTGCTGCGTGTGGTACCCAACGTACCCGTGGGCTCAACATCCCGGGAGATGGTGGTGCCACAGTGGCGGGATGCCACGGCACAGAGCTCAGCCCAGCATCCCTCACCCGCCACGCGTGGCCCCAGGCATTGCAGTTGAACTCGGTAAAAATATCCAAGCCCCCGAATCTCCTGAAAAGTGCTGCGCTTTACAAAGTAAATCAAGATCTCAAGATTGGAGGTGTTCAACAGCATCAAGTATTTGATTGAGAGCAGCCAGTTAAATGGAAAATACGGACGTAGCTATTTCTAGATCGCATCTATTTCTATATTAGAGATTTACATTCTCTCTTCAAACTCCCGTTTTTCACCCAAAAAGCCTCTAATAAACGCTGGGAAAAGGCGACACCGGCCAAACAGCGGCAGGGGGGGGACACGGGAGGGGCGGACACGCGTTACCGCTGTCGTTAACCCCCCCCGGACCATCAAACCCCCCCCCGGGCATCCCGGGGCACGGCAGCCGGAGGAGAAGCTGCGCTCCGCGGGGTCACGGCAGGACAACGCGGCCGGAACGCGGCGGGGGGGGGGGGGGGCGGGTGGGGCCGTTGATGACGTCTCAATGTCATATGCAAATGAGGCGACGTCACTAGAGCGGAGCCAATGGGAGCGCGGATCAGCCTCGAAGCTTAATCCGGTGATGAAGAAACAAACAACAGGCGCGGGGGGGGGGGGGGGCGGGGGGCCGGCGGCGAGGGGGGCCCCCCTCGCCGCCGGGCACCCCCCCCGCGGGAGAACCCCGCGGCCGTGAGAGCCCGCTCAGCGCCAGCCCCGCCCGCCGCCCCCCCGCAGCGCGTTGTTGAAGGAGACTCACCTTCCCGTCGGGGCGGCGTGAAGGGGAGCGGCGGGAGGCGCTGAGGTACCGCCGGTCCCGGGGGCCGATCGCGCGGTTCTGCCGAGCGCCCGCCGCTCCCCCGCACAAATCGGGCCCTTCCGACAGCTGATCGTGACGTCACAAAGCGGCCCGCCCGCCGACGGGGACAGCGGCCAATGGGAGGCGGCGCTCGGAGGGCGGGGTCGGGAGGGGGCGGGACGGCACCGCCCACGTGAGCGAGGGGTCCCGCGGTTCGGGGGCGGTGGCGCCCCGAGGCGGGGGGGGGGGGGTGTCGGTCCGGAGTCGCTGCCCCGCGCAGCCCCGGGGCCGAGGAGGAGGCGGCAGCAGCGGGCAGGGGGTCCCGCGCCGCTCCCTGTGGCCGGGCGAGCGCTCCGGCGGGGCCACGAGTCCCCGAGGCGGGGCCAGCCCGGACCCTTCCTCGCCCCGAGGGACGCGGCAGCAGCCCCGAGGGGAGGGGCAGGGCCGCAGCACCGGGAGGGCGGCGAGAGGCTGGGAAACCCCGGGGTGTGCTGGGGGGGGAAGGGGAGCTCGCAACGGGAGCGGAGGGAGGGAGGTAAATGCATGAAAAAAGAAAGAAAAGCTGAAGAAATGGAGCCCGTCGCGCTGCGGCCGGGTCTGGCCACTATCGGGGCACAGCAGCGCCCCGAGGAAGCGGGGGGGGGGGGGGGGGGCAGGAAGGGTGCGGGCGAAGAGATGCGCTGGACCTCCGGCCAAAGGAAGGGCGGGGGGGGACAGAGGCCTGGAGGCTTGGCCCGAGGCCGGACACCCGTGTCCTTGTCCCTGTTGTGCCGGCGAGGCCTCGTTCAAAGAGAATCTTGGATGGGACACAAATGAGGGGGTTGGACGTAAGCCCCCGGCCGTGGTAGCCAGCCTTTCCCCGGCCTTGGAACGAGCTGGGCTCGGAGGGGCAGCCGGTACCTGCGGCAGGTTCACCTTCATCCTCATCATGGGCTGACCATGGGACCAAACTTTGGTTTGACATCATGCTAAGCTTGTCACACGGCAGGAAATTGTCCATATAAAGTTAGAACATTTATTAAACCAGTCATTAATAGATCAGTTCAAGTGTCTGAGTCACGCATGGTACAGTTAGGACTCATCTGGCATCACAAGTGAGAATTCCCCATCGCTAATTCACAAGAGGCAGAATTTAATTGAGTCTTATTCAACTCGCATTCACAAATTAAATAACATTTAGTCTCCTGTAATTGAAGGATCTTGCAGAAGGGTGTAAACCATCTCAGGAGGAGAGCTGCCACCCAGCAGCGCTCTTACCCTGCTTTGCCAGGAGGGGAGCAGAAACCCGTGAAGCTTAAAATACTTGTAAGCAGAAAATCCACTCGTTTGGGATGTCTGTGGAGGGCATTTCCATCTGGCAACAGCAGTTTCAATTCATGCCACAAAGAGCTGGAGGTGCCCAGCACCGTTGGGCGTAGCAGTGGAGGCATCTGCAGGAGATACCCAGAAATTACGGCATAACTCAAGCTTGACCCCCACTCTGGTCCCTGCTTGGAGACAGCTCATGCTGCCAGTGGGGTTTCATTCTGCTGCTTTTATTAGTATTTGTTTCGCACGGAGTGATTACAACATGGCTCTTACTGGCTGCAGCAGGTGAGCAGAAATTGAGCTTTAATCCTGCTGCTGTACAGGAGGAAGTATAAATAAATGCATCCGAACAAATCTTGCTAGGGTTAAACTTATCCCAGGGTAAATTGTTCCATTCACACTGGCGTGTCTCTGGATGGTTGGTTTAATGGGAACACTCTCCCCATTGGGATGGGAAATGCTTCGGTCTCTGCTGCACCCTACCCTGGTCTTTTACTGTGAAAAAAAGGGAGGCAACCCCCCTCCCAGGGCAGTTTTTAGCCACAGTGATTTATTGCTGGGGGAAAGGTGCTGCAAACGTGATAAAGCAGACGAGCGAGCTTTGCACCAGCCTGGAGCAGCCCGCAGAGGTTGCTGGTAGCTACTGGGCCCAGCCCTGGGTGCTGCGGTTGGTGGGTTCAGGCGATGGGCGACAGCCGTGTCTGCGTGGCAGCGGGAACGACTTCAGTCCTGCCAGCGCAGGGAACAGCGGTCAGGAGGCCGTGGCTGCCCAGCCCTTGTGTGCCCACGAGCCTGCGGTGACCGAGCTGCCGCCCTGAGCTGGGGTCCGTGTCAGTCTGCCTCTGGCTGTGCTACAGGGTGAGCAAGGGGAGCCTGCGGGTGTCGGAGGGGCCCCCTCTTTGGTCCCTGTGGACAGCACTGTCTGTTGACACTGAATAAGGGGACGAAAACCAGTGTGACTTCTCTGAGGCATCCTGGGGCAGGATGCAGGGACACCACCCTAACAAAGGGAATGACCTGGCTTTGGCTCCTGCACGGCCCCAGCCATCAGGCTGCTGAGGAAAGTCACGCTGCAAGTGAGTTGACTTGCAAGGCCGGAGATGGCTGTGCCTGGAGAGTGCGAGCAGGCAGCTGACGGCACATCACCTGCCTGCAGGTCATGGAGAGTCAGCTGCAGCCTTGGTATGTCATGGCATGAGTCTACACCAGCCTTGGGCTCTGCTGCTCCCGTGCGTAACCAGTGGTGGTCTGTGTGTTTGGGTGACGGTTGAAAATAGGATGGTGATCACGCTGGCTTCTGCTTCACTCAGGAGGTTTTGGGAAGCCGTGCTGATAGCTCCTGGCAAGGCGCAGGCCCGGAATGTAGCACATGTGTTTTGCTTCACCCAACAAATGGCATGCAAATCAGTCAGGCTTCTCATTATTTACCTGTCCTTCACAAAAAAAAAAAAAAAAAGGATGCTGCATCCAGCTACCCAAAACTTCTAAAAACTTAGAGGTCAGGAAATAATAGTATGACTGGATCTTTGCAAAGCCCTCCAAGATCATGCATCCAGCATTTGGGATGGACTGAGCAAGGGTGTCCCAGGGCATCCCTCCAGCCCCTGCTGTCTGCTCCAGTTTCCCTGCACGTCCCCAGGGTCACCTCGCTGCATCCTGAGCATCCTGGCATGAGTTTTTCCCCAAGCCCGGGAGCACTGCGCCAGTCATTTCTCCTGCTGATGCTAGGGTCACACAGGTAACTGCTGAGCACCATCAAGAAGCATTTCACAATCGTGGCCCTGTATGTCCTGGGGGTATGGGTCAACAGCAGGCTGAAGTCCTCACAGCTCCCAGGTGCCTGCAGGCCACAATCCGTTTGAGCCGTGTGGCTCACTGCCATTTTGTGAGTTTTGTGCTCATCACTTGAGGCTGGGAAGAGCAGTTAATGAAGAAGTACGTGTGCAATGTACAGAGTCATTAAACACACTCTCTGTGTGAAACAATAGAAAACAAGAAAATTAAATGAGCAGAAGCTGCTCTTTCTCCTTCCCCAGAAGGACACCCTGTCCCTGCCACCCCCATTCCACTGCAAGCCCTCAGGGTGCTGACTCCAGGACCTGGGGAAACCCTGACCCCTGTCCAGCCCCAGTGCAGCGCACTGGGAGGTGCCACCAATAACCCACAGCTCTGGTGTTTGGGTGTCTGCCATGCTTCAGCTCCTCAGGCTGCTATTTTCATGCTGCCTGTCCCTTGGGATGGATTTACCTGGGAGCTCCTGCCTGAAGTTGGTTTTCTGCATTCTAGATCAATAAAAGGCAACACACGCCATTTTACATCATTAAAAATCCTGATTGCTCTCCTTGTGGCCCCTTGAGCAGTGGCACCAGGGACAGGAGGTGTGCCTGTGGGTGTCAGCTCTGCCTCTACTCACTCTTCTCAAAATTCACTTAAACTGGGTAAAACTACCAGCCCCTGAGAAATCTCAGTGGAGTCTTGCTGGGGTTTGGTGGCCAGAGGAAGGTCCATCAGTAACGGGCCCAGCATGGTCTCTCCCACCGCGCTGCTCCCCCAGAGATGCCCAAGACCTGTCTGGCTCAGGTGGGCTCCGTCCCAGGTCCACAGGGCTCCTCTCTGCTGGCACCAAAGGGGTGCTGGCAGGGAAACCCAACCATGCCCAGCCAGACGTGCACATGGGTGAAGGGTTCGATGCAGTCCCTGCGGGAGCCAGGACTGTATGGACGTGATGTGGGTCAGGTGCTCGTTAAATTGGAGTTGTTATGACCTTTGGTCACTTGTTGCCTGGTGACCAGGACCCCGCTGCTCCCAGCATGGGGTTTTGCAGCCTCCTCCTCCAGCACCAGCTCCCAGCCCCCCGTGGGCACAGAGACCTCTGCCCACCCACCCAGCCCACACTGGAGAAGAGCTGTGAGGCTCCTCGAGCTCTGTGAGGAGCCGGGCACTCAGGGAACCTATGATTATTTGAAGGCTGGGGACAGATCCTCCCTTGGGAGGATCCCTGTAGGCTGTGGGACAGGGATGGCTGTTCTCTGCAGTGGGCAGGAGGTGCTCTGTGCTGCTGAGGCTGGACAAGAGATGCCTGAGGAGATCTGAGCGAGGTTCAGATGGGATGGATGCTGATCACGCTACGGGACAACCACAGCCCTCCAGCCCCAGGAAACCCTCACCAACAGACATCCAGGAGGATGTGGGGGAGAGATGGGGCTGGCTCGCCAGCCTTCCCCAGCTTCTCTGCCTGAGGAGCAGGTAGCAGGCAGGCTTCCCGCTGCGCTTTCATCCCGGAGGAACTGCCCGTCACCTGAGATGGGGATGACCCATCACATGGAGAGCTGCAGCCCCAGGCCTGGGATTTGCCGGAGGCTCTGAGCGTGGCTTTCCAGCAGTGAAGGAGCACGGAGGAGTTTACCTAGAGCAAATAACCATGAGAGCACTCCGAGAATGACCACAGCCAGGAGATGACCTCACTTGAAAGAAATCTGGGTGTTATATTTACACTTCTCTGACAAAAAGACCAATTTTCCCGAAGATGAACGTGGTACAGATGTTTTGCATTCGTTACAAAAAATGGACTTGCTTCTATATTTAGAATTCGGGTCACCAGCAGCTTTCTGCCAGGAGACACCAAAACATCTTTTGAAAGCAGGGTTGCAAACTGGCTTTCAGCCAGACAGCGGTGTCCCGTTGGGAAGGCTGCCCGAGGAGGCAGATGCTTTGGGGGAGTCATCAGGGGAGAAGTTGGCCGCCTTCCGCAGCAGCACCCGGCCGGGGTGGGGTGTCCCTCCCGGCTGGGGACACTGCAGAGCCCATTGCCATGGGCAGCCCTGCGTGACCCGAGCCCAGGAGCTCTCTGACTCAGTGCACCCTTTGACTGACATGTTCTTGTTTTCTACCAGCTTCTTGCTTGGCTTTGGGACAGAAGGAAATAGCAACTGGTGAGATGAGCCCAGTAATTTGACCCAGGGCGATTTTAGGGTGTGTGTCTCAGCATGGAGTGAGTAACCTTGTCGGCCGGGGAGCAGGCAGCCTGGGTCACTGCTCATGCGGTGAGAGGCTGGCGCGGGACTGGGCACGGCAGCACCCCGTCACCCCCTGCCACTGCCACCTCCCCGGCAGCCTCAGCACCTCTGCCAGAGCCCGGCGCAGGGAGCGGGCAGCTTTCACGGGCAAGGAGAGCAGGCAGGGGTTTGCCCTCTCCCTGTCTGCGCTACAGAAAAAGGGAGGGGGTAACCCAGCTGCTGCCGCATTACCAGCCCCTGGCCATGGCTCATCTCTTCCTTAGTGGTATCTCGGTGATGAGTCCCCTCAGACGTACTTGATACCCAGCTTCCACATTCACCAGGTGCTGAGAGAAGGAGCCTGCCCACCCTGCTGCCCCACACCCCTCCGCTGCCAGGGCATGGCCGGTCCTTCCTCCTCCCGCATCAGTTCAGTCTTTGCATCCCCCCGGGGCTCGCCCTTCCCAGCACGGGCTTCATCGGTGGTTTCCAGCAGCAGCAGTGGCCTCCCAGGCCCCCCCAGTCTCACCCCAAAAAGGGCTCATGCCACAAGTCATAGAGGTTGAGTGTGCTCCATAGGGGTGGGGTGTGCTCCACAGGTGGGTTGGGTGTGCTCCATAGGGGTTGGGTGTGCTCCATAGGGGTGGGGGGTGCTCCACAGGGGTTGGGTGTGCTCCATAGGGGTGGGGTGTGCTCCACAGGGGTGGGATGTGCTCCACAGGGGTTGGGGTGTTCTCCATGGCTGGGGCATTCTCCATAGGGGGTGGGTGTTCTCCATAGAGGGGAGTGTGTGCTCCACAGGGTGAGCGTGCACTGGGGGTGGTGCCCAGGGGGCACATCGTGGTGTGGAGGTGAGGAATGGTCGCCGCCTCAAGACTTGCTCTTCTTATGGCCCTACTGATGCCAGCCAGCCTGGACAAGGACCCTGGAGGCCCTTGGGTGCCTCAGGACTATAGAGTCTCCCCAGACCTCTGACATCCCCTGAGTAGCTTCAGCAATGGCACGGGCTTGCAGCTTTTATAAATAAGGGCAGTTGGATTTTCCAGCTGTTGGATCATGCATGTTTCTGGGTCTTCTGCCTGCTCCTGGGTTGGAAGTGACCCCCACCAGATAGGTGTCATGAGGTAGCCAGTGCTCTGCCCAGTGATACTTTACTCAAGGTTGCTCCTGGGTTGCTCTCAAGTCCTCAAGCTCAGCCATGTATCCCAAAAGGAGGATGGGCATTCGAATCAGCACTCAGGGCCTCTTTAAGGTCAGGGTTAAATCCTGTTTAAGCTGACCCTGGGCCAGAGGAGGTTGAAGCCTGGCCATTCCTTGGTCACCAGAGGTGCTGCAGGCCACTGGGTCAGGGCAGGTCATGCTGGGATGCCGCTGAGGCCTGGGTGAACCTGGCAACCTGCAAGCTGTCAGCTCTCACACAAAAGGGTTTCTGGCTCTTTTGACTTCTTCCACATATGTGTCTTGTGCAAGATGACGTCTTGGCTGTCAGTCCTGCTGGAGAACGGCACTGAGCCACGGGGATCCGCCCAGGCAGAGGAGGCTCAGCCCTCCCATGGCAAGGGTGAAGAATAACGCTGGGCTGCAGCTGAATAAAAGAGCAACCCCTCGATTGCCCGGCCAGGCTGCTCCACAGTTCAGTACGGATTTACTTATTACTTGTCTGTTCTAGATGGATCCCTGGGAGTGCACACGCTTAAATCATAGAATCACAGAATCATTCAGGTTGGAAAAGCCCCTCGGGATCATCGAGTCCAACCCTCAGCCCGACTCTACAAAGTTCTCCCCTACCCCACATCCCCCCACAGCTCATCCAAACGGCCCTTAAACACACCCAGGGATGGGGACTCCACCCCCTCCCTGGGCAGCCTATTCCACTCTCTGACCACTCTTTCTGGGAAACATTTTTTCCTCATGTCCAGTCTGAACCTCCCCTGTTGCAGTTTAAAGCCGCTCCCTCTCATTCTGTCACTAATCACCTGTGAGAAGAGACCAGCACCAACCTCTCTACAACGTCCTTTCAGGGAGCTGTAGAGAGTGATGAGGTCTCCCCTCAGCCTTCTCCTCCTCACACTGAACAGTCCCAGCTCCTTCAATCTCTCCTCACAGGATTTATTCTCCCGGCCCTTCCCCAGCCTCGTTGCCCTCCTCTGCCCTCGCTCCAGCCCCTCGAGATCTCTCTCGTACTGAGGTGCCCAAAACTGGACACAACCCTCCAGGTGTGGCCTCACCAGTGCAGAGCACAGGGGGACTGTCACCTCCCTGCTTCTGCTGGTCACACTATTTCTAACACAAGCCAGGATGCCGTTGGCTTTCTTGGCCACCTGGGCACACTGCTGGCTCATGGTCAGCTGCTTGTCAGTGAGAACCCCCAGATCCTTCTCTTCCCGACAGCTCCAGCCACACCTCCCCGTGGTGGAACTGTGAACCCCACCTGGGCTGAGGCACAGAGCAGTGGTGATCATGGAGGACATACCATGCCAGCAGGACCCTCACATGCTCACAGCCCACAGCAGGCAGAGGCAGCATGCTGCCCTTTACCCTGGATCGGCTTCATCTGCTCACCTTTTCGTTTATTTGTATTAGTTTATTTTAAATCAGTCCCTAGAATAAGAGACAGGAACTTCCTACACTCAAATTCAAGCCAGGAAAATTATAAGCAAGTAAAATGAAGCCTAGGTCTTCCATTTCAGGGGATGGGAAAATTATAGGGGAGAAAATTATTCTTCCATGGGTGCCCAGCCTTGCTTGCTTGGCTAAAGTTGGTCAGGGTGGTATGTGCCAGGCAGACTGGCCCTCCTGCACTTTGCTGGTGCCATCCACACATACCCCTTCCCTTTGGTCCCTGTACCTCATGATACAGGGTCACACCACACCTTCCCCAGCATCTGGTGTCTGCAGGGGACACTGCTGCTGTCCACCCCCATGGTGGCATAGTGACATGGTGATGTGGTCAGGTTCTGGCGCAGAGACAAAGCTGCTCCCTCAGGCTTTCCTCCAGACGCCCATGCTCCCATCCAAACCACACAGTCAAATCCTCATCACGGGCATCCTCATCTCAGAAGGTCTGAGTAAAGTGGGGAAAAGTGAACCCATCACCCTCTCTGGAGGAGTTTTCTGTCCTGCAGTTTGGTTTTGTCCTGATGTGAAGAGAAAGGGCTCCCCAGAGCATCCCAGGAAGGAGATGGGGGCTTTATGTCAGCAGCAGCTGGCAGGAGCAGCTTTGGGATGGCCCCGCTGCCATCAGCTGCCCTGGCCAGGTCACCAGCACCAACTCCGCTGTACTTTCTCTTTTGTCATTAGTGAGTTTTCTGCACTCCAAGGCGTTCGTGCTGGAGTAGGATCCCTGGGTCAAGGGTGGGTTTATCCAGCTCTCAGCGTGACCCTCAGCCTTAAGTAACAGTCTTGGAGGATCTGCTCCAGGCCGTGCCTCAGCTGTGTTGACGGCTGTCATTGCGGTGAGTCACCCCAACTCTTTTTATGGTGTCTTCAGACATGCTGGCCAGGAGAGAGGGAGAGGGCAGCTCCCACCACGGTGTCTCAGCTCCCCAGGGGGTTAGAGGGCAGCCAGGCAGGGGCCTGGTCTCTGCAGCTGCCCCAGGGAAAGAAGGGACCTCTCTGCTGCTGCAGCCCCGAGCTCTGGCCTGCCTCTCCCTGGGGGACAGGGACTGGCCGCCTGAAGTTTTTGCCAAGTGCTGTCCATGAGCTGGTCCATGATGCTGGGAGGGTTCCTGCCCCCCCTGGGATCCCCCTGCCCATTTGGCACTTTGGCTGCGAGTCTCTCCCTGGAGAGTCCCTTGCTCTCAGGACCTTGTTGAGCAGCTCTTTATCTCCTTCTTGAAGCAAGATTGTAAAGCCAGGTGTGAGAAATGACAAGGACAGACCTGGGGAGCTGAGAAAGAGCCTGGAGCAAGTTCACCAGTTTGCACATGGCATCTCTGCAAAAGAGGGATTTTCCTCCTTGTCAAGCTCCTGTGGCCATGGTAAAGGCTACGGTCGCACTGAGTGAAACTTTTGGAGTCTTATAGCACGGATACCAACAGAAGCAGCATGATACCAGGTCAAGAGACTTCCCCTGCCTGCTGCTCACAGAGAAATGGGGTGACGCTGAGGAGCGTGAGGTGGGTGCTGCAGGTGCCCAGCACCACGGGTACGCCCCCCACTTTGCACAACGCTGGCTCCGGACCACAGGGACCTGGGGGCTGTGCAGCATCTGCAGGACAGGGAGAACCTGCACTCCCCTCTCAGCTGCCTACAGCAGCACCAGAGCACACTCCCAGGTGTCACCCAGGCGTGAAACCCAAGAGAGCTCCCGATAAGGGAGGGCAGATATAAATGTCCTGCCCCGTGCAGGTTTCACTATATTGAGGGGAGGAAGGGAACACTAAAGTCTTCTCTTAATCCGCAGTCTGGTTTTGTGCTGAGACGATAGGAACAGATCCCCTGTTATCCCAGCCAGGGTTCCTCCCCCGAGTTTTAATGTCTGTGCAGACGCCTGTGTGCGCACATCCCTGCACATACCACGCTCCTAGCACACCCCTACCCTGTCCTCCCCACTACCCACCCCAATGACCTGAAAAATATAACACCGCCGAGGTTAAAATTAGCTTCAGGCTATTTTCAGCCAGGTCAGCAACACTGCTTGGTGGCAACACCAGCGGCATGGCCGGCTGAGCCACCGCTGTGGCCCCAGCCCGGAGGAGGAGTACAGCTCTCACGTGGGATCAGTGTGAAATTTGGGACCACATCTCCAGACAGCCGGGCATGAGACGGGCACCTGGAGAGAGGGGCTGCGAACCTGGCTGCCAACATCCGTGCTCCATTTTCTGTGCTCCTGGGGATGTTCAGAGTTTCTGGTTAGTCCCTTGGGCTGAGCTATGGCCACGTGCACGGGAACATGAGCCATGGCCGTGGGCATGGACTGGGGGAGGCAACACAGCCACATCAGGGCCACGGTGGAGACACTTCCCAGCCCACCACTGTCCATCTGGTGTGTGATCTGAGGTGAGTTGATAGGCGCTGCGGTGCCCATAGGTCCCAGATGAACTGGGATGAGTGAAGAACGTTCAGGTCCAGAAGAAGCCTGATTCCTGTCTCATCCTGGCTCTGGTCGTGGGTCTGGTTCTCCTCCTGCTGCACGTCTCCCACGGTCGGACTGTGGGCAGGCACCAAACCACCACCACCTTTCAGCCTCCCGCACACGGCTGTGCTTCACGAGCAGCAGACTCTTAAAAGCCTGAGGACAAGTCACCTCCACTTGTCTGCAGTCATGGATTAGCAGAGTTAATGGCCACGTTTGTTTCAGGTGCTGCCAAGCATCTGGTCACGCTGGCAGGGCACCCTCTGGCAGCCCAGCACAGGGCCCAGGCCCTGCTGTGGTTGGGTGCTGGGTGAGCTGGGCTCTGCCAGTGCTGGTTGGGTGCTGCAGGCTGGGACCGAGGTCACCCCCAAGCCAGGCGAGAGACAGCGGCTCTGCCCTTCCATGAGCCCTGGGCTGACCTCAGCTGCGTGCAGCCGGTGTCACAGCGCGCAGGCTGGTGTGGTGATAAACACTGCAGAGCTCAGTGACAGAGGACTGAAAGCCTCCAAGCACTCTGTGGCATTTCAAAAATCCTCCCCCAGACAACTGATGCAGGTCAGAGTCTCGCCATACGTACCTTGTCACCTCGCTGAAGGACAGTGTCACCCTCCCTGGGAGTCGGGAGAGGAGGTAGGATGGCAGTGACATGGGAGATGGGACTCCAAATTTGAGGAGAGGACAAGGGGAAAGTTTCTCCTTTGCTCTTTGGGCACCACCCCAAGACCTTTGACACATACAGGAGTTTTAAAATACATACAAACCCTGGTCATGCCATGCCTCTGGGTCGCACCCTCTGGGTCCTGGTTGCAGAGAAGCAGAGAGCGATACAGGGCTCTGCAGCATCTGCCCTCCCCACATCAGGCTCGGCGGTGGGACTCGTCTGGTCTGCCCTTCAGGAGCGCTGCTCTGGCTGTGCCCGACCCCTGGTGACTCTGCTCCTCATGGCCTCAGGAGCTGTAGCTGCTTTTTGAAGCTTTAGAGAGCACATACCATAAACATAATGGGGAGAGCACAGCAAGCTCTCAAGGAGGTGAAGCTCCCCCAGCACTCGGGTCAACATGCTGCTCTGTCCTGTCACAGGAGCAGGCAAGGGGACCCATCACAGCGGCACAGGGCTGCTGGGGACATGTGTGCCTGTCAGTTTACTCCTTGGACAGTGGCCTGCCCAAGCATGGTGCTTTCCAAGGAGCTGACCTTAAAAAGAGCAAAACACAGGCTGCTTTGAAGGTTTCTCCTCTCAGGCATTTCCACTGGGTCTTGGCAGGCACCCTGGTCCTGCTGGCCAAGCTGTCCCACCGGGAGAGTGGCTCTCACCAAAACCGGCCACAGCAGCCTTATAAGGACCCATCACTGAAACGGCTCTCGGACCCCTCTGGTGTCTCCGTGATGCACATGGAGATGAAACCTTCAAAACCCACCCTGCCACCTTCTCCCCTTCTCTCACACATGAAGCCCAGGTTTCTATTCCTCTGAAGGTCTCATTGGAAGGAGAGAGAGGTGGCAAAGGCCCTTCATGGTTTCCAGGATTAGCTGCTCCATCAAAATGCTTAAAAAAATAATTTTCTCACCTTTTTTTGAATATTAATAAAGAAGGCAAAAAGTCCATTTGCCTGCCTTCTCTTTAAACCCAAACATTTGGCTATCTGAGGATCCCAAAAATGGAAAGGCTTTGAACCTGTGATACAGCTGAAAACAAGAGCAAAAAGAGGCCCTAAGTCAGCACATGGCCCAAAAATAGAACAAGAGGGTTATCTGAAAAATGCACTAAATATAGACAAAAAAGTTTTGACGCCCAGCTGCAGCGCTGGCCAGCCCAGCACATAGCTAAGTGTCACTTGCAGACAGACAGACTTTTAAAAAATCCACCTCCATTCCAACTTATGTGCTCAGAGCGGGTTCATGTCATCCCTTGGTTGGATATAGCCCCACGTCACTCTGCCATGGCTCTCGGGGCACTCAGAGAGTGGGTCACTAAGATCATCGTCCCTGCAGACACTGCCAGGGTGAGCATCCTGCCTGCAGAGGAGAGGCAGCGAGCCTGGGATCTGTACAACCCCAGTCACAGGGCAACACGTCCCCCGTGTGAGAGATTTCCCTCGCGGATCTGCACTGGGTTTTTGAAGGCACAGGCACTAGGTGATCCTGCTGGGAGTGATATCACAGAATCATCTAGGTCGGAAAAGACCTTGAAGATCGTCTAGTCCAACCATTAACCTAACATCAACCAGGCTCCGCTGCTGCCACCGCCGTGTGACAGCAGTTTGCACAAAAATCATCTCCCCTGGCCACCAGATTGTCCAAATCACCCTGAAATTCAGAAATGGCTTTGCTGTTTGTTTAACCCAGAGGGGACGGTGCAGGCAGGGGCTCCTTTCATCTGAGGCAGGTCATTCAGCTCTGTTTACAGCAGAGAGTGGGAAACCTTCCAGTTTTCCAGCACTTTACATCCCTGTAAAAGCCTAACCCTGCCCTCTGCACTGCACGGCGTGAAACGGCGACCTGCTGCAAAAGCTTTTGGGGCAGGTGGGTCCAGGCAGCCCTGAGCCCAGCAGCACCCCTCAGTCCAAGCAGGCACTGCTGCCTTCAGCACCTCACAGCTGAGTTGTCCCCAGTGGGTCTCTGCTTGCCCAGGTTGGGGCTTTCATGGCTTTAAAGCTTTAATCCTGCAGCCTGCCAGACCCCTGCCAACATCTTGGCCTGATAAATACACCTCTTCCTCATCTCCTGGCCCACTGAGGTGCAGGAGTGACCGAGCCATCTGGGCACATAAGTTGCCAGGGAGGACAGGCACGGCTGCGGGGAGCAGAGGTGAACACCAGTGGGCAGAAGGAGGGGAGGAAGGGAGTTTCACCCTTGCAGGCAGTTCCCAGACACTGGAGGACTGGTCTCCCAGGAAAAGATCTCCAGAGTTCTGGGCAGACACCAAAGCGGATCCAGCAGTTCTGCATGTTTCTGAGATTCAGTGATTTTCAGTCACCAGCTTCTGAGATTAAAAAAACCCATCCCCTGAGCATGAGGACTGAGACAAAGGCAGAAGGAAGCTCATAAAATGTGTCTGATAGGGCCAAGCCTTGCTATCGTTTTGAAATGAGATAGGAAAGTCTCCTTGTAAAAGGTCCAAGAACCGCTGAAGTCCTTGCGGCTCATTAACTGCAGCCTGAGCGAGCCCTGGCAGCCTGGCACCTTCCTCCACCAGTGCCAGCGGCAGATCCAAGCTGCCAGGGAACAGCCTCACCTGCGGCAGCAGGTTCCTCTTTCGGGAACAAAGTCACACTTGGAGCACGAGGCTGGCTTCATCAGCTGATGCTTGCAGATGCACTTTATTCATGGATTTTTAGGTAAATACACACTATACCAGGCACGTCTGACGCAGCTGGCTCAGCACACGGGGCATGGGAAGAGGCAGCACTCCCCACAGTGTTGCCCTCAGGAGCTAAGATGCTTCCCCGGCATTTCTGCTCCCAGCTCACATCAGCCCTTACTGACCTCCAGCCGCAGCAGCCCGGTTTCAGCCACCGAGGAAGCTGGTTTTGCAACATCAGAAACACAAACACGCCTTCAAGATCTGTGACCAGACCTTCCCCTATGCCCCAGACCTTCTTAATGACTTCTTTCATAAAAACTGTGTCATGGTAGGTACCGATAAGCTCTCACAAACAGTGTCAGGCATTCCCATCCTCACCCATCCTTCACAGGACCATGACACCCCATCATTATAGTTGAGACCAGGAAGGGGCTGGAGAGGCGAGGTCAGCACAGGGAATCACCCCGCAGCTGTCCGGGGCATGTTGGTGGCTAAGGAGAACCCACAACACAGAGGAGGAATGGGATAGGGAACTGCTGCAGTCACACCAGTCGGTAACCCCAGGGGCTCGTGGCCCCTGCGAGCCTTCTCCCTTCCACCCTCCGGAGCAGGGTCACCCACTGCTGGAAGCACAGTTGGAGATGGACCAAGGACAAACAGCAGTTTGTGGGATTCAGGGGCAGAGCTGGCAGTGCTTCAGTGGGCACAGATGGCTCTGCCCACCCTGCCTGCTAGCTGAGACCTGGGCAGGGAGAAGGACCAAAGACCAGAGCCCAGAGCTCTGCCTCCTCCTCGAGACATCCACTTCTCAAAGTTATGGGGCCTGATTCTGCCCGACTGAGGACACCATGACCCTCATCCAGCAAAGCACATGCACAGCTGGTGTTCGGAGCCAGCGGGGTCAAAGCCAGGTGGCACTGGGAATAACCTGACACTGCTTCTCTCCTGCACTGCCACCCAGGCAGCAGCACTAGTGGGGGATCGTGCCTGTGGGCCCTGGGTGAGGTTAACCGTAGGCAAACACTCCCCTGAGCAAGGACAGACACCAGTGAGGTTGTTAGGGGCTGACCCATAACAGAGGGGACCAAAGCGTGGGTGCAGTGGGAAAAATCACCCCCATATCCTTCACCCCAGCTCCTGTCCCTGCATCAACAACCCCAAGTCCCTGCAACACCCCCCTTGGCAGCTCAGCAGCATCCCTTCCCAGGTGGGCTGTAGACAGGAATTTTATCTCAATAAGCTCTTTCCTTGGTCTCATCCAAATGAAAGCAATGATGCCAGGACAGCAGCAGAGTGAGCACGTTTAGGAGCACTACTGCTCTTCTGGATACTCACCTCTTCACCTCTGAACTATCACACACATAGATAAAAGGTTCCTGCAGAACTGCTGCTCCTGCAAACCCCATTTTGCCCCAGTTGGATAATTGGGGTGTGTTTATAACTCAGGTTGTTAAAAAAAATCCTTTTTACTTCCTGCTCTTCTGCAACCGAAGGCCGCCGGCGAGGTGATGCAAGAGCCAGCTGTGATTGCAGCCAGGGGAGGCACGGGTGCTGGTGCCAGCTCCGCTCTCCTGCCCCGGGTACACAGGGTGTTGTGCAAGGGGGGATTTACTGAACTGGTGTGAAGGTAAAGCTGGAGACAGGGCCAGCTGCCAGGCCTGGCCTCCCCCGTGGTGAGGGGAGGATGTAGAAATGCAACAGGGAGGACAGAAACCATGCTTTTGGTTGGGATAAAGTATATCAGACGTGTCCGGTTCAGCATCCCAAACACTACAATGGGGATGGAGCCAGAATATTGTGATTCCATCACTGGGGCTGGCATCAGGAGGGCCAGTTCAAGAGGCTGCCATTAGAGAGAAGTACTCATGAACGTGTTCCTTTTTAGGAAAATATTTCCAAAGTTAGTGGGATTCCACCAGCTCATGTGCCACCCTATAACCAGGAAGCTAAAGGTGTTTTCATCGCCACCTCTTTCCATCAGTGATCTGAAGAAATAAAGCTGGAGCGGAATGAAGACAAATTAATTTGGCCAACATGCCAAGGAGGGCAGTGCACTCCCTGCCCTGCTTCCCTGAGGTCTAGTGGCAGCAGCAGTGAGCGAGCAGGTCAGTGCCCGAGCCGGGATTCCCCCCGCGCCCACCCACTGCGGGCACGGTGGGGTGGCACCACACGGCGTGGCTGGGACTGTGTTGGGGGCCACGCGGCAGTGAGGACCGTGTCCAGCAGACCTCCCCGCTGCCTCCTGCCGCAGCGAAGGCAGGAAGCCGAGCCGGGGCAGGCAGTGGCCAAAACACTGGGGAACACCCTGGAGACAAAAACTGAAGAGCCGCCCGAGCAATCTGGCCAGGCGAGTAGAGCCGGGGGTGGCCAGAAGCTGGAGAGACAGGTTTGGGAGGGGGACAGCACCTCCTCAGAGCTTCCTCCAAACACTCTGCGCAGCCTGGGCTGGTCCCTCCGTGGTTACATCACCCAGACATGAGGCCATCAAACCCACCAGTGCCCTGCTGCTGGCCGGGGGGAGCAGTAAAGTAAGAGGTGCAGTGCGGGGGGAGCAAAGTAGGGGACACCCAGGGTCTGTCCGTCTGTCCTCCAGGTCATGTCACCCAGCACAGCCCTGACCTGCTGTTTGCAGCAGGTAGGAATAGTACATTGATGGGCAAGCGGGAGGACACGTGGGTGCTGGGCTGGTGGGGACAGTGCCCAGCTTGTGCTCACCCTGCTTTGGCCCCCCACAAACCACCAAGGTTACCTGGCAGACATGCCAGTGATCTCTGGAGCACGGTACAACGTGCCTGGCACGTGGGCAGCAGCAGTGCTGGGGTGGCACTGGCACAGTCTGGAACACCCCCCGCCCCGGGGAGGGCTGCGAGCCCCGGCCCTGTGGGGGCTGATGCTCTGCTCTCCCCTGCGCCATGGGGTCCCTCCCCATGAGGACAAGAATAGCCATCGTGGGTAGAGGCAGGGAGTAGGTGCACCCCAGTGGGACAGGGTCCATCCCAGAGGGACATGGTGCACCCTAGCAGTACAGGGTGCACCCCAATGGGACAAGGTGCACCCCAAGAGGACAGGGTGCACCCCAGAGGGAGAGGGTGCACCCCAGTGCTCTCATCCTTCACCAGGCAGGACACAAGGTGGGGGGTTTGGCCAGAGCAGGGCCGGGAGGCAGGGCCGGGCTGGGGCACAGCAGCTCTGGGTTCAGGGATGCTCTGGCGTGGCAGCAATGGATGGTTTTCCAAATGTTGGCCAGAAATGCCCCATTGCTTCCCCAGAGCTCACAGCTCAGGGGCAGGGAGCCCCCAACATGGTCAGAGGCCCCCAACACTCCCATCCCCCAGCACACAACAGTAGGGGCTTGCCCTCAGGGTCATCAACCTCCTCCTGAAAGGCAGCAGCAAAACCTTCTGCCCTGCTGAGCCCCCCAGGCCCTGTGCCTGCCGCCCAGTCACAGGGTGGGCAGAGTATGGGGCTGCGGCCAGCAGCTCAGGCAACGCGTGACGGGCATGAGGGAAGGGTCCCCGGGGCGGCCGGCAGCCGAGTCACATACCACAGGACAGGCTGGGTATGGACTTCAAATAGCCAAGGCCCACAGGACAAAACAACGTGGGGGTGACTCCTCTCAGACAGCCAGTCACAAGGCTGAGCACCCAGCAGCCATGCTGAGCATCCGGAGCGGTGACAGAGTCATGGCCAGGCAAGTTATGCATCACAAAGGCTTCATGCATGACCACGAATGGCCCCAGGTCCAGGCCTGGGGAGGCAGGAGGACCAGAAGTCACCGGCTGAGTCACCAGTAGGTCTGAGCACCACACTCCTCAGCACCAGCCACCAGCTGCCTGCCGGCCCTGCTCCCCAAAGCGTTGCCCAGTGCCCCTGCCAGCACTGTCCCAGCTTGACCAAACTTCTGCCCTCTCCCTGCGTATGCCTGTCACCTTCCTTTTCATCCTGACACCCCCCGTCTGTGACAGGAGGCTCCATCCCCAATGCACTGGTGCCATGGGGAGACCTCCAGGAGTGCCCAGGGAGGGGGGGACCTGTGCCCGGGTCCTGCAAGGAGCCAGCCCTCAGTGCTCACCTGGCACCAGGAGAGGGATCTGGGAGGCCTCTGCTCGGAGGGCACAGCTCACCCACGCTGCTGCCTCCCTGTCCCAGCCCACCCGTGTCCCAGCAGGCACATGCAGCCATGGCAGGGCTGGCACGAAACACGGTGATGCCAGCACCTCCTGTGCCTGCTCAGCCAGTGGCGTGGGCTATGCTGGGCAAAACAATCCAGGTGGTTCTGGTTTGCTCATGGTCAACACTTTGCACCAGGGCTGGAGGAGGGCAGAGATCTTGTGTTTTAACCCTAAAAGCCTGGGAGCATCTGGATGAGGCCTTGGGGTGAGGCAGGAACATCCTGAGCTGCATCTGCTGCCGGGTAAGAAAACACAAGCATGTGGTTCTGGCCCTGCCTGCAGGGTCTGGTGGCATTTGGCACACGAGATGGATGTTTGTCACTCCGGCAGTTGTGCAGTCACCCGGGGAAGCCTGGCTGATGCAACCCACGCCAGCAGGAAGGGAGATCATCTGCACAGACCATGGTCCCAATGCTCCTGGGATCACCCATCACCTGGAGGAGCTGGGGCCACCAGGGGCTCTGACATGTCAGGGTGGCATGGGCAGAGGGACAGAGCATCCCAGCCATAGCCTGGCCTGCAAACTTTCCTAATTAAAAAATTCAGCATATTTTCAAGCTGGAGGGAGGAGGCAGTGTGGGCTAGGGAAAAGTTGGCTTCTGAGAAGTGTCTTCAAGTGAAGGATTATTTATGTGGGAACATAGTTCTGGGGAGACTCCTTTGCTCCTCATCCCCAGAGAGGGCAGAAACGGGGTGGAGAGTGGGGGTGCTGCAGCTGTGGGCAGCAGTGGTGTTGTGCAGGTTGGCAGCAGGATGGCAGGGCTTGGGGGAGTCTCAAAGAGCCAGAGCAGCTCAGGGCTCTGTGTGTCCATGCAGTGCCCCAGCTGATGGGCCCAGTAGTTGGACATGTGGCACCCCCACCGCAGAGGCAGCTCTCAGCCCCTGCTCAACTCCCTGCAAACTCCAGCTTTAGCATCAAGAGGAAGGAATTAATTCAAACGTAAAGCAAATATTCGGTTTGCAGCCTCATGGAGGCCAAGCAGCACCCACAAGAAGGCGTCACCATCGGGGAGCGAGCTCCAGCCCCAGCCAGGAGGGACAAGCCTGTCCCCATCCTCTCCTCAGCATCCCTGGCACCAGGGTGTATCCCACACGGAAAGCACTGTCGTACCTCGGGTCATGAGAGAACGTGAAGACACCTCTATTTTAGCCTGGCTTTTGTCCCCCAAAGCCCAGCAGTCACAGAGAGCACCTTGTCAAGAGCTAACCAGACCTGGGGGACCAAATCCCTCACACCTGGTAGTGTTTGCTATAGCCAGGCTTTTAGCAGTAATAGGTATGCAAATAAAAAGCAATTAGTGGTTTGAAAAGTCCAACTTAAACTGTTTGCTAGTAGGACATGTGTACTTGGGCTTCAGAATAAATATATAGGATATATAGAACGAATATACAGAATTAATAACTTTGATATATGGAAGAGATGTACAGTCTATCTTGGCCCATAAAATAAGATGTATTAAGTGTTGTGACAGGCATGTAACCAGTGGGAATTCCAGCAAATCCATATGAAAGCAGGAGCGGTGGTGTTGGTAATGCATTTGTTGAAGTGGAAAAAAACAGGCTTTGGGCCCTCCGAGACTTCCTCAAGTCTGACAAAAAAGAGGCATGCATCTTTAAAGCTAAAAAAATCTCTAAATCAAAGGTTTAGTGTTGAAAACAAGCTGTCTGATGGTTAGGCAGAGATGTCACTCTTTGTGAGAGATCAACGTCTCTCCTTGATCTGGTTTCTCCTACAGGAGAGTGATGTTTGCCAGGACAGAGAACCGCCGGGGATCTGGGTGTGCTGGAAACCTCACCCGGTGTGAGGAAGCAGGTGGAAACAGCAGTTTCTTCTGGGCAAATGCAGGGGTTTCCCCAGAGTAATGTCAGCAGCTTTCCTGTGGCTGCTCAGAAGGAGGGACACAACCAAAAAGTAGGTGTTAGAGCGGGCGGTCGCTACCCAGCAGTGTCTGTCCACACCACCTGTCAGCTGACAGACTGAAACTGAGCTTCTGTAACCCCTGTTTTTAATTTTGGAAAATGTCCCTTGAGGGCAGCCTGCCCGCTGCGGCCGCTGTTGCAGACAGACCTCGGCAGTGTCCTGTCTGAGTCGGCGGGACTTGGCAGCCAGTGGCATCAGCGCCCTGCCCGCTGCCCGTCCTGGCGTGCGGAGACAAGTTCTTTATCTCGCGTAACGGTGGATACGCTCATCATCCACGCAGCGTGATGTCTTCCTCGTGCAGGGCTCAGGACACCCTTTGCTCTGGGCATGTCCTCCCGCTTCACACCAGGAGGGAAAGCTGTGCTGCAAGGAGCTGCCATGGCCGAAGCCCTGGGGCTGAGGAGGGGCTGGCACCGTGCGGGGAGGACATCTGCGATCCCTGCACTCTGCACATTTCTCCCTTTCTCCAGCTGAAGCCCCGCTGTGAGGTGCAGGCTGCTCCATGCTGAGTGCACCAACAGCTGCTGGCAGGGCTCAGGGCTCTCATTTTCCGGTAATGGGCATGACTCAGTCACCTTGTTTTGACTGGATGGCCTTTCCTTTTCTATGACACTTTTCCACTCATCTCTCCAGCCTCCCAGAAAATGACACTTGTTTTTAATTACCGGGTCCCAAGCAGGGGGAATCAGGAACTGGGACTGTGGAGCTGGGCTCATGGTCTGAAGATTTGCTTCCAGATGACTTGGGGTCAGCAGCTTCACCTCTCTCTACTGTGGTTTGCCATTTGGGAAAGAAAAACAGACCCTTCCTCTTGCCTGTTTCAACAGAATCACAGAATCATCTCGGTTGGAAAAGACCTTGAAGATCATCTAGTCCAACCATGAACCTCACACTGACCATTCTCAACTACACCAGATCTCTCAGTGCTATGTAAACACCTCCAGGGATGGGGATTCCACCACAGGAGTGTGTTAGTGCAAGCCCTAATAGTGCTAAAGATGACTATATTCATAACATAACAAAACCTGTACAAAATGCTGGCTCAGACCCTGTAGTGCCCGCTGAGGGGGAATGGCACTAGTAGGACATTTGGGTTCCCTTCAGTTGTAAGATTTGGCTAGGAAGGGCATGTCATTCCCCCATGGCTCCTTTCAGAATCAGACGCTCAGAATGGTTTGGGCTGGAAGGGACCTCTGAAGGCCATCCAGTTCCAACCCCCCTGCCGTGGGCAGGGACATCTTTCACTAGACCAGGTTGCTCAAAGCACCATCCAACCTGATCTTGAACACTTCCAATGATGGGGCATCGACAGCTTCCCTAGGCAACCTGATCCAGTGTCTCACCACCCTCAAGATAACGAAATCCTGACTGCAGTAAGGGAAGTGGGCCCTGCAGGCTTCTCTTTGCATGCATGAAGTGTCCCTGCACTGCGGAGCTGACAGCGGAGCAGAGGGCGGGTGGACGTTACAGCCCTTGCTTCCCTGCACAGCGCAGCGAGACAGGCACAGAGGTGTGTGGGCCCTTCCGATTCCGCCCGTGCCCATCCCACCTCCAACTCACAGATGACCAGTCCCTGCCACACACATCCAGCTGCCCCCTCTGCCACAGCCTTGTGGCCCCTCCATTAGTTCAACCCGTGGTTGAACAGGAAAATACAACTGTAGAGTAAATCATGCTTTAATTTTCCTTTAATCTGGTTTAACACATTGCCCTCTTTGTTCCTCATGCTGGATTTATTCCCTGCAATTGCAGCTGAAAGCCCAGGTGGCAATGTGATGCTTTCCAGCAATCAGCCCTTAAATTGTCTTTCTGTGGAGAATTTCTTCAATACAAATAAATATCCACAGAATGGATTAGGAAGAGGAGTATCTAGATGTCATCCAGGGCTACCAAATGATGGAAGTGACAAGCCTGCACTTCCCGGGCTGGAGTTGGTTTTGCTGCATTGGTTTGGACTGGGATCAAGCTGTCCCCAGGTTTGGTTGATGTTTTGTGGAGGAGGTTGCAACTCACCTGACTTTAAATCTTTTATGTTGTCATTTAGCCTGTTCCCTCCTGCCCCTTCTGAGGATTAGCTGGGGAAAAAAAAAAAAAAAGACTCTTATCTGGTTTCAACTTAACATTGGCTTTCCAAGTGAGGGCTCCCTGCTCTAAGAACAGCACTGCTGCCTTCTGTTACGCAGCAGGGAGGGACAGAAAACTTGTCACAGGATGAGTTTGCAATTCCATGACTTTAAACCAAGAAATATGTTCACTCTAACTAAAACCGCATACAACAAGGTGGATTCTGTATTCCTGTCACCTTTATTTCCATGGAATACAGAATCGAAATCCATACTTCAGTAGTTTAAAACAACACTGAGCTTCTACAGTGCAGAAATATTGGCAAGAACCTGCTTCTCATGCAGCCACCTCCATCTGCAATAGCCCACATAATGGGAAACCTCTGTGGCATCTATAGTGTACAGCACTATACAACACCATGTTCCTTTTTTCCACATTCCTGGTAAAAGGGCAAAGACAGGACAAACCCTCAGACACCTCCACTGCAGTGCCCCGGGGCTGGATTGGGTGCAGAAAGGCTGATGCTAGGAGACGGACAGGTCTGTGGGTGGACCTGATGCTGCTGGGAAGGGCTGCTGGGGTACTCAACAGGACCAATACACAACCCTCGGCACAAAACCCTCCCCAGGCTGAGGTCCCAGTTGGCAGGGGTGGGTGGGGGGAGGATCACAGGTTGTTTTTTCACCCCTTCACTGGAAACTTTGGTGTGCAAGCTGGTTACTGAGCCTGGAGGAAGTTTAGTCCAGGAACAGTGCCTGAGTGGTGAAGGGTGTGCAGGGTGGGGATTCGTTGCTCAGGGATGGAGTGGAAATGGGTTCCCAGCGCCTGGGTCAGAGCAGGGCTGCTTATAGGGCTTCTCTGCATCTGTTTTTTGCCTGAAAACCCACACTTGCCTTGAAAACAAATAAATCTAATGAAATGGCTAAGAAAAACCCTCTGCTCTAGCAGTCCCCACAGCGCACAAAGGCACGGTACAGGTCAGCAGCTGCCAGCCAAAAATCAGCTTTGTTTTCTTAAAACACACTAACACTCCTGTGTAACCACATAAGGAGAAGGAGCACCCATCATACCAACCAACTGCTTTATCACACTGGCAACAAAGGCGGAAGCAAAAGGAATGAGCCACGTGTGTCAAAACAACAAAACTAAAAACAAAACTACCACCGCAGGTGCCTGTCGGCAAGAACTGTGCGAGGGCAGGAGAGGGGTGTGGGAGATGCCTGCGGAAGGCACCGTGCCGAGCAGCAGCACCTCCTGCACCCACAGTCCTGCTCCCAAAGGCAGTGGGTGATCAGCCGTTCCCAGGTGGCTGGAAGGAGCCTGCCCAAGGAGGCATGTGCTTTGTTTTTCTCCACGTTTCTTGTCTGGCTCTCACCAGTGGCTCCTCCTGGGCTGGGATGGTGCTGAGCTCCTCGCTGCTCTTGACAAGGGCGGGTGAGGCAGACCCAATCTGAACTCACAGATCTGTTTTCCTTTGAGACTGTGTTGTCGCACTGGCTTCCCATAGAGGAAAACATGGACAATAAAAGAGAGAGTGATATACAGAGCTGCTTTTCATAACCCACTTTGCCTTTCCAGTCTCTCCTTGCTCCAGCTGTTACAGACCTGCCTGGTTTTCTTTTGCTTGAAAAGGAGGAAGGAAATCGAGCTGCCGGCTGTGAATGCTCAGCCTGTGTCTTCAGGATCCTGGATCTGACCCAACCTTTTCATATAACAGATTTGAAATCCAATATTCTACTTGATCAGAACAAAACCCATGTGTTTGCTATAAATGAGTGAATCTAGAAGATCCACAAGTCTATTCAGTCGCAAAAATATTGTCTAGAATACTGCAGATCTGGCTGTAAATTTGCTGCCCCATTAAAATTGATATTAGGCTCTTTGATGTATTAAAATTACAGAGATATGCAGAAGCCAAAGTGCTGAATTTACCTAGCAGAGCAAAGACAAAGTGATTGCCCTCAGCAAGGAGAGGGGAGGGGATCAATAGCACCATGTTTCATTACCCAGGTTAATCTGCCACCAGGATGCAACCGATGTGGGGTGCGAATGTCCGATCCCATTGTCCGGGAAAGCATTAACAGTTGCAGGGCTTATCTAGATACAACAGCTAGAGCAGCAACCTAAAAATATGCTAAAGTGACAGTTAATCATTAAATTTGTGAACCCCAGAGAGCTCTTGAAAGGTCACTTTCTAATTGAGATTGGCTCGGTTGCTGCAGCATTGCTGGCTCCCAGAGTGAGGGAGCTCTGGTGATGGCAAAGGGCAGGGATTGCACTGACCCCCCCACTGCCTTGCTGAAAAGCTTTTCCAACACCCACGTTGCTGGCTCCCACAGTCACCAACATCCACAGCAGTCATGCCCCTTTCATTCCTTTTAAAATATTTATTTTTTTTTTAAATGACAACAAGATGTTGTATATCTTGAGGCAACTCAGCTCCTTGCTTCTGTCTGAAGAGGCAGTTCTAGCCAGAATTCATCTTAGATCTTGAAAGAAAGGTTTTGAGCTGTCCTTGACTAGATTTGCTCAGAATTTCAAGCTCCTGATGGCATGAGGTGGTTGTGTTTGGACTAATCCCTCTATATCGAGTGCTTCAGTCAGCTTGAGCTCCAGGTTGTTATTATGGCAATGACATATTAACCAAGCCTTGTTCTAAACACAGCTTTGTCAAGACTGGATCACAAAATTTAAGTAGCTTTTATTTTTGTCGACAGTCCGAGAATTTGCTGAGCTTGAGACTGTTTGGTCTTTGAAGGACTAATCAGTGAAGGTGGTTCTGATCTGATGACCTGGACTTACATCAGTGACTGGCGGGCAGCTGGAGGTAGAAAAGCTTCATACCACCTTTATTAGCTTCTTAGTCGGTGTCTCCATGCAAAGAAGGTGAGACAGAAATAATTCCATTTCACAGACGGGTTTCTCACTGCTAACCATACTCCCCCAGCCTGGACAGTCTTGATAATGTGTTACTACTATGTGCCTACTAAAATTCTGCACTAGAGAAGTATCCATCATTTTTCCTGAACCACAGGGTTCAATGAGGAATGCTCAGTAGCCCCACTGCGGTTTTAGGAGCTTTACTCTGCCCCTGCTACCTTCCTCTATGCTTCAAGATTGAGGCTGAGGTTAAATGAAGGATTTGAGTGGTGCTGTGTAAAATGGGCCCCTGCATAGCAAGACCTTTGCTAGCTAAAGTAGACAAAAGAGGTGAGGTTTGTGGACACTGGTTGTTTAAGAGAAAATTTTTAATTCCTGGGATTTCTGTGCAAATGTAATGTTTGAATACCTCTGCTTCAGTCACACGACCTCTGGAGCAGTAGTCACATAGACTGTACCTAGACCAGTTACCCATTGCTCAAGGCCTTGGATGGCTCTGCACGGAACAGAGAATGTGACACTGCTCCAGACGTGCAGCCTGGGAGCTGAGAGCCAGCTGCTCTGGACCCACTCCAACACACTGCCTTCTCTAACAGCTCACATGTAGTCCCCTGCCTCTGTGACAGGTCACTGCTGAAGTACATGGTTCTTGGGCAGTTTTCCACAAAAACACCTCTCTAGGAAGTCAGAGCTTCAGCATCACTGGCCACCAGCCTCACCTGTTAACATTGCAGACACCAGATTGCAACAAACAGCCAAATTTTAAACACTTGCATTCTCTTTCCCAACACTTAACAGTTTCTTTCTGGCTGGACTGTTCCCAAAGCTGCAAAGAGACAGAACTACAAATAATTCACCCACACCTTGCTGACAGCAGCAACCCCCCTACCTGTGATTCCCCGCTGCAGTGGGGATGTTTGTACTCCAGCACATGACTGCAGCTGGAAAAGGTGAACTAGGTACCATGGCACAGGCCTGGCAGGGGAAAAGACACTGCTCCTGCAACTAGCAACACACCCTGGCCATGATCAAGTGAGAACAGAAGAGAAATACAGAGGAGGGCGGAGGGGAGTGAGTGACCTGGGCAAGGGCTGGTTTGCAAAGAGTCTTGGTAATGCACAGACAGATCCCTTTTCACTTCTTTCCCATTTGATTGTACGGCAGATCCCAGATGGAGGTCAAAAGGTTGGGTTAGGTCTAACTGGGAAAAGCTAACAAGCTTCCAGGTGCACAGCAGGTTCTCTGAGTTCCCTCAACCTCATGTCAAGGGAACAAGGCAAAGGAAAAAGCACATCCAGTTTTAACAATTGCTTTTCCATCCATCACACCCTGATGGCTTCAATTCTTTCACCTATTTCCTCACAAATGAAGAAAATCATGTTGTTCTGGAAATCTGTATTGTCAGCTTGGCAGTGCGCACATCCCATATGTTCCCTCCTCGACTCCTTTCTGCTTCTCCTTTCCTTTAGCCCCGCTGGTGGATGCACTTCCACAACAGTGGGGGTCTCTGCACATGGGTCTGTTGCCTTGGTAAGCACAGGACACGTCACAGATCATAAGGCAGGTTGTCACAAACCGTACGCAGCCCTTAGCTGCTCGGCCAGTGGGTGTTGCAGACCATTCGCAAACCCTCCGAATGAGCAGTACTGTGGAAAAGCAAAGCACTGCTGAAATACTGGTACAGAAGTACTCTGAACTGTTAAACCAGGGATCTATGAACGCATCACGGCTGAAGTGCTTCTCATTGTATTAAAAAAGACTTAAAACACCCCCTGGTCTGCAAGACCATATTTACCCTCTAGTCCTTCCTCAGACTTGCCAAGAAAGGTGCAAAGCAGAAGGCTCTGTCAGGCAGCTACTAGGTTGAGAAGTGAAACCAACAACCAAATCTATAAACCTTCACAAGTCTAATATGAACAACCATGACTGCAACCCAGCAAGGGATTTTAACCAGGGACCTTCCCAAAAGGGTGCCAGGTCCATCACGATGTTATTACCGGGAGCTGATCACACGCCCGGGTGGTACAGCCCTGAGTAAGCTGAGTGGAATGATGGCAAAGTCAACGCCAGCTGATGAGACAGCCCATTTTTTAAGATGCTGCTGTCAAAGTGAGTAGTTTGAACACTCTGTTTAGCCAGTGCCCAAAAGCTGAACAATGCCGTTTGTTAGACCCTTTAGATTCATCCTGCCTAACTTGAGCCGTCCAGAGTTTCGGTGTTCAGTTCACGGAATCTGCTTGGCCCTTCCCCACCTAGGAGAGATCTCTGAAGTGAGTTTTTAGCTCTCTGGACAAGCCCATCTCTCACTTGTGTAGTGACAAGCTTACACTAGATGATTAGTTGGCTTAAGTTAGCGGGCAGGAATTACAGCTTTCCTCTTTGGGCATTTTTTTTTTTAATGTTGCCATTTAAAACTCACTCTGGAAAATGTTCAATGTGGCACCAGAAATATAATCCTTCTGGGGGCTGAGAAAAGCTGATTTCCTTTTTTACAAAGAGATCTGTCTTTCATGTAAAGGAAGTTCCTGTCATATGAAGCCACTCAGAGAAATCTGAAGTGCAATTTATTCACTCCTCTCTCTGAAGCCAAAGAACAGCTGATCACTCAGACTCCATTTTTGATACAGACCGCTGCTAACCTTCATGTAAGACCATAAAGCTGATGCTGTCTTCAATCAGCAGCAGAAAGACTAATATTTCAGCCTGCTAGGAAAATCTGGTTTTTTCCACACTAGTAAATAAAAGGCAAGCACCTTTCTCCTAGTGATTTATTTCAATTTAACAGCAGTTTTTACCCAAGAATGCTGAATAAAAGAAGTAATGAGAACTCATGTAGCCCACACAAATTAAATGAATATGAACTGGGAGGTGGGTATTTTTTCATCGGCAAAATGAGAAGCTGGCAGGTGCTCTGGTCAGTTAACTCCAATAGGAGACAACTTGGAGAAGAAGAGGCAAAAGCAACTGAAATGTTTTATCAATAAAGGATCCTGGTATGTAAAATAGAGTATGTAGAAGTGGACTTCACAGGAAAATGAAAACCACTGAGGAACAGTAATGACTACATCGCAGCTATTGCTGTGTAAGGTCAGTGGTAGGAAAGGCAGAAGAGAACACAGTGTAGCACTGAAGTGTCTGACTGTAAGAAAATAAAACATAGCGTGGCCAAAATAAATGGTGGGTGAAAATTATCCCTCTGGGACATGGGGGTGCGGTGGAATAGATCCCACAGGAAGAGGAAGCATCTCTGAATTATGAACACCATTGCACAGGGCCCCAATGAGATCTCAGTTAAAATAATACATATAGTTGTGGTCTTCCAAGTGCAAAAAAAGATTGGATTAGATTGGAAGAGCTGCCAGGAAGGACTGTAGGGTGCCTAAGGAATCAGAACACCTATTTTTGTACAGTGAAGCTAGAAAAGGAGTGGCTTGTTTACCCAGAAAAATGTCATCATTGCATAATTCCAACAGGGCACACAAAAAGTGCCCAAACCAGCATCTGTTTGCAGGAACAAAGATGAATCATCCCTGAACTGGCTCAGTCTTAAACAGAGTGTTTTATGAAAGTTCTGTGATGCAACATCACCAGGTTGTATTCATCACCTAAATTATCAGCGTGGGTGCCCCATGTAGGCAATTAAATCAATGAAGCGAAGAAGCTTCCAGCAGCAGCTCTCAGTTGCCATTTTGGCTCCATCTAGATCTGCACTTTTTTGTTAAGCAACAAAAGCTGGAGGCATCAGGGTAGGCAGTGAGAGTAAGTCCCCTTCAGAGCTGCATTTGCCGCTGCCTGTGTGGACCAACAATCACTTCACCGTCCCACTGCAGTACTACTGCTGGTACCCACAGTAGAAGATATTCAAACATCAGGTGATTAACTTGCTCCCATGCTTCAGTATACCAAGCCCTCTGTGATGTTAGTACTAGCTCACCTGCATAGCAAGGAATTTCAGGAAAAAAGGATAACATGTAAAACCCTCAACACTGCTAAAACTATCATCAGTTTGGGATAAACACCAGGACACAGGAGATCAGGTTTATGCCTCTGCTGAGAAAACCCAAACTGTTGTGTGAACCAAGACCTTATTTCTCAGAGTTTTCTGGTTTGTATCCTTACAGCTCTTCGCTGCAAGTCTCTGTTCAACTCTCAGTATCAGTCTCTGATAACCCCCGAGATCTCTTCCTTATTGCTTCTGCTATCGTCCCTCCCTGCCTCTTCACTGCTGCCTGGGAAAGCAGCCATCTCTGCTGTGCTGGCCTTGAGCTCCACACCACTGCTGGGCGGCACGGCACAGGCTGCCAGCTGATCTCAGGCTATGGCCTTTCCCAAACCCACATCAGTCTGGGTCTCTTTAGCCTCTTCCTGATTTTCACAAAGTCTGTAGGAACCCCAAGGTTTTTAGAGGTCTCCTCCTGTGTCTCATTTGGCTAAAAGTGGGTTCAAAAGTTACTGCCAGACAAAAGGCAGCACCACACAGTGTGTGCGCTTATCGCAACTCCTTTAAAGACCCAGGTCTAACCCCCCAAATTAGTGTCAGTCTGTAGACAGATACCAAGATTCTAGCACTTAACCCACTCAAATTTGCCTTACATATTTGATGCTTTGAGGGGGCTGAGCATGTGAACTTAGCTTATGAACTTCACTCCGTTGCTAGCCGCAGGATCTCCTATCGGAGAAACATTTGAGCAAACCTACGCTCCAGAAACAATTATTCTTTTGACCTTTGTTTTCAGTTGGCTTTTGCACTCCAGTTAAACACAGAACAAGTGTAGTGGCATGATTTCACATCTGATTCCTGGTGCCCTTGGAGGTTATCTGAATTTCCCCAGGGCTTCCATTTCCCTGTGCTGCATCAGATGGTGCTGGAAGGCATATGGCACAGATCAGACTAGCAAAATCAGCATCTCGGAGCAGTGCAGCTTTAACCACACAATGTATTCCAATTATTCAGCAAAGTAGGACTCTCAGGCAACTGCTATCAACTACATGAGATCAGAACTATCACTTGGACAGCAATCAGTGCTGGAAAAAATGCATTTCTGATCAGAAAACTCAAGAGAGCATTGTTAACAGCTGCAAAGAAGAATAATCAGCATTTATGGCTTCTTATTTACAGACGCC